>NC_142245.1:48858355-50158355 GCF_052056855.1 Sturnus vulgaris | reverse complement strand
CGCGGCACAGCTCGGCCCGCCGCCACCCGTGGGCCCGGCGGCAGCGGCCACCCGACATGGCCCGGCACGGCAGGCACACACCCGGCGCTCCGGGCCCCGCGGGGCACGGGGGGCGGGCGAGGAGGAGGCGACGCCGATGGAGCCGCACATAGAGCCCACGTCGGCCTCTTACAGCGGCGATCTGTCAGGGGCGGCGGCGGCGGGCAGGCGCCCCGGGGCGCTCGGGCCGCCGCCGGGCCGCCATTTGTTTACCGCCCGGCTGCCGGGCAGCGGGCGCGGCCCCAGGCGGAACGCAGGGCCCGGCTCTCCCCGCCAGTCGCGGACAGCAGCGGCAGCTCACCCGTCCCCGTCGCTCCGCAGGCAGGCAAGCAGGGGCGGGAGCCTGCGCTGCGCCTCGCGCTTTTCCCCCAACGGGCTCCAGCCGCCACCGCCGCCGCGCCCGGTCCGTTTCTCTTCTCTTCGCTTGGCTCCGCCTCTCCCGGCCCGGCCTCGCCGCCCGCGGGGCTCCCGGCGCGGCCCCGCTCCGGCCGCGCCCCCGCCTGCCGCGCGCGCGCGCGTGCCAGCCACAGGGGGCGGGGTCGAGACCCGGGAGCGCGCGCGCCGGCGCGTCCCCGCTCCACCCTCGGCGGAAGGGGCGGGGGTGTCCGGATGTCGCGTGCGCTCTCCCACCGTGCCCCGCGCGCGTGCGCGGAGGCGGCTGCGGCCGGGAGAGAAGGGCCGCGCTGGGAGGGCGCCGTGGCCTTTGGGCCTGCCCTGCTCGGCCCGTAGCCCGTCCCCTGGCCCTGGGGTCACTGCTCCGGCAGCTGTCCCGAGCCTTCCTGTGCAGGCGGTGTTGCGCGCGGAGGGCGCGGTGGGCACGGCTGTTGCTTTGGGTGCAGACAGCCCCGCTTCGCTCGCCTGGGGCTGGGTCAGCAGCCTTGGTTCCAGCGTAGGTCCACCACCACAATCCATCCCGTAACCCGATCACCTTTTCTGGGCCTCTGCAGGCTTTGGCTTTGCTAAAGCTGTCACCTCAAGAAAACCTTTCTTGCCAGCCATCACAGTACGTCTTTTTGTGTTACTGGCAATGCTTCTCTAAGACCTTTCTTGGAGTGTGTTGGACTTAGGGGCCAGCTTCATTCCCAGAAACTTGGCCACGTACCCACAGGTGCTGGTTGCTGAGCTTTCCTTTGCAAGTTCTACCCTTCGGCCTGTGGAAGCCAGTATAAGAGCTTGTAGCTAGGTAGGAGTTATACAGGGTGTTACCTCTGCAAGGGTTGTTATTCCTCATATGCATGCCCTGTTTTAAGGGGCTGCCGTGTGTCTTAAGAGTCCTGAGGGGGAAAAAGCACTTTAACTTGGACCATGCCTTTTTTTCAGAGGGAAAATATTAAATGTACTGCTAGGTATGTTGTGGCCACAGAAGATAGAGATTACTTAATTGACAAAAAAATTTTTTTTTTCGTTAAGCTTCAAGGAAAATCTTGTTGGTCTGCACCCAGTTTCTGAAGACCTTATTTCCTGCTATTTGTGTAGATTTCTGTTGGAGAGAGGTTATAGATGTTTAAGAGCTAGCCAAATAGATCCTCTCAATCTCTTAGCACCTAACCCCAGGTACAGGTGTGGGGAGTGAGTAAAAATGTGACTGTTTCAAGTTTGGCATTTTTCATCTTAGAGGAGTCTTTCTTTCTCTAAGAGAGCATGATGGCAAGGCATAAGTAATCATTTCCATGTTAGCTATGTAAGACAGAATGTAAGATGACCTTAATATTGAGGCATCATTGCCAGCACTTCTTATAATAAGCACTGTCAGGTTTGCCCCACCCTTATTTGACAGCCTTGATCCTAAGGACAGGCCCTTTTCCCCTCATAGGTATGATTATAGGATCAGTATATAATAATTAGCCAAGTGAGCCCCAGAAGATGGTAGGGATTGGCACCATGACTCAGAGAAGCCAAGCAGAATAGTTTCATCTGCTCATCAGACAATTATAATAACTGCTGGGCAGAATCCATGCAGACAGTCACTGGTTTTCACAACTGCTTCTTACTGGCAATGTTTGCTGTGGGACAGGTGAGGTTACTGCACTGCTTACTCTCACCACAGCAGAGTGTGCTCACTGCCTGTCTGAGATATTAATTACATGGGCTGTTGCAGTGCTTTTGTGGCTGGCTGGCTCTGTGCTGGAACTGAGCTTCTACAATAGAAGCCGGGCACTTTATTTTAATTGCTTCTTTTGAGTGAGGGGAATGAATTTCTGTGGCTTGGACTTCCTTTTTCGTACCTCAGCTGAGATTTGTCATTCAGGGAACAATCTGCTTCTTCTCTAATGCTTTGATGGGTATACTTGCTCATGATCCCCAGCTGACAATCATCATCATTCTCATGAACTGTTGTTTAAGGTAAACAGGCAAGCTTTAATCATACAATTTGGCTAGTACCATTCACGTACAAACCAGGAAGTCTTTGAGGATTCACTGGGTGAACCACTGGAGGGTTTATTTTTTACTGGCTTAAATCCAAAATGACTGAACGTTCACTCTGGTTACTCACAAATGGAAAATTAATATCTGTGTCTGGTCTGCTATTGTTCTGTACATGCCACTGTCAGTGAAGCCAACAGGAGAGTGAAGTGTAAATTAATTCTTGAGGCAGTGTGATTTGTGTCTTTCCCTTAATATGAAGTAAAGTCTACATCAAATGCCAAGGCAATTGCTGAGGTGTGCAGATGATCTCCTGTAAGTGAGTGGCTGTATGTGAAATAAACCACATTTATTCCTAAGGTTGTGGGTAGTGCAATTTGTTTGCTGTCACTTCCTATGAAATGTAAATTATTTAAGCACTTTCTAATTTAAAATTTGAACTGTCACAGTCACTTTTCACTGATGGGTATTTATGTCTGGAAATCCTTTTAGCATGGAGATATAGAGCAGGAAAACAAATTTCAAGTGTTTCCGAAATGTATTTGCAAGTAGATTTACCAATGTGTGAGTGTTCGTATTTAGCAGTGTGTAAAAATAAACAGCTAAGATCTGCCCACAAAGCCACATACGCAATTTGCACTGCACAGCTTTGACAGCAGGATGTTTCCAAACAACAGAGACCTCAAAAGAAGTTTTTTGCAGCTCTTGAGCTTGTGTTTTTAACCTAGGCCCAACAAGTGGTCTGATACTTACTTTAATGCCTTTCCGGTTATACCTTTTCAGGCAAAGCCTCTCCTCTTTAACAAGGTGCTTTGTCATTAAAACAAAAGGGTATCAAATAGTTTAGAGAATAGAAGTAGCATAGTAGTCATAGTAATACCTTTTCTAAAGCCTTTTGAGTTATTTTAGGACATCTGGAACATTAATTATAAAAGAAGCTTCTTGATAAGCTAATGAATTTGGGGATTCTCTATTGTTTCATCCTGTTCTGTCTTTAGCATAAAGAAGGTTTTTTTGGTCGGAAAATCTCCTCCGTGGGGTCAGATGTTTCAATGTCAGGATAACTGCCCAGCTAATAAGTTAGAACCATTAAAGCTGCAGTTGCTCCAGTTGTTTTGTGGGAATTCTTGGTCCTCTGACTCAGATGCTGGGATATAAATACCTTCAGAATCACAGAATGGTTGGACGTCAAAGGGTCCTCTGGAGGCCATGTAGTCCAGCCCCCTGCCAAAGCAGATTCACCCAGAGTAGGTTACACCGAACTGCATCCAAGCAGGTTTTGAGTATTTCCAAAGAAGGAGATTCCACAACCTAAAAAAGTCAATGAAATTTTGATCCTGCCAAATTGGACTCTCTTGCCTGATTGTAGATAGACATAGGAGGAAGAGTGTAATTGTTAGAGGAATTAAGCATCACAGTGGTGGTCTTCTAAACAAAATAAACCTCAAATGATTCGGTGCCATACATATGTGCAGGATACAGTTTTCTGGGATATGATACTGCCTCTTTAACTCAGGAGTTGCTTTCATAGGGAAGAGCTGTTGTCAGCCATCTGGGGCTCTCCTGCAGCTTCACAGGAGTTTCATCCTGTATGATCCATCCTCTAGGAGAGGATGAACCAATCTCCAATCTGAAGGGAAAACTGTCCATGATGTGGAATTGCATCTTCATTATGGATGGCAGCTAGGTTTTAGGACTGAATTGTTCTTAAAGCTGTCTAAGTTACAGCATGGCTATAGAGAGCCTGATGGAGCTGTGTCTGATTTGGAGTGGTGGAAAGAGGGGAGAGATGGAGCCTCTGACACCATCTTTGAAGGACCTGTGTGAATGGCTGAGTCTCGCATAGCAGTATCAGGAGACCTTTCTGAGCTCATGTAAGGTTTGACTTGGAAGCTGCAGTGCTCAGGAGGATCTTTGCACCTTCTGGGCTTTAATAGCCAAAAACTGGGTTTTAGAGGAGGTGGAGTGTCTCATTAAACAAATAAAATAACAGTGGCATGACACCTTTGCTGGATGTAATTCTCTTTGGCACCAGTAAGTTGTTTGTATAGCTACACTTCAGCAGTTTTAATCTGTTAGTATTTTTATTTTTTCCATATGTTTGAGAATGTTCTTTCTAGACAACCTTGCCATACTGCGTGACCTCAGGTTTTAGTGATTCCAAGCTACCTCATTTGTTCAGAAGTAAAAGCAAATATCTAGCTAGCATTGACGAGTGATTAATTCAGAAGACTTAGAAAGATTCAGTCACCCACTAGTGCTTTTCATTTATTTTCATTTTTCCCTTACAAAACTGAACTGGTGGTGTGACAGATGTCACTTCAGTGTTTTATCTGAGGGGGAAAGGAGCTGAAGGTCAAGTCATGGAACTACTGAGATGTTTGAACTTGTCATGCAGGGCTGCAAGGGGAACCAAGGATGAAAAGATCATCTACATGCTACTGCCTGGTGCACAACACCATGGCTTATTTCTGGCTTTGGCAGTATCATGATAGGTGAGAAGAAGAGTCAGGACTAAGAGGAGTGCACTTAGGGCTCATTCATCACCCAGTAAACTACAAACCATTTGTGCCTCAAAACGTCTGGCTTTAGTTTTTACCAAAGCTTACTGGCAGGGAGGCATGGTAGCTTCCAGCCCTTCGGACTGATCAGGAAGCAGTGTGTTAGTCATACAGGAACGTCTGGTTGGGCTGTGTACAAGTGCTAATCCAAAAGAGTACATTGACAAGGGAATGATGTGTGCATTAATGTATTTGTGCATTAATATATTTATGTTTTTTTTTATTACAGGAGACTTCAGTTTTAATCTCAAGACAGTGATAAGAATTCAACTTCAAATCACTGTCGCATTTTTTACTTTAAAAGCGTGATGGTGATTTTCAGTAGGCCACATAGAACTTTCTTGTTTCTAGCGAACCATTTAGTTGGAGCTGCTTCCCTGTGGGCTGTTAGCTTCTGCTTAATAGGACCATAAGAGACCATGTGAGTGGAAAATGAAGTTGGATTTATTATTTCTGGTCATTCTGCCATCATTAGTACAATTCTGATAAAAAAATGGCAAATTATAAGGCATATATATGCTTCTCTAAAATGAAAAGCCAATTAATGCACAAATCTGCTTGCTCAGGAAAAGCTGAACAAGAAGAGGAAGGAAAAGCTCTACCAGCTCTATGAGGCCATGAATAGGAGCTATCTCCTTTCAAGAGAGGGCTCTGACACCTCTATATGCAAACCAATATATCGTGTATTCCAGAGGCACAGGACAGCTTGTCCTGCAGCCAAAGCAGGACTCTCTGCTACTAAGAGGACTTGTCGTGGAACACTAACTCTTTTTGCAGACAGGCTCATTTGAAGTCACTTGAGGTCAACAGTGGCCTGAACCTGCACACGAAGACATGGAGCTACAGGTGGCCCAGGGCAGCTTGCACAAGTGTAGCTATACTGACCTAATTTTCCACCACAGCAAATCAATGCACTGCTTGCAAAAGTTGTGGGGGTTTTTTTTGCAGAACTATTGTTCACAAGGAGGTACTAACAGTCTCTGACAATTAATTCCTAATCAAATATGATTTTAGTCATACAAGGGATACACCCAGCAACAAGAACAATGAAAGTAAGTCAATGGGGCTTTATTGACTCTCCCAATTGTACTTATGGTTCAGAACTGTTATCAGCAATGCTGTTCACATCCAAACTGGGGAAGTTTATTTATACATATTAGTGTGAATTACTAGGATGGCAAAGGACATACTAGAGCATATATTAGGATTTGAGCTCAGGTTTGAAAGATATTTTACTTAGTGAGCTTGAAAGGTTTCTGTTTCTTTGTCCCTAGTATTTGCACATTTGACAAGAAGAAATGTCCATATTTGCTTATATTTCTGTCTGTAATATATAGAATAATATATATAGATAGAATAACTTTAAATATTATATTTCTATATTGTGCATAATTACATGCAATTTCTATATATTATATACAAATAAAATTATTTTCTTGCCAATAGGAAATTATTTTCTTACTCTTACGTGGAACAAACTTCCTTGTACATCAGGAAGTCTAAGATGTATCACAAGGAGATAAATCAGAAGCTATTTTGGCATGACAACGAAAGACACAGAGTTGTCAATGTGATCCTAAAAGGAAGAATTCTAGTAGGATTTAACCAAAAGAGCAATATTAAAATGAATGTTCATATTTAGAAGTATATGGGCAAAATTATGTACAGTAGCAGTTTATTTTAAAGTTATTTGTACAGTTTGCCTTTTACAGTAACGTCCTTGATTCCATTTTTTTTTCTAAGCAGGCTGATTAAACTGAGACTCTCTGCACAGAGAAGTGAGGTTATTCCTTCAAATTAATTGCTTGTGCCTGCAAGGACAGGTTAAATCTAACATGCTGCACACTCCCTTTTTTCAAGGACAAAACCTTCCCTCTCCCCTGGCCCTATATATAGAGACCAAGTTCTAGCGAATGATGCTGGGGAACTCCAGTGAGCAATGCTAGTGAATCTCTCAGCATCTTGGTTGGAATGGGGAATTCCCCAAGTCCTCAATCATCCGGGGAAAGATCTTGATAATGCATGTCATTGTCTTGATTCAGTTTTGCAAAAATAGTGAATTTCAAAAACAAGAATATTAATTAAGGAAGAACTTTCACCATCCATAATAAAACAGATCAGGATTCAGAAATTCTACCCCTTTCACACCCTTGCAACATACCCAGAACTGAACATCCAGGTCAGCTGCACAGACGAAAATAAAAACTTGCTTCACTGATTGGGCTCTCAGCCCATAACTGCCTCCCATCACAGCTGTGCATAGAAGTTACTGAGGCGGTAGCTATCCCTCCTGCTTCATAAACACATGCGCTGGAGGCTTGGGAATGTCCCAGTTAAAGTTATTTTGCAATATGAAAGGAAGAGATCTGCAGAAGGATTAGTTAGGCAGAACTTCAGTTTCTTGTCTGGAAGCAGGAGACTGAATCTTGTGAGCTCTATGGACCTTAGACCTCCTAAGTGCTAACAACTGCAAAAGGCTGAGGAAGGCCACTTGCCATATGATAGGCTAAGAAATCATTGTTACTTTGTTCCAAAACCCCAAAAAATTGCGTGGCAAAAATCTACCCTTTCCCACAAGGAGAAGTTGAAGTCAGCAACTGCAAATAGATGCTGATGTTATAAGGCTGCACGTTTTGAAGAAGATAAAACGTCAGCAATGCATTTTTAAGGGTTTCTTATCTTCCTCCATCAGTTTTATTCATTTGGATGAGTAAATGTAAAACAGCTATAGTTTATAGTAATAGACACAAAAGGAAATTCAGGTCCCTTTAAGATAACCACTACTGGATAAGTCCATGTGATTAAATCAAGAACCACTCTGCAGATACATCTTGAGGAGTCTTTGTTTTTCACATGAACAATAATTAATATGGAATATGCCCTGCCCCTTATGGTACCATGATCACCTTTTCTTCGTAGTTAGATGAAGCTGGATTATGTCCTCCAAGGAAAAATAAAATAAATCAGATGCAATGGTGAATTACTTATTTATGCCCTTCAAAAGTGATTACATTGGTTTGCCAAGGTTTTGAACCGCAAGTTGAACTAAGCACTGGTTTAACAGGATCATGTGTTCCTAAAGTTCTGGGGGTTTTGTCTTTTTAAAGGCAGTCATGTTGTTGTGTGGACTTACATAACAAGGTCTGAAGCAATAACTGACATTTATATCTGGAAGCAGAAGCAAACCCTAGTACTGTTTTTCCCATGCTTTGTTTGTTGAGTGCATTTACAATCTTGTGACTTTCAGACTTAGCATCTGTTTTGGAATCCATTTCCAAAATGTCACAGTGACTTCTGCTTTGATTTCTTCCCTTGTTTAATGTCAGTGTGGTGACTTTCAGATATATCTTTAAAGAGATAAACTAGTTAATAAAACCTTGTTGCCATGAGGCAGCTGCCATTAATGACTAAGCCTCTATCACCTGAAACCTATCAAGTAGATATTGTATTTTGTGTCATAGTATCTCAAGCACTAGGAAAATGATATAATATTTTCTGCTCTGATCTACAAAGTATTCTCCCCCTGGGCTTTGAATAATAAATCTTCTTGCTGTTATCATCACTACAGGATGCCCCAGCATAAAACAATCTGTTCTTCTGGGATATTATAGTGCTCCCATTAGAAAACTCCTGTTTCAAGACCCCATAATTCACTAGCTGAATGCTTGTAAATGTCACCTAGTTATAACTCCTGTAGGAGCAAGTACTATCGCGTGCTTTCTGGCACTACCTACCTTGTCTGATCAGACAGAGACAGATTCTTTGCTGTGCGTTTTCCTTAGGGACTACAAGTGTGTCATTTAAGCTGCACACTACCATCACTACAGAGCTTTTCTTTTCTTTTTCTGTGCACATCACTGGACATGCTGCTCTAGAAATAATATAAAGCATCAGTCCAAATAATGTAGACAAAATACAAATTGATTTTATTGGGATTTTTGCCTCTTTAATCATGGTTAAATAGTTTGTGCTCTAGCTGCAATAGTAAAGCTAAAGTAAAAACGTTTGCTGATTGCTCCTTAGTTTCACTTCTGCCAAGTCATTGCACAGGCCTGCTGCAAGAATTATTTTTCTTGTAAAGGGGATGCTAAAACCCCGTGATTGAACACTGCTCTGGGCTAAGTATCAGCTAAATGATGGCAGCTGGGATTCAGAAACTGCCATGTAAGAAACCTGCTCTCTTGGCCCAGTGGTAATGTAACTTCATCTTTATCCTCACATCACACATGCAAAACTTACGGGCTTGCAAGCAGCTGCTGTGACACATCTGAATTCTGCAATGAGGAAAAATGTGACTGTAGGAGACACCAACAAATCTGAACACCTGAATTATAAAGACTCCATTCATCAGTATAGATGGGGTTTCATCCTTGGCAACTTTTGGGCAACCATATAAAAAGTAAAAGCTATGATGCAGTTAGATCCACTAAAATTTTAGACTGTGGAACTGGTTTTATCAGATATTGAAGTGATTTAACTAAACAGCAGAATCCAGTGACTAGACTTGATATTCATGCAATCCACAAAATAACCTAACTGTGAAGAGAAGGAATCAAAATTAGATTGTGAAAAGCAGTGAGAATTTGCTAAATTTCAATAATAAAGTGGTTACTTATTCAGAAGATTCTTTAGAAAAAGGTACTAACTCCCTTTCCCCATTAGAAGTCCCAATTTCCACTTAATTTTCAAATAATAATTTTAAATTTTTGCACTACTTTTAAAACATTTTTCATTTTTCCAGATTTGCCACAGGATAGAAAAAGTGAAGAACTGCAAGGAAAAAAAGCTTTTATCTTGTTCTTTTGTCTGCACTTTCTTCTGTGAGAGTATGAATAAAATCAAAAACCAAAAGCAAGAAATTCCTGGGGTGTAGTCACCAAATCTTTTTCTGAGAATGAGGAGGTGTCTAAACAACAGTGTTGGCCGCTGTGTTGGATGTCATACAAGCACTTGTCTCAGGTGTGTTTTTAAAACATTTCTTACCTCCCTTTGCCCATTCCTGCTCTTTGCCTGGTGCTCAGAGAAGCCTCCCAGGCTTTCCCTTTCAGGCTGGGCAGCCAAGGGGGCTGCCTCAGGGCCTGGAGCAGGTAACATCTCTGCTGTCATTCCTGAGATGGATGTGCATCTCAGGATGCTAGAAGTGAAAAAATACCTCAAAAGTATTTTAATGCTTGTTCAAAAAGCTCTTAGACAGTGAAATGCTGAGTTCATTTCATCTGTAGTGAGTCTTTGTGTGATTTCTTGCAAACATTTGACTGTAGAGTAAGGTACATTTTGCACCATTGCATATGTGTATTGTATTTTAGAGAAGAATCCAATATTGTAAGTTCTTAATAGCAATGAAAAAGAGGGGTTTTCTTGTTGGGACAATTTGATGGTCACAAAAGAAAATGGATTCCTAATGGGAGGTGTAGATCCAGCACCTTATAATATGGATATTCTGGAGACATTACAGATTTTATGCTAATCTTCCATATTTAAAAAAATAACATTAAAAAAAAAATCTTGGCCAGAAAAATTTTTCTATAGAGGAGAATTAGATCACAAAGTAACTCTGACTCCAAGGAACATGGTGCATCCTGAATCAACATGGTTTGGATTTGAGTTTTTAAGGAAATATGCAAAAATACTTGGAGTAGGACAGGGAAGAGTGACTCTGTTATTGTAAACAAATTTTCCTTAATTAAGTTCTTCACTGGCTGAAATGTTCAGTGACACTTCTTTCTTTTTATTTATTTCAAGCCTTTACATGTGTTAGTTTTTCTGCATACTGTAAAATTTTAAATTGTCCCTTAGAGTGAAAGCTGAGATGATAATTTTATTGAAAGATTTAACTTGAAATTGCTAGACTACCCTAAAATTACTGGCATGCCTGTTTTTTGATTCATTCCAAAGTATGTGAGCGCTCCCACCAAAAATTGCATGAAGAGTTAAGTGCACCCAGCTGCAGGCTCCGAGGCAAAGGGCATACATTGTAAAGACTCCTGCCAGGGGGCAGCTTCTGCTAACTTGCCCATTTGGCTCACAGTCAGTAACCTGCCTCTGCACAGTGGTCCAAATTAAAACCTGATGCTACAAGAAATACTTGCTTGGTATTAGCTCTTGGTAAGCCAGAGCTCTTGGCCGAGCTGGTAAACCAGCAGAGATGAGGATTTGGAGAGGCAGATGTGATGGGCAGCTGGGAGACAGCAGTTCAGTGATATCTTAACCTGGATCAAGAGCAGCTGATGGTTTGTTTATCAGGCCAAAGCCCAAGTGCCTGTCCCTGCAGTCTGCAGCACCAGCTATTGCTCGTCCCTGGCTTGTCATTCCATTTATTACTGGCAGATAAACACATTAGCTTAGTGTCTCTGCTCAGATTATCATCAGCAAAAAGGTAATATATTTAAATTATTGTCAGGCTTCATTTTAGTAATGCACAGAGATGAACTGCAAACTCCTCGCAGAAGGATGTGTTTTGTGCAGGTTTACAGAGGTATCACAATGCAAATCTACATTTACTTAACGATTTTTCTTTCCCACATGCATTAGCTAGTGACTATTCTAATGCTTTCTTAAATTCTGTAGTAAAATTACATGGGAACTTATACAAATATGAAAATATATATGACTTTGTGGTCAGACTGTACATGTTGTTCAGCTAACGATACTGCAATAGAATTGGTCAATATAGAGAATTTGTCCTCTGTGGTAGATTTCTGCTTTGACTTTTCTTTTTGACCTGACTTGAAAGGGTAACTTAGTATTTCTTTTTGTTCCCCATGAAGTAAGAATTCAAGAAATTATTATTTTAAGATTTCAAGCAGCTCTTTTTCAAGTATTTATCTCATAAAATTAAGATCTTTGTTTGCAATAGTTCAACCTCATTCATAACCTATTAAGTCCAAATGAAGCACATTGGTTTTTTTCAAAGCATTGATTATTTTCTTTTAAAAATCAATATATTCCTGTGGAAAATTATTCAATTTCACTGCACATTTCCTCCAATAAAAATAGGCAGTTCAGAAAAAGTTCAGTCAATCCTTGATATAGTAATACAAGCCTTTCTTCTGTAAAGGAGTACTGGACTGCAAGGGAAGGTTCTTTTGTTGGTGTAGACCAACAGTTTTCAATGGGAATTATTAAATGTCCTGGAATCTGATGGAGACAGATACCATTTTGTGATGATTATAAATCCTTAGCTTCAAAGCTATTGTTTGTGCCTGCATCTAACTGGTGCTTGTGACAAACTCAGAAGTGGGAAGTTATTGTTGGGTGAAAATTTTTGTAGTATTAACTGATTCAGACTTTCAATTGAGTTTACATATTTTTAAATATGACAGTTCTTTATAATAAATTCCCTTCAAATTCACTGTGGAAGGAGGCTTAATGTAACATAATTCAGTTAAGCAACCAGTTTTGTCTAAAAGGAAGAAGTGACTTGGCTGAAATATTTTTTCAACATTTTTACCAACACAAAAGGTGCTAACTCTCAAATTTAAAATAATACTTTTTTTAGAAATCTAAATTTCATAGAAAGTTAGAATGATTTAATAACCTGCAGCTAACTAAAATATTTTATTTTCACTTAAAGCAGATTTTTGAGGTTTTTTTGTTTGTTTGTTTGTTTTGTTTGTTTTTTTTTGGTTTTTTTTGTTTTTTTGTTTTTTTGTTTTTTTGTTTGGTTTGGTTTCGGTTTTTTGTTTGTTTTTTTCACAGTCATTTCGTCTTCCTTTGAGAAAAAGAAATCCACTGAAATGGATCAGCCTTTGAAATTTGAATGCCCCAGGCATTATGCCTGGAGACAGGCTGCTGGGGACAGAAAAGCTGTGGGAGCACAGGGGCAGCCCAGGGAGGGTGGATGAGTGGACCAGAGCAAATACACACTGAGAAAGTACCAGGTATGGACACAGAAGAACAAAGCTGAGATCTTCTGTGCAATCTGCTTCTCAAAAGTAGGAGAGGCAGGCCGAGAGCTCCAGAGACAAGAGAAAAAACAACCCAGGGAAAAATGAACCACAAAAGTACTGAAGATGCTGTTTGGCCTGACTCATGGCAGCAAGGATGCCTGTTCCCTTGGTCAGCTACAGCAGGTGTGTCAGATGAGGCTTTGTGTTTCTCAAGCCTCCCATTCTCTGTGATCTCCTCTCTTGACCCAAAGCCATGCATTACATACAAGCTAGGTGAGGATACCTTTCTGGCTGCGTCCTTTAATTGTAATACCCATGAAATACTTTTTCTTGTGAGTTGTTTGCATTCCATCCCCATCTGACTGCTTCTGTCATCATTGGGAAACAACAAAGGGTGCCTTTCCACCAACTCAAGATAGGAAAGTCAAAGGCTCAAAACCTAATGCAAAGCCACATCACTGCATCACTCTGATCACTGCTGATCTAAAGCATGATCTAACTGTGCAATGGAACTTTCCTATGAAAAGAGAAAACTTCAGCAACCAGAATGAGGCATGAATAGAGAAGCATAAACAGGAGTCAAGAGAAGGACTCAGAGCTTACATCTTGGGGTAGTGATAGGGGTGGTTGTCACTGTGACAGAAAGGGCACAGAACCTCATGGCAGAGCTTTGTGAATCATCATCTTCTCTGCTATCTATTGCCATTTCAGCACTTGGGCCTCAGAGGAAATATGATAGTCATTGTCCTTCAAAAGTTTTTTTTTTATTTAATTCACTCTTAATGAGAATATTTATATTAAACCC
Source organism: Sturnus vulgaris (assembly GCF_052056855.1). Taxonomy (NCBI): domain Eukaryota; kingdom Metazoa; phylum Chordata; class Aves; order Passeriformes; family Sturnidae; genus Sturnus; species Sturnus vulgaris. Next base: position 50,144,697 of record NC_142245.1, on the reverse strand, counting down.
CCCTGTGCTTAACAACTGAAATTATTCCTTTGGTACATCATTAAGCCTCTTCCCTGGATTAAATGTTGATGTTTATGAAGTATCAATGAGAGCTCTCTTTTGTTCACAGTTGGACTTGATGATCGTTAAGGTCTTTTCCAACTTAAATGCTTCTGTGATTCTGTGATTGTGAAGCACAGTAGTGGCAGTAGCTTTTTAGCATCAGTCTGTCTTCCAGCCTTCACCTCAGAACTATTTAGAAAAAAAATAAAAATTGATGGATTGACACTAGCTGACATCAGGTGCCCAGCAAAACCACTCTATCCCTCCCCTACTCAGATGGACAGGGAGAGAAAATGGAACACAAGCCTCATGGGTTGAGATAAGGACAGGCAGAGCTCACTCACCCATTACCATCACGAGCAAAACAGACTCAACTTGGGGGAAATTAATTGAATTTATTACCAATCCAAATCAGAGTCGAATAGTGATAAATAAACCCAGTTCTTAAAATCACCTTTCCCCTACCCCTCCCTTCTTTCCATGTTCAACTTCACTTCTGATTTGTCTATCTCCCCCCTGTGTTGTGCAGGGAAAAGTGGAGTGGGGGTTTGCAGTCAGTTCATCACACATTGTCTCTGCCTCTCCTTCCTGCTCAGGGGACAGGCTCCTTCCACGCTTCTCCTGCTTCAGTGTGAGATCTCTCCCATGAGAGTCTCCCATGGAATTCTCCAACCTGAATCCTTCCCATGGGCTGCAGTTCTTCAGAAACTGTTCCAGCATAGGTTCTTCTCTCTGCACACAGCCACAAGTCCTCCCAAAATCCTATTCCATCATGAGCTTCCCACAGGGTCACAGCCTCCTTTGGGCATCCACCTGCTCTGGCATGGGCCTGCTCCCTGGGCTGTAGGAGCATCTCTGCTCCACCATATGGACCTCCCTGGGCTGCAGGAGCACATCTGCTTCAGCATGGTCTGCACCATAGGCTATAGGGGAATCTCAGCTCTGGTGTCTGGAGCACCTCCTGTCCCTTCTGCACTGACTTGGGTGCCTGCAGAGCTGCTCCTCTCTGTTTGCATGCCTCTTGTCAGGTGTGCTATGCAGCAGAGTTTTTCATCCCTTCTTAAATACATGAACCCAGAGGCACAGGCACTGTGACTGATGGGCTTAGTCTTGGCTGCTGGAACTGATTTTAACAAAAATGCTGTTCTTCAGAGTTAAAAATGCTGTAACATTTCATATATCCTCAAATTTGCATCTATAGAGAAATTACCATCTTCTGTATTTTGTGTAATTGTTCTGTGAACTATTCAGATCAATCACATAGCTAAAGTGAAGCAGTCCATGAACAGTTCATAAAAAGCACATCTGAACTGAAAAATCAGTCTTTGCATGCTTTATAGCCATCTATATTTTGGTGCTTTTAGTTTTTATTTGCCTTCTTGTGCTTTTGAATAGCCTCTTGTTTTAAGAAACAAAATGACTGCTCTTGAAATAACATAAGCCAGTATATTTTCAAAACTCTAGTGGTGCCAGATACATCATGCTTCTGATGCCACTCGTTGTCAGATGATAGGTGAACTGAGTTCAGCAAAGTCAGAAACTAAAACTCGAATCCTACTCAAGTCAGCAGAGCACAGGCACAGTAACTGCAGCATGGGCTCAGTGCTGTGCTGAGTTGGGATCTGTGGTGTGAAAGGCTACGCTGAACTTTTCACAGGAATGCTGAAGTTGGCTCAGAGCTGCCTATACTGTCAGATCAGCCTGTGTCCCCTCCACGCTGTTGGTGCAGGGTGGTTCTGACATTAGTCCAGTGTGTAACACAGAAATTCCCCACTCAAAACCACAGGACGCTAGGTTCCCACAAAAAGGAGCAGTGGCCAGTCCTGTGAATCTGCTCCCTGCGGGGGATAAGCTGTTTGTAGGTGTTGATCACAATCTCTGTGGCAAACTAAGGCATTAGCTCAAGAGCTTTCTGACTCTGAGACTTTTATCTATAGGATCCCAGTAAGCATACTGAAAATTTGTGAGCTTCATGGCCTGGGGAGAGGCCACAGCTGCACTTAGTCGTTGTATGCCTGTAAGTTAATCATGAGATCTTACTGTTTGAAGCAGAACAGAGCCCATTCTGCCAGACTCATCCTTTATTAGAGAGGCCGTGTGAAAAGGCATTCTTTTAAGGTGCTGAACGTCCCTAGACTTTAATTTTTGTCTTACTGGGTTTTTAAACAGAACAGTTTATTAGCTCCAGTTAAAGGGAAAAATAGAATTACCTGATGTCAACATCAGTTCTATTCTACCTGTCAGGCCATTGTGACATGAAACTAATAGGATGGGTGTTGGCAAGTAAATACAATACTGATAAAGGTTCTTGCAATTATACTGGACAAGTTGCTTTGTATTGTGTTCATGAAGACAGTATGTGCACTAGCAGAAGTCTGAAGGTTAATGAAGAAATACTAGGAGACAAGGAGACTTGTCAGCAGCTGGTGTTTGTACAAACCTTCCTAAAGGGAACATTTCCATCTTTATGCACACACAGCTCCATTAAAAGCAATCATTGTTTAAAGCAATTATGTTTATTTTGTTAGCACTGAGGCCTGAGACTGCTCTGCTCCAGAGTCTGGCTTTTGGAATCGGGTGGTTTGAGGGAAGCCTTAGGCATATGCTCCAGGCTTGCTTTTGCTCTCACGCTAATATCACCCTAATATCACCCTAGTGGCTCTGGGGGGCATTTCAGTACATTGCAGTGAGGCACCCAGGGACTGGAGGTGCAGGGAGTTCCCTGGAGCACCACACCATCTCTTTGCCAGCACAATCCTGGCAGCTCCTGAGCCCACACTCAGCCACATTTGATGGAGGTGTGGCTGCCAGGGACAGTAAGGTTCCACCTGTGTCACGTGTAAAGGAACACCCAGGTGAGAAAGGAAAATTTGTCAGTGCTGAGAAAAAGAAGGGCCACATTTCTCCCTTCCCTTTCCTGGGAAGTGAGCTGCTGGCAGCCCCGTAAACACATTGGCTCAATGAATATGCTGCTCACTAGCCCCAGGCTGCCTTCCCCCAGCCACAGACCACTGTGGAGTGGGTGCTGAGTGCTTGGAGGTGCTGGTGAAGGACCAGAAGGGAGGTGAAGGAGAGCTAGAGGCATCACTGTGCAGATGTTTAGGGGAAGGAACACTCCAAGCTTGGGTTGATGAGGTCCTGGATGAACACCAGCTTTCAGCAGAAGCTGGGACCACATGGTCGCTGGGGTCCCTTCCAGCCCAGAGGCTCTGGAACAGATTCTGTGAATGCTGGGCAGAAGGTAGATGCACTAGAAAACCTGAAAGGAAGCAAAACTTTACGGTGGAGGGGTTGACAGTGGCTGGTGGGGTTGGCAGAGGCTGGTGCCATGGCAGCGGGGTGGAGGTGGGAGGTGACATGCAAATTCATAAGGAGACAGGCTTTGTTAGCTCTTAGAGCAGCTTAAGAGGAGAAAATGAACATTCATTAGTGTAATTTCAAACTAACAGCTGCTGCCAGACATGATTCAACTCACACTGTGTAAGGCAGTGACGCCAAAAGTACACATCACCTTTTCTAAATGGGTGTTCAAAACCTAGAATTCGGGAAGTATCAGTCACATGTACCCTTTGTCCACATGCCGAGTACCCTGGCGGCTGAGAAACTGTTCTTTTCAATTCCCCAAAGTGCACTTCTATTTGTCATGATTTTTTGCACATTTTAATAATTCACATTGCAAATTATAATTATGGCTATTAGTCCAAGGAGTGTAACTGTAGAAAGCTGCTGTGCCTTGCTGGATTTTTTCCTCTCAAATTATACCTATAGTAAATCTTCTGAATTTGACCTTCCTTTATAGTTGTAAGATTGTTTCTTTAATATATGTTCTGAAACTGCATACATAGCAAGTTTTTATTCTTGTCTATGCAAAGATCTATTCCTATGGACTTAGAGCAACATCAGCTTCTTGTTTAGTGTCTGTCAGTCTTTTAAAGAAAATTTACAGTTTTGCAGAATAGGCATACTTGCCCTCATTGCCTGATGCTAGTAATATCTTACTACTGATATTAGTTATTCAAATGGTGCATTAAATTTACACAAATTCTTCATGGTAATAACTTTTTTGGAAACATCAGGAGGCCTCACAGATGTTCAAATGAATAAAAAGAAACTAGGACAGATCAACAGTGTGAAGAAAAGACAGAGAAGGCACAGAACACAGAATCCTCAAACGTTCTATTCTGCAGTTTAAACCATCCCATCTGCAGCACCAGAAGAAATAAACACAGCATTTAGGGAAAAACAGATTTCTTTTTGAGAGCAGGCCATGGCACATATTCCTACTCCTCTTCCTCATTTAGTCAAATTATTAATGCTGAACACAAACATTTCCCTTTTCAAAACCATGGCATGTGGGGTCATTCAGGTGTAATCTGGATCTGGAATGAAATAATACGTTTTAGCAGCTTGTTATGTGTTAAAATCAAGTGGTTTTGTCGCTACATTTTCTACACGTGTTCTAGGCTCTGAAAGAGAAACATTTAATTTATAAAGAATAAAATAAACAAGGAGCTATTAATTATAGCTGTGTTCTACAGCAAAGACCATAGATTCAAAATATAGAAACAGCAGCTTGGGTCTTTTCTTAGAATCAAGCTTTCAGCCATGGCATGGGGATCTCTGAACCACACACCCACAGGATGCACAGTAGATATCTAGGAGCTGCACTGATGGAGGATGCTGAGTTGAGTTGCAGGAGATTGATATCCTCATTTACCCAGAACTTCTGCGGTAGCTGAGTAGAGCTCCCATTTTGGCTCCATAGACAGCCCTGAAATAATGAAATAAAGCACTGAGTTTTTCTTGCAGTTTTGCTGTTGAATTGGAATGGGCCAATCTCCTGTGTCTGATCGTCTGCCTGGATCATCTGAATTGGAAGGCAGCTGTAATAAAATTCTCTGAGCTTGATTTAGGGAGCTCTAGTCTAAGTCTTGTTCCACTTTTACCGTTTGATTTTTGCTGCAAAACATTTTCTTACTGTGCTGGTTTTGGCTTGGATCAAATTAAATTTCTTCACAGTAGCTGGTGCAGGGCTATGGTTTGGATTTTTTCTGTAAATGGTATTGATAACACAGAGATGTCTTTGTTACTGCTGAGCAGCACTTACACAGAGCCAAGGCCTTTTCTGCCTCTCACCCCACTCCACCAGTGAGGACACTGGGGGTGCACAAGGGTTTTGGAGGGAACACAGCTGGGACAGCCGACCCCAACTGAGCACAGGGATAATTCAAATCATATGGGATCATGCTCAGCATACAGAGCTGGAGGGAGAAGGAGCAAGGAGGGGACATCTGAAGTGATGGTGTTTGTCTTCCAAAGTAATCTGCACCCGTGATGGAGCCCTGCTTTCCTGGCAATGGCCAAACACCTGCCTGCCTATGGGAAGCAGTGAAAGAATTTCGTTTTTCTTTGCTCATGCACTCAGCTTTTGTTTTCCTCTTCAACTGTGTGTATCTCAAGCCACAGGTTTTGTCACTGTTCTGATTCTCTCCCCCATCTCCTGGTGGGGAGGAAGTGAGCGTGTGCCTGGGGCTTCGTCAGCAGCTGGGGTTAAACCACACGCTTACATAGCAGCTGACATTTCCCATAGCCTAAATCTTAGCACATTTGGACAATTAAACACGTTTTTTGAATCAACTGCCAAAGTTAAGAAAGAAAACAACAACAAAAAATTGTCTGGATGAAAATTAAATGGATGTTTATCTCTGATAAAACAAGCAGACCAACAAACAGGAACATTTTGTACCAATTCAAATGTTCAGCTTTTCCCATAGGTTAATTGCAAAATGAGAAATATGATTTTAAAGTCATATAAATATATCTATTTCTGGAGGCATTGAAATAATTTATTTACTTTTCTAACATGAAACAATTCATTAAAATATCAAATATTTCAGTATTTTTATAATCCTGTCATCTTTGGTTTAACTGGAGCAAATTCAACTTAAAATTCTATGTTTCTGTCCCCAACCCCACCTTCTTACCACACAAAAATTAATTTTTCAACTAGGTTTGATTAATGGTCTGAAAGAATTAGTTGCTCAGCATTATGTAAGAAGTCAAAGCACAACAGTAAACACCATGTAGGTGCTTCCTATCCAGTTCCAGTAGATGCATGCAAAGAACAGCTGGATTTTCTTGTATTCATGCTATTTTCCACATTATCTGTTCTTGCACCCTGAAATGGAAGTCACTGTGCACCGTTGACCTGTAGGCAGGTAACAAATAGGAGTGCAAGTCTCTCACAGCTCGGCAAAATACATGGCAAAGTGAGAAAATAGAGATTTTTAGCCACCAACACATTTTCATTTTACTCAAATAGGACAAAAAAAGGATTTTCACATGACAAACTGAGCCAAATGTAATCTTATGTCACTTGTGATACAGGATGTAAAGATTGTCATCTGTTCATGTGAAAGTAAGAGAAGAGAGACAGATAAAATATTCCAGGGTGGGAATTGCAAAGCAAACCTTTACTCTTGTAGAAATATTAATAGAACTACGATAAGACCAAGGTTTCATTGCAAGTTCTCTTGCATTTAAAGATACCTGATATTATTTTAACATGCTATCCATCAAAATTCACAGTGAATGAGGCAAGGTTCCCAGCTACTACTGGAGAGGATAGTGACTGAGGCCTGATGATTCCTTGTCAATGCTTCAGAAACCCATGACTGAGTGACAGGAATAACCTCTCATCAATTCAGGAAGGAGCCTTTAGGAAAGATATTCCTCATCTGACTTCTCTGTGCCTCTGCTGATTTATGCCGGATGGGAAACAGGTCTTGGAAAAGACCTTGGTGTCATGGAAAGTCCTTACAATGATCAGAAGAGGTTTGCAGCTGAACTTACAAAAGGAATGGGATAGACGTTGTTTTGTCTCTTTTTTTTTTTTCTAATGTTCTGGTCTTTCACCACATTGATGGCCTGGAATTTCCTCCTTGAGCTACCACCTCCATTTTTCAAAAAGAAAAATCTTATTTTGTTTGCTACTGAAAGAATTATAAAGAAATAAAGAGAAAATGGTTTATCATTTCTGCTCTTTCCTCTGACCCAAGGATGTCTAGTGAGTCATCTAAATTCAGATTAAAGTCTAGAGAGCCCACTGTACTGCAGGAGCTGTTTCTCCATGGTATTCACAGTCTAACATTATCTATCTGTCTGAATTTGGTAAGTTTTACATTATTCAGTGAGTCTCTCTACAGGAATACGTAATTGTCACTGAAATCAAATTAAATTATACAAGGGAAAAAGCCCATCTGATGAAGGCATAAAAGTACCTTATTTGTTTCATGTGGATGAATTTTTCCTAGAATTTGAGGATTCTTTTCAAAAGAAAGGTACTTGGAATCTCCACCTCAGTCAGGTCCTTGGTACAGACAAGGATTTAATTGATTTCTGTATAAATGTTAAAATTAAGCATTTGAGTTCATACAGCCGAGGCCAGTTTGATTCTTCATCCTACTAATCCTAGTTCAGATTTACCATAACCTTCCTACCTAAAGATCTACAAAAGATTGCTGGATTGAAATTTATGTAGAAATACAGCTGTTCTGAAGCTCAGTCACAAAAAAAGTACAATGAAATAAGTACAGTGAAGGCAGAAAAGTCAGAATATCTATTTCTCATAATATCCTAATCCTTTGAGCATTATGTACATCCTGAATAGAAAATAACTTCTCCATAAAACAGATTTTTGAAAATGCCAATACAAAAACGTTAAAAACATTAAATATTTTGACATTTAAGAATTCATAGTTCTTATTTTAAGTCAATAGGACATATAATTGTGAAATTCTTGTTCAAACCTTTCATACTTCCATTCCATCCTGTAGGCTGTTTTCTTCCCTGTGACATACCTCTTGCCACTCATTGCAGCTTCCCCATAAATCCCATAGTGCACCTTGGCCCCTGGGATATGTGAGGCATTTAGACATCAGTCTCAAAGGAAAATGACTCAGGGAGAACTTTTATAGAAACTAAATATTGTATTTAAGGTGTATTTTGCCTAAAAATCCCAGGTCAGCAGAGTAACAACTTTGCACTCTACCTACCGGTATTGCCTTGTGAGCCCCTAATTATGTGTAATGCTGTCTGCAGTACAGAGCTAGTCCAGGTTTAATTTTTAGGAAAATATTTCTTTTCTTTGAGTCATGTTCAGATCAGTCTTTTACCTCAAGCATGGACTTTATTGAAGAGCTCTGCATTGTTCTGCAAAGGTAAAAGGTGAAGTCTGCATGTTCCTGGCTCTCAGCAATATCTCAAGGAGAGCAGTCAGCAGCTCTTAGGGATGTTTCCTTCTGTTGTGCTGATTGCTGGCAGCCCTTTCCATTAGGAGACTAATGCAGTGGGGATGGACATCTCAGGAGACAGAACTTAGTCTGGAAATTCTCATCCCTGGTTGTTTGAGGGGGTGACTCAGAGCCCCTTTGCGAAATCTTACCATGCTCTAACCTAATTTAGCAGGTCCCTGACTCAGAGATAGCTGGAACAATATGTCAGAGAAACAGTAATTACTGTCACACACTTTGTCACACATGTGGTTAATGATCACTGAAATTAGGAACCAGCCCAGCACCTTTTCCACTGGTACCAATAAATCTTTCATGTATGCTAGCAAACAACCTCCATCATTAAAATAATTCTGTTACTCTTTTTTCTTTTTCATAGCCCAATTTTTCAGTTGTGAAATACATTACCATCTTGAAAAACTTCCTTTGGGAAATAATTTAAGCAACCATTTGGGCCTGACACCTTTTTTCTTACACAAGCCACCCACCCACAATTTCCTTAATAAAGGACATCACATTAATTCATAGAAATGCAAATCTTTCCTATGCCAATGTCTTCTGGACAAGAGCAACAAAAGTCTTCTGAATAAAACCGGAACAAGAAACCAAGCCTACCCTATATTCCAGTATTATTAATACCACAGGTTCCTCTTTCTGAGATTTACCAAGGAGGGCCTTACAGCCACAGCACAGAGTTAAGGTTGAGACCAGCAGCTGATCAAGGCATAGCTCAGTTGTCACGTGGCTCTAGAATTCAAAAGAGGGAACCAGTACAACAACCTGGCGAATGGTTAAGGGATTTAGGGGAAGAAAAAAAAAACAAAAACAAACGCCAATCTGTTAAATGCAATCCAAGGTGTTTATTTTAAGTTTTATTAATGCTGCTAAACATAGATTCTGGAGAACTGGAGATTGGTTGGTGGAGATCCAGAGTATTTATGTGTTGTGTGCAAGAGCTGAAGCACCTCTTCTCTCACCTGTGCCTAGCACACTGTCTCCAGAAAAAAAAGGCAGGAATGGAAAAGAACATCCTTTATTTTTCCTGTCAGATGCAGGACCCTTCTGCTCAGACCTCAGCAATCAGTGCAAGGAACAAATCCTAATGTGGAGTTTGTATTAGGACACATGTAGCTTGTTTTTCAGGTTCTTGTTTGCAATGACTCTCTTGGTGCTGAGGGCAGCGTGTGCCACTTAGGCAGTGGCTTCCAAAGGCTGACTTGGGTATGAGGATAGGTACTGAGAGACTGGGATGTACTGACACCTTTGTATGGGGTAGGGAAGAGCGGAATGTTTATCACAGATTGTGTACCACAGATGCTTTCCTGCCCCTCAGTGAAAAGGGGGAATCACAAATTTTGATGAACTGCCCAATAAGGCTGCTGGGACCAGATAGCTTTGGAGGTGTCTACTCTGGCACGAAATGATGGCTTGACAGGACTCCACACTAGTGTGCAACAACCCTGAAAGTTCTCTTTTCTCATGCACAGTTTACTCGATTCACAGCTGCACTGGCAGCTGAGTACCAAAGGAGATGATCTGAAAAACTTCCTGAAGCACCAGAGCAGTGACCCACAGACACCTCCACAGAAGACTGTAGTAATCACCTCCTGCTAGCAGAGGAAAGGGCAGCCCTCAAGCTAAAAAATGATATGATAGACAAAGGTCCAGCTGTCTTCTCCTTCCTTTAGTGTATATATGAACTCTGGGAAAAGTAACAATGAAATACTGAGTATTGCATTAGTAGTAGACAGGTAATATTCAGCTTCGCTTTGCTGTAGCAGCTGTGTTACATCACAGTTGGTGATGTGGAAGAGATGATCTCCAGCCACATGAGATGTTAACTTGAATGTGGCATCCTCTGGGGCTCAGTTCCTGACCAAGTGAAGCCATGCTGGTAGAGTTGCTGAAAACAGCATCAGCAAGAAGTACCGAACTTCCCCCTCTGGTAAACGAGGGACAGAACTCCAGCAATACCTCTGGTTCAAGGTGGGGCTAAGATCCCAAGAAGGTGATCAGCCAGGGCGAAAAAATCCTGATATTTTCTATCCAGCCTTTGCAATTATTTGTACAAGCTCTGGTATTTTGCAAAATGAAGGGAAGACTATGTCTTGTGTTTGCAGAGTTTGCACAGGGAGAGCTCCAACTCTCTGTTTACCACTGAGTCACCAGCTTAACATCAACTTGACCAATCCACGTTAAGTTGCAGCCAGTTACTTCCACCTTGGTGGCAGCAGTTCCCTCTCACTGCCAGCTAACCCCTGACACAGAGCTCTGCAAATGCTCTTCTCACATTGCAGACAGAAATTTCCTGCTGGTTTAGGACCAGTTCTTACTGTAACTGATTCAGCTTATGATGGTTTTTATGTACTAATTGCCATCCAGATTGTCTTGGTGGCTATTAATTTTAACTTTGCATGCTGGAGTGGCTTGTGAGCTGTAGGATGTAGAAAAATAGGCTACATCAATTTCTGCTTTGAACGGGTGGTTTGTATTTAAGAAGGGGTTCAGCTGAGAAACAGATACACCGTATGGTTGCATTTCTAACTCAGAAAGTCTCAAAAATGTAGGCCCAGGAACAGGGGAAGTACATCTAAAATACAGTTTTCCTTTTCTAAATATTCATCATCTTCATCCTCAATTTTCATAGTAGTTCACTTACGGTTCTCTTGGAACAGAGGCTGAGCCTTTTAATTATCAAATTATGCATGCCCTGGCTCAGGCTAGACTGAGGCTGGAACTTCCAAGGGATGGGAGACAATTGCTCAGCACCCATTACAGTTTCACTGACACTTAGGAGAATGAGTATAATTGGAAATTACAGGACACAAGACATTACCAAGTTGACTCCAGGAATCCATGGAGGCTAATTTTAATCTTCCTGAATGTAGGCTTTCCTGCAGAACAGAAATCTGGGAGCAGATACTGCCCTAGAGAGCTCAAATATTTTTCTTGGAAGAAACCCTACACTCCTGTGAAATAGTTAGTAGGAGTCTGATCCATCTCTCCTTTCTGTAAACATCCTAGTGTTTACAGCAACATCACAATGTTAAGTATTACTGCACCAAATCCAGATGTCTCAACTCATGAAAAATTTCGATGAAGGCAATAGGAATTCTTCTGTGGATAAGGCAAGCTGCAACTTGCTCTAGATGGATGTAACCAGAGCCAAAGTTTACTCTCAGCTGCACTGGCACGAGCACGACAAAACTCGATAAAGCTCCAGATTTACAGTGCACTGACTGACAGCAAAATGTGTCCCTAGATACTGAAACATACCCAAAGGAACCAACTTGTTTGAACATCTCATTGAAAATGGCTAGTAGCACACCTTACCTTTTGATCTTTCACTCCAGTTGTGATTTCTGTTTAGCTTTTAACTGTTGGAAGTCCAGGTTTTCCCTTTCCCATATGAATGCCTAACAATTTTTCTTTGATTAACACAGCATCTTCCTTGTTCAGGATACCATGGATAGCTAAGCAAAGGAAAACTAGATGTTGCAGTAATTTCTTATTGTGTGTTCTAGAAGGAAAAGGTTTCTCCCCCCAGGCATTACCCATGCACTCCCACTTTGCTTATTGCTGTTCTACTTCACACATCTCCATTCCCATCCTCCCCAGATGAGGAATACAGGTCCCAGTCATGCACTCACAGTTCCTTAAGCCAGGGGCTCACTGCAGGGGCTTGTGGAATTGACCATTCTGTGCAGTATCAGCCAGGAGGGAGTCAAGAGCCAGATTTGAACTCAGCCTTCAGTCTTGTGCCATGGGTAACACATCCTCACCTGCCCAAAGCCAGAGGGGCTTTCCACCTTCTTCCCAGGCAAACCTCAAGTATGAAATTCCATTTTGTGATTCCATTGAAATCCTACCTTCCCTTTCTGACCCTGTACATCATATTACAGTATATGGAGCAGAAAGGATAACTCTGCAGCAAGGTCTAAGTTTGCTTCACTAGTGCGAGTGCTGGTACAGGTGATGTCATAAGGTGCTCTCATCATAACACGTTGTAATGAAAGCCTACATCTCACTCACACAGCTACTGAATCAACAAGACTCCACTGTGGACTTTTCTGTGCAACCAACTTCTAACAACTGCACCCTAAAGAGCCGTGGTGCCTTCCTCTTACATACTTAACACTTTGCTGTTTGTTTATTCCAAAGTGTAACAGACAGTGCAAAAGCCTTGGGTGCAATGGGTGCAGTGGACTGCCTTTTGGATAGGAAAACTTTATCTCCTGCCTATTTACGCCCTAAGTACTTCAGCCTATCAGGTCACAGCATGCTCTGGTCTGTCAATAGATGTGGTATTTTTCCCAAGGTCACACTTCTTTCCACATTATTGCTAGAATTTACACCTCTTGAGGAAGACTGCCTGGTTGCTTGGCGCAGGACCGCTGTTGAAAGCTGTCAGCCAAGTGTGGGGGACATGGAAGACAATCCTGCTCTGCCTGCACACAACACTCAGTAGCAGAGATCATTACAAGGAACCCAGCAAGTCACAAAAGCCTTTGTGGAGCTGCATCAATATACAATAAATACCACAGTAAGAGCAGGAACAGGACCCCTTTGTGTGCCAGCAGGCACCGTGCGCGACAGCTTGTGCTGAATGGCTCCACACCAGCGTGCCAGCAGCTCTGGGCATGCAGGCAGCCCAGGAGCAGCACCGTGCCAGGGCTGGCTGCTCCTGGCCCATGTGGGCGAGCCTGCTCCCCGCACGGAATGGGGGAGGCTGTGGCTCCATCTCCACTCCGCTGCCATCTGGCTTTGGGCACCACCTTCACCACCCTCACGTCCTTTGCAGCTTCTGTGCAGTATGGTGGCAGGTTATCCCTCCCTGTGTAACTGCTCCACAGACCACTTAACTTCACAGAAAATATCCTATTTTAGATTTGTACTTTGGATTATATCCCACTTGTACAGTGCCAGGAAAAATAAGGCCCTGCTGCAGTGCTGTCTTAAAACTCAGTTATGATACCTTTTTTCAATATAACTGCTCATGCTTTGTCCAGAAGTTTGGTTTTATGAAGTGTATCAGCTATTTTCTTTATTCTTTAGGTTCTGTCTAGGTATAACTAAGTGCACTTTTTAAATATTTTATTAAATTTTGAAAATCTTAAAAGGAATTAGAAACAGTAACACATGAACTGCAATACACCAAAGGGCCCGAGAGGTCTCCTAATTATACCACTCTCTTAAAAATAGTTTGTATATATTGGGATTGACCAGAACTGATTTACAGTTCTAGGAAAGAAAATATGATACAACTGATCCAACAGGTAACTTTATCGAGGAGATATCACAGGCCTGGTCACCATGGAGCAGGAGACTGTAATGAAGAACTGCTCTAGGGAAGAGTGAGCTGTTTCCAGAAGTCAGCAGTTTTGGAGCTGGCTTCAACCAACCACATTGGAAAGAATAATTACAGACCCCTGTGCCTCTACACATACTGTAATTGCAGTTTTGAATAACAATTATTTACACATGCAGAGCATTCCTATCAATCGATAATTTAACAGGTAACATCTATCAGATAATCCAGTTACATACTAAGGAATAGGAACACAAATGATTAAGTGCTGTCTCTCAGAAGGGGCACCAGCTATTTTTCCACAAACCAGGAAGATGGAAAGAAAAGGTAATGAATTTTTACATCAGTCAGTATTATTTCATAGCAGGATAATTTAAGACAAAAATTTATGTTCCCAAAGGTTTGAAATAGCTGCAAAGCTCAAGAGACACTATGATGTAATTTTGAGAGCAAACTCCGAATACAAAAGAAAGGCTATTGACAGGAATGTTGTTACTCAGAGACCAAGAGAATATAAGTTTGTACATCTATCCATACCGACAATTTTCAAATAAAAATTTAGCATTGCTGCTTTCTAAATAAATTATTTCATTGAAATTACAATAGCTACATAAAGCAAGAAAACAAAGAGGTAATCAAAATACTCTTCCTTTGGCTTATCATCCAGGAATTTCAGTTTTGGAACATAATTGAACACTGCTCTTTTCTCTCCTGTGGGTTGGTTTCTAGAAGTCACTAACTTGCTGCTGCAAAAGCTGATTAGTTTCAGTGTTCTGTTACTTGAACAATTAAATTACAGGACATGAAATTGCTTGCAAATTCCTGGCAAAGTATCTGCTAATATGCAGTTATATGAAAGAAAACATTTTCTATCAATATGTGTATAATTATAGATTTAAGTTCAGGGTTGTGGCTTTGGACTTTAAAACCTCTACATAGAATCAAGGGCCCCAAAGAATGGCCAAACAGTGTCCTGTACCTAACAACAGCATTCCTAAAGTGGAGTGAGTGGAAACTCTAACACTACTCAGAAAACCTTTCCTCTCTATTTTAGAATCAAATCCCTCAGGACAGGGCTGGACACCTCTCTCTACCATTCCCCAACTCTCACATTTGTCTTCTGTGTTACAGCAGCTGTAAGTAAGCAGAAGTAAAACTTGGCTCACTTTTTCTACCCCTTTGGTCTTTCATGTCCTCTAATTCTATTCTAGAGGCTTTTAATGAGAGCTGTAAATGATTCAGGGTCACTCACCTTTGTTAAGTAACAGAAAAGAAACACATGCTCCACAGGGAAAAAAGAAAAGTCCTACTGAACAGTGGTAACTTGTTGATGAAGGAAGCATATGTTAAGAATTCTAGAAACTTTACAGAAAATCTTTGTTTACAAGATGTTTGAAGATTACAGAACACAAAAGGAGAGGTTCCCCAGAAATATCCATGGCATGTCCCTCATTTGACACAACTGGCTCAAAACTTTGGCAAGATTTTTCAGCAGTTGTTTCCCTGCACAAGAGGACTGGGCTGGGCTCACTGCCTTTCATCCCTACTGCAGGTGTTCACAAGGTACAGAATTTCCCAAGTGGCAGTTACAGAGTCCACTGTCTTGCCCTTTCAGAGACACTTACTAATTTACAGCAGAAGTGATTAATTACCCTGCCTCTATTAAGCAAAACTTGCCTGTTTGGGCCAGGGAGGTTAATCTATAAAAGTATATATTACAAGTTTGAACCATTATCCTTCAACAGTCCACAGCATATATTTGACTAGGGAATTCTATGACTTTGGTGCACATTAAAACATGTATCTCAAGGGCTAAAACTTTTCAATATTCCCATTTGTTCAACCACTGCAAAGCCCTGTGTGTTCACAGCTTAAAAATTTTCAGTAAGTGACTAATATCTCAAATCTGGAACACAAAAATGTGCCACTGCATTTAGATGAACATTTAACTCCAGTGAATAGGCTATACTTTCAATCTTTCACCCTTTGTTTATTCATTGCTTGTATCAATGACTCATTCCTCCCACAGAAAAATCAGCAGAAGGGCACTCAGAGGAACATTTTACAACTATTCCTCATTTTTCCCCCCAACCTCCTCCCATCTCCATCTAGTACAGATTCCACCTCTGCAGCACGTACAGCAGTAGATATGAATGGATCACCTGGTCTCAGAGATAGCCCCTCCATCTCTTTTCGGGCTGGTGGTGAAGTGCTCTGGGCTTTCTACCTCTGTGACAGGAATTGTAGGATAGAATGTCTTTTAACCAGATCTGCTTACAAGATCTAACAATGGGGGCAGCATGATGTAATCATGTCCACAACTCCTACATTGCTGCACTAAGATTTTGTAGGTGGCTAGAAGAGAAACAACACATTTCAATAATACTTGGTATAATAAATATAATTGAGGTTAGACTAGAAGTCTGTAGCTTCCTACAGGGAACCCCTACAGGGTCTTTGCTCATGTCCTTCTTGCAAACTGCAACATTAGCAAGCTTGCAGTCAGCAGGGACCTTCCCAGGCCTTTGGTA
This sequence comes from Sturnus vulgaris, assembly GCF_052056855.1. Classification (NCBI taxonomy): domain Eukaryota; kingdom Metazoa; phylum Chordata; class Aves; order Passeriformes; family Sturnidae; genus Sturnus; species Sturnus vulgaris. Next base: position 50,128,525 of record NC_142245.1, on the reverse strand, counting down.
GAATTATCAGGAGGGGTTCTTCCATACCATACACCAGCTCCTTCAGAATGCTGGGATGAATCCCATCAGGCCCCATGGACTTGTGAACATTCAGCCAGCATAACTAGTCCCTTACAATTTCAGCATTCACAAATGGAAAGTCACTGTTCTCACACTTGTGAACCTCCATCTCAGGAGACTCCAAGAGTCTCAAGGTAAAATTCCAACAAGGTAACAAGAAAGGCAGTCTATATTTTCTTCCTTAAACAAATGACATAGTCAAGAAAAAGTCTGACAAATGAAGATCACCTTTTAGCATAAAGAAGTAACAATTCATAGCAACAGAATATGAATCCTATTAGCTCAACTGCACCCACAGGATAGAAGGAAAAGCAGCATAAAACTCCCTACAATTATCAAAGCTAGCCTACACCAACAATTTACATTTTGAGACATCTTATAAAGCAGCCAGACCTTACACTTCGTAGAATTTGGTAAGGTAGTTTCTACCCAATGTGAAGGTTGCTATCAAACCAAGAGATGTTATATCATGGAAATAATGACACCTGTTCCTCAACTGCTAAAATTTGGTTTGTGTCCAGTTCAATGAATGGGGCTGGGCACTTGTTTGTGTAAGCTCTATAAATACACAAAACAAAGCAACTTGGAAGTTAGCCCTGGAAGGCTGGTATCTTGTACATAGAAAACCAAAGCAGAGGTTTACAGGTATCTCACAATCCAATTGTCTAAGAATTATTCTAGCACTTAGAAACCCTATGTCATCTACGCCGGGTGACTTAATTCCTTAACAACACTTGAAAGCTACAGTTTCCAACTACCTGTCCTCTTTTTACACAGCATATGACTGTAGAATACAGAGTGCCTAGTTGGGACTTGAATTCAATACTGCCATGAATCAGTAATTACCTATTCCTTCCTCCTTCTCTAAAGAAGGGTAGTCAGAGGATACACTGTGATTTGTGACAGTGGTTCAGGTGCACTTTATAAATTCCAAAACTGTAGAATTGGCAAGTAAAAACTCAAAAGCCTCACTGCTTACTCGGTAAATAGATTACTGGGTCCTTTTTGTATGCCAGCTGTACGATATAAAACCAGATATATAAAAGTTAACAGACTGAAATTCAGTATCTGATTCTACAGTAGTGAAGAATAGGGGTAAATTAAAATATTATCAGTACAAAAAATTTATACTGGGCTGCAATTCTCTTTACCTCAGATATTTTTCCTGTGATACAGTAAGCTAGTTTTACTGTAGCCATTTCATGGATAACTCTTTTACTCTACTTCCACTGACCAAACACAAACATTCTTTGTAACTGAGCAAGCTAGGGGTGGGTGGAGGGTGGGATGAGATGACCGACACAGAAAAAGAGAAAAACATAGGCAGAGGGAGAGACAGATGTCGTGCACCTTATTTTGTTCTTCATTATAAAATCCATTTAATCTACATTTACAGCACATAATCTTGTAAAGATCTCACTTGTTTCAGGCAACCAAAAAAGGAAGGAAAAATCACAGGCACAGTGGCTTTGTAACTCGCCTCTCAGTTTAGAGAAAAGCGTAACATACAGATTTTAAGCAGTAAGTCTTTAGATTAAGCTTCAGAAACAGGCTTTATTTACAGCTAGACAAACCTCTAGATTTCTAGGTTTTCCTTAGACACTCATCTTATTGCTTACCTTGGGAGAGCAATAAATTTCAAGGTTAATTTTTCTTACACTGGTCACTACAAGATTGACCAATACAGCCCTTTTCCTCTCCAAATTAACTAAAGCACGGTTTTAACTGAACAAATAATTCTATGACTCCTAAGAGAGGTAATGTAATCAATGAGGACTGCAAAAATGGATGAAAAGAGGACGACAACACTGTTTCTGTCAGAAGAGACAGTGGTAGAGAGCTGTTAGCTGGTCCCCAGCTACTAGTCCAGACAGAATTTTACAGGAGGATTTATATCTAATTTTGGGTTTAACCAGACACAACTGTTTTTTACCTCTGTAGGGTTCCACTCACAGATAACTCTAATACATCTGCACACATTGGCAGATTTGTGGTTTAGAATGCCTATCTCACAAAAAGCATCATCAACTCTGCCCAGTCCTTAGTATTAAACCTGAATATGGAAGAGAAAACTGAGGTAAATATTCTTCTGTGGTACCTGACCTGAATGAAAATTGTAGCATATCCTGGACTTTCATTAGTATGTTAAAAAGTTACTTAACAGGTTAAGAAGTAAACCTATTCCTGGTATAGGCTGATTTAGAGAGCAAGGGGGAATCTTAACTTAGAAATTCTCTTAAAGATCTACAGTGACATTCAGAGCTCAATTTGACACCAGAAGTTTAACACCTCAGTTTCCAAGATGATCATATTGTGTGGTTCAAGCAAGTTCACTATTTACATCAAGCTTTTACAGATACCAAAATGACAGCTCTGTTCTACAAGGCACTGAACTTTATATTCAGTGAGAAAACCTGTCCTAAAATCCTCACCAACTACAATCAAAAAACCTCTTAACATTCCTTGTCATGGAAATGAAGAGAGATCAAAAGTTAGCACTGAGGTCTTTGGAAACAACTGAAGCCTCATTTTTCAAGGGACTGACTTCACTGGATAAGTAATACTGTTAACTTGGATCACATTTACATGTTTTAGCAGGAGAACACATGAGAATCTGGTAGATTACTCTGGTATGTCTACGCAGATGTTATGCAAAGACTGCAGTCAGTATTTATAGGTTTCTGTCTTCTGTGGAAAATTTAATTTCTATGAGTATACTGGAAAAGTCTTAGGATAGGGCAGACTTTGTTCTCAGCTAAGATACTGTCTTTCAAAAGTGTTTTGATAGAGAGCAAAACCATGACAGCACCGTGAAAACAAGCTTATTGTGCTTTGATAAGAGAAAAGCACCACAGATGCACAAGCTACACCCTTAGCAGGAAAAAAAATAATTCATTTCATGGAAGTCTCTTAAGATGTCAGAAAGAAAAACCTTTGTCAAAGATACTAAATATTGCAAAGAATGGAAAAAAGCATTAAATTTGGTCTCTGTGTTTGGTATTATGTAAAACTTGAAGAATTCATTTTACTACTGACACTGGCTATATACTCCAGGGGTTCAACCCTCCAAATTCAAGAGTTGCTTTAACATGACTCATGCCCACGTTTTAATGTAATACCTCCAGAGCTCTACGTGCTGTTGCTCCAGGGCAGTTAGGAGAGCACCTAGAAGCAGATTTTCTGGCATGCCATGCTCTTAAATATGAGTATAAAACAAAGACTAAAGACTCATGCAGTGCTTGATAAGCTGTGCTTTTGGTTAGGAATTCAAAAGCCATGTATCTATAAATAAACAATGACACCATCATGTTTATATAAATAAACCTGATGCCTTAAGATTTCAGTCTTTATATTTTTCAAATCCTGTACTGCATTGATGCATAACTCTAAACTCCATATAAAGCGTTAACTACTGTCTTCACTTTTTTGGTCAGTGACAGAATTTCTCTAAGCCTAAAACTCAAGGACACCCTACAGACTCGAGCCCCAAAAAGTATAAAGAAAAGTGAACTGGGGGGAGCGAACTGGGGAGATACGACTTCATTACCTGAAGCTGCAATTGGAGGATTAACCTCCTGATTTGCAAATAGACCAAACATATCTATCTGCAAAACTCATGACCATCCTCCATTTTGGGTGTAGCCCCTTGGGGAGGCTTCGTCTGCCCTTAATGTACTTGAAGGCCCTTTCATTAAATATATCTGCTTTTATCCTATTAACTTGGTCTGGCCTCTGTTTCTAGCTAAGACTGAAAAAGGCATCAAGCCAAAAACATAAAGAGCTTGGGAAACCTCTCATAGCTGACATTTTTCAGTTTGCCTTTCTGTCTTTACATTCATTGACAACTATTCTTCCCACGTCTAGTTAATTAAAATGGGAGCTATGAACATAAACACTGTGTGCTTCCACAGTTTTTAGCACAGATATATGATTTCTCATAGTGAATAGCAGCTTCTTGTGCAGTCACATTGTGTCATACAATATCAAAATTATCTGAAGTTGATGAGGAAATTGGAATGTTGCTGCCCTCAGAGTTCCTGGAGTGTCTGTACAGCATGATCTCCAGTACACTGTAAAATAATTTAGGCTGGAAAGGATCCATGGAGGTCATCTGGTCCAACACACCACACATAGCAGGACCAACTTCGAAGGTGGATCAGGTTGCTTAGGGTTATTTGAGTTCCCAGTATGTTCAAGGATGGGGATGTCACAGTTTCTGTGTAAACTGCTTGATCTATCTTATCTAAAGAAGAGTCTACTATCTGTTCCATTTCTCTTGCTGTAGACTGAGTGAAGTGGCCTGTTGCTTATGCATAAACATTTGCCCACTCGCTAAACACAAAATTGTGTTTAACACCAACTGCACACCTGAGCTTGCTTCTGTAATACCTTTGGAAATTAATGTTATGTAAATGCACATCCACACCCAATGCCAAAAGGCTTAAAATGTATTGTACCTACCTTCAGCAGTTTGAAAGTTAGCCTAGATTTCTCTTCCAAACTATCTACTGTCAACAAAGATGGGGTCGAGTGGTCCTGCATATCTAAGGATGAAGCTTCACAAAAGTTCCATTTCCCTCCACACTTTTTCTAACTTAGATCAGGCACTAAATAACTAGCCTGCCTACCATCATTTAATGTGTTTTGTATATTTAGATTGCGGCATCTTTAAGGGGAAGAACTCGACAAAAAGATCAGGGTGAGACAATGCACAGAAACATAAAATGACCACTAAGTGATCAGCAGTGTAACCAAGTCATTTTTGAAAATTCTGTAGCAAATGCTTTTCTTGTTTTTTCAAAGAGAGCACTAAACTTACTCACATCTTCAAGTGCAAACATGTACAGCAAGTTCAAGTCTTGAACTGATCACCAGACCAACACACATACAAAAAGCATAATTTAATTATCATCTTTTTGCTGTAAGCATTAACAATGAAATATTTAACTGTCAAAAGTGTTTATGAATATCTAAAAGCCTAATACAAATATCCAAAGTATTAGTAAACATTTGTAATTTGAAGTGGTAACAATAAGACATTTAATAACTCTGCATTAAATCTAACAAGCCTTTTCTAGAAGAATATTAATTTACAGTATTCTAACAACTCTTTGTACAATAAAAAAAATTAGATTTATATTTTTCTGCTTCCCTTTCCCACCCTACCACCCAGATAGTTTTGCTCTCAGACTGAGCTACTAGCCAATCAAGCCTGATGGTAAAAATCCTCTCAACCAAGGGTCCAAGATCTGAGTTTTAGCATCCAGCTCAAATGCTCTTTGGGGAAAAAAATTCCGTGTTTTTGTATAATGTGCAAAGTGCAACTTTTATCCAGTGCCATCCAAAGTGTGTGCTGCTATGAGTGTCACCAAAGAATAAATCAGTAAAAATTAAGACTTCTTAATTTGTGATTGCTCTATTACAGACAACTGTTAGATGATGTCTATGGGAATCACAGATGAAGTGGAATTTATCCTGGTGCTTACGGGGTCAGGTACTTTGCAATTTCATTAGGTCAAACAAAAGTTTTTACTCAAGTTCTTCAGTTTCCTCTGTAAAAAGGTCGGCCAAATCTGCCACTGTCAACACTGAGGCTTCTGACTGTTTCATGGAAGAGCTTGTATGGCTGTGGGAAAAAATTGCATGTGGGCATTAGAGAAAGAATCAGTGTAAGTAACGAGCTGTGAGCACTGAAGACAAGAGCACACAGTTCAGAGTCAATAGCTACTCAGCTTTGAAGCTCAGCAGGAAAACACACCTTCTGTCCAGGAAAACACATACACTCATCAGCTACTGCTCTTGCACATTCTAGCTAAGATAAAATGTCCATCTACTGTCCCCCAACTGTGGTCAACACCAAAGCTGCAAAGCTGCAAAGGCAGCAGAGCATGGGAAAATCCATTTTGACCTCTTAACATTTAAGGGATTTGCTTTAGCTTCCAAGGATGAAGTTGAATATTACTTTCAAAACATTAGCCCTCATGGGATCATTCAACCACTGTACATTTATCCAAATTTTATGTGCCAAAGTAGTGCTACTTCACAGATAAAGAGAATAAATCATTCTTCAACAGCTAAAACTGCATAACTTTCATAACTACAGCCAAAGACATGCATGTAATTTTTAGTTTCATAATCTATAACAAGCAAAATTTCCTTAAACTAAGGTTTCCTCCGATTTATCATGTGTATACCATCTAGTTAAAAGGTACAGACCTCTTACACTGTCTGCATAAGGAATGTAAATAGCATTTTTGATCCTGCTCCAATCCACCACTGCTTACAGCTTTTGTAAAGATAAACCACAGTGAGAACTGCTTTCTGTGTCTGCACACCAGCCTGATGTATGACTTTGCATCTGGGCAATGCTTGCATGGACTGTGAAACCAAGGAGTGTGACACAGCACCATCAGATGAGGTTTGTAGGATTTAAAAAAATAACAAAAGAAAGAACCCATGTCCTGTGCTAGAGTTTTTAACAGATACTGTTGCTCTAGTGGCAGGCTTAGTACTACTCTATCAATTGCAATGTTTTTATACCAATGGAAATAGGTAAACTGAAAAGATAAAACATATCATAATACATAATTTATTACTTGGGCTTTTATGAAATAAAATACACAAAACAGAACCAAAATATTTTCCAGATAATTAAAATAACTTAAGCTGCAAGTTACTGGAACCAGGTTAAAACTTTTGAAGTCTTAAAACTGTTTTGCCAATCAAAACAGTTTGAAGAACAGTTGAAGTTATATACAAGATATACATTGCTAACCATGTATGGTGGAGAACCGCCCCTTCGTTTTTGGTGCAATAATGACATTTTAAAAAAATTCAACACATACCTTCTATCTACAGTTTTCAGCATAGTCTGCATTCTCTCTTCTATTGTTGCTTTGATCAGGAACCTATGAACAATCGTAGATCTGAATGTGTTTAAAGAAAAGAAAACACCACCATAAGTGAGCAGAAGTTGTACTGTTACTGCCAAAGTTTATAACCATATTTTTGTCTCATAATAATTCTATGAAAAGTGTTAAAAATATGCCTCTGGTTTTTAAGAAATAAATGTTACAAGTGATTAGCAACTTCCACTGACATTTCATAGTGTTTAGTGCTTCCCTTTAAACACACTTTCACTAAATGAATGTAAGGTGTATTAGCTAATATCCTAATGCAGATCCTGGGCAAAGTTCTGCTTTCAGTGTCCTTACTAGAAACATTCCTCCAAACCCTAAAGAAAAAAGAGTTTTGCCCACTGTTTATTTACAATGTTCATACTTCATTGTCACAAATTATTCCAAGAGAAAAGAGCTCAATGTGATGGATAATTAAACCTAATATCCAGAGTTTTAATAATATTATTTTTGAAGACAGCAAAACACTACTATTTTTTAAAAAAAGAAGTCAGTAACTGTAGTCAGTAAACACTGGTAAAATATGAAACTCAAAATGTCAATAAACAGAATAAAACATGAAAATCCCATTTATGAAATAAAATTTCAAAAACCAAAGCAGTAATGTAGTAAAGTGCCAGGCACCAGAAAGTGAAATGGAAAAATATCAGATCCAAAGATAAAAATGAAAAAGCACCCCATGCTCCCCAATATAAACATTTTTCAAGGTAAGCACCCTTGAAAATGCTTAAATGGTTTTCAGATCTTAGGTTGAAACTCTGGCAGGTAACATTTCACAGGAGAATGCAGGGGGAATACTTTCGGATTCACAGGAAAAGGTCTACCCCCAAAAAAGAAAAGTAAATAAGAACTGAACTGGTAGTAGCTGTACCAATGACACTAAACACAGTATTACTTAATGCTCAGTGTACTTGGAACACAGCCTGTTTTAAAAATAAGCCTTGCTGAAATCTTAATTCTTAAGAAGTACAACGTATTCTTGGTGATTTTATTGCAAGGTTTTTGCCACACCTTTTGTGCCAGCATCATGTTGAATTGCAGTGTGGACTGTTGCAATCAATCTTTCCTGTGCCCTCACATGAATTCAAAATCTCCACCAACACACACAAATATCCACCTGCTCATAAACATTCTCTCACATACATGCTCCTTCATGTCTTCCTCTCTCTTTGCTTTCACTTCCAGAACACAACCTCCACTATTATTCTACAGTACTGTTATTCCAGAATTGACTGCACTATTTTTCTTCTTCATGTATTGGGCTTTGAAGTTGTTTTTCTTTTTTTTCTAAAGTCACAAGACCTTAGGAAAAACACATACATCTTATATGTTGAGAACAAACTTCCTGTACTGAAAGTTTAAAACCTTTTAAAAGTGTTCAGTACTACCTATGTCAGAGCAACAACACTGAAACAAACAAGAGAAATGCAAACTCATTACTGCCTTCAAAAAGGCAGGGGTGAGGGCAGAACTGTGATTTAAAAAACTTACTAGTTCTAATGAGAGTGTGCTATAACTTGCTTTTTGGAAAAACAGCCCCAACCAAAAAAAGCCCCAAAACAAGGAAACAAAAAAATTCCCAACAATTTATGCAGCTCCTAATCTGGAGCTGAGAATGACCAGTTAGAAAGGCCATGCCTGAACTTAGCCATATATGACATAAATAATTGAGTTGCTCGGACCTGCAAAGGTAAGACATTTCTGGACATTTTTGCAAGCAGAACTCCAAAGTTAAAAACGAAAGCATCAATGGCACACAATAAAATAAGGTAGCAGCTGAACAAGGTTTTTTCAGATCTATTCTGGACCATATCTAAACCATTGAACACAACTGTAGCTCTTACTTGGTTTGGCCAATACGATGTACCCTGCCAATAGCCTGTAGCTCATGTGCCGGATTCAGAATGGGCTCCACGAGCAGAACGTGAGTCGCTTCGATGATGTTCAGTCCATTGGAACCAGTATGAAGAGGCAGCAGCAAAATATTGATGTTGGGATCATATTTAAATGCAGACAGGTTTTCCTAAAAGGCAAACATCACAGTAGCGTAACAAAGTTCCTCAGTGGAGAGTGTGGGGGACAGGACTATTATTTTCAACAAATTATATCAGCTAATACAGGCTCCAGAGTGACAATCTTGCACGTCTGTCATCCCAGAACAGATACATGACAGTCTCAGGAAGGCATGAACTTCTTGCAAGACTGATCAGTGTGCCTCATCCTTAACTTCCATGCCAATGCATCTTTCTCAAAAGTGAATGTACTGTTTTTCTCCAAATGCATTAAACTAGGACTTTTTGAGATTATAATTTTTAGAATGAATAAGTTAAGACACCAAAGCTTCTGCCACACAAATTTATTGCTCTTTTAGTTTCTGAAATGAAGCAACAAAACAAAAGGGATCAGATTAACTTCTATGAACTATGATTTTCCCACTGAAAATAATTTAAGAAAAATATCCTTTATGTACCTGAAATTTACTAATTCCATTGATCTGAGAAAAAACCATGTTGTTGTCATACAAAGCTTTTGAAATTATATCCAACACATCTTGCCACTGTAAAAAAAAACAAAACAAAACCACACAACACAATAAAAGTAACTCAACATTACAAACAGCAATGACAACTAAAAAATAATAATTAACTTCCCTAAGAAAGAGTTTAAAAAGCTTTTCAAAACACTAGTATTTGCAATTTTAAAAAAAACCTGTGTGCTAGAAACCAAATCTTTCATAAAACTAAGTAAGACAGGTAATTAGAAAGATCAGCTTGAATAAAAGGAATTGGTAGCCATTGCAAAAACAGTTTTACAATGTATCAAAACCATTTGGACATCACATTTAAAAATATCTAGAATTTCTACTGCTTCCATACAAATCTAAGTGTTTGCCCTTTAAAGAAACAAGCTTTCACATCTGCTGACTATGATCGTTATTCTTGTTCCAGGTACAGGACTTGCCCTACAAATCCTTAAAACAATCAAGTGCTTGTACAGAGTGATTCAACATTTTGGTAGCTGAACTAGTTCCCAAAAAAATTACGAACGCTTTAAACTCAAAACACACATGCAAAGACAAGACAGAAAATAGTGATTAATACCGTTGAGAAAACTAAGGACTTAGCCCCTGGATCTTTAAATTGAATTCTCTTCAGTGTTCGGACCACAGCTTCCACTTTGGTGGAGTGACTTCCCTTTGAAAAGTCAAAGAAGCACATTAGTAAAGCAGAATAGTAAAAACACTCCTTCCACATTCATTGCTTTATTAAATGATGTTATATTAGATCTTTTACACATCTTACACATAATTACAAATGATCAGCCTTGGAGAAGGGCAGGTTAAGTAGTACTACTTAAAGCAGTACTTTTACCTCTCCCTTATAATGCACTGCATTGGGATCAGCAGTGTGGAACAGCATGTGCAGCACATGGAAGAATGAGGTGCCATGCAGACACCCTCTAGCTCTGCATGAGGCAAAACAGATGGCCCAAGCAGTGCAGTGGCACCAAACGTGCCCATTAGGTCTCCTGCAGTTTAACTTTGTGGCACAGTCTTTACAGAATCTTTCAAATGCACATTACAATTTCCCTACCTTCACATCTCTTGAAAATGGACCACGAAAAAAAACCTACCTGAATGCTGTTTATGTTGATTTTGTTTCTCACTCTGGCAACTCTGAACTTACGCTCAGTACTATGACGCTTGTTAATTATATTTAAAACAGTAAGAGAATTGTAAAGATACTTAATTTTTGAACGATGGTGAGCTTCAATGAAAACATCTTTCCATTCTGCATTCACAAGTATTTCAGTGCTTAACAAATCCAATACTTTATTCTACATCTTGTACATTTTGATTTATGCACTCTTACCTTTCCCCTTAGGTCAGTGAGAAGATACAAAGAGATGCAATTCTTTTTCCATCTCCTTCAGTATGTACTTTGTATTACAGCAATTTTACCTAATGTCTTTCTTAAAGAAGCCTTGACTTTCTTACTAGTTCCTACACACATAGTAATTTCAAGCTGTGCTAGATTAAGCAGGACAAATACTGTTTTATTTCTGTCTGCACCTGTCTTTTGAACATTGAATTAACTATGTTGGCTCACTACAATGACAGATCAAATTTACTGAAGTCATGCTGCTTGCAGAATTGGCTGGGAAGATGTCAGCAGTCTCAGCACAAGCTGAGAACCAATGCTGGGCTGCTTGATCACACTCACACATTAAGGCAGCTAACATGTAAAAGACTTTCTGCAGACTGTTTTACCAAAGGCTGCAGTAAGCAGTGCCATTTTGTTACCCAAGGTCCTCCACAGTGATTCCAACTCTGCAATGTCACAGACACAGAAATTAACCAGCTTTCTTCAGCACCATTTCTGTTGCACCTGGTAGACACTGACTGTTCATCTGACTGTTTGCAAAGTCAGATGGACAATTAGAAATGCTTATGTTGGCAGGTATTCTGATTTGAAAGGATGACACATTTGCAGCCCTATGGCTGCTGCCTGCCAATCATAAACACCTACAGTTAGGAGATCCAACACTAGCTTTTAGGACTTCCTACATAATTCCAGGGTCATTTATGTGCTTTTGCAATACCATTCATCTCTGATTCAGTGATGACAATCCTGGCTAATCTGTTCTAATTGTCTTTTCCTCAGAAACTGTTTTTAGACTTTGTCATAGGTTCTATTTTTCCCTGCTACAACAGATAGTAGCTTTAGCCACTGCTGTTGATTTTTCCACCTTTCAGATTCCTGTGACTCAGGTATCAAAGGTGATTTCGTACAACACCAGGAAGGTGAACAGATAGTGCAGAAAACCGCACAATGCTCAAAATGGTCACACTCTTTTTGCTGTTTTTTAAACAAGATAACTGTGTAAAGTTCGTCATCCCTCTGTCTATATTATGTTAAACTATATTAGACTTTTTGAACTTACTGGTGACTAAAACTTTGGTTCACAGCATACACAAAGATTTCAATTTTGTTCTCCATGGAGAGATGAAACTGACAGAAGTACCCTCGTTTTTCAGTCTGTCTTAAAAAATGGTACCCTACTCATTACCCCTACACCTTGAGTCTGTCATTTTGTTGAATATTCAGATGACTACAAAAAAATTGCCTAGTTCAAATGAATTATGGAACAGTTAACAACAGAACCAAAACCACCCTCTAACAAATAATTTCTGTCTCAGATGACAGGCTGGCAATGCCTACTGTAATACTGACCAGACACAGGAAGCTTTTAGAAAACCAAAACATGCAGGGATGCCAGTAATCTCTCTCTCAGTATAAAATGCTTCCATTTACAGTAGTCCTTTTGCATCTAAGGCGTTACCTTAAGATGGTTAGTATTGGTACAATAAAGAGTAAGATAAAAAGAAAGAGAGGTAGTGAATACTTTAAGAAACTGGAAGGATTGAGAAAGATCAGATTAAAATATAAACACTGAATAAATCACACAATTTGCATAGCTATCCCAAAAGATACTGATCTTAACCTCAGTATTCTATAGAAACCATAGCAAGTTTGTTATTCTTTGTTAACTGTCCTTTAAAGGAATATGACGTAGAAACTTCTATTTTTAACGATGTTGCTTGTTTAGAGAGTAAATACAGTGAAGCGACAGTGTAAATTTTTAATTTTTCATGAACTAAAAATGAGCTTTGCTCAAGAAAATTCACACAAAACTTATATTTTTGCTTTATTTTTGCTTTGTTTAAAGTTTTTGATGCACAAATACTTCAAGAAAACATTACAACTCTTTACACCGGACAGCAGATGACATGTCCTTTCAGTGTCTTATTTATGAAATTTGGTTATTTTAGTTATTTTTTAATGCAATTTATGAAACATACTTGAAATTTTGTTAGAAACAGGGTGATATTGCTAAACTGTATATGGAATTAATATGTAAAATGCCCTGCATTAAGTGATGTTTTAATAAGTAGCACTTGAAAAATACAGCCTGTTTACTCCCCCTGGTGCCACATACTGTCAACTACTTTAATAATTCAAGTTAGGAATCAACTATGCATAAAATGGAATTCCATTTGTCCAGGCACGTTGAAATAACTAGTATGAATGTGGTAGCATTGTCTTCAGTACAGGGCAGCAACCCTAGAAATTGTGCAAGGTTCAAGGAGACTTGTACAGATATGGAAGTCTGTCAGCACAACTAGTCATTATTTTTAAATATAAATCAGATTAAAATTATGACAAGTTATATCCAGCTGTATCATAATCATATTTCAATGAAAAACAGCAGTATTGTCTAAACCAAAATTTATCAATGTATTTAACATTTGCACTTTATCTCAGAATCCTCTATTTTTCCCACAACTGCAACAAACACAGTTTTTTTGTTTCTGCAACATTCTACAAGACATTCATGCAGAGCAAAGACGTACCTATGCACTACATATATGTCAGTATTGCTAAAGACTCAGGGAGATGCTGTCTGTTCAACCCAATGAAAACCCTCTGTTAGTGAAAAAAGCTGATACAACAGTGCAATCAGTGTAATTCAATCACTGAATTCCTACACATTTGTGTCTGGAGGTTTTGTCATTAGGACAAACTATTTATAAAACTACATAGTACGCAGGTCTGCCTAACTGCAGTATGCTACAAAACACAACAAATAGGCACTGCCAAAAGTTTGGGCCACAGAGCTCCTGCAGACAACTCACCTTTACAGGAATATCATCCTCCTGGTTTGCAGCTTCTGCAGTGAAGACATAAGATATTTCTTTATGGGATGTTGTCTGCCTGCAAATGGCACATTTAATGGAGCTCCGGCGGGTGCCAACGCTGTACTGCTGGATGATGATTGCTATGCACTCATTGCAAAAACAGTGTCCACACGTCAGCACTGCCCACTAAGCAGAAAACAAAAAACCCAAATACAACACAGTTCCAGTTTTGGACAGGTGCAAAAGAAAAACAGTGTACTAATCTATAATAAATTATGTTTTCATAGAGAAATTACATTGTTTTCATGATACTCATCAGATTAAAGAAGAATTTTACAATTGCTGCACTCCAGCTGCTAAAAAGCCTGAATTTCAAAGTTTTCCAGCACAGAGACATTCATGAGCTAAAGGAAGTCTCTGCATTTATTGTTCATTGTTTGCATTTTCTCAGTTTTGAACTTCAGGAAAGACATTACAATCTTTCATTTCTATGAAAGATGATTCTTAATGCTTTATATGTAAACACAGGTTAAGTATTTACATAATTTTTTAAAAATTACAACAATATTTTTATTTGCCTTCTGCAAAATTCTTCATCAGTGCATTCATACTAGATTAGTCTTATTTAATAAGTGATAGAAAAAAATGCTTTCATTTTTCCCTACTGGTAAGTCCTAGACACATCTTTGGACTTTAGAAGAAAGACTTTGTACATAGTGTCTTAATCTCTTTTTGACAGAATGTATATGCAACAGAAGATTGCATTGCAGAAGCTCTTCTCCCCTTGTGAGCCTAGAGCATCTACATGTCAGCCAGAACCTTCCATAACAGAGAAGCAATTTGAAGACCAGACGTTTTGAAATTCAAAATAATATCTTTTGCTGTACTAGTTTTTTAGGCCATTCCAAGAGGAAAAACGGAAAGTTTTCATGGGATCAAGTAGCAAAGGAATTGACTAAACCACTGATTATCAAGCAGAAAGTCTTTTAGGCTTGGTAAGGTTTTTCCAGTTGTGCAGAAACCAGATGCAAAGTATTTTAAAACTTCTTTACAACACGAAAGCTGCTATCATCTAAAGCAGCAGTCTTGCTGTTAAGAAAAGATAAAGAAAGTTAAGAGATTATTTTCCCTTTCAGTGAGCTCCCCCAGCCCCGAGACAAAAAATAATGGCAGTTAACAGGACTAACAGCTGCTCTCTGTAAAAACCTATATTACTCTTGGTAGAAGAGCACAGAGATGATTTTGGAAACATGGCAGGACAGCAGTTCATGCTTACACAGGTCTATAATGCAAAGAGAAGCTAAACCTCCCTAAAATAGCTACTCTAAAAAAAGAGACAATTTAGTTTGACCATATAGGAGTCTTTTCATGTTTTTCCCTAATGCATGGTAAGTCAAATTTAAACTATGGCTTTGCACTTTATAATATATAGATTAAGTCTCCCTCGAATTTCAACTCCTGCAGTTCAGCAGGGAAGTGATGGGGAAAGAAATCTACACTGCCAATATTTATTGGATTTTGCTACTGTTTGCATATGTAATAGCATTTTCTTTAGAAGAAAAAAATACTGTCAATATGAATAATTACAGTAAAATACAATAGTATACAATAGAAGTTTACCTACTTCTTCTTTCTGTTAGCTTATAAATGGGAAATAAATCTTTCTGCCAAAAGTATAACTTCAGAGTTATAAAACAATCATGAACACACATTTTTGGAACAGAAAAGCACTGATGTTGAAAGCTAAAAGAAGTAGACGTGCTTGCATCTGAGAAAGATGTTATTTCTGGGGAGAGGCTGGTTGGTACAATACAGGAAACAGCTCATTTTCCCTGTTTCATTACAACATTCATTTAAAAACAGATGTTGACAATTTGACACACAACTGGCTCAACTCTAGCTAAAGATGTTCTAAAACTAAAACCTGCTGAATAAGTATCTTACCTGTCTCCCTAGTTGACGTGCACAGATTGGACATGGTTCCGGGTTAACTCCTCCTGTAGTTTTATCCTGAGACTGTAATTTAGAAAAAAAAAAAAAAAAGTAAGTTTTGTGTTTTGTTATTCTATATTTAAAACAAGCTTCTAGAAAAAAATGAATAATGAAGCCCTTAAAAGAAACCAAATCAAACCAAAGCACTATGTGAGCAAATTAAAAATATATTCATGTACTCAAGTCCATCTTGAGGACTTCAAAAATATGTAACTTATGGTAAGCAAAAGGAGCATTTTTCATTCTGCAATCCTTCAGATGGCATCTTCAGCACTGTAACAGTTCTGAAAAATCCTCGTAAAATACAAACTTCAAACAAGAAACTCCACATATTTTCTATCAGATTCACATTGTTGCAAAAACACTTATTTTGCTTAACTATGCTTACTTTAACATAAATGCACTCACTCGAACAGTATGATTGAAATAACATATAATACATAGAGGTTGTCTGTTTTGGTTTGGTTTTGGTTTTTTTTAACACTTACTTAAACACCAGATGTGATTATCTTTCTGTTTCAGGTAAGCTCTTTGTAAAACACCAAAGGTATGCATAGACATATATAATTTTATAAGGCTTCTACTAAACATAGCCCAGTTAGTTTTAATGAAAACTTTAAGCATCTAAAACAAGTTCGTAGTTTAATAAGCATGTAATTAAACAAGGAACTAAAATACCTAATGCAATAAATAGCTTTATGAGCACACAGTAACACAAGGAACAGCTCACTGAATTTCAAAATGTGATGAATCTTCACAGAAAATACAATATTTTTAAGATGGGAGTTTCAAATAAAAATAATGGTAGGTTTCTTCCCTTCCACGGGTAAACAGAGTACATCACTTAGGTAAAGACCAAGGAATCATTAAACTTACTTTCTCCAGATTAGTGAGGTACAGAAGTTGTCCTAATTTCTTTTGAAGCTGTGATTTGGCAACTGCCTTGTCATTCAGAAGTTTCACTCGATTTTGCTCTACCTATGAAAACAACATTAAATATGTGTTAAAAAGTGGGGGGAAAAAGTTGAATTTTACAGTGAGGCTTAAATTAATTTCTTTTGGTGAAATTCAGCTGAGTAATTTACTGGTGACAGATAGAAAACCAGCTCATGCTGGAAATTTAAGATGTGCTTCTCCCCAAGCAAAATTGATTATCTATTTCCTTCCTGTACCCATATGAACACAGCACTGTGAATGGGCTGAGACACAAAGGTACATAACATTGCTTTTTATTGTTTTATTTACATTTTCGGTTCTTTACAGAAACAAAATTAAATTAAAATAACCCAAATTTTAAGAAGTTTCTTTTGAACTTGATTCAATTTATTGTCTATTTTCTTACAATTGTGTGTATATATATATATATATATATATATATATATACATACATACACTAGAATCAACTGCTGGTTCCAAAAACAATGTGTAAGAGACAATTATTTTCTTTATATTTCTTAGAAATTTCCACTTCTGATTTAACCTATACAAAGACAGAAACATCAAGATGACTTTTTTATTAGATTAATTACAGATGATAGTGAAGAAGTAATACTGCAGAAGAGGTGAGTACCTAAAGGATGAAGGCCAAAGTAATGGGTGTTTCTTTTATGGCTGCATAGACATGCATAAATCTTAAGACTTTATTAGGTATTTGTTAAGCAAAGTGCTCCTTTAAAAAAATTGTTTTAATATGAAGATGAAATTTATTTCCTTATAGAAAGAAGCACTTTACATTAACTCAATCTCACAGAAAAAAAGCACAAAATATGTCTATAGAAAATATACTTCTATTGGTGCAAAAAAAATTAAGAGGTTAAATCAACCCAGCATTTTCTCTATCATCATAAACAGATTCAGGGATAGCTCAGAAATTTCAAAATACTGAAAAAAAAAGATTTTTCTTTGAGGTGCTCACTTCTGTTTTATATATGTTTGTGGAAAGTATCAATACTGGTAAGGAATCAAGTCAACTTAATTTTCCACCAGCTTGGAAAACCGGGCAATTGTAGAGAAAGGAAGGAAGTTGCTGCTGCTGAAAGGTCAGCAGTGTTTTGGAAACATGCCACTCTGTCAGAAGGCTAACAAAAAACAGTTACAAGCTCAAAATGGCCCATGTACTTAATGCAGAAATAGGTAAGAATTCTATACTCCACCAAGCCTGTCTGAAATGAAAACCGAGACACATTATAGACAATATAGATAAGATCCAGATGCGGATTTTATTTTTGTAGGAGGTAGGTTCCTACAAAAAGAAGCCATTCTTTCCTGCCCAGTACTCTACCTCATGTGGCTCTATAATGTGGAGCACCGGTGGATTTGGTTTTGGCTCGTCAGGGTGACGCACTCTCAGCCGTTCTGTCGCCATTGCCAGTTCATCAATAGCAGACACGTGATCCCTAAGGACCATCCAATACTCATGAAGTAACTGTAAGAAAACCCCACACAAATGAACAGCAGAACTGAATTGAGTTACACTTACATGACTCTGCTGTACAATGTAAAATAAAATGTGACAAACCTTTTGGAGAAAGAGATAATATTCCTTTACAGCATTCAGCCACAACAACTAATTATAAAGGAAAACAAGCATCATTTTGCCTGTTCTCTTTTCCAGCCTCTCTGTATAAACAACTATAAATAGCTGTCTCTCATTTCTTCTACAACTACTAGTATAACAATAATTAATGCAACTAAAACTTCAGAAACAAAATGCCTTGCAAAACAAAAAAACAAAACAAAACAAAAAAAACCCCAAATCCGGCTGAATAAAAAAAGTTATTTCACAGAGTATCACCCTTGTAACTCGGTGTATGTTAGAGTAGTACAGACCACTGAATCAGTATTTCCAAGTCACAACAGACAGAATTATAACACTGTCTTCATTCTCATTGGCATATTAGTCCCATCTTTTGTTTCCTAATAAAAGCCCATGAAAAAACGGTGTTCCTTCTTCACAAGACTGAACGTAAACTGAATTACAGAATGGATCAGTGTTGGATTTGCTGAGTCTTGCTACATTCTGATTCAAGTAAACAGATGAACACATTTAATTACATCTTTATAGTGTCTTAATAGATGCAATTACATTGCTTAGTAATTTGATTAGTAGCCAGCATAGCTTTTAGAAACTCTTAAATCATATATAAATAGTTTAAAATCAAATCCTGTAATAACCACCGTGGAAAAATT
Organism: Sturnus vulgaris; assembly: GCF_052056855.1. Lineage (NCBI taxonomy): Eukaryota > Metazoa > Chordata > Aves > Passeriformes > Sturnidae > Sturnus > Sturnus vulgaris. The sequence continues at coordinate 50,109,667 of NC_142245.1, read as the reverse complement.
TGGTGTAGGCAAAGCCTAATTTCAGGAATATGACTTAGATGTGCTAATATTCAGCAGCAATTTGTTTATAATAAATTAAATGGACCACACAACTGTTTGATCACCATGTAGTTTACTGTACCTTATACTCCTTTTTCCATGCTTCAAAGAGCTCCAGGAATACACTCCCTTCTTCAGTTAGCCTAGCATCCATTCGGTGAGCTTTGGCAAAGGAGAGCAGAGCTTTCAAGGCACGCTCAGTTTCACTGGTTGCCCAGAGCCCTCTGCTTGTGGTGGGCAAACGGTCATCAACAAGCCCTTCTTGGTCTTCTATCATCTCCTCGAATATTGCCATTTGGCCTTTAACACTTCAAAACAAAACAAACACAGCACTCAGCACTGATTTTGTACTTCCACATCCATCTATACTTACTCATCATCTATTTCAGCCTTCTTATGTATGATTAAAGGATAATGCAAACCAAGCAAATATAAACAGCTGTTTTATTACCTAATCAAAAGGTTGTTTTCGACAGTGACCTCTACCAATCCTAAGGCCATTTTTTCCACTCAACATCATCAATAGCTTTTGTAAAGGTTTACACATCTAAACCATGTTTCAGTAGTTATTAATGTCACATTCATTAAAAAATTTCAATTCTGATTGTTTATATAAGAAAGAATTGCAGTTAAACTCTGATGCAAAATTTGCTGTGTATTTCACTGTGAAAGAACCGTACAGCTTCCCCAGTTCTCTCCTTGAAAAATACTCGTAATTCAGAAATACATCAATTCTTCCTGATTCTAGCAGTCATGAGGCAACAGAAATCCCACTGATCAAGACTTCTCAAAATGTTTTCTCAGTAACCTCAAGACTTTTCAGTCCAATTTTGACATTGTGAGGGAGATGAGAGAAAGAAGTCCAAGAGAAAGCATGCAGAGAGCTCTAATCTATGTCTCTCAGTGCTGCCCACTCTGCATACTTCTCTGACACCTCATGCTGGTGTCACACTTCTTTCAGCTTTATCCTGAGATCTCTTCTATCATTGCAACATTGAATGAGGGTGGTATTATACCACTTGCAGCTGGACTGCAAGTAAGTATTTGCACAAATAGGACTATTAGTTAAATTAGCATACTTGTATTTATACACATACTTTCTGAACATGCCACCACTTCATTTCAAATGTATGTTCATATTACAGTGGCTTGAGAGAAAGTGGCATGTATTCATTCCTTGGACACCATTTCTTCAAATGAAATTTACACAGAAAACTAAACCTAAAACAACTGCTATCAAAGCCATCAGCAAGAAGTCGCTGTCGTTTGGTCATAAACTTATTTCAGAAAACAAACTAATTCAACTTTCATTTTTTCTAACAGTGAGAAATTTATAAAGCTATGAACTTACCTATGCATAAAAAGCTTTGACTCATATTCTGTGAACAACTCGTCAGCCTTACAAAAGACACAGCTTCAACACAGAAAACAGATGCAGTCAGAATTTAATCAGAAACCAAATTATCATAAGCCCTTAAACGAATATATAAAACTACACAAAATTCTTTAAAAAGAACAAAATAACAGTCATATGTACACCAATATAGCTGACATCAGAAGATTTTGTAAAAATAAAATCAAAGGTCATGATTCTAACAAATGGATCTGTGATATCTGTGTGCATGCAGCTCCTGAGGACGTAATAAAGATTTTAGTATGTTATTTCAAATAAAGGAAAATTTAGTAATATACATCTAAGGTATATTTTCTGTTTTCAAGACCTACTTGTTAAGTGGCAGTCTAACAGGTCGCAAATGGCAGATAGTGGCAGCCTCAATAACCTGCTTAGAAGGAGGACCTTCTAAGTTTTTCACTGCTTCTCTTACAATCTTCTGGAACTTCTTCACTTCATCCAGCTGGGTTGTGAGAAGGTATTGAAGGCCTCTGCAGTCACGAAATCTGATTTAAAGAAAAAGGGAAATTACTGTACACCAAGACACCAAATCCAAACTTGATTCAGTGTTTTAAAGTAGAAGATAAATAGATAAATAGAAATCTATGACAACATATAACGTTGGTACCACAAGAAAATGTTGATTCCTACTACATGCAATGCTGTCAGAAATCACTCCAGTGTATCCCCAGAGCTGATGCCTGGTATTTTCAGAACAGAAAGACTCTTTCCACGACTTGAGAGATATGGCCAAATACTAGTAGTGAACACCAACCTACAATATTCTGGTGCACGGTGCAAATCTACGAAAGGTAAACCATTGCACATACTTACAGTCTTAATTGTGTCTGCTAGCCAACAAAATGGTTTCCAATGCATCTGTGCAATTCACAGCAGACACATGCACCCATCACAAAAATACACTTCATTCAGCAAGTTAGCTTTCAAAGTTAAATTTATTAAATGGACACAACAGTAAACTATTTTCCTAAAACCTAGCTGCCTTTTGTGACTGAAGGGGTGTTGCGGTAGTGAACACAAACATGAACACAAGTTAAGCACTTCCCATTTTTCCTGACAGCAGAAGTCTCTTGCTGAAAGAAAGTGCATCATTCCTACAAGGTCTGACATTGATGTATAAGACTGTGGTTCTAGACAACATGGAAAGTTTGATCCAAAACATCCGTTTGGTACAGTGCAGAGAACAAAGCACAGGTTTAACAATACTAAAGCTTGGCATTCAGTATGACCTACTTCAGTAACGTGCATTTTAAAATAATATAGACAAAGTTTGCCTAACCAAGTAGTCCAAAAATAAATGTAAATTGCAACCACAAGTCTGCTGTTGATATCATCAGCTGCCAAGTAACACCAGCTTTATAAAAATCTCCCTCACTATAGCATGGATTAATCATATCCAGTACTCAAGAGTACTTGTTGTTTCCACCATTGACCAGTAGCACTTGATAAGACAGTGTTTTTTAAGTTTTTTCTCATATGCCAAAATAAATTGAAGAGGAAGTGAGTTTTATCCCTGTGTTATAAGAGAAAGTTTAGTCACAGATAGCTTTTTCAAAGTCATACAATCTGTAAGCGCAATTTAAGAAGATACTTTCTGAATATCTAATTTCAATCGAGGGGAAAAAAAATCAGTGACACAAGCTAACATACAGATGGATGCATAGGCATAAAAGTTTTGCATCAACATGCAAACAATCCTTTCCTCATTTATTTTGAGCAGCATGTGATGCTATCACTCTTAAATAACCATGACATATTCATATCCAGACTCACAGACTGGCTGAGGTTGGAAGGGGCCTCTGGGTGTTGTCTTGCTCAAATGCTCTCAGCAAGCAGGGTGACCTAGAGCTGGTTGCCCAGGACCATGCCCAGACAACTTTTGGGTACCTCGAGGAAGGAGACACCACAAACCTCTCCATGTACCTGTTCCAGTGCTCATTCACCCTCACAGTAAAAAAGCGTTCCCTGATGTTCAGAGGGAACGTCTTGTCTTTCAGTTTGTGCCCATTGCCCCTTGTGCCGAAGAAAAGAGTTTTTATCTTTACGTAGATTATTCAATAGAATTATGTTAAGTACTGAAAATAAAAGATACATTTACTTCCATCAAGAAGAAACTTCAACCTTTTGAAATCATGATGGCAGAGTAGTCAGAGTGGAAGATACATCTTTACATATGGAATTAAAATATGTATCTTAAGTATTTAAATTTATACACACGTTTTATAAACTTGTAGACAGATGTATATACATTTATATACACATATTTATATATATCATAAATATAATAAAAATGTATTTGACTAAAACATGATTCAGAAAGACTGTATTTAAGAGCATAAGTTCACATATTTGAGAAAATTGCCTGAACTACTAGAGCACTGTCCCTTCTGTCTCCATTTTCTGTGATGAACTTACAGACCTTCATCCAGAATGTACAAGAGGGGGAGTTAGGAGAAAAGGGTCTATTCAATCCTAAAATTTAGAGGAGACCATATTGCTCGCTTTATTTATCTAACTGGAAGGTACAGAGAAGACAGAGTCAAACTTTGATAAAAGGCACTTGGCAAAAGAACAAGAGACAATGTACACAAGATGCAACACAGGAAATATTAACTAGGTAAAAGAATTTTAATGTCTTTTCCACCAAGTGGGCCAAATACTGGAACAGGCTTCACACAGAGACTATTGAATCTCGCTCCTTGGAGATATGTAACAGGTCAAATCGCTGTGCAACTTTACTGGATTGAATGAGCATGGAGTCTGGACCTTAAGATGGGGGTTGATTTAAGGGACCTCTGAATTTCCCTTCTGAATTCATTACTCTGTAATTGAACTCAAAAAGAAGTGGTATAGTGTTGTCTTGAACATGAAACCAACCTCAAATTCTTTGCTCAGAAGAACACTGATGCTACTTCATTGTGTTATACAAGGATTTTCTGATATTGTCTGTCTACTTTCCATTTAAGCAAGCCAATTTCTTTTACAAGTTACTCAATTTTAATGTTATAAACTTCGGATTCTTCTTATTCAGCAGTTTCATGAGTATAGAAGACGGTAAAACCACAGTAGATAATACAGAAGAACATTTCAAAGAATGCTTATCTAAGAGAAAACAGTAATTTTCCTGCTGTTCTTTCCAAGTCTTCTATGTAGTTGCACTTTTTCAGGGACTGGTTTTGAAACATAATTGCAGTCCAGACGCTCTGAAGCAAAAATGTCTGCTATCTAATTGCAACTGCTAGCACAAACTAGTAATAAGACCTGAGTAGATTTAACTGTATTTAAGAGCGTATTTCAGTTATTCCCTTACTTCTCTGCCATGGAGAGTTTACTTGTCTGCTGTTTGTAGTTGCAGGTTATTTCGTTTTGCACACGTTGAACAAGCTCCTCATCGATGGCATACTGTATGGCTGTCTGGATGACATCCAACCACCAAGGAGAACCTGAATGTATCTGTATGAAAAATAAGAGATTTATCCTTGAACATTCAACAGAAAATCAATCTACTCATTGCAGCAGAGGCATACACTGCTCTTTAAGCCGTGGTCAAACACTGGCTAATTCCATGAAAAATGGAGGATGAGAGTGTAATTTAAAAATATCCCATCTTCTCTTGACATGTAAACACATAACTAAGAAACTGTCTACATTCTCCACACCTTTATATTCCTTCAGTAGAGTCAGATTCACCAAGGCTATCTAGATAGAACAGCCACACAGAGATACTGTGATCTCAAAGTTCCTTCCTTCTCTCTCTCAAAGGGAGATGAAAAGATCATTTAATCAGAGAAAGCAAAGTTCCCTGTAAAATTAATAGAGCAATACTCAAGTGACCTTGTAATTTTAATAGGTGTAAGAAGATAGACAGCTAGAGTTCTGGATAAGCAGATGAAAATAATATTATTTTAAAATGCTGAAAGTCAGAGACAAAACCTTTAAGAGGTACCTGCCTTTCTTTGAAGTTCCCGAATGGTTTGAAGGACTGGTTGTAAGGCCTGATGGGCTTCTGCAACTTCTGCGTTGGATTTACTCATATAATGCTGTCGAAGTTGTTCTGCCTGCGTGGAAATAAGAGCTTAAAGTATGCACAAATCATATCTGTGAGCATATCTGCAAATGTAAAAATTCTCCAGCTATCAGTATTCTTATATGGTCACCTATCTATGTGCTAGCACCTATATTTATAAGCAGTATTTAGCAACATTTTTTTCCTCTAGAATCCAGCATTTATTAGTAAGTAAAAAAAGAAAACATTTGAGAAGACAAATTACTATAAAGATGCTAACTGTGCAACTTTGCTTTTGGGTAAGCCCAAACAACACAATAGGAATACAATGCATTACAAAAGGGAACTGGAATATAACTCAGCATTCTTACTTATCTGTGTTGAATAAGCAAACAATAAAGATTCCAGAACAGTCTGAGAACATGACAATTGAACTTACCTACATAAACTTACTCATAAAGTAACAAGAAAGGCTTAAATTTCATTACATGCATCAGATATAATTTTTTCAGAGAAATTACTTCTAACAGTGAAACCCCCCTCTTGGCATGCAAGTGCCATCACTATAAAATAACTTAGCATGCTTTTATATTTTAACAACTGATGAAAAAACAAAAGTAACATGTATATTGCTATGCTACATACAGATTTCAATACATACATTTATTTTGTGCATTTTAATGTCTATTTAAGTAAGTTTTTGTTTGCTACTACTAAGATAGTACATTGTTATTACAGAACCCAGTTTACCTGGAGTCAACAGGACTCTCGGGTACTTAGAACAGCTACTGGCAAAAGGTAGCTATGGAAAACTACCTCGGCATCATATTTACAAACAAAACAAATTTTCTAATAGCTTTCCTTTTAATCAAGCCAGGATAATGCAGTATTTAAAAACTGCTAGAAATACAGGTCAATAAAAAAGAGGCAGTACTTCTATAAAACTTCTATAAAGCAGGTCCAAACTTTATATATTTAGGAGAACAAGGCTCATTAAAACACTGCTATGCTTACATAGAATTTGCATAAAAATGATAAAATATCGGAAGATAGTTAAATAATAAGATTCTCATCACCAGCATAAAACAGGAGAGGCTGGAAGAACTGGGCCTGTGCAGCCTGAAGGAGAGAGACTTAGAGATTACTCAGAGAACAGCTTCCCAGCAGGCAGAAGGAAATCACCAAGATTGGGAGCCCAGGCATTTTACTGAAGTACATGGCAAGTGAACAAGGGACAATGACTATAAATTGAAACAGGAAATAAATTCACAGAGAACCTCCCTACTATGGGATATATGAAGCACTGGAACAGGCTACTCAGTTATATTGTGAAATCTCTTTCCTTGGAGGTTTTAAAAGGCCAATTGGATAAAGCCCTGGGATACCTGGACAGAAATCTATGTCGATCTTGCTCTGAGGGGGAAGTTCAGCCAGAGATGTCCCAAGGTCTCTTTCAGCACACAAGTGACACAAAAAAGACATTATTTTGCAAATGCTGTCCTTACGTTCAGTGCAAGTAACCAGTGGGGAAGAGTAATCCCAGCTATTTTGCCAGATACTTCCCCAGTTAGGATTAAGGATATAGTTAAGCTTATGCATACAGAAAGTGATATACAGTGATTTGCTCATCTGGCCAAAGACATCTACAGAAAACTTGGACTTTTTGAAGTAAAAATGAGCAAAGCTAAAGAAAATACGAGGAAATAAAGGACTCAGAAGAATTCAGGATGACACATTCTTTACCAGTAACACCTATGAAAGTTATTTCCACAGGAACATGAGGGTGGGGAAACAACATTTTAGAGGTAAAAATTATTAAAATTTCCATAAAACACACTCATAACATAAGAGAGGCCACCAACATTGAGAACAGCAATATTGCATTGGATATTTCTGCTATCATCACATAGTAAACAACTCTTGAACTCTTTGTGAACTTATACGAAGTTTAAGGGAAATGCATGTAATTAACTCAAAAGCTATTTATTTTGAAATGAAAAGAATTATTACTTCTTTAGTTAGAGAAAATGCTGAGGGAGCAAAATATAAAAATGTGCTCTTCAATATTTTTGCAAAAATAAAATAAGTTTACCTCTTCTGCAAGTCGGCTATCACGCAAAGTCGGGGGGATTCCTGGGTGCTTTGCCAACAGTTCCATCAAATTATGTGTAGAATGAAGTCTCTAATATACAAAAAGTCAAGAGCAATCATGACAAAAACCCATTGCAACATTGTGTCAGGAAAAACTTGAACAGCAATGAAAGCTCACAGCAAGAAATTAGCACGCATTTAAAATCAGTTTTGTCTTTCTCTGCTAATCTAGAAGCATCTTATATAGAAAAGAAAGATTCCATTTCACATTTTACTGGTATAGGGAATGACAGGAAATGAAATATTAAAAAGACCTTCTTTAACATCTCAAAAGCAAATCAGCAGGCAAGTGTGATACCAGGTCATGAGATCCTATACCATATTCACCCTCCCAATGAAAACAGCCCTTGACTACTATGAAAAACAAATTCTTTATCTCAGAGCACTTTCTTTGGTAAATATCTTTTAGAATACTTTGAGGAAACAATTCATTTAGCCTATGTAAAGCAAAATAAAGTGTAAGGAAAAGACCAGATACCAAGAGCTGTAATAATTTTTCATATTTTTCATTACTCTGAAACAGAGGATACTGAAAAATACAACCTTTTGGTATACTTTTAGGAAAAATAGATTTATTATTAATATAAAGAAACCCTGCTCCTCTGGCTTCACCCTTTGTTTCTCAAATCAGACCAATAATACTACGCTTCCCGCAACCACTAATAACCTCCACTATCATAAACTTGTGCCCTTCTCACATCCTGGATTCTCTTCACCTCTGCCCTATTACTATCTTAGCCACTTAAGAGGACTAGCCCGCTGTGATTTGCCATTATCCCAAAGAGCTAATTCTACACAACTGAGAAGACTTAAAATAAGTAAAATTGTATTACACTAAGACAATATTAGGCAGTGTATATTTTGAGTGGGAGAAAAAAAACCAACTTTATTAGATTGCACAATCCAGTAGAACAATTTAATTAACAACCTATAAGCAGGTGAACAAGTTTATGCTAATACATCTATGCTAAGCAAAAAAAGCCACCAGGAAGTCACAAAGGAAAAGAAAGAATCAAAGAAGCACAACAGAGACATCAGGTGACCACATGCAACACAACCTTTACTTGCTCAGAGAAGCAAGTAAAGAAACAGACAACTGACCAGTTCTTATCTATGTGTCACTAACATTTTACATCTCTTATTATGCTGAACAAAATTTTGGTACATTTAGAACTGATAGTTCTTGAAGAACTATGAATATGTTACTTGGAGAACCATGACATTTTCTACCAGGCAAATATATTCGTATTTTTTAATAGTGTTCAAAAGGCATGAAGTCAAATGCCTGAAGAGAAAAGGGACTTCAATTCTTTTCCATGTTTTGATGCCCTTTTATCTTCTGCAGTGCAAATACTGTATTATTCTCTATCATTTGGCACATTAGTATCACTCTCAGTGCAAACCCTGCATTCTGTAATTGCAGGATGTAATATAACACTGTTAATGTGAGCAGTCACAGTCTCGTGCACCAGACTAGGAATTCAGCTTGTTAACTGTACTGCAGAACAGCAGGTGGAGATCATGCTTCAGGGACATCAAGAAAACTCACAAGCAGGTTTTTAGAAACATGGTAGCTTTTTATTTTTGTAAAAAAAAAGAAATAAGCATGAAGATCATGGGACAGATTCCTATCTAAAGATCATGATCAAAAGACTGTGATCATTACAGCAGGCTGAAAGAGTAATTCAGCACACCACTGGGAGGAAGCAAAGACTGACCTGTTAAAATAAATCTAAAGTATTCCAGTTCTTAACTACGTCTCTTTACATTTCAATGCTCACTCACTTGCAAGGAATCTGTTTTGAGCTTTTCTTTGTGCTCTTCAGATGATCTTAGTACTTCTCTGTACAGCTCCGCAGCCAAAGCATATTCTCCTGAATTAAAAAAGAGTAGCAAAAACACAGACATATTGTGTTGGTTTTTAAATATACAAGCAGCCGTGACCTTACAAGTATTACATTACTTCTAACATACTAACATATTCTCAGTCTGTATAGTAAGAGCCTGTCTTCAAGCAATTCTTTCCTAGTCATTCCATACCTCCCCATCAAAAAATTGGTAAGAGACAGAATATGATATTGTGCAAAGACTTATGCAGTTTCCTGACTAAATATATTTTGTGACTATAAGATCTGTAAACCTCTTAATCTTAAAATATGTGTTCACGGTTGCATAAATCCAAAAACACCTCATTTTGCACTTCTAAAAAATCATCTGCAACTCACTGCAGTGATGGATTGCTTAATTTGCACTGCAAACTCACTCCTCAAGTGAAAACCATGAAAGTTGCGTCATACTTCAGAAATGCAGAAATGATTAGGTACATGCAGGGAGCACAACTATTAATGTAAGCTGCCAGCATCACAATCACTTCTCAGAAAATAGCTTATATAAATTAAAAGGAAATACAAAATTGAAGTTGTGTATGGAAAAGCAGTGAAAAAATAAATCCATTTTAATTTTCTTTTTTCAGCTGATGGAAATTTATTTAGCCAGTAATACTCTTAGACACTCTTAAAACATGGAGAAATACAGATACAAGAAATGCATAAAGACAGATAACAGAGTAAAACAAAAACCATCATCCTATCTATATGGAAGTGTAACAATTCTATGTCAACAAGATTTGCTGCTTCTTACATTGAAAGAGTTGCATTTGTAAGGGTGTAGTCACGCAATATAGGATTGCAATTACTAGGAACCAGCCAAAAGCTATGTGCTGAATTTACTAGCTTGAAGCTTGTCAGGCCTCTCTTGAATTTTTCTTGACCTGCCTGAACCTTTTACTTGGCTTAGCTGTGATAGCAATTTCTGTAATTCGCTAGGTGTCTATGGCTAATTTTTCGTATTTTTTTAAACTCTATTTTTTGTTTACATTTGTGTGGTACAAACACAACTTTATATAGACAGCAGTAACAAGCAGTTTTCCCATGTAGAATGAGGTATTTACAACTACCACAATGATGTAGTGTAGGGAAATACAGGCCTAGTAACAATAGCAGAGGCTACTGACAAATAAAAATACAGGATGCAGTGTAGAGTACAGCCATGGGATGCTAAGAGATGGTGCACAGGCTTGGCAGTGAATAAGAAAGCCATGGCTATAAACAACTCACCCACAGTCAAAGAAATGCAGACTTAGAGCTGGACAAAACTGGTTTTAGGGGCAACAAAGAGAACAAAGAGAGTATGTAACATTTATAAAAGGCATAATGTACACTAAATTTGGCATTTTGATGGAGCTGCAGACCAATGAAAAAAGAGAAAGATGCAAACGTGCTAGCAAACATAAAAATGACCCTCACTGGATTCTTGTGTGAGGAAGCAACCATCAACTTAAATATCTTATTCCTCCTGATGAAGGTAATGACAACTGGCAATTGCACTGCCACCACATCTATGAAACCATTGACCTCAGGGTCCAGATGGGCCTAAGTAGAAAGGTGAGCATAAAAGCAGGACAAGAAGCAGAAACAACTAAGTGTGATTGTTACCCTTTTCTTTGCCTGAAGCAATTTGGACTAATAATGATTAGACCTCTAAGTTTTCAATTATATTAAGACTAAATTCATGGCCTCACCTTCATGTAAGGTGTGCTTCCCCCTTCCTGATAAAGAAGACTGAGTGTTAAGGGTAATACTGGGGGAAGGAGTTACAGACCAGAACTCTGCCTCTTTTGTCCAGCTTTTGTTTCTCATCAGACAAAATTTTTATCAACCTGGTTTTCAAAATAGGCCAAACATAATTTTTGCTACTAGTGTATCTTAGAAGCATTACATCTGTAGGTAACTCTTTTTAAGCACTTAACTCTATAGAAACACTTATCCTCCATCCTGCAATCATAATAAAGTATTTCAAACCTACTAACTATAGATTAAAGAATCTGAATATAGTCTTTTTGTGAGGCAAGAAAGAGAAAAGGCAGTTTGCCTGTTCTCTTTGAAGGAAGACTTTGACATGAGCTGGAAAAATTCAAACAGCATCTCAACCTTAGAAGAACTTGAAAAAGAGGCATTTTTACACATTCATAACTGAGTAATTTTAATTTATTTTTATTTTGTGGGACACTCAAGATTCATGTAATTATTCTTGTTTCTCATTAAAAGGTTTTTTTTTTCCTTATAATTCAGACAAAATCAACATTGACAGAGCTGTCTAGCAGGGCAGCAAAAGGAATCCACAGTCAGCATAACAGTTTGCATGGCTGGGGGCACAAGGGAAGCCCAGAAAGCCATACTGATAAAACAAAAGCAGGTTAAGTACAATTACACAAGTATGACTTCTTTTAACCTTCCAGTACCCAGAGATGGAGCATATTCTTTACTCCTGTACTGAAAGGAGTAAACCATACACTACAGACCTTTGGCCTTACCTTTAATGATATGGATACCAGCTAAGCCATTAAGAGCACACACCAACTGTCTGTGAGCTTCTTCACACTCTGTTCGACATTTCTTTTGCAGAGATGCCAACAGTTCCTCCATGGTCATGGTGCTGAAAAGGAGACCAAATGGCTTGAATTTGAAACATAATCACAGTACTAGAGAAGTAAGAGGGTCATGCTGAGCAGTACAACAGATCATTACATGCATCCAACATACTGCAAATGTTTTTTTAAGATTTCTTTACTCATTAAAAAAAACCTCCAGCTGTCAGATTTTCTTCCTGCTAGAGCTTTACCCTAACTTGAGTGTGTCCAGAGGTTGACATTTCCTGGAACACAAAGAAATAAGAAGCAAGAAGAAAATTTGAACTTGGCAAAATAATTCTTCACGGGGCAAAATTTTTTTCTCTTTCTGTTAGTGGTGAACTGGAAACAAGTAAAATAGACCTCATTTTGTCAAAAGCTGTTCAGATGAAAACAGTTATGACAGACTACACTTCTACCCTTGCTACCAATCTAAATACAAAACACATGAAGTGTCAATGTAAACAAAATGTGTGAAATGAGAACAGAGAAGACTAGCAAAAATAATTCTAAACTTCCTTTTCTACATTGGTCATATCTGCAAATTATGAAAGAATTTCACCAGAAGAGAATTAGCTTAACATAAAAATACCAGAAGTGGAGAGAAAAGAGAGAAGCAGGAACAGAAATGAAGAAGATGCAAGAAGGACACTTGAAGATACCTTGGAGTAAGGCCACAGGCTAAAGAATCAGAGGACCCATATGACGAGACAGTAAACAACAGCAACAGCCTACAACAGCTGACCAGAGGCTGCTCCTAGTACCAATCGCTGCTGTTTGACCCCCTCCCTGCTTCTCAGCCCCATTCACCTTCAGGAGAAGCATTTATTACTTGGTGTCCAGCACTGTAGAGTAAGAGACAACATAACTCTTGCACAGACTGGGCTCACATAATATCAGAAGGCTACCCTTGCCTAGGCCTTTATTTTACCTTGCTTGCAACACTGTTCCAGTTGTAGAAACTGATGCTTGGTTTTACAGTACAGTGTTACACCAGAGTCAGTTTTAAATCAATGTAATCATTATTCATAATTACTGAATCCTGCAAAGGCAATGGTAAATATACATAGAACCTCCATATGCTGATACTTCCACCATTGCTACCCACCTTTTATTTTCAAAACAATCAGCAGTTTCAAGGAAAATTTTAACAGCAAAAGGATAAAAATATAAAATACTTTTAAAATACATAAAATAGATTATTTGATACACAGTCTGATACTATCAACTAAGGCAAAAAGAAGGGGTTTTTACTCAGTTAAACTAGGGGAACATAGAAAAAACTCTTCTGAGAGCATGTTTTTTTCTGAGTAGATCTCATTGACTGCCTTCACTACACAAGTGAGGAAAAAGGCCATCTATCATAGAACAAAATATGTTCCAAACTCAGGTTTTTATTCCAGATCCATGTCTCTTATCTATATGCTCCAGCATAAAGTTTCTTATTTCAGTAAATTTCTCTTATTCATGAAAGATTCTAGCAGAGAATTTTCTCATTATTCTCCTACATAGAACCAAAGACAGGAACCAAATCTTCTCCCTATTCTGGGAATGTCCACTGCTGCAGTAGAGTTTGGTTCACGAAAAAAGTATAGGTATGCAAACAGTGTTGGGAATTGACTTTTCTTTGTATATGTGATTTTTAAGAAAGATTTAATTTCCATTGCTGGTTTTTCCATCAGTTACTACGCAGCTGTCACTGTGCAACCATTCCACCAAAATGAACACAGTGCAAAGCTGTTCCCACCATACTCTGCTCAGTTTACTTATCTTACATTTATACTACACTGGCTCGTTTTAATGCAAATAATCTTATATGATGGGTGGGAATATTGATTTCTCCTATGTTTGAGTCCTTGCTTCCACATTAGCAGACTGTTACAATGAGTGCTACAGCACAAACTATTGGTCTCTGCTCAAGCAGGTATAAAGTCAGCTTCAGCTGCTTAGGCACTGCAGGTGCCCTGTTTAAAAAAGAGCAAGGAGTAGGACACAACTTCTTACAAGGATTGAAAGAGACTGAATAGAATGGATGGACCAGGAAACAGTAGCAATAACACTGGCAGTACTAACTTCTAAGTGACTGAAAAAGTAGCAGCCACATTTCACAGAAGGATTGGCAATATGCTTTTTTTGTTTTTTTTTTTTTTGGTCTAACAAAAGTTGAGACCAAACTGGTACTTGCAAAGCACTTGTGGGGAGCAGATGATCTTGAAAGCATGCAAATAAAAGAGCATTTGAACAGCTTTCAAGTCTGGATGCACATTTACAAATCCTGCAATCTCACATAAACATTTTCTTTGAACTAACGAATTATTTCATTCTGTTGACTTATTGTTCTCATTCATCAACATGAGTTTTGTACGAGACAAAAAAAAAAAAGGCAGTGGGCTTATTTTAAAACAAAAAAGAATCTGGTTTGTTTCACACTCGGTTACCTGCAACACCCTAGTCATAGTAAGGTTAGAATGCCACTGGAGAATCAAATGCCTTCAGTACTATGTTCTTTAACACAAGAATTACACTAATGACCTCACTGTGATGCATTCAGCTTCTGAGGTCAGATTACCTTGGTGTGCTGTAGTTGTACATTTAACTAAAGAAGTTTAAATTAGGCTTATTTGAGGACTGTACAAGAACTTGCACTGCTGGAGACAATCAACGTTTTGCTTTGGATAAAGAAGGCAATTTAATAAATGACAGAAATTCACCTTTTCTGTAGTGGCAGGAACTCTCCCCGAACAGCTTGTGGGTGACAGCAGGCCTGCCTCAGTCGTAGCAAAGGGTATAGAATAGAAGTCACAGTCCTTCTATCTAGGCTGCTAAGCTTAAGAGTCCAGTCTGAAATCTTCCTGAGTTTTGCCAACGCATCCTGGCAGCACACCTCGTGCTGGCGATGGTAGAAGTGTCTCTCCACAGGAGAGAAGTGAAGCCAGTGTATATTTTCTGTCTGAGGGGGGATTTGAATCTGAAATTAAAAAAAGAAAGTAAGTAATTTGTAAATAAAACTATTGATAAATGATATTATGGAATTCTAAAACTCAAAACTTTTCTTTACTTGGTCAATCACATCCTTTTTTGCTGATCTCCACATTATCTTCGCAATTAGACTGTAGAGAGGTCGGGGATTTTTCCTGCAATAAGGTCGATATAGTAGCTGGTCCCACCAATGTTTGACCCAGTAAGGATCAACTCCAAGAAAGAGGACTAATCCATACAAATCTGGCAAGAAAATAAAATGTTTGAGTTTTAATACTTTGCAATATGTCTCAAAAAAAATTAACTGTCATAC
This sequence comes from Sturnus vulgaris, assembly GCF_052056855.1. Lineage (NCBI taxonomy): Eukaryota > Metazoa > Chordata > Aves > Passeriformes > Sturnidae > Sturnus > Sturnus vulgaris. Next base: position 50,094,297 of record NC_142245.1, on the reverse strand, counting down.
ATAGGCTATCAGGCATAAACCATCTCCATTCTGGCCTTTATCTTTTGCAATTATTTTCCAGTCATCCCTCAGCAAAATTTTCAAAGCGAGACAGGGGACTGGGTGGTGGAAGGTGAGGGTTCTCTCCTTTAGCTCATTTTTGATTTCCACACAACCTGAGAGAATATAGCTATTTGTGAGACACCTTCCTAATTGCAAGTTTAGCAGAAGAGAGCAAAGAATTTAAACCCATTCAGAGCAGAGACAAGAGGCAGAAATTACATGACTGCATATGGTTAACTGGGTTTGCCAGGTTTTTCTAAACCAATATTGCTCAGCATCGTTACTTCAGAGCCTGCTGTGCACCAACTGTCTACTGCCCACAATCCTAGAAGGGGCTGCAATTCAGAAGAATTTTCACTTCTCTACTAATGCATAAGAAATTAACAAAAGGCACTTCAATTGTTTTCTTGCTAATTAAAAGAATACATCTTGCTAATTCTACCTAATTTAGAAACCTGTCACTTTTTGGAAGGAAATGTAAGGACACACTGACTTTAAACTTCTGTCTAAATCTTACTGGAAAAATACAGAAGCACATTTAAATGCTGCATGTGGAAACTGCAGAAACAGAGATATGTGATGACATACTACAGTACTTGAAAATCTGGTGGCTATATTCCTTATTCTGTTAGCTTTATTGTAATTCAGTATTCAGCTGAAAGCATCAAGACATTCACCAAATACATTATAGACTACAGGAAGAAAAATCCTGGGAATCATTCCTGTGCAAGAAGCAATTGTTTAGGCAGAGGTCCTATCCCACTGCATTACAGCAGCAGTGGCACAGACTGAAATGAGTCAGCAGTTTTCATCCCCAATGTGATGGGGGCTGCCTTAGTATAGCCTGAGAGTCTGCCAACATGCATTATCAACTGTATGACATTTCAGGTAAGTATTAAATCAACACTATCACACACAGGGCCTTGAAGGAGTTCATCACGACACCAAAATCCATCACTTCTTCCGGCAGCTTTACTATATTAATGATTTATTCTCACAACTATTACATGTAATTATAAATTTAATTCACAATTCCATAATGAATTAATCTAAAATATTGATTTTTACAACTTAGTATCCAACAACAGTCCACAAAAGCTTACACTGATTTATCCACTTCTAAACACATTGCCTCAATGTGTACCATATATTCCAAAATCCATCAGAGAACACAGGGAGACAAAGCAGATAGTCAGCTCCCTTTCTTTTATTCTATCTCTCTGAAGCCTGTCTACAGAAATTGAGCACCACATAAAAAAAAGACAAGATAAATGTCACCTGCTAACATACAGCTATCTACTCCACACATCTCAATTCATTAAGTCCTTACATAAGGACTTACTTGAGACAATTTCATAAGCTTTATCATGATTTTTAGAATTTATATTCATGGCAGTGGATGCTTATAGTAGAAGATACAGAGCTATGAAAACAGCAAATACAGCTTTGTTTGCTGTATTTGACCATTCACAGGACTCTGTAACCAGAGAAGACTATCTGCAATAGAGAGGGGTTAATATTTATTCACTCTGCTAATTGAAAACTGAAGAACACACTTGAATCAGCTATTAGACATAGAGCTTCTCTGCTCCCCAAAGTATTTGTCTAGCCCAGGGAGACAAAGATTTCAGTTCTTTGATTGCTATATTGATACATGTATTGATGGTTTTATTATCATGCTTAAATTTTATGGCTTACAAAGTTAGACTACCTAATGAATTCAGAACAAAACTAGCAGACATTTTAACTGCTTCAAAACCCCACCTCCTTATCACCATAAGGAAATCCCACAGATTACAATGCTACATAAAATCTCACCCTCTAATCCTCTCTGCACAGGAGTTCCACTGACACACCAACGATTGATTCCACTCAAACGGAGTGCCATTTCAGCAGCCTAATAAAAGGTAGGAAAGGAAAAACAGAGTGGAACACAGTCTGACAACACATGGATCTTATTTTTGAGAAGCGTGAACATCTTTTCAAAATGTACCCTTAGACCTAGAAGAAGCATTGGTGCAATATATTATAAAAAATACATAAAACTTTTGATCTTTTTGGCAACTAACTGAAAGCTGATAAAAGCCACATCTTCTTCCAAGTAATCAAGTACAATTAAGGGTTCACAGAAGGCAAACAAATAACAAAATAAACTGTATGTTTAAAAAAAATTAAACATTAAAGGTTTTTAATGTAAGGCATTATATAAGTAGTATTTCTGTCTTCCTGTCTTGGGCAAAAAGACTGGACAAACACTAATTAAAATAATCCCCCCAGCAGACTGTATCCATTGAGTTTGCAGACAGACTGCTGACTATTTTAGCTTCAAGACCCAAAGGACATATCTATGCCTCTGAACCACATCACTGAACAAGGCTAGTGTCTTGTTTGAAACTATCAAATACCATATACAACATGATGACCTAGTTCTTTAAACTGTCAGTATAGATTATGTTAAGTATTTTTTGAGCTGGATATACTTCACAATCTGCCAAAATTTCAACAGGAGAACCATTTAATAGTAAGTATCTCCAACAGAAAATTCACTTCTAAAGAACAAGGGACAAAGATAAATTACATGAGTGTACTCTGAACATTGAGAGGGGGAGAGGAAAGGCTACTCTATTATTTACAGAAGCTTGTCCAAACATTTTCAAGTTAAATGAATTCATGGGCAGGAATGTCATACCTTTGCAGTAGTGCATTCAACCATCTGTGCTTCATCGAGGCAGATCCTCCACCACTCCACTGCTACCAAGGGGCTGGGGATGGCCATGTAGCGCTTCTGGTTCCGGAAGCGGCGCCCGTCCTCGCTGTTACTGTGGGGAATGTCGACGTAGTTGAGTTCAGTGCGCAGGACGTCGTACGTGGTGATCACCACCTCCTGCTCCGCCAGCATGTGCGGCTGCAGAAAGCCGTGCTTCTTCACACCCTGGTACACCTACAGACATTCACAGCCAGCAGCACAATAGCAAAGAAGGGAGATAAGAGAGGCTTTGATAAAAATGCCAAAATATCAGTACAGCTTAGTATGTCCATGCTTTTAGCAATGTTGTTCATATAAAAAAAAACAATTCAAAAAAATCTGTATTCATATAAGAGTATGGTGGAAAATTCACCTAAGTAACCTAATAATAAATACTATAGAGTCATGGATGTAAAATCTGTATGCGTAATTTTTTGTGACTTGGCAAAACATTTCTTTCCTCCTTCAAAGGAGAGAGGACTTCATAATTTTCTACAACAGTTATTTGTTGTAGCAGTTGTTTGAAGATTAGGTATTCTGTAATGTTGTACGGAACAACATTTTGTGAGTCACTGTTACACATTCAGTCTTCTCTCCCTTACTGTAGACGTATTATCTTGCTCCCAAAAATTTTACTCACTAAAATTTAAAAGGATGACAGAGATATGCATCAAAACCAGAAATTACACTCTGAATAAAGTTTAACCTACAGAGATTTAGGAAATGGAAAAAAATACCCTAGGTAAAAAACAATGCCTGTGTACTAACAGAAACCTTTCATATTGACATTTGTTCTATTATCAGAAGTACTTTTCATAATGTTAAGCCAAATCCCTTTAGAAACATACTGAAGTTAAAATAACTGCTTTTTACCCCTTGATGATCAGCACATGATTTCACTGTTAATTTCACTCTTAACCCCAGTTTTTCTCCCAGTAACAATCTTGCTCTACATTTATGCATATGGTAAGTGTTTCTGTCAACTGAAAGAAACATCTGCAGATAATTTCTGTTCAGCCCCAGAGTGGGACAATAGAGCAACACAGGTTATTGCACATAAAACAAAACAGAGAAGAGGAGCTCTTTAGGGGAAGAAAAAGGAAACAAATTAACCAAAAAGAGCATGCTCTCCAAAACAACCAAGAAGAAAAAAACAGCTGCCAAAGTCTAATGATTTCTTCAATTATTTATGAATAGATTTTCTGGAGATTTATAACTTGGCTAAGTTTTGGTTGTTTTCACAGCAACGGGAAAAGAATCTGCCATAAATAAACTGATAAATTTTAATTTCTTGTTCTATTACATAAAACCATTAGAATTTCCCCTGGATTTTAAGCAGTTGAAGACTAAAAAACACATTTCACATGCAATGCAAAAGTTGTTAACATGGGAAACTGATTGTTTGAAACATTTCCACTACTTTCATTTTACATTAGCAGAAAATAAAACACCAAAGTTTCATTTTGAAGCAATACTGAAAACAAGTCTCGCAGTTGGCAGTTAAAAGAAACTGAAAATAATCTTGTAGAATGGAAGATGTCACACTGTTTGAAGTACTGACATTCAGTATTTAAACTATTTTATTGTTACCATATCTATCTATTTCTGATATTTTTTCATCAAATTAAACTGGTATTAAACTTGGACTGGGCCCTAGGAAAACCATGTGAGTTTTACACATTTGTAAGCTCCTGCATGAAATCTAAATGGACTGCTCACACGAATAGCCCATTCATTTATATTCATTTGTACCCTAGGCAATTATGCGTAATGGCCGAAAGTACCAGATATATCCCTGAATACAAAGTTATAACAATCTGCTACTACTTTGTTCAAAATACAAGTGATTGATGGTTTTCAAAGCTCTTGATCGTACAAAGGTTCTTGACTGCTAAAAATATGAAAGATAAAACCTGGCTGCATCAGTAATAAAATACTTGAATACTGTGATAATTGTATTTTAAAAAAAAACCTGTATAGCCATTTTTAGTCTAAGTATTAGACTAAACCTAATTAGGTTTATTCTAGTGACAGGGTTATTAGAAATCACATAAAAGGGCAACACATGGTCTCCAAATAAGCAACATCCTAATAAATTTGGCAGATGTTATAGAGACAACACCTAAGTTGCAATAGTATTGTTTTCAGTAAACACCAATGCCCAAGATCTCTTTTATAAAGCTTGAGAACCAGAAATGCAAAACTACAGGCTTTACCTGTGGAAACATTTTTTATCTAGAACAAAAGGAGGAGCAATGGTCAGAGAATTGTTCAAGTACAATTGTACAGTGAGACAACACTCAAAGCACCCACAGGCCTGTTTAAGTTCCTTGGTAGTCTTTCAAACAGCCTTCCCTCTCAGAAATCACATGCTGCTGCAACTGCACAAAAATTTGCTTTCAGCTGCTATACAAGCTACTGATTATCTCCCAGTGACCAACTAAAACAGAAAAAAAGAAAAGAAAAACGAATTGCAGACTGTCTTTCTGGGACAACAATGCACATAATTCCAAAGCGTTGGTCTAGCAGCAAGAAATGTAGAACTCTAACACAGAGATCAAAGACCTCTGAACTGCGAGTGATGCAGAATATCAGACAGGAAGTCCCAAGCCTTGATAAAGTAACTCTCCAGAAGATGAAGCTATACAATCTTACCAGAACTCGAAGAGATGATGATCTTACATGCCTGTTGATCTCATCTACCCACTGGTGACAAATAGAACTCGGAGAAATTATCAGAGTCGCTCCTGTGGGAACTGGTTTCATTGCCACAAGGCAATGGGGACAGTAGAAGGGCCTGCTCTTCAGATTCTCCTCTTTGTAGTTTACACATTCTGCATGCTGCCACAGGTAACATTTCAGGCACTGCACACGAGCTTTGTAGTCAGCCAATCCGAGCTCACCACAGATGCATTCGAAACGATATTCAGAGGTATTAAATGGAAATACAGAACTGGCATGTTGCACACTACTGCCAGCACGTTCTTGGGAATGTGAGGACTGGACCTTTGGGATTTCCTGCTGGACATCAGCTGTAGTTTTAGAAACATCAACATCAGGATGACTGCCCATGTCACTGGAGACAAGGAGGCTGCCATGGAAATCAGGAGACTTTGGGACCATAGTTTCTTGTTTAACATCTTTCTCTTCTACAGAGTTCTCACGATTTGCTTCAGATTTCCCATAATTTTTACTAGTCGTACAATAATCATGTTCTTCCATGGTGATATTCTCCAGTGAAGCAGTTTTAAAGACCTTTTCAGATGTTACATCACTGTTTCTTGATTCTTTGATTTGAGTTTTAGCATCAATCAATTGCTTCTTCTGAGTGCTTTCTGAAGTCCTTGCTACCTACAAAGTAAAATTAACCAAGAATGTCAGACTTGCCCAGTGATGTTTAACATCTACTAGTGCTAATTAATGTCTTCATTAATGACATAGCCAGAGGGATCGAGTGCACTCTCAGCAAATTTGCAGATGACACCGAGTGGTACAGCTGACACACCCGGAGGATGTGATGGTGTCCAGAGAGACCTGGACAAACTTGAGAAGTGGGCCCATGGGAATACCGTGAGGTTTAACAAGACCAAGTACAAGGTGCTGCAGCTGGGTTGGATGAACAGATTGAGAGCAGCCCTGCTGAGAAGGGCTTGGGAGTACTGGCAGATGAGAGGCTGGACACAACCCAGCAATGTGCACCTGCAGCCCAGAAACATAACTGTGTCCTGGGCGCTGGACACGTGGGCAGCAGGGACAGAGAGGAGATCCTGCCTCCTATTCACTCTTGTGAGACTGCACCTGGAGTACTGCAATCCATTTCTGGGACCCCCAACATAAGGAGGGTTTGGACCTGTTAGAGTAAGCCCAAAGGAGGGCCACAAAAATGATTAGATGGCTAGAGTACCTCCCCTGTGAGAATGAGGAAAGGCTAAGAGAGTTGGAATCGTTCAGCCTGGAGAAGACAAGGCTTCAGGCTAAATTATAGCCTTCCCGAATTTGAGGGAAGGCTACGAGAAGCTGTAAAGGGACTATTTATAAGAGCACACAGTGACAGGACAAGGGGGAATAGTTTATAATGAAAGAGAGTAGGTTTAGATAAGATATTAGGAGGAAATTTTTCATTGTGAGACACTGATGCCCCAGCCCTGGAGGTGTTTCAACACCAAGGTGGATGAGGCTTTGAGCAACCTAGCCAAAGTGGCCTAGTGGAAGGTATCCCCACAGTAAGAGGGCTTGGAATTAGATGAGTTTTAGAGTCTCTTCCAACCCAAGCAACTTTCTCCTCACTTTTTTAAATGAACATATAAACACATCAGTACATAGATATTAAGGGTTTATATCAATTTCAAGTTTGAAGATTTGGTTAATGTTTACCAGTGTTTAAAAAACAACTTCACAGTAAGAACAATACCACTCCCAGTGACACTATTTTAAAAACCTTATGACAGAGGTAGTTAATATTTTAGCCCCAAATTTTATCTACTTATGATTTCTGCTTTATTTATGAGTGTTAAAGCAATTGCTGCAGTTTTCTTCATTTTCACCACTAAATCAGTGTCACTGAACTACTGCACAGTACAGCCGAGAGTAGCTCGCAATTGGCAGACAAAAGAACAGTCTTTGCAACATCCTTTGAAGTAACTACAGCAGCATGTTTTACCTGCTCTTTGGCTCTTTCTCGCTTCTTCTGTTCCTTGTAATTCTTTCCCAGCTTGAAAGACCCAGCCAGACCATGTCCTTTAACTTGTTCTACCACCTGTTCCGCAATTAGTTTTTCTAGAGTTCTTTTGAGAAGCCGTCTATTTCTCTGCGTGTCGTACCTATATATAGAACTGATGTACTTAAATATTGCAATAATGGATGCTCCTTTCTTCACATTCATTTCCTTTACAGCTGTTAATATCATTACTCGTAAGCCTGTTTGAAGAATAAAAATAAAACAACTTACAGCTTTAGATAAAATGAAGTTACCTCACAGAATGTGTATTAAGGGAGCCCTAAACATAGCGTTCATCTAAAAAATGCAGACAGGCAGCAGTGTTGACAAGCTTTTCCTTGACGAAGCTCTATAGATTGCTGTTTTGCAGTGATTCTAAAACAATGTTGGATAGCAATTGAAATAAAATCACTCAATTTTCTTACTGAGGCATAAAAAAGACAGCTTATTTCATTTAAATGGATAAACTACAAAGACCTCTAGTTACATGGAGCTCTATAGCAAAAAGTTCTGAGTTAGAAACTTTACATTTAACTGTGGATCACTTGTTTGTAGCATGCAATACTACAAGACAGTGCTCAGCAAAAGAATAATTTCATTCTGAAGAAGTCAAAAGTTGTCTTGAACTCATAGCCAGTGGCGAACATAAGAATATTAAAAGCAAAATGTATTTTAGAAGTCATGAGAAATACTTACTGGGATACTGTATTTTTTCCTTTAATTTAGGCTCCATTTCCTTTGGTTTTTTCTTTTTATTTCCCTCTAAAGGTTGAGGTGGGACAAAGAAGTTCACAAGCTTACCCTAATGCAGACAACATTAAATAGTTATTAGCTCATGTCTCTTCACAGTCATTCTGACCTTCATTAATCTCCTCACATTTGAAAGCAAGCATGAGCTGCTGCAAGTGTATGCTCTGATCTCACTAATTTGCTCAGATAGCTCATTTTTAATGTACAGAGTGACACATCATTCAGATTAGTTTCTCTGCAAACAGTATCCTAACACAAAGAGCAGCTCTGAAAGCCTCTTGGATCCGCCACCTCTTTAGCATTAAGTTGTAGGAATCTACAGCTCTAAGTGATTTAGGTTCCTGATGGAGGAGGAAAAGCTATATTTAATTTATATTTAATATATAGCTAGAAACAAAAAAGGAGGTAAGCAATATAGAGGAAGAGCCCTAGTCAGCTGTATAAAAAGTGTATCTCCTTTCAGGGATTGCTTCTCAAAATTTTACTCTATTATTAGCATAATATATTAGCTAAGGTGTCTGTCCCAACTACTTACATCATGAAACAGTTTCAGTAACTCCAGCCCTACAAAAGCTCTGGTCTCTAGCTATTGTTGTCAGTCGCTGTCCAGGCACTTTAGTGCTTATACTCCTTCTCTTTGCGCTACTCGGTGCTGACTCTCTTATGTATTTAAGAATCACCTTATTCTCTCTAAGAATTGAATAATTTTAACCGATAAAATTACAAGCAGGCAGGAGATCGTGATGATAAATGTACAATGAAACTGGCTGTCATGATTTCCAAAGGATGGAATTCACAAAGTGGTAAAAGTTTACTTAAGAGTAATGGATCTTTCCCTTCAGAAAGAATTTTTGGGTTTAGTGGGTGTGCCAAGTTTTCACAATATGCATGATGAGGAAAGTGAAAAGATGGAAAGCTGTTGCTAAATAAGCTCATTTATTATACGAAATAGAGAGAGAGCAGAAATCTTTATTCAGAACATAAATTATCCCTATTTTAGCACAGAACCTATGTCTAATGGATGTTTGACACTCACCAGTTCAATGAAGTGAAGGAGAATTATCTCCAATGTAGTAAACTAAATTATGTATTTATACACTCCTGAAAGCCTGTCCAAACTATATTAACAGCATATTTGCCTGATAAAACCATTGAACAATGGTAAAGGATCAACAAGTTCTCATGCAAACTATTCCACCATTTATGCTGCCAAGTATCATGTCCTACTAAGGGAAAAACTTGCTCAGTAATACAGCTTTAAATATGGACTTCTATAAACCAGTAAGCAATAAAGTCAAGAGAAGTGCAGTTGCGTTCATTCTGAAAAGCATTTTCTTCATCATAACTCTCAACCTGGTTTCCTTACCTCAGGTAATGTCAGGTCATCTTGTTTAATGTCTGGTCCAGTATGATTCAGAATAAGAGCCAACACTTCTACTGTCTTTCCAAGACCCATCTCATCTGCCAAAATACCTCCAGGCCACTGGGGTCCAGCAGTTGGATATTCACGGATAATACTAAAATTCAAGTACATTCCCAGTAACTACAGAATGTTGTGACAGAGAAGTGTGAGTTCAGGGACACACAGCATAGCTTCAGCAAGGCAAAATTTGTAAGGTGAGGCATTATCTTTTATTAGTTAAGCTGAGATTAACAAAATCTAGCAAGCTTTTTGCGTGTATAAACCTGACCAAGACAAATATGCATACCAGAATTTTTAGAATTTTTTCACCTCTTACTAGGCCTGGCCTTGCTAATCTTAGCATATCATAGCGTTAGTCTCCAAAAATTTGAAATATTTTTACATTCACATGTGAAAAAGATCTGAAAGTTACATAGGGAAAAATAAAAAGCAAACTAGCAATCAAAAGGTTCTATTCTAACCAAGTTAATGAGAAAAAAGAAACCAATTTAGTAATGCAATACCTAGAATTAATAGAAAGCATTATACCTTCCTTTAGACTTTAAAAACATCGAATCAGAAGATCAAAGTCTCCAATACTTTAAGTTTAAAAAATGTAAATATCAAACCACTAAATTAGTGACATTTTTTTAAGAAAAGCTTTAATAATGACATCTTCAACTTGAGATCTACACATTTACCTGTGCATTACATACTCCAATTTGTGCATTTTTTCAAATTAATGGTATCACTGTTCTAATTCTTTAATTGCTAACTAAAAAACAAATTCTGGAATATCTTATATCCTGCAGGATAAAGGTACTAACATGGTTTTCACAAAGTATAACCCTGAGGTGTTCTCAGAAAGAGCAACTATAAAAACATACCAGCCAGTAAATGGATTATAGTAGATTTTTACTCCATCCATAGTGATCACCTCCCGCCATAAGAAGTGCAGCGCATTTTCTATGGAGAAATTGTTCATGTTATTGCAATGAAGTTTCTCTATTAACAGCACACTCCTTATTCAGCCTTTTTGTGACATTAAGAGACAAAAAGCTGAAGTCCACCTCCACAGAGCTTCATGACCAACACAATACATCCACTGCTGTTCAGCAAGACCTACCTTATCATTTAGTGTACTACTCAAACAACAGCTTTTATAAAAATATTAATGAAACAATTCACAAAACTTCTAATCAAACAGCAAGGAAGCATTACTGCTGACAATACAATTACACTTTCCTCAATTATACAAGTTTTTCAGATGAATATACTTGCCACTACTAGGAGTACTTGTGTGGTTCTCTCGGTGAAGCATCCAGTTCACAGCCTCACTTTGGTATGGTCTCAGAATGGGAATTAATGCAGGATGCTGCACATCCTTTCTCAGTAATTGGATATCCTGCTGATGGGTGTGCCTTACAAAGTCATAAAGCTCTTCAATATTTTGTCGCTCTAGTTCCATGTCAGATTCTTCCTCATCTTCCTCCAGCTCATCTGCATACACCAAATAATTCAAGACATGTATTATCAATCAACTTGGGACAACATTTCAGTAAATTTTGCAGCAACATATTTAGTTTACACATATGAAAACAAGCAAAGCAAAGTGTCATTTAAACATATGCCAGGACTGTATCTGACTCACTAGCAGCAGTAGTAAACAATGAGCAGTTTAATCACTGAAATAAAGAAAAACACTGCAACAATAACAACAGTAATAATAATAATAATAATAGCAATGAAAAGGAAAAAAAGAGAGAGATTAAAAGAACCCAAGAAACAAGTGATGCACAATACAATTGCTCACCTCTCACCGATCAATTCCCAGCCCATCCCCAAGTGGCAACTGGTGGCTCCCAGCCAACTCCCACCAGTTCATAAACTGAGGATGTTGCTCTCTGGTATGGAATATCCCTTTGGCTGTCCTGGCCATGCTCCCTCACTTCTTGTGCACCTGCAGAGCAAGGACTGAAAAGTCCTTGACTTGGGGCAAGCACCACTCAGCAAGAAGTAACAAATCATTACAAACATTGTCACACTGAAACCAAAAACATGGCACTGATCAGCTACTAAGAAAAAAACCTCACTCTATCCCAGCTGGAACTAAGACACCTAAAAGTTAACATGCTATGGTGATCACAGATGTATACATAAAAAGCATACCTCCTTCTTTAGAATTTAGGTATAGAATGACCACAACTTATTTTTTTAATAAAGACCTTCCACTAAAAAATTCTCATTGGTACAGAATCACGAGTATCTCATGTTTCTGATTTAAATATTAATAAATGACCTTACAAAAAGAAGAAAAATTAACCTTAATTCATTCATCTGCTTAAGAAAATCACAGCAGCAGGACAACGTGTAATTCTCACCACTTGCATCACCGCAAAAATTCAGACAAGGCATACTTTCAAAATTAAAAACCCACCTCAAGAGATGTAAGCACCCTTTGGGACAGAAGACCTACCCTTCTTTTCTACCCTATAGGAAAAAAGGCCTTGTATTTATATTTTTCACATAATTTGGATATATGGGCATATGCAGCATTTAAGCAACATAGAACAAAAATTCATTAAAAATTCAAGGGTTGGCATTCTAGAAAACAGGTATGAAAGAATGAAAGACTTGGAGGACAAGTTTTAACATGTTTTAGCACTAAAATTAAAACATCAGTGTCAAAAAAACACAGACCAGTTCTAAGCCTAGCTAGCTTACAAAGAAATAAATTCACCCTGTAGAATTTTTTTATTAAGAAAAACCAAAAAACCACACCAAAATTGGAAGCAGGTCAAGGCTATCATTTTCAGCATAAAGTGACCTTAAAGTATATTTAATGTTCCAACAAAACAGCTAACAGCTGGCATAATTAAATCAATTTTTAATTTTGATGCCTCAGGCTAAAAACAAAGAGATGTACCTGGCAAAAACCAGAAAGCTGAATCTGAAAATAAGATTCAGGAACTGATACTAGGACTCTCTTTCATGAAAAGCAAAAGCTTTCTTTAGTTCAAATGGGTGGTGAAAGTGAAAAACTATTTCCAAAACAAAAGGAGGAAATTATACACCTATATATGGCAGCCATCGGTGCCTGCCCCTAATCCTTTTAAATCAAAGGAACAATCCCAGTACTTTCACAAAGGAAATAAGAATACTGAAAGACATAAGTTTCTACATATTAATGTAAACTATATATATGACTTGTAATGCAAAGAAGGCAATCAGAGTGCACATGTGAGTTACTAATGATCCAGTCAAATAAAAAGCACCAAGAAAGCACTCAGCTTTATATATTAAAGAAACCATTCAATGGGATCCTCTAATACATACCACTCACTTTAGGAAAGGAACAGAAAATTAGAGTGTTTGCAAATTATAACTTTGATCAATGAATTTGATATATAATGACACCTATCATTATACTTGCTAAAATAACAGTCTTCAAATCTCACATTTTTAAGCACAATAAATTGACTTCTACATAAACTAAGTCTATCCAGCATTTTACAGGAGAGTAAAGACTACAGTATCATTTAAAGCAAATTTTAAAATACGATTAGATTTTTTGTACGTATCTTTCTTATTTTGTTCATTCTTTCAGAGATTTCTTTTTCATGATTAAATGGTCCTACATACCACAGGGATTTTGAAAAGGATGCTAGGTAAGTTTATCCCTCTCTCAGTTACTTATTCATCAGTGAATATTTAATTATACTTTCAACCATTTCAAAATGTAATTCAGTTACAGAGGTCTCATCTTAATCTTTTTTACATTTGAGAAACAGATGGTACTGTACTATCTAAAAAACCAGTTTCTCTGACGCTTTTCAAGTACTCTATTTAATTCCTTCAATGACTGAACTACAGTTCTGCTACTGCATCTGCAGTAGGATCTTTCCTTTCCCAGACTGCAGTACGATATCCGCATTAATGAAAACAGCCTAGATTAATGGAAACCTTGTTGCATCATATATGGTAGTAAATAAACAAATATCAAAACCATCTTTGTACAAATAATTTATTCTTCTTAAAACTGAAGGCAAATGGTATATGATAAACAGGTAAGATGGCAGAGAACATCTGGTTGAACAGGGAGATTTGCTGAGATTCAGGGAAAACAGAGAGTTTATGACCTTTGGAAGAAAAGGTTGGCAGTTCAGGAGGACTACAAGGATGTTGTGAAGTTACTGTACTTTGTTTTGGGTCCCTTCCTACAAGAAAGACATCGAAGTGCTGGAGCATATCCAGAGCAGAGCAACGGAGCTGGTAAAGGATCTGGAACACAACTCTTATGAGGAGCAGAAGGAGCTGGGGTCGTTTGGAGAAAAGAAGATGAGGGGGAGACCTTAGTCCTCTCTACAACTACCTGAAAGGAGGTCATGGTGAGTTGGGGGTCAGTCTCTTCTCCCACGTAACTGAACAAGAAAAAATGGCCTCAAGTTGCACCAGGGGAAGGTTAGATTGGGTAATAGGGAAAAATTTCTTCCCATAAAGTGTTGTCAAGCATAAGAACAGGCTGCCCAGTGAAGTGGTTGAGTCACCATCACTGGAAATATTTAAAAGACATGTAAATGTGGCACTTAGGGGCATGGCTGACTTGGCAGTGATGGATTAAAACCTAAATGATTCAATGATTCCATATTAAATATTTTATCACTTTTTTTTCATATTACTTAATGCATCTATGCTATCCTTGTCACAACATAGACGAACTTCCTGCCACAGTCTCAAAACCATCTAAAAGTATATTAACAGAATTAACTGAGCACAGTGAGGAAAAATATATTAAAACTAAACGTAGCAGTAGAGAGGTCATACCCCTTATTTGTGTAAATCCTTGTGCACAACGCCACCAGCACGAGAATTTGCTCATCAGAGGGGAGAGCAAGAACCTTCATGTTCATGTTATTGTACACATTTCACTTTAGATGGATATTGGTAAGTGTTAAAATATATACTTAAGCGTAATTTTACAAAACCTCAACTAATTCTGTTTAAAAACGGATGGAATTTAAACTGAGACCAAGTTGTTAGAAACATTTAAGAGAAATGCATTCATCAGCACAGAATCGAGGCTATATTATTTTATGCTACATCACTAAGTTCATGCTCCAAAACTGTTAGGAAATGAAACTAGTTTCACAGTGCATAATCACCTGGGGTCTTCCCTCACAAATACTTTTTATGTCTGTGACATGCTTTTTCTTAATTCAGAGCAGAACATAATGCACACTATGAACCTACATAGTGGTTTAGTGATCATGTTTTGTTCTCTAACACTTCCAGGGTAATTCTTTACTTTTGATTTGGTTTCACTAACACTGAACATGAAGTTGATGCATTTACTGAGCTATACTCCTACGTACTAATCAGCAACCCTGATTGTAACAGTTAGCAAAGAGACCATAATTTTTTTCTTCTGCATTGTTTTCTATTCACGTATTGAATTTCTACTGAAACTCCATTGCCTAGTCTGCCTGCAAGCTTTCAGTCATTCTTCATCTCTGTTATGCTGAATAATACATTTAAATATTGTTGACACAGTTTCACCAACCATTCTTTCTCTCAAAGCATTAGTAATACATTAATCTGCACATGCCTTCGTAGGACTTGACTGGTGATTTGCAATCATTTATTTCTGTTCTCCATGTCAGCTATTTTACTTCGTCATTTATATGGCATTCATTGGCGTGAAATCAAGACTATTATTATTTTACAGCACATAAAAATGTACATGCTGAAAAAGGTCAGAATCTTTACCAGCTGGCAACATAGCTCCTTTACAAACCTGAGCTGCTTGCATGGCTACTGAAAAGTTAAGGCATGACAACCCAACTGCTCAGGTCCACGTACACGTCCCACTAATTTTGAGGGGCATGTCTTGCCTTTCAGAAAGTGCCTCTTCACCTGTAAGCTACGTTGAACCAGGTAGTTGATATAAACGCATCCTTTAGTGTACTGAAGAAAAATGCTCCAGATTCTAGCAGAAAATTACTTTGGACCTTAAAGCAAGTTACCAGTCATTTTTTTCCACAATCTCTTTCCCCAACTCTTCCACAATGAGAAGATATGCAGAGAAGCAAACTGTGCTTTCTGCTACAGCATTACTTTTATTTCAGCACTCTATCATATGCCTTAGACATCTCAAGTCTATGAATTCTCTGGCAATTATTCTGCTTCTAATGCATTTATGCAAATGTATTTCTCCTAATGGATTTAAAACCACTATTATTCATTTCTAGACATTAAACTATTTATTCTTCAGACCTCTTATTGGATCTGATTTATTGTGCTTACAAACCTAAACTGACATATCTGTGTCAGTCAGACTTCAGTATTTGAAAGAATGATTTCTTATGTGCAGTATCTTCCCCACTTACTGAGTTATACTGGCCCATCCCTTGGTACATCCTCAAGTCTTTTCCTCACAGCTGCCCATTTTTTCTTTGCGGCAGGTAAGGATGTTCAGATTTTATTCTGTTAGCTCTTCCTTTTAGCTTCTCTTTAGCAAAGTTGCCTGATTTTTTTATACAACTCTGCCTTTTCTAATTAAGTGCAGTCACATTTGGGGTGGGTGCTCAGCTCCTATCACAAGAACACAAACTATGTATACTACAGTCACTGAATCAGTCTTCAGCCAAAATATTGAC
Source organism: Sturnus vulgaris (assembly GCF_052056855.1). NCBI lineage: Eukaryota > Metazoa > Chordata > Aves > Passeriformes > Sturnidae > Sturnus > Sturnus vulgaris. The sequence continues at coordinate 50,077,984 of NC_142245.1, read as the reverse complement.
TCAACTCTACACTCAGGAACGAGACAAAGGTTGGTTGGGTTGGTCGCTTTTTCACAAGTTTCCTAAGACATCACAACATAAAGCCATTGTTTATCACCCTACGAATCTGTATTGCTAGTAAGTGTAATATGGCAAATATATTTTTAATTCTAAAAAGATAGCAAGGCCCATGTTTCTCAACCTGCAATGGTATATTCTCAAAACTCTCATAAAGCTGCATTTTGTAGTATTTTACATTTTAACTGCTTTACAATATAAACCAAAAAGAAATCTATTGCTGCAGTTGGGTGACAGGCCCTAACCTGGGAACAAGTTTTCCAAATTTAATTCCTGGTTCTTTTACACTGTTCCTGTATAACTCGGACAAGATCTGTAGATCTGTTCAAACAACCCCCACGAACTGGTGAAAACTGTATTTACTCCCAAAAAAGTAAGGATCCAAAACATCTCTATGGTTCAGTACCTGTAGAGAAGAATTATAACCTCTAATTTCAGCATAAACAAATTAGCATATGATTAATGGCCAAATAATAGTATTGAGTGAATTACCTAACGCTGCCTGGAAAATAAGAGCTGTTCTAAATGGCAGGAATAACTACTATTTTCTGTTATATTTACAACTATTACACAAGACAAAACTGTTTCTGTTCATCAACAATAACTTCATTGCATTACCTGGAATTAAAAAACTGTAGAACTTTTCCATGAGTTTTTGAATCATCTGATTAGCTTTTTTAGGCCTTCCACCTCCATCACTGAGAAATTCTGGTTTACTTAGCCCAGCTTCAAGAAGGTAAATTCCAACCTGTGAAAAGGTTATACAGTTAACAATTTAATTAACTGTTAAATTGACAAGAATATTATAAACAGAAGAGCATGAAAATAATAACAGTAGTTTTAAAATTAGCAAGTACAGACAGATATAAATCTACTCAAAACACCATGTAGAGGAAATACAGCGAAAAGCTTTTGTGTTTCCTTCAGGTAATACATTCATGGCTACTGGTGAAAAATAAAAATATATTTCTAGGAAAAAACACACTGAAAACATTACAAAAGCATGTCGAAACTATAAATTTTCATCACATTATGAATACATAGTAGCTTTCAGATCTTGTTATTCAGACACTTTTATTGTATTTCAAACAAACAAACAAAAAAAAAGAACTTTCAAAATGCAGAACACTTATAATGAATGCACACCTTTAAATCCTGAGCCTCTCTGGGTCTTTGATAAAGTCCAATTATCTTTTTCTTTTGCAACCATCTCAAGCCTTCCAATATTTCACCACTTAAAGTTGCTTCCACCAGAATACGTTGTTCATAAGCGCCCAGGTATTCTTTTGTTTCATTACTGTACTCTTCTTCACTTCTTTCATGAACACAGACCTGCAGCTCACCATCAGAGTCCCCTCTCATTAAAGTAAAGCTCCTGTCATGGAATTCCTCTGTTAGAATTTGCTCAGAAGGCAGATGAAGAGCAAATTCTCCCAACAAAGCCTTCCAGGACTTATCTGCACGGTATGGTAAGACTATAATATTTAGCTGCACAGACACAGGAGTCAAGATGGAATAAGAGTCTTCTTCATCGTTAACTGTCAAAAACTTAACAGATTTTGAGCCACTGCCTTCTTTCTGTACAACATCTTCATCAGTGCTATCATCATTTATAACAATGAAGGATGCAGAAGTGCTTGGAATTGGAATGTGGTCCTCATTGGTTACTTCATCATCTAATGCCACCACCTCATTTCTCCGGTCTTCATGCATATTCCAGCAGAGCTTTTTCTTCTTCTCCTCATCCACTTTGGATGGAGGTGCACGTTTTCGACGACTACTCATTTTGCCGTTTTCTCAATGGTACTTTCAGTACCTGCAAGTTAAAGTAAGTCAGTCAACAGGAGGCATTACAAAATCAAATAGTCACTCTAGAATTTCACTGTGCAAACTATCACATTCTGTCCTTCAAAGTTCCCAGTGACCTTGCTACTAGTATTGAATAATTTTCCCAGGAAACTGTGCATCCTGGGCCCTGGATATACTAACTGCTTGCAGAAGAGCCCTTAGTTATCTATTGTGCATTTCAGGGGCAGAGTCTTACAGACTGACTACAAACCTAAGTTAAGATAGACATCCAACTCCTTAGCTGAACCAGGGCATAGAACAGATTTTGTAGATAAAATACAAGAAAATAAAGTACACCTGCTAAAGGATATATATGAAGAAGCAAATTATAGAATATTAAACCCATCTGGGAAACTAGTCACTACATAGCCAAAAACACATGCTCACAATTAAATACTCAAACAAGTAGGAACTTTTTTTCAAGATTTTTACAAAGAGCCTGAACATAGTAATAGATTTGTGACCTCATATTACACTGTCAGTATAGATATTTGTGTCTACTCAGCTTGTGCATACAACTTCTAAAGGAATGTAGGATGATAACAGGAAAATGTTCCAAGCTACTGAATCCAGTACACCATATCCTAATGTTGAAGAGTTTTGTGCTGGAACAGAACAGAATTACCCTATTGAATAATTTTAGAGGGGTCTTGGGAAAAAAAACCAAAAAACAACATAGGCTAATTATTAATTCATGAAAGTCAAAGGAAGTATCATGGAACATAGAAATCTTGCTGTGTTTGAAATTCAAACACATAATAGATTAAGTTGAAAAAGACCTCTGAGATCATCGAGTCCAACTTGTGACTGAACACTGCCATGTCAACTAGACCGTGGATGGCACTCGATGCCACATCCAGTCTTGCCTTAAATACCTTCGGGGATGGTGACTCTACCACCTCCCCGGGCAGCTCATTCCAATGCCTAATCACCCCTTCTGTGAAGAAATTCTTCCAAAGGTTCAATCTAAACATTCCCTGGTGCAGCTTAAGGCCATTTCTTCCCATCCTGTCGGAGTTGTTCGAGAGAAGAGACCGACCCCTGCCTGGCTACAGCCTCCTTTCAGGCAGTTGTAGAGAATGACAGTCTCCCACAATTACACAACACACTTAAGAGAACGGCGGGCGAGTTTTTCAAAACAATGCTCACGCCCACGGAGTGATGCTGACAGCACTCGAAGAAAACCCCGACGGCGAGCACACACCGCGCTTAACCCAGAGGCAGAGGGGTCCCTGCGGCATCCCGGCCTGCACGTGCACGATGCCAGCTCGGGCACCGCACTCTACGGGACAAGCGGCAGGGAACCGCTCGGTGCCGAGTGGGGTCCGCTCGCAGCGCCAGAAGACGCCCGTGCCTACGAGCGGAAGCAGCGGCCGCACACGGGCAGGGGAGGCAGCCGGGGTTCCCTGCACAGGCAGCCCCACGGTTCCACCGCCGCACCGAGCGCTCGCCACCCCCGGGGTCAGGGCCGGGGTCAAGGCCAGGGTCGGGGCCTCCCACATCGCGCTCCGCCGCAGGGACGCGGACAGCTCTCGTTGTCCCGAACGAAGAAAGTGACGGGAAGCTCAGCAAGGCGAGCAGCGGGATGCGACACCTCTGGAGCCGGCACTGCACCACCGCGGCACCCGCCACCGGCGGGCTCTGCGCGGCTGCGGTGACCCACCGCCGGCCCCCGGTCACGGCGCAGTCGGCCCGCGGCATCCGCCGCTACCCGTGGCCGCTCGCACAGGCCTCGGACTGCCCGACCCCACCGCCGCCGCCCGCGGAGCGGCAGCCGCGCCGCGAAGGACTAGCGAGGCGGCAGGAGCGTCCGCTCATGGCCGTAGCGGAGGGCGGGGGGCAGCCCCAGGGGCGCAGGGTGAGGGGAGCGGGGCGTGGAGCCGGGGACGTACCGGAGCGGTGACGCTGCTGCCCCGGCGGCCGCAGCTCCTCCCGGCTCGGGCGGGGCCCCCTAGCGGCGGGGGGCGGGTCCGGGGGGCGCGAGAGCGCACCACCCCTGGCAGCACCAGACGGAGCCCCCGGGCAGGGGGTGGAGGAGGAGCGTGCGCACCCGCTCTGGCCCGAGCTGCAGCCAATGGGCTCCGGGAACCGTGTCATTTGCCCCGCCCCCTCGACGTCAGCGGAACAGAGACGGGAAGGCCAGGGAGTAGCACAGGCGCTGTTGGGCTCGCCCTGGGCGAGGGGGCGTGGCTAAGGCGGCAGTGCCCTCAGTGGGGCGGGGCTAAGGGCGGGGCGAGAGTGGGCTTGTGATGTCACGATGGTGGGCGTGGCCTCACGGCAAGCGAGCGTGGTAGGCCCTGGGTGGGGGCGTGGGGAACTGGCGCGGTCCCGGGAATGCACGGGAAGTTGTAGCTGAACCTCGGGAACAGTTTCGCTGTGCGGGTGGCCGTGCACTGGAACAGATTGTCCGGAGAGGCTGAGGAGTCTCCCTCGCTGCAGATACTCAAGAACCGTCTGGTCGCAATCACGTGCCGTGCTCTAGGATGATCCTGCCGGAGCAGGGAGGTTGGAGCAGAGGACCCTCTGTGGTCCCTTCCATCGTGAGCTATTCTGTGATTTTTTGCGTGAAACACTTGGCAGAAGAGAGAGGAGCGTTCAGGCATCTGACAAGAGCAACTGAAAGAGCGAGTTTCTGGGCTGTTAGCACTGCGAAAAGGCAAAATCAGGCCAATTAATTTTTTACAACATATATCATTTCAGTAAAAACTACGGAAGGAAGCTGGTGAGGTTGCTGAAGTGTCTGAAGCGCAAGTCCTACGAGGGAGCTGGGGGTGTGTGGCCTGCAGAAGAGGAGGCTCCTTGGCACTCCCTACAACTCCCTGAAAGGAGCCTGTAGCCACGCAGGGTTTGGCATCTTCTGTCCAGCAACCAGCGACAGGATGAGAGAACATGGCCTCAAACTGTGCCAAAACGGGCTTAGGTTGAACATTAGCAGGAATTTCTTCGTAGAAAGAGCAATTTAACAGTGGAATGGGCTGCCCAGAGCGGTGGTGGAGTCACCGTCTCTGGAGGTGTTCAAGAAAAGACTGGACATGCCACTTAGTGTAATGGTATTGCTGACGAGGTATTCAGTCGAAGGTTGGACTCAATGATGTCAGAGGTCTTTTCCAACCTAAGTGATCCCATGATTCTGTGAAATGCACAGATTGACAATTGGAGACAGCTGTAAGTACACAAATAGAAAGCCCTTTACAGCAAGAAGGTGGGGTACTGTCTTATAACAATTCTTCCAACCATTTTTTAGTATTAGTTTTTACAGATTAATTCCTTACTTGCCTGTGTTGATTTTCTGCCGTTTTCAGCCTTTCTGAAAGGGTGGGTTCAGAAAAGCTGCTCAAAACCAAGGTGTACAGTACCTTTGAAGTGTTGGCCCTTATGCCATGGTGGTTTGGCTGTTTTAATTCGCAATGTTTAATTTTGCATTTCTAGATTAAAATTAGCTTTAAAAGCATCACTTGGTCCTATGTTACAACAAGAAATTGCTGCAGAACAGAAATTAATTGTAAATAATCATTTCGGTTGAAAAGGACCTCCGAGATCAAGTCCAGCCTCTGACTCATAACCTTGTCAACTAGACCATGGCACGAAGTGCCACATCCAGTCTTTCCTTTAAACACCTCCAGGGACAGTGGCTCTACCACCTTCTTGTGAGCAGTCCATTTCGGTGTTTGGTCAACCTTTCTGTGAAGAAATTGCTCTTAATGTCTAACCTGAACCTCCTCTGGCCCAGCTAGAGGCTATGTCCTCTCATCCTGTTGCTAGTTGCTGGGAGAAGAGGTTGACTTCCACCTGGCTACAATCTTCTTTCAGGAAGTTGTAGAGAGCAGTAAGATCCTCCCCGAGCCTCATTTTCTCCAGGCTAAACACCCCCAGCTCCATCAGCTGCTTCTCACAGGACTTGTGTTCCAGACCCTTCCCCAACTCCGTTACCCTTCTCTGGACACACTCCAGCCCCTCAATGTCCTTCTTGAAGTGAGAGTCCCAAAACTGAACACAGGATTTGCCTCACAAGTACAGGGAGAGAATCACTTCCCTGTTCCTGCTGGTTCTCACTATTGCTGGTACAGGCCAGGATGCCTGTTGGTTCAGTCTGTGAGCACCTGAAGTGATGCGCTTCGCTAGGAATTTGTGGAGCTACCTTGTTTCACTCCTACTACTGGTATGCATCCATATACATATGGATAGGTAGGGTAAGCAGCTACCTTTAAAGGAGTGACATCCAGGTTTGTGTTGCAAGATGTGAATATCAAATTTTCTCATTGATTTCTCATCTCTTGATGGCAGGAGTGAGGGCAGCCAGGGGACAACCTCCATCACATTTACTGAGGTGAGGGGGACATGCTGTCAGTCTGTGACAATGTAGAGTCCCCCTACATGGGACCTCAAAGGTGTGACTCCTCATGTGACTGTCCTGCACCTGCTGTTGATGACCTGATGCTGTGAGAAAGTCCCACAAGTGACTGCTGCTCACCCTCCTCCACTTGACTCCACCAGCAATGGGAAACGGGAAAGAAAATCATACACTTCCAGACCTCTTGTAGAAATAGCAGACAACAATTCATGCCTTAGTGAGATCTGTTCCCAGTCTCATTTACAGGACTGTTCACAGGGCCATTAATCTCTTAATGAGTCTTGCCCTTTAGTTAGCTCTTCTATTTCTATAGTGTCCATGTCTTCTATTAACCGTTTCCTCTCCTGGGTTGGGATTTTTTCTTTCTTTGGTAGTGGTGATGGTCTTTAAAGACTTTATAACATAAAGCATTTGTGAAACTGAACTTTATTTTCTCATTTGTATGTCATGAAAACTAGTAAGCAAGAGAGGAACATTTCTGCTTTCAGAGAGGGAGAAAACACAATGGTCCCGAGAGGGTGCCTGCTCTTCGTGAAAATATCTGAGTGTAACAGCCTGATGGAGAGATGGAGGCTTCAGACAACTCTTAAAATGCTGTTTATTGCATAGCTGAGGTTACAGCAGTTGTGGGTTGTGGGTGAGCCTACAGATGCTGGCTACAGGCAAGCCATGTGTCCTGAAGCCCCTCTAGTTCTGGTTACAATGCATTATATACTTTTCATTACAGAGCATCTTAGTACATGACAACCAATCAAGACTTTTACTATTACCTATAGCCTATCCTAACCACTAATATTACCATATTCATGTTACTATTTCCAATCACAAAAGGTTAGTATGTTACAGTTTAAGCTAGAAGTTGTTTTTCAGTTTTCTTGGAGTGGAAAATTCTGAGATCTTTTCTCTACTTGCAACATTGGCTTTGTTGTTTGCCTGTGAAAATCCTTTTGTTTGGTCAAAACATCTTTCTTTGAGGTGGATTTATCCTTTGCTCTAAGCCATAAAAGACCCTTCCAACTCACTTGCTCTTTGCCTTCTAGTTACCCAGTAAGACTGGCTCAGCAGTTCTTTTCTTCTATATCAAAACTTGCTATCATTTCTATTCCTTCTTCAGATTCTACATTCAAAGATCTTTCAGTTATACATACATATGTGGGAGACCTTCCTCTCAAATCCTTATCCTTCCCAACATCTGAGCCTCTCTTTCTCTCACCTTCCTTTGGTAAGAAGTATCTTTCATAGTTCTTGGGATAAACAACCTTGTCATGATCCTCGGGCTGAGGGAGATAACTCCAAAAAAGGCAATAGTTATGCTCTGGCCTTTCCCAGGTAGCCGTTGTCTTGGCACTGCTCAAACCTCTCCCAGCTTAAAGCTGAGAAGTCACTTCCCAGCTCTCCCTGCCCACTTATTGGGTTAAGACTCAGTACCCCTTAGGTCTTTTCAACACATGGAGGGGAAAGTGACTCAGATTTGAAAATACCCTTGGGTAGAGGTGCAGTGAAACAACACTAGAGGTCGTTTAACAAGTAATGATTTTATTTGAAGAAAAGTTCACATTTGTTAATGCAAAGATGAAGGTTAGCAAAAGGCTGTATTGGTAGACCTTGCAATATCATATGAGAAAGAGGAGGGTGGGCAAAAAAGAGAGAGAAAAAAAAAGAAAGGGGAAGAGAGAGAGATAATCTGTCCTGCATCCAGCACAGAGCAAGCTAATGGAGATCTCTGAAGTTCTTGAGTATACTCCGACACAGTCAGAGGCACAAATCTTATCAAACAGCTGTCCCTTCTTTGGGGAAGAAAGAGGAGCAGGTCTGTTCATTTGTCTGTAAGGTGGTTGTATTCTCGGCCTCTCTCATGAAGGATTTCAAACACCAGTTTTTACTTTTGGAAGAAGTGGAGGTGAGACCGTGCTGCCATCATAAATGGGGGCAGGGCAGCCAATTTATATGTAAAAGTAACAATTTATACATAGAGGAACAAAGAGAGGGGTTACAAAGACTGTGGGTCTAGTGAAAGGGCAGAGCAGAGCCATGACACCTTAGCATCACTCCCTCTTCCCCCTGACTGCAGGGATAAGGGTCATCTCCCCCTCAGCACAGCATTCCCACATCTCATGGAAATCTCTTAGCTACGTATCTCATGGCATATCCCATGGAACACTTGACTGTTATCTTGCCTGTTGTGGCTCCACAGGAGTGTTTGAGGCATTTCGTGGAAGGATGCAAAGGGATCTCCACCATGTCCATTTTTTGTCTTAAGGAATTTTGCTTTTCTGTCTAGCCACTTACAAACCTATCTTTTGAAATAATGGCTATGGGCAGGTGGAAAAATGCCTGTTTCTATTCAGCAGCTAATGACTACCAGTGATTAGCACCCAGTAATTTTTCTGCTGTTCTAAAGAACTTCAGTGCATGAAAGAAGATAATTGCCATTTAATCTAACAAAATAAAAAGGAACAGCATAAAGAGAAGAGAATATGACATAAAATAAGACCATGTGATTTTTTTTACCACACTTGAGAACATAGCCTCCCTTGCCTATGAATAAAAATCCCCCTATATTTTCAGTAGTAACACTTAAAGCCCGGAAAGAGTAAGCAAATAAAATCAGGAGGCGTGCTACTTTGCAAAGGGTTTCTTTTTTGAGGGAGGATGGAGGAAACAGCATGTTAGTTGTGGTATTTTAAAGTCCTTCTTTAGTTGCAAAGGCAAGCAGAAATCTTCTAAAGAAAATCAAAATTGTTTTTGTCTCCAAATTGGTTCTGGCAGGAAATGTGAATGTTTCTAGCAAATTAACAAAACTGCAGGCAGATAGACTCTATTCCTTGCACTACAATGACTGTATGTTATACTGTGCCTCAGCAAACTCATGTGCTACCTGGGTAGTTGACTAGCAGGAAAAATCCATTCATCTCCTTTGATAAAAATCACCATGTGACAGAAATTGAAAGATGGACCCCAGTGGAGGCATAATATCATTCCAGTCTATTCCAGATTAATAAAATCATGAGCAGTACTCTGTGCCCTGGTAGGAGATAATTTTCATAGGTTAAGCTCTACCCAACTTCCATACTTGGTATATGTAATAGAAAATAATTTAACTATCATACTGGGACTTTTAAAGTGTTATCATATAATTGCTACCATCCACAGTGCATAACGCTGCTTTGGGCAAAAGAGTAGAGGATTTAAATATTTTTTGGAGAGCTACAAAAGAGCAGAGTGTTATTGTGTGCCAGAAGCCATCATGTAAGCCAGTAAGCTAAGAACCCAGCGTGTGAAAAACACCGTGGAGCTATGATGGCAAGCCTCCCCATTTTCACTTCTTCAGGGCTTCCACTTTTTTCTGTTTCCTCAAAACACAGAAGTTCAACATATCATTCGTGCCTCTTAGCATAGCATCTCCTGGGGGAATGTACACAGAATACCTGCACCCCACAGAATAGCACACTGCAGGCCATCTGTCTCAGCTCACGTGTTTGCACAATTCTTGTACACCCTTGTCCATCTGCCACTCAGCTGAGCTACGTGCTGGTTTTGTGAAAACCAGGTGATACACCTGACTTCAGGACTGACAGCAGCAGCTGATCTGTCACTGGTGTGAGCCCATCTCCCTTTTTCCAAGAGGAAAAGGACAGTTAAAAAGACTATCTAAATATAGAGCAGAAAAAAAAAATAACCATGTCATTGCATCTAGGACATCATCTAGAGTTACTATGTAGGATTTGGAATCCAGTCCTTGGAGTTATTTAAATATATACCTAAATAAGATGTTTTCATTGCTTTAATATTCCTTTTATAAGCCATTTTAAATAACAAAATACATAACAAAAATACATAAAGGAAATGTTTGCAGTTCCTGAGAAAAAACAAACCTTCTGATTAAAATGGAATTAAATAAATAAAATGTTTATAATAAAATCAGTAAAAGCATTTAGAAATTTAGCCTCAAAATATAGATATTTGTAACATAATACAGGGCACAGTGGTTTGAAAGAAAGCTGAAGGATTCTCACAACAAAGAGATATTTCAGACATTATCTATTAGAGATATATTTCTTGGCAGTGAAAAATACTGATTTTCACACTCTGGCAAGAGAAGATTTGAATTCATAACTTGCTCTGTAATATAAAGTAAACAAGAACTACTTGAAAAATTCTTACCTGTATTTTATACTGTGGCAAAAAGGCAAATCAAATCAAATTTGAAACAAAAATGTGCTGTCTTCTGGAACTATCTTATTTTGGCCTTTTTCCTCGTAAAGAAGTGATAAGCAGACTTGGTAGTTTATGTCAAAGAAATTATGAATTTTATCGGGGTTGTTATTTCTTTGATTTATCAACGTAGAAGTATAGAAAGAGCTACAGTTCTCAAGCCTAAAATCAATGTATTTATTTAACACCAATGAAAATCTGCCTGCACAGATGTTTTCTTTGACTTTAACAAGGTTTGATGTTAAAACAAGTACATAAAGATTGATGTAGCTTCATTGCAGAGGGTCAATAATAATTCTCTTCAGAGGAGTATTATATTAAATTATCTGTCCAAAATTCACCTTAGAGCTCGCATGGGTGACCACCTGAGTCAGAAAAAGCAGCAGGTTTCGGAGGGGGCAGGCTGTGCCCAGCCCAGCTCTTGCTCTGGCTCTGGGCTGCAGGAGCAGGCAGTGCTGACTCACGGACTGCACAGGGCATGGCAGAGCCGAGGAGCTGCCCCAAAGCTGTCAGCACACTGCCCGCTGCTTCGGGGGAGCCGCGCCTTACCTGGAGGTTGTTGGTGCCAGGCAGAATTTCTGGTGGGAGACAGAGGGATATTTCTCTCTGCAGCATCCGAGGGAGGTGGATACGACTCTTAGCCACAGGGGACTTACAGTGAGATCTCAGCTGGGCAGCAGAACTGGCTGCTTTCTGCTGCTACTGGCACCTGGTCCCTTGTAATTATTCCCTGAAAAGTGCAGTAAATCTGGAACAGGAGAGGCCTGAGTGTGGTGGCACTCAGTTGATGCTGCTATTCAGGGAGAAAAGACAGCAGAAGCATTTAGACCCCCTGTCATGTGGGGCACTGTGGGTCGCTGGAGCAAGTCTGTAGTAGAAAGATGCCTGAATCATCCCTGAGCTGAGATTTTTCTTTGGCTTAGGGCATGAACTCACTAAGGCAACAACCTGAATTAATGAGAAAGAATGTTTTCTCTGGGTATAAATGTCATTGTATTTCTAAATATGCATTCACTTAGGCTTATTAATCAAACTATATTTTGCCTGTCTTTGGCCTAAAATTTAGAAATGCAATGAGCAGTGAGAAATGAGAAGTTACTCTGAGGCTCTAAATGTGTATTTTGGTTTGTTTTCCTACATAGTACCACAGGGACTATGATAGAGACTGATAGAATGGCCCACGTAAATGAGCAGCTCTGGGTCGTGGTTTATCACCAGCACAAGGGGTGCAAGCAATTTAAGTATTTTTGTGCTTCCGTACATATTTGCCACTTGAAATTGCAGAAACTTGTAATCAAATTTTAATATTTTTCTTTAATCTCCAGAAACTGTAGATACTTTCTTGTTATTACTCTCTACTTTGCCTTTCCTCATCCAACCAAACCCAGATGTATGGATTTTGTTCTAGCTGTAAAACAACAAAAACTAATTCTATGTCTACTGTGCTCTCACTAGGGTAGATGGATAACCTTTTATGTAGCTCTACAGTTCCAAAGTTTGTGCATAAATGTCAATAATAAACCATGCTTCAGTCCAATCTCCTTCCTGCTTTCTCTGAGGAGTTTTCTTGTTGATTGGTTTTATTCCAAGGCATTGTCCTACATGGTGCCCCATCTGTGTACCACAGGACTGTTCCTGCCTCCTAGCTGGGCTTGGGAGCATCCACATTCTCTGACTGGGGAAATGAGTCAGCAGAAATGACTTTGCATCACTGAGCACAGTCTCAGGGAAAAAAACCCACCTTGTCACACAATGAAACAGTGAAATATTACGTCTCATGACCCTGCTCAAGTAAAAATAAACCTTTTTAATTGAGGAGGTAATTGGAAACTATCGAGAGATGAGAGAACAGGCTTTTATTTGAAAAATGATTGTGAGAGAAAGTAATGAGGTCAGAACAAAATAAATATTTTCTTTTTTTTCCAATAAAGTATTACTTTTCATTAACTATGGTTTGTTTCTCTAGGTGATAGGAACATAATATAACAATTTTGCAAAAATATTCTCCTGGGATGCTTAAGGACCTGCAGATGTTCCTAGCTGATGAAATCCTGGATCTGCAGCACAGATGGAAAGTGATAAATGATTAAGATGTTATAGGATATAAATAACAATACTACAATGTTGTGTGGAGAGATATCAGCAAAACAAGTAATACTTATCTGCTGGCTTGGTAAACATCTTGTTTACGGCTGATCAATTTTGCAACAGTTCTGGCTCCTGCCCAAAGCATAAGTTGGTATGTTGGTGCCAGGGCCCCAGGGCCACCACCAGCCTAGACTGACCTTTCCTGGTCATCCCTGCTGGGCTGGGGAGATGGAATGGGTCTGCCCTGACAGACACCTGCTGGGGTCTCCCACTACCACCAGACCCCAGGAGCCCTGCAATATCTGATCCACAAGGAGAGCAATGAGGATGCCAAGGCCAAGGGTCATTTATCCTTTCACCCCTACTTGGAAACCACACTTGTCAGGAAGCCGTCCAGAAAAGATTAACCTGATGGGAAATATCTGCATTATCCAGTTTTAACCCAAGTGATTACAAGTATGGCAGTGCCATGTGCTGCTGCTGCTGGGATCCTAGAAAGGAGAAGAGTCAGGTGAGCTCCCTCCACTTGCTGCTGCCCTGGGGTTGGTTCTGCTCTGGGCACAGATCAGGGCATTGTTGATGCGTGTGATGTCAGAAGACCTGAAGATGCATCTCTGGTAGTGCAGAAAGGTTAGGTTATTTGCAGAGAACCAACCACTCACCATTATTTATGAGTTATCCGTCAAAAGCAACTCTGGATGTCAAGTTTTGTTTTGCTTTGCTACCTTGGTAACTCCAGAGGCATTATTGCAGCTGCTGGTCTTGTTTCAAAATCTTTGCTCCTTGCTCTCAAGTCAAAAACCCAGCATGATTTGAGAAGGGAAATAGAGGTAGCGTCTACACCAAGTAAATTCTTACAGATTTTTTGTTTCAACTTCTTATGACTTGAGAGCTTGCACTGTTTGGCCTGATTGGACTCAGACAAAATTTTTCTGTGGGTTGCGTTTGCCTGATGAGAATTTGGTGTGGTTTGATGTTTTGGTGCCACCTTTCCCAGGCAATATGCCCCTTTCACATCTGCTTCTGCACAGGCAAGGTGGTTTCCTGAGGAGCCAGCTGCTTGTTCCCCATATGTGCCTTGCATTTCTGAGGAGTTCTGGTGAAGTTAGTGTTGTTTGGAGCAAGAAAACTTCAATTTTAGTGATCTTTAAGATACGTATAAAGTGGAGTAACATAAGAACAACCTGCTCCCAAGCAGGGAGGTTTATTGTTTGTCCTTCAAGTGCAGATACTTCCCTATCTCACAGGCCTGAACTATTATATGCTAAACAAATAGCTTTCTCCTGAATATCTGACTTCCAATACACAATTACCATAATTGTTGTAGGTATTGCATGCTTCTGTCCACAGAGCAAGAGCTGAATCTAATAAAAATTATCCCATAAACTGTGCAAAGACTTGATACTCTTTACCAGCATTGAATGCAGATTGTCTTCAAAGCAAAGGTTTCTGAATACATTCTCTACACTATGAAATTAAAAATAGCGTCCAACTGAATAACATCTTCCTATCACCCGCATTTCATATCTTCAAACAAGATAGTTAAATCAGAAAAAGAGATAAAGCAGTTTAATCTCAGCTTTCAAAAAGTACCATTTACAACCGTGAACTTTTAAGAGACTTTTTTTAACACTCCTCAGGGATCTTCCACACTCTCACATGTACCCTGCAGCCTCAAGGATCCACTGTGAGCTCTGGTCTTCCAGCATCAGGACTTCCTTTGACACCTAATGGACCAAGATTTGTCTCTTCAGCTGTGATGGTTTTGAACTAGACAGTATATGCAGAGGTGGAAGGCATAGCTGAGATTCAGGGAAAACAGGTGTGATCCTCACTGCATAGAATAGTACTTCCTCTGAATTTTTGCTGGGCAGATTTTTTTTTACCTTTAATGTAACTTTAAATTTTACTATATTAGAAATGAATGAACAAAATAAAAAAATGGACTACATAATCAAAGCTGAAGGCAGTCTTCCATCACATATCCCCGGATTCCTCTCCTTACCCTCCTCAATTTCTAAAAAGAAAAATGAGGGCACAAACTTAAAAGCTGTGTTAAATGAGAGTGGAGTTAAGCATGTGTCCAAATATTCCTTGGGATTAAGTCCTATACACGTGTCATCATTCTATTTACATGTAGTCACAAAATGAAAGCACACAAAGACTTTTCATGTGGGTTTGGGCTGAACTATCAAATTTTAGGGTGACTTAGAAAATGGATTGAAAATGTTGTACAATTTGAGTGGTGTATATTACATTGCCTGGTAAAGGAGAGAAAGAAGAAAGAATGAGGTACCGATTTGCATCCCCTGTTGGCAGTGGTTGGAATTTAGGGAAAAATAAAAGCCAGCTAAAGAAAAGATAAGCTAAGTGCAGGTACCATTTAGAAATCAGAAACACAATAGGAATTGAGATGCTTATATGCAGCACAAGCAAGTATTAATTTAATTTAAATAAAGATATGGAAATCAATAGCTGTCTATTACTGTAGTGACAGTAGCTGACAAATTTTGGGTTAATTTATTGAGGACTTATGGTTTACAGCTAAATAAAAAGTGCAGTGATGATGAAAAGAGTCTTTTCAGAAGCTATTGCTAAGAAAAGAGGAAACAAAACCAAGCATATGCTATGAAAACAAGCATATACTATATTTATTGAGAAAACATCCTCTAGAATAAAAATAAAGACTATACCATGAAATCACAACAGGCTTGTACAGAAAATTTGAAAACCACAAGGACACACTGCTTACATAGAATCATCATGTGCATGTGGACATTCTCTAAACAATGCAACTAACTGCTACTTAGACATTTTCTCTTTAGTGAGTTCTCTTAATTTACTGAAGCAAAGGTTGATTACCTATGACCTATTATTTACAGTATGGCAATGCAGCTACTCAGCCATGTATTCTTTCTGTCCCTTCATCTGTTCATTCCTAAACAAGTTTCAACAATCACCTTGTGAGTAACAATTAACAATCTACATGATTTACATACATGAGGGGAATAGGGGTTTTATGAGGACTTCACTTTCCTACACAAACCTGGTAATCAGGCACAATCACTATCATCAGCCTGCCTAATGACTGCTCCATCCTCCACCCCTGAAAGTCATCTCTCAGTCCTCTCTGAGTGAGGACTCAGTTGTACCTCCCCAGGACAGAGACACCCCGCTCTGCAGCTGGCCCAGAGCTGTGCTGCCTGGGCACCTGGTAGCAACAGCTGGTTATTTCATAGAATCATAGTATGGTTTGGGTTGGAAGGGATCTTAAAGACCTTCTGGTTCCAAGCCCCATGCCCTAGGCTGGGTCATCTTTCATTAGACCAGATTGCTCAAAGCTCCATTCAACTTAAACATTTCCTGGGATGGGGCATCCACAGCTTCGCTGGACAACCTGCCTCACTTCCCTCAGAGTGAAGAATTTTACCTCTCTCCCAGTGTGGTTATTTATGCTGGTCTACTTCTTCTAGTTGACTACTGATATTCAAACATTTGAACAAATGTATTTACTTTTGAGACCTTTCCAAATTTCAGTGAATTTTTTTCTGCAATTGTATACTGAATATTTTTGGTATTTTGTCAGGAAGGGGCTGTGGAGGCAATAGGCACAGTTAACATGCTGGCTTTATTTCCTTAGACAAGAAGGATAAAAGTGTTCTTTAATTGAGTGAGGCTCTTCTCTTTGAGTTTTCTTCACTGCTCCTTGTCTTCCTTTTTGATAATTTTCAATTCAGCCCCATGGCTACAAATGGTAAGTAAGATTTTTTTAAAGAAACTAATGGTTTTAAGCACATTCTTAATGTCCAATTCAAAGCATATGAGAGAGTTTGGTATTTCAGAACATTGTTACTTCAATGTTTATAGAAAAACAGGATCTGTTAATTCCTTGTAAGCATGTTTTGCTTAGGTAGAGCAAAAAAATTTTAATAGTGGTTAAGGAGGATAATAGGACAGCAAACATCAAAATATGATATTTGGAGCTCTGTGATCTAGTCCATGAACCAAATGTGAGCCATTAATCATAAGTGGACTAGAGATACAAATGAAATATTGCCTACTTTGAGAAAGGATGACAAAAGGCAACTAGCTGATGGAAATTTGAGATAAAAAGCATTCACAGTCAATGAATTCAAGCTGCTGGGTCAGCTGGATTTCAGCCATTTTATCACCCATGGTCATGTTACACTTGATGTTTGTTTTCCTGCCTTAATAAAGGCAATTTTTGTGATAAATCCAATGTTAGGTCAAATAGAGTTGCATTGGTGGACAAGACTGAGAATGTCTGATTCTGGAGGAAGAGGGATGCTGGGATTTGAAGCACCCCAAGGACCAACCAGTTATAGCAACTAGCTGAGGAGGCAGGCAACCCAGTGGGGATCAAGGTCTTGACATCCCTGCAGTGGCAGGTGGCCAATGAGACAGTGCAGCCACTTCACCAGAAGGAAGTCACAGAGAAAAAGCAATTAATCTGTCATCAAAGCCACAGCAGCATACTGTCAGGGAAATGAGGGGAAAGAGAGCTACAACAATGATTCCAATAGATCCTGAAGTAATGAAATACTTCCAGAAGTGCACTGCTTGGATGGAAAGTCAAATGATAAAATCTGTTATCAAGGCAACTCCTTATGATGACTATAAGTAAGTATTTAAAGAAACATATGTCATCTAATACTGTTGTTTTTTATGTTATAACACAGAACATGTCAGAAAATGTGTAAGCACTTAGTGAGAACTATTTTTTATAATACTGTGAACTATCTTCTCATTTTGTAGCAACGGTGCTTTTCTGCATCAACTTTTTGAACAAATGTATAAAGTAATTTGCAAATAGTTGGAGGAGCATAGTTTGTACAACACATCCTCATTCTATTTCTGGATTTCAGATTTTTGTTATGCATGTTTTGCTTTAAGTAATAGCTATATATTACAAATAAATACAGTATTACTTGGTAGTTTATGAGAAAACTCATGGGTTCAGATGAAGGCAATTTAATAGGGAAAGCAAAAGCCATTAACAGAAGCAAATCAAAATAAGGAATTAATTCCCTGCTTCCCATGAGCAGATAGGTATCCAGCCATCTCTGGGAATGCAGGACTCCATCACGTGTAAAAGTCACTTGGGAAGAAAAACACCATTGCTTCAAATGTCCCCTCCTTCCTCCTTCTCCCTCCAGCTCTGTATGCTGAGCATGATGTTGTACGGTTTGAATTATCCCTGTGCTCAGTTGGGGTCGGCTGTCCCAGCTGTGTCCCCTCCAAAACCCTTGTGCACCCCCAGTGCCCTCACTGGTGGAGTGGGGTGAGAGGCAGAAAAGGCCTTGGCTCTGTGTAAGTGCTGCTCAGCAGTAACAAAGACATCTCTGTGTTATCTCTGCATTGTTTCCAGCACAAATCCAAACCACAGCCCTGCACCAGCTACTGCGGTGAAAATTAACTCTATACCAGCCAAAACATCCACAGATTTAAATTATTTTATTGAGTAACTACACAATGATGTGCTATTCTGTCACATTATGTACATTTAGAAAAATAGTGAAAATAATGATTATGAAACTAGAACAATAGGCTGGAAATTCCCCTAGTTGACATCTCTGAGTTCATTTATACCGGATATAGCAAGAAAAAAAATGAATACAGCTGACCAGTCTGCTGGCAGTGATTTTAAGGCATCCTTTCCATCCATCCTGAGCAATTGCAAGTGCATAAAGGAAGTATAGTGTAGAAAATGAGATCATTTCAGTTAAAGGTCACTACAAAATCCTACTAATCTTTAAGGTATTCCATTTCTCCTTATTCTACTTGCTATTGCAGGCTTCAAAAATAGGTATTTGGGGAAGCTGATAAAGTATCCTATATGCAGTGTTACATAAACAGCAACAGACTGCAAATGGAAAAATTAACATTCAGAGGTATTCAGCATGTTAATTTGGGCTTTTTTTCTTTTTTTTTTTTTTTTTTAAGCACTGGAAAGGTTCTTTAAAGTATGTCAGGTATTTGTCACACGTTGTTTAATTGCTAAACTGGTATTTGTAAAGCTTCCTCTGATTCTTTAATCATGTGTAAAAGATCCTCCTTTTGAAAAGACTGCTAGCCTTTTCCACCTCTGATATTTGTGATTTTTAATTTTTTTCCTTCTTTTTGTGTTACTAAATGTCTGTAATGATTCTATGTGGAGATATGAAGGACGCAAGTAACAGCCAGTAAACACAGAGCTGTTTTCTTCAGTGCTTACTGTAGTCATGGGGAAAATTTCAGAAATTACTAGCTGCATGCAGTTTCTCTCTCGGAGCAGTGCAGAGATGTGTTGTTACATTGTACAGTTCAAGTAAACTTTCCATCTTCACGAGTTACTGGTTCCTTTTGTAACTGCAATCTGCAGCATGAAGTCTTTCTTACCCTCGGCTGCAGCCTGAACACTGAGATGGCAGGAGAGAGCCAGGAGCACCTTTTCTTAATCTACACAGCAAGGACTTCCTTTCCATATGTAGATGTTACCAGTTTTCACTGGTACCAGACTGAATTCCTGCAGATGGCTTTACATGGAGCTGTCCTTGAAAATTACTAGAAAATTTAGCTAGCTGATGCTTCAGCTGCCATATTTCCCACAGAGTACCAAATCTGTCTCCATAAGGGATGGTGACTTCTTGTTAAATTCCTTGTCCTGTTAGTTACAATCTAATTAAGTAGACCTGTCTCGTTAATCTGTATTAAATCCCATATATCCAAGGTACTGTCTCTTTTCACACTTATATAAGTCCCTGTCTGGTGAGTTCAGCCAGAATGATTCAGACTGACATTTCCAAATTAAATTAGAAGTCTGTGGATTTTAAATTGAGAGTCTGAAGCTCAGGAACTGTGGACCTCTGATTTTGAAATGCACTTTTCCTTTTGGCCTGGTGTAGCGTAAGCTTGTTGGTATGCAAGTGCCAGCAGAGATTTATCTATTTACTCGTGTTGCTTCTCAGGGGATAATTTCAGTGAAATCAAGGGATTTCATGGCAAGGGAGTTTTATCAAAATTAATCGAACTGGATAGAATTGATGTGAGAGGATGTTGTAAACATTGTGTAGCATTTTGGCCTAGGGGGCACCCTAAGTACATTTTTGCAGTTAGAAAATACAGGAATGATTTTAAACAATATCCAGGACTGAACAGTCACGTTGTTCAGCAGAGAACATTCAGCTGACTTCTCATTCACTATTTGGGAGCATCCCCATTGCCATGAGACCAAAATTTGTCACTGGGTTTCACAAGAGTAGATGCCCAGGAAACCTTCAAGATTTGAGACATGTGGCCTCTCTGTAAGGAATGGAAACCAGCTGCTTTTGACTATTGCATGCCATTGCTTGGAGGGCACAGGCTTGTGGCAGGGGAACCATTTGTGACATGAGTTTCAGCTGAGGAGAGATCAGACCCTTTGTCTTTTGGACCACATTCTTCCAGTCTCTCCCCTCAGCAGTTGGCATGAAGCACTTCTGAAAGTTTTTTAATATTGAGTTATAAAAGCAATCAGTTGCTTATTTTTAGATGTAGAAAGAATTACTCTTAGCTTATTAACATCTTTGCTAGCCAGAGATGAAAACTGCTGAATGACTGAATAAATTTGCTCTATTTATCCCTTCATGGAATCTATAATCCTCTGAGAGTGTAAAAAATTTACAAGACATCCCTGAATATTGAATTTTGCATTGATTTGGATCTCACATTTGTTTGAAAGACATCTGAAATCATAACCAGGCAGACACTTTTCTCTTGAGAAAGCCCCAGAGGAGGAACTTTTAAAAAAGGATGTATAATCACCTAACTCTGTAAAATATGCTGACAATAATGTGACTTGATACAGTGGGCAAGAGGGTGTGAGTTCTAGGTATCTCAGAAGTGAGTCCTAAATTTCATGGGTTAATCCCATATAATTTTAATGGATCGACTAGTACAAGGAACAGCTGAGCAATCAGACCTTTACAAAGCTCCGTATATGCAGACATCGATCCATTTATGTTCATTTCTTAGCAGTTGCAGCAAGTAAGTGTAAGCAATCAAAACTTAAAAATGCTGTTGCTTTATTTATTACAGATAGGGCAACTTGAAAGCCTAAATACAAGAAAAGAGGTGAAAACAATGCTGTAGCTGGCACATGTTTCACATGTTTAAAATAAAACCTATGAGAAATGTTTACTTCGCTAAGAGAAATGGAGAAAATACATTGAATATATTAGTAAGATTAAATCCCTGTTATATCTGAACAAGCCTGCTAGATGATGATTCTAAATCTTTGTTCACAAGCAAACAATTCAGTATCTACAACAGTGGGCTACCTATGCATGTGTTGCATGCACACTCTTTATATATAGCAGGTGACATTTTTTAATCATGAAGGGAAAGCAGCTGAGTGAGTGGAATAAAAACAACTGGAGACAATTTTTCAGATAGCTGGTATATGTTTCAACTTTCTTCAGACAGGAACACATGAGCTTTCTACTTGTTTCCAAGGCAGAATAAAACTGTATAACTTTAGAAGCATTGATGCTTGCAGGATAGTTTTGAATCTCTCCAGTAATTTAGTTGGAGAGTCTGTAGAGCTAGACAGTCAATCTGACTTGTCTCTCTTGGTAGGAGGTAGAGGAGGGAGTAGCCCTGTTAGGGAAACCAAAAGTGGAATTTCAACAAAACAAGTTTCCAGGCTTCAGCCATTGCTACTCCAAACAAACCTCTTTTCAAATTATTTTCTACAATACACTGGCCTTTCTCATAAGAGCTGAACAGAACTTTTCCAGTAGATAATTTCCTGTAAAAAGAGATAATTCTGATGAAATAGGAGTAGAAAAAAAATAGGGTTTTTGGAAGAAATACTGGAACATCCATTTTATATTAATGATTGGTTTTATCTGAAGTAAAAACTGTTCTGCATTGTATAAAATGTTTAAAAAGAAAACAGAACAAAACACTTTGGGTGCCATCAAAACAGAATATTTCAATCAACCTCCAAGTGATTTTTAAATTGTGTAACATGGGAATATGAAAATTATTCACTTGTCCTTCATTTCACAGAGAAAAAAATATTCAACAGCAGGCAATTTCCTTTGAAAAGGAATCACTGCTTACAAGACAGCTCCAGCCTTGCTCTGGTTTTGCCCTGATTCCCTGCTTGATGGCAGCTCATATCTCTGCAAAAAATGCACTCCCATGTTCTGCCTCAAGGATGGTTACCAGATGATAAAGGGTATGATATTGTTTTCTTTCATATGTTAAGAAATTTGTGAAGGTAGTAGGACTGGGGACATGGGCTGTTTCTGAGGGGAGAAATATTAGATCTTTGGGCAACGGCAGGAACAGGATGTGTAGGAGTCAGGGACAAAAGGCAGTGGGATGGCTCTGGCCTCTTTCTGGGACAAAGACAGCAGCGCTAGTGGTGCTTCTTCCCGGTGGGGAAAGCCTTTGCCTCCCCCATGATGGTCAGGGAAGATCAAAGCCACTGCAGTCCCAGTGCTGTCTTTCCTTTGCCTTTCCTAAAGATATCCCAGGTGTCTTCATATGAGCCCCAAACTTCTGCTCATTTCCACCTACTCCCACCGGCTGCTGCAGGGGTGGGAGAAGCAGCATTTGCAGCCATGGCTGGGCATCAGGACCCAGTGACCTGCTTTCCAGTCTCAACAAAACTCACACCATCACTGAGGGAGAACAGCTCTGTGTGACAGCTCTGCACGAGCCTCAGCATAAAGACCTGCTGTCTTTGTGACTTCCAGGTTAGAAGGGGTGAAGGCTACAGAGTGCTACATGTTGAGAAGAACCAATGGGAGCATTTGCAAATGCTTCTGCTGTCAAAGCCAGAAAAGCAAACCAAACGTAACCATTGGAATAATTTGCTGACGTGCTGCGGGTTCATTGTGTCAAGGGCAGAAACTGAAGTTTAATCATTGAAACGTGGGTGAAGGGGAATTTGTTCCTCCTTTTGTGCACATCTGAATGTCTCTCCAGGTCTGGCCCTGGCAGAACTGCCCTAGGCTGGCCTTAGGGAAGCTTCATGCCCACAGGCAGAGGACAGACAGCCCCTCTGACCCTGGTTCCCTCCTTGGGAAACATTACCTGCAGGGAGAGAGGCACCAGCAACCCCCTGGGCTCAGTCCTGCATAATAAACACAGTTCATGGATAAACACAGTGCAGACAAATAACTATCTGTTTGACAATAAAAACAGCTCAGATATTGACACAAGGCGAAGATATCCCTGAGGCAGTACTCACTGCAAACCCATCTCTGAATGAGCAATAGTTAAATGTTTGTCCTTGCCTCTTTCTTTCAAAAGTAGGGCAAATATCTATAGAGTTCCCAGCGGGGTGGTAATCTAACTTTAACTTTCATACAGTCAAGTAAAACACCCGAGACCTGTGTTAGGGATGCAAGCAGGTCGTCTGAATTATGATTATTCAATCTGGTATTATTTTAATCTGGCATGCCTCTCACGTGCTTCATTTAGGTTCATCTTGACCTGAAAACTGCAATCTCAATGCCTTTTATGCCTTTATCTTTACAGGTGATTTATCTTGTTGCAGTGTATTTTTTCTGGGTTCCCCCCCCCCAAATATAAATATGTATTTTAGTAGCGAAGCCCTGCTCGTGAGACAGAGCGGCACATTTCATTGTCTCGGGTCTTGGTCCCCTTCTAGCAGCAGCCTCTTGCTTTAACTCTCGCTCTTGCTAATTGAGGCAGGAAGAGAATGAATTAAGAGCTACGGGAGGTGAAAGCCAACACCTCCCTTACAACCGCAGCGTGCTCCGAGAGATGTTTCCTTACTCGTTTACAAGACAATAGCCGAAAAAAATTGAGGGGGAGAAAATGACTGATCCTTCTGTATGAGATAATGGATGAGCCCGGGATGACCTGTTTTTTTCCTTGCGGTGGAGCGGTGCTGAAGACAGAGGGCACCCGCGCCCAGCCCACAGCCGTCGCCCCGCCGCCAGCGCGCCAGCTCGGGGCGGCCGGAGAGCCGCCAATGCCCGCTCTCGGCAGGCAGGGAGCCACTGCCTCACCCGGCCAGGTACGTCTCAGGGGTGACCCTCCGAGCGGCCCGCGGGGCTCGGCCGTGGCACGGCCGGCGGGGCCGGCAGGGCAGGCAGATGGCCCCGGGGACTCGAGGCTGCGGCGGGAGCTGCTTCGGGCGGCTCTGCCCGCCTGCGGGTGCGGACGCGCAGCCAGGACGGCGGCTCCCCTCGGAGCGTCGCCTTCCTCGGGACCGTCTGCAGCCCCAGCGGCGCTCGGCGGACACGCAGCCCCGCCGGCCCCGCACTCCTGCCCGCCGGCGGGGAGGGACGGAGCGGCGGCCAGCCCGGGGCGGTGCGTGCCGCGGCGGGCTCCGAGCCCCGGGAGGGTGTGCGGGTGTGTGAGTGCGAGCAGTGCGTTTGTGTGTGTGTGAGGCACGGTGCGTGTGCATCCGGGGACAGCGCGGCAGCAGCGCCTGGCGGGGGGCAGAAGTTTTGGGGAAGCGCCCCGCAGTGCTGGCGGGCGGCCGAGCCGGCGGTGGCGGGGCCGGGACAGCGGGACACTGGGACGCTGGAGCGCCGAGGCGGCGGAGCGTCGGGACAGCGAGACAAGGGGCTGCGAGCAGGGGACAACGGGACAGGGAGACGGCGGACGGAGGTGCAGAGGGGCTGGGCCCGCGGTCCGGCGGCTGCCCCGGCTGCCGGGCGCTGTCTCGGGTGCTGACGGCTCGTCGTGCAACAGGGACCCGGCCCGGCCGCGCTCCCGGGTGGCGGTGGCATCTTCCCTCCCAGCACGGCGTTTCCAGCCGCAAGCCCTGTCGCCGGGCTCGCCGCCGCTCCCCGCCCGAAGCCTGTCTGCACGGCAGGCGTGCCGGTAAGGCACATCGGGGCTTTGACCGCGGTTGCCTTAGTAACTAATATGTATTTTCCCCTGCTTTCATATGTGTGTCCTTGACTGAATTACAGTTTTGCCCCATATACAAGCAAAAGTTAATCTAAACTGCAGAGTGCTTTATTCTTCCTCTCTTCGCTGACCTTTAAATGACATTTCTCCTAGCTGGCAGGGCAGACTGCTCGCTTTCTCCTTTTACTCACATTATGGATGGAGAAAGGAAATGTCTAAACTGAGAAAGACGCCTTCAGGTAATCAGAATGCAAAGGAAGAGGCGCTTGTCACTCTGCTTTCAGGAGTAGGGCCGCTGGGGTCGGGCTAGGGCCCTTCTCCGACGAGCTACCTACCTCCTGAAACTTTTAAAACTTCCCGGGGTCAGAGGGGTGTGTGTGCTGGCTGGAGGTGCGGGAAGTACCCGCCTTGGCTTGAAAAGCAGGCACAAAAAGGATTGTAGAAACAACATATGTGAATATGCATTATCGTATACCAAGGCAAATAAATACATGTCTTAATCCCTCTTGAAACTTCTTGTTGAGAGGCTTATCGAAGCAAATTGCCTTGGGCTTTTAAGAGAGCAGTCATCTCTAACCGTGCGGGGTTGCTTTATCGAGCTCAAGTTTGACATCAATTTCCTGGTTAGCCCGTTTTATCCCCTTTTTCTATGCCACCAGGTTAAAAGTCACTAGGATGACAGCTGTCTTGGCACCTTCAAGAGTGATGCTGTGAGGCTTCCCTGTGATGGTATTTGGAGCAACCTGGCGGTCGTCGGGGAGAAGCAGATGCCATTTCCTACATGTCCTTAAACCATGTGCAGGCAAGGGGAGCCCATGAAATTTGTAACCTGGGTCTGGATGACATCGTGCAACAAAATGATTGGTGTGCTGCTGGTCTTTTTCCCTGCTCTGCTCCTGGAGATGGACGTGCTGCCCAAGAGTGGTGGTCGGAAGGTTCTTCTTTCTGCAGCCTCCTCACAGCGGTCGGTGGCTCGGATGGACGGGGATGTCATCATCGGGGCCCTCTTCTCTGTCCATCACCAGCCGCCAGCCGAGAAAGTGCCCGAGAGGAAGTGCGGGGAAATCCGGGAGCAATACGGCATCCAGAGAGTCGAAGCCATGTTTCATACTTTGGATAAAATTAACGCAGACCCGGTCCTGTTACCTAACATCACCCTGGGCAGTGAGATCCGAGACTCCTGTTGGCATTCCTCCGTGGCCCTGGAGCAGAGCATCGAGTTCATACGGGACTCTCTCATCTCCATCAGGGACGACAGGGACGGAGGTACCCGCTGCATTTCCGACTCGCAGACCCAGACCCAGCCCCAGACCAGACTGAAAAAGCCCATCGCGGGGGTCATCGGCCCCGGCTCCAGCTCAGTTGCTATCCAAGTTCAAAATCTGCTCCAACTCTTCGACATCCCCCAGATCGCTTATTCCGCCACCAGCATCGACCTGAGCGACAAAACGCTGTACAAGTACTTCCTCAGGGTGGTCCCCTCTGACACGCTTCAAGCCAGGGCCATGCTTGACATCGTCAAGCGCTACAACTGGACCTACGTCTCCGCCGTGCACACGGAAGGTGGGTATGGGGCAGCCCCCGCCGTCCCGGGCCGGCCCGGGGAGCTGCGCCTGTCCCGGGTCACCCGCCGGGACCCGCGCCGGGGGCTGGGCTTCTCCCCGGGAGAGCGCCGGCAGCTGCCGCCCGCGGGCACCGAGGGGCGAACGCGGAGAAGCGAGGGGGTGCGGGGGTGCCGTTCCGGCGGCGCGGAGGCATCGGGCAGCGGGAGGGGGCAGGAACGCCCGCAAGAGATCGGGCGTCTCCCCGGCGGTCCCGGCCCTGTCCCCGTTCCCACACAGAGTGGTCCGCGTGCTTGTAAATAAAAGTTAACAGATGCGAGCAGCTGGATCTGGGGCGGGCAGCCTCTCCCCTCCGGCTGGACCGGGGTGGGTCGGTGGGGCTGGTGAGTCTGTGGGGATGATGCGCTCGGTCGCTGCCATCGCGGGGAGTTTGACAAAACGGAATCAAGGCTCGGCAGGGACTCCAGGATTAGCTGCTGGCTTTGCTGCGTGTGAACTGATTTCCTGGGTCTGCGAACAGAGAGGGAAGAAACCTGAAAATCCCTCCCCGTTCCAGGTAGCCCCTGCAAAGCCAGGTGCCGTGGGAAAGGCCAGGCAGGGGCTCATGCAGCTTGCACGCAGCTTGAGCAACAGTCAAAGCTATCGCTCTGCACAACCTGTTGACAGTCAACAGGTCTTCTTAATTTTTAATATCAAAAGAAAAACAGCAATAGTAAGGTTGTTTTAAAGAAGAGATATTGTTTTATAGCCAGGCTAGGTAGACCAACATAAATTGCAGTAACTGCCTTTGATGGAAAATAAACTCTTGTGATATATTATTGAGATATTTCTATAGTCCAGTTGTGGTCCTCAAAATGGGATTTCTGAGTATAAAATTGCAAATCTTTTTATAAATCTGAGTATAAAATTGCAAATGACCACGTTATTGCTGTAGCTTTGCTATTATTCTGTTTATCTGAGTGTATCTTGTACGGGTTTGATTTATGAGTCCCTGTGCTTACTGAGCTGACTCCACACCTTTCATTCTCACAGAGGTGACTAAGTAAAATGAGGGAAGAACATATATTGTGACAAAAAAAAAAAAAAATCTCCAGGAAGAGCTCCATATTTATAACATTTAGAAGGCAACTGGATTGATCTGGACACCAAAGCCAGAAAGTGCTGCAATTTGAGGGGGCTGGGGGACAAGTGAGAGCATGAAGCAATGACCTGAAATTTGCAGTTCATTTATGCCCTGTTCAAATGAGAAAATGAGATGCTAGCAAGACTCCAACATAAGCTATTAAGATTCTCTGTTGTTGACAAATATGATTAGATTCTGTGGAAGGCCAGGATGAGAAATAAACATGAAAGGGGAAAATTCTTTGTTGATCTAAATAGCCATGTCTCCCTTCAAGGCACTCTGGGGTACTCTGCTGTGCCTGAGGATTTGCCTCAAGGGACTGGCTGCCTCTCTGTCCCACTCCTGTTAACATCAGTGGACCTTATCTCGTTTGGAAAAGACAACACCCTCTGAATGTTCATTTTAAAAAAAGATCATTATAAGAATCAACTTCAGTCATTACTTGTGAGAAATTTTAATTAGATACCTATTTTTATGAATGTTACTGACTGATGAAAAATAATTGTTGCAAGATATTTTTAGACTTCTGAAATGATACTTCTGAAAATAGGGGTAGCCCACAGGGCAACACTCCTCTTAGGAAAGGTCACAACAATTTTACAGATCGTGGAGTTTGAGATTCAAAATTTTTTATTATTAATATGTGTCTGCCATTCATTTATTGTTAAATTCAAGCCAAAAATGTCACTGAAATTATGTAACAAGCTTCAATTTTTGCATTTCTTTCCAGAAAGACAAGTTATTGACCCCCATCCAATTGCTGTTGGGTAGATTCCAAAGACTTTTTTCCTTCGATTTAAAGTGAAATTAGTATTCATGAAAATCGGTGTAAATGTTTGCATTTCTGTTACTTCAAATCCTATGCATTCACTGTATTGTTAAAGGTGAAATCATTCTTCCCAGACAACACAAAGCCACTCTGAATAATAGTCTGTGTGAGCAGAGCTGCTCCATCCATGCTATGTTTGGAAATATGGGGATAAAGTGTAGTCAGAAACATTCCTCCTCCACAATTACTCATAGGCCTCTACACTGTCTTTATGGTGGGCTGCAAAACGTGCTGGGAGGAATTCTAGGGTATCACTGGTTGGGAATCTCTTCAGCAGAGACTGTGAGGAAGAGGCACGTTTCTAGGAAATGCACAGTTAACACTGTGAAGAAGTTAATTCCTTCCCCTTCCAGGTGCTCCAGATCCAGTTTGACCCCCTTTCCAGGGCAGAAAAGCTGCTTATTTCCTACCTGACCTCTGGTTCTCATGGGGATGGACAATGCTCAGCTCTTGTAGGCGCCCAGCCACAAGGGGATGCAGTGAGACCACTGAGCTGACTGACCGCCTGTGTCAGTGAGCCACATTCCTCAGTCCTCACTGACCCAGGGTCATGGAAACTGCCCGGAGAGATGAGCCCTTTCCCAGCCTGAACCATCCAACTCCTCTGCTCACCCTTCCTTGGCTCCTGCAGCCTAATTGAAGTTGGCTGAATGCCCAAACCAATACCTGGGTACACAATTATAGTTTTAATGATAATCAGAAATAAATACCACACAATTTGTTGTCCAAATTTCTTAACATGAAGCCTACACATGCCATAAGTATTAACATAAAGAGGTCATCCATATAGGAGGATGTCCTTAAGTAGTTTGCATTTGACATGGAAATTTATCCTTCATGTGCCAATATGATAATTAATTAGGGATGATGACTTTTAACTACACTCAGTCTCTACACTCTGGTACATGAAGCTGCATGGAGATGTGCCAGACCTGTTGGGGTTTTTTACACAGTGGTTTATTAAGAAGTATAAACAGTACCTGGGTAGAAAACTTCTCAGTTAGTCAATAAAATCTGTTTTCTTTTAGATTAAAATTTACATGTAAAACTCCACATCAAATAAGAAAGAAAGGAGTTTAGTTATTTTATTATGTATCCCAGCTGAGCATAGTTGCCCATCATGAGAGTCAATTTTTTCCCAGAATGGGCAACAGTCATTTAATGCTGTAACAAATCTGTGCATCTGTCAGTGTATGGCTGTATGACCATGGTTGCAAAGCATTTTTAAGGCTATTATATTTTAAAATTTTCTTCAAAGATAATTCAGTGTTGGAGTTCTTGGCAATTTCTACATCTCAGATTTTAGCCTTGAAAGTTATTCTTATCTTGAAATGCACATAAGTGGACGTTTACTTTTGAGCCAAAGCTTCCTACAGAAATCAAAGGCATCAAAAAGCGAGTGGGTTAAATTGGGCACAATCCTTAGTGTGATAAGGGCAGAAGGAGCGACACTTGCCAAGGGTACCTTTCCAAGTGAGATATTCTGGTCTTTAGCAAGATAACTCAGAGCCATGTATTATTCTCAACTTAGACCAGGCAGCCACTGGTGATTTGGTAACACTGTGAAGAATTACAGGGGACATTTTCTCCCTTTCCTGGGGAAGAGCCCCCGGAACAAGGCTCAAGAGGCACAAGTCTCTGGAACAAGGCAAGGGATAGCAAGCACCACTGCTGTGCTACTTTCATGCTGAAGGCAGAGAAATCAATGAATTTCTGGGGTTGCCACCAGAAAATGCAGAATGGTTATGAGATGGCTGTAGGTTACACTGACTTCCAAAACCCACTAGACACCTCCACCCTGGCTAGTGGTCAGCATGAACTCTGCACCAAATCCCTCACTTTTAGCTATTCCTCTTGTACATGGAGCAGGAGGGATGGTGGTGTAAGTACTCCTTTTATCACCTCATCTTCAAAGTACCTCACTTCTGAATAAGCAAATAGAAATACTTAGTGCCTGTACCTGGATTTCATTTCAGTCATTGCCTACTTGTTAGCCTTATAAAATCTGTGTGAGCATTTATTAGAATGCTGTTTGCAATTTATGGATCTTGCTTACACTTTATTGTACAAATACCTCTTTATAAACAAGATTTCCATTCCAATAGATTAATATGCAGACTTTGCAGAAGCAGCTTTGGAAATGGAATGATTAAGATAATTGCACCAAATTTGGACTGTTTAGAAATTAATTTTAGAGAACTGTGAGATGTTTCTGCTCTTGATTAAATTTTGTCAGATTTGTATTGCCAGGCTGTTCCTTTTTCTTGAGTATAAGGCTTAAAATGAACTATGATGAAGCAGATGGCACAACTGTAAAGACTTTCAGATCAAAGTAGATGGTAAGTATATTATCTTCACAATGATTTTTGGTAACCTGACTGCTGCACAATATCCATCGTACAGGAAACTCATAAATATGGTTCTATATGTTGGAAAGAGGATGGAAAGGAGAGTTTTGTGCTTTATTGTAAATTTCACAAGAAGTAAGTTCATTCAGTAGAACCCACTAAAGTAGCTTTAGATATGCTAGAAGATAATACTTCTTTTTAAAGATAAGTGGGACTATATTGATCAAGTAGCTCAAAGGAATGATTTTCATAAAATTGTGCTTAATTTCTCAGAAGGTGTTTCTAGTGATGTTCTATTAATTCTATGGTGTCACTCAATGATTAATACTTTTTGATAAAATTATTGTCGGGCAACAGAGATAAGGAATTCTAGTTCAAATGTTTGAAATTTTAGAGTGTGCAGATGTTTCTATAGATACCAACAATTACAAAAATGGTCTTAAAGGTTAAGCTCATGTGCTGGTATGAATAGTGCTGAGATGTGTGTTCCTGAATGCACATTTCAATCTATATTTTCCTGTGTTTATCTTGCTTCACCAACCATCTTCAGAGGCTTTGTGACAGAAAAAAGGAAAGGCATATGTCCCAAGGAGAACAGAAATCAGTTTCAAAACAAGTATCCCTACATTGGATGCATTAATTGTATTAATTAGGAGGTGCTGAGAGAATAATTTGCATAGATTAACATTGGAAAAATTAAAGTTGATGACAAACACTGTGGGGACCAAGAGAAATTCCTTCTTGAAAATGTATTGCTTTGCATTACTCCTAAATTCACAAGTAGTATAGCTTTTCAACTACACAACTGGCAGCTGCATGAGTTATGTCAGCTCAAAAGGTTCATCGAACTCCTGTGCCTGCCTTCTCAGCAATACTGCTAGAGTTCATATTTATCAGTCAGCACAATGCGTTCATTTGTGCTTTATTTTTTACTACATTATGTCCTTGCTATCAGATTTTTATGTCCTACAATCTTTGTTAACTCCTGCAGGTTTCTTGTTTCACTGAAGGTTTTTAAAAATGTTAAATGACCTCAGCTTTCTCAAGAAGCAATATGAAAATGCCTCTAAAATATACCTTTGAACCTATGGTTCGTGACATTGAGGTGCTTGCACTGAGGTTTCTCAGACAGAAAACAAAAAGCTATGTGGAGTAAAATCATGTAACAGAAGCCATGTCACCCACTGAGAAAGATTCTTTAGGGGCCTGATA
Source organism: Sturnus vulgaris (assembly GCF_052056855.1). Taxonomy (NCBI): domain Eukaryota; kingdom Metazoa; phylum Chordata; class Aves; order Passeriformes; family Sturnidae; genus Sturnus; species Sturnus vulgaris. The sequence goes on along the minus strand of NC_142245.1, from coordinate 50,046,468 downwards.
CATCAGTGAGCTGGTAACAGTAGGGAGAGACCAGGAGCATTGCACCTGCCACATGCAGCCCAGAAAAATGCTGATCAAAGCCATTGCTAACTGGGGCTCCCTGACCCACACGAAGCAATACAGGGATTTCAGTTTACCTTTTGGGTGGCAGGAGTGCTTGCTGCATAAGCCACTGTCACAGATGGCAGTAATTAATACCTGTGCCTGCAGTCTGAACTGGAGGGCCAGGAACTGATTGGACATAATTGCACCTAAATAAACTGTCCTTTCACTCGTGTGTATCTGAGGAATGCTGAGGGTCATCACTACCTGCAAGGGACAAATGCCACCCTGCAGGTAACCAACTCAGGTTGGCAGTCTAATTTTTCAATAGCATTTCCTCAAATGTTGTTGTTATTATTATTATTACTATTATAACTAATTAATGTGCATCCTAATAGAACAATTTATAAATCTGTTTTGCCAACAGAAAGTTGGCTGTTGAAGAGAGGCTGAATATGAAAAGAAACAAGAGCAGGACAAAGCATACCTCCACAGTTCCAGTCTGGAGCAAGTTCCCACGTCCTAGGGTTACAAGCCACTAGCGAACATTTCCTTTGGAGTTCATCCAGTCCCATTTGGTATCATTTATACTTTGGTCTCTAGAGAATCGCAGAATCACAGAATGGTTAAGGTTGGAACAGACCACTGGACGTCATCTAATCCAGCCTCCATGCTCAAGCAGGGTCCACTAGAGCATGTTACTCAGGATTTTGTCCAAATGTTTTTTGAATATATCCTGGAGAGGAGATTCCACAGTCTCTCTGGTCAGCCTGTTCCAGTGCTCAGTAACACTCACAGTAAAGACATTCTCTCTCAATCTTATAAATTAATTGTAACTTGTGTGAATAAATTTTACTTGTCATTCATTTAAAATTATTCTTTAATAAATGCCTTCAGAATTACCTTCAGAAATTCATACAAAACCATTCATAATTTGTTAATCCTGTTCATTATTCTGTACTTCTAATTCCAGTATGAAATGTGGGCAAGCAGAGCTGTATTCAGTATTCAGGGTGGGGGTACACCGTGGTTAAACTCTCTTGTGAGGTAACAATTTCAGTATTGCTCTCAGACCTTTCCTGATAAACTTCCAGTAGTCCATTAATTTTATAATTACCACCATCCACTGAATGGATATTGTCAGAAAATACCTTAAAATTACCATAAAACCTTGTTCTTAAATGGTAAGGCTTACTTCAGAGGCCATTGCACACAGGGTTATCTTCATGTGTGCTACCCTTAATTTATTAACACAAATTTTATTTCCTACATTTTGGCTCCTATCAGTTAGCCAATTACTAATCCAGGACCTTCTGTTGTATCCTGTATTACCTCTATTTCTGTCAGAGACTTTAATAAGAGACCTCATCAGAAGCTTTCTTAAATCCTGAGTACTCTATAGTGATTGCATTACTCATGTGGTTACCTGCTCCAAAAAAGAAGTCTAATTAGCTTCTGAGACATGTGGGGGCTTTTTCTGAAAAGCTGTGTTAGTTTTTCCCTGATAGGGCATATTTTTTTATTTGTACCTTAATATAGTTTTGGTTTTGTTCCTGCCAATTAGCTTTGTGAAGAAATATCTGAAGTCTGCAGAAATATCATGTCTGTTGTTCACTGGATTACCCTCTATGCATCTCTACTTTCCATAAATTCACTTAAAAATGAAAACTGATACATGAAAATATAAAACTGCTTTTTCTACTTTACTGCTTGTTTTTGTGCTAAGGCCCCTGTAACTGGTGTTATCGTGTCACCATAAAAATTAGCTGGTATTAGAAATTCGTTGAAGTCCAACTTACGAATTTGGATTTGTTCTAAAACATATTCTATTGACACTCTGAGACAATGGTTCATTTCTATCCTGCATAAGGAATGACCTTTGTGTGAGATCTGTCCTATCTGCCTTCACAGGCAGTGCAGACTGAGAGAATTAATTTAACTTTTCTGTTGTGGTTTTATCTTCCCTGAGTGCTCTCTTTATGTAATTGGTTATCATTGAATATCAGGCTAGTTTCCCATTTCTTGAATATTTGAAGAATGGTGGGTTATTAGATTCTATGCCTTTATGTCTCAGAATTGTTTCATCTTGTTGTTTTTTTTCTTGTGGTTTTGTATTTCAATTGTCAAGGTATACTCTATTTTCTTTCCCTCATTAGGACACAACTTAGACTTTTCAAAGTATTTGTTTTAATTTTATTTCATTTTGTTTATTTTAATAGCATTAAGAAATTTACTTTTTTGCTTTATCATGCCAGTTTTTTTGAACCTTTTGGAACTTTGCCCCTCAGCCTCTCACATATTCCTGACTACTATTCATGTGATTTTTAGTATTTCACTCTTTTGGCTACTTCTTTTAATGTCCTTGAACTTGGCTTTCTCGTCTTGGTATAATTTATTTTGCTTTGAATTAAACATTACTTTTACTGATTTTTTATTTCACATGCAGCTCTTTTCTGTCCAAATATCAATATAGTCACAACTGCAGACTACTTTTTTGGATAGTTAGATCTTAACAATTTGTATATGGCTTAAGACTAAATCAAGAGTTGCTTCTTCCTTTGTGAGTTCAATGAGCAAATGAATAACACATGAAATACATGAAAAAGAAAGCAATGCACAGTATGTAGATTTGTCTTAATTTTCTATTATCCAACCTACAGTCTGGCACTGCTACTTACAGAGCCAGAGTGTCTTAATAGCATTTTGTGATATGGGCATTGTGCATCACAAGCGGTTTCCTCTTCTGCTGATCTGCTGCCTAAGTGGCTTGTGTCTATCAAAAATCAATGAGACAGACACTTCATTTTACTGACAAGTCACATTATTTGTTCTGTAGTATCACAGTTATTTGTTCAAACAATTTTCATTCATAATCTCTCTTGAACATTTATGAAAAATGAATTTCATAAGGGATATTTGAATTATGTTAACAGCCATCAATGATTTTAAGTCTCTCGAAAATTTGACAGTAATATTTTAAGCATGGGCACTTGGCCATTCTGGTAGACAAAGAAGAGAACATCATGTCTCATGCTGGTGCAGAAGGCAAGTGTAGCAATAAAGCTCCTATCAAATGCTCATTGAAGTTAATTGGTGGCCCTCTGTTGAGTCTAGTGGAACCTTAATGGAGCTCAGCACAGCCATCAGATGTTGTCTTTTCAGGTTATTGAGCTGACAATACTCAGAAAGCCATAAAAATCTACAGGGGTTGTGAATCCCACATCTAGGTGTATGCCACAGTTAATTGGAAGTAGTGTAAAACTGTGCAGAAACAAAACTGTGTTTGTTGGATTTGCATAGATATTAGAGGATATTCAGATGCGTAACATTTTCCTTCCAACTAGAAGGAGGCTGAATCTAGTTGTCATTCAAGTTCTCCAGTGAATTTAATACTTGCTTCACTTTGCAAAATGTCTGAGGAACAAACCTTCATTTTCTTAAATGCAGTTGTTTCACTAGCAACATTCATCCTTATTCATCTGTGGATACAGACGGGTTTGTACAAGCTAGTAATTTCCCAGACACTTATTCACACAAAACTCATCCTTGAAAACAGCAATAACAACCAGACATGAATATTGCTGAAATGACAACTACTGGAAATCTGAAAAAGTGTTCATAAATACTCTCTTAAAATGTTTGGCCAGGCTCTGTTGAACATTGAATATCTTTTCCTAGGTGGAGTAGAATATAAGAGATAAATTTGCAATTAATGGTCAGGAAGTGAGAAAACCTTTGAAGCTTGTATATACGCCTTTCTTACCCATGTGGTATTGTGGAAAGGCTTCAGCAATATTGATATTGAAATTGATATTGATATTGAAATTGGTGATCCTCCTAACAAGAATGTATTTCCCTAACTGCAAGTCCCACGTGAGTAGATCCCAGTCTCTTGCCAAAACAGCAAATATGTGAAACTGAATGTTGGTAGTACTGTTAAGAAATGCTGCGTTATGGAAAACTGTAGGATTGTTTGAGAGACTGGAAAATAAAAATCCACTTCTATTGAACTATTCAGAAAGGGTTACAGTAGCAGGCTGATAGCATTCTCTTGGAGGATGCCCTTATTTTCCAGGCCATATTTCCAGGTAGGATAAAACCCATTCAGCATAGGATTAAAAACTCTACAGCTATCAGCTATAGGAAGAAAAGTGTTGAGCTGGGACAGCTGCTCCACTGGAACAAAAGTGTTGAAGGTTTTGAGAAGGAGGAATGAGATGAACAGCAGCTCTGACAGCAGCCTCGACAAACTGGGTGTGACTTAGTCCTTTCTTATTCCCTTCCACCCTGAAGGCACTACAATTGTGTCTCTCAGGTGTCATTGCATTTCCTGTTAAATAGGCTTAACCTTCCTCTTTCAGTGGATACCTGCACAACTCAAATAATTCTTCGTACGCTGTCAAGTTAGACCAAGACACCAAGATGTGACAGCTCAGTCTGGGCATACTAGTGACATGGTGCCAGTGTGTGTCACCCAGAGGCATAATTCCTTCCCTTCTCACATAGTGCTAACCTGGAAATGACATTATGACAAGAAGGTTCTCCAGAAGTTCCTTATGGACTTGTCACCAAATTCAGAAAGAGATAAACAATACTCTATTGAACATATACCCCTAACTAAGCCCTAGTCATGTCCTTCAGTATTGGCATCCTGAAAAAGGGTAGGATAAGGATGTAGTAAAAGTGGCATTGAGAAAGTAATGTGCAAAACTGATGCTGTGAAGTTGAGTGAGTCAACAAATATTGATTTCAATATATTATAGAACAGCTAAAAATGGACACTATTGAGTTATGCCAAAAATCCAAACACAAAAGATAAATGAGCTGTGCCAGACAGCTCTGGCTACCAAGACAGTAATCCCCAAAATAATAGTAAGATGGTGATGCAGACTTCAACTGACAAAAAATTGTAATTAAATTAAAACAAATCAGTGTGACGCTATGAAGAATAGCTCTCTCAAACAAACCTGATTTTATTCCCTGATGAAAATGCAAACTTGGTAGTTAGAGATTGAAAGTGCAGATCAAGTATCTTAGATTTCTTTTCAGGCACTGAATTAGTATTACAGAATATTTTTTATTAAAAAAGCACTGTGCAATGTCAGAAAAACAGATGTCCCATAAATTTAAACTCAGCATACTGATCTCAGCAAGTAAAAGGTGACCATCAAGTGCAGCTTACATAGGAGAATTATGTCCTTGAAAGAAGTCCTAGTACACTTTATAATTATAAAGGAACTATATATAAAAAAATTCTCAACACAAAAGCTAATGTCATCCTTGAGAAAGTGGGAACTTCACCTCAATCTAAGGATTATTATTTTTAATTTTAGTATTTGTTCAGTTCTGTTGTCAACTTTTAAAAATCAATACTAAAATATTGAAAAGAGATAGGGATAAAACTCTGAATGATTTGAGGGCTGGAAAAAAGTGCTTAATAGCAGGAATTCAAGCCAGCTTAATCTGTCTGGTTTTTCAAAAAGAGATACAGTTTTATGTGTTAAAAATGCTTCATTTCCTCCAAGCAAACAAAGCCACTGGGAACTACAGGGCTCTGCATCGTGATGGTTAAATGCAAAACAAGCACTAGTTGCTGGTAAGCCAACAAATTCCAATTAGAAAAAAAGACCAATATTTTTGCTTGTGCTGGTTATTAATCTCTGAGATAAATGACTGAGGAAAGTTCAAAGTTTTGATGTTGTCTAATCAAAGTTAGCTGCAGATATTCCAGAACAGTTTTATTTGAATTGCACTTCACTGGACACAGTACAGCTGGATCTGGAGCGAAATGTATGGGCTGGAATTTGATAGGTGGTGGTGGTCAGATAATAAGACTGAAAATTATTTTATCATTGAATCTTGTTAATTTCTGAATAGTTTTAATCATGTAAGGAGGCGAGAAAACTGTTTTATGTAAATAGTAGCTTAATATTTTGTTTATTCAGCTTCCTAGAAACATCCGAAGTATCCTGTGCTGTGGATACCTATTGCAGAGGAAGAGAAACTCAGGACAAAATAATCCCATCAGTTAAATTCAGCCCACTGTTTCAGTTTACATGCAGTATTTTAAGTCAATATTTGTCCTCTCGTCAGCAGTTGGTGCCTGTAATTCATTTTGCCCTTAGACTACAGAACCTCAGTTCCTACTGGTTTTGTTTGCTTGGGTGAAATTTCAATTTTCATGTGGAATTTATACTTCACTTATTCTCTTATTTGTGACATAAATGTTGGCCCCTGTGACTGAAGAAAACAGCAGGTTTTCTAAAAAGATGCAATGACATTTTCCAGTGGTCTCGCTAATTAGAATATTTCTTTGTACCTAAAATGATTTAATTCATATGACAACCCATGCAAAGTAAATGAATTAAAAAACACTATGAAAACAAGAATTTGATAGCTAGGTTAATTAACATTCTTACCCAGTAGTTTTTCTAGAAATTAATTCAGTGCTGAATTTCTGATTATCTTTTAATTTAAACACATATAATATGGACATCAGTCTTTTCTGCTTGTTTCAGATCCCAATCAACATGTTATATAATACAATCCCTTCATGCAATGAACATCTTAATGTCCTTTTACAAGGCAACTTAGAGTATAGCTATGTTTGTAAAATCTTCTGTACTTATCACATCTGCTTCTGACTTTTCTACTGAGTCCAAATAGATGTGAAATAATGCATCCTACCTTCGGCATAGGTATGTTGTTGTCTATGAAGTGAGAAACAGGAATGCAGTGGTACCACAAATATCCAGAGTCACATAACTGTTTTTTATAGTTCATATCCTAAGGACATATGAATAATAAAATTGTCTTCAAAGTTCTGGTAAAACATCTGTATTCAGAACTATGGTTTGGCTTTAATGAAGTCAATAGGAGCTATTGACTGAAATTTAGCTGTGATGATGCTATGTGACCATCCTGTAAGGTGCAGAATGCTCTTGCTTGATCCCAAATGGCAAGTGAATGCTACCTTAACTTTAAGCACTGGGATTATGGAGGGGAAGAGCTAACCACATACTTAGACAATACAGTTTCTGGGAGTAGATAGCATCACAGCAGTGCCCAGTGCCTTACGAGATGGGGCCTGGTGTGCTTATCTTACATTAAGGACAATCTTTCTACTGATAAAATAGACATTTATAAGCCTTGTAAGGGACTCTGTAGTGGGTTAGCCTAGGGGGAAACCAAAGAGCCTTAAAACTGTGCATATCAAGGGATTATGAAAATTGCTGAGTGGGTTAAACAAAGACAGGCTGCAACCCACTGGAGAAAAAGAGCAGGATTTTGGATGTATTATTTTGAAGTGACAGGAAAAGTTAGTTGCTGCAGTCTTTCTTAATTTAAAGTGGAGTGCTGAGCTAACTGATTAGTTTGGCTTTCTAATTTCTGTTTATTTTCTAATTTTATGAATAGAAGATCAAAGCAAGTAGGCAGCTAAGTGAGCGTTGAAACTTAATTGCATTTACCCATGTAAAAAACTATTATTTATTTTAAAATATTTTGGTTTGTTGTTTTGCTCTAATTACTCATTTGCTATACTGGATTACACTATGGTAAATGTCACCTGGATTTTTTTCCTTTTTTTTTTTATAATGAATAATCTTAGAGCGCTGATTTGTATGTGCTTAAAATCTTGAGCTTAGGCAGCTCTTTTATCATAATACATGCAGGAAAATAACACACAAAGCAGAAAAAGAAAGAAACTACTTCTGTGTCTCTGTCACACAAAGACTTCTGATGTAAAAGGCCATTGGCTTTTTTGGTGCTGCCAGGCTTCTTATACTTCTACAAACTTTAACTCGCAAGGATGCTATCTTAAATTGTCTAGCTTCTAACAAATACAAATTTAAAATTTGGAACACACAAGGTTTTGTGAAACAGAAATTTTAAAAAAGAGATATAGATCATAAGTAGAATAAGCACTATCCGTGCTTCGTTTCTTAGTAGGCAGGTTTCATTTTCTAACAGCAGCATGCAGAAGGTGACTGGAAGCTACCATGGAAGGGTAGTGGGCTGCCTTGTTTTTGGGGGGAAATTTATTGATATGATAGGATTTGTATTGCATCATTTGCTTTTGCTGAATCAGCATCTTAGAAAAGGAACTATCCTAAAGGAATCTTCTAACTGTCTCTACCTCTGACTCCAGGTCTCATCATCCCATCCCATAATAATCATAGCCTGTACCTTTCTGAATGTTGCCTTCTAATCTTTCCTACAACTCTCCCAGGCATGTATCTCAGAATCTATATTGATACTTAGAACAGTCTCTAAAAAGCTCAGTTGGATTTTCATTGTTTTCAGAAGGTAGTGCCTTCTGGAAAAGCACACAAGTACTGCAAGATCACTCATCTTCAGTGCTGCTCTTTTCATGTTTTTAACATAATCCACCAGATTTTTGTAGTTTGGAAAACTAGGCATAAGCATATCTGAAGGACACAATGTACGATCATGCCCTCAGTCAATAGCAAGTGCCTTTTCTTTAGACTGGAAAAAACCTAAATGCCTGAGCTGGCCTACAAACGTAGTTTTCACACAGGCAGAGAATTTGAAAAAAGCTTAGTAGTCATTACAATTAGATAATAATTGGCTTTTTCCCCCCTAGATTATTTTAATATAAGAATAAGAATAACTTTCAATTTGATTTCATTGATGTCCATTGAAGATTTGCCATTGATTTCTGTAGGAAGAAATTTGGGTTTAATTATTATACAATTTCAAGGCAAATGTACATACATATAAGCAAACTGTACATGTATATGAGGAAAGAGGGTTATAAAACATGGAACCTGAGGGAAAGCCTGTACATTTTACAAATAGAAACAATATTTCTTCAGTTTGCCTTGTTTTTGTGTAGAAAGATTTCAGGGATACATTTTTAAATTGTAGATCTCTATAAAGAATTGCCCCATGGTAATGTATATTTGAATTTCAATCGCGGGGAAACTTTATGCTTCTACTAATGATCTTTGTGGTATCAAAGTCCATTGTTATTTAGAATAGGGAAAAAAGGGAAAAGGGTGTTCTCTATACTGTAGTCAGGAGTACCAATTGGCAAAAGCGTACACTTTAATAAAAAGAGGGAAAGGGTGGAGCACACCTGCAAGCACAGATGCTTTACTCTTAATTTCTGCAACTTTGATTTTATTCAGAGCATTTAAATTCTGTATGTAGCAAAACGTTTTGCTCACCACCAATTAGGAGTAGACCCTGTAGAAAAGAGGGATCCAAATATGTGTCACAGTTAAATGAAGAGAATAAAACAAAACAAGAAATGTTTTGCCTTAAGCCTAACACACTTTGAAACTGTGATTTGCTGCTCCTTGGCTTTAGAGATAAGTGATTAATTCATGTATTTATTATGGAAAAGTGCTTTGGACAACTGAAATTATTTCAATATTAAGAAAACGCTTTATCCCGGTGCACTCTTAGGAGCCAAAAAAGGACACGTGTTAGAGGTTCTTATTATAAATGTTATCTCACTGATCATACTAACTGAAGAGGTTATGGATCAACTTTTCTCTGAGATGAAGAGATTACCATTTTTTGAAGCATTACTGTGAAATGTGACAGTGCTGTATTTTGCAAGAACTATTTATGTGCTTGTTACTCCCTGTGGAGGGTTGACCCTGACCAGTGGTGAACCACCCACACAGCCACTGGCTTACTCCTCCCTGCTCTGTACCGAGGGGACAAGGAGAGAAAATAGGTAGAACAAGAGTGAATACAAATAGCTGCAAATCCGAATCACAGCCCCATACAGGCTGGTATAAGGAAAGTTCACTCTATTGCAGCCAGATCCAGTAGAGTCCAGCTCAAGAAACACCTTATTCAGTGTTAAAGCCTATGTGAGAGATGTATTTTCTTACTCTCTCATGCTGAAAATGAAGCTATATTGCCCACTTCTCCGATGAGTGCTCTAAATTCTGAATTGCTTGATTTGAACTTTTATGTCTGCAGAGCCTTATTGAGTTTGTAACATCACACTGAAACTTTCTCAACTAATACCTTAGAGATAAGGGCATTAGAATTTCAAACTCTAGCCACTCAAAGACTTAGAAGTGTAAAATTATTTAATCTTGATTTACAGCCTAAAGCACTCCTATGAACAATTCCTATGTTGCATGCATTGTGCTTAAGTAGCCTGGATACCCGTGTGACCAACTGCACTGATGAGATATAGGAATATATTACAAATAAATGACATTTCATACACTTCAGTTAAAAAGTTTCCCCGGTTTTTGAGGTGTTACCAAGGGTTGTAGAAGTTGTGTTATGAGAACTTTAACTGCCTTGAAATATGAGCTATATTTTAAGAATATAGAGTAGAAATATAGGAATTTTGAGTAGAGACAGAGGTCTAGCATTAGTGCCACTTGAGCAAAAGTTTCCCAAGACAAAGTTCAACTTAAAAATCACAGCATTCTCCGAAAATTTTCTTCAAAGACTCCTTACATTGTATAATTGTATTTGTGCACTTAACTCACTGAAATCCAAATTTATAAGTTCCTTAATACCAACAGTTCTCTTGAAATGTTGTTCTAGAATTTAGTTCCTTCTACAATTAAAACCTGCTTAACACTTTACTTTTGAATGTTGCTTTGGAGTTTATTTATTTATTTGTTTGTTTGTTTGTTTGTTTGTTTGTTTGTTTTTGATTTGAGAAGGAGACTCTGCTCTTGTATAGCTCACTTAAAGTCACATCTTCCTGTCTTTCATGATCTTGATGGCTACTCTTTGAGATTTCACTATTTTTCTATTATCTTGTAATGGTGGATATCAGTGTAGAAGCAGTCGTAATACTGTGAATTTGAGTTAAGGTAGTACAATCTCTGTTACTACAGTGCCACACTTATTTAAATAACTAAACCCCAATTCTATTGTATTTTAGCCACAGTATTACCTCCAGTGATTATCTGTTATAATTACCACACCAGTAATTGCATCCCATGATGGACTCCAATATCCCTTATGCGCAGCATTTTTAGTTCCTGAAAGTTTAAATTTATGTGTGTATTTAACTACATATGTCTTTGTCTATGTCCAGTTTACTCACTATCCTAGAGATCAGACTGCATTGGTAACTTGTCTCCCAATCTTTCTGTCATTTGCAAATATGATTGGTAATGCTTTTGTATTTTTGTTTTTCCAGGTCACTGGTTAATGTTAACTTGTAAAATCTAAGGACAGATCCTTATGGGACACAATAAAGAGACACCCAATCGATTAATGTTCCTTTACTGCAAGTGTATGTTGAAACCTATCAGCCAGACTTCAATCCGTTTTATGTCTGCAGTACTGATTCTTATCATTCCAGGTCCATACCCAAAATTTCACGCAAAATTAAGGTAGATGTCCTGTGGAAATTGCATGGTGTTGCACTGGCTGTATTACTTTTGATGACCAAGATTATAAATTCAATTATAAGAGATGATTTGGATAACTGAATTGGAAACACCTTCTTTCCACATACACATAATGATTGGCAACCCTTACATTGCCCCATTCGTTTATATTTTTTGTACACAAATTCCATGTCAGCTGACAAAATAACCTGTTATTTTGTCCAAAATGGATGTTAGGCTGACAGACCTGTAATTACTCAGGTTAACTTACTTACTCTTTTAAATATTGCACAACATTGCCTTTGTTGCAGACCTCTGGCACTTCACAACTTCCAAAAGTTATTGAAAATAGTTTCTAGTAGTTCAGAGGCTCGTCAGCAACTTCTGTCAGAAGTTATCTGAACACATCCATTTTAAAATGCCTGCCTTTTGGAGCTGCCACTTGATTTCCTTCTGAGTTGGGAAGGGACTTTACCATTCATCATCACCATCAACACCGTCACCATCTTCTGGTATGTATACATTATCTGTCTCTTTCCCAAAAATACAGAAAATAAAAACTTATTGAAAGATTTGTTCTGTTCTGCAGAATCCCTTCTAGAACTGACCCATCATCATAGTCCTTTTTTTCTTTCTTTTATGAATTTCCCAGATTCTGGTCTTCTCTCTTACCTTTTGGACTGCAATATCACTGACCAAATGGCATAATTTTTTTCCGTAAGAAGAAGGACAGTTCAGATCTAAGCAAAGAAAGCGGCTGGGAGGGATTACTGGGAGAGACAGAGGAAGGCCCAGCTCTGCTGCCCAGTCTTAGGGTCCACATTTTAGGATCTGCCAGCAGCAACCAACCTGCTGCCCCAAAGCTTTCACCTGTCCATAAATCCCAGAGCTCCTCCTGCCATCTGCTAATGCTTTTGACTAACTTTGAGTCAGCTCCAGTTACAGAGCTCCCTGTATAGCAGATGGCTGTTGGTGCTGTGTGTTCACAAGATGGCAAATCTCTAATGATATTGCTCACAAAGATTGCCCAGTCAACATTTGGCCACTTGAGTCATTGTGCCTTTAGTTGTGCCTGCTGTTGAGTTTTGCATTGAAGAAGCAATGGTATTTTGTTTCTCAGGGATGGTAAGCACAGCAGTTTTCTCAGGGAAAGTGTCTATTCCAAGTGTAGTGTTCTGAGATAACTCTGTGAGAAAAGAAAGAAATCATGGTCATTTGTGGTTAAAAAAACACTTCATAGCACCCTATCAGTAAGAGACAAAACCAGCTCGTTTGTCTCTTGCTCTGTATACATGCATGAACATAGGAAAGTGCTTCAGATATTTTTCATTGACATTGTGTTTTATGTTCATCAACCTCTGTTCATATGAATACCCACTCAAAATAAAACATTGCTTAGGAGGGGAGAAAAAGCCCCTATTAAACCACTGAAACTAAGCTGTCAAGAAGAAAATAGTTTGCAGAGATCTCAAGAAATGTTAAGAGAACCAGAAAGCTTTCTGCCTTTGCATTTTCTTCATATTTGTTAAATTAAGATTGCAGGCATCATGTCAGATGAGCAGCAGTGCTTGTGAGAGTGCATTTATCAAGTGCTAACAAGAGGATGAAGGAAAATTGAAATGCCATTACAATCTTATTCTTTGTTAAAAGTGAAGTACTAAATTTTATATTAATTCATTCTGACAGACAATATTCTGACAGAACTAAGATCTATAACAAAATGTGTCTAAAGCGGATGCAGTTCAGGAAGTGATGTTTCATTTTTTCCCCCTAGCACTGTGATGTCAAGGTAATAGATAATGCAGATTTGGATTTCTTTTGTCTCAAATCTATTTATCTTTAATCATCAATACTTTTTGTTATAGGCAGATATGTACTTAAAAAAATAAGCACAATCATTAGCTTCTAGATTGTACGAAAAATGAAGTAATTACTCTGATTAATATTGCCAGGGAAAACTGTCCCATTTATCCTCTATTCCCAGACAATATGTGTGATAACATTTTAAAGGACGATGTTATTAACAGCCTTTTCTGTCTCAGGTTGGACTTTTTCACTGGAAATGCAAACATTATTTTATTATAACTGCTGATGAGACTTAACAGAAGATCAAGTGTTGTTGGGGGAACTCTTGCAAGCCATTTTTCTATAAAAATTAACAGCTCTCTTTGGAGTGTAGGGTTGAAAGCAATGCTGGCAGTGAGTGTTCCAACAAGAAATTGTAGAGGTATTTCAGATATAATTATTACTCATTATTGTTTGCTGTTTATTGAGATAAATAATCTTCAGCTGAGAAGTGCCCAACAAAACTCATTACACCAGGGTTTTAGTCCAGATAAAAGCTCTGTCATTCCTAAGCTTTTCTTTAGATGTTACAGTGAGTCTTCTCTAATGTTCACTGGGTGAAAGTGGTTACAAGGAAAGCATCGACCACCATTATTTTAGCAAGCAGTACGAGGCACAAAGCTGCCAGGCCACTGCACTAGGGTCAATTAAAGCTTACATGAAGAGGTGATTCTCCCTGGGCAGGTGTACTAGGAGTGTGCCACCAAACTTGGTCCCAGCATCACTGAGAACCTCAGTGCTGAGAACCTTAGCTGCTACTCAGTATTCTTTCGGAGAGTGTTTGCTTTTTCCCCACAGCTGAACAGTGGAAAAATCTTAGTGAACAAAAAGGACAAAAAGGATAATCACATATAGTTCGTTTGGCTGCAAACTGCTATGCAATAGATTATTTCAGAGATTCCTGTATTTTAATTCAGTAAATAAAGTTTGCCTGATTTTCCTTTTTTTTATAATTGCAGTAAAATGTCAGACAATGCATTAAAAGTACTATATTTAAATATCATCTTTAAATAAGAAGTTAAACTTATGCGTAGCAGAGTCTGGTGATTTACATTTTTTCATCAGATCCTATTTTGTTTCCTCTCTAATCTCTTCATTTTGTTTTTAGTATGTCTTATTAATTTGATATGCCCACTTTGGTAGCTAAGGAAGATGCAATAAGACAGTTTGGAAATACTGTCATTCTATACTGTGAGAATTCTCAGAGGCATTGCATAAGCCTGGAACCCTCAATTTTTTTAGCAGTCATTTGCTTGATCATTTGTTTTTGAAAAATAAAATCAGGAGATATTCAGTCCAGATAAATTTAGACTTCTTTTAAAGGGCCACCATGGAAATGTTTGTTTTCAATTTAGTAAGAGTTTCTAATTTCTCAGAAAGCACTAGCCTAAGGTTAGGGCAGACAAACTATTTAAGTAAAAGTGGAAATTCCTATGCAAAAATACTATGCCAGTAGTCATCAACGTTTATTATTGTTACAGAGTAAAGCCTTTTCACAGAATCACAGAATATTCACAGAATTGGAAGGCACTCACAAAGATTGAGTCCAACTCTTAAGTGAATAGCCCATACAGGGCTCAGAAAAATTAATACATTTCATTTTTAGATATATCTTGATGAAGTGAAAGATATATTGTTCATTTCAGCTGACCTTTACCAGACTTCAAAAGCTTTTTGCAGGGCCATTTCTCTTTTCTGATTCTTTGGTAATCTTGCCTTATCTCTTTCACTCATAAATAAGATGTATTTGATGGTTTCCCAGAGTTCAGTTGCTGGGGTTTTCTTATACTATGATTAGAGTTTTCTACTCTGTACACTGAAGGTTCTTATAATTAATCTCAAAAGATAATTGGTTTATCTCTTAGTTTCCCAAAAGCCTATGAATGGGTTTTGTCAACTGTGCCTTTGTGCTTTTTAACACGGCCCTGCTGTACTGCTGTATCTGCCAGAAATACAGTCCCCTTGCATCTGTACAGGCAACAGGCACCCAAGAATTATACAGAAGAATGTTGGAACCAAGAGAGGCAAAAGTGAGGAGTGCTGCTAATACTTACTAAAATCTCCAAACTTACACAACCTTCATCCTTTGGCTTCCCTCTGCATCAAGTCGCAGCAGCATTTTTTTAAATTGTCAGAATTATAAGTCCCAACTCCTTCTGCTTGTACTTGTATGCATGTAACCCCAGATTCAATAAGTTAAATCTGCATCCTCAAACAGTAGTTTTTGTCCTCACTCTGTCATTTAACATGCTTTCCAACAGCTTATAAATAGACAAGTTATCAAAACTGAAAATTGAGGTCTGCCTAACACATCTCCTTCTCATAGTATGCTAATATGCATAACCATATGCTTTTCTGATTATATTAAAACCTGGACAGATGTATAGGATAAGACTGTAGTTCATTTGGAAATACCATAGCAATGTGAGATACGTTTTTGAGGAAAAGCTAATCTTAGACACTAAATCTCATACACATAAAATATGAAACCCAATTGTTGTTATGTAGGAGGGAGGACTATAAAAAAGTCTAACAAATGTAGTTAAAGTTAATACAAATTCTGTCCATAATTTTGAGGTTCGTTGTTGCCAATAATTTTGCCAGAAAGGGCTTGCTCATGGTTGTGCCAGTAATTCCTGTTGTCAGGCTGACATTTCAAGAGCAACCATCTGCATTTGTGCTCACACTCCCAGATGCATCAAGAGCACATTCACATCCTCCCCTCAGCCCTGCACCTGGGAAGGGGCTGCAGTGACAGTGGGAGAGAGGCCATTGTGTAACACAAATAGTCAGCCCAGACCATCTTTGGTCGGCATCTTTTACTCTCCATATGGGAAAGCAACAGTTTGGAATGAGTTGCAATGCATTGCTCATAGAATTTGTGCATATTGCATACATTATGTCCTTATTCCTCTGGGTAAGCATCCTAGAGGGGTTTAAGCTGAATCCATGAAGGAAATAGGCTCAAATCTGTGCAAAAATTTGTGTATGGTTTTAGACTGATAATCTTTTTTCCCTCCCCTCCCCATTGATGTTTTATCTGCGCGATCAGGAAGTCTTGAGCTGGATCCTGATGATACCAAAGGAAATGAACAGAGACTAATTTCAATATTACATTCTGAGGCTCAGTCTCAAAGGAGACAGAAAAATTTGCATTCAGACCATATTTAAAACAAAAACACCTTTCGCTACTTTTTGAACACGTTGATGGTGAAAAATATACCGGCATTTTAGAAACAGAGAAACACTGTTGATAAGGGAACAGCTCAATGCATTCTGCACCTTCTAGGGGAATCCCTATCATGTAAGTGATCCACCCATTCCTTGAGCATCTCTGCTCTCATGCTCTCATGTAGTGCAGACTAACAGATGCCCCGAAATTCCCTATTCCAAGCATCTGTGGGTTTGTTTCTTGATAAAATTACATGCAGAAACATCACTCTTTTAATCCAGTTTAATCATAGAGTCTAACAGGAGACTACTCTTCAAAATAGAATAAGGCAAACCTAATTTCATTAAAGGTGTCCTGTAAGATCACAGTATCATGATCAGCTCCTCAAAAGACAAGTGCATGCAAACCATACAAACAAACTATTCAATTGCATGAAAAAGAAAGAAAATATTTACAATTAATATAAGGGACATTAATAAAAGTGCCATCCAAAGCAGTATGTGACTTGTATCTCTTAGTTACCTCTTAAGAAGAATCATTATTTTCTTTCCACAAAAGCAGGGGAAGCATCAGTAATTGCTATGCTATTTTGATGAAATCTTGGTTCTATACTAACAGTCATCAAATCTAACAAATATTATGGAGGAGAGAACATTATGTGTGACTTCTATAAAAGACTAACAGATTACATTTTAAGTTCCAGAAATGTTTTGTTGGAGAGAGAAAGGGTTCGTGTGAAACCTCAGTGGTATACAGAATTTGCAATGGCCTTTGCATTGCTGATTTTTTTTTTCTCTAAGAAGACCTATTTTCCTCTCCATCTATTTAACACTTATATGAACCTTTTATGAGCTCACTGTCATAAAGACCCTCCCTGTTCTTTCGGTTTTCTTTTCTTTTAACACTTGGCCAACTTAACACCTCTGCTTAATATCAATTTGTGTTACTGAAGGTTAATGGTAATCACTTTAATTTAAATAGAAAATGAACCTTTTTTCCCTAAAAAACAAAAGAAAAGAAAGGAACAAAGAAAGAAATTATAAACTGTCCAATATAATAGAAACTGAAAAAATTGTTAATTTTTTGATCTCATGTATGTTTTGCTATCAGCACCAATTCACTCATTTATATTTGGATTAGATACAAGAAGTCGAAGATATTTGGCCTGAAAACATTCTATACATCTGAAAGATTCAGTATCTCTCACTCATCATTGCTTACATCCTGTCACAGAACATTATGTTATTTCATACCAGAAGCATGTTAGTGATGTCAGGTTATACAATGCCAAAATGGAATTTGTAGTGTTGTGCTTTTGGATAAGAGAGAGAGAGAAAGAAATAGAAAAAGCAGAAGGAAGGTGGGAGAGAGAAAAAAAAAAAGTGACAGAGATTAGATTAAGTAGAAAGATATTCACCAACCTTGTGGATCCAGCAGTGTTCCATTTGTCCTCCACTTCTGGTCCTCTTGGTGGTGGGGGTCCCACAAAACAGACAGTACATTCAGGTATCCATGGGAACATGTACCTCCTCTGCACTAGGGAATTTTATACTGCCTTTTGCAACACACTCTGGATGTGTGGAAGGCCTTAGGAATGAGTCTGGGAAGTGCTTCTGGGATCTTGGATGGTTTATGACCTTTTTTAAAATAAGACCTGCCTCTCATGTGAATAACCTGTGTGAATGTGACATTCCCAGTGGTTGGAGGAGATTTACAACTGAGCCAGTTTGTATGAGGGCAGACTCTGAAGAGTCTGCTTCTTATCTGGCTTGTAGCCTCTGGTGATGGGTGTTCAACGCCTCTGTACCAGAGGTTTTGCCATCATATACACAAAAACTCTTCTCCCCTTGGCTGGTTGGGAGAGTGTGCAAACCTGGCCTCAGCAAGTGAGTCTGTGGCTCCCTGCCCCAAACCCAGCCAGAGCTGATTTTCAGCACAGCTTCTGGATTTGGCTTTCCTTGTCAATACATTCTTCTCTTTCAGCCTTGTTTACCTCTCCTTAGACCAAAGATAATTGAAAAATAGTGCCACCTTTATTTAATCTCGATTTCCCTTCAGGTGAGCTCACAGTCCAAACTCCCCAAATCCAGGAGGCATATTTGGGGTGGGATGATGGTGACAGTGATGGTGAGAGGGTGGACTTTGATGGTAGCAGCCTCTTAATACAGTTTTCCCAAAGTCCTTTGGTGATCTTAATAGTGTTTAAGACAATTATGATTTTGAAGTCTCTTATATACCTCTTGGTGCCCAGTCAGAGCTTTAGGGATGGATTTTCTGACACTCTCAGTGGTAGAAGTACATCTGTTGAACGGCTATATTCTTCTTTGTCCAAAATAGATTTATTGATGGAGAGAAATACTTGAAATATTTTTGTGTGCTGATCAGACCTACCACACATGTTGTCATAAGATCAAGAGGCATCTATGTCAATCATTTATTGATTCAGTCACGGCAGAAATATTGAACACACTGAAAATCACTCCTTGATGAATACCTTCATCAAAACTCCTGGCAAACAAAGGGTTGTGCTGTTTCCTAATGCTGAAGCAACCACAGAGAATGGCTGAGGAGTACCCCATAATGTTTTTGCCAAGAAGATCACACCTGCACAGCTGCAGATGTATTTTTCCTGGCTCTGAGATGTGAGATCGGAGCCAGCCATGTCAATGCTGCCCTTTGGCCACTGTCAAGGCCAAAAGCTTTGCTTCTTCACGGTCAGTGGGGTGCCAAAGGTGAGGCCAGCAGGCTACCCAGATCTGCCTTGCACTGTGCCACCTCACAGCCTGCTCTGGCAGTAGCTGACACAGTGTTCCTGGAGAGTTTCTACACAGCCAGCTGTGCAAGCACAGCTGCCTTGCCTTCAGCAGCTGCTGCTTTTGGATGTGCTCGGTGCCTCGGCCTCTCTCCTCCATGTCGCACCCGCCACTGCTCCAGCTGTGGTCACCTGCCTTCCCTTGCGCTCCTTCTCCTTCTCATCCTGGGTTCCCCTCCCAATAACCGGGACACAGTGTGGCGGAGGAGCCTGCCCTGCCATCAGCCTCCCCTGGGAGCGAGGGTGGCTCAGCTGCCCCACCCAGGGCCGGCATGGTTGCTCTGCCAGCCCTGCCCTGTCCCAGGCCGTGGCACCAATGCCATGCCCCCTTGGCCACTTTGCTGGTGCCCAGTCTCTCCGAGGGCTTTGGCCCTCAGAAGGACAATTTGGGAAAAGACAAGGTGGTGGGAGCAAGCAGGGCTTGTCCAGCTCCCCTGGTACATGCAGGGGTCTGCAGGTGTTGTGTGGGCCTATGACAGAGGGCCGCTCCTTGCCCTCAGTGCATTTTACCAGGAACATTTATTTGAGGACAGAGCAGCTGAAGCCATGATGGAATGCCATGCCTGGGTTCAGGTTGTTTTGAGCTGGGAACAGAAGAATGCTGGGATCTTCTGGTGGATGCTGGATGTACTGCTGGATGTCAGGACAACTTGTGAGTGAGTACCCAGAAGCCATTCCTCAGGATCTATCTGTAAGTCCTGGTTGTAGAGGAGGCAAAACTTCAAAGTCTACAATGTTTGGGAAAAAAACCCAATATTTTTGTCTTTCTCCATGATTTATCTTTTTTTCTGTTTGTTAGCCTGGCAAAAGGTCCTTCTGTTTTCCCTCCAAAGAACAATTTTACAGGCCTGTGTAGCAGCACTGCCCTCATCTCCTCGAAGAAGCATGATGCTTTAAGAACAGCATCAGGAATGCTGCAAGGGCCTCCCGCCATTCCTAAGGCCTCCCCCTTTAAGTTCAGGAGCACAGGAGGTGACCTGGCAGCATTCCTGAATGTGGACATGGGTGGGGGTATGGGAGGACTCAACCTGTCCGAGGTGTCGTGCCTGGGGTGCAGCCTCGCAAAGCTGCACAGGTGCACGTGGGAAAATAGGTTGAAAGGCTAGTGTGGAAGGCAATCTTTCCCAATTAATTACAGCTGTACTGATTACCAAGGAGTAGAAACAGCCATGCCTGCTCAATGAGGTTGGGTGTTACAAGAGAGTGGGCTCGCTGGCCACAGGTTACAGTTGGTGTTTGAGACCCAGAGTCTGCTGTAGCATGGGATGGAGTCTGCTGGCTGCGCTGTGAGGAGGTAAGGGACGTGAGGCTATGCAAGGGACAGACAGGATTAGGGAGGGTAAAGGACAACTTGGGGCTTAGCCAGTCATGTGGAAGGACGAAGGAAACTTGCAGGGAGGAAAGGAGTTAGTGCTGTGTGGAGCTGCCTATGAGGGAAAGAGTCAGAGCTGGTGAGAGAAGTCCATTGAAAGAAGGCATGATACGTTCTTAATAAAAGACTGGTGTTGATGTTAGTTGTGTCTGTCTCGACATAATTACTGTAGGTGCAGACCTGTGTGTGATATCTCACTATGTCATTTGTTCAGGCTTATCACTTTCTCCTACTTGCATTTGGCTACTTATTTCTAGCTCTCAAGACTGCCCTTCCAGAGTTCATTACCTCTGTGGGAGCTGTGTGAAGTAAACTACTAATTTGTTCTTTACTTTTGGTAGTTCAGCTTTTATATTTATTTCCTCTACTAGCTCTGCCTCTATTTTCAACATTAAATCACTTTTTTTGTATGCAGATACTATGGTAGCTTTGGGAAAAGGTATTTCAAATGTATCACCATTCAGTAGCAGACATGACATTTAATACTGTGTAACATGAATATTGTCAATCCTTGCAGTTATGAACTCAATTGGAAATGCTGGTATAAGTATGCCTTCTCAACTTTATTACTGAGAGAACTTTTCAAACTCAGGATTTGAGTTTGTCTTTTTAATTTATTGTACATAATATTATGAAATTAGATTCACTTTCATCAAAACCTTTAATGGACATGTAAACCAAGGCAATCACTGTTTTTCTTAAACATATTTAAATTAAACTACAATTATTTCTAAAATAATGTAATATTGTTCTGAATAATAAGTCTACAGTGTTCAGGGATTTGATAAAGCATACATCAAAAAGATTATATTCTGGTTTGCAAATAAAACCAGTAGGATTTTATTCTAGTTAGTTTGTGTTGTGATGGGTAAGATATAGCATAGTAAAAAAACCTAAGGTATAGTTTTTTTGGTAAAAGACTAAGATATATTGCTTGGATATTATTCCAGGTGTGACATAATTCACATCTAGAGCTGTCACTCACAAACAGAATGTGTGTCTAACAATTTGTTAAAATTGTGTATAAGCTAAGATTGCCTGAAAGGTCATGAACTTTCAGCTCTGGTGTTGTAGCTCAGTAGCTCTTTGGACTTATCTTTCAATGATGTGTGTTAACAGCTAGTGAAGAATAATATTTAATAGTTTGTCAGTCTTTAAACTTCATAAACATCTGATAGTTTAGCCATTGAAATGGCACTTCAGTGGGAATGGGTCCAAGCACTAAGTCCTCTTTCATAAGAAAAGGAGTACAAAATACTCCTCAGAAAATGACCTCGTTTCTAACCTTCTTTCCAGATACCTGCTGAAGCCATTGATAGTGCAGGTTATTGGGAAGTGCTCATAGTATTGCTGACTCTTCATGGAACATTTCATGATGTTTTGTGGATACTGGAGCCTAGGAAAACAGTTTTCCCAGGTGCTTGAAGGAAAGAATTAAAGTGTACCTGCTGTTGTTGACAAGATGCATGCATGTGAGATGTGATGTTTTGGTAAAGGCATGTTTGTAAGAGGCGTTGCCCTTCTTGGACCAATAAGCTGACCCTGTTCTTGGTTCAGCGACATAGTCTATAAAATGTGTGTACGTCTACAATAAATCTCTCCCTACTCTCTGAGAGGAAGCCATGCTGCTGTGCCTTTCTTTGCTGCTCCTATAGCAAACAGTGACAGTGTTTGGCCTTCTAAGTGCCAGCCCATGAAAAATATAATTTGTATCTTGACTCACTAAAATACAATGGCCATCTTTAATTCTCAAAATTATAAGGAAAGGTCAGAAACTGATTGCTATGTGTTCTCAGGTTCAGAAAGCAGATAACTAGTGGAAATTATTCTAAATTTTCATTAATTCCATGATTTTTAAACCCTTATAATAGGATACTTCTATGTATGATTTTTGATTGCTTAAGATTTTAAATCCTGTGCTTGAATGAGAACTAACCCAATTGCAAAACTGCCAAAGCATGAGCAGAACTGAGGATATACTTCTTTCCTTCTTGAAATTTCTATTCACATTAAAACAAAAAGGGGGTATTTTTCTCCTACATGGATATCACTTCTGGGTATCCTTGCTATAACTACTTTTGTAAATGATTTTACTAAGTGTAATATTCACAGCAAGCTTAAACAAAAAAGATTATTATAGGAATTGAAATTTTATTTTCAGGTTTACTTTCCCCAGACTCATCAAGAAACAAAAAAAAGTGAGACTTTTTTCTACCACTTTCAACCAGGAGAACCAACTGTTAATGCTGGACATTATTAGATTAATTTTAATATTTTTTGAAGAAAACTGGAAGCCCCTTGCTGATAAATCATGAACAGAAAGATGAAGTTCAGCAAGCAAATTTGTTACAAGTACTGTGTGTCAGCTAGGTTGGGAGCTGAAATAGCTTCATTAGAATATAAACCTCTCAAACTTCTCAATAGATACATAATAAATAATCACTGGGTATATGCTTTGATTACATTTAGGGAAAAATGCTGTGATACTACATATTGGCATTTGTCTTATTAGGCAAGTGTCATTTAGCATTAGTAGTCTCGTTACTTCAGATTGACTTCACCTGTGGCTGTATTTTCTGACAAGAATATAAATTAGTTGTTTAAGATATTGCACCTGCTGCTTTCAGGATGAAGGCTTAAATATAACCACTTTACTGAGAATTTTACCTTTTTCTGTGTCCTCTTTATAGATGTAACACATCACTATGGTGAGCTACTGGCAAAATGTACTTATTTTGTAATTGATGACAAGAATGTAGCATTTAATAAAATTATGTGAGTTTTCTTATGTGAAGTATCTTATTTCTGTAATTGTTAGGCATAATGTGTTTTTAATGGATGTAATAAGCATCTGATTCAGCATGTCAGCTTTTAAAAAAAAAATTCCCTTATACTCAGTTTTGGTTAACATGAGAAAATGAAAAAAGTACTTGTCTGGCCTTAACAGCTCACTCTGCATTTCTAGAAGGCCTTGAAGAAAAAAGGCTGTAAACACAGATGGCTGAGATCTGCAGTGTACAAAAGATGACTCAGTTCATTCATTTAACATATCCTTCTGGCCTTTGTAAGGTTAGAGTGCAGTTGCTTGGAAATCTCTGAATCCAGAAAGCTTTCCTAAGCTTAAATAGAGACAGAGTGCAGTGTAGTTTCAATTTCTAATAATGAATTTTCTCCATAGCTAAAGGACATTAAGGCCTCCATCCAATACAAAAGACAATGTTGAAGATAAACAGCTAGGGAAATAAAAGGGAAACACTGACTTCCAGAGAGCCATGGATTGGTTTGGAAGGCAAGATGATGGTGCTAAGGAAGACTTTGATTCTGATGAGTGGTAGCAGAACTGAGGAGATGAGTAGCTGGACCCAATCTAAGCAGTAACCAATCCAGTTGGCTCTCAGGAGAGGGAAAACCTCTAGCGAGTAGCAGGGATCTTCAACCTGTATCAAACTGTCCTTAGGGGCCAACGTTTGCAGGACTTGTTTCTCTCTTCAAAGCCACTGTACTTAGAGAAATTGAGATAGTCACTTCAGCATTCTTTTTAAAGCAGGTTTCGGGTTGTTCCTTCCTCTGTAAGTCACTTATAATGCAATAAGTGGTCAAGATTTTCCTTTTAAGCTTTGCCATTTGACTGAGACTTTAGGTCAAGTGGCATTTGTAATTTTCATGTTTTTGCCTATTGTTTAGTCTTGACTGGTAACAGAATCTGAGCCCACCCCCATACAGAATTCTACTTACTGCAAAGTAGCCAGTACTTTAGGGTTTGTGAAGTACTCTCACAGTCTAACTCACCTGCCTTGAAGTTGTCTCTTAAAAACACCTGAGGGGAAATTTACTAAGTGAAGGAAGCTTTCTCAACATAATTTTTCTATCTGAACTCTGAAAATAAGTTGTGTGGTAAAGGGCTTTAGGTAGCAAAGTCAACATTAGGTGTATAGAGTTCACTGAAAAACAAAACCAAATCCTATTTGGAATAAATTATAACTGGTAAAATGTAACCTCTTCTGACATCAGTTGAATAGCCTTGAAAAAGATGTCCTGGTGAAACATGGGGGTGTTGGATCCTTGCCCTTTTCCCAGTCACAAAGAAGTCTGGCAGAGGCTGCATGGTGACAGTTTGATGGCCCTGGAAGCTGTGTGCCAGCAGGGCTGCTTTCTATGAATATAGCATTTATGTTTGGGATAGACCACAGTAACATACACTGGCAGATCCATTTCTACAGCTTTTCTGGATTTTTCTCAGTCTAGTACCTTCAGGGAACAAATATGGACTTTGACTTTTATTTGTAACTCTCCCAGTCAAAGGTGTGGACAAATTGATGTGAGTGGTTGAATTTTTGCAGCTTAGAAAGTGACTGCTTGTCACTTCAGATTCATTAGTTGATTCTGACTGGGCTTCCATCTTGTTACTGACATAATAGCTTAAATCTGGCTGAAATTTTTTAGTTTGTAATCAACGAAGAGTATACATATGAATATTTAATATGGTACTTGTAGCAGATAGAAAATTGAGTTCTTTACTTTTAATGTTTCTTGTTTACTGACCCTACTCAAAGATGCTCCTATGGTGTAGGCAGGTATACCATATTATAGGAGAGAAAACTAATGTCCTTTCTGCCTTTATTTCTGTTCAGTGGTTGCAAACTTTGCTGTCTTCTCAGACTTGTTTGACAACTCTACAGTTACTGTCTTATTTAATATTATCACTAGATTTTAAAGTTACTTCAATATATGAGGAACTAACTTGACAATCAGATTGTGTCATTGCTCTTCTCTTCCCAAATAATTTGCCTTTGCAGTAGTGAAGATTTTAAAAAGTTATTACTTGCTGGTATGTCATGCAGTCCACTTGTTCTCATCTTATTTTCTCTGCCAAAAAGTAGTTAATTAGCTGAATAAGATGTCTTGCAATGAATCAATACTGAACAACGAAACAGACTTCAATACCTCCAGCAATGTATTTATAAGCTTGGGAGAGGTGAAAAAACAGATCATAATGTTTAGAGAGCAAACAAAAGGACAAAAAATAGTTTCTCACATGTTAATTTGAAATGAGGAAACACTTTTGCAATATGACTTGCCTCTGCAGTACCCTGCAGTGAAGCTGGGGTTTGTGGTTGTCTTATTTGGTGCATTACATTGGAGTGCTTTCAGGGTATATGGGAGTTTTTGTGTAATCACTTGTGATCCAGGTTGTGATTGCCATGGTTTAGAGGAATAAATGCAGCAAATAAGCCTCTAGTGATGAGCAACAAGTGACCTCACCTGAAGAGATGATTTATGGCTCAGATGAGCCATGCTCCCTACCTTTTGTCATTTTAAGTGCATTGGAGCATTCTTCCTGGCAGATTTCTCTGCTGTTGGTTTTGTAGGTTTTTCTCTAAATGGGTCTTTAAAAAGTAATTGGTAATTCCTATTGATATTGAAAGCAGAACAAGAAAGAACCATTTCAGTCTTTCTCTTCAGCATCATGGTCTTTAAAACTTTATTTTTTTAAAACGGTAATTAGCCTGTATTTCAAGGAAATGTTCTGTTCAGCTCAAATATGAACGATTCCTATTTCCTAATGTTATTGCACAAATAAATCAACGGCCGATTTCTTTCTAAGGTAGAGATTGTGGGACACAAAAGCCCCCTGAAAACACAACACTTTGTTATATGGCTTGGGAAGACCTACACAGACATTCTATGTATCCCTTAAGAAAACAATCTCCAGAATTCTCATAAGCACCTCACTACTGAGCTGTTTCTGCTCCATTTCATAAATGAAAAACAAATGGTTCTCTTGATAAAGAGAATGGGATAAATTTGCCAAACAGCTGTAATAAAAAAACCCAAGCCTTTTAGATGGAGCTCATGGGTTCTGCTCCTCACACTACTAAAATGTTAATACAACTGAACAATGCTAGTTTTAATTTAGTTGTGGCACAAATGTAATACTTACTGGCTCACAGGATCAATTTGAGGCTGAATTTTTTGTTAGATTCTTTTCTATGTCTTCTGTTGGTCAAGATAACATCTGATTTTTTTTACTACAGTATCTTAATGTTTTTATTAGATATTTAATGCATGGAATGCAATCAGTGAGAATAATTGCCACTATATGTAACTCTCAGCAGCATCTTTAGATATCTGAATCCCTCTCAGAAATGGCCTTATCTAGAATTTTCGCAGTAGTGAAGCAAAGCTTCCTTTGGCACTGAGACAAAAGTGTTATGAAAATCCTCTTGGTAAATTTGCAGTCATGATAGGTTTAGAATTTACCTTTCTACTGCTGTACAGACTCTGAAAGAAGCATATAAGGAAAATGTGGGTTTTTTAATAGGGTGAAAGTTGAATAGACCTTAAAGATTAAAGAATGGCAATGTATTGTGGAGCTCAAAGTATGTTACTGGCTCACCTAGTTTTGGGTAGAGGTCAGAAAGAAAATCACAATTTTGCTTTTCACAGCTGATTCTAGTAGCAAAAGGCACTTTCAGATAAGATTAGATCTTTTATTCAATGGCTCTTTCACAGGGGAAAAAAGGTCTTAGCCTGGTGCACTGATGTAACTCTTCACTGACTACAATCATGCAGAGATTTCTTTCATTACATGTTTTCCCTCTCAGCTGTTGTCTGAGAGTGGATTGAAATGGATATACCCACAAGACTGGTACAGATGGCTGTGTTCCTGGCTATTGCACAGAATTAATTGGTATTTTCTATTCCATATATGCCTTTACATTGTCCATATCTCAGTAGCTGACTGCATTGAGCAATCTATGTAACATATGTCACATGTTCTTTTTTTCTCCATGATCCTTTCCCCTGCAGTGGAAAGGTGTGTAGCATGTTGTCTTGCTCTGGGAGGATGACAAATAGATTTTAAGGGAACCTCCTGGGTCACTAGTTCTCATCTCTGGCTGTTGCAGAAACTTGCTTTACATAATACTCTCATGAGCTGAGCAAGCTCCAGTCAAACATCAGACTTCTTCATGCTGGACAGCTGTTGTGCTGCTTTGATATAAGGATTAGAAATCTTTCATTTTAAGCTGCAGATTTTCTGCCTTGTTTTTTGCCTATTCCATCTTGTATTCATTTTGTTCCTGATCTTAATTAGCTTTTTTTCCTTCTAGACACTGTCACACTCACTGAATTTATAGACACCAATCTTTCTCTTAGCATATGTTTTGGTAGGCTGTTGTACTGTTAGTATGGGTTTGACTGTGTTTGAGATAATTGTTACTGCATCAAAATTAGAGCTGAGAAAAATCATTCCAATGGATTTAGTTTTTCATTTCTTGCAATCATTAACTTGAACTACAGCAGAATTAGTGCTGTACTGCTGTATGACAGAACCCTGACTTAAAATTTGGGTGAGAAACCTGCTATATATTTTTTAATATGCATTGCCTAAACATCTAATAGGATTCAGTTTCGTCTTCTGTCCCTCCTTAAATAAGACTTTAAGAATAATCCTAGTGGTTTCAAAGGGGTCTCTGTTGAACCAAATTCCACACGAAATTGGGGAAATATATCCTTCTGAAGCATAAAGTTCTTGCTAATTGCAAGTTGGAGGTGAGATTGTTCTGCTTCTGCCTGAGGCAAATCATCAAAGCAGTATGGCTCAAACTGTACTTGCCTTGGAGTAAGTGCCTTGGTGACTGCAGGTCCTGGCCTATAAATACCTGGAAATTCCTCCATCTGTGTCATCCTCAGCATGTGACAAGGCTACCGTGTTTACCCAAGTACAGGGTTGTGGGATGGGGCTGCAGTGCTGAGCCTACAAGGTGGGCTGCTTGGTGTGAGTTCCCACCAGGCACAGATCTTCCCCTCCTCCCACAGCCATGCAGGACTGCTGCTCTGGAGTCTGTCTGGCTCACAGAAAAAAAAAGCAGAATTGACCTGATTTCTAGCCTGTGACTCAACATCATATTCAGCAAAGAGGCCTCAAATTTATGACGAACTAGGGCAGTTCAGTGCAAAGGGCTGGGGAACTTCAGTTTTGTATTTGACACTAGACCTGTCAGGTTTGTCTGCAACTTAGTATGACAATGACTGTCATAGTGTGTCTGCGTAGTGTTGATCTGTGGCAAATGATCCCTGTTTCTGTAAAAATTAAATTATTTCTACTGGGTTTATACAGAGTACCTGAACTGTATTCCTGTGTTTTCTTTCTGATGGTTATACATTTGAGGAGTTTTAATTTGTTTTTTTGTGAAGAAATTTAGGCTGATTCAGAAGTCTTCCTCTTTGCAATTTGCTGTTTCAAACAGTTGTTGAAAACAGGGAAGTCCTCTTTAATTACCCCTCGCTTGAAAAGGTCTGGGTCTAGAAGTAATCAGTGTATCTGATTTTACTCCTTCATTAAATTAAGGAAACATTATGAATATGGATAGTACCAAATTAATGATGCTTTTTGAACCATTTCTTGTTACTGTTAATAGATATGTGGATTTTTTTTTAATCCATCTGTTCCTCTTGAATGATGGATGTTCATCATAAGTTCTGTGCTCATGTCAAGCATAAAATATTCAAAGAAAACTTGGGGTTTCACCTGTTTCTATAGCAGAAGGCAGTCTGAGTTTTACAAAACTGTTGGTTTGGCTTGCTGAATGTATAAGTAGAAATGAATCAGTTCTTATATATATAGTTTGAACAACACAGTTCAAGCACTTCTGTCTTGGAAAGGGTTATTTCTGAAGTTCTTTCAGTTAGAAAGTCTCCTAGTCTGAGACATCATGAAGTCTGAATTTTAGCTGTCATGAACACTTCTTGGTCAAATTAATGTGACTTGGAAAATATTACCAGATCAGTGGATTTTGATACAGATAGCTTTATATTAAATTCTTTTTCCTCTTTCCTATTACTGTTTTCCTAAACTAGCTCGGCTGCAGGTTTTGCCATAAAAACGTTAATAAAACTTCCCTCTTACTGTCTGATTCTACCTATCCACTTGTTGTTAAATATCCCCTTTACTATCCATTGTTAAGTCAATGTAAGAGAAGGAACTTGGCTGTCTCTAGTTCTGCTAAGACCTACTGATATGTGGTTATCCTGTTGGTCCACTGAACTCAGAGCGTGTTCACTTTGATGGATCTCTTTTCTCTTCCTTCTGCTAATGCTGCTTGATTTTGTGGGGGGCAACTATCAATTTCCCATCGCAGTTCAATTTGTTAAATGCATGATGTAATTTTTTTTAACAGGAAATTATGGGGAAAGTGGAATGGAGGCCTTTAAGGAGTTGGCTGCCCAAGAGGGTCTCTGCATTGCTCACTCTGACAAGATCTACAGCAACGCTGGTGAGAAGAGCTTTGATCGCCTGCTCCGCAAGCTGCGAGAGAGATTACCCAAGGCTAGAGTGGTGGTTTGCTTCTGCGAGGGAATGACAGTCAGGGGGATCCTCATTGCCATGCGGCGCCTGGGAGTGCTCGGGGAGTTCCTGTTAATTGGAAGGTAAGGCTCTGAGTGTGCTTTTTCTGCCTTTCCTTTCCCTCTCATCCTGTAGGTAGGCCTTTGATTTCAGAACTGTGCAGCTTAAGCTACCAGTAAGCTCCATATTTAATTGTCTAAGGAATGAAAAAAAAGTGGCAAGATGGTAGAGCAGATTGTCAGAAAGGAGATATGGAGATGTATGCCAGCTTGATCAGTGGTGATAGCTTTTGCTGAACTACATGTTAATTACTAACTCTTTTATATGGATATATGACATTACTGTTTTTGTGCTTTTGCACACTTGAGAGGAATACTTCATGGACAGATTTTTAGACCTGAAGCAGGGAGTGAAGAATTATGGTTTCAGCATGTGATCTGCAACACGTGACAAAACTTTGTATTTAACGAAGGATGACCCCTCCTAATAATTTGAAACTCCAATTACCCAGTGTTCTTGATTATTGGAACTTTTTCCAGTCTTATGATTACAACCTTGCATTCTCGGTTGTACACTTTATGGTGATCTTTGCTGTTGAAAGCTGGGGCGCTGATTGTGTAGGTGGGTTTGGTTTTTAAAACATCAAACTTGCTGATAGCTAAATGAGCACGCATGCGTGTTTTTATATTAGCAGAGTAACAGTGCAGATGTATGTTGGACAAAAAAAGACTGTTTTTATCAAAATGAGAATGGTTGCTTTGGTTTACTAGAGTTTCTTTGTAGGTATTCACTGAAACATCATAACTTTAGTTTTATCACATACTTTATCCACAAGTCCGTTCTTGTGATAATTCTTATTTTGAGCCTTCGTTGACCTTCACGTTGGTTTCTGCAATGCCTTTGTCTGTTTTTGTTTTGATGAACATTGCTCAAACGATGAGGATGGATATTTTCTGTCTTCTGTTAGATTGATAATGTCTGCTTTAATCCTTCTATTTACTCTGTTTCTTGATTTGTAATTTTAACATTCCTTGAAGGAATGTTTAAATTAAGTCCTTCAAGGCCTTTGTCAGTTGTTTCCATGCCTACTTAGCTTCTGTTATCTGATCTTATCAGCCTTCCTTTTTATCCTATTCTTTCCCTAAAGTCTCTTTCTTTCCTGACCGGGGTCCTCCCCTTTTACTCTGTGCTATGGTATTGTCTTCCCCTGAGTGTATTCTTCTTCAAATCCCACAGTTGTGATCTCTACAAGTCAGATACCTACTCTGGCCTAAGGAATAGAGTGAAAGCATTAAGCTACTCTCATCAATTTTTGTTGCAGTCTGTTTCTCTCTATTTGAAGGTTCTAGAGTGTCTCTAGAAGGTTGTGAAGATACAGCACACTTAGAGAATTATCAGTGCTAAAATGAAACAAAGAGTAAGACTGTATTGAAAATGGTGTGTTCCAGACAGTGCACATGTGGTTCAAGTGCATCGTTTAGTTTGCATCAATTGAAATGAATAAAGGAAGGCTTTGGGAGTGACATGTTCTATGTGTAGGTTTTCAGTGAACAGAAGAAACAGAGTATAATAAAATTAGTCTCAGTGACAGCATCACTGGTCTTTAGTAAACTTGCTGAAGCTTTGGGCAATGCTGTGCTTTATTAATGTATTGTCACTGTAGTGGTGTCTCATTGCTCACTGATTTTGGTGCTCCATCTTGCTGCTGATAATGTAGAGAACCAAATAAATGAAAACTCCTACATTAAGCCACAAACCTTGGCTTCCTATTAGACAATTGGATCCCCTACTCCTTGGATATGTGGAACATTTAAGCTTTAAATTTTGATGTCGAGCTCTTACCAAACATAACACTGGTGCATCAGCTTCAGTTGTTGGTTTTAGAATTTGTCCAACAGTGTAGCTCCGAGCTTTTTGTCAGAAATGATCACCTATTAAATGGAATTTCTTTGGAAAGCACTATGTATTTTTCAAGTAGATTTTCACATACCCTTCTTTCATGCTGGTAATTGAGTATGGGAGACTCCTTTTTAGGGCTGAGTGGGTTCTGTTGATTGTAAAACAGGCTGGTTACTGGTTTGCATAGTCTGGATTGTGCACAACAGCTGGTTGAAATAATAAGTATTATAGGGCTTGCACATGTTCTTATGTGCTTGCAGAACTAAAAGAAGTTTCCTTTGAATTGTCCTAATTAAGTGATTTTAAAAAATGGCAAATTAGCAAACTTATGAATAAGTAAGTTGCAGTGGAACTGCAGTGCTATGAATTTGGTCATCTATATACAAACAGGAAGCAAGGCACACATTAACAGTACTTTGATGTGCTATTTAGTCTTTTTTATTCAAGTACCCAGCTAAGCAAGAAATGAAGAGCCTTTTAAGAACATCCTTTTAATTGAGGGAAGTGGGAGTGAATGTGAAATCAAGTTGTTGGTTTGGTGTTTTTGTTTTTGTTTTTTTTTTTTTGCAATAATGATCTAAACAAAGCCTTTCGTTTACTCACAGGTTTATTATCAGCCCATACTCTGCTCTGACTCACTATAAAGAGAGCCTTTGCAAAGGAACACCTGGATAAATAGTTCTCTTTCTGCTACACTTTCAATATTTCTATTTATCAAAGTAGACAAGAACATCTTAGCTTAACTAAATTCATGCTATCAGAGAGCTGAGAACTAAATTTGACTTCTGAATCTGAAGTTCAGTCTCCTTTACTACTGGAAGTGAGAATCTGTTATTTTAGTGAGAAGGGAATTCCTCTCTCTGAATCTGAAGGGAAGCTGGAATTAAGGCAGTACAATAGATGAGGTTACAATCCTGCCTGTGGCAGAATGGCAGATATTCTGGAATCAATAGAGTTGAAATGTAGCAGAGAATCAGTGAGAATTGATTCAATTATGAAATAATGATGAACTATAAAAGGTCTAATAATGAAAGGGAAAGAAGGCAAAACTTGGTCATGTTTTTTGTTTAAACATAAATATTAGAATAGAACTGGAGTAAGCAATGGTAAAAATCATGCTAAAAATTTAACTGTATGCTTAAGGGAGTTCAGGTGATAGAGCTATTAGCAGAAATTAATTTTGATGTGAAGAGATTGCATAGGAAGATGTTCAACCTCCTGTCTCTAATCATGTTTATGCAGGCCACTGGGTTTTATGTTACTTAAGAAACATCAATTAGGTTTTGTGAGAATCTAATAGATTGATCAATCTCCTGTATATCCTCTGAGATCATGCATCAAGAAAAGGCATGTAACTGGCTCTTCAGCATCTGTATGGCTAATGCAAAGCAGATGAAAAACAAATGAAATAACCAGTTTTAAGAGATGCTCTGTCATGGGAGAAGAGCAAGTTTTAGATAAAGTTTGAAATTAAAATGCTCTTTCACTATTTGTTCTCCAACTCCTGCACTCTATGGTTTGTGTAAAAGTATGAGGAACTTTACAAAGCACATGCTGTTTTTCAGTACAGTCCTTTGTAAAGGACTAGATACTACTTTACTACTGTAGACTTTCTAATGCTTTACAGTCTCCGTTAATGTTGCTATATGGGCTGTTATAGAACTATAAACTTTAAGTGTCAGTAGAGTGATCTCTCCTGAAAGTGTGAATGCTTAGCAGTGAAGGCATGGTTAGATTCTCTGCTGTCAACCTACTGTGAAGGGCAAATTGGTTCTTTCTATGTATCTAATAAAACTCATTTTGCATAGGATGATGGAGCTTTCAGAGTACATACTGTGGTGAAATTTTTTCTGACTGTCCCCCCCGCTTCCAAAAGCCTCCATTAATAATGGTTTTGACACTTAAATTCACACTTTCTAAAAGATTGACAAGGTATTATCATAGTAAACTGTTTGGTCCTATTATCTGACATTGCTGGATAGAGCTTGATAGAACTTGATTGCATCCAAGTGTGAGAGCAAACAACTTGTTGGTGAGTTGACAGAAATGTGACCTGCTGTGGTCAATCCCTGGGCAGCAGGATATGTGGGAGGATTTTGGCAGATCCCTAGGGCAGTTATCACTTTCCAAGGCCTGGGGTTTTATGGCAGAGCACACATGTGATCCCACTAAACTGGTACACCATTTGACAGAGGAATGCTTTGCCTACCCCAATCATATCCATCACTTCTTTAGCACTGAGCCTATTCAGCTATTTTCAGCTCCATCACAACAGAGGAAGGAGGGCCTCTGCACTTGAGGACACCACGGCTAAGGCAGGGACCCAAACTCTATCTACAATAATCCCCCCAGCTGTCAAAAAGTGGTAGCAGAAACCAATGGATCCATATCATCGTTTAGTGAGGGAGGTGAAGGAATCTGATCAGGAAGCTGGTCTTTCAGCAAGGAAGCAGAAGGAAGTGACAGAAGTTTCTCACTGTTTGAATCTATCTTAATTGGCAAGAAATTGTTCTAATTGGCCCCAAGTTGAGTCTCTTGCCTGTAATGATATCTGTTAAGCAACCTCTCTTTCTGTATTTGAACTTGTAAATTTTTTTCTGTTTTCTACCTTTGTCCTGTTCAGTAGGGTACCTGGTAAGCACCTGGCTGAGCATTTGGCTGCTGGCCAAGGTTACAGTTGAGATAGGTTGCACTGCCAAAAGCATGATGTTATGTATTTATTTCTCTTTCATTCAGTTCTGACATCACAAACAACGTAAGAGTATCACAAATACCACCTCACATATGTTGCTAAAATTGCCTGTCTCTTGGCCCCTGGTGCCAGTGGCTCATGCTTTACTTATAAAATGACTGAGAATAGTCTGCTGATGGAATATTCTTCGTAAAGAAGATGACCATCAGAGAATGAAGAACAGTACAGCATCTTTCAGCTAGTTAAAAGGACAGTCAGTAAATGTACCATGTCTTCATTTGTCACATGGGCTGCCCTGTATTTATGGAAAATCAATGACAAATGTCCATATTCTCCTAAAGCAGCTGAAATGTTTTGAGGGGCCAATGTGTTTAATTCTGTTAAGAAAACATTTGCTATTTTTAGGTATTCAAGAGATTACAAAGAAATCCATAAGAACCAACAGTATGTTGTCAGTGGGGGAAAAGACCCTGCCTTGTGCTAGCAAAAATTATCTAGGATAGCTTTGGGCCTTATAAAACTAACAAAAATAGTAGATATGGTGAAGTATTACTCATGATACTGTTTCATGCCAACTTGCTATGAAAGGGAATGTGATAAGAAAACTGGTAGTAATCCAGCACTGTCAAATGTTTGAGCCCAAACCATTCCACTTCCATTTGCTGTTTTTTGAGAGTCTGGGTGGTCAAACTCAGTAGTTTGAGAGTACAAAGTAAAGATGACAACATAATTGGCATGCTGAAAATAAAAAGAAAAATAGTAATTTAAGACCTGAAGGTTTACTTCACATCCATTTTGCTGTAGAAAGAGGACTATTTTTTTTCCTGGTACCTCCATGACCAAAGATGTTTAGAATGACTACTTGTAATTTTTCTGTTGTTGACGCTCCAATTTAATGGAAGAATGGAAGACTGTGTTTAAAGAAATGTTTAGATGTAATCAGAGGTTTAGCTGGCTTTGGGTTCTAATTCCAATATTAAAATTGAGGTAGATTCTGTGAAATTCTAATAATAGTAATAAGTGGTAATCATAGAATTACTAATTCTAGTAATAAGTGGTAATCATTTTTCAAGTACTTTGAGTCCAACTGAAGTTGGCATCTAAGCAAAGTATTGTCAATTAAGATAGTCCCACCTGCCAACATCAGACCATTTCTTGAACATTATCAAGGTTTGTAACAGGATCCATTGCTGACTTTAAAGCCTGAAATGTCAGAACATGTTCCTAGAAAACTTTATACCTTATTCATGGTTCATTTAGCAGTTGCAGTCTATCATCTGTTACTATGACAAGAGTTTATAATTTGTGTGGATGAAAACAGAATTGCATGATGCAAGAAGACTGAGCAAGCATATTGTTTACCCTCTAGCCTACAATAACATTGAACCATGTTAAAAGGTGATTGCATATTAAGTGCAAATTAAATAGCAGTATATTTGAGCAGAACTGCGTTTTGATTCTTAGTAAAAAAAGCAATGCTCACATTTACAGAGACAAGAAAATACAAAGACATATTTTTATGGTGTGATTTATGTGTTGCAGTAGGCAATTTTTTAAATATGGGGTGTTCTTTTGTCTTTTCACTTCTTGTTTCTATGTGGTGCGTTAAACAGGTTTTGTGTGTAGTTAAATCTCTTTCCTATGGGCATCCAGAATTAGTTTTAAAAACATGTATTAACCTTTAGCGATTTCTGTGTATGTACTCAGTGCTTTAAATGAGGATGAAATGTATAGAAGTTGTAGGTGAAATATGGTGCTTTTGTTGGTATGACTCATTTTTATTGAAAGCTGCCTTGTTTTTTTGGTAGCTCAAAATGAGATTTTGTTTTATGCAGTAAAAATAAGCACAGACTAGTCAATTTCAGCCCAGGTGTCTGTTATTCCTAGTTCTTCACAGAAGACTCTAGCAGACAATTTTCAGTATGGTGCTTGCTAAAGTGAATCCACTTTAGATGAAACAGATCACATCACCAACAGGTGTGAGACTCTTCTAGCAATCCATGTAAATTCCTGTGCACCACTCCAGAAAAGGTCTTATACTGACAGACATGAAATACTAGGTCTCCAATAGTTGGAAAGTATAGGAAGAAGCCCAAACCATTCATCAGTCTTCTGGGTTGATTTTTTCCTTATCTTTACAGTTTTGTCTTCACATGACAATGTAGCCAAAGACTTCTGGAAAGAATCATGTTTATAGGGATTTAAGGTTGTAGGCCATGCAAATGTGAAATGGTATGTTTAAACTGTACTTGAGTCTGCTTGCAGACTATCTGTGGTAAGAAATAATCTAAATTTTATATTCTATTAATTAAAAGCAGCTTTGGGTATCTTTTGCTCTTGGACAACAGTCATATGTTGCTGTGGTGTCTATACAGAAGCTTGAAAGACATGACTTTCCAGGCTGTTGCTCAGAAGACTAGATGTCATGGATTACAAAAATTGTGATGTTTTAACAAAACCAGAATACACATATGACTAAAATAGAATTAGCATGGATTACTAAAATATTGACTTGTAAGTTAAGGTGTTTTAAACAACTAAGTATTTACTTTATTAAAAATTATATGAAAGCTTGTTGGCTTGACAAACAGGATATGAAAACATGTTTTAAAGCAATATACACTGTTTAATGGTAGCCATTAATGTACTTATTTCATAAATAAGAGAGTTGAGGACTAGTGGTTTTGTTTCTGAAGTTGTAATGCAATTAATTATCAAAGGACAGGAATGCTATCTTTTACTTGCTTAAGTCACTGGAATAGGAGAGGAAATAAAAGCATATGACTAAGTGTCTTAAAAATATTCCAAATGTGATGCTTGAACTTTACTAGT
This sequence comes from Sturnus vulgaris, assembly GCF_052056855.1. NCBI lineage: Eukaryota > Metazoa > Chordata > Aves > Passeriformes > Sturnidae > Sturnus > Sturnus vulgaris. The sequence goes on along the minus strand of NC_142245.1, from coordinate 50,009,108 downwards.
AAAACTTGTGGGGAAAGAACCCCTCACATTTCCAGATTTCTTTAAAAATTCTGGTATAGTGGGGCAGTTTATGCTTCTTATTTAGCAAAGGAAAGCTAAGACTTGGTTCAGTGTTTTCAAATTGTCTTGACACGGGCTCTGCAGGAAGAGTTATCTAAGCTAGTAATGTCCAAGAGAATGCAAGGACCAACCTTGGCAGAAATAATTTAACTTTAAGTTTTCTATAAAGTTTTCCAACACTGAAAATGTGCAGTTTGAGATCTGCTTGTTGTCTATGAACTAATATGGATGTTAGGTAATTGAGTTGTTAGGTAGTGCTGTATGTTAATGGCTTATTTATTAGGCAGTATATGTTTTATTGTGTCCCTGCAGAAATGCTCTGCAGGTGTTGGATGGATGCTTCTCAGCTGGAGGATTGTTGTACTTTTCTGTGAAAGAATCATATAGAATGATGTTATTTCAAGGGTCTTTACATAACTTATGTAGGGCCAGACCTTGTCAGGTATGTGTCTGTGAGGCTGAAGTTTTTCATAAATGGTTAAGAACCAAAGCAAGTTTCGATTTTCTTGCAACAGCTAAAATAAAACCCTAATATTGTGACCTTTCAAACTTCTACAGTTTGCTTCCAGTTCCTTTTAGTGCTCAAATAGAAAAGAAACTTCTCTAAGTTCTGGTAAAAACATGAGCAAAACCCTCACTCAAAATACACAACTCTATCATTTTTTGTAAGCTTTATTTCTTATTCTAAGCAGAAAATTCATTACTTTTAAAAAAGGAAGAACAGAAATTTAAGTTTAATCTTACCAGAGTTAATCATAATAATTATGTATTATTTAAGAATAATTATTTTCATGTTTCTTGACATGTCTTCGTATGAAAATAGATTTTCCCATTGCAATATGTCATCAACTGTTAGTGACAGTTCTAGTCTTTGGAACACTAGAAAAACATTGATAATAGAGTTCAGCTATTGGCTAAAGATAAGGATAATTGCCTGAGCTGTGCCCATATAAACAACGCTTATTTTGACAGGCAGAAGCACACCAAGAGGCAAATAATTCGTTGCAATTGAAGCAACTTTTTCCTGCATACTGGAAAGGAGGGAATGGAAAGCTTTAGCACTCCTGTGAATAATCAGTTGGCTGCACTTTCAGTGCAGAAACGTAGTGCTTGTTTAAACCTTTGGCTCATTGAGCAGAAAAGTTAAAATAAAGAGCAGGGTATTATGCTGTGGAGAAAGGTTAAGGGCATTTGTAAAAGGAAGGAAAAAAATTAGTGAAAAATAGGCAGTCTATAAAAGTATATGGCCTAATGGCCTTTGCTGGAGAACCCTGGTACATTTCCAAGGCTGGAAAATGTGCACAACTTTCAGCAGTCTGAGGAGCTGAATTCATCTGAAGGGAGGCTAAACCTGAAGTATCTTTATGAACATGCACTGTGAAAATTTTAGGTAGTGCCTATGTTGTGATTTGGCAGCCAAATATGTAATGTCTCAAAAGTAGAAATTGAAGTGGACTGAAGGCAATTGGCCTATGTTGATAGATTCCTAGTCTGTTGGTTTTCTGCTGAATTTTTCAGCCAAGAAAAAGCCTTTCAGTTTCTGAGGCACAGTAGTGCTTTAGGACCCAATGATGTCAAGAACTTGTTACACAAAATCAAAGCTGGCTCTTTCATGTTTCAGTGTTGTCTTTTCAGCACCACCAGTCTATTCTGCTATAAGACTAAAAGACTGGCCAGCTCTTGGCCATGTTTCACTACAGCCTTTACTTACCTGCATCTTAGTTCAGTTATTTGTATCTGAGAGAGGAAGAATTAAAAGAAGAATTTTGTTTCAAAGCCTTGCAAATTCACTGCTGCCTGATAAGTGACCTGGCACTTATTTTAACTGACTTTAAGCCATATGCATTATTCACTATGAGCTATTTGTGGGTAAGCTTTGATACCTAGGGCTCATACAGTTATTTTCCATGCTGGTGCTTGATTGTATTTATTCATTCCGTGGGGAGTCAGTTTTAAGGGGTTTTTCTTCCTGGCTCTCTTTAAGGATAATACTGGAAGGATGTAATGCAAGTCAGTGCTAGAAAGAAAATACACTACTGTTGTTTTGTTTAATAGAAATGGAGTGAGTGATTTTTTTTGTTTTTTCTGCTTTGCAGAATAAAACAATTCCTTGGTTTCATTGCGAGGATGAGGCTTAAAAATCATCTCTTGCATGTCAACATGAGGATCAGGAAAGCTGTATAATAGGTCAAATTGAAGCGATTCTGTGTGCAAAAATATGAATGTGACTCCAGTTATGATTTCTGCTTATTTCTCACTGCAGGGTGAATTAATATGGGTTGCCTTTTCTAATCTATACCTTTTCTCTACTCTTCCTTTTGTGTCTGTCTCAATATACACTTGTAGCTGCTTCCTTACTGTTATATATTACTTGCATTCTTCAGTTCCTTGCATACTGCATTTTGTTCCTTGCATCTTCATCCATCTTTTCTTGGTTTTTCTGCCCCATTTACCTGAGTCTGGACTTTCTTGAACCCTTGAGCACCTGCTATTTTGTGCAGTAAAAAGTATGTAGTGCTGGTATAATTTCCTTTCTGTTAAGTCATGAAGAGTTTTAGCATTTCCTTAATCAGATATGGAGATAAGGAAAACTTGCTCTTGAAAACCTTACTTGTATAAAGGAGATGCTTGAGGAACAGGTTCATTTCATAGCTCTTCTGCATCATCTGCTTCTTTTGTGTTTGGCAGATGAGCACCCTACACCTAAAGCCATAATTACGTAAATATACCCATTTAGGAACACTATCCTCTTTTTGTTTGTGGATGTGAAACCAGCAGAGGCCCTCCCCCTCAAAAGTAGCTATGCAGCTACGTAAGACTGGTCCTTTTGTTGTTTTCAACTGTTCTTGATGGTTTTTGCATTATTATTTCCATTAAAAATACAAGATGGAGTATTAGTTACATTAACCACAGTTCCTTATACAGAGCTGAAATATTGTGACTTGAATCTGGTCTCATACACTATCCCTGGTATTTTGAAACTAAGTTCTGATGAGAGGCCATGGTATAAGGGAGAGAGACTCGGCCAGTGATGTGACTTTGGAGGTTGACATTTGATCATTCTCAGATTTGCCATCTGAGTGCATGTGAGGACTCACTAAGAGGTAGCATAATGTAAGCAAACAAACTGAAGGCCACAGTCTATTGAAAGCTCCACTGCTAAGGCCAGTACCCAGACTGGTTTCTAGTGGAACACCTAGAGTGCAAAACTAAAAGTGTTAATCTGTTTGCATCTCAAAGGAGTTTGTCTCAGCAGGGTGATTACACCATATTTTAAACAAACCTTGAATGGCAATGGAGAGTATGCAGTATTTACAAGACAGAGGATAGAGCACAAGGTTTCTCAAGAGGTCTATGTCCAAGTATGACTGATTTCTCTTATCTGTTTGCCATTATGTTTATGGGAAAACTTTTTAGATGGGGAGACTTAAGTAATTGTTCAATCAGCTATTCCAGCAGGGTAAAAATTGCAGCTGTAGAGAGATATAGGCAGACTTAAGAAGGAGGAAAGATAAAAGTCTAAGCAAGGACAAGAGGTAGTACTAAAATGCAAGAAAGAAAAACATCCATTATAGGAAGGCAAATAGAATGTGGAAGTGGGGAGAATGAGTTATAAAAGACTGTAGTTGATGAGTTTTGTTTATAGGCAATGACTATTTTTTTCTGATCTAGACTGAGATGTTACATGAAAAACCAGACTCATGACTCTAAACTGAAAAAGTGGTGGACTGTTAACCCATCAGGCTTCCATATAAGAATGCTTTTCTTGAACTGAACCTCTCCAGTAGAATTTCAGGGGCTGAATTCTATTTTCATGCTGCTGTGATAGTTTCATGAGGGACACTCTGGGCTCTTAAAGCAAGTGTGATATAAGAATATATTTCTGATATGATCTTACCTGTAAAAAAGAGAAATATCCATATGTTCTAGGACTGTTTGTTGATGGTAAATATCCAGTGCCTGCGATTCAAATTAAGATGTTTTACTTCCACTCTTTTTCTCCTCTGTGGAGCAATGTATCTCCTAGAATGGAGTCTGGCTATTTTGTTTTCCAGCCAGGTGATTGACATTTCTTGTGTGTTTTTTTTTTTTTTTGTCCTTGGTATAGAAATTCCAGATGTTCTTGTTTAGATCTTCCTAAGCTATTAACTGTGAGAAAAACTAAGTGGTGTCTGTGAGTTTGCAACATTAGTCTGAATATATGAGAATGTCTTCTATGTACTTTACATTTGCTGGATTTGAATTGAGTATTTCTAATGGAACAGGGAATATGAGTCTACCTAGTTTCATTTTCATTATTTATGTTAGATATAGCATCATGTTTGTCCTCGTGTTGTTTTCTAAATAAATGCACTGTTGTTAAAGTCCTGCATGTTTCAAATGCTTTGGGGAAAGGACAATTTTATAGGTCAGTGAAGTGCCAGACAAAGAAGGGTAGTCTTGGCTCATAACTGAGTCTGCTAATCACTACTGCAAATAGTAATTTTTAAAACTGACTAAAAATATTTTAGGAAATAATGTACAGCATATACCAAGCAGAAGAGGAAGATAAAATAAAACTTTCTTAAGCACGTTTAATTTGATGTTCCATGAGGGTCATAGCCCCACTGTTTAAGTGGTGTTCAGCATCAGCAGGAACAGCTGTGCCTCAAGTCCTGATAACCATGGAAAGGGGAGCTGGAAGAAGAAAGTGTTTATTCAAGTGCTGTGGCTCTTTCAGACTGTATAGGCACACTGATGAAAGCTTCCATTTCTCTGACAGAGCTCCAGAAACAGATTCTGCAAGGTGATGAAAACCTACCTAAAGTCTCCTTTTCCTGGCATGAGGCAATGAAAGTTGTGCTATTAAATCTAGTTCTTCATCTTTTAAGAATTGAAGCTTTCTTTATCCAGAGTCCTTGGATTAGTGGAAACAGGATTTGTGATCCCCTGGTAATATTCACAGTTCCTTGTAATAAGTTATTCTGAGATTGCAGTTTCCACTGAAGAATGTGGTTGTTTCATTGCAAGGTGTTCTACCCGATTAAAATCTACTTTTCCCATTAACCTCAAATCACTTTGAGTCCCTAGACAAGCAGATCTTCATATACCTGCTCCTTACCTATCTGAATTCTCCAACTTTCTGCTTCTGGCAGCCTCTAAAATAAACTTCATACATTGTTAATGCCTAAATCTGCGGCACAGTGAAAGATAAAATAGTGGAGATTCTCCAAGCATAAATTGAATTTAACATAAAAATAAGACATCAACTGTTGTATTTGCTGTGTTATTACATATTGTATGTAACTCAGTATGAAGCTCTGGGATCCGTTTAAATGAAACTGCCAGAAATTCTCAGACTAAGAATCAGAAGGAGCCTTGCTGTGTAACTGAAGTCTCCCCTTGAGGTCGGGAGTGATTTGTATCCCTCTTGAAGGAGTCAGATCTACTGATCATTATGGAGTATATGGAGGGCTAGGTGGTAAAGGCAGATGTGCAGACAAAAACAGCTGTGCAGTGCTCCAAATCATATGTATCTGTTTTCTTGGGGTTATTACATAAGAAGTCAATTTATGCTGCAGCGGGCTGTAGCCAAGGAAAAACAAACCTCAGGACCTTGGTCTTTGAAAAAACAGCAGGGAGAAAAGCAACTGGAGATGCATACATTTCAAAGATCTGTACAAATAATAGATTTTTATCATCTTTTTGAAAGTTTGGCTGAACTAAACATTCTGGAGGCACTGCTTATAACAACCTGAAACAACTCTTAATGACTTTAATTGTTTGTTTTCTTTTTTTCAGCAGGAAGAAGAATTTTATTCTTTGCCAACCAAAGCATTTTTCTTAAATCTAGAGCAAAATTGTCAATTTCAAAACAAATATGCTATTTTGAAATAGAAAGTCAGAATACTCCTATTTTGAAAATGTTGAAGCTAATTCTTCTAGAAAATGTCAAAATAAACTGTCATAACATTTAACCCTCCATAATTTTCAAATTGGTGAATATTTTTTCATTTCTCTACAAGTGTAATTTCTAGCAGATCTATTATTCAGCCTTTTTTTTTTTTTAGTTATGCTTTTGAAATCCTGGCTGATAGTGACTGCAGATCAAAATCTACCACTATTTTTACTCATCTGAGATTCCATCAGGTCCTTATGGGTAATGACAATAATACAAGCCTTTTTTTTTTCTCTGGGACCTACACAAATATAAGTTCTATAGACTCAAGTCCTTAAAGTGGGACAGTGCTACATGCCTTCTGAGCATCATAGAATGCACCTTTCCTGACAATCATCATCTGGGTTTTTGGCTCCCCATGGAATGACTTAGCTTCAAAATCTTTATGTAATGTCAGCTTTCCTTTTATCCTTAAGGGAAGTGTTGATCTTGGGCAAAGCTATCTACAAGATGTCTTTGTCCAAAATGCCAAAATGGAATGTTCTGAAATAGCATGAAGCAGTGCTGTGAAAATGCAAAGCTTGTTGGAGACTGGCCTTAGGAGACAGAGCATAAGGTATGCAGCTTAGCTGCTGGATTCTCTTATCAACACTTGTAAAAATATATGCATGGGAACACAGAATGAACACTCCCTAAACAGCTCCCTAGAAAATAGCTGCAAACATGCATTGCAGTACAGGAACTCCATGATGTAGGCAGTGCTTTACCAGCACAAAGAGGAGAGACCCAAAGAGGAGCTTGCCCAGCTTCACAGTCCCTTTTAAAGGTTAGGATCTTCCTGTGGTACCAGAGCAAGGAGAGCAGCTGTGCTGAGCTCTCTGCACGTGGCCTTGTTAACCTCTAAAGGCACCTCTGTGTGTCCATCTGCCTGTCTCCCTGCTTCCCTACTCTATTGCCTACAGGGCTAAGATATATGCAAAGTCATATAAAACAAGTCCAGGAATTCCAGATAAGGAGGTTAAAAAGCATGCATACAGAAAGAAACAAGTTTTTCATTAAATACTTCTGCCTTTCAGGACAGAAAATGATCCTGTGCTGGCACCATCACTTCTGTAGCTGAGAAATGAGTGAATTTTGTCAGTAAAGAGACAATAACCTCATTTCTCCTACCCTGGCTAATAGATGGGTCTCTGAAGTAAATGAGAGCTGTAGGTCACCTTCTGCTGTAGGTCCTCTGGAATATGTGGTGGTTCCTCCCACCTAGGCTTCCCTCTTTTGCCCTCACATTTCTTACTGAGGATGTATAGGCAAGGGCAACGTTCTTATTCTGCATAGATGTGCTTCAAAAAGGCAGCAAATATGATTTAGTCTCTGTTTTTAATTTATTATTCCAACAGTATGCACTTATAGTTTAACACTTTATCTGGACTACTAAATAACAATTTACTATTATAAAATGAAAGCAGTAGGATTCTATTAAAGTTTAAGAAGTGGCACAGAGTAGCATATAGTAGGGTAGCAAAGAATGAGCCAAGTTACTGTCAATATATCTTTAGCTTGACTTTAATCATGCTAATTGAGATGACTACAACACAGGAGGGAAGAAGATTCAGAAACAAGCTGAGACTTGCAGTCATAAAGATCAAAGAAACAACTTGATTAAAAAGCCAATAGATGTATTTATAAGCACTGTATAAAATATTAGATAGTCATGGAGGAGAGTGATATGATTTTATAGCAGTGATAAAATGTTGAAGACACTGAAAACCAGCGTTTTTGTGCTTCTTTTACCTGCATATGTGCCTTGGTCCTTGTCTAGGGCTACAGCAACATTTTATTTGTAATTTTGTTTCTGAATTCAGTGTAATTGAGCTAACAGTTCTAATAAATAGGCCATCTATTTGTGATTTTTCAAGACAGAATATATTTTTGGCCTAATCTTTCTTCTATTGTCTTTATAACCACATTTCATACAGGTGACATATGTGATTTCCTTGTTATGGGAGTCTATTGCATCTTACTGTTTATTTACTCTATGCTATATGCAATTTTTAAAAAATATCTTTTGTCTCATGCTCAAAGAACTAATCTTTCGTTGAACCTCCACAGTTTCTCTTATAATTTCTGGATCTTATCTGATAGACAAAAAAAGCTCGTGTTTTGAGAGGACAAAGGCATATCTGTAAACCAAAGTATTTGTTAACCAGCAGATAAACTCATGTCAATAGAATACCCAACCAAACATTCAGAAGTGAGAAAGGACCTGTTAAGTAGGTGCTTCCTTGCCATTTCTTGACTCATATACTTCCTATTGTCTAGCCTTTCATGCCCCTTCACAAAATAAATTTAAGGCTGGGAAATACATGCTTACACAATTGACATGCATTTCTTTGTTAGAAGTAGCATCCAAACGCTTTATTTGTACATAAGAAGGTAGATTTGTGATGTGGCATTTTTGCTCTAGGTAACATTCCCTTCAGTTGTGAGATGGGACTAGAGTCACTAGGACATGGAGCTGTACTTGGCAATCCCTGAAAAACTAGTCGAAGATGAGGCTCCTCAACTAAACTTCAAGAGTCTTTGTGGCCCCACTTTTTAGGGAGAGAAAGGCCTGAAGCTGTCTCCAGTCTTTTGGTGCTGTTGCTGTGGGGACTACTTGAACTCATGGTGGTGATTTAGGAAGATATGGTTCATGACTGGGGCCAGCAGTGCTAGAGGCTCTTTTGTTGTCACAGAATCTCAAGGTGAGGAATCCCAGAGGTCTGTCTCTGGGTCCTTGAGCAACTGCTCTGATAGATCTGGACTCCTTTTTGGTTTATGGTTTCTGTTGAGTGGCACAAAACCTCTGATTTCTCTGATGTAAAACTAGGTTTCTCCTGAAGCTTGACAGCCTTTAGAGATAGCGGTCACTTTCCTTCAATTAAAGATTTTGTACTTTTAAGTGTTAGGTATTTTATGCTAAAAAACTTTGAAAATTCTTCTAAAAATTAGTATTTAAAGTTTCTCAAAGGGAATGAATGTCAGAAGGAATTTTTTGGCTATTTAAAAGAAAGAGGACTTATGATCTATACTGAAGTCAGGGATTGTATCATACCTGTGATAATAGAACAGCAGTTTGGCTTTACATCTACAATCAGTTTGGTATAAATACATATTGCAAATTAAGCAGACGAGTCCTAACTTTTCAACTTAAAATAATACTAATTTCCTGAATCCATTGTTTGTATTGCAAAATTAGATTATATGCTTTTAATTTACACCAGCAGTCAGACTAGGCATATTTAATGTAATTGATACAGCTGGCTGAAAGGGGGATATGTTTTAAGACAAAGACAGATGTGAATCAGTGGTTTTCTGTCATGAAATATGTAATTAAGTAATCTTCTGCTCTGACATATGGGAGAAACGGAACCTTGGCTGCAACTAGCATGTAAATAGCAGCCCTGTGTTTTGAGGAACAAAGGGTGATATTTACAACACAGACAGCATGTTATCATTGTCATCATCTCTCTGTAGTTAACAGTACCTTTTTCTGAAGGGTCCCTCAATGTTACAAATTTTGCCATTTAAGGTCTGTAGAACACTGAACATTGGCTTTTGTTTTCCTTTTTTAATAGAAAAATTCTCTCAATTGTGTGTGTTCCAGGTTGCCATCTGCATTAAATCTGTTAATGTCATTTTAAGCATCAGTGGCTGAGGTGCCAGGTAGAGTCTTTCCAGACCCCACATCTATGCAGGCAAGGTCTCCTGTCCCTGTTTTGACTCTTTCTGCAGGATACAATGAAGTCTCCTTTGCACTGCTACAGCAAAAATTTGTATTTGGTGGGTACATATGGCTGGTTTACAAATACTTCTGAAAAATTCTCCTCTGCTTTGAGAAGGGAAGCCAGCACTTCTCCTTCCTTCTGCCATTAATTAGTGTCAGTGATCTAGATGTTAGCGGTGCAGGAGAACTTTCTAAACCACTCAGCATCCCCTGGGACAAGTGTTTTTTCTATGTTTTCAGCTTACAACTTCTCATCTCCTAAGTTTCCTTTTTTCCATCTTCTTTCTTCTTGATCTCTCATCAGACACCTTCTGTCTTTAGAATTCAAAGTGAATAAGAAAATCTTGCTAGGTGCTTCTTGAGTACCAACTGACATGCTCCACAGTTATATCAAAATTAAAAACTGTTAGCACATTACAGCTGATATTTGATACAAGATCCTTATTGGTTGATTGTTTAATATAGCTATGAGGCTAGACTTAGGTTTATGTATTGTGAAGTTACTCAACCTAAAAATATTCAAACAATGCCTTCCCCACTGGGTGCATGTTAATTTATAAGGCAAAGTAACACTTATTTTTGTTTTTTCCAATGTGCCAAGAAGAGGAGCAGAGATAAAATCAGAGAGCATATGCTAATTAACATGTTCTAAATAATGGAGTGAGCCTATCAGAGTCTCAAGCAGTGAGGTTTATGTAACTATCAGTTTCTTTTGCAGCTGCAATTATACTGCATCAGTTGTTCCCTAGCTTTCCCTTTTCAGCAGACCATCAGGTAGAAGCAGGACCTGATGCAAGGCTTGCTGAGCCTAGAGAATCTGTTTGAAATCTCTGTGGTGAGGGAGGGATTGCAATGCTGAAAGTACAGACACAGACTCATCTCCCATGTTAGAGTCATAAAGCAAGTATATTTATGCCTTGCAGTCTGGCAAGTGTTTTGTTTATGGCAGGGTAGAGGACTTAGTGGATAACACATGCAATCAAATTACTTTTTTCCATCTTTTCATGTATCAGAATACATATTCTTTAGATACTTTTTTTGGGTTGCATTCACCCTGTCTTTTACTTGCTTAAAAGGTTAAAAGTTTATGGCAACCGTGATTTCTATTCTTTCAGATCAGACTGGGAACTGAGACAAACTATCTGAAACCTGAATTTTGTTTGTGGTCAACTGCTGCAGAATTAGTACTGAATGCTTTTGAATCACTGCTTGGCATTTCTAATACTGCTGACTTTTGGAAGATCTAGAGTCAATTGAGATCAGTCACCAATATTCATGAAGCAGGTGTTACTAAGAACAGAAAAAAGTGTTGGACTTCATCCCTCCTCCTGTCAGCACGAATACCTGTTCTTTATTTTTTTGCAGCGTGCTTTGAAACAATAATATTCAATGGCTCTAGTTGTATCAGGCCATGGGCTACATTGTTGACCTATTTTTAACTCAGAGTTGTACAGATTGTGCTGTTACTTCTCTAATTTTTTCTGAGTGCAAACTGGGGAGAGTATGCTGTTTTCAGCTTGCAAAAGGGAAATTGCCATCTTTAGATAAGGCTTGGCAGCAGGAAAATGATAGTTTATTACTATTATTTCTACTTTGTTGTCCTGAATAGATGACCCCTGCAAATATCTCATATTTTTGTAGTGTGTGAAATGGTCATTGCACTGCTTTCTTGTCTTTGTTTCTCTGCAGGTGGGTTTTGAGAGCTAATGTGTTGATGCTTTGCTGTTAATCTATAGATTAGATGTATGTATCCAGGTATTATCTAGGAATACTGATTGTGGCTCTATATTTCCCGCAGTTGTCCTGAGATAAAAATATGCTGAAAGTCAAATGGTACTCTGGTTACATAAGGAAGATCACAAGGGACAAATGTGTGCTATCTAACTGGAGAATATTACTAATTATTTAAATTATTTCAGGAAAGAAAAGGACTTTAGTTTCTGTATAACATCCTAGAGGGAAAACAACAGAAATCTACATGCTTTACAAGCTGAACAGATCTAGTGCAACACCCAAAAATACAATGCTCCAAATGAAAGAGGACAACTGTCTGTCTCCTGAGTAGTGATACCAAATGATGTGTAAGCTACATTTGTCTTCCAGGGGGACTGCTTTTTTTTTTTTTTTTTTTTTTTTTGAGACTGGATTCTCATCAGTAAGCATTCAATAACACTCATTGATATGTTGATCTCAGTAATTTTTTACTGTAAGTTGTATGGCTGGACCTAAATACTGGTAGAAGTCTTCACATCTCAATACTTCAATAAACTGTCCAGTTCTTCTGGATATTGGTTTTTTAAAAAAGAAGTTATTTAAATGCACTATGACTGTCTCTAACAAATATTTAAGTGTTTCTCCACCATTATATGGGGTATTTTTTTTTTGTTTTAATTTAAAAATACCTCTCATCCAAGGAAAAAAGTGTGGCTTTGGAAAAAAAAGTATACACATAAAACTTGGCTCTGAATTGAAGTATCTGATATTGATAAGAAAAGTATCATCAGTCAGTGATTAAAAAATACCATATAAAAAAAATTCTGATAAAGGCTACAATTCTGGATAATGGTGAGAGATGCGAAAGAAAATACGTCTATCATCCACTTGCCTTTAAATATTACTAATAATATTAATAGGAATTGGCTGTGTCTTAGGGAAGCTTAGGAATCTGGGACATTTCATTAGCAAGAATGATTGCATTTCTAAGTTTGAAGTTCTTATTTCACAGCCTTGCTGGAATGCTTTTAAACTTAACACAATTCCTTTTCACAAGGGAAAAATAGGAGAGAGGAGGAAAAAAAGAATTTCTGAGTGCACTCTTTAATAATGTAGTATAACTTTTACTTTATGGACAATCATACTTTCTACTGGCAAGGCTGAATCTGGAAGAGCTGAACATCTGAGTTCTGAATTAAAATTTTAGTACTGAAAATGAATATGAAAGGGTAGGAATTTGGTCAAAATTCACTTTCCCTTACCCTGGCCTCTATGAAAAAAATAAAGTATAAAAAAAGTATTAGGACACTGCTAATTTCAAACAGATTTGGCAAACAAGTAAAATTCTTCAGAATTAAAGTTTGTATCAGTCTTACCACAACTGACAGCTATGCAGAGGAGAAACCCCAAAGCAGTGCTTTCTATCTCCACAAGAGCTTAAGTTACCTTTTCTGCTTCTTGTCCAGGCAGTCAACATGGATGGGGCCAGAGCAACTCCTGCTGAGTCAGAGTTCAAAGAAAGGAAGCACCAAGTTGAGGGTCTGTGGTTATTCACTGGGGGTCTGTGTAGAAATGCCGAACCCAACAGACAGTGAATAAGTGCTTTGCTAGTTGTGGTGCCTCTGGAATTCATTTGTTACTGAAACAAATTGGTATAAATAACTTAATGCTGAATATCTATTAGGAAAAGTATTCATTACAGTGATCTGAAAAATATAGTGAGTTCTGGTGTAAGGAGGATGTAAGAAAGATAAGTGATATTGTCCTTTAATGTTAGACAATAAACATTTCACATGGAGTTTACTATTCCTTGAACTTTCCAGCTTTGTATTTGCACTCAAACAGATAAACACTGTTGGAAACACTTTTACAAAAAGTTAGTTATTTCTTTCTTTTTTACAGTCATGTTTAAACACCTTAAGATCTTTGAAATCTGAAAAAGATTGGTTGCTGGATATACAGACTGATACAAAGTGAAGTCAAATACAGTAACAGCCCTTGCCAAAGTAAATTTGGTTCAAAATAAGAAATACAACCTTTGGCTGCTCAGAAATTTTATCCACACACTCTGGCATAAAAAAGTTAAAATGCAATTTAAGGAAAGATGAGTTGTATCAGAGAATTTAAGTTAAGCTTTTGGCTGAATTGCAGAGTGAAGTGCCAAGTGAATCTACCAGAAAGCTGGTGGAACACATACATGCATGCAGACATTCTGCTATACTGAGCCTGTACAGGAATTGAAATTCCTTTGAGCTAATGAATTCTGAAAGTGATGTAATGGCTGTTGTCGATTTGTTTGTTTTCTCTGAAGATGCCTTGCCTTCACATGCTGTGTTATCTTGCCAACAAACTACATCTTTTGCCAGTTTTCTTGGAGTGCTTCCATTAGTAATCTGTGAAGCAAATTCACATTGCCTGTTTGATCTAATATGCTTTGGCAACTTATCTGTGAAGACATCTTCGCATTGCACAAATGCAAGCTGGAGAGGGCATAGTGTGACACATGATTAGCATGTGGTTACCTTTTCATGGCCCTAATAATACAAACATAAAGGTAATACTAGCTTCCAGTAAAAAAAATGCCATGGGTGTTAAGTTGCTTCAGTAAAGGGTGGAATTGATAATTCTGGGATTTTTTTTTTTTTTAACCAGCATACATGAGAGATGCATTTCACAGATTAAAATATCTGGCCATTCTACCAGCAGAACTCAGATGTTGTATTAGGTATGTTATATTTCCAACTGCTCTCATGTATCAACAAGAAAAGATAGGGACCTGTGTAATACCAGCCTTTTGGAAAATTGTTAAATATGAGACAATGTAATTCCAGCCAAGCAGAGTCATGGATGTCCTCTGCTCAGGACTGATGGGTGCTGTGAGTTCAGATCAACACGTGGAGAGTATCAGAGATGTGCCTCTTCATTTTTTATGGTGAAAATGAGCCAAACTTCCCAACATCTGCCAGTATGGGCTATTGGTACAGCTATAAGCAATAAAATGCTCGATGTTCTTCAATGTCAGAGGCTGAAATGCTGCCTTGATGACATTTTTGACATCTTGTTGTTCAGCATGTTTAAGACAGAATGACTAAGCTAGATAAATGCTATATAGGGCAGTCATCTCCAGGCTCCATGCATCTATCTCAGAACATCTAGATGAGCATCTTGCTTTATTATATAAAAAAGGATTTTGCATGTCAGGCTATAACAAATACTATTTTGAGGTAAGGGCTGGTTTTCATTAATACCAATCTTTTTTGATACTTGAAATGATATATTTGCACTTGTAAGGTATCAGTGTTTTTGTTGTACCTGATATGTTGTTACTTTAATGTCAGAATCCCCCGCAGTGAAATTTCAGAAACTGTGCCAGACAGAGAAGCAGAAAAAGATATAAATTATATTCACAAACATGAGCAAAGTAATTTATGTGGGACTGATCAGAAAACTGTCTTTTCTTACTGCTTTTGAGGGAATGGTAATTATTTATAATAATTTTTGGAAGAATTTTATTAGATCTACTTGACTTGAAAAATATGTACCCAAAAGAATATGCCTTTAAAACTAATCAAGTAAGGGAGACTTCAGAATGCATTTTTTCAAGTGAATATACGATATATCTCACACTATAAATTCTGTCTTTGAACTATTAATGTCTTTTGTTGCCATACCAACAGTTTGGTTGGAAGCTGAAACCTGCTAGACATGTCTGTCTTGGATGTGAAGGGCTTTTTTTTTTTTTTTTTTTCAATAATTTTGGCTTCCTATTTACTTTTTATAAGATCAACTCTTGTGAAATCCTGTACTATGAAGGGCAATACCACAATGTGAAAATAAACTGGTTCTTTCATGTAGTGTGAATAAGGTAAGGAACAATATGATCTAATGAGTTGGGAGTTTTGTAGTGGATGCTTTTTTTTTTTTTTTTTTTTTTTACCCAGACCTCCCCTGTCTTCAAACAGAAAGCTTTCATGGAACTTAAAGTTATTCTTACCCGATGACCTGTGGGTTTCCTTTCTACAAGGATTGCATCTTCTCTAAATCTCCTGCAGTCATCCAGTCTGTAAAGGAAAAGATGCTTCTTTGCTTAGCAACCTGGTGGATATACAAATCACAGCATACTTTTTTGTTTCCCATGACACCTATACGACATCCATAAATATTTTAATCACAAACCTGGCATAGTGTGGGCTTGTTTTAAAATTTTATAAGTAAACAATGAAAATAGATATGGATGTAGATAGAAGGTAGTTAAAACAGCAGGAAGTACTCATATAGGGAAGAAATCACATGATGGTGTCAATGTGTAGCAATCAAGATAAAAGCTTTACATGAGCAATTTTGCCTGTCACACTGTAGAAGCACAAAATCAGACTCAGCTGAGTTGGAAGGGACTCACAAGGATGATTGAGTCTGATCTGGGCCTGCACAGCACCATCCCAATGAAATCTTGTAAGTCATTCAAGTGGCAGTGAAATGAACTGATCTGGGTTTGTGGTGACTTTATGGGACCAAATAGACTAGAAGAGCAAGTTGTCTTTGAGACTTATGAAGCCAAGGTTTAAAATCCTTTTTCAGGTTTTTCCTTTGAGTTTTTTTCTGTTGGATTTTTCAGCTAAGCAGATGAGTCAAAAGGGCTAGGGAAAGACTGGGGTGTGCTTGGAAATATTGTACATGTTCATCTTGTTATTCTGAAGTGTAATACAGTCAACTAGACATACAAATACATCTTTGTGCATATCAGTGTAGGTGACTTACATAATTTCCTGGCTCTTACATGGATTCATAATTCAACCACAACAGACTTAATGTCAGGCACGTTACTGCCAGCTTTTTCTCGCATATAGTGTTCAGAGGTGGACTCCAGATGCACTTTTGCTGTGGAAATCTGTCACTGATTTTTTTTTTTTTTTTTTTCTGTCCTAGAAACCACCAGCTAAGTTTATTTTTGTCTCTTCAAATGACATATGTAACCTTGTAGCCCAGTAAATTTGAGGACATTTTTGCTTGTAATAGGCTACATATTTTCCCTTAGGCTCTATTTTGGCCTTCCTGGAGATGTGTTTTGAGCTTGCAGCACCACTTATCTAATGACCAGGTGACTATAACCTACTTTTTTGGTGTTTGTTTAGCCCTCTATGATTGTGTGGTTGTGATAATCATTGCGTTTTCTGCAACTACTACACAATAAATAAACTCCTGCACAATAAATAATGTTAATTGTGTGTGGAATTAATTATCTGTAAGGTTACAATGAACTGCAGCACAGAGAAGTAAAGGCACAGGGTGACAGACCCAGGTCTTAAAAACACAGGCATAGACTTATACTGGAGACTCTGGGCTGTAAGCATCTCTCCAGTGACGAGCAAAGAAATGAAACCTTGGCAAGTTTGTTATACCAGAGACAGATTTACTGACAGGACTTAAAAGAAAAAGCCCATGAAAGGCAAAAAAACCGCAGCAAACTGATTTCTTCTGTGGTCTTGCTGAACAATAAAGAAAATACAAAGTCTGTAGAATATGCTATCAAACTTAAAAAATATTCTGAGTGCGGAGGAGGGAACCATCCATATTGCTATTCTCCTGGAAAAAATTCTCTGGATACTGCAGGTTCCCCTTCTCTCCTCTCCCCTGCATCCCTTCATTTCCCCCTTCCCCTCACCAAGCTTTTGAGCTTAAAAATGTCAATAAAACATCAAAAACATGCAAGTTTGGACATATAATTATACACAATTCAAATTACATATGTATGCAATGCATCATACTGCATTGTATACCATATTACATGTGTAATAAAACTTTAGTGTCTTTGCAACTAGGTTAAAAATAATAGATCAGGTTGTTAAGACTAATTAAGCTACCAATAAATTCTTGGGTTTGCATATAAGGTGTGCTCCTTCTGCCCTTGATGAAATTTTTAGTTTAAGTGATGAGAATTAATATCTCTAATTTGCAAAAAACAGATGGGCAACACACATCTAGAGAACATGGTATAACTGGTGGCATCCTCTGTACTGGAACCCTCTTAACCCTTTATAAAAAGGAAAATCTAAGTGCTATGTTTAAGGTCACAGCTCAAAGGCTGATTGCATTTTGATGGTGTCTGAATCACTGCAGCTGAGTTCTTTATGGACACCGGTGATCTCATGCACAATTCACTGCTAGTCCAGTTAAATGTCCTCTGTTATAAATAAATTACCTGCACAACCCCATATAAATAAAAGATTTCAGCATTAAATAAATGATGTGAACAAATAAAAAGGAAAGATGGGTATTTATATTACTATAATTAAACTGCAGAGGAAGTATGTTTTGCAAGAGGTTTCTTAAAGGAGAATGAATTATTTTTCACTGTGTCCTGTAAGCCATTCAGTGTTATTCATTTTGGGATATAGCCTTGTTTAAGTGCCATAATAAATGCATGGTTGCACAGAGATGGTACCACTGTAATTACATGTGAGTTGGCATTTTCTCTAAATCCTCCTTTGGTAGTCACTTTGGAGTTCCAAAAATGTTTTCATTTGACAAAATTTATCACTTTGTGTCTAAACAAAACTGCTTATAGTGTTAATTTCCATCATAGGAGTGTTTGCTAGACTATTAGCCAACAGGTTTTACTTGCATTAATATAAAAAAGAAAGGAAAATTAAATTATGGAGTCTGTCTCTTACCCATCCAGCTGAACACTTAATTGCTAAAGTTGGCAGGATGACTGCAGTGGAAACATTAATGTAATTGTTCACCAGTGCAAGAACACACATTAACAGCATATAGGATATTTTTATTTGCATTTATTTGAATAAAAGTTCATATATACTCCTTAACATTGGAAATAATTACCTGATTCACTTTGCAGAATGACTTAAAACTTAATGATTTATGAAGGATTAGTATGCATTCATGAAAATAATACAATAATTTTGTTGTTGTTGTTGTTTAGAAATGTAGATAAGTTTCTCTCTAGTAGCTCAGTGGTTAAAAATATGTAATGCTATTTTTTCGGTCTCTAAGTAGAGTGGCTAAACCTGGTACTACAAAAGGAAATGGAGCCTTTCAACACTGCTGAACTAAAAAAGATAGTGCAGATGTGCTAGGTTGGTTGGTGTTTGTAATTAATTAGTATTTCCTGTGGGTTTTGGATTAATTTCTGATAATAGGAGATAAAAACACAGATAAAAATCAGTGTCTGCTTTGGAACTGTGTTACTTCCTCAAAAACAAAAAATGCACTTGGAAAATCTGCTTAATATTTCTCCTAGGAAAAAGTGAATTTGAATATTGTTATGATAAAATTTAAAATGCATTGCGCTTGGTTTTCCAGTATTGCTTTCTTGTAAACTGAATTAAGCTGTGGAAGTACATGATGTTTAACAAGGGCAAGTACCTGATTCTGCATCTGGGATGGAGCAACCCTGCTTGTGTGTATAGACCAGGGAATGAGAGGCTGGAGAGAGCACTGTGGAAAGGGACCCGGCGTCTATGGCAACCTGAATCTGAGTCAGCAGTGCCCTGGCAGCCAGGAGGGACAACCCTGTCCTAGGGTACATCAGGCACAGCATCACAGCTGGGCAAGGGAGGGGATTGTCCTGCTCTGCCCTGAGCCGGAGCAGCCTCACCTCAAGTGCTGGGGGCAACTTTGGGTGCCACAACATAAAGAAGACATTAAGCTCCTAGAGAGCGTCCAAAGGAGGGCCATAAGGATGGTAAAGGGTTGGAGTTGAAGCCATGTGAGGAACAGCTGAGATCACTTGGTCTGTTCAGTCTGGAGAAGAGGAGACTGAGGGGAGAGCTCACTGCAGTCTCCTGATGAGGGGAAGAGAAGAGGCAGGCACTGAGCTCTTCTCTGTGGTGACTAATGATAGGACCTGAGGGAATGGCTTGAAGCTGCATCAGGGGAGGTTTAGGTTGGATATCGGGAAAAGGCTTTTAACCCATAGGGCTGTTAGGCACCAGTATAGGCTCTCCAGGGAAGTGGTCACTGCTCCAAGCCTGACAGAGTTGAAGGAGCATTTGGACAGTGTTCTTGGGCACTGGGTGTGATTCTTGAGGTATCTTACCTAGGGCCAGGAGTTGGACTTGATGGTCCTGATGTGTCCCTTCCAGCTCACCATATTCTATGATCCTATGTTTCTATGAATTCACTTGAGGTTGAACTAAGCTGGTCAATGCTGTGAGAGAGGGGTCTAAGGACACGCAGACTCTCCAGTAGATCATTTATCATGTTACAAAAACTTCTTTAATAGCATAGCTGAGTTAGGTACTTTGCCAAGTAAAGGTTCATGCCTTTGTAGGAGACCACACTAAGACCTTTTTACCTCCTCTTCTGTATGAACGTGGAGTTGCATATACTCAAAGCCAAGATTTGTGTTTCCAGATTAAAGCATACTGCATCGCTATGGAAGAGAGGAATAGCACCCAAACACAGCACCTGTTTTAGCTCCTACTGCCTTTACACCTGCCCCCTTTCTTGTGTTATTATAATATGGAATGATTATATCCTGTTTTTCAGATATATGGTTGAGATTTATCTACAAATTAAGACATCTAAACTAAAGTGTATCAGTTGGGTGTCCAAGTGTATCATATGACTGAGATCTCACAACAGTTATTCCAGGGCAAGTCAAGACAACCTTTAAACCAGTCCAGCCTCCTAAAACAGACACATGCAGCTTTGGCACCTAACTCACAGGCATGTAAGTAAACACACCTTCATTTACACACATAAATTAAGGTTTCGTGCTGTGAGACTGAATTGCAACCAGTGTATCACTTAAGATCATGTAGTATCTTGTACAATGTGTGGAATATAGATTGCATTGATTTGAATAAAATTGTTTCTGATAGGCTTTTTTGAGACTCACAGTGGTGAGGTGACACTTTTAGACCTTCCATGAAAGCATGGAGTCTTAGTTTCTCCTTTCAAAACAACTTTAAAATAACTGTTTCCTATGAAATACCGAACCAAAACCCACAAAAATAATTTTGTACAGCATTGTTTTCCCTGAAAGACAACTTTTGTGTTTCCAAATTTCAAACCTAAGTCAAATAAGTCAAAACTTAATTCTGAAGTCTGTACGATTGCCTTCTTTCACAACTGTGATGAAAATTTCAACACCAAACCATGAAAATATAAAGTGTGATTTCATTGATGTTTATATTTTGGAAGGGGTCAACCCTGTCTTGTAGTAGCTTTGAATCTTCTCTCTCGAACTGCAAATACCAAATGTTGCACACTCAGAAAATGTGGCATGCTTAGGGAATATAACCCCAGAGAACATGCAATGTGAGTTTTACGGAAATGCAGGGTCTAGTGCACTCAAATCCACAAAGATCTCTTAAGTATTTTCACTTTCATGTGATATTTAAACAGGAGTCTCTCTGCCTTTAATGCTCGCTTGGGCTTTTGTAAGCAATTGGAAAGTATGCATGTAGCTGATAGCATATAAATGTACATGTAATGGAGAGGTGTAAACACCACAATTTGGACTTGCTTTTTATAGCCAGTATGAGGATGCCCACGTGTACTCAGTTCATTTCGTAATACATGCTTCCCTAGCTGGCATTGTGATCTGTTTAATATGGGTTGAACTGTAGGAAAAACTGATCATTTAGTAGTGACCTTATTAAATCCACTCATCTTAGGACATAGGTGACTTTTGATACTTCTGTTTTCCATCAGGTACATGGTGATAAGATCTTATACTTTGGCTGACAAATCATGTATCAAAACTAGAAACAAGCAAATCTCTACAGCTTTTCTGTTGCCTGGACTGTAAAAAGCCCAGTTGTGTTTCTATAGCAACTGCAACAGGACAGCAATGATGTCATCACCCAGCAACCAGCTAAAATGTATATTACCTTATTGCAAATACTGGGTAAAGATAAACACTGAGTCATCTAATCGCTAATATGAATAATTTTGCCACCTTCTTTAACAATATGTGACAAAGAAGAAAAGAACTCATGCCTGACTGGTCAAAACAGGAACCACACGCAATAATTTGAAAGAGGGGGGAAAGAATAAAGAAAAGTCTTTGTTGCCAAACTCTGTTCTTTCCAAGCATGTGCAATGTAGAAAATGACTGAAAATATTTTTTTGTGTTTGTAGTCAACTTGTAAAAGTTTGTGATATTAGTTGTGAACTATAGGAGATACTGGTATGCTTTTGCTGAAAATAATAAATCAAACAGTTACTGTACATACCTGTACCTGTCTGACACTGTGCAGTGGAACTCTTGAATGAGATACAAGCCAAACGCAGGATACAATTGTTACTGCTTGATATTCTTCCCTGCTGGCTAGGCTTGAAAGCAAGGACTTGGTGCACCTCTAAATCTTGTAAGGAACTATAATTTTTCTCCAAAATTCAATAGACAAGTAAAATGAGCCAATCAAAAATTTAAGCAAAGTTTATTATGTTTCATTAATTTATCATCAAGTTGATTAAATATTTTCCTGCTAAATTTGCATAGAAGAGCTGAGTAGTACTTCTGCCTTCTCTCCCCAGGTTGTGGGTTACACTATTTTATCTTGCTGCCTGATATGGCTTTCACTGCAGGCCTTCATTTTCAAGCAGAGACCAATACAAAGTTTTAGTCCTTCGGGTAGAAGTTGCTCGCTGCTACACGATTACATTTCTGGATCTGAAAAATTAGTATTTTTTTTCTCAGTTCTTTCTATAAACCTATTATGAAAAGTCTTGGTCTTTGCAATCAAAATCTGTTTGACCCTTCCAGGTCCACTCTTTATTTGTATATTCATTTCTAGAAAATTAATTTGCTAATTAATCAGTGGTACTCCTAGCTTTCTTGGTAACTGTAAGTGATGTTTGGTCCCTATTCATTGTCCCCAGTGTTCAAAGAACTGTTTTCTTTCATGGTGGGAAGAGAAGATGTGTGTGTTCTTCACTGGTGTTTTTGTATTTCTATTGACTCTCCTAAAGAAGGAGATTTGAACACCTCTGGTGCCAGTTGGTACACAGACCTTTCTCTGACCACTGCAGTATATCTGCCCTCCTTCCTTGCTTCCATTTTTGGCCTTAACTTTCTCATATTGCCTGTTCTGCCTTTGGTCTCTGTTTTACACTTGCCTCATTACCACACATCTTTTCTTCTGTTCTAATCTTGGGTATAAGTCAGCAGTTTCCTTCAGCTTGGCTTTTCAATATCTTTCTCTAGCCCTGATCAGGCTCTCCAGCTTCCTTGTCCAGTTCTGCCTTGGTTTCTTTCTCTTAATATTGAATTCAGGAACTAATGCCCTCTATACCCCATTGTTGCAACTTAGAGATTTTCTTTATTGTTATCTCAGCATTCCCATTAGTGCATAAGTCTGAGGAAAAGAATATAAGCAGGAATGGCAAAGTACAAATGTAGTGACATAATCTTCAATATAAAGGGCTTATTAGAAAAACCCCAGCCATTATGCAACAGGTACCTAGAAGCAAGGAGAAGACACACAGAGATGTTCTGTAAAATTACAGAGAGATCTGCAAAATCAGTTTATCTAACTCACAGCACAGTGAGAGAACTGCCTTATTTTCTGTATCCTGAGAATGCTGTGATTTGACCTGTGCAATTGCCAAGCCAAAGGCTTTTGTGAAAACACACCCACATGAAAAGTTAAGCAGCAGGTGGATCAGGACTTTAGCTTCATGGGCAGATGTGAAGTGAATCCTTAGGAATGGTGTGTGAGTAGAAAAATAAACCTGAGGATTGAAAATAAACATAGACTGGGGACTAGGGCAGCAAAGAAATGTCAAAATTCTAAATACATTTTGTTCTCAAAATCTGAATTATAACATTGCTTTGGCCTCTCAGAGTCCCAAGAGCTGCTGCGTACAGCATGTCCCTGACCAAACCACGGAATAAAATCATAGAATCATAAAATGGTTCGGGCTGGAAGGGATCTTTAAAGATTATCTTGTTCAGTCTCTCCTGCTACCTCCTCCCAACACCTTCCTCTAGACCAGGCTGCTCAAATGCCATTAGTATTTCACCCCTTACAGTGAATTTCATGCCTTCTACTTTCTTCAACATAGTTTTTATTTGAAACTGGGTGTTTTCCCTAGATAAAATCCAGTGCAGCTGCTCTTACCTTAAGAAGAAAATAAATAAGAGGCATATTATTTCTAGTACTGATATTTTAATTTGGTCCTCATAATTGCTTCAGCAAGCTAAACAAACATTTCTCTGCCTAATCACCAGAGCCAGCTGTTAAGAGAGCTGTGGCTTTGAGAGCTAAACATGTCTTCAGTGTTAGATAGCCAAAGCATGAATTATCTGCATCATTTTCACAGTTTCAGCTAAAGATATGGCCTGTCCTTCAGCAGATGCTTTATGTATTTGTCTCCGTGACATGAGATACAAGGGGAGATACTGATGTATGTTCTCCCTCACTGTGGATATCTATTCTTAGGATGCTGAACCTTTGTCTTCGTTCAAGTAGCATGTTATACTAGAAATACCAGTTCAAAAGCTTTATGAATCAAAGCACAAATTCAAATTATATAGGTTTTCTGTGCTTGGAAATGTTCATTGACACATGAATATCTTGCAAGTCTGCCCTACTCTGAAGAAAAATGGATCATCTAGAGATTGGCCTTGTTGACCTGTGCCAGAATTCTCTCTGTGCAGTCAGATACATCAGCGTTCTTCTAACTTGGAGCAGAGTTAACCCAGTTGGTAAATTGAGAATGATTCTACCAATGTTAATTGCTTCAGCTTGTGAGTTTTTCAGTATTTTGAGTTAAAGCACTTGCAGCAATATTGATATTTTATTTTATTCTTATGGTCTCTATTGTGTGAAGATTTGGGGTTTTTTTCAGGTAAACTTTCATATTCTGCTCTCTTGTAATGATCTAAAGTAATGAAAAAACGTGCACATCAAATGTCCATAATATGTGACATTCCCCCTAAGTTCCTAAATGAAAAAAATATTAGTATTATGCATCTGGTAATTAATAACCACCATCAAGATCCTGCAATTCTTCTTTTTCTAGAAATTACCTTGACTTAGAATGGTTAATGACATAAAGTCTCTGCTTACAACATCCTGAACAATTTATAGTGGAAACACAATTTTCATCAAAAATTAGAGAAAGGTGTGAAGAGGCAATATGTATCTACAATGTTTGTAACTGGACAAGAGAAGTAAGGATGAAGGACATGTCAAAAAAATCCAAACCCAGTTTGTGGATTTTCCTCCATCACTCCAATTCTTCCCATCGTTCTCCATGGGGACCTCCTTCATGGAGTCTTCAAGACAGCTCTTAATGGTGAAGGGACTGCCTCCATCCATTTCTTAGTACTAAAAAGTAATTTCATCCCACTGGTAAAAGGGATACCCATAGTTTATCTTAAAACTCCAGAAGTTTCTCTCCTTTTCTTTTTTCCTTTTATGAAAAAATTGTGGTTAGCACTGATTAATCCTTTACTGAAGGCAGAGGCCAGAAAATTATTAGGTGCCATATCATTTATTTGTTCTCTTTTGCAGTTTAAATAATGGTCATAATCTTCATTCAAATGGACCTGTATAACCTATGATTCTTTAGCCTTAATTTTTTTAAATTTCTTTTTTATCCCTTCATATCTGCACTCCTCTATATTTCCGTATTTGACACCTGCCATTTGTCAGTTCTTTATCAGTTTCCACAGTGCCAGAAGGTTGTGCCATTCTGCATTTGATGCTGTCTCTCAGTAAATGGCACTTTTCACACACATCTGTGCATTACATCCCCTTACTGATTTACCCACCTGTTCCCTGAGTTAACTGGGGCTCATTCGATGAGAGAGGCGGCTTTCATTCCTTCTTTGTATTATTAAAGGGCTCTGTACCACTTCATGAATGCTTGGCCCCAAATTTATATCCCTGCATTCTCAAAAGAATTCTTCATTTTTAGCTGGAAACAACTTTAAAATATCATTTACTGAGTGATTTCATCCACTTTCCCAAGGAAAGAATACTACTGGTACCTGTACCTTCATCTTCCAAGAGTGCCAATCTATTTGGTTCAAATGGTTTGTGGTCAGTAGGCTGTATCTGTATTGTTCCAGTTCCTTTTACATCTATGCAAAATATTGGACAAACCTTTATCTCACTGCATCCTGAATTTTATGTGCCATTCTCAGCCTGGCCTGAAATAGGAATTGTTTGTTGCTGTGAGGTTTGCAGATCATTCCTGTAACAGGTTTTGAAATTCTGCAATGCTACATCTTGACTATAAATAGTTTTAAAAAAAGTTGAGATTTTTATTAGCATTTCATCCATTAAGTTTGACTTGCATTATAATGTCCATATGCATAGGTGTATTTGTTTACACAATGTAATAACACAGAGTGGGAAATAACTCCCTCATCACTGGAATACATTTTTCAGCTTAATCTCAAACCTGTCTCCATTAGAAGTGTGAGATGTAGCAAAACTAATCAGGTATCACCTGTCGTAGTAGTTGAAATAAATTGCAGTTTCCCTTTCTCTACACAAAAAACCCAAATCAAACTCCCTAATTTTGAGCAGTGTTATACTATCTTTAATTAGTTTTAAGTAAATATTCAAACTTAATAATGCAGAAACTTTAGTGAGCATGCTATGTTCCTGTATGCCAATGACATTTATTCTAACCTAATTTGATAGTTTTATGAGATTCAACACAGTGTCAGTCACTGCCTGTTCTGTATTTTCATGTAAATGTTCCTGTCATTAGGAGATATCCTTGAAAAGAGAAAGAGAAGTAGAACATTTTCTAATAGCTCCTCCTGAAAAGGCGAAAAATACAGTAAAGAAAAACTGATATGATCCTTTTGCTGTATCATCTAACAGTATTTCAAACAATTAGCTTCACAGTGGGGGCCTGAAACAAGAGAAATTCTGTTTCTCTGAGCACTTCAGTGACTACCTCTTCCAGGAAGGGATAAAAAAATTACATTAACTGTTTTCTGTGAAGGATGCTTTAGGCTGATCAAAGTTTGCCAAGTTTTTGATTTTGATTTAAATTTCTTTAAATATACTTTCCAAATCTAAAAATTGCTTTTACTCAATTATTTTACTATAGGAAGGCTAGAGAGAGTTCATCCAGCTTATTTCATGTTAGAAAACCAGTGGAAGTTTCTGATGCTGAAAGGACTGCAGAAAAGAAAAAAACATTCATGAAAGAGATAGGGAGAAGGAAAATTTCCTCTAGGGGTGTTCCCCAGTCTGGTCCAGCACTTGGAAGTCCTATCCATCGTGGAGGCAGTGTTACTATGCCAGTATCCTTCTGTGATCTAATGAAACACTAGCCTGGGAGGCTGGAAACAGCTTATTTTGGCTTATATTCTCAAGACAAACAGAGCTGGCCCATTTCAATGGGTCAGATCAGCTCAGGCCTCTCACTCCCACTGCATTACTCATTCATTGTGTTGACTTATCTTTTTTCAGCCCATGTATTTTTTTCATTATCAACAGCTAATGCTAATTCCTACCTTTTAGTTTGTACTGAAGTGCAAATCTGTGTTCAGTATAGGCTGTTGCTGGAAAGATAAATTTAACTGCCAGCTTACAGGCAAGGATGGCACTTTATTAAAAAATTTAATATAAAGTCTGAATGTTATCCAAATATCAAAAGAGTATCAAAACACAAGTTCTTTATTTAAATCTCAGAGGGAATTGCTGAGGTAATGCAGAGTGTGTTTGCCAACAGACGTGTCTCTGATTGTAAGAAGCTAAGTTAAATGAAAGCAATTAGTATTTTTATATAAATATTAATGTTTCTACATATAGTGCGTATTGATGTCATATTATAGCATCAAAACCAGTCTTTTGTAATTTTATTGCTCCAATTTAGCTGCAGTCCTTAGAACGATGGAAGCCCCAGATATTGGTTGGTGATGCTATTTGAGAGGTAATTGCAGTTTTTTAAGCAGACAAGAAACACTCCCTCAATGAGAATGCAAAAAGCCCCAAAATCAGAGTTCACACCTATGTTATGGAAAATCAAGTGATCCCCATTCTGTAATTTTTTTTGGTTAAAGATCTGACAAAAAAAAAGCATCTTACATCCAGTTATATTTTCTACCATCTAAAAAGCTGTCTTATGGTATGGAGAGTTCCATAGTTTTCCTGATTTTCTTGTTCCATTTTAGTGAATATGCAATTGGAAAATACCGTGCTGAATAGTTCTAAATAAGAATTTCCTGGCTTGCTTCATTCTTTGTTTGAAAAAAAAAATAGAAAAAGAAAAGAAAGAGTCTTGCAAATGTGTAAACAATCCAGGAAACATGAGTGAAAGCTGCAATCTTCCCCCTGACCTTGTAGCCTGCTTCCAGGCTACAGAAATGGATTCTACTTCATGCTCTTCTGTTTAGCTTCTTTGCTACACTTCAGCTTAATTGGGGCTACAAAAATTAAGAGTGCCCTTTAGATTGTCCAATGCCTCGATACGCCTGAGAAGAAACATGGGCCTTTCAAATTGCTTAAACAAAGACTATGAACCCAAGTTTCTGGCTGTGTTAACAGCTTTAGCAGTAAGTTAATGTGCACAGTGACCAATGCCCCTGCTTAATCAGGTTCTGCCAACCAAGTGCCCATTGCCTGCCTTGAGAAGCTCAAAGTAGGTGCCCTCTGTAAAGATCGGATTATCCATTCCTTGTCTAATGGCTTGGGAACCAAGGACCTTCAAATGCCCAGTAGAGATGGTTACACTGGTTCACAATGCTCAGATACTAACTTTAGAACTCAAAACCAGTCTGTTGATGGTTTTCATTCCTTTTATCTTTTCTTCTGCAGTACAGAATTTGAATGACCACTATCATTCATCTGAATCTGGCACTTATTACATTGCACATGGGCTATAAAGGGCTGAGCAGTCTAAAGAGATGCATATTTACTCTAATTCCAGCTCTGGGAAAAAAAACTTTAACTTGTTCAAATTGACTCTGAATAGTCTGAAAAAAGTCAATAGATTGCTTTCTGAAAAAGTAACCACTGCACATATTATATGCTTCTTAATGGTATTGACAATTTTACAGAAAAAATGCATGTCTGGGGATTAAGGTGCCTGGTACCCAATTGACTGACTCTAGGACCACACTGGAGAAACATTGTGGGCTTTATTGGACTCAGTTATGACTTCTACAGAAGCAAAATGAGTTCATTACTTCTCACCATATTCCTCTGTATATTGTTTTTGATTAAACGGAAATTGAACTGAGACATGGTTGCAACTTTTCCATTGTTGCGTTGAGAGGCCTGGCAGAACCTAGCTCCTCAGTTGCCCATCTAAAATGTATCTGCCACCCCATTTTCCGAATGTCTGCTACTATCATTATGGTCTTGCACAACATCTCGACAAATAAAATTTTGCTGAGATGATTAGAGGTTCTGCGCTATTAACATTGTCCATGAAAAGTTTTTTGTATTGCTACTACTGCTGGTTCCACTGCCAGGGCGAAGACAAGATAGTACAGGATCACAGCTATACAACTCCAGCCATTTACATTCGCTGCTCTCTCTTGTAGTCACATGAGACATTTGTCTGTAGAGTGAGTTACAGAATGTGATTTCTGAATGAGAAGCAAAAGAAAAAATAATTTCTGCCCTTTTGGAATAGCACTGCATGTTTTGCATGCTGTTCTTTATATTTTTTCAAACAAAATTTAGAGATTCCTAGGGCCATTCATTTAAGAACTGTTTGAAATGTATATCAGAAAATCTATTTCTTCTTTTAGTGTTGGAATCACACCAGGAAAAGAATTTCACTTAATCCATTTTCAGAGGTGAATGTATCTTAGCTCCCCTCTGTGGAAGCAAATTTTATCCTAAAATGCCATCTAAAAATGAGAATATAAGATATTGAAATCAGGCTCTGTTTTGGTGACCCTCAAAGAAACTGCAAAATGCTTAAGCTAGAACTGCATTTTGACACAGGAAAATTACTTTAAAAAAAGAAAAGAGAAGTTAAATCCACATGCAGTCAAAAATGTCTTGTGCTGCTGTAGCTCAGGTTTGGACTTGAAAGAGATCCATCACTTGAATACAAATTTTTTGTGGTGCAACACAATTGGTATACTTAATGATGCAAAATATCCAGGCCTAAGTGGTGAGTTTTGGCCTCTCTATTGGCTTATACATATGTATTTTCTTTATTTTTTCCTTTTTTTTTTTTATTTTTTTTAAATTTTTTTATTTTTTTTTTTTGCCAGCTAGCATATATTAAAATTCACTGGGCGCAAGGCTTTACAGGTAGATTAAAATGAAATCTGCTTACTCTAGTCATATAATGGTTTCAGGAGAGCTAATCTTTCTGAAGACTAGCTAGTTGTTGTGTTTTGACTTGGGAACTTTCACCATCTGCAAGGTATTCTTGACAGAAAACAGATTATTATTAACCTCTATTCATTTGTCAATATTAGAAGAATATTAAACTACCGCATAGTCCATCTTCTTGATAGTATATTTGATTTGTGGCCTGCAACTTTAAAGTTTTCTACTATATTTACTCAGATTAATTTTTAATACCAATTTTCTACTTTCTATTTGTTCTGCAGAGGCATTCATGTAGTTGACTTTTACCTCTAAGACAGTTTACTTACTTGCTTAGAGAGTATAAAATACATATATATATACACACATATTCCTTGAGCTGAAGGACTTTTGAGGACATATGTGTACCTTAAATGCTTTCTTTTGAAGTGTTTAGCCTCTGTAGTCTGAATTGGATCTCTGCCCTGCATAAATTTTCCCCCAAGAGAAATAAGTACGCTTGTTTTATAAACCAAACATTCTGTCGTGCAAAGTCGCAACCCTAACTGCACATACCAAATAAATTTGAATCACTTTCTGGATCCTTCAGTGCCCCTGATTTTTGCAAACTGGCTTTTTGCAGCTAAATAATAGCTGATATTAATGATGCAACATAATGCTCATTGTCTTCATGAAGCCAAAACATGCAAAATTCAGGAAAAGCAATTTTAAGATGTTGCATACCAATAAGGAAGAAAAGAGAGGCAGATGGAAGTGGTGGAATTGATGTATCCATTGCATTTTTGTCTTGAGCAGTCATTGCTAGTTTGCTTTTCTGGGCTGCAATTCTTGAATGTGTGAAAGCCTTCTAGATGGGAGGTGTCCTCCTCAGGCAACCCAGTGATCCTGTCGCTTGCAGCTGGCTCTCCCTAATTCTGCTCTGTGAGCTCTGTGGGCTTGGTGTTGTTTTGCCTCTGCCACTTCACAGCCGCTTCTAAACAGAAGGTGGGGGGATATGCAGAGGGATTATTACAACTTTTCCCCAAGAGGCTGCTAGCAAGATCTTCTAAAAAAGAAAAGCTGCTTTGACCTTGGTCTCTAATAGCTTTTTCCCCCCTATGAGATACATTGTCTTGCATGTAATTTATTTTTCTGAGTTGGTATGAGCTGTCAGTTCCACTTGGCTGCACTTCTTGTAGAAAACTACTTCTTTGCTACAGTTTCTCTGTTGGAAATCATGTGGTGGGGAGGAGGAAGACCTTGCATGTCACCACTGTATGCATATAAAGGAGCCATTTACATTAATAGCTAGTGAAGTAATTACCTTTTTTCTTTTCTTTTTTCCCCATTTTTTCTTTTATGTTTTTGTTTTAAAAGGCAAGAAATAACAGCTTGTCTCTCTGAGAGCAAATAACACTCTTTAAAAGCAGTTGCCAAGCAACCTGCATTTACAGTTTTGCACTAAACTCTGAAAGGTGAAGAACCTTCCCTTTTCAGTCCCCAAAATAAAATAAAATTGAAATAACAGACATACAGAAGACCCACTATTCTAGTGCTCAACTTGTTTTTGGTACCACAAAGTGTCTTTTACAGTGATATTCAGAGTGGAGCAACCTGCTAGTGTTGTGGAACAACACATTCAGGTCAATAAAGGAGGATTATTTTTCTTCCAAAATGCACTTATTTACAAGAAGTTTGAAGGGGAATGCAGAAAAACTGTTGATGATTTTCCAGTCAAATACTCAGAAGAAAATTTCACCCCAATCCTCAAAGAACACTGTGACTCACAACTGTTTCTATAAGGTATAGGTGCACACATTTTTCCCCAAGAGAGAATCTAAACACCTTGCATGTTTTAGGCTACTATCAGGGAGATGGTTGGGAGCAACCTGTGGTAGGGAACTGCTTTTCCCACCGTTTCACATGTTTTTTGGCATTTGAAATTTTTTTGTGAAATTTTAGATGGAAATACAGACAGATATGTGAATAATATGAGAAGAGTGTCAGACTGTGGAATTGCCAATGAACCCATGCACTCTAACACAGAAATTGTCAAGACGGAGATGTTTGTACACACAAAATTCTTATATCCAGTCTTGTAATTCAAGTGGTTCAAATCTGCATGGCTGAAACATCACAATATGAGCAACAAATATTATGTAGGATTTTTCTTTTCCAAGAGGCAGATCAGAAGGGCTAAGAAGAGTTGTTAAGATCAATTGTAGACATTGTCCCTGCTGCAGTCAGCCCACAAGAAGAATGTTCACCTGAGCCCTGGAATTTGAAGACATTGCAGGATCTTGGAGTTCAGGTAGAGCTTTAAGTCTCATAGATTTATGACCTGATCTACCATTTATCTGCTATTCCATACAGAGTGGAATAACCCTATACAGAGCCCACAAACTCTTCTTTGAACCTCTGTGTGAATCACAGCATTTTGTGTAGCTCTATCATATCCCTTTGGAATTTCGGCATTAATTGTAATTTTCCTTCTTAGTTTTCTCTTTTAAATTGCTGTATAGTGCTTCTGTGTACAAAACTGTCTCTTGCATTCTAGAGCTACATTTCAGTTGGGAGGGAGAGCTCCCTGGCAGATTCTTAGCTGTTCTGGGCTGACTGAGAAGTGAGCTCTCCAAAGATAATGGTTTTGAATGCCTTGAGTGTTCATACTGCCAGGAGAAAGACAATTAAATACAAAGGTTGTAAGGGACTTTGGCTGCTGAGTGCCAATCTCTTAATTTCATTTTATTATCAATTATCTTTCCTCCCTTTTCCACAAGAGAAAGGCACACAGAACTGCACAGATTTTAGTGCTCTGTTGGATCACTTTTGCCATGTGGCTCAGCATTGAAGTTGAGAATCTCACGGCCTCCATTTGGCATATTTTAAGATTAACAATACCTTGGGCAAGAGGGACAAGATGGACACAGTTCACTGAACTCTTTCTGAGACAGGTTTTCATCTGTAAAATACAGGAAGCAAAAGCACATTTCTGTATTGGTGTGTGTGTGTTTCTGTCAGTGACCATGAAGATTGTTATTTTTGCAGTCACTTCAAGCTGAATTGCATTTTGCACAAAGCTTTAAAGCCTGTCATTGATACCTTCTCCAAATGACTTTTTCTACACACAACAAATAATAATGGAATGGATCAAGATATGGGCCTGATAAATATTTGAGTTTACCTGACAATCTGTTAGTGAGCTCTCTTCAAGCATCCGAAAGCACTGTGCTTGCTTGCCTCCTGGTGTCAGCAGCCAAAAAGCCATTTAAGAGTTTGAGTGTCCTACATTCTTCAGAGTATCTGTAGGCTTAAGTTGACTTCTGCTGAGGGGAAGGGAGGACATCAAATAGTATCTGAAGAGCGAATTCATTTTGCATGACTAGGGTTTTGTTCGAGAACTTTTCAGGAAAATTTAGTGGAACATTCACAGTTAAGGAAGACAATAGGAAAGATGGTAAATTGAGACTTAGCACAGAATTGCAGAGTTCCTGATGTTGGAAGTGACCTCTAGAGGTCATTTAGTCCGAATCCCTTACTCGAGCAGGGCCACCTAAGGTTGACTGCCCAGGACCATCCAGATGGCTTTTGAGTATCTGGAAGGATGGAAACTCCAGAACATTCCCAGGCAACTTGTGCTAGTGCTGGTTGAACTCAGTGGTGAAGATGACAACCCAGTGATTAAAAACTTTTGAATAGCACCTTTAACAACTATACATCCTTGCTAATGCAAAGGCTTGGAATTAAGGACAGCCTCTCAGAATTTCATTTATCAAATGTTTATTTTCTTCCTATATATTACAACAATACTTACCAAAAAATTAAGAAGTGTCTTCTGGGAAGTTTCATGGCATAATTAAGACAAATAAATTGGTACTAATTTTATAAAAACGTATTTCTTCTGTTCCTGTAACATTTCTGTAAATGCATCATTATAGAAAAAACAAGTTCAAAATAAATTTAAATAGTGGTTTTGGTTTTTTTTAAGGCTTTAAAAGTGTTGCCAGTTCTACATTAAAAATAATTTGAAGATAGGGAGTCTTTTGAAGATAGGATCTGTCTTTTTGAGCATTAAACCAAATGTTATTACTCAACCAGTTTTTAATTGTGATTAGTTTTTCTACAGTTCTGGTAAGGGTACTATAAGTATTGGAGTATTGCTGTTACCCTTGGTGGTGCTCATAAACACCTAGCTACTTCAGAAACCAGAGCCTGAACTTCAAACTGCTTTTGCTATTAACATTAGTTAAGGTAAACTCAGGTTTTCTGCACTTCTGTGAGTAAAATATTGGCTAGAATATCAGATTTCTTCCTGCCTTTTCAACTATACCTGCAGAGTGTAAAGCTGATTATTAACTCCATTTAAGCCTGCAGAGGTAAGAGGCTAATCATAGGGATTTTATTCTTTGCAGCCTGCATAATGCTTCTTGTTTTTAAAACACTGTGCAAAGTCTGCTGCCTATATGTATAAATACAATCTACTGACCTAAAAAAAAATTGAGAAGGTTTTTGCTAACATCAAAATATTTTGTGAATGTTTCACCCAAAGTTAGCCTTCTGTTGTGTGGAATGTGAAACAGCAATTGCAGGTACCCACAGAGCAACATATGAGATGCTGGTGGGGTTTTCTTCTGACTGCTGATAAGTGCCTTCAGTACAGACTCAGATGTGACTGTCACAGCAGTTTGTTACACCACTAGTAGTAGACACAAGAATATGAGAACTTCAACCTATTTTAACTAGTTAACACAATCCAAGAACAAACAATTCTAAATGTACAGTATTAAAAAGAGACATTGAAATGCTGAATAGGATTTTAGAAATGGCAACTCTTTCACTGGAAAGGTTTTAGAGCAAAGAGAGATAAAACTGGCCTTTGGTTTGGGCTGTGACTGATGCAACTAATTTTTCTAGACACTTCAGCTATCTGATTGCATACAAGAGTAAAATTGTTTTTGACATTCATTGTGCGCAAAGGACTGTTATTTTACTTTATTCAACAGTTGGTTTTAACTCATGACAGAATTATATTATATTTCATTTTTAGTGATTTGTGAATTATTTGGTTTTAAAATTTTGTAATATGTTATGTACCTTCCACTTCCCTTACAAATAGAAATAATGCAGTCTTCTTTCAGCCTCTAGATTTGGAGGCACAAAGCTTATTTTAAAGACAATTCGTGGGTAAATTTTTATCTAGCAATCTGTTCTAGAGGGGTCATGTGAAAAATTAAAATTAAATATTTCACCTTTTTAAAATTCACTATCAGGACTTAGGAAATACCTACAGGTTAACAATCCTGTATTCTACTTACAGGCCCAGGTATTCAGAACAATTTCTCTAGTTTAAAAAAGTGTAGATTACTATTAAATCAGCATAAAAGATCCTGGGTTTTATTAATTTTTAATTATTTCCGTGTACATTTGTCTCAAACATTTTTGAGAGCTGGTGTTTGTTTTGAAGCGAGCAGTGAAAATAGGTGGATCATCTTTCCATCTGTTTCTATCTAATGTCTAACACAGCAATGCAATAATAAAGTTTCATACTTGAGTCCTCTGAAAAATATCACAGAAATGCTGTATAAAACTTACGTTTCCAACAATCTTTTTTAAAGTTAAAAATATGAAAATATTAGGTCAAATGCAATTTGACAATTTTTTAACCATATCCGGCAATTTAATAGGAGCGTAGGTTACAATAAATATTCCTTGCTAGAGAAGAGAAACGAGGTGTATATGTGCTGCCATGCCCAGTCAGTGTCCCAGTTGAAATATCTACTCATAGTAAAATATTTAAGTCATATTGATACTGGAGGGGTTTGAGTACATGCTTATAGTAGAGTGCTCTGATGAGTAAGGATGGATTTAAGTGTGCTCTTAAATATTCTGCTGAGCACAGTCCTGAACTTGTAATGTAATAGTGATCTATTGAACAGGTAGCAGAGAAACCACTGAAATCAGCAAGTTCCTGAAGGATTGTAAAAGTCTGTCTTTGTGGAGGTTATTTGTTAGATTAGGCCAATATCAGGAGTAACAAGTATTCAGCCTCAAATTAAATTCAAAGATGTTTTATTACTCATAGTTTGAAATGTGTTTAGCATTTCCTGTAATAATAAAAAGCTATACTTGGAGAAAATTCTGCAACAGGACTCTTCAGATATATACACGTATTCTAATTTTTTTTAACTCTTAAGTTTGTTGATATAGGGTGGGATTCCAGTTGGCACTGTGGCATAGGATCATTCAGCAGGTCTCTCCTTGGGTTTAGTATTCAGCTTTTATTTTTTGCAATCAACAGTTCTTAAAAGATGTAATATGACGTAAATACATCTATTTTTAAGCTACTGTTTTTGGTACTTTATTATATTTTTACCCTAATTTCCAACTTTCCTTGCTTGTGTTTTCTTTTACTTCATTCCATGCACAGTAACTATGTAATCTGTATATCACTTTCTATTCACTAGTTCTAGGTGGCTTCTCAGGCTGATCCAAGCCTCTCAAGTGAACAGAAAAAGTCAAGTGAAATTTGAATCTGATCCAACATTGTCATGCTCTTCAACATTTGCTCCAGTTCACATTTCCTCTATTGCAGGTTATTGCTAATCAATTTTTTGAAATCATGACTTGTATTAAGTAGGGGAGAACATCTGTCTAAAAGAAATATCTAATATTCTGTCCATGAGATTTGTCTAGAAACTGGCTATTTAAGCCAAACATTTCATAAATTCTAGCATTTCTATGAGTGTTTTAAAACAGCTAATAGGATTATTAACACTGCAGGTGGGTTGAGCCTAATTTTCCTCTATAATATAATTATATTGCAGGACTTCACCCAGATGAATGATTTAATTTTTGGTATATGGCATTTTCAAACCTTGTGTAAGGTGTATTTTGCTCTAGTTTCATTATTGCTCACTATTTTTTTATTCCTTGTGCATTATAGTGTTTGCCAGCATATACAGTGAGAGTATTTCAAGGGAGGAGCAATATCCCTTCAGCTGTAGGACCAGATCAGTTTTCAACATGTCTAAATTCAAACAGAAGCAGATGCTTCAGGCTTCTCTCTCTGGCACAAAAAGAAGTGATCTCCAGTTTTTCATGCAACAATAGATTGCAAGTCTAAGTCCTCCCTAGAAATCACACTGCAAGTGTTCCTGGGACCTTAATTTATTCTTTTCTCAGATAAAGATAAGAATAGCTAGCAATAAATTTCTCTGTACTGGTATTATCTAGAAATCATTTTCACCTGCTAGACAATTCTGTGCATTTATCCCATTTGATAAATTGATTCTGGCTCACAAAGACCACTGCAGAGACTATAACAGTGTTACATGATTTAGTCATTTGATTGCTGAGCAGCAAGGGAAGTTCATGGAGGAAAGAGCTCATATATTGGTGGTCATCCTGATAACAAACTTTATGAGATGGCTATTGCACTGGCTTAGCTCTAATTTTGCCCGTTCTAATTTGGTGTTGTGAGTACTCATGCTGCCTAAATAACCTTGAAATCCAGATCCTTTGGCAGATAGCAGTGCTGCCCAGTCAGTTGGTGCTCATCTCAACATTTTTAAAGCTGTGCCCAAGGTATTAGCTCCTTGACTCTTGCCGAGTTTAATTGAAGTACAATTGCTTAATTTCTCTTTACTTTCTATGTGTTTTTTTGAAAATGCATCCCTGTAGACTGAAGGGTAAATATAAGAAGAACCCTTTTTGCTAGACAATAGGCTATTCAAAATATTGGA
The DNA here is from genome assembly GCF_052056855.1 of Sturnus vulgaris. Classification (NCBI taxonomy): domain Eukaryota; kingdom Metazoa; phylum Chordata; class Aves; order Passeriformes; family Sturnidae; genus Sturnus; species Sturnus vulgaris. The sequence goes on along the minus strand of NC_142245.1, from coordinate 49,971,734 downwards.
TGTTGTTATGCTTGTTACCAGGAGTGGGTTTGTGGTCATTACCATGTGAAAAAGAAAAGGTCACTGTGAAGGAACAAAAACTCTTTTCTGAGTGGAACATAAGCACTGGAGGCTGATAATCAAATCCTTCCCTGATTTTATCCACTTCAAGTGTTTCCTAAACATACATAAAAATGTATGTTAATATTGTCAGTGTTAGGTATTGAATGCACTATTGGATAGTGTCAGTTTTGCTCAGGAAAAAAGGTCTGAAGCTGAATATCATGCCCGGAAACTGACGTAGTCACCGTTTAACTTGCAGAAAGTCCTTGGAATTTTTTTTGACTCATAACAAACAGAAAAATTCTGTGGATTTTTAATGATTTCATTTACACATCTCACCTAAGAATCTGTTTCTTTATCATAGCCATAAGGAAGTCTGAGGTGTGTATTTATAAATTGTCATTTCCTTTTAGATCTTTTCCCTAAATATCCTCCTATTGAGGAAAGCAGCTGTGGAATTTGATATTCTTTTCACGATATGACTGAGTCAGGCCTAGCAGCTTTAAATTTGTGCTGAGGAGGTGGAAGTACATAGCAACAATGTCATGCAAACAGCCTGTAGCAGTCAATACAAGAAACAGAATATCATTTCTGGACATTGCTAATTATTAATTATTATGTATGAGTGTTCCAAATTATCATACTAATTTATCCGCCTAGGCACGATATCAATTTTGCAGTCATTTACTAAAGCAAATATTTTACTCATTCATAGAAAAAGATTAGACATTAAGGACAAACAAAGCAGCAGAAAATAAGGGTACGGTGTCAGCAGATGCTGTACAGAAAAATCTGAGAACAAACTTCCTACTCTCATGGACTATTCCCATAGATATGTCCTATTAAAAAAAAGAATCTATTCATTCGTATCTCCAGTAGTCAGATTTGATCTGACTGAGATAGGCCCCAATTGCATTGTCAGCTCTAAGGTGATTTAAAAAAACACTGTAAACTAAAAAAATTACTAAAAGAGTGTTTCCTATTTTCTCCCTTATTGCACTTTAAATAAAACCCTTGCTTATTTTTTAAATGATAATCACATTTCAACAATGAAAAGGAAGTAAAAAGAAGAAAACTAATAAACCCAATACTATTATTTTTGTAATTTCTCTACCCTAAGAAATACTTTCTTTCAATGTATTTCTCACATGGGTAATAAGAACCAACATTTTCCTAAACTAGGTAGACTTTCAGGGGAAAAAAAAGCTTCCTTGAGAATTTTTATGTCTAACTCAGAACATGAAACTAAATCTCCTGAGCTTAAGACCTGGTTGGTTTTGCACAGCACTGTTTTCCCATTTAATTTCACTTATATCTTGCAAGATTATTATTCTCAACTTTGGTGGTCAGCACTAATCTTTTCTTCCACATGTGGTATTGAAAGCTTTGAAAGTGTCTCATGTATAGGCAAAGAATTAAAAAAGACGAATAGAACTGAAAATAATAGATGCCCTTCAGTGAGGTGAAATCCTGAAGAGGACACTAAGGGAACCTGCATTTAGGCAGAGCTTATTCCTATAGGAACCTGTTGGCAGTCTGTGTATTCAAGGCTGGAAAGAACCCTTATGAGGCAATATATGACAACATATTACACAAGACTGAAGCAATGCACTTATATGTAAGAATGCCTAGTTAATAATGCTAGAATAGAGCAATCTGTCTGCCCAAAAAATACCAAAATAAAGTGAAACTAAAGCCAAGACCGCTTGCTAGTCAGTGGGCAGATGCTATCTTTCAAGAGTAGGGATTAGCTAAAATCTACACCTTTCCCCAAGCATATCAGTACACGTCAGCACTTCTGGAGACATTTCATTCACGCAAAACCTTGAGCAAAGAACAGATATCATCATTATTTTGTCCTGATATACAATTTAATTGTACACGAGCTTTCCATTCTAATTTTCTGAACCCTCAAAACTCATGTTGTTCATCAAATTATTATATGTACAGACCAAATGCTTCCTCCACGAAATATGGGACAAAATCTACATATTCAATGTTGTATACTTATTTATGCTGGCCTGCATGTACTTGGCCTAATTTCTTGTTATGAGGACTCTTGCTTATTGGTGTAAAATAATGATAGCATGAGAAGGATCTGGAATGTAACTGTGTAGGAAATGAAAGATGCATGAATCATCAAACCTATGTTCAGATCCTTAATTTATTTCTTGCCTGATATAATTTCACAAGAGGACATAACAAACACCTTATATTCTATTGCAAGAGGTTGCTGGGAAAATACATTCTTAAGAGAAGAAACAGTTGGAAGAAGAGGACATTTGTGATGTGAACATGAGTACACACACAGAGAACTGCTTATTGACTTTATTCCTAAAGTTATGAAGTAAATCACTTGGCATTTAAGAATGCCATGGAACACTTCTTAATTAACTGCAAGGTTCCTTCTCCATAAGACACTGCTTTATTCAGTACATGCTGCAGACCTCCTCTGGGTACAGGCAAGGTGTCAGAAGGCAACTGCTGTTTGGAATAACTCTGCCTCAGGGAATATCACACGTGTTATAAGTCAGAGGGCAAGAGAACAAGGAAGATCAACTTGCAGTTGACCTTGAATTTTTTGGGGATCTGCTGCTCCAGCTGGATCCCTTCAAATTTATGGGGCCTGATAAGATTCATCAGGCACTCCTCAAGGACCTATGTAATGCCATTGCAAAGCCTTTCTCAGTGATTTTTGAGTGATCTTGGGCACCTAGAGAGGTTCTAGTTGACGGGAAGCAGTTTTCAAGGGCAAGAAGGAGGACCCCAGAAACTCCAGGCCTATCAGTCTCACATCAGTGACTGTTAGAATCATGGAAAGGATTATTGTGGGAAGTACTGAAAAACACCTGGAGGGCAACTCAGTTAACCACCATGGCTTTGTGAGGGGAAAATCCAGCTTGTTGAACCTGATTTCCTTCTATGACAGGGTAACACACCTGGTTGATCAAGGGAGGCCAGTTGATATATTTGGATTTCAGTAAAGTTTTTGATACAATCTCTCACAAAATGTTCAGCACACAGCTGGATAACCAGGTTATACGGTGGGTGAACAGCTGGCTCATGTGTCAGGTGCAAAGGGTTACAGTGAATGAGTTGACAGCAGACTGGTGACTTGTCACTAGTAGGGTTATACAGGGCTCCATCATTGGCCTTGTGTGCTTCAGAAACTCTTAGGTCCAGTTCTTTTCACTAGTGACTTGGATGCAGGACTTGAAGGAATACTAAGTAAGTTTGCCAGTGACACTAAATTGGGAGTTGTTGACTCCCTTAATGGAAGAGATGCCTCAAAAAATTGGAGGGCTGGGCAGTCACCAGCTATATGTAGTTTAACAAAGGTGGGTGTCAGATTCTGCATCTGGGATGGAGCAGCCCTGGTTGTGTGTACAGACTGGAGAATGAGAGACTGAAGGGCACCACCTCAGAAAGGGACATGAGGGTCCAGGTCAGTGCTGAATTGACCATGAGTCAGCAGTGCCCTGGCAGCCAGGAGAGCCAACTTGTCCTAGGGTACATCAGGCACAGCATCACAGCTGGGCAAGGGAGGGGATTGTCCTGCTCTGCTCTGAGCCGGGGCAGCCTCACCTCAAGTGCTGGGGGCAGCTTTGGGTGCCACAATATAAAAAAGACATTAAGCTCCTAGAGAGCGTCCAAAGGAGGGCCATAAGGATGGTAAAGGGTTGGAGTTGAAGCCATGTGAGGAACAGCTGAGGTCACTTGGTCTGTTCAGTCTGGAGAAGAGGAGACTGAGGGGAGAGCTCACTGCAGTCTCCTGATGAGGGGAAGAGAAGAGGCAGGCACTGAGCTCTGTGTTGATCAGCGACCTGAGGGAACGGCCTGAAGTCTGGGAGGAGGAGGTTTAGGTTGAATATTAGGAAAAGGTTCTTCACCCAGAAGCTGGTTGGGCACGGGAACAAGCTCTCCAGGAAAGTGGAACACCACTTCCTACAGCACCAGCCTGTCCTGATTTCTTGAGCCTGAGTTCAAGAAGTGTTTGGACAATACTCTGGGACATAAGGTGTCGCTCTTGGGTATGGTGCTGTATGGGGTAAGGAATTGGACTCAGTGATCCTGACGGGTCCCTTCCTAAGGAGAAAGCATCTGTTATTAGAACAGTTCAACATCACCATTTATGATAATGTTCTTGAAAAAAACTCTGTCTCTGCCACAACACCCCGCTTATATCACATTTCTGTGTAATGCTGACAATGTCATGTAGCACAAGGTTTTAGTGAGTATCCAGGCTTTGAAGCCCTGAGGTATGATTTGCAAAACTGCTGAGCGCATTAATCTGTCATAAAAATTAATGTAAAATACATACAGAATCGATTAAATAAAATAATTTCTGTAGTAGTAGTCTGAAAGACTGATTAGTGGGTGTCCTTATTGGATTTCCAGTTTAGTTTGTACTTACTGGTTTTCTCCCATGTCTCACTTCAGCTTCTATGAAGAAGAAGTAGTTAACCCTCTTCTCCCATCTCACAAGCATGTTCTGAAGTTAAGTTTATTGTTAAGAAATTCATATTCTGAAGCTATACAAGAAAATGAAGTGGTGGTGAAAAAGTTTTTCTAATTTTAATAAGGTAGCTGGCATTTTGAAGGTACCAAAAGCATACACAAATTTATGAGAGTGAACATGTTAGATGTTTGTTTTGAATACATAAAAGTAATCATTTTTTTACTTTTCTTGCTGAAATATTTTCTCTATGAAATACTGAATTATTTTAATTCAGAGTCTTGTAAATGAAAATTCCTTCTTTTTTATCTGAGAAGAATTTGCATTTAAGAAATCAACCATGTCAGAAAGCGAAAAGAACAAAAATCTTAACCTAATATTGAAACAAATTATTTAAATTTTAACAGTATTTTAAGTTGACTTCATGTAAGAATTTTGATCTTTTTGGCTGCCTAAAACATCTGAGAGAGGAGAATGACATAGTTTTAAGTATTAGTTTTAGACACAAAGTAAAAATGAATATGTTTGTCTTTAGAAAAGTCACCATTCTGTCTTTAGATGCTTTGATTTTGCTGTTTTTGTAGTAATTATTTTTCTGGGAAAATGAAGTATAGGTCTTAGATATCTATATCAGCAATCTCTAGAAGCAACAAAACCAACTAGGTAAAAAACAGTGACACTTTTGGAAGTGACTATTGGCGCTAAGGAAATTTTCAAGCTTCCACAGGAGTCTCCTGTTTGATCTGTTTGATCTCCTTACTCTGACCCTGATTCCAACACGTTTTACCATGGATCTCAGACTGGTCTGACCTCAGAGATGATCCTCTTTTGAATAGGACATTGATCAAGAGCCCTTCCCTGGGCCCTGAACACTTAAAAAAGGGATAAGCATTGACTAAACGTATATTTTCAAAAGACAGCCTAAAAAAAAAAATTCTGTATGCCCTAACAAATTTCAAGATAGAGTTTGCAAGAACTTTTCAAAAGAAAGTCATAAGAGAATTTTTACAAAGGCAGAACAATCTTTTGCTGCGGCTATGATAGTAGAAATTACAAAATTGTTCTGGATATTTATAAAAGATATCAATAAAAAAGAGAGTCTGAGGTAAACAGCAGGCAAAGAGACAGGTATTTTTCCCAGTTACAAATTGCTGTAAACAAAATCTTACCCTAGGAAGTCACAGGCAATTTTAGTAAGAAACAGAAATATCAGCCTAAGTTTTAGTAAATGTTTGGGATGTGCCAGCTAGGCAATAATGTTCATTGGAAGCTGTTACCAGTGAGTTTCAAAAGTGTGAGATAATTCAAACAACCTATATTCTTCAGTGGTGACCGATTCAGTAGAGTTTTTTTTATGTTAAGCCTAGTCTCTTATGTTTGGTTTATTTACTCATTTATATTCAATTTATGTATCAGTACAATTTGCCATAGTTTTGATTTAAGCCTGCTCAGAATGAGGCCTTGGTGACTAGGGAGATTACCAGTGACTGATTCAGAGAAAGTGAACTTGGTCTTTAAGTGTCAGAAATCAGAGTCTGAATAAAAAGTAAAGGGTTAAATAAAGTGTGGTTCCTAGTACTAATGCACATGGGACCTGGTGAATTTTAAGGAGGTGCAGTCAGGAAGCCATTTGAAATGTGTAATCACAGGAACTTTGCTGTGATTACAGCTTGATAAATTCAGTAATGCTTTTATAAATGTTTTTATATATCAGTCCACTCATTAGGTATCTTCATGCGTAGTGGCCACTGCATATCTATGCATGTACCAAAATGCATGAAATCCCCAGGCACTCATACCCAGGCAAGCATGGTGAACAGTGAAGATATTTTTTCATAAACCCTTGTTGAAATGACCATCCAAGACAAACAAAAGCATCAAAGTATAAAGGATGTTGGTTTTTTTTCTGTAAATTGAAAACGCATTTTTATGATCTGGAAAGGACAATATTGTTTTTCTTTGGATTCTTCTTTTCTTTAGTATTTAATGTGATGGAAAATTACTTAAATTACTTGTTTTCCACTGTTCACAGGCAGTATTTTTTGATATGTCTATAGACCATTATTTTTATAATCCATTATTATTATGGTTTATTTTCATCCTTTGTGTTTCATGCCCTTGAAATAGGTTGGATGAGTCTCAGGTTCTGAAATCCCTGTTCTATTTTGCAGCTTGCCAAGAACACTATACTATGTTATGTCCCTCTCCTTTGCTTCTTGATAATGTTACCAGGTTCAGCTATGCAGCATTAATGTCACAATTTCTCTAATTCTGTCCCATCATGTGTTTATTATGATGGATTCAGAGGGCAAGTTTTCATTGTGTCAACCTGTGGGTGTCCCATAGTTTTATAATATTGAAACAGATATAAACTAACTTATCTCTAAATATATGTGAGGCTTCTCCTCCAGCATCTCTCTCTATGCAAGATTTCTTCTTCATATGTTATTAGTATAATCATATTTGGTAACCTTGGATCTATCAGTACTGTTTTACTCATCTCTGTGATGTGTAGAGTTGAAAAGCAAGATTCCTGGTGGTTAAAAATGATGCTGTGAGTCAGTTAACATTACTGTTTTTTTCAAGGAAAGATCCAGGTAGTTTTGTCTTTATGTGGTTTTTGTGATTACTTTGTTTACAAAGCCCTCTTTAACAAAATGTCAGTATCTGAAAAATCTCAGTGACACTTGACTGTCTCAACATATTAGCACAATTTAAAAATATTCAGCTTGGCTTGATATGAACCTCATATTCACCTTAAAAACTTACAGGTACTAGAAACAGGCCTTGCGTAATTGTGCACAAGCACAATTTATAGAACAACAGTTCTACACAAGCAGTTAAAAATGCATTTGCAGTTGATTTTTGAGTAGTAGCTGGTGAAGTAGTTCAGTTTAAATGACTTACAGATTTTCATCTCAATTCTCAAATTGGAAACGGTTAGTAAGTTTAAGTGAAGTATTGTTTTCATGTCTCTGCAAATCTGCTTATAATATGAACATTCAAGATGTCAGAAAAGACATCTGAACATGTCCTTTTGCTATATTTGCAATCAAATATGTGAATAGATTCTGGAAAATTCCTTTTCCTTCGGTAGGGATTTGATACCTGGGTAATAATATTTTCATAATTTTGATATACTTTAATCCAAGGAATTACTGTATAACTGTACCCTCAAACTCTGCTGCTAGCATCTTTCAAAAATTTGGAGGCTATTTTCATAGAGCTAACAGATTTTAGCGAACTGCCGTGTATATCAGCTATTTGCTGCTTGGTCCTTGGTGTGTCAGACAGCCTTGACTGTAAATTTTTGCAATCTTGAAACTCACGGTGATTCCCTGCACCACTCAACAAAGTGATTACTACAGTTGTTCAGAAGAGGGTTCAGCATGAGATTGTATCTTGGAATAAATGAAGGAAGGAGGTAGAAGGAACTCTAAAGCTGTCTCTAGCAAGACCTCACACTTTTGCTTTCTGGGAAGTTAGTTCCATTTAAAGATGAGTAAATGAGTAATCATATGGTGCCCCAGCATCTTGGATAAACTTGTGTGGGTGATCTACGTGTTTTAAACTCATTTCACTAAACATATGTATCTGTTAACATGCACATATTTTGTACTTACTCCAGATTGTTTTAATGTTACTTTCAGGAATCTCTTCATCTCAAGCATGTTTTCACTTTAATTTCATATTTCATTGACTAGATTTAGGTACTTATGCAGTACCTTATAACCTAAGGTGATGCTTCCTAGGTCAGGGCAGGGCACAGTAGATCCTTACACATTGTAATTTTTTCTCTTCTCAGAGATAAAATGATCTTCCTGTCCCTAGAATTCCTGCTGAGAAAACATGAATAAACCAAGGTTTAAATTCCTTGATTCTTGATTTAATCTCTGTAATCTGTGTTCTTCTTCAGATTAAAAGCAAAAGGCTTTGCCTCCTTAACAATAATTAGTAGTTTGGTTAGTCTTTTCAAACTCCTGACAGCCCACAGGAAAAATTTTTGGTTTTCTGATAGGACCATAGACACCTCTGAGACAGCGAACTCAGCACCATCCCCTGAAAAGCAGCAGAAGAAAATTAGGCAGGCTCTTTCATGTATAAATAAGCTTTTAACGATTCAGCTGATAGAGAGAATGGAAATGATTAGGTTGTCTCACTCTAGAGGAATATAAAAACTTAGGATTATAAGAAATATGCACATCTCTGAAAGATCTGGAAGTACAGCTATGGAATGGCTCAAATGATGAATTCATGAAATGAAGTTAATTTGGTTTTGATCCACTACCTCACTTGTCTCTTTTTTCAGTTTGCTTCCTTTTGTATGCTTCATTCCAACCTTCACTGGATGTCTTTAAGTGTCACAAACTATCTTTGAATTTTGTTTCCTAAGGGGGAAAAAAGTGCTGGAGGAGAGTTACTTTCTCTTAATTTGCTGTATATGTCATCCATCTTTAAATATAGCATCCTTTTATGGATATTCTACCTGTTACTGCTGTCCTTTCACAGCTAAAGCTTTTAAAATGGATTATGGCTTATTTTGTGAGTTTCCTCAGTCATATATTTTAAGGTTATTAGTCCAGTGCATACTCACTTATAGCTACACGCTGTCTTTCTAATCTTCAGTTACCTATGCTAAGATTTTAGTAATTCATCCTATAGGTCACATTCATAAAAGTGGGACACTTGTTCCTATAAGGTTATTCTGCTATCTTCAGCTTTTGTGGGATGGTATTTTTATCACTGATCTTTTATGAAGACTGGGTGTTTTTTGACATTCAGTCATCCTGACACTGTCCAATAAACCTTTATCCCCAGCTTTTCCTTTTGTGTGTCTGGTTGCTAGTTTTCATGATACTGCAAGTAACATTGACTTAGATTCTTCTCTTGGTTTTTAAGACAACACATTCTTCTAAATTCTGAGCTCTTGCTGGTTTTATCATTTCAGTTTTATTCTTTTTTTAGTTCAAGAACGGCTGTAGTTCTTCTGGATGGGGACATTTTCAGACATTTTCTCAAGATATCATTGTATCTCTCCTACACATTTTTGCTTCAGCACAGTATCCTCTAGGTAACCTAAGTATATATTCTCTACAAAGGAAATTTTATGTATATGGGAAAGAAAGGAGTTTTAAACGCCTGATGGGTCCCAAAGAGCAGACTATCAGTAGCCCTCATAATCCAGCCCTGTGTCTCTTTAACATCTTCGAATTTCCTGCATTGTGCTACCCCTGCGCTCTGGGTTATCCTGAGCAGAGACAGACTAGACAGCAGGTTAATGCTAAATGCAGCTGTGTGCTAATACCATCCTGGTGTATTGTTTCATGCAAAGCTTCGTGTCAAGAAGCTTTTGGAACTCTAAAGTTAAAACAAAACAAATTTTGTACATAGATATGAGTCCTGATACAATTTTTTTCTAGTACGTGGTACTATAACTCTATTAGTTTCAGCTGCTTCTGATTGATTCTAGTCTCAGCAAGGTGAGAAATCAGTTTACGTATTGGATACAAAGTTAAAATGGTTGCACAGATCATGGGAATTTTTCAAGAACTGACTGTGTAATTATTGCAGAGTTGCTTGAATCCAACCAGATTCACATTTCCACAACTGACTCATCCCTGTCAATTAGGTCACATCCATGAAGCTTGGTCAAGGTACCCAATGCAGCTTTGCTGTACATGGGTGCTGGGGAGATTGCTGCCTATCAGGTGGTAGACCAGGACAAGATCTAGTAATTTCTGGGACATATCTGACAAATGCAGATTTAATTCTATCCATGAAAAAATTAGAACAAATTTCTCCATGTAGCCTTATAGTAACACATAGTCCATCAATACAGCTTCTGAGAAAGATTTTTTTTTTGTTATGTGCAATAATGCACTTTTATTTGTGAGAATTCATCTTTTCTCTATCAGTATGTTTCCAGGTTCATTATATATTTTAAAACAGTATAATTGCAATTGGTAAAACCCAACTCTATTTTGCAGTTATATTTAACCAGTGACACCTTTTCTGAGCACCAATGTTATGTGGTTAGTTCTTGTTATTGCTAGCTTTCTGTAAGTGAATATGTAAAACTTGTTCCACCTATCCTCTTCCTCTGCTAAAACATGGGGACATTCTGATATCATAAGTGCCCTGTATTCAGCCTATTCTGCAAGCGTTCTATCCTTCAGCAATTTTCCAAAACATCTGAAAATTCCTAGGCCTGTGTACTATTATGAAAATACTTAAAAATAGGAACATTATTAACCCTGTAACTTTGAAAGTCTCTGTCCAAGCTTGAATGCCATTGTGAGTTCTTCTTTCTAAGTGCTTGACAGCTACTAATAAAGACTGTCAAGCTTGGCGTGAATTTTCCCACAGATTTTACCATCCCTCCCACTTTGCACACTCATTTGTCGTTTAATCTTTGAAGTCTAGAATACCTAGGAATTGACTGCCTTCTTTAGGCCTTCTTTCAAATATTTCTGGAGCCTGAAGCTTTACATTTATTGTATAATTTGGATCCTATTTCATAGCCTGTCAAACGCACCCTTTTAGTCTTTTGTGATGTTCTGTTGCTGTACTGTCAAAAGTCAGAACATCATCTCTGTGTATTTCAACAGATTCAGTTCCTTCAAGAAATATGTAGCACTTAGTGAAAATTCTCAGGAATATACTTTAAGCCTAAGGAAGCCTGGGAAAGTACTACCTCCTATATAGTACATCGAATGTGGCTTGCTTTGAGCTCCTCTTATCTGGGGAGATTTGTAAAAGCAAAGCAGATATACATTTAAGTTAGTGAAAGAATAATGCCTCACTTCATGGAACTTTTTTTCAATCTGTTTAGTTCTCTCAGATCTATACACAAAAAGATAATGCAGATTTTCTTTCCATGTTAGTGGCACCTATTGAGAGGCCATTTATAATATCTCTTGTCAGTTGTTAACTAAATGGTCAAGTTTGTGTTTCCAGCTTAGAGATCTGTAAACCAACAGGATCTATGGCCTGTATACACATACTCATACACATACACATATTCTGGACTCTTTCATGACATACAACCTCTCCATCTCATGCTGGTTGCAGCAGTTTTAAACTGAGTTTGGGCCAAAATGTTTGTTCCCACTGATTTTAATTGAATTTTTTTAATTTTCGTTTTCATTTCAAGTCTTCTACTTTAGCTTCACATTATAAGGTCTCAACTGTACTGAACTTTCCGCTATGTATTTTTGTTTCTGATTGAGTTGTTTGGAGTGCCCCTCATATTCTGCTGTTACAAACTGACTCAAAGGTTCTGTCCCATTACAAAGTCTGTACAAGCACGTCCAAAGTTACCTACCCAGACCTTGGGAACGAGCACAAATTTGGAAAGCAGCAGGACTTGGTATGCCACAGGCAAGGCTTGAAAACACACATGTAAGAACAACCCAGACAAAATCCATATCAGATAACCAGCACATGTTCCTAAAGACACACTGACAAGACACTGTAAATTAGTCCTATGATACACTGGAGTTCTACTGATTTAACCTCACGCTACACACACATCTGCCTAGCAGCCAACCTCATCAGAGCTGGAGATGCCAGTGCTCAGTCACAGGAGACCAAGGTAACCAACACCCTGTGCTTCCACATCCTAATAACATCTTGGTAGCTTCCACACATGGCTGCCGCTTACTTGGTCTGATATGCCTCATGACAAAAGCCAGAACAGCCAGATGTATTCTATTTTTGTTGTCATTTATAAAGGAACTGTGTTATCCACAGCCAGGCATGCACAAGGGCACAAACTCTTAGAGAGAAGGTAAACAAGAATGGACTTTATTTGGATTATCGCTTTGCCCATGATTGTCTCCCTTGCCACTACCTTCTGACCTCTCAGTTTCTCTTAATCTTTCAGCTGCACTGCCTAAGTGCTGTGCAAAAGGCCAACTAGCCAACAACTCCACAAACCCCACAGCTTGCTTTCTGTCTCTCAGGAAACAGAAATGGACTGTGAGTGAGAGGGTTTGGTCTTCCTCCAGAGCACAACACTATCCTAATGGGTTCTTTTCATCTCTTTGATTGAAGTTCTGAAGCGGAAATATTCCAAATCATTTTTTGAGGCCATTAACACTAGCAAAGACCTGGATTCACAAACCCCAGGCATTTAAGGTAGTGATCTCCCAGTTCCCATGTGCAAGACCTCTTCAACCAGGTATGCAAAAGTTCTAAGATGCAAATGTTTTTCATCTTCCTCTACCCATTCCCCTATGAACCCAGACATTTCTGCATTCATGGTGAGAGTTTAATGTATATTTTGAGTTGACAGAGATGGGAACCGAGTGGGTTAAAGTCTGCAACTTTGGCTGTAGCATGTTGTCTGTTGGAGATGCACTACCAGAAGTAATGTCCTGTAGTTCCTCTTTCCATCTGCCATATGAGGGCAAATCCATTTGTACCCAAGAGAGGCATGGCAGCATTTGTGCTGGAACTTGTCAAGGCATGGAGATTTTCCTGCCCAGTCCAAGACAGGTACTGGGAAAGCTAACAGGAGCAAAGCTGAGCTGAGTAGTGAGATCTCTGTGTAGCTGGGGAATAGAGGATCTGTAAAGAAAGAAATTACTATGGTAAACAGGTAACTACAGTTTTTGATATTTTTCATTAAGTACATGTGCATAGGAATATGTGTTCAAACACATACATAACCCTATAGAGAAATAGCAATATAAAAATATATTTATTATCTAAGGGCTAAAAGCAAGCAATGCTTTTGCAACTGTTGTATGCTCAGAATTCATATCCCCTCAAGTAGTAAGTAATACACATATATGCCTGAAGATTAAGTCAGATATACATTAGAAGCACTGCTTCTCATTCACATTATTTCAAATTGCATACTGAAATTCCAAAGACAGATCTTTTTTTCTTTTTCTTCTTGGAACTTGCAGTAGAAATTGCAAGAACACTTTTTCAAAATGTATATAAGAAATGTATATCAATAAGTTGCTGTGCATAAGAATATGATTTTTTTCATGCTGGCTATTTGAGCAGTCCTGTTTTCTGCCAAGTGGAAGGATATAATAGTAAGCCAAACAAGAACCATATGTGAAGAAAAGAAATTACAACATATATAAAAGGAGATAGCTGGTTTGTTAAGAAAAATTGGAGAGGCTTATACAATTACAATGAGAAAAAAATAACCAGCAGGAAGGAAGTAAACTCATGAATAAAGATAGGAAAAAATGAGCTTAAAATGACTAAACTAGCTGCTGCTGAAATCTTTCTCAAGACAAAGGAAGATGAGGCACATATCAAAAGTATTGAAGGACTTTGCACATATAGCTGCTGATAAAAGAGAAAGAAATCAAATATGGAAATGAACAAAGAGGCCAATAATGTCAAGGATGTAAACAGGCAGAAGAAAGATTCAAATTTATGTTTTGCATGTAAAGAAATTAATGTAAAAGCATACTGAAGAAGATTGTTATATGTATAAAATTTTGACCAGTACAGGTAAGAGGGGGGGATGTAAAGAATTCTGGGAGTATTTCTATGTAGAGATGAAGTTTGAAACTAGAAGCAAATTTTCAGCATAAACTTTCCATCATACCGCATAGAGCAAGTCCCAGTAGTCTGAAATGTAAACTCAATCACTAATACTATTTCCATCTCCTTTTATTTTCTTATATCTTATTTTAGATATCAGATCTGAGATGCACTCTCAGTTCCAAAGAGTTTTTGAATCAAGAGAAAATAAACCCTTTGTTTTCTTTTCAACGTGGGAAAATAAATAGATTCACTCTTTTTTTAACTCAGACATTATACCCATAATTATCTCAGACATTCTCTGGATGTTGTAAGCTGTTTTCTTTCTGTAATGCCAGGATAGCAGTGGCTGTTTCAGATCCACTCCCCAATAGAGCTGACATTACAAAGTTGAATAATTAGGGATTTAGTGTCACACTGAGGAGTAGCTGGTGTCCATCTTTCTGGGCTACAGAAGTGTCATGAGCCTGTAGACCAGTCTAAGAACTCAAGAAGCTTTGTACTATAAAGATACAAAGTTAAGACGGATTTTTAATGACTTTATATTGTCAGGGGAGTACTGTGCAGTAGGTATATCTTGCATGAATATTTTCTGGTATTTGTGGATAGATTTTCTGGGAAATTACCTTGAGCAAACTGTGGAATGAATCACCGTGGTTTCTCCTAGCCCTAGTGTTACATGTACTAAATATCTAAATATGCTTCACTGTTCTTGGAGGGGTGGGACAGAGTAGCCTGGGTTTTTTTCATTCTTTTGTATTACTGTTCTATTTTAGATACTGAAGGCATGCATCAATACAAGAATCTTCATTTTTATTCAATATAAAGCAATTGCTTAACTCTTACAATTTCAAAGGACCCCTCAGTGAATGAAATACGTAAGCAATGAAGGCCCTAAAAAGTCTCTGAAAATACTTCGTATTGTAATATATCTTAATTTTAACATATAATTGTATAGCCTGTGATCAGCAGGTATTTGGTTTATTGCTAATGTAAAGATCACAGGGACAACCTACTTGAAGAAGAAGTGAACAATCAATAATAAATGCTTCAACACTGCAACACTTCTGAAGATGAAGCAACTTGGTTTTGGGTACTGTGTTTTAGTTGGGACAGAATAAATGACTGTTGTATGATAGGCAGATTTCCTCACCTCTTTTTCTGAGGCAGTAAAAAGAGATAATTTTTCTTGGTATTATTTTTTCTCTTTATAAATGAGAAAACAGAATGTTCTTTGCAAAGTAGCTAATGACCAATGTGGGCTAATGTTTGTTGCTTTATGGTGATGAGATGGCATGTGGTAAAGGTGGTGTAAGAGCAGAGAATGGAGCAGCAGTATCTATTTCCATTACTGTTGAATGGGCTCATTGGCTTTAAATGAGCTTCTGTTTCAGTATAACAAAAAACTCCAGGCCTGGTAAATTAGACTTGTGATCTTGTGATTTCACCAAAAAAAAAAAAAAAAAAAAAAAAAAGGAACTAGAATCTGTCCTAACTGAGCTTCATGACTTTTATTTTCTTTAAAGAGAAAAAAATATTTTTTTCAGAGAAGACTGTCAAATGAATACTGGTATGAGCTTCTCTAAGGATTTCCTGAACATAGTCTTTTAAAAGATTGTCTTATTAAACCAATTCCCATCACACACTTCTCTGTCAAACCTGCCCTGAAAAATAATCCTTGCTATTTCTGTACGTTGATTAGACAGGCACATAACAAAGTCATTCCTCTGCTCTCTTTGGATATTAGACGACACAGTCCTAAGCTGGAATTCATTGATGTCCACAGCTTTTGAGTCCTAAGGTAGAGACTTCCCCAACAAGGTAGTAAAAACTGAGCTAGTAAACACTACTTTCATCATGTTAATTCCATTTTTTTTCCCCCAGAATTGTTTATTACCTTCCTGTTTTCTTGGCAGGCAAAATTGTATGGCATACATAAAATATACAACATATATATGACTAGAATAAGACAGAATGGTATCTTTTTTTGGGAGTGATATTTTACTTCTATCATCAAGATATCGTTTCTGTTTCCCTTCTTTTTTCTGTGCAAATATAGTTTCAAAGTCATAACTGAATTCAGTTATTTTGTTCTACCACTTACATTTTAGACAGTTCAAGAAGCTCCGTGACAAATACTGACTCAAGCTCTAATTTTGCTAAAAAGATTTATTTATTTTTTAAAATTGTTATTCAGAATACAAATATGCAATTATATTTTATTGATTTTTATGTGTCTTGTAGCACAGTTGATGCTTGATGTTCAACTTGATGCTGATGGAAATATATAACATTTTTGTAGTCATTTTATTTTTTGTACATAGTCAGATTTCCAGGGATAGTTCTGCTCTTCCTCTGCCAAAACTGTGTCGTTCCCATTAATACAATGCCAGTCTTTCGCAGCTAATTCTTTTTAACTGATGCAGCATCCTACTACGTAGTAGTATTTGAGTAGGGATTAAAATGTATTTTTCAGTGTGCAGTCAGTGGCTGTCCATGCAGAGATACTGCCTCTCATGCACGAAATAGTGGCTGAGAAGTTTAATGTTCCTCCAGCACTTAAATCATGGCAATATCTAGAGGCTTTCATGGAATGAAGCCCCATTATCTAGACAGTGTGAAAGGTGAAGGTTGTGTAGTGTAGAAAGGAAGAATAACTGGGGAAATAACAGACAAGCAGATGAGAAAGAGAAAAGGGTGGGGTGGCAAAGGATTGCTTGGCTGTAGTGGGGGTCACTGTCCAGGACAGAGTGCATGGCCCTATATCACAACAAAGGCAGGACAGGTGAAACCTGATTGTCAAATAGAGTTCGTTGCCATTCATGTAAATTCCCTTTTAGCTTTTATCTGCGGTTGCTACATAGATGATACATAGGTTTGACATCTGCACAGCTCTTCCATCTCCTCCTTCTTCCCCCAATAACATCTGCAGAGGGAAGTTCACTGCACACATTTTTTTTTTAAATATTACTCTAATTAATTAGTAAAACATTTTAGATTTTAAGTAATGGTTAATTTTGTTAATAGTTTTATTTTTATTCCCTCTCAAGTAAAAACATAACATGTTATTTCATAAAGATCCTGTATCTGTTTTTTCTCTTCTTTCCATTAGTATAATTTCCTAAATTTTGTCAAATGGGACATTAGGCTAAATATTTTTCCTTTCCTACAACTGGAAATATGATTAATATGTATTGGATAGGTTATGAAGTATTTATATTTCAAATTACATTGACTATCATGTAGGAATTTACTACTTTTCCTTTCCTTCTCTCCCTTTTCTCTTTCAATTCACTTAGAAAATAATTTTCTTGCCAATGGTTTTATATATCTGTATTTATACACTCTTCTTTAAAACCCTCAAAATACTGACAGATCTGCATTCTTTCCCAACTGTTGTGTTCTCTGCTTGCCACGGACTTTCTGAAAAGCACCATGATTGAAGTGACCTTGATATTACCCTCATATTCCTTCATTTCTCTAACTGACTGAAGTTTACTAATCCTGAGCAATCTCATTTATTTCCTTTTGTATCCCTCATATAAGTGAGTATTATCAGACCACAGTTAGAGGATCCAGAATCAACCCCATGGTATTCTCGAGTGATAATTATTTGTAATTTGCTCCATGTACAATTGCTGGTCCCTCAAGGCTCAGGCTTCTTTAAGATTGTTCTTTGTGTCCATTCCTCCTGACTGGGCACATTAAAATTCCCCATGCTTTAGTTCTCACTGGAATGGAGTTTTAATGCACCAGAAATCAAGTAGAGAGGAAGGCATAGGACTAAGCACAGGTGGCCACAATAGAAGGTTAAAGAAGACTTGGAAAACTCAAACATTTGTCCTTCCTTATACAGCAGAAAGCAGATGAAAGCACTCTGCCTGTTTGGCTTTTAATCACATCCCAGGTTTCTCCTGAGGTAGTACCAACTGTGCAATCTTCCTTTACTTACAGCTCTCAGGACATAACACAGAAAACCTAGAGCTCATTATCTGACTCTCTCCACTTCCATCAATTTTTCTTCCTTTATCCCTTCTACATTTTTGTGAGGAACAGTCCTTGTATTCAAATTTTCAGACTGCTGTTCTTACATTTGTCCACAGGAGTATTTTTACTGAAAAGGCTATTTTCCTTTTTCTCCTCACCTTTTTCTGTTTACAGGTTTGTCTTCTTCTTGTTGTTCTGTTTGGGTTTTTTTTTTTTTGTTTCTTTTCTTTTAACTTGCATGTGACTTAAACTCTGTAGGTTTTGTTGGCATTTCAATGGATGAACATAAGCAAGTATTTTTTACTTTGAATGCTTCCCTAGAAGTAACTGTGTTTTCTCTGATTTTCATGTATAAACATGGATTTAAAAATTTGCTTTCGGAGCTTGTTGATAGAGGTAGATTTCTGTGAGTGGTTTCTTTGAGATTGATTCTAAACCTTTTGCAAGCAGCCATAGAGTAAAAGGAAATAACAGCACTGGGGACTTGCCACCTTCTCCATGGTTTTGAATTTCCTTTTCTTTCTTACCTTCAGGAAAGTGCAATGGTCCAATTTGTTGTCACGAGGGTCATTCTCTCTTCTGCCTGGACATGCTGCATGTTTCTGATGACTATAGCAGTTGTACTTGTGGGACAGAAACTTTAAGAAGGCAGCATTTCCCATCTCCATTTAAGAGACTTTAAAAATCATTCAAAAAGCTGAAAACACCCAAGCAGCATCCTGACAGCAGGCTTTAGTTGACTCCATTTAGCTTTTACTCTTAAACATTTCCTTGTCCATAAATGCAGCGTTTTTCCTCAAGACAAGTTTCTGCACATTGCGTTTCAGATTTTCTTTGCATATCCCAATACTGCATGAAGCAATTGACAAATATGTGTTTTCTGTTGGTCCACGCACATTCTTCTTCCTTAGAATTCATGGAAGGAAAAGGAAAGAGTTCTCTCTTACTATCTCTTGTAGGAGGAAAGTCAAGTTAATTTTTCACAGTTGTGCCTTTATTCAAAAGCCAGACAAAATCAGGTCCTATTATTAAATTGCTTGCTCCAGTTTTCCATTAGTAAGTTGTAACATCATCACTAATTAATAGAATTTGATCCTAGGAACACTTTGATTGCTCTGGGGTCAATAGATTAATGAAATATAAAAGAAGTTTTACCTTCCTAAGTAAAAGTGTAAAACTTAATTTATAGTAGCAGATTTGTTGTCTCCCAAGTTACATGACTCTAATGATCCAAAGAAAATGATAGGAATGAGACAAATTGCTTAAAGGGAGATTGCATTGACTGTATATCTTCCTAAGCTATAAGATCTCCAGGGATCTCTTCCAACCTAAATTATTCCATGACTGCATAAATAAAGGGTACAAACACAGCTTCTACATCAGAAGCAAAGTCTCCATCTCTTTTTGGGACAGATGGTCATTAAGACAAGTTTCCATCAGGAAAATATCTGATATCAGAGAAGATATCCAAACATACTGCCTGGAAGAAATCTTCCAATTGGGATATAGTTGGAAAAAAGATGTCTTCTCAATCTCCAGTGCAGAACTAACAAGGATAAATATTTGTTGTATCCATTTTGAAATGAATCTGATTATATTGTGCATTAATTTGATCATTTGGTAAATTAGGCACTTTGAAGAATGGAGGCCTTCTCGTTGTGACTTTGATGCATTTTCGTATTTTAGTCTAATGAAATGTCAGTAGTTTACCCAATGTACATTTACTTAATTTCAGTTTGGCTTGACACAATAAAAAGTATATGAGACTCTTCTACTGCCATTTTAAGTATGTCTCAAGTACCTGTAAGAATGCATTAGTCTGAGCAACATTTTGGCAAATCATTCTACTCTTTCTAAACATACATCTGTTCACAATTTTTATTAATGTTTATAAGCAATAAGTGGGTTTTATATTTTTTTCATAAAATTTTCAATATACATTTCTGATTAGCATAACTTCAAATGAAACCTATCACTTTTAGCAAATCTTCACTTATGTTTACACTTCAGTAAGTCTGCATATTAATCATTGTCTTTAAAAGAAAAAGGCTCTAATAGCTGCTTTTTCAGATCCCAGGACAGTCAGGAGGCAGGCATGTATTGCTGCACGCAAACTCAGCATTTAAGTAAGCACCTCACTATGGCTGTTCCATGTCCCACCGGCTACGAAGTGAGGTTACTGTAGGATACAATAACATTGTTCTGCATGCTGGCAGGAGCCAGTGTGAACCTTTCCTTAGGTCAGTGAGTATCTGCCATCCTAGCTTTCAGTGATGCCAGCATGACACCTGGAAAGAGTAACACTTGAACAACCTGGATTATTATCACGATCTAGTCTTTAATAAGTACATTTAAACAAGATGGCACATTTCAGTGGTTCCTCTGAGAAAGGTATCTGATAATTTCCAGTTATATTCCGCACCTTTTAGGTTTTAATATGGACTGGACACCTGAGACCTAAATGCCTAAAAGGCTGTTATTGTCTTGGCTGTTACTGTCTAGCTCTGCTTGCTGCAGCAGGAACTCTAAGGTGTAGAGGTTAGCTAGATGGTGTTGAGCTAAATTTGGCTTAGACAAGCATAGGACTGTGCTTAAATTTCTCATTTCTTAAGTGTATAACTACAGGAGTAGACACAACTTTAAAACATCATAACTGCAGAAGGGTAAACCAATAAATAATATTTTTATACATTTTTAAATGCTCTCTAACATTTGCTTCAGGTCAAGTATAGTAGAATTGTCTGAACAAAGTAGATTATAAAAAAAATCAAGGTATTATACTTGTTTAATGTTCAGCAATTGTTCATTAAAAGATTGGCTAATTTTTGGGTGAATTCATTATTCAAACTGTTCATTGGTTTCTTGGCTTCCTAGCAGTTCGTGAGCTTTTCTTTACTGACACAATACAATACTGTACTAGTAGGCTATTGAAGTTTAATAATTTTATTTATTCTGTGTTTATTTATTCAAGCCTTAAAGCATTACTTGTTTCTCTCACTGGAATGATTTAGGTGCTTAGGAGATTCACTAGCATAATACGAATTTTATATTTCCCATATCAATATGTTATTTCAAGCAAATAACTTATAAATATTTGAGTGGAAATGATACTATTCATAAACATTCATAGTAATCTGGATGTTCAGTTATGCACATAACATGAAAAAGAGAGAATGGTAGATAAGGACAAATTTAAAATAGATTTGGTCGAAACAGTCATTTATGGAGATATTCTAATACATGATAACTTTGATTAATATCTTAATTAGTTTTGTGATTTTATCATGGGTTCAATTATACTACTTCTTTTGTTCTTCATTTTATTCATTCTGATTTTCAAAGCCCATTTTAGTATGCATTGGTATGGAATAGATAATGGGCTCTTACCTACAGCTGCTCACACAGTTCCTCTGCAGACTCATTGCAGCTTCATTAAAGGGCTAGCAAAGCAAAAAGCAGTTCCTAAACAAATATGTGTGTAAAGGCTCAATTTTCAAGCATGAGTCTGGAAAAGGCCTTCCAGAAACCTTGTGAGGGTAAGAAAAATAGTTCATATGCAAACCAGTAATGGCAAGCTAATCTAAGATATGGGATGTCCTCTTTAGGTCTTCATATTTGAAATTTGATTTATATTGAGAAAAGGACTATAAATTCTGTGTATTTCTCTTAACTCTTGTAAGATGAGATGTTTAAGTGGTGGCTTGAGGGAATCAGCTAAAAATATAAACCCTAAAGAGAAACTTTGGATTACCCTGTGAAAGTAAGCAAACATGGAGAAATCTAAAGGCTGCAATTTATGCTATTTTTGAAAGTGTTGTTTGTATGTAAATGGAAATGGGATTCTAAGATGTTTCTCTATTTTCCTGTTCCTTCGCAGGACCTCAAAAAACAAAGCAAGGAGGGAAGAAAGGAGCTATGCTTCCACTTTTTCTGATTGTGGTTAGGGAACACATCTTTGCTTTATTCTTTTCATAAGTGCAAAAAGTTAATATCCAAGCATCCAGCAAGATCTGGTGGAGTGACATGGAGCAATGAGGGACTTGTGTTTGCCTAATCTCTTTCCTGTATTTATATACATAACTTTCCATGTACTTCCAGACTTTTCCCCTCCATATGTTATCTCTCTTTCCAGTCCTTCAGATCCATCCCCAAGGCTGTAGTTGGCTGGAGCACAGCTAGGAATGATTCTATTCGTCTTTACATGGTTGCACAGAAAAGATATCAGTCTCTAACTTCCAATAGATTGGAAGAACCAGCTGAAATATTTCTTTCTAATTATCCTTTCTGTAAAGGGATTACAGTTGGGCTCTTTATAGCAGGAATGACCATATCTTTACTATCCATATTAATTTTTTGGCAGATTCTTCTTGCACATATATCAAAGCAAAGCAGCAGAAAGAGGATACAAAAAATCCCCTGGAACTGGTACAGAGATGCCAGGTTAAACGTCCCTGTTTTCAGATTTATGTGTATAAATAAAATGGTAAAAAGCTTGGATTTGACTGCATGTGGCTGAAGTTGTGTCAGGGGAGGTTTAGTTTGGGTATCAGGAAAAGGCTCTACCCCCAGAGGGTAGCTGGGCACTGGAACTGCTCCTCAGGGAAGTGGTCACAGCACCAAGCCTGACAGAGCTCAGGGAGCATTTGGACAATGCTCTCAGGCGTGTGCTGTGGCTCTTGGGGTGTCCTGTGCTGGGCCAGGAGCTGGACTTCGAACCTTGTGGGTCCCTTCCAATTCAGCTTATTTTATGATTCTGTATTTCTGTGATATTGGAGCCCAGGAGCACCTTAGATGAGGCACAATGCTAAGATTAAAGTTTCGTATTTGGGTGTGTTTGTTTAAAATTAGATATTCTTCTTTACACACATGCGTCCATTTGGAAAAGATGCTGTGCTTTTATGATGCCTCATGTTATGAATTTCAAACATGCAGAGCAAGGATTTAATCCGCTTGTCAGTCTGTGGTGAAAGCATGTGTATTCCTTTTGAAAAATTAGCCATTGCCTTAGAGAATACATGTATGGTTGCTGATTTTCCAAGATATGCACCATTGTGCACCCTTGAGAATGGTAAAACCTTTCCAGCATAAAAGCAGCAACTACATTTAAAAATGCCACACGTATCAAGAATCTTCACAGTAAAGACTCTCCAAGACATTGCCTGTATGATAGGCAGTGAAATTACATTATGCAAATTGAATGCAAATATATGCACCGCCTATGATAATTAAAACCTTTGTAAATACATATTTGCAAAATACAATCCATCATGGTCCACAAGGTTATAATCTACATTTTTTAATGAACAGTGCAAAAACTTTGAATATTCACAAAGTGAATGATGATAATTTGAAACATAGTGAACTATCATTTACCAACTTTAGGTTCTTTACAGTGTTGTTCATTCAAAAAAAAAAAAAATTATTCCTGACTGACTAAATGAAAGTTTCAAGCCCTTACCAACATTTTTTTTTTGTGTGAAATGTAATAACTAGTGTGCTACTGTTACTGTGAGCCTTCAGTAATTATGAATGGGAAGTGGAAAATGGTGTATGCCACGTCACGAAGCAGAACCTGACAAGAGATTTTACAAAGAAATGTGACGAATCACTTGCAGGAAGTGGCATTGGCATTATTTTTAAACTTTTTAAACTTCATATCTCAATTTATCTCAGGAAATAGCACTTCCTGTAGGACATTAGAGTTGGAAGTGTTCCAAGACAGGCTGGATGTGGCTTTGAGGAACCTAGTCTAGTGGAAGGTGTCCCTGCCCATGGCAGGGGGGCTGGAACTAGATGACTTTTAAGGTCCCTTATTACCTAAGCCATTCTATGATGGTATGTTATCACCTGTTGGTTTTCCTTTCAGCTGAGAAAATTTAGTGAACTTGATTCTTCTGGTTTTGAGGTCAGTCAGTTGTCAGCAAGCCTCAGATTAAAGAGTGACAGTATGCAGCCTTTCAGCCTTCTCTTGTTAGTAGTGACATAGAGGCTTGTCTGTAGACATGGGATTGTTTTCCTAATATTGCTAGGACTTATAATACAGGTAAAACTCTGCTTCTAAAAAAATTCCTGGTTGACAGCTAAAGAAAGCTCTCCCACCCTTCAATGCAAGTGTGTAATTCTAGTGAATTAGCTAAACGAGTAAATGCAAAAATGGCCTTTTGTTTCTCAAGTTTGTAACAATACTCATTAGCAATAATGATCAGCACCCTTTTGATGACATTGCTGACTGCTGGGATTGACTGACAATGCATATGCCTAAGGAGGAAAGTCACCTTGTGAGTTGCTGACTTGTGAATATTGGACAGTCTCAATTTTCTTTACATGGCATCTTCTGTTTAAGGCATGTGTTACACAGACACTGAATATCTTTGGTAGTGTTCCTTATTGCCAGATAATAGCTATCCTCCTTCACAATAAGGTAATTGGGTTTTTCTTCACATCAGGCTGGTGAAATACAGAATTCTTTAAAAAATATACTCCCAGAAGAAAGCAGCTGAGCAGTCAGCTACAGAGATGTTCATGAGTAACTCTGGGCCTGATTCTGCCATCTATGATCATAGCAAGTGGCAACACTGATTTTTTTTTCTTATGAAATTATTCCACAGTGTTACTTTTTATGCTGAGCTCTGAGTTTCCATCCATGCATGCAGACAGGAGAATGTGTGCAGGGTTTTCCAGTGGGGTCCTGTCAGAAAAGACATCTATAAAATGAGAAAGTGAATTTTGCAAGCTTCCATGTCTGACCAGCTCTGGAAATTGAGAGCACTGGCATTTGCCAGAATCAAATACAAAATTATTTAAACGCTACTTATCACTATTTCGGGTCTTGTAGCATTTTGAAAAATCAGTGTCTGACTACTACACAGAAAGGCAGTTTTGCAAAAAGCACTTTCCAATTAAAATGTACAGCCTTTAAAAAATATATGTATATAATCCTGCATATAATAAGTGTTTTTAAAAATATCGATATTAACATATTAACAAAATGTCTTGGCACTTTATTGAATGTTGAATTCCCTGAGTGGTGCTGTCCTCATACTTAAATTTAAGTAATAATAAATTAGAAATCTGACAAAACAGCAGGCCAGCTGGCAGCCTTGAGAGTGTTGCAAGAAGGCATTCAGCACTGGGCTCTGCAGGGATATGTATCAACACGGCCAGGGGAAGTGTACTGACATGGACTTCAGTTTTGTGGAAAGGATGCAAGGCAAGACTGTAGATTCTGAGCCTTTCGTGTGACAGTTATGGTCACCTAGTTCCCTGCTACTCTGTTTGAATGGCATATCTGCAGGGAGCTGCTGTGAAGGTTGAACACTTGAAACTAAAGAGATAGAAATCATGTTAATGTGATTGATTTATTTGGTTTTATAATGACAAGAATATCTGCTGTAGGCAGAAGGATTATTGCAGAAATAATTAATTTAGTACTTAAAAGGGCTTCTTGCTCTTAATATATTTTATTTTATAATTTGCCCAGAGAAAAAGAAAATATCTCATCATGAATGAAAACTTCTTAAGAAAACAACCTCACCTAATGCAAACGCAGTTGCAGCTCTCTAGTCAAAGGAGTATAAATCAATTGCCCTCTATAGCTTTGGTCAGTCAGATCAAACCATTCAAGGGTACAGGGATCAAGTTGCCAGTCAGTGTCCATGATTAAAAATGTGTTTCATTTTCTTTACCTGTGAAAAGATGCTAATTTGACAATAATCACAGGGAAAGCAGTCCTCATAAACAACAGCATGTTTACTTTTGTGGGTTTGCCTGTTTGGAAAAAGCAGATGCATGAGTAACTCTGAGCACTGTGCTGAGAAGCAGAGCAGAGCTGCTGCGTCACTTAAGAGTTAAGCCCTGAAGAGATGAAAATAGAAAGGCTGATTGCTGGTTGTCTCATCAGCCCTTGTGAAAAGCAGCTGACAGTATTCATGTTTGGAAGAGGAGAGGAAATTGGAAATCCATTTCTCCCAGTGTTTTAGTCACAAGAATATATGTGACTGCAGTTTAGAAAATATAGGGAGGCTAAGGTGCTTAAGCCACGATTCAGTGATGTTCATGGTCATATATTAATAGAAAAATAAACTGATTGAACAAAAAAGAGCTTTGTTTCTTCAAATTCCATTTGTCATAGTGGGAACGAGGACTTCTGATTCTCTGAGGTAGCTTTGAGATTTTTCCATTTCCACCTGATTTTTTGTTTGTGAGTGAACACTGAAATTTGGATTTGGCATCATTAATGTCAGCCACCAGACTGGAGCTTGGATCAAGAGCAGCTTGCAGAGTATTAGTGACCGTTTTGACTGTGATAAACACCACAGAACCATAACAAAAGCTGTTCTTTCTCTCCTAAGAGCAAAAAGAGTGGTTGCTAGTTTGACACCCACATGCTTTTCCCTCCCTCACTGTTTCTGTCATCGCACTTTAAACTCCCTCACAGAGCTTCAGATCAACAGTTGCACAAGATACCCAGCAAATTTCAAGGCTAGATTGTCACACGCATGGACACTTATCAGGGATGGCAGTTTGGGTAATGGATATTGGGCCACCTCCCAAATCTGTAGTAAAGGCACACTGAAAGACAGGCTAGCAAAAAGGTGCTATATGTAATGCTATATACTGTTCAGCAGGATGAAAGAAGCATAGTAGGTGGAATGTACTTGTTCTGACAACAAAAGAATAGTATGTGCTCCTTTTTTAAAATGAAATTTCATTTTTATGCTGACTCAGCTATTGGTCTTGTGATTCTGTCACTGACATTTACTGTCATCTGACCATCCGTATCATGCTGTTGCCCAGCAGTAAAAATGTCACTTTTTTTCCTACCATCTTCTGGACACTATCCATTTATTCACATGACACCTGGCGTGCAGTGCTTCCAAACAATCTTTATTTAACACGTATATAAACAGCAAAAAGGAATCCAGAAAGATATTATAACAGGATCTTAGGTCTCTAATAATCCTCCCGCAGCTGCTGGTAGGGCTGCACATCCCACTTAGGCCAGATTTCAGCTCAGTCAGCCTGCAGCTGCCAGGATGGCATGGATCTCCTAAGAAACCAGAGGACTCCTCTTTGCTTCCTTGACTTTATTGAAAGTAGAGCAAAGCTCCCATATGAGCTTCAATAAATATGAACTTTTTTTTCTCTGATTCCAGTGCTTTTTCTTCACACTTTCCTGAAGATAAAACTTATCAGATAGATTTAACACTTTGAGGAAGTTGAAGAAAGAATAAGAAATATTTGGTGCCACAAAGAGACAAAGAAACATTAGGTGATAATCTGTGTTCCAGTTTAGGGGAACTTTTCAATGAGAAAATGAGTTTTGACTTGACTTTTCAATAAGTTCTCTGCCCTCAGAGAACTCAAAATACACTTTCTTTTGTTTTGCAGATTTTCTCCATTTTGCCTTCAGAGTTTATGTGGCCATTTTCCAAGATAAACATATTGGAGAAGGGGAGAGGAAAAATAAATAAGTATTTTTTGGCTGGTAGGAATCCAAGCAGTAGTGAAACTACCTCATTTCAAAAATTTGAATTTCTACCATTTGAAAGCCAAAATCACTGTGACAATTAATGAGGTAATTGTGCAATTAGGATTTAATTACTCATGCTGCAAGAGTGATCTCTTTCTTACGTTTCCCCTACATAAAAAAAAGCTGTGTCTTTTTCTGCTCTCTAGTAAAAATTTCCATCTTGAATTACGTGAAATCAAGAAAATGAATTTTCATGGTTTACCTTTGTAAGGTTATCTAGTCCAGGATTATCTAGACCACAGTGTCTGTTAGGAAGTAGTCAGGGGCACACAGCACATTTTATTATTTGTCCTCAGCATATGGACAAGTGAAGAGTGGGGGAATGCAGAGATGTTGAACTGTGGCTTCTTTCCCTCTCCTGAATTTCAGGCAGTCTGCTGGGGCAGAGAGCAGGGATGGACAAATTGTAGGTTCTCAACTCTGTGCACCCCTGTGGCAATTCAAGTGCAGCTGTCAAACCAAGGCTAAGCCAGGTGGGTGTCACTTGGGCTATATTGGTACAAGACACCAAGTAACCTGCCCCCCAGGCTGTGGGAAGAAGTGACCAGCAGCTTCTGCCAGGTTCAGCTTGACGGAGAAGAGTCCCTTTGGGACATTTCCAAAATTGCTGTCTCCGCCCTGTGACCTACACCCTGCATCTCCCCCAGCTCTTTGCTTTTATACTGCATGTGAAATGCAACATGCACACACATGTACCTCAGGCTGTATGAAGATATTTGTCAACTCAGAAATTTTGGGTGGTTCTACTGCAAGGCCTTGGCAAAGAGGGAAACAAAGAAATCCTGCCTCGAAGGTGCCATCTTAAAATATAGATTTGTGAGTTCCTGAGACTAGGTAGAAAGGAATGTATTGATTACTCCGCACTACCAGATGCCTCATGTCTCAAATAACTTCCATAATAGAAGTTTGCATTGTGTTTCCAATGTGGAAAGAATTTAGTACATGGGTTTCCCTGTATTTTCATGGAGAGCTGCCATTTTTTAATGGATGCTTAGAGCAGAGATGCAGCAATTAATGTGAATGCCAGCTAAACCATGTAGCTGTTTTGTCTGATAGCTGAGGACCAATAGTTCACATATGCCCACTACATAGTCACTTTAGAGCTGTTTGACCAGGACTGTGACAAAGCCTGCTACTTCAAATCACCTATATTCTCTTTTGTGGAGACCCAGGCACACCTGTGCTGAGTGTCTCATAAAAGCCCTCAGCTGGCAATGGTCTGCACCACAACACTCTTCTCAGGGCTGTGTGTAAAAGGCTTCTAACAAGGACCTTCTTTCAATCTGTCTGGAATTGAGGATGCAACCCTCTTTTGGGTGAATCTGGGGCTTCTCCCAATGGTGAATTGCATTTTTCCTCTTGAGCTCTTTGCTGCTGGAGGTGCTTCATCTGTCAGCTATTCACAGAAGCAGTGCAGCTGATTTGGTTCTGAGTGCAATAGACCTAGATCTGAGGTGCCAGAATAATCTATTTCTCTCATTACATGCCCAGCATTTTAAGATTAAGCAATGGCTGACTTATATTTGCACTTAAATTAGACTGTAAAAGCACTATTCTTAGGGGATGTTAATAAGAACTGGAGAATGACACTAAATCAATGGACTCCTAAAGAAGGAGAAAAAGAACTAAAGAACTAAACTAAAGCTCAGATGATAAGCCCAATGGTCTTTATTCAAACTTGTTAAGATAGACTTTCCATGAAGTAATGTTGGCAAGAGCGAGCTTTATCTTCAGGTTTTCAAAAGCATCTCATATATGAAAAAACAGAGAAGTAAAGTAGAAAGCCATTATTTTCTTATTAAAAAGAAAAATAAATAAAAGAAAAAAATGAAAAT
The DNA here is from genome assembly GCF_052056855.1 of Sturnus vulgaris. Classification (NCBI taxonomy): domain Eukaryota; kingdom Metazoa; phylum Chordata; class Aves; order Passeriformes; family Sturnidae; genus Sturnus; species Sturnus vulgaris. The sequence continues at coordinate 49,942,369 of NC_142245.1, read as the reverse complement.
AAGAAGGAGGAGGGAGAAAAAAAGCATGTTATCACAAATCCCATGCAGTGTGAGAATAGCATGTGGTTTTATTTTTAGTTTGGTCAAGTAGTCTTACTCCATTCTCTTCCAGCAGAACACAATTCTCACTTCATGTTTGATTTCAATTGCTCTTCTAGCTGTATGATCCATGCATGCTGAGGTCTATTTTGAAAAACATCCAGAATCCTGGCTCGTTTTCCTTTTCATCAGCAATAATTTTCTCAGTTTTCACCTCTTACAGGACAACAGAAATTAGGCAGAATCTCTTCAGTCACAGAGACATCACAGCACAAGCTATGTCTAAATAACCTTCCCAGAAGGACAAGGATAAAACCTCATTATTCTGGATGAGTTAATGAGGACTCTGCACGAAATCAGTCAGACTGCTCATTACAAGTTGCTATCACTCTCCTTTTTCTGCCTGAATTTTACATCTTTAGATTCCCCATTAATCAGTTTCTTCCAAGGGTGCCAGCCTGCCTTTGGCTGGTTCCTTTTTCAAAACAAGCTTTCTGTCTTTGTGTAATAAGTGTTTTTTTTGCCTCTTTTCAGTGATGGTTGGGCAGACAGAGATGAAGTCATTGAAGGTTATGAACCTGAAGCAAATGGAGGCATTACTATCAAGCTGCAGTCTCCTGAGGTGCTGGCATTTGATGACTATTACCTGAAGCTGCGCCTGGACACCAACACCCGCAACCCCTGGTTTCCTGAGTTCTGGCAGCACAGATTTCAGTGCCGCATTCCAGGGCACCCACTAGAGAATCCTAACTTCCAGAAGAATTGCACTGGTAACTTGTCCAACATTTTAAATATTTTTTCCAGTTTTTGAATCTGTGTTCTGTCAAAAAAAAAAAAAATCCTTTGTTCTCTTATTGTTGTTTTCTTGGCTTTTGGTTGGGTTTTCTTGTCGATTTGTTTGATTTTTAATTGAATATTTGTTGTTGTTTATTTTTTGTTTATTTTATGTAAAGAAAGATGATGACCTCAAATTGTACAGATGATAATTCTGGCTCTGGTGGGAGTATATCTGTTGCTGGTTGCACAGCCTCCTCTCAATTTAGTTCTGCTCTGTTATGGAGTGACTTGCTCTGTTTTTATGTTTCAGGGCTCCGCTAAGGCTGAGTGCCTGTTTGTAATATGGCTTGTAAAAAATAAAGAGCCATGAAATTTTAACAAAAATAGGAACAAATTTATACTATTTTTCCTCAAAGTCAGCTTTTCTGATCAACTGAGGGATCAGGAAATTCACAGACAATATTATGGCAGAAAACCAATTTAAAGGAGAATTGATGAGTTTTAAACTTGGCCAGTCATCTGCTTTGCATTTTTTTTTTCTTAACACACTAAAACATATAGAGTTTGTTTCTACTATATAGAATTCACATGAAAAACACGTCTTACACATGGAAGTAACTCTCACCTCATAGCAAGGGAAGTGTACCCCTATATAGAAAATTTTTCTCTTCCATTCACAATCTGAGAAAATGAACTAAAATATTGCAGTGAGATTAAATCTATTAGTAAATTAAGTGAGAGATGATTACATTTCTATGCAATACTTGCTGAATGATTTTTCCAAATATTTTGTTTGTAGTTTGTAAATACTTAATTTGTAGTCCAAAAGGTATACTTGATAGTAAGTATATGATGCTATTTCATTAGAAACAAAACGAATAACTTACTTCCAATTGATTTCTTCATATTCTTTACGTTTTGACCTCCTGTATCCCCTAGTAATAATCTCAGTTGGTTTTCTCATGCTCCCTGAATTGCATTCCCATAGTTTCTAGTTCTTCCCTTTTCCATCAGTAATACTTCCTAATAAGAACATCTACAGTACCTTTTGTTTCTCCCCAGTTCTCCTATTCACCATTGAGGCACATCACCAAATACTGTCATTGACTTAAAACTGGCCTAATGCGCTGACTGGCAGCCAGGCTGGCCTGTCTGGGTGATGAGGGACTAATATCAGGCCAGACTGGCTAAATCCATATTGAGTTTATATTAATAATTTTTTCTCAAAGGAGTTATTAACTTTGAACTTTACCAAAATATTGATTGATTGTGTAAATATTTAATCGGCTTTAGAAATGCTTCAACTCAGACAAAGAAGTTGATATAGGCCAACAAGGGCAAAAATTGCTAAGGATAATTGAGTGATTTGTACACAGCCTTTTTTTTTTAAGAAAAGAAACTCAAAATTGCACAGTTTTGTTCATTCCATTTAAACAATAAATTTCAGGCTTGTGAAAAAAGATTCAATTTTCAGATTTCTCAGTAGCTGCTGTAAACATGGATAGTTTGTTATTCAGCCTCTCTTTGGTTATGAAACTAAACACTTGAGTCTGGACCATCAGAGTCACCTTTATCTGGTGGGTGAAAGGCAAGGGAAATCTCCACGTGGTGACTTCAAAATAGCCAGCATGGGGTACTTCTGCATAGAACATGCAGGTGAGTTTTCAGACAGTGATTGCTGTAGACTCTAAAATTGTACTTAAAAAAAATGAAACCAAACCAAACAAACAACAAAAAAAACACTATGAAAGAAAAAAGGAGTGGGGGCTATTTTATTAAAAAATATCCCACCCCAAACTGTTCAGGACATCCCAAGTTTGAAGTCACTGGACATTGGAGAAGTTCTGAAGAGGTATCATCACATGCCTGCCCAGCATTCTGGGCTTCTCAAGGTGTCAGGGACCACTAAATTCTGATAATAATAGTGAAACACAAAGTAATTTGTCTACATTGGTAGACTCTGACAGTTAATAGTGTCAACTCAGGCGTTCAGACATCTTTGCCTCCTATAGAAAGCTGTAAATTTTGGCATGAAACCTCAAAATATGTGATATTTCTTAGGCTTTGCTGAAAAGCAATCAGCTCTTAAATTTGGTGGTGTACCACTGGTCGCCCTCAGGCTTATCACACACAACTAAAAAAAGCCATAAATGTCTCATGCCTACAGAACCAAGAGCTCTCCAGGTCCCCAGCAAATCTGTGGGCAATACAATAGCTAATTTTACTTAACTACACAGATCTGACAGCTGACTGTCTAGCACCACCCTAGCTTTCTGTGCACATATCTTTATTTGACATTTCTGGAAGGTTAAGAATGTCACTTTAAATACTAGCAGCTTCAAAGCTGTTTGGTGGAGACTTTCTCTCCAAGGAGGTCTAGTACAACAGTGCCAAGAAACCGCCTTCTTTATCTCTCACAGATATGGAGGCAGGACTTTTCACAAACTATCTGTTAAAAAAAGGAGTCTCTTGCACTCTCCCCTTCTCCACAAAGTATCTCCAAACACAATTTTGAAAGAGAAAATCCATGATTCTCAATAAAAAAAGCACTAATATTTGAAACCCATTAAAAGTGCCAATAGATGATCTGAATTTTTGTGGTACTACAAATTTAAGTACTGTTGCCACTTCTATATCACCCTAGGAAAATAATCAGTAACACATTAGTATCAAGTGCCTATCAATCACCAGTATATCTCAGAGCTTTTACTCCTACCTCAATATTCCTATGAAAAGGCATGTAGGGCCATGCATGAGTCCCCTGTGGTCCCAGGAGTGCAAACACATTATTAACAGGTGTTGTGACTATCTCTGGGTTATGACCTCTTTTGTATTACAGAAGTGTGCTGCTAGTCCTTACTGAGAAAAAAAACACAGCCATACTTTAACATAGACAGCAATTATCAAAGGCAATACTGCTCAAGTTCGTCTGTGTCTGGAGAGCTGACATCTCAGGAAACTGTATCATGAAAAAGAGACCCATGTACAAAAGTTCTTGTGATACGCAAGGAAAGTGTAATTGCATTTACACAGCAAGGGGGTTCCTAGGAGCAGCCAGAAGAAAAAAAAAAAAAAAAAACCAAACTAGCAAAGAAAAGACAGTTCTTCAAATATCTTATTGAAAAGTATTCACTATATTTGAACTTATCTATGTTTTGAAAAGGAGATTAATAGCAAAGTTTGTATCTGTTGAGAATCTTCAGTTACTGCCTGCCCATTATAATTTACTCATATACAATCTAATCAGTTTACTGAGTAATTTATTCAGAATTACCACTGGCATGTGAGGTTCAATTTTATCATTCATGGATAAGCAAGGACTTCTCAGGCAATTACAGCTGCTGCATCTGCAATTTCTCACACCCTGTTACTGTTGAATCAGCATTAGCTCGGGATTGCATGCTCTCTACAAAGCAAGGGAAAGCTAGTTCCTAGAAATCTCCCTTCTCTGATGACAGGAATTACTGCTGGAATTCCCTCATTCAGTCTCTGAGAAGACTGATGATGTTATCCTTCAGAAATCCTCATATTACACTGAGCTCTGAATATACATGTATATTTTGGGGAAGAAAAAGTTTATCTGCTCTAAGCACTATTGGAAGTCAAAGTGTCATCTACTCCATTTACTCATCTACTCCATAAAGGATGCCTAATAGTTTGCCACGTTTTCAGAATAACTCGTCTGGATTACTAGAACTAGGTAATAGTAGCAACAAATTCTTGGGAAGAGAAGAAATCCATCGACTATTACAGTTACTGCTCATTTGGATCATCCCTTCTTGCAAAAATTAAACAACTTACTTTTCCCACTTGGGTGGCAGCCAAATGAGTGGGAGCTATTTTTGACTCATTCTTTGTAATATTTTAGCCAAATGCCTCTTGTATTGGAATGTCTTTCCCTATCCCTCTCTCCTTCCCTTTTTCTCCAGCTGCTATCAGAGATATTCTTCTTCAGTAGATTCAAGTATAGAAATCTTATTATATGTAGAAGTATTGGATCCGACTGAGATGGGCTTAACTTTCTCCACAGCAGCCCTCATAGTGCTGTACTTTATAGTGCTAGCTAGGAAAGTGCTGGTAACACACCAGTTTTTTAGGGCACTGCTGTGCAGCATTCACACAGCATCAATGCTCTCTCCCAACCCATATCCCCACCCTCAAAGGCTGATAGGCTGGGAATGAGCAAGACACCAGGAAGGGGTCATAACCAGGACAGTTGCTTCCACAAGCTATGATATCATGGTCAGCAATAAAGGATGAGAGAAAGGCTGAGAAGGTGGGAGAGCATTTGTCATTAAGACATTTGTCTTGCAAAGCAACATAATGAGGCCCTATTTCCCAGGAAGCAACTAGACATCATCTGCTGACAGAGAATACACTCTCCTTTTCTTCCAAACATGGTCTTTGGGTGTTTTTTAATCAAACTACCTTTAAAAACCCATGAGTTTTTAGTTTCTATTTTATATATTTTTCTCCCCTGTCCTGCTGAGGAGGAGGTGTGAGAGAGTGGCTTGGTGGGCACCTGCCAGCCAGTTGAAGTCAACGTACCACATTAGAAAACACACATTTGTATACGGATATTCTCCTAGAGTTTCCTGGATATCCATCAGGCCAAAACCTCTTCTAGTACAGAGCTCTTCTTAAATTGTCTGTGTCACTAAGGTACTTGTAATGTATCCCACTGTAGCTGCTACAGTCTGTAGGAAACAAAGCATGTCCTACAACTCTGCATGGACCCTTGACACATAGTGAAATTCAGAAATTCACACCATTCTTCGTGTCCTTCAGATGAAAAGTCAGAACAGAGTGTTTTAAATGTGACAAAAAAGGCTGTTTCTGAATTTGAGGTACTAAGACAGTATCCGATTTAAGATGGACCTGACAGAAAGTTCCCTTAGCACACAACCTCAGGCACTGCCCCAAGGAACAGTCCCTACTTGTCTCAGTTCATTAGAAAACTCAGCCTTTTCTGAATTTTGCAGACTGTACATGACAGCAAGGTTAGATATTAGACTGTATGACAGGCAACAGAGTTCAGATATTTTTCCAACAGACTTGTAGGATGTTTTCTCCTCCCTGATCTGATAGCCCAAATGGAAGTAGTTTTTTTTTTCCACTCAAAAATACACTGGCTAATCTTTCTCTGTTGCATGTGGTGAGTCCACAAAGGCCAGAATTAAATGCAGGTCATACACAGAAATTGTGTAAAATTCAGTGCAGTGCAAACACTTGTAGAAATGTCTAAACACTCTTTTACAGAATGCCTTATTCTCCTCCTGGCAGATAATACAATGGCTAGAGTTTATGTAAACCAGGTGGGCTGAGTCCTCCTCTGTGCCCCAAGAGACAGTTATGAAAATGGTAATGGAACTGATGTAAATAACAGATTATGCTCACAGCAGTTCATCTGCTGGGACAACAAAATACATTGGCAAGCAATCAGCACAAACATTTTTCAATAGAGCAAAGTGGAACAAAGTGGGGAATTCATGATTCATTCATTGATTCAATTGATCTTTTTGAAGAAGAGTTATTTGTCAGTGAATGTATTTATTGCAGATAAGAAAAAGAAATGTAGATGTTTTTTGTTCCAAAGGAGGTCATAGTCCAAGTTCCCTTTAGGTTGCTTACTCATACTTTGGTCATGCCATAAGGATTGCTTTATCTGCTAATTCCTATCTTGGCCCAAGAGAACTCCAAGCAATCAGTCTGAGTGCATCCAGAGTCACAAGGACCACATGATCACTCAGTCTAGAAGGTAGCTCAGGAAGACTGTAGTCCAACTCCCTGTCAAAGCACGGTAACTCATCAGTTCAGACCAGGTTGATCAGGCCTTGAAAATCTCCAAGGTGGCACAGTGTGTCTGGGCAACCTGTTCCACTACTTGCATTTGAAAAAGTTTGGTCTTGTATCTAAAGAGAGAGCCTAAACCTCTCGTTTCAATATATGCTTATCATCTCTTTTTCTTCCATCAAGCTTCACTATGAAAAACCTGTCTGTCCTTCATAACCACCCCATAGGTATAAGGGGCTGTTGTAAGGTTCCCCTGCAGTCATCTCTTCTTCAGGCTGAACAAGCCCAGGCCCTTCAGTCTGCCCTCAAAGGCAAGGATTGCAGCTCCAGATCATCTTGATGGCCCTCTGCTGCAGGTACTCTAGGTTATCAGTGTTTTTCTGTATGAGAGATTCACAAACCATATGCAGTGTTCTAGGTGCAGCCTGATCAATGCCAAGGATGGTGGCAGTGGTTAGATAATCACATTCTTCAGTCACTGCTTGTGCTGTTGTTACCATCCTGCTTACAGGATGCTGCTTGCCATCATTCCTGCCAAGAATCTATATGTCCACCCTATTCTTGTGTCAAATTTGGTCTTAAGAAGATGTATCTTTTCCCATCTCCTTTCTGCAGCAGACATAAACTTTCACCACATCTGGCCAGTTCTGAAAGACCCCCATAAATTGTCATAACATATTAAATCATGAGCAGAACATAATGGTAGAAGAAGAATCTTGGGAAGAAAGCTAAATATTCCAGAAGAGGCTTTTATGCTTTGGTATGAATAATGCAGAGTCATACTTCTTGAGACAAAAATGTCAGGGAATATAGATTATTTTGTGACTGTAAAGACCTTAGATTACATTTAGTATGGCCATAATCTGAAAGAGATGTTAAGCACAGTGCTGAGGTGATTTAGATATTAGAAACCTACACAGCAATACAAAAAGAGGTGCAGTGTTACATGAACATACCAGTTCAAATAGTGTATTTATATCTGTGGAATACTATCCAAGCATTTCAACAGTTGGTTCTGAAGTGAGGTGGAGTTGTTAGCTTCTAGTTAAGGTTTCTCTGAAAAGCATCCCTAAGTGTTTGCCACCATTATCACCCACTCATTAAAAAGTAACTAGTTTTATCCCATCCAGACACATAGTTCTTATAATTTTAGCTAAGTGTTTTGGGTTTTTTTCTGGCATCAGATGTCTGTGGTTTAGAAATGGTGCTCCCCAATTCAGTGCCTCCACCAAAACTCTCCCAAGCCAGATGCCACTCGCTTACTCACCCACTTCCCAGTCCAGGAATGGAGTTGAGAATTAGAGGCACAAAAGGTGAAAACCATGGGTTAAGATAAGAAAAATTTACTGGAAGCAAAAATGAAATAAGAAAGCAAACAACAGCAGAACAATAATAATGATAGAAGGTATAAGAAAAAGAAACAAATAGATGATTTACATGGAAAACTGCAACAATTACCAACCAACTCTTGCCCACCAGACCACCTTGTCTCCCACAGGAGAGGAATGAAAGAGAAAGTCCCTTTCCCTCACCTTGGCAATGACATAATGATGATATAGAATAACATTGCAGTCTTGGCTACAGCCCCTCCCAATGATTTTGGCCGAAACAAGACAACAACATCTCTTTTAGAGATCTACAGGGCCTCTGCTCATGCCTGTCAACGACGTTTGTATTTCTGTTTTTGTTTGTGAAGTTCTCCTTGACTGCATGTATGGCACCACATGGGAAGACAGAAGACTGATGGCTGCCTATTCCCATCCTGAGACACAGTTGTACTTGGCCAATGCATCTTTCAGATTACATCCAGGCCACCAGTAATGTAGTTCAGAGCTTCTCTTAATGAAGAACTTTTTTTCTCAAGACACCTCCTACTTTCAATAAATTTGATGGGGTTCTCCTTTACTCATCTTAGTTGACAATGCACACCAGCATGTCAACTTGATTTTTCTACACTTTTCTGAAGGAGTGAGTGCATTTTCAGTGAGACCTGATCTGAGTTGTTTCCAGAGTTGGACAAATTAGATCCAGCAGGCATTACTAGGACTCATCCAGCTGTGTCAGACAAGCGTGTAGGTGTTTCTCTGAGAATGTTCTTTTGATCTCAACATCTGCTGGGCTCCCCCATGGAGCACCTGTCCCATGAGATTTTTCATCAGCAGAAACACCTACAGTAGGAATTGCTGCCACTACAATAATTCAGAAAAAGTAATTATAAGACAACAGCCTGGTGTGCACTCTTCCAAGTCAGCCTCTGCTGGTAAATCAACTTTCTGGTGTATAGGAGACGTATTTTTAAGCCTTGGAAGGAGGAAACAAGCTATTGACATGCCAGAATTTCTTAAAAATATATTTTACATTAAGTATCCTGTGACTTGTACATGTTCACCTCTGCTTTGCATTCTCATTACATATTTAGGTTCTGTTTCACATTCTTTTTCTTCAGTATGAGGCAGAAGATCCTAGTGATCCCAGTAGTGATCAAAACCAATCACAATTTCATTGGCATCTAGAACGAAGCCTACTGAGGACAGCTTGTCTGAAAATATTCTATTTGCTACCTTTCTTAGTCAAGGCTTTTTTACAGCAGATAAGACAGGAGAGTAGTAGTTTCATTTTTTTTTTCCCAGACAATGTTACAGGCAGCTTTTAAGGCTTAAAGATGAGGAGGATTGATAATGTGCCTATCTGTGATAAATGATGTGAATTATTCATGTGAATTATATCATGTGAAAAGATATAATGGCCAAGTTTTTGTTCATTTGTTTCTAGCTTTTTCTGAACATGTTTGGAAAAAAAGCAGTTACATTTATCTTATATTTTATGTTTCTAAAAATAATTTTAAACCAGGCTGTCTATCAATATACATTAAAAATAAATATCTTTCTTCTTTTGGGATCCATAAAAAAATGACATCATGATAAAATAAAGGAGAGTAGCAATATACATGTGCCTTTGTAAACAGCATAGAAGAAAGCAGAACTATGCATATTACAGCAGAATGTGACAAAAATTTTCTGAATCTACACCTACATTTTCCATTTTGGATGTTAACAATAAAAGCTTGCACCTCTGGGATTAAAAAATCCTCAGGTAGGCTTGTGACATTCATCCTCCTCCCTTACACAGGTAAACTGGTGGTGTTACTAAGGAAGAGGACACCTGAACCATGCTCCCTTGAATCTTCTTCAGGTTCCTGTCTCCTATTCCTAGAGGGAGACAGGGTCACTCCTGACTGTTCAGATTGCTACAGATGATGTAAACTTTTATCAGGATCGTGGTGAAGACAAAAGCACACAGTTAAAATAAAAATTGACTTGTTCCTCAAAATCAATTGTTTGTGCAGGTTGCGCATCAGAACAATTAGCAGAGATACAAACATTAACCAAATCAGGAAGTCAGCCAGATGAAATAACACAAGTAACTGATCTGAACACAAGGCAAACTGCTTTCTGTCACCACCCCATGTCTTTTATTAGATGTTATCTTCCATTTCTTCATTTACCTGTAGGTGGAAAGTTTTAAATTCAACTTGTAATTTTACAGGTTGTCATTACTGGCAGCATTACCCCATAAATACAGGTGGAAAGGTGCAGTAGTGGAGGCTAACACATGTAGGCATACTCCCACGTAATCACACCTGTCTAGCTTCAGACTTGAGATACTCTTTGTACACAAAGATATTTTCTGAAAAATAGCCAGTAGCATTCTTAAAATAAATGGGTTCCTCTTAAAAGATTGTGGGCAAGCAGTGGCATAAATTATAAAATAAAGAAAGAAATAAATTATGAGCCTCAGTGGTAAAACCTAAACCATGAAAACCACAGAATTTCTGACTCAGAACATACTATATTGGTGTCCACAGGGAGAATAATCTGATGGAAGGTGTTTGCTCTGAAAGGTAGTGCTGCTAGAATAAATCTCTGTTTTCCCATTCGTACTGGGATGTCTGGGGAAGTGCAGAAGTCTGCTTGTGTGGAGAGAAAGAGGGAAAAATGATAACATACCGCATCTACACTGGGTTGCTGGCTGAGCCAGAAATCCACTGTAGCACAGCAGGGTACTAAACCAGATGATTTCAAAATGTTTCCTTCAGATGAGATTTTTGAGATTCATACAGTAGAAAGTAGCTTTGGAGGAACCCACAAGTTCAAAGCTTCAATTAACTCTGGATTCAGGCTCAGCTCTATGGGAATGAAAAAGCAGGGCTGTTTCCTTCAAAGCAGTAGCACTGTACACATCATGCTAAGCAGTGAACTGTCTACGTTCTGCAGAGGCCAGCTTACTCTGCTGCTTTATCTAGGCTTATTTTGTCTAAAAATTCATACGATGGGGCCCGTTTTCTTGTGAGACCTCAGGTACTGGAGTGTTTTCTGCATTGTTACATTTGGCTACACTCAGGAAAACAAGAGGTGGGCTAAAATGGATGCTTTTAAAATTCTTTCAGATCAGAAAGAAATCTGCTTCTGCTTTTCTGTTGAATTTGACATGTGAATACAGATTAGGGCCAATTATTTTATCTTCTGATTTGCTTAGCTATAGTTTGCTGCCAATCAGTGATGCATTGTCCTTGTGCAGACATTGTTCAGAAACTCCTAATCTTAATTTATCTTTAAGAAGGATCACTTCTGTGATACTGAACACAGCTCCTGAGAGGTGTCTGGGTAAGGGGAAAATAAAGTGGGTCTTTGTGATGTGTATTTGTGATTAAATTATTGCATATTGCAAGGGTTAAAGGGAACACATGGGTGCTCCTAATAATAATTTGAAAACTATGCTTAATTTCACCAAAACTGTGAGTGTATTCTGCTAATTTATAACATGGCCCAGCTAGTTAGGGTCGCCAAGACTACTTTGCTCCTCAGCTCCAGAGCAGCTGTGGCATCTGGATTTGGTCCTGGGAAGCCAGGATTTTTTCTGGAAGAAACTGCATGTTTGCAGGACTGCTGTGTAGCCTAGGCCTTCCACTTTGGATATCCATGTGGTTCCAGGGAGCCAGCCCTTCAGACATAGGCTGTCCTTTGTGAGGATATGGACTGTTAAAAACAAAACAAAACCCCAAACCAACAGCAAACTCGGCAAAGGCGAAATTTAGAGTAAACTCTATTTCTGCAGAACTAAGGCACATTGGTGTCCATGTTGATTTGTATTCTGACAGGTAATGCTGGTGGTTTTAATACCACCTTAGCATTATGAACAGAAGTGAGGAAGAAGGTTCGTTCTTTTAGAATGATTTTTTTTAAATGAAAAGAAAGAAAAAAGCCAGTAGTACTCAATTATGGGTGTCACTGTCACTGCCAGACAAGAATTCTGAAGCCCTTCTAAAATCAATAGTGATTTAAAGCAAAAATAAATAGTGGATATTTTTTCTGGCTGTTCTTTGTACACATGCAGAGTCACTGGAATTCAAGACAGGAAAAGACCAGTTATGCCAGCTAGTTTGTGTCCTACCACGAGGGGGGTACTTTGGTCTGTTAACATGAGATTTTGACTCACACCTTTGAAGTCCTCAGAATCTCATGCCCATACACTGACAACAACTACCACTACTTAGATATTTACAAATCTGTATCAATGGAGGGAAAAGAGTTTGTGATTTGTTCTGTTTTCTTTCTCCATGCCAGATAGGAACACAGATTAATATGTGTATTTTATTACTATCATCATATTTTTCCACTCTAAACTAAAGACCCTGACTTTTTGTTTTGAGTTTTGTGCTGGTGCCATATATTTAACATAGTCAGAATAGATCTCTTGTTAATTCCTTTGCCTCATTTGGTGGTAATACATTCTATGGTTAATATGAAAGTTGCTTATTTTCAACTCTGAACCAGCATTTTCTGATGGAGATGCTCAAAATTAGGCTCCTCAAGTGCATGCTCTGAAACCTAGATAAATTGGCCTGATTTTTAAGGGTACTGATCTCCCATAATTTCCATGAAAGTCAACAGCAGCTAGAGAAGTTCAGGCATTAATCAAGTCAATTAATTAGGTGCCTGAATAGGTATTCAAGGTTCCTAATTTAAGTATTGTATGGTGGATAATGTTCTGAAAGCTGCAGCACAATTACTGAGTTCTATCTCCTTCTTTCAGATAAGGTCTCAGGCTTCATATGAAAAGCATGACACCTGAAATATAATCAGTCCTATTTCCTGAACTTTCTATTTTTCTATCGTAGTGTGTTACAATGGGACATCTGCAAGGGTATCTGACTCGACTTTTTTCCTTTTTATTAAGAGTGAAAACTTGATTAAAACCAGCCAAATAGCATGAAAGTCTACACAAATTTCTTTACATATGTAAATTACTTTGATTTTATGTTCATTCCTGTCTCATGTAAGAGTAGCAGTAGCCTATTATCTGCTAGACTTGTTCCAAATAACTGATCTGTTAAGAATAGTAGTTCTAAATGTATTTTTAATTGAGTCTGTGAGTAAGGCAGCAAGGTTACATATCTACCTGAGGGAGAGGGAAGACTGAAGATTGAGGTTTCTTTCTTTTTAATTGTTTCTCTCCAGGAGTTCAGGTCATGTAGAAAATGGTTTCTGCGGAATCCCGTTCTTAGAGAATCTTGGTCAGGATCCTCATGGCACTGGGAGAAGGCTCTGAAGAAAGCAAGAAGGCAGATCCTAGGTCTCTGTGATAATAACTACATCAAATAACATTAGGATTAAATTGGTGCCTGAGACCTTGGGAGCATGGACACTTGTGGAGTCTGAGAGAGGCTCAGAGATAGTTTATTGTTGAACTCTGACAGAGGTAGATATGTGAGACACAGTAATAGTAACAAATTAAAATCTCTGCTTTTATATTCCTAGGGAAGGGGACAGAAGAAAAGAAGAGAAAATAGTAATAATAATAATAATAATAATAATAATAATAATAATAATAATAATAATAATAGTAGTAATAATAATTATACCACAACAAACCCCAAAGTGACTCCCCAACACAACCCATGACACCTGGTGAGAATATGGCCTCTGAACAGTGCGAGACAGTTCAAAAGCCATTCCATTCCATTCCATTCCATTCCATTCCATTCCATTCCATTCCATTCCATTCCATTCCATTCCATTCCATTCCATTCCATTCCATTCCATTCCATTCCATTCCATTCCATTCCATTCCATTCCCACTGCTTGTGAATCTTCCATTAAAATAATTGTGCTGCTGCCAATGTCCTTATGTCCTTTAAATGCAAAGGCTGAGCCTGACCATTCAAATGCCTTTGTCAGCATTAAATTTTCGTCAGTTAATGAAATAATAAGATGGATTTCAAATGCTCTATTAGGATTTGAAATCAGCGTCTTTGTTGATTACATAGACAAACCATTCAATCTAAGAAAAGATCATCTTGCACATTTTATTCCTGATTATAGGATGAAATATTAATTTCTAATTAAAATAAGAGCTGGGAAAAAATATGTTGCTGCAGAAAGTAAATAATAATTTCAAATAAGTAAAAGAACATATCGTGGTCATTTTGCAGGTGGACTGTACACAGTCCAGCATTTAAGGAAAACAAATTAATCATAATAATTATTTGGCAAGCTCTCATAATAATTACTCTCTGTTTCATAAAAGATGCTGGAATCACCTCACATTCTCTTCTATGCTGTTCTTTTCTAGGAAGAATATGCAATTTAATGTTCTGTCCTAACTATCTGAATTAGCATCGATTTCTTTTAAGCCTAAACTGCTTCTGATTTGATGGATTCCCAAGTTCAGAATCAATATCAGAGTTTTATTGATTTCCAGTTTAAACCCGTGCATATCACATTTGAGTATTTGACCATAATAAGCCACTGTATATCCATGAGATTTCCTGGTCAGTTCCATGAGCCTTCCAACACGTGATGGCAGTATTTTCATCAGGGATGACCTTCCATAAGCTAGAATGGCCAAATATTTTTATGATCTGCAACTAGATGAAATATCTTCACAGCTTACTTGCTTCATGATTGAGTTAATTCCAAACATTTTCATTAGAGTGTGCATAAAAAATAATGTCTGTAATTTTATTGCATTATGGCATTTTAAAGTATACTTCTGGTTTGGTGCATGACTGCAGCCATGAAAATGATGGTACATAACTACAAAGTCATGCTTCTTTTCAAACCATTTGAACTGATGCTTACTTGGAGTATAAGATACAGAACCTGATTTATTTCAAATAAGGGCAATTATTTTCTTCTGTTATTTCCCAGTCTATTAATTCCAAAGAACAGGAATTAAGATAATAGCCAAAATGAGGCAATCAGTAACCTCAAAAACTTAGCATTTTTGGTAGGTTTTTGTTGTCTTGCTTCACTGTTGAACATTCTGTGAATTGTACTTCTCAAGCTGATTTCATTGAAGCACACACACAAATATCAGGTATTAATCTTTATTTTTATCACTTCTATCTTTTATTTTTATCTTTTATTTTTATGCTTTGAAGTGGGCTGAGTGTTTTTCACCTTGCACTGAGCTATACTTTGTAGATCTGTCCATTTCTATTTCATTAAAGAAACAGTCTTCACCGCAGAGCTATTTCATCAAGATCATTCCACTAAAAGCTAGGAACAAGGGGAAGAAATGCTAAAATGTCCTGCCAAGACTTTAACAGTTCATAGTAATGGATGTATACAGAAGGGGTTTCAAATGCCAGCTTGCAGGCTTGTTTAGAGAGAAAGGAATCTCAGCATATCATCGTCATAAGGCCATAAATCCTATATTTTTTTTGGTAATATTTCTTATGAGGAATAGTGGGAAGAAACACCAAGGCTTCAGGCCATGTCATCCCCTACAGGAGCTTTATTAAGCTGATGAGCTTCTGTCAAGCCTTCTGCTCTAAGTGGGTTTCTCCAGACCTGCATTTAACTGCATGTCCCCCTGTATATGAACTTGTGGAATTTCTTTGCTTGTTACCTAGTTTCTTGCTGCTTTTCCTCTTGCAATACCTACTTTTGCAGTATTACATACTTGCAATTTTTCAACTCTGTGATCAGTTTCTTCAGGTCTCAGTGGTAGGAGTTATAAGTGCATGGGAGCAATCTGCGTAGATTGCAAAACTTGTGGTGTTGGAGAGCTACACCTTATCAGGGCAGCCTAATGAAGGAAGAGACAGCACTCTCCTGGGGCTCCTGGCATGCAGACAGCTGTGCTGTTAGTGGGGTCCTCAGGTGGTGCATTATATTTCCCTTCAAGTCCTTTCTTTTACTGCTAAACAACATAAGAGCCAGAGCAGGAAATGCAGATTTATGGAGAAGGGCAAAAGGAACTTTTTCTCCAACACAGGCCTATTTTGCCCTCACCTGCCTCCCACTCCAGTGATGCAGTTCTGGCAAAGCCATGGTGGCAATCAGCTGAAGTACTTGTGATTATGTGATATCTCACCCAGAAATGCCCTGTCTGCTCACCCCTGAATTGTTCTTTGGTATGAGGCATGCCCAATCTTCACATTCACTTGAGGTTGCAGCCATCTCTAGGAAGATGACAGTCTTCTCCTCCCCTGCTTAGCTTCTCTGGGTCATAGAAAGGAGACTATCTATTCTTCTGGACAAAGACACACTAGAACACATCTTTATCATCTCCCTGCATGAGTTATGTGCATTGTCATTTGTTGCTCCTCCTGACGTCATATAGTTGTGTGAGAGTCTGAATGTCCATGGGAAGAGGCAGAAAGAGCAGAGAGGGAGCAAGCTTCAGACTCTTGTATCTGTTTAGCAAAGTCTGCAGACTGGGAAATGAATGAGGAGTTAGATCAGTTGCCTTCTGTTTTGCTCCCAAGTCATGTGGTGGATGGGTTGAACCTGTGAATTCGACTTGGCATAGAGCTGGCAGCACTGCTGGTTCCCCTTTCTCCTGCCCTGTGCTTAGAGACTCTGACACTCACTCTACATCTGATTAATGAGTGAGTCAGAGACTTGTAGTCATTTCTTCTCAAAATGTTTCAGCTTCACTGTGGCACTGTTGTATTTCTGTATGCCAGATTTGTTCCAGAGTCTTTGACACTAAGCTCTTAAAGCCCTAATGTGCTTACATAACATGATATGGAGAAACAAGGAAGTAAATTTAATTAAATCTTTCCCCACTCCTTCTGGCACACAGGGAGAGACAAAAGGAAGACACTTCTTTTTGAACTCTGGGGAATAATGAGGTATACTCACAAAAGCAGCAAGGAAACTGAAGACAGTGGTGGTGCACAGTGTATATAAAATGGGTACTGATCTTCTAAGGTTTGGATATTCAACATCTGAAATGAGGGAGGATCTATACCTTGATGGCTGAATTCGCATTCTGACTTCTTTTAGCCACGGAGTTGACATCTGTGAAAGATATGCTGGTAAAAAAAATTTAAAACCCCAATTCCTTTTAAATTCAATATCAACTTTATTTCAGGAGAAGAAATTTCATCAGTGATTTGACTAGATTTGCTAGTGATAAAAAAGAACCCCTTGCATACAAATATTGCTGCAATTGCCATCCTGTTAATGCTTTGGAGAATTCTAGTGCAAATTTTTGAGGAGCTTTTGCTGAACACCCAGCTTTCAAAAGGGTGTTTCTATTCTCTTCTCTCTAGTTTTATACAAGAATATAAATATACTAATCCAAATTAAAAACCAACATTCACCAGATGTAACAAAGCCAGTAGTATCTGAGACTCTCATAGATTTTACCACACTCAGAAAGAAAATAGCAGGGTATCTCAACTGGTAACTGTAATTGTATCCTAGCTTTTCAGGGAAAAATACATCAAATGTAATTGCATCAATTGAATCTCTTTGCTTGTGGAAATAAAAACCATTTGAAGAATGGAAGAAAAACCTTTCTGATTTAATGACATCCTGAAAACCAAGTCTGAAACCCTGTGAACTTAATTTATTGCTCCATGGGTACTGTAAGATGTCAAATGTTTATCAGTATGTTTCAAAATTCGGTGCAGAACCCACATATTGTAAGATATTCCTTTATTTTAGCTTCTCCTGTGAAAGCTCTTCTTCCTCTCTTGCCAAAAGGTGGAGAAACTTGCAGTTCTAGGTAGAGAAATGCATTGCTTCCTGTAGAGTGGTGACATGATGCTCAGGGGAAAGTTAAGGAAGGATCTTATATAACAATAATACATCTTTCCTCAGCCTTACCTTGCAAATAGAGGAGCTCTGTCCAGTCAAACAAATAGTTCACATACAAAGGGAATTGAGTTACCTGTTTAATGTTGTGCCTTTTTGGTAGTTCTGTCCTCCGTGTATGGAATCCCTGTAAGGGATCTCTCCTCTCTTTCACTGTATTCAGCTGTCTCTTGGACTTGCCTCCCTGATGCAGAGATACAGACATCAAAGTGAGAAGTGAACTGGTAACCATTGCATATATCCTTTTCTGTTTGAAAACAGTAACTGTAACACTAACAGTAACTGGTTTTCTGGGAATAGAAACCATAAAAGAAACAATCATTTATTATGATGGGATCATTTATTGTAGGTTGAATGAAACATTTATTACGGTCTCTGAGAAATTTTTCAGCCTATCAGTTCTATCTCATGAAAATTGCAAATGTTTTTTTGATTGAGAATGAGGCAAAGTCTTGTTTTTTTCTGAACATCTTTGGGCTTGGAAAATATGCTCCCCTCCATGCCCCAGATAGTTTTTTCCACTAACTGTTGGTGGTCACATTAGCTTGCATATAGAGACAGCAAAGACATTGAGAAAGCCCATGACAAGTTAAACCCGTGGCCCTGATCTGCAATTGCTTTTTCTAGTCACCAAATAATATTTCCTGGCCTTTTCCTCATAGGCAGACAGCTACAGCTTGAAATGCCTTGGAAAGCAGGCAGTTATGTAGGAAAATAAAACTTTGAGAATTTTTGTTTCTGTATATTTGATTGTGGGCTGGGCGAGGTTTTTATAGAATAAATGACTTGTTGCCTGTGACTTGTTTTTGGACATAGTGAGTAAAGTAGCATGAACAAAAGTTCACTTTTTATTCTTTAAGATATGAAGATTTCATTCAGCCATACAATATTAATGAACAGAATGTATTTGTTATCAAAAAGTTGATATGAAGAGGAAAAAGCAAAAGATGCACAGGTTTTAAACACACCATCATTGTACTTATCACATCTAGAGACATCATAACTTCTCTTATTTTAACCTCTCTTATTATAACCTCACTTTATTTTGCAGTGCCTTGAAGTGAAATTTTTAATACAATTTTTTGTTATCTTTGATGTTAGATAATGTAAAAAAAGTTACAAATAGAATATGAGAGGGAGTGAACTGGCAATGTTTCTAAACCATCTGAATCAATAATGGCAAATGAGTTAAAACAAATGAAACCCTTTGCAAAAATTATTTTATACAATCATAGTTTGGCACGGTTGTTAGAGGATTAGCTGTTATTGAACATTCCCATATGCAGAAAGATAAACAAGGGAAGAAGGCTGACCTGTCTGAACAGAGACGTTTGTCTGAAACTCAGGGGAAAAAAAGGAGAGTTTATTGCATTTGAGTGAAGGGGAAACCAATTCAGAAGGACTACAAGGATTTCATGAGGTTACGCAGGGAGAAAATTAGAAGGGCCAAAGCCCAACTAGAACACAAACTGGCTACTGTCATAAAAGATATTAAAAGGTGTTGTGGTGGACTTGGCAGTGTCAGGTTAAGGACTGGACTCAATGATCTTAAAATTCTTTTGGAACCTAAATTGTTCTAGAGTTTTAAATAAAATTAAAAATTAATTTTTTCAAGGAATTGGTGACAAAACAGAAATGTAGAATTAGTTACATTTTCTCTCCTACATGTACAAAGATAAAACCATAATTTAATATTTAAACATCTAACTAAAACTGTTCCAACTTCTCTAAGTATCCAAATATCCTAAAATTTTACAAAAATCACCATTAACTAAGTTTGTTCATCACCATTGATGTGCCATTTGGTTTCCAGAATAAACTTTAATTCTTACCTTTAGGGTCCCAGATTTAAAATGACTGGTCAGTTCAAAATGCTGACTTTCTGTCATGCTCCTTGCGAGATCCTATAGCACAAATTTGTTGTGGTTGAAGTTTGTCAGGTCTTTTCTAGCATGAGACAGTGTAAGATATGTGACTTCCAGTATTTTCCAAGGATATGCTGTGACACTAACACCTCTCTACAAAACCTGCACAGAGGAATATGAGCAAATTTTTTCAGAGCCACTGGGGTTCTTTTGTTTCATTGGAGTTTTTAAATTTGAGTTCTGTTGGGCCTAACCAGAATTAAAGGAGATTGTTAAGGGCTTTGTTCAAAGGGCTCCAACTGCTGACAGGCTTGAAGCATTGGCCACCTCTGTAGGAAGCCTCTTCCAGTGTTTGGCCACCCTTTGGTAAAGGCAGTGTATGTTGGGACTGGAGGGGAGCATAAGGAACCTGCCTCCACAATTTGTCCAATGCATGTGGACATTTCCTATGAGCCTGGGTACTGCTCTACCAGTTCATACCCAGCATTTTTTGGGGGGAGCCCTCTTTACTCCTTGGCATATGCAACCCAAGTATGGGAGATTTATTTTATTTCATTTCATTTTCCCAATGAAATTTTGCCCCAGTTGTCCTTCCAGATTTTTTTTTTTTTTGCATAAATTAGAACTCATATTGAGTGTAATCAGCACCCATGTTGTAACTTGCAACAAAGCTAAAATCTTATTTGGCCTTC
This sequence comes from Sturnus vulgaris, assembly GCF_052056855.1. Lineage (NCBI taxonomy): Eukaryota > Metazoa > Chordata > Aves > Passeriformes > Sturnidae > Sturnus > Sturnus vulgaris. The sequence goes on along the minus strand of NC_142245.1, from coordinate 49,922,089 downwards.
CCATGAAGCATGGCAGTCCTGGAAAGGACCACTGCAAATTGAGAAAGCAGTATATACAATTTTTAATACTTCATACCTCTGTCAGGACCACCTGAAATGAAGATAATTGTTATGACAGCTGGTAATTTTTATTTCACCCTAAGTATTCAGTAGATGACCATGGCAAGCCATGAAACTGTCTGCCTATTCCGAATGAAATATTATCCTTTATAACAATTTTGCTGAACAGATTTTGGCTTTTTGAGCTAATCAAGAGTCATCTGTGAACAGACTGTGTTCTTTATCAAATGTGTATGTTTGCTCAAAATTTGCCAACTGGCTAGGTATTCATCAGATTCCCTGACCAAAATGTTTTTACATTTATTTCCATCACAAATTCTCTCCTGCCCTAACCTTTCTGAGGACTGCAAACAAGTAATAGTTGGTGCTTCCTTTTACATGGAATATGAAGAGACCTCTGCTATCTTTACTTTTACGTGATTGTTAACACGTCCTGCCATAATTCCGATAGCATATTTTTTTCTTTATTTCAGCTTGTCAAGTGGGATTTGCAAAATAGACTCTCTGTTCTCAAGAGCACTGTTAGCTCCACACTGACTTCACAGCAAAAGCATAAACTAAATTCATGGCTGCTCCACAGTAACATCCTTCTAAGGACTTAGCTGAAGTTACTGTTAGCTCGCTGTGAGGTGCATTATAGTAAATGGAAAGATTAATAGCGAATTTCATGAAAAATGGGACTATTTTCTTTTCCTTCCTTTCCCCTGTACTTCAGTATCACTTTTGCCACTATTGGGAGCGTTTTTCAGCTGTGTGCTGCCAGGATGTGGTGTTTGGATTTTTTGTTGGGTTTTGTTTGTTGTTTTTTTCTTCTTTTCTGGTTAATAGAGCATGTGTGTACGTGCTCTTGCCTTCCAAGATTTCATGACAGAAAAAAATCAAAACAGTGATTAAAAAAATTACCCAGACTACTGAGAAGATGTTAAATTATTAAAGGAAGATTTGTGTTGCATGCAATAGAAAATTAAGTATGATATTTAGGACACCTGAATTCTTCAAGGTCATCCAAAAATTAATAGTCTAATTTGTGTGACTTCAATTAATCCAGTAGTCACATGACTTATGACTTACAGTTTTTCTCTGCTTAGTAAAAGCTAAGGTCTCTAAAATTAAAAGAAAAATAAAAGGAAGAAAGCTAACAAAGTATTTTTCTATTAGTCTTTGTAGCTCAATGTTATTTTCTTCCAAGGGCTGAAAAACAACAACAACAAAAAAGTTTCACTGTTCAGGGTTCAGTTTTGCTCTTTATTATATTTCAAAGACTTACTGAGAAAAAATACAACTGTATAGAGACGGCCCGTGACAAATATAGTAATACTTTTGCATTTATTAAAAACTTGCCCTATGAAAACTTCATTGAACATTGTTTTGTCTGTGGCTGAACACAATTACATGATTTCTTTTGTTTTAAAACCCCACACATTTCTTACTGGTTGTCTTAAGTGAATTTTACAAATTCAAATGCATAAGTGTATTGAGAACTTATAATGATGAAAATTAAATAGAGTGGATTTTGACTCTGGGAAGTTAAGTTTAGGGAAAGCATGACTTCTCATTCTGGATTTACAGGAAAATCTCTTATTTATATATAAGGATTTTTTATTACTGATCTGGAGACAATTCATTCAGACAATTCACATGTTGCTTTTCACTAAAATACAATTATTTCTATAGGTGATATTAAGACAGTCACCTCTGCAGTATGGGACTATATGCTTGCAACATTAATTTAGGTGTTCATTCCACAATAGTCAAAAGCAAATCCTTCAGCCATCAAATATTTATTACCTTTGGAGGTAAGCATATTATATTGAAATATGATAATCCAAAGCATGTTTTGCTGAGTGAATACATACTTAAGGGAAATGGCCTGATTTTAAACATTGGCAAGTCCTGTTACATGCTGTTTTCTACCTGCATCATCCACATGAAGGCTTACCTCAGGAAACAAGTGGATGCTATCTTTATCTCTTGCAAGCATTACTGATGTTTATGCTCCTTTTTTTTTTAACTGGTTATAAAATTGAGGGAGATCTGAGATAAACTTTCATGTAGGAAATGGTAGATAGTGAGTGCTGTGCTCTATCTGTTTTTGTGATCTCTTCCACAACCTGCTGCTTAGAAGCTTCACAAGAGGATTGCTGTGCCAAGCCCAGGTTCTTTCTGCCTCTCATTCACTTATGGACTGAGAATAATTTCATTTTCTAGCTACAAGAAAGCAGAATCAGTGATAAATTCATAGCGTGCTAATCCTATGGGACTAATCAGCTGATAAAACACACCAACAGATACTTTATTGAGACCATATATTAGCATATACAGGCATACGGATGTCTAGGCTATGCTGTACGTAAGCGTATATGCATTGGCATGCTCCCTGCTTCCCTGGGTGAATGTTCTTGTATACAAGGCTTTTATTCTTTCTGTGTTTCTCAACATTAATCTGAATCATGTTTGTTTCACGTTATTTGAATGGGAGCTATGTACCTTCTCTCACATAGAAAGTGGCAGATATGTTGCCTCTGGAAAGAATTTCTTTCTGCGTTCTTTCAAGCTGCTCCTTCCTTGGTGGTGCTGGTGGTGAATGTATGGCAGTGAGGAGCACATGAACTCATTCAGTCAGATTATGCTATATTCACAAAGCTTTTCGAATTCACCATCACATCTCGTTGCTATGTTAAGCTCATCTGGAAGATAGTTACTGAGGCAAAATTTTCTTGCCTAGCTGCAATGAAACCCAGGGAAAGCAGGATAGTCATCCCTGCATTTGGGCTCTCTGCTGTCCTAATGAATTCCCAACTGAAATTTCTGCGTTTTAGGGCAAACAAGCTAAGAAGACCTACCAAATCAGGGCCTTTTCCAATGACAAATGTAAGGACAGTCTTCATGGTTTGATTTGAAAGCCATATCATAGCTACATTAGGGCAAGGAACTATTTTTTAACTTGAAAGTTTTGGTGAACTTGCAGATTTTTACCTCCTTTCATCATATTAAATTGACAAATATCTTCTCCAACCTGGATTCAAGAAGTGTCAGTTAACACCTAGTCTCTCACACATCCTACCTCCCTGGTGTACACAAGGTGTTACTGAGACAAAATAACAGAGACTGGATTGCAATTGCCTGTTAAACATCGAGTATCGTGGGCGGCCTATAGATAAAAGCAACTTGCAGTTTAGAGCATATTGTGATTGAATGACTAAAGGGGCAAGAAACAAAACAAGGAGGTTTCTTTCTTCCAGCTGCCTCGGGACCCGCAGCACAGGTGAGCAGTGCATTGGGGTCGGTGCTGGCAGTGCTCTGCAGCAGCACAGCTGGCAGAAGGCGAGCAGGGAGCAGCCAGGACCCAGCAGGGTCCAATGTGAAGGGCAGCTGAAAAACAGCACCTCTGACAGTGGCCAGCTGCAGATCAGAGGGAAAGCGTATGCGTGGAGAAAACCTCTGCTGCCACGCTGCTTCTGGTCAGAGGAAGGAGACTTCAGTGCCTGCTCAGGCTGCAGTCACACAAAAACTCAGCGCTACAAACTTTGGCTGACTTTCTGTAGCAATCTCATACTGGCATATCTACTACCACTTTTAACTAAAATTACTGTTTCTGGTAACTTGAGAAGTGATGCTGATCAATGTTGTTTAGTTATTAACACTGAAAGGGACATTGCTATCTTGACCCTCAAAAAGATGAGATTAGAAAAAATCTTCAAATATAAAAAAGTCGAATTTTCAAGGAAATCACTTTAAAAATTTGTTCCAGTGGAAATCTATCTTTTTGATTAACCTTCCATAAAATATATAACATTGTGGTATGACAACGAAAAATAAATTTTAAAAAAGCGAACAAAAGTTGATAACTTGAGTAAACAGGTGCTTTCTCATGAAGCATTACCCTTTTAATGAGCTCAAGATTTCTGGGGTGGTGGTGGGCAATTGTTTTATTTATTTCTTTATTTTAAATCCCTGACTGGCACCTTGTTTATGCCTCTAAAGCTTTATAAGAGAAAGAAGGAAATATCTTTTTATGTATCATTGCTTTTTCATATTTTCATGTCATTTCATCTTTATAATAACACTTTTTTTCTTACTATTGTAGGAAATGAGAGCTTAGAAGAAAATTATGTGCAGGACAGTAAAATGGGATTTGTCATCAATGCAATATACGCTATGGCTTATGGGCTACAAAATATGCATCATTCCCTTTGCCCCGGACATGTTGGACTGTGTGATGCTATGAAGCCAATTGATGGCAGCAAGCTCTTGGAGTTCCTCCTCAAATCCTCATTCATTGGGGTTTCTGGAGAAGAAGTTTGGTTTGATGAAAAGGGAGATGCCCCTGGAAGGTAAAGAGGTTTCATCTCAACAAATTAAACCAGAGGGTGGGAAATGGGAATGTTACTGTGTTTGGTGATGTAGATTTCATTGGCTTTTTTTCTGAACCATAAAGCAAGCAGCAGTCTTTCCAACAGCCAGGAATAACACTGGTAACACATGGTATCTTATATTGGGACAGGAACTACTGTAGAGCCTATAAATTTCTAGTGCTGCAGGAGAAGACAAACCTTGTAACTCACAGACTTCTGGTGTGTGAGGTACTATTGGGTCTCAGCACCAGGGTTTTAGTATGTATAAAGCCTAATACAAATGACTGGAATTTAATGAAGCATTTACCTGATGTGGTTTTGAATAGAGGGCTGTAGAGCACATCCTTTTCCAACTGGAGCTCTGCTGAAACCTTGCCAGAGACTATTTAGTGTTAATTGGTAAGCTCCTTTATGATCTCCTTAATTTGTTTCACTCCAAATAGAATCTGATCAGTCCCAGAATTTAAAGACAGGTCTGTGTAGAGCAGGACAAATAATAGGGGGTTTTTAGCAGAAGTTTCTGTGTTTCACTCATTTGGGGTCTGGTCCCAGCTGTGGCAGCTGCTATTGTTTAGCCCTCCCAGCAGACATAGGATGTACCCAAGCAGTGGGTAAGCCAGCACCTTGGTGGACTTGGATGTCACCTTTGTTTCTCTTATGGGAGCAAACTGACAGAGATCTTTCCTTTCATTTAGTTCTGTGAGTTCTATTTTAACCCATGGATTTTTTTGTTTGTTTTCTTTTTTATAAATACATTTAATTCAACTGCTGAAGTACAAAATCCATTATTAATTGAAACCTACCCAGGGATTGCTTCACTGAAGTTTGTTTTCCTACTGAGTTGTTAAAGTGTTATAAAAGGCTCTCTCACTCCATCTTTGGGCTTATTGCATAAGTGCATCTGAGTGCCAGCACCACACAAAGGGAGGGCTCTGGAGCAAACAAGAGCTTTCATAATTTTTCATGCCTCCAAAGAGTCTTCATAAGACACAGTGGTCTTAAAGACACTCTTATCTTTATTACTAGGTTTTATTAGCCAATGGCAACTGGCCAATGTTCTACCATTTTCTAGATTATGGGTTTTTTCTATTGTCATATTTAAGCAGTTTGTTACATTTAATTAGTGTGGACACACACATTTAGAGAGCTAGAGAATTACAGCTTGGAAATTCTTTTCAGGCCTGGATTTCCCCTGACTCTCAGGTCCATTCCCAGGCTGACAAGCTGACTGCAGCTTCAGTTAGGGAGGAAGTCTCCCAGGGTGATAATATAGTGAAAAACAGAGTGGAATTTATAATAAAGATTAACACCTGGTGTCTTTCCCGTGGGATAAGGTACTGTCCCAAGGATATTTTTCCCAATTGTCCAATGAACTACTGTCCTGTCCTAGCTGCACATAACACACTTTAAATACAGGCTGTCTGTACAATAAAGTTGGCCTTTTTTCCCCAAAGAAGTCCGTGTGTGTTGCTGTCCTTTCTCTCTCTTTTCAATGCAGTAACCACAAATTAGTAACAAAAAGCTAATCAGTTTGGTCTTGTTGAATGTTGACTTCAGAATTTTTTTAGTCAAAGGATACAGATCAGTTGGGTTAGGCTTTGAAAGTAGAAGCAAGCAATTCCGTTACATTTGAACACATACTTATCGACACAAATTCATAAATCAAGTCTTTGCACATATCATTTAGATAATGCAGAGAAATTACTGCTTAGTGTAGCTTTATGCTTTTTGCACACTATTTGTGTCCATAAAAGCATTACTCCAGCTTTGCATATGCTGCATTTTCTGTCTGTTAGCTATTTGGTTTGATGTTTAGATGTAATTTTCCAATTTTAGCCTAATTCTTATTTATTATTTTGTCACCCAAGAGCATTTCCACAACTCTCATCAGTACCAAGCATAGAATTAGATTGAACAGTTGCTGATTTCAAAACATAAGAGAGTTTATATCAGGATATGTCTCTGGGTATGCCAGAATGATGGAATTAATTCCATCCATCATCTTGATCTATAGAAAAGTTCATTTTTCTTGATTCCTTGGCCTACTTAGAATTTGATAGGTTATTTTAGGTAGGGAGTTTTTTGTTATTGTTCCTCATTTGTATTTTTACAGTTGGAACTAGCAAGTTTGGGGAAGGAAATTCAATTAACCTTTTTGTTATTCATTCTGTAACGTCTGGATCAATCTGTGGCATTTATGATGTGGGCAATATCGTACCAGAGAATGGCTATGTGTACATGAACTGTGATCTGCACAGTCTGTCAGATCCTTGTATGGCAGCACTTGTTTAAGAGAATCATCTGTAGCTTCAGACTGGCTGTAGTGTTTCCATAGCTTTGTGTGGAAAGTCCCTTTGTGGGTCAGTGAACAGACCATAGTACTGTGTCAATACCCGAGTTTTTGTACCTCATAGAAAGATAAACACCACATACAACACCTAAATATAGCAAAGTCAGCCTGCTGTGAAATTTCCTAGTTCTTTGGCTTTTCTGTGCAAGTGCAAGAATGTCACACAAATGTCTAAAAAGGTTTTAGATACCTTGTCCTCAAATCATGTGAACAAATCAACTTCACAAGGTAGAATAATATTCCTTCTTAGAAGGCAGCAACCTTATAATTTTCAGAATCTGTGAGGTTCTTTGAGCAATTGACTCCCACAAACTCCTAATTGTCATCATCATGAGTAGAGCAGATAGAGTTGCCTGTAGTTATGTTTGTCTGGCATTCTCATAATCTCTTGTTTTGAAACCTATACAGCTTCATGAAACCTTACCCATTTGTTTAGATACAATTCTTTTTCTCTCTCAGGCTCAATTCAGGGTTTCAAGGTTTAATCAAAATGAGATTGGAAAACACAAAGCACATAGCCAAAGGTGTATTTCTTCTGGAAATAATCTTTTCTTTGGATATCTCTTATGTAGAAATATGAAGCAAACTTTTACTAGAAAGGCACAAATGCAGTCATACTGTGACTGCATTGCCTCTGGGAAAAAATGACATGGATGTAACTCTGGAAACTCAGCAGTATGTGCTTGCTATACTGTCATTAAGAACATGCTGGTAAAACTGCTGCACTTTTTACCTTTCATTGAGTAGCTCCCACTTCCTTTCTCTGTTGCAATCATATCACTCAAATTTCCAGAAATGGCTGGAGAAGGTGTGAAGGATGCGATAGTCAATACAACATACTTCCCTGGGATACAGAGATATCTTTTTAACTGTGGTCAATTCTAGGTAATTGCCTCCTTTTACCTTGTGGTTACACCTTACCTCTCTAGAACAAACATTTGCATAGACCTCTGACCATAAAATGCTTTATGATAACAGGCAGGAGAACTTTCAGCCCCTACAATGAAACTTTGATAGAAATGCTTTGGAGAAATGCTGAGGTTCACAGAACTAAGAAAATTTCACCTAACTATCATTTCATCTTAACTAGACATGGACTTAGAACCATGTATGTCTATTTAGTTCAAAATTTCCAGTAGTTGTTCAGGCTTCAGTCATGACAACACTACCTACACTAATGCTTTGAGTAAATAATCAAATTTCACCTCATGCAAAGCCTTCAAACTTTCATGTAAACAATTTTTTTTCAAATATGCAATTTTGTTTAGGATTTTGGATTCATGGGTGGTTATTTCAGCTATTTACATCCCAGCATTGCTCAGCATTGCTCTTTTCTGTCCTGTCTTCCAGGATAGCACACATCAGTAGCACTCTGATGTGTTATGGCTATGGAAAAAGGTAACTTCAGCTGTCTCAGATTAACTAGAGTAAGAGTGTGCCTGTGACCAGCTGATTTATATTCTGGCTTGCCTTATAAATAACTTGTTCATATGATACCACCTATTGGGTCACATCATTTCTCAATATACCAGAGAGCTTGCTCTTTTATTAAAAGAAGGATTACTTTTCTTACCCACTGAGTGTTTTAATGTCTTCTTTAAATGTTGCCATGTGTGTGAAATTCAACTGACTCCAAGAAGTCTCACTCTCTGAAAACTTCACAACTTTTGTCAAATCCACTTCTTTTGGGGTCATAATTTTTAGCATGGACACAGCCCAAAATGGTTAAAGTTGTACAAATGTGAGCAAGGGGATGGGAGAAGGTATTCCAGCACTGAATTTGTCTTTGCTCAAAGTACAGATTTTTCATTAAGAAAAAGAAGGAAAAGATAAAGAACTTCAGCACGTCTCCATATACCAAGTGCATTTGCTAGACCACATTTTTCCATTTAAAATTCAAGCTGCATATCAAAGCTGCAAACATTGTACTACAACTTGTCATACCACAAGACTGTGTAAGAGCTTTTAATCTACATACTTTATTCTTTGACAGGTAACCAATAGGAAAGGAAATAGTATTACAAGAACACAGGAGAAACTCTTAATTGATACTGCATTTATGTCACTCTGTGCCTTGTGATGTATTTTTATAAACATGAAAAAACATGTGTGGGCTCAAAAATTCCAGTAAGGGAATGTGAGGCTTTAGTAATCTTTTATTCCCATTAGTGAATTACTTTTCCAGCCCAGAGTAACTCATTTTGTATCAGTCTAATATGAGGTCAATCTAAAATCCAGGTACATTTCCCTTGCTAGGAATAGGCATGCACATTTCTACTGAGCTTGACTCCTGTCTGTTGAGTATCCACTATGAAATGCCTGACTCTCACTGCTTCTTATTATTCTGATTCTTCACAAGCCTGGAAACAGCATGGTTTATTTAGGCACTTCCTTTAGAAGAGCTGGGATATGAAAAGCAATTGTTCACTAATGAATTTGAAATTTACCCCTTTCCTAAGCAATCCCTTGATTAGTGGCCAATTCCCAACCAATAAAGCTGCCTCCTGCTTGGAGCTCAGTGGCAGGGGTCCCTTTTCACACGGGATTCAGTGGAGCTCTGCAGTGGCACTGGCATTATCTGAACATATATATTTGCAAAACTGAGGTCTAATTACAGCTGTAAATATGCATTTCTTTAAATCATCTTTAAGTAGAGAAACCCCAAAGACTTAGTTAAGAAAATTACTCTGCTCTACTCTAGAGAATAATTCTAGCACCTCTTCCTTCTGTGAAGTGCAGGGAGAGTTGAATTTTTGCATATTTGGACCTCAAAATGGAAAAGAAACAAAAGGATGTCTCTCTTTGCTCACAACCAAACACCAAATTTTACTTATGGCTCATACTTTGCTTACCTTACCTTACCTTTCATTCTCAAAGTACATTAGCAACACTCAATATAAACAAAGTATTTTTCCTCCAGAGACTGAGACAATCCAATACAGAAGAGCAAGGCAGTAAATCTCAGGCTTGGAAAATAAAAGATGCTTTGTTATTTTAAGTTCTAATGCTGATTCCTTGTTCTCAATGCTCTTGCCATTTATTAAATAAAGTCCTTCCCCTTCTCATCTTGAGACCAGGCTGTGGATTTAGCCTCTTTTGTGGGTCTTCTTGTCTGTATACGCTACAACATTCATTCTTCCGTTCTTGCTTATTTCCTACTAAGAATCAAGCTACATTCTGTGGGTAAAAGAGTGAATATAATAATTATCAATAAGGGACATACATACACCAAGTCCAACACATTGAAGGCAATGGGGTAGGCTGGATGTTTATTGTAGCATTTTTTATCCTTCCCTTACCTTAGTCTTGGGAAGTGCTCTCCTTGCCCGGGGTGAGGAAGTAAATGTTGTGACTGAGGTGCTAACTTTTCCTGACAGAATCACTGGGCTGCATAATATGAATGGTCGAACTTCAAGCTTACAGCTAACTTATGGCAAACCAGTTTGGTTGGTTTGAGCGTTTCTGCTTAAGAGCTCCTAGCAAAGGCTATATTACAGCCAGCCTGCATGGAGACACCAAGTGAAGGTTAAAGAAGTTTTGACAAATTATTTGAAAACACAACATCCAGACATTGCCTACATGTACATCTTCAGCAGAGTTTACTGTCTTTGGTATGCAGTTCTTCCTGGACACACAAATTTTTAGCCACAGATTTTGTGTGTCAATCAGAGCTGACACTTCCCTTGATTCTGCTGCAAATCCTAAAGGATTTGGGTTTTTTTGTGAAACCCATGTTCCTGGTATTAAGGGGTATTTAGAGGCAGGAAAAGAAGAGAAAGGTAGATTTTTGTCCTTTATGTTGTGGGACAATGACTCACTGCTTTTTCCTTGCAGATATGACATCATGAACTTGCAGTACATAGAGCCCAACCGCTATGACTACGTCCTCATTGGGACGTGGCACGAGGGCGTGCTCAACATCGACGACTACAGGATTCAGATGAACAAGAGTGGAATGGTCCGGTCCGTGTGCAGCGAGCCTTGCCTGAAGGGCCAGATTAAGGTATGCCTCAGACACTTACTTTCTGCTATAGAAATAGGAATATCCATTCAGTGTTTGTCCCTAAACCCAAGCAAGCTCCTTTCAAGCCAATGGGTAGGACTTCCTTTCCTTCAGGAGAGACAAAATTATAGAACAACTCCTAGATTAATAACTTTCTTTAACGACACCATATACAGGCCCATGTTTTCTAAAATCACCCTTTGTAGGGATGCAGAATCTTCTATCGTGCCAGAATTTGAATTTCACCTTATGTGAGAAAGATTTTCACGTAGTCATTGCCAACAACATTCAGTGGCTGTGATTCACTTGGGGGCTGATCTTGAAAATATCATGACCTACAGGAATCTAGTATTTTGTTCCAGCAGTTACACCTGCAAGGAAAAGTTGAAAAAAAAAATCAACAACCCCCATGCCTATTTGTATTTCATGTTCACAACAAGACAAATGGAAGTACAAATGAAATCACTCTGTGTTCATCAAACACTAGCACTTGCATCAGGCTACAAATTGTTACCAGTCATGTCTGCATGACACAGGGACATGTTTCACTACCGTCAAAATTGTATGGATGCATTAAGTTTAAAATGGCAAGAAGCCCATTCAGCAAAATCTCTTTAGAGTAGACTTTCATTTCTATTTTCATTTAATAAGCATATTTGCAGCTTTTTATTTCTATATTGCTAATCTAAGCAATAGGCAACCAATGATTTGGCAAAGGCACAGTGACACACTCCAGCATCTTGGAGGAGAAACGTTATTGGTATTTACCACCCTCCAAAACATTTTTCCTTGTTTTTGAGATTGTGCAGTTTGTGTATGTGTGTATATGTAAACACCATGCATACAAAATGCCAGCTTCATCTCTCATTGAAGTCTATTGGACTCTCTCCACACACTGCATGAGGAAATGTTAACCAAAAAAAAAAAAAAGCCCATAAAGCCAGTATTCAATAAAACAAACATTTTGCACTTCACTACTCTACTTATCTCTGCATATAGATGGATAGGAAGATCTGGAAGAAAAGGCTGAATTCCTCCTTCCTGGCAAACAAGGCCAGAGTCTTTGTCAGAGCCCTAGGAGCCAGAGATATCCTTAATCTTTCTTTCAGGCTCAGGGTAATGAAACTAGGAATCAACACAAGGAAAGAATCTTTTCAGCATTGGATCATTGCATTTAGCAGCCCTCATAGCAAAGAAAGAGTTTTCAGGGATATTTTCCTCTAAACGAGCTGCTACAAAGTATGAGGTTGGTCACTGCTTAATTTTGTTTTCCTGCTAGGACCTGATAGATCCTTTTAGCAGGATGTTTTGTAATTTGTTCTTATTTTAATTTCTATTTACACTTGTGTTATGAGCCCCAAAAAGACTTCCACATAAATTAGAATGCATGTGTATGTGAATGTGCTTGTATGTACATGCACATATATGTATTTATATGCATTAGTTACTCTTTGTTCTAATCTCTGACTTTATTTACTGCTTTTTACTATGCAACAGATATTAAGCATGGGCTGAGCTGCTTGTCCTGACCTCTGCCATCTCACAGATTAAGCCTCAAGTGTGATTGAAAATATGACATTCACTATGCCTCTGTACCAGAGGGGAAATGGTTTTGTACTTTTAACTCAGAATGACTCTCCCTCAAACAAAATAAAATTGTCCCCAGAGGTTATCCTTGAACTCCTAAGCACAAATTTTAATACAGGGATCGATACAAAATCATGATTTGTGTTTTCTAGCTGTTTGAAATGTGCCATACACAGGAATCCTGCCATGTTTTAAACAGTGTATTGTGTTACGTGTTTGCTGGAGGGTGGTGGTGTGTGCCTCCTTGTTGTCTGATAGAGGATCAGAACCGAGGATGTATTTTGTATTGCAGGTGATCAGGAAAGGAGAAGTGAGCTGCTGCTGGATTTGCACTGCTTGCAAGGAGAATGAATTTGTTCAGGATGAATTCACATGTAAAGCCTGTGAGCTTGGCTGGTGGCCAAATGCTGACCTGACAGGTAGGGATGTGTTCCTCCAAACGCATTCTTTTTCTACAGGGCACAAGGAGAAAGCTATGTGCTGGACAGTGAAATGGGAGCATCCAGAGATATTAAAAGTACATATTTGGACACACATTCCAGTGCAGTTTAGGGTGACTGTCTTTCAGCTTAGTGCAACAGCAGAGACAATAAAGACAACAAAATTTCTGCCAAAAAGAAATGTTATAGTCTGTCTGTTCCTTTCCTTCATTTAGCACAAGTATTAATAAAGCTGTTAAGACTGCTAATGAACTCAGCAGCATTTGCAGCAATTTAGCAGCGACTATCACGAGTTCAGTGCGTTCTTGTCATATTGACTTGATAATCTTTTCTGATCATTTTACCATGCAATTAGTAGCACTTTACCTGGGATTTCAGGACCTTCAGTGACTGATTACTGGACTCTTGTTTGGTATAAAAGATCGTTCTCACTGCACCAATCATCAAGAATAATTTCAACAAAATCCTGAGAAAAGTTGTCTTGAAAGAGGTAGACTTGTTCTCCCTTGTGTACATTCTTTGGATGAGTTGCATGCTTTGGCATCCTTCTGTTTATTTTTTACTTATCAAGGTCAGCCTCCACATCTGCTCTGGGCTTCAGAGCAACCACTACCCCCAAAAAATAGCTGCAACATGTTGAGAAGTATCACCTCGACCTCAACATTTACTTTGTATCACTGTGAAAGACTAGAGGCACATCTGCCCCATGTCACCTCTGCAAATCTTGGATGCCAGCATTCAGCAGGGCATCATTCCTAGTCAGAGAAACAATCTGATCACCTAGCCAAAGATCAAATGTGCAAATTAACATGTCTTTGTCCTATAACATGACTGTCTGACAGCTAGATGTTGCTGCAACATTTAGCACGTAGACAAAGTCCTCAAACTTCAATTAATTTGTTCTATGAGATACTTCAAGCTAGTAACTGAAGCCAAATGAGGTTCAGAGTGTGTATTTTGAGAGGGAAAGCTAGCCACTTCTCAAGGTAAAAACACACTCTTAATCACAAGAGACTGGGAGATGTGACCCATTGTCCGTCTTGGTTTTCTATGGAAAAGAAGTTACGGTCATGTCCCAAATGTGTGTATAAATGTCTATATTCCATACCTCCCACTCCTACCACCCTGCCCTGACCCTGCTCTTTTTTGCAGCTAAACTGACAAACAGATTTGTCAGGATACAGAAATCTCAGTGATCATTCAGACCCTTTAAGTTTTATGTCAGTGGGTTTAGGGAGAGGAGTTAATGAAAAATACATTCTGTAAGGGCCCAAATTGCAGGAACACATTGTCATTAATAGAAACCAAAAAATCCACAGAACCTTTCATAAATGTCCTGACCATTTGAAAATTCATATTTAATTCCTGCTCCTAGGACACTAGCATCTGCTAATTTTAAAGCAGATATCCATACACAAACAGGTTTTGCTGGTCTTGGAGGTTCACAGAATTGTTTGTATCTACTCTTCAGGGAAGAAAAAGGGATTTATTGATTAAAAAGGAGCTAGAACAAAAACCTGGTGAGAGATCAATATGCACTTGAGAGAATATGGTTCAGTGCTACCAGCTGTTCAAAGGAGCTCAAAAGGGGTCATGTCAAAACAGGCACTGCTGAAAAGAGTTGTGGAAAGAATCAGTGCTGGAAAAAATCTCCAGGGCATGTTGCAATCTATTAACTTTTAATGAAATCAGTAGATGACCTGCTGATTTGTGTTTCTTCTCAGCAAGGAGACTGGACTGCTGCTGTTCTAAAATCACAGCAACGTCAGCCAAATGACAGCATAGCCATCGACTTATTTCCTAGAGAACATTGAAATGGCAGTCTGCTCCCGCACAGCTTCTTCAGTCTGTCTCATTGAAGGAAAAAACCTTCTTTTTTAACCCCTAAAATTGATTTACTTGAACCATACTACAAAGTACAAAGCTGTGAAAGGAAGCTGATGCTATCCTAATCTTTAGAAGAAGGTGATTTATCTAGATAAACTCTGTCTCTTGAACTTTGTGGGAGTCACCATTGGTATGATTTAATTTGAAATTCTCTTTTCTTGCCAGGACTCCCATCAAACATGTTTTTATAGCTTGATTTTATGTGTTGTATTCATACCCTGACAGTCACCATAGCATCTAGACACAGACAGTAACATCTCACAGTGCAGATTGTTTTTCCCTTTGCCTTAAATCTTAAATGCTAAACAAGTACATGGTTTTAGAGTCATTTTCCATCGCAGATGGAGACTCTAAAATCCTTAATCCTTTTAAGAAATGTGAAGAACATACTAACCTATTTCATAAGACATGCTTTTCAAGGTGCTCATTTTCTCCATTTGAAATCAGTCTCTGCTGCTCAGCAATCATTTCCTGACATTTTAATTTTATTTTTAAATGTACACTTTTTAAAAAAAATTATTTCCCTTAAATATTAATTCAGTGAAGTGGACTCAGCAGACACAAAGGATTTCTCACCACAGATGATGAAAACTTGACCTGAGAAATAGTCACTAAAGCCAGTACCTTTGGCCTTGTGCCAAGAGAAATTTTTTCTAGCACCAGAAATATAATATAAGGGGATGAATGTCAAGCTAGTAAACTCAGTTTACATGAATTATCTTAAACAAACACTAAAACAAGATAGGGTAGGAAGTTTTATAGTCTTATGAAAACAATCATAAGGTTTTGGGGCCATCAGTTACCTGGGATGTGTTAATAACCTCAGAAAACATCATAGATTCTCTTATTGTCCTTCTGCTATGAATATAGCACTAAAAAAATTGATTAGCCTTCCAATCTTGGAAATTATTCACAGTTAAAATGCAGGAAAATGCATGAAAACTACAGACAGCAAGACAGCTTTATGAAAACTACCAGACAGCTTTTAACAGAAAATTTTAACTGTGAAGCTTTTGCTCTGATGTTTTTGAGGTTTGGGTTAGTTGCTGAGTGGGAACTTTTTTTTCCCTTTGTTTTGTTTTGTTGTGTTTTGTTTTGTAAATGCATGCACAATTTCCTGGATATCCTCCCCCAGTCTCAGTGGGGTTCCAGAGCCCACTTTCTCCTAGCTGGGAAATGACCCACCTTCACAGATGCTGATAACCAACCGTTAGCTCGTAATAAGCAGTGTAGGGAACTTCTCGCAGTTTGTACAATATGTGCTTCTTGGGCTTGCTGGTGCACAGGAATTACACTGGTTTAATGAAACATTTCTAAGCAAATCTTACACAGGATAAGCTTAAAGCAAACGATAGGCTTAACTGCCATGTTGGATCTGGGTTAAGCCCCTGAAAATATCGTTTAAAATGGAATAATGTGAGTATGTCTTGATGTTGTTAAGCTTAAAGTCCCTATTGAAACTTAACCCTTCCAATAATCACTGACCAGCTTCTTGTATGAGAAGAGCTTCACATGTATTAATCAATGAGCAGGAGTTTCTGATCCTTAGTCTTTTATTAAATCATAGAGGAGTCACCTGCCAGTCGGGGCTGCTGAGGCCAATGACCAAAGGTTCACACTTCTAATAAAGAGGTTTTCCTTCATATTTCACCACAAAAGTACTGGTTAGAAGTATGGGTTTCCTATGAGTCTTGAACAGACCATATTGAGCAAAATAATTTTCTTTATAAAATTTTCTCTTTATTTTATAGTATTTTCTTTATAAAATAAGACCTCTGGTAGCCACTGCTATAATTCCTATTGTTTTTGATGTTACAGGTGTGTGTAACAACAACACCTGTTGTTAAGTTAGCTTGGAGACGAAGCATACAGAATTACAAGACTTTCTTTCAGTTCATATGACATTGACAGACATCAAAAGTTCAAGTAGAAATTTTCCATGTCATGACTTTCCCTGGGGCTGATTTATTTATTTTTTAAAATTTTTCTTTCTTTTTTATTATTTCAACAAAAAACATTTTTCTCTTCTTTCTCAAAATCATACTACAGTAAAACTGTTCAAGCCTGATCTATACCTTGTCTTACTTCTCAATTATTTAGAAGGAAGGACTTTACATTACAGTCCAGATATCTACATTACAGTAGAGGTATCTGTTGGTAGTTTTGTGTCACTATGTGGAAGATGCATATAAATTAGGCAAAACTGTGGGACTCAGAAGCTTTTAGTTCTTAGGTGGTTTCTGCAAATACACTCCACGCTGAGGAGGAAGAGACTGAGCACGACTTTTGCCCATCACAACATCAGAGCCCTTGTTAAGATCTAGCAGCAAAAATGAGAGGGAAAAATGCCTCTCACTAGCTTGCTGACATTACCATATTTTCCCTGTTCTTTTCAGCCATGTCCAACAACTCAGACAGGCAGAGTTCATGAGCAGCCAGTCCAGGATGAGAAAAGCTGGACCAGTAGTTTTTAATGAAGACATCTGGGTGGAGAAGTGGCTAGAAAATAATTGAACTGTAAGGCAAACTGAGATAAGGCTGGTGAGGGACTGGGAGGAAAGATACTTGAGAGGTGGGAGAAAGGTAGAAAAGGTGTGTTGTGTCCAAGGGAAACTAGAGGAGGACAGAAACAAGACGTAGGAAAGGCCATGGATACTTCCCTTGGGATAAAGAAATATGTGAAAAGCATTTTGGAACTACTAAGTCGAGAACAGAAATGAGAAAATGCTGTAATGAAAGTTGTCCGTAACAGCTTCACAACCATAACATCTTATTAAAGACAAAGGATTTTATTTTCTCTGTAGTGTTTATTGCTGGTATTACTTCAGCACAGTGAGGAAGATCCAGAGACTCCTTTAACCTGAGTGTGGGAGAGAGCAACTAAATACCATCTTAACAGACACCTATGTTTGAATGTCTGTACTAGTCAGAAAGGAGAGTCTTTCCAATTTTTACTTGAAGGCATGCATATACTATGGGTTTGACTTTTCCAAGAGAATTAAATTATATTATCTAGTGGGAAAAAAATCAGCGGAGGATTTGAAAAAATAAGAATAGGATAATGTGAAGAGAAAAAAGCAGAAATGTACTAAGAAGGTGTAGTATCTATGATATAATTCTATTAAAATTTTGTGTTTATTACAATTTTTCTGTCTATAGACCTTTGATTAATTTATTTTATTTATAAAATCATTCTCAAAAAAATACAGTAGATCAAACGATAGGAATTGTGGTAATGATTAAATAAATTAATCTGAGGAGGTAAAAACCTACGCATTTGCAACAATGCTTTCCTTGCTGAAATGAGGAGGTGATGGTGAGTTTGTCTGCACTCTGATCCCAGCTGTTCCTTTGGTATTCTGGGCTAGTAATCAAATATCTCTAAAACTAAATATTTCCAAATCTAATTTCCTGTTGCAGCATCATGAGAAAATGTTTTGGACACCCAAAATGGATGGCTGTTTTTTGAACATATTTCATCCAAACTTTTCCATTATGTAGTTAACTCCTTTTTAAAAATGGTTTTAATAATCCACGTCACATAAACATATGTTAATGTTTGGATTATACTTAGATCCAGCAAAAAAGGTTCTTCTGGGAGCTGCCTTTCTAACGCTCTGTTTCTCTTCTGTACACTGCAGGCTGTGAACCCATCCCTGTAAAGTATCTCCAGTGGAGCAATATAGAGTCTATTGTGGCTGTGGTCTTTTCCTGCCTGGGGATCCTGGTCACCATGTTTGTCACCCTTATCTTTGTGCTCTACAGAGACACCCCTGTTGTCAAGTCCTCCAGCCGCGAGCTCTGCTATATTATCCTGGCTGGCATCTTTCTGGGTTACGTCTGCCCTTTCACCCTTATAGCTAAACCCACCACGACATCCTGCTACCTCCAGCGCCTTCTGGTGGGCCTCTCCTCCGCCATGTGCTATTCCGCCCTCGTGACCAAAACCAACCGCATCGCGCGCATCCTGGCGGGCAGCAAGAAGAAGATCTGCACGCGCAAGCCGCGCTTCATGAGCGCCTGGGCCCAGGTGGTCATCGCCTCCATTCTGATCAGCGTGCAGCTCACACTGGTGATCACACTGATCATCCTGGAGCCCCCCATGCCCATCCTCTCCTACCCCAGCATTAAGGAGGTTTACCTTATCTGCAACACCAGCAACCTGGGCGTCGTGGCTCCTGTGGGCTACAATGGACTCCTCATCATGAGCTGCACATACTATGCCTTCAAGACTCGCAATGTGCCCGCCAATTTCAATGAGGCCAAGTACATTGCATTCACCATGTACACCACTTGTATCATCTGGCTGGCCTTCGTGCCCATCTATTTCGGGAGCAACTACAAGATCATCACCACTTGTTTTGCAGTGAGCCTGAGCGTGACAGTGGCTCTGGGGTGCATGTTCACTCCTAAGATGTACATCATTATAGCCAAGCCTGAGCGGAACGTCCGCAGTGCCTTCACCACCTCAGATGTGGTGCGTATGCATGTCGGGGATGGCAAGGCACCTTGCAAGTCCAACACTTTCCTCAACATATTCCGGAGAAAGAAGCCAGGGGCTGGAAATCCAAAGTAAGTGGATTGACTGCAGGTACACATCTACTATATTTGTCCTTCTCTTTGCCATCCTCTCTTGGTTGACTGTAGTCTGCTGAATAGTAAGGTATGTAACAGTTTTTCATCTCATGTGTAGCAGAGAAGGTGGAAATGATCCTTTGGTTCTAAGACTCAGATGGATTTTGACATGTTGCTTATTGTCTTCTCTCCTGCTCCGAAGGCAGCCCTGTGCACAACTCCCTCTACCACTGGGGCAGGTCAGGCAGTGGCAGAGTAACCAAGTTCCGTTTGCAGCTTCTTGCATCTCCTTGTTACATGTGCCTATGACAGGGATCTCATGCCCAGATGTGCAGTTGCTCTGCATCATGTTCAAACTGAAGTGCTACTGTAGCCTTTTAGAAAAAACTCTGAATGATTGTAAATCACATGTACTTGCCTAAGGGCACTGGAATGTGTGTGAAAGCTGAGGACTGTTTTCAAGGTAGTGTATTGTGACAGTCCTCATGACTGTGATTCAAAAGCACTCTCCATGCTATCCCTGTGCTCTATTTAATACTCAGCATTATGAGCAATACTCTTACTCATCATTCGTGTAAATCTCTCCATGTTCTCAAACTCAGCGTTGGTGTGAAAGTTGCAGGAGTCAACTGATGGTGAAAATGAACTTGCATTCACATCTTTAGAACTTGTTATTTTCCTTGCTAATAATTAAAAGCAACCCAGATGCAGCAGAGCGGGAGAGAGAACTGATACTTCAAACAGCATCTCCCTGTGAGAAGCTGTCTGAAAATTTGCATTCTTTATTATCTTATTGTTTTTTTAATCTTTAAAAAAGCAGCATAGGGCTAGAGTTGAGCTTAGATGATTTTCTTCCCAATTTAAAAAAAAGTGCCAGTCAAACCTACGTTTCTGAGCTTCCCAATAGAATTAAAATTCCGTTTTCTTCCAGTTTTTTGGGATCTGTATGTTTCTCTGAGCCACTCAGGTTGGTTTTGATTCAGTTTGCATAAGAACCATTTTTCATCTGTCCTGGTGATGGAAGTAATATTGTAGAAAACACATGCTGTGATCAAGTTTGTCTTTATGCTACTTCAGTACATTTTATTTTTTCTCTAGACAGGGGGTGGTCAGAAGGGAAGGGAATGGAGACACAGGTGATCCAAATACTCATCTCAGTGTGCCACAGAGGCCACATCAAGGCTGCCGACTCCAGAGCTAGACAGAGAGAGAGAGCAGGGAGTGGTGAGCAGCCCTAGCAGCCACAACCTGCAAGGAGATAGCCAAAACTCTGCAGCCCAAGAGCTTGAATTCCATGCAAATAGAAAAATGGAACCTGATCCACCTTCCTCTGACTCTATGGTAGTTAGATGTGACTCAGATGTCTGTAAGAAACTAGTGTGGTGTCCCTGCAGTTTGGTTTCTGGCTAATAGTGTTGGTTTCTTTAAGTTAAAGTCTGTCAAAAAAAAAAAAGGACTTTTGAATATTTTAGGTCATGAGACACTTAATTTTCTGTTCTGCTTACTCTTTATCTACCTTTATTAATTTTTTTTAAAGTAATTTAAAAGATCCAAATGTGATATACTTAGAATGCAGTTCTTGATATGAGAGAATATTACATCCTGTTCAAAAGTTGAGCTTCTCCCTCATCATTGTCACCTTTAAAATTCGACAGGGCTTACCTGAGCTTTTTAGCAATTAGTTTGTTACATAATTTTAGTAAGATTTTTCTCGACCTCTCTGTTAAGCCTGTGTGAGTGTTACGAAGCAAAAAAGCTCTACAGAGTTTTAAGTTGCTTTTCTAAACTAAAAGCCCAATACTTAGTTAATATGCCTTTTTTCCTCAGGTTAAGCATGTGTCTTTTATACAGCCAAATTCCCACCTCTGACCTAAACCGCTTGTGCAGTTACTGCATGTTCTTCACCCAAACCAGCATAGGTGCAGAGGCACCCTGGGATTGCTGATGGAAAAGGACAGCACATCTCTCTGTTCATGGGCGTGAAGAACTGAAAGAAGTTTAATAGACAAACACGAAGCTTTGGAAATAAAGTCACAAGGCAAAACAAAAAGTAATTTCAGGGCTTTGGAGGGGTATTTTAGCTACTAGCTGAGTCCATTGCAAAGTTTCTGAGGACACTGTGACAGCAGATAAAAAAGTGAGTCACTGTGGAAATCAAGGAGGAAAAAGTATAATTTGCTGCAGCCTTTGAAGCATCGAGATAACTCTAATGTGTAATCATGTCCCTCCTGAAAAGGACTTAAAGCTACTGGTACATGCTCAATGTCCACAGAAATGAACTCCAGACTGATTTTCAATGGTTTTGTTTGTGGTTTTTTTGTTGTGTTTTGTTTGTTCATGTTTTTGCTTTTGTTTCGATTTTGGGTGGGGTTTTTTTAAATTTTGTTGGTTTGGTTTGTTTGTTTGTTTGAATTCCCTATCAAAATCTGGGATTTATTTGCCATTTTTTCAGTAATTCTAATCCCTGTAAGTATGTTGCTCTGTTTCTAGATTCTTCAATAGTCTCTCCCATGGCCACATTTTTCTGTCTGTAAGTGGACACCAATTCTGCACTCAAAAGATTTCTCTTCTAGATGTATTCATCAATCTTCTTGTTATGCCTTCTTCCTCCTAGTTTGTTTTTCTTTTTCTGCTTTTCAATTTTTATCTCTTTTCCTGTCTGTATCGAATATCTTCTGTGCTTAATCCATTGAATTCCAATTCCTAAACAGATAAGTGGCATCCATCTAAATGAAATTGGTGTGGAAATATAGGGTTAAATTGAATTAGTTCTAAAAATGGAAACTAGTTTACATTTACAAGGGCAAATCAAAATTATATAAGCCTTCATAAAGCATTTTCATGCAATGTAGTGCTGTTAGTTTAACTAGTATAGCTTGGGGACTAGAGCAAGCCAAGACACTCTTTTTTCTTTTTCCTAAAGTAGTGCAAAAGAATTAACCAGAGAAGTCTATTAACATAGGACCAATTAGTCAATTCAAAACCTTCAGCTGCCTCTTGTGCTGACATAGAGGTCAGAAAAGTAATCTTGAAAAATGTCTGTCCTAGCTGCATTGCCAACAGAGTTTCAGTGAAAACAAATTTCTTAGTAACACTGGTCTTCACATAAATAATAAAGCACACTGCCTTTACTGATCTGTTGCACTCTCAAGATGGTACACACAGTCTTGAGGATTTGAACTTGCTCTTACTTTGATTGAGTTAAACTACGAGCAATTCAACCAGCATTGTTTTCCATAGAGCTGGTTGGTGATTTTCCAGTGGAATATTTATGTTTTCCATCAAAAAATTCTAGCCTTTCCTATTGTTTCATAGAATTAGGCTTTGCTGGTAAGCATTTTCTCTGGGCCAAGGGGACATTCTTTTTTCCCATGGAGAAAGGAAGGCATTGGGAAATCGTGAGGGAATCTTACCCCAACAGTTAAAGCACTCACTTAGGCTAAGAGCATCTCCTTCATTTCCCAGGTGGATGCTCTATAACTGCATTATGCACTGTCCAGGGCAAGTCTCTTTCTGTATGTTCTTGTCCAGCAGTATTTTGGAACAGAGAAAAAAACATTGTAGTGCAAACCCTAGGGAAATACTTCGTATTATTTTGTGAGAGAGCTTGAATCTGGGTTGGAGGGATCCCTCGTGAGTATCTTCAGCACCAAGCAACTGTCATTCTTTCCCTCTTGTCAAATGAATACTTAAATATGTATAAAAAATGGAGCAGCTCCATCAGGAGAGATGAAGAGAGAGTGATATCTGCTGCTTGTGTTGAAACTTTGTGGGGACATTTATTGTTCATTTGCTGCTTCATGGTTACAAGATCCTGGCTGTTGTAGTATGATGGCATAGCAACATTTGTTAGGAGAGCCTTTTGCATGTATTTTTTATTTTTTCCAGATGTGAGATGGAAACTTTTGTGTATGGAACTTGCTGTGATGTTTAGCTTTCTTCTTGGCCACAAAAGTTATTTTGGTCTATGAGGGTCAATGAGCTTAAAGAGAAGGACGTTTTTACAGTGCCTGTACAATCCCTTCCCTAGGAAGCAATGCTCTCTTCTGTACTATATGAAGAAAAAAATAGCAAGTGACACTTCAGATGCTGATTCTGATGAGGGTACAGGAAATGCCTTCTCCAGCCACTGCTTCACATGGACCCTACACAATGTACAGGAAACTGAAGTCAGGCCTGTACCCTGCAGGTCTGTTGTGCTGATTTTCTGTAGTACACACACAAATAGAGTTGAGCCACACAGCAAGGCTCACCTCTTCTCTCATGCTTGTTGTGGGTTGCATGAGAAGGATCAGTGCTGCAGGAGTTAGCACAGGGAGAAAGTTCATTTTGTGTCTTTGGATAACGCTCCAGGTCTGGCAGTGACGTTTATCTGCTCCTTAGTCTTCACATATAAATTATTTTAAATTTATAGTTGAGACCCCAGGTCTGGACATCATTTTAGTGCATTTTGAATCAGAGTAAGTAAGGATTTAGTTGTCAATATACATTATGTAGTAAAATCAGAGTTAATAGGAAGCCAGCTAGCAAGACTCACTGGATGACCAGGACTCTGCATTAATGCATAGGCTACCTGCTTTCCCCTTGTAATTTTAGTATATTTACATTCAGTTATTTTTCATCCAGCTGTCTGCCTTTAGAAATGAATAGCTGATTTAAAGTACTTCCAAATGTAATGAATCTTTTTCACACATTTCAGCAGTCCATGCCTCTAGACTGCTGTCACAGGCATCCAGTCGGAGCAGTGTCCAGGCAGTCACCTGGTCCATGGATATCTCAAATTTTATTTATTCTGATAAAAATTTGCAGATAACCCAACATCCCCTAGTAACATCTTCCTACTTCCCTTTTTCCCTTCTCCCTTTGTTCCGGCTTCCCACATAGAGTTTTTTGACTGAGAATCAGGGTTTTCAGTAACCTCTAGTAACATGTCTGTTCCCTTAGCATAGCTTAGGGAACCACCTGCTTCAGCTTGCCAGTTATAAATTATCTCCAGGTATTCTTAAGTTAATTTTTCTCTTTAAACTGACTTGCTGAGTTGCCATTTCAATTTGAGCAAGCTGTACTGACAGGCCGTGCTTTTCTAAACTCATTTCTCTTGGCCATTCACAGTCCACAAAGGCTATTGGGCTCTTCACCTCCTTCATTTTCAAAGCCTCCCACAGACACATAGTGAGGGGAATCTTAGCACAAGTGTGTCCAGAAGATTTTGGTTCACTGGTTTTCATGGTGGTGGGAGGAGGCAAATGCACAATGCTGCATGGCAAGACTTGGAGCTTCTGGACACAGAGAGTAAATGTTCAGTATGCTCTGCTGCAGTTGCTCAGATGCAGATATTTTACAGTCTGTCACTTAATACAACCTAACAGCCCTGTCACAGGAATAAGTGCTCAGGAGTATTCCATCTTCTCACTGTTATGCTATTATTCTGTGCAGTCAATATTCTATCTTTAAGTAGGGGTTATAGAGGCAAGGAGAGAGGGAGAAAAGTGTGAACAGAAGAGGTGAAAGCACTTTTGATATAAGTAAAACAATGCTTTTTGTCCTGATCTCTGTAGCAAAGTAGGTGAAATTGAAACTAACTACTCTATCTCAACCTGGCACAGCCACATAGGGAATACTTCCCTCTATCTGCCTGAAATGTATCAAAACTTCTGAAACAAGTAGATTTAGTGGAAAGTACAAGCAGTAATAATAATAACTGGTCACCATTGTACCTTCTCTTGTAAAAGAGATATATTAAATCCTGTGCGTCAGGACACAAGAGCAATGTGAGAAGTATTTTCTTTGGTCCTGAAGCTCGTCATCTAGCCTGCAGCACACGAGAATTATCTTTAAATGCTTCTTATACAGATTAGCATCTCATGTAGTTTTACTTTCCTACAGCAGTGCCAAATGAGAATAGAGCCAATTGCTGAATCTAACAGAAGATGGTAGACTACCTTGTTTTACAATTTAGAAAACTGATGCAGTGGGTAAACTTCTTGTGTCCTGCAGTAGTATTGCAGACACAACAAGACAGATCCTAATTTTTACCATTGCAGACCTTGGAAAATACTGCTTTCCAAGGGACCTTCAAGAAGACCCTTAAACCTGCTTTGCCTGCCCAGCCATCCTACTGAAGCTAACCCCAGAGGGAAATGTTGTACAGGACAGATGAGGATGTTTATTTAAAAATTTTTTTGCTGTATATCTGATCTCTCCATTAACCTCCAATAAAATGCTAACACCTACACCCTATTTTCGGGGCTGACTCTGTAGGGCAGTGGCACCACGGGGCACAAGGTGCTGTGCTGGCCTTTGAGGCTCTCAGCTCCCCACCAGGGCATGAGGCTCCAAAACCTCTGGACATTTGGTTCACAGTTGCATCACACCCAGGGAATATCATGGAGGAGTCTGCTTCCTTCACAGGTTGTTGCAGACGTGGCAGCTCTAGAATGGCTCCTGGTGACACAGCTGTCACAAGGAAGGCAGGTGGCACTCTGGCCTGGCCTGATTCATCTTCCTATTGCAGCCTGCCCCAACATTTACCCAGATTCTGTATTCAGTGTAGTCCTTCACCCCTTTCTGAGGTTGCAGTGCCTTTGCCTTTTTGGGAAAGCCTCTTGCCTGCTCACAAACGACAGCTAAAGGTGTTAATGCCAAACATCTCTGTCCTAGCAGTCACTATGTTTGCTGGCTTTGCTGGGCTGTTTACTGGCCTTAAACCATGAATGATTTTGCAGACATATAGCACTGTGACATGTAACAGCTCTTACCCAGTTCTCTTGTGGATGTGATGTGAATTTCATGTAAGAAAATACAACAAACCCAGTCAAGCTGTTCTGTCCTTGTCAGTATATTGATTTAAGTGAATATTTAAAACTCCCAGAAGACAGTTACATGGTTCCGAAGAGACTCTTAGAACCAATATTAAAGAACTGGGAAGAAACACAAAATAATAGGGGAGTGTGAAACTTAACATTTCCAATAACAATCTTTTCTAGCTCTGCTGCAGCGTTGTCTGTTAAATTAGATCAGTAAATTATATCTAATATTGTCTTCCATAGCCTTGAATTTGCATTTGATTATGATGTACATATATTGTAGTACTGGCCCATAGAACAAAAATAAAATACAGAATAAGGGATAAAAGACTCTCAGATATCATTCCACACTTACATTCTTGCTCATTTAAATAACTACTAAACCCATATTTATTTAAAAATCAGGCATGGCATATGCTTACATCAAATTATATACAAAATTATCATCTATGTGTATATGTGCAAAATAACCAGTCTGGTGATGGCAGTTTTTTAAAAGCCTTCTAATGAGAAATAAGGGGCATAGCTGCATAAAGAACTGTAAGTTTTCCTTGCAAATTATACTAGCTAAAGGGAGTCCCAGCTCATGCATAGCTGATGACATGCCATTCCTAAGGCAAGATGAGGGGAAGAAGTGGGCAAAAATGCATGCAATGATTGGGATGTTTGTGATCAAGCAAAAACCAAATGGCCTGGCAGTTTAATCTCAGTCCTCTGGATTTGTATCCATGGCCAAACAGAGGCTGCCTGAGACTATATTTGGGAGAAATAACTTGGAAAAGCTATGCGGTTCTGCAGTGGCCTCTCAGTAAGAGCAATGAGGATAAACCCCTGTCCGACAAAACCCAGGTTACACTGAATAAGTTTACAGGATACATTAAATACCTGCGCTCCCATCCAGACTTCTGCGTCTTTATCACCAGTCAGAGCCACATTTTATGTGCATGGTCCCTTTAGATGAGAGAGCTGTTGTGTAATGTCCTATGCAATTTCCTCCCTTTCTCAGAAGTTCCTAGTCTATGGCAGTTTTCGCCACTGTCTTTTCTTCACAACTTTGCTCTCCCAGGAGATTTTGACAGAACATATATATCTTAGGGGCCATCTCTGAATCCAGCCTGGTTCTTGCCAAAGGACTACTGTAGAACTTCACTTTACTACTCCTTCTCTTGTTTTGCAGCTCTCAAGATGCTGAATCACAAAACGTTTTCCTGCTTGGGGGCACTTCTGTAGCACCAGGCAGCTTTGTTTAATGAATCTCAATACTTAAGCACAATGACAAAAAGATACACAGTCATATCGAGCTTTATAGTTATGTATCATAATCTCTGCTGCCTGATTGAGGGGAAGCAAAGGCAGCACTAGAGAAATCCTGGGGAAAGCTAGTATCTTTCTTGGCATAAACCACAGGAATAAGGACACCACTTGTAATTTAATTTCTTGCTTGACTGGATCACTTATTACATTTCCTTGTATTTTGGTATTTTTATACATTATTCATATCCAGTTAGGATGCTGCAAAAGTGCACCAGCTCAATAGTGAGTGATACAAACAATTGCATTCCCATGTAGGGATAAGCAAGTGTTGTTTATCTGCTTAGCACCACACTCTCACACTGTTTTGGTTACAATTGTCTCTGTGAGAAAAATAAGGAAGAAAACTTCACCTTTAAAGAGAGCCAGACACATAAATAGGTGTTGAAGGTTACATCCAGCTAAGCACCTAAAACCCTGGATATTTCTCTATATAATGTATGGAAATCAGATTCCAACTCACATAAGCACACTCTTAGGAAAAAGAAATCCCCAAACCCATGTTGTGTATGAGTGGTGCTCTGAAATATAAAATGGAAATAGAATAAAGAAGGAAAATACAAGTTTTCTAGAGGTCACTAACATTTTTTTAACTCAAGAATGCAATTTACCTCCTTTTTATTCTCAAAGTGTGATGTTTCAGCCCATGCCACTGTTGCTCACCTCACCTCAGCAGAAACAAAGAGAGCTGTGACATTTTACAAACATGTGATAATTCATGTACAAATACTTGCTAGAATAAACATGCAGGGTCCTCTGCAAGCATTTGTTCTGCAGGGGTCTTTGAGCTAACATGTGATTTCATACATCTTTGAACTAATTTAGAGGTGAAAAAATTTGGGTACTTAAGGATATAATGTGGATCTCTGGTATTCCTTATATAAGAACAAGACTATAAAACAGCAAAGTATTATAGATATCTACATACAGTTAATACCGGAGTTTATTTTTTCCCTCAAATTAAGACATCTGAAAAATACTTTCGATTCATGCCAACAATTCAGTGCCAAGTTACTAATGTGAAATGCAGAACTACTGCTTAATTTATTTAATCCTCTTCCTTGTTTAGGGACACATAAGAGGCACATGCTAGCCCAAGAAGGGGACAGCACTTACACGTCTTCTCTTTGTCTGATGTGAAAGACATTTTGCATTCTGGCTTGTCCACCAAGTTTATCCCTTCTTGTGCTGAGCTCTCTCCTTTGTTCAGGGATGCCTCACGAAACAAAATATCACAAGACAAACTGCAGATGTTATGATCACGTGCTGAAACAGCAAGTGATTTTTAGCTGGACTCCGTAATTCACAAATGAATCCTATCCCCAGAGAGAGAAGAGGGTCTGTCTCTGTTAAGGGAATGTAGGTGGATATGGTTCTACACCCACTTAGAAATTAAATCTGCAGATTCAAATATGTTAATTTACAAATACCTGTATGTGGATATGATGGATATGGCAAAGCAAAGGCCAGCTTCTGGTGAGCTACTCAGTCCAAAATCTGGATGTAGTCTTTCCTAAATGTCTGTCCTTCAGATGTGTGTAATGGAGCAACTTGCTTTCTTATATATTTTTTTCTTGAGGATTTAAGAGTTTGTAAAGGGAAGAGTGAGGAGTTTAAAAATATCTTTCTTGGCTTTCAGCTTGACTTCAATTTTTTTTAAGCTAGTATGGAGTGATGCTTTTTTCACTTCTCTTCTGATTCTGTTTTTCCTCTTTTCCAAACACACTGAAAACTATTCACACCCAGAGAAGAGATGTGACCACATTCCCCTCTGTTCTCTGTGTTCTTTCCTCTATGCCTCAAGGACTCTGAATGGGCAAATTCTTCATTGTCAGGTCTTTTTTAGGGTTTTCAGACCAAGGTGTACCTGTAGAAAAGACTCTACCACACAGAAGACATACACTGTCAAAGAGTCACTAATAAACATGGCCAGCATGAGAAGCTAGGTTCTCTACTGTGCCAAGGACTCTAAGAAGCCACTTTAAGCATGGGTTGAAAGTACATTGTATCAATATAACATCTGCCTCCACATTAAAGTTGTTAGAGAGTTATTTAATTTTGAAATAACAAGTCAACTAATTCTTCAGAGCATATATGTGCTCTGGCATTCAGCCTCCCACACCTGACAAGCACAGGTTAAAAGTCATTATCAGTGTAAACAGCAAACAATTGTGCAGGCTGGAAGCAATCACACAATTTGTCACTTTAAAGCCCACTTGACAACTAAAAACTCCAGGTTTCTTGTTAGTTTATTATAGATAAGTTACCATTTCTAGCTTACTGCTTCAGTTTATCTCTTCTTAATCTGTTTTCCTCTTCTCTGCTCTCTGTGGTTCTTTTCTGGTGTGCAGGATGTGACTTTCTTCCACCCTATAAAATTAACCTTACAAAGAGGAAAAAAGAAAATAAAATTAATTACTATCTGCTGGATTCCTTGAGACAGATTTCAAGGTCAGATAAACACTAATATCAGCACCAGAGAAACTATCCCTGATGCCCACGGTTTGGGGAACAGGGGTGAGAGTTGTCCCTTTCAGCAGCAAATTGCTAGTTTAGCACAGCTGTGCTGCAGCACCACAGCGAGAGATGTCAAAGCTGATCATAAACTCTATCAAAACAAGTGCCCCTTGATCTGATTATAGAACTCCTCACTGGTAGATTGCTGGTGTTTGCAATTTCAGTCTGATCAGCCCCAGAGAATCACAGGTTCAGTTTAAATAACCATCTACAAGTCACCTTCTAGTTAGTAGATCCTCCTCCTCCTCTTTACCCAACACTATTAATCTTTCCTCATCCTTGTTGTATTAAAGCCAAGAATCTTCCTGCTTTCTTACTTAGAGATCTTGTTAGTCTTCCCCTCTATTTGAATTGAATTTATTTTTTTTTTCATGTTATCTTCTGGCCATTTCGTTTCCTGGCATAACCCAAATCTTTAGGTGGTACCATTCAGCCTGTTTTGCCTGGCTTGCAAGCCTTGCATTCCCAGAGAAAGGATTGTCTGGAAATTGGTACTTCTTTCACATTGCACATTTTTTTTGCATCTCAAAGCCCCCTAGACATGTCAACTAAACAGATAGCCAACACACTCTGGAAGCAACCAATCAAACCAAAGAAAGCAAATCCTATAGTCTGTGGAAACCCCTACAGAGAGATTATCTACCCAAGCAGACTGACAAGGACTGAAGGGAGCTACGTGTGAGAGGGCAGCCACAGCAGCACAGGCAGCTGCAGGAGGTGCCCAGTGGTGTGGGTGCCATTAGTCCTGCTGAGCCCTGGGCTCTCATGCCCAGCTGGCAGGTGCATTCCTGGCCTCACCGGCTGGAGTGTGGAACTGTGTGTGTGCAGTGTGCTCGTGTGCCTGGGCACTACAGGCTGTGGTGGAGCACAGTGTGGCCCCAGGCACCTCTGCCAGTGAGCAGTCCTTCCTCCTTTACTTTCCCATATCCTTTGAAACAAGGCTATACACATTTCTTAATCCTTAGTGTTATATCAGTTATCTCAAAAATCTCTCCCGCCACCATCCCAGACAGCCAAGAGATTTTCCTGCAGCTACATTGAGCTATCATAGCCCGTAAATCCACAAATGCTTTAAGCTGCTCTAAGCCAGAACTGACACTCAAAGCCTTCCTTTATCCCATGCCATCACTTCGCCTATGCAGGGACAAGAATCTGGACAGCCATGCGAACTCAAATTGGGAAATAAGAGACTTTTTTTTTCTCCTTTCTTTTTCTGGCATAGTTGTGACCCAGATTACTTGTCCCCGTCGTTCCCTGCCAGATGATTGAGTAATTGCACCAAGGGTTGTGCTGACACAGAAGGGAAGGTAGAGCAGCAGAAGGGAGTAATTGGGGAGGGCCAGAGTGTTCCCCCAACACACAGCTGGCTACTGCTGCCCCGGGGTGACCTGAAGTACACACAGCCTTTGCTCCATCTTCACTATCCAGCTCATTGCCAGGTCTTTCTGGGCATCCTTCTGGGATTATGTTCTCCTTGGTGACCTTGACCTTTCTGTCCTCTTCAGCAGATGCTCACACCTCGACAGAAAGGGTGTGCCATGAAATCCCTCCTGCTTTGCAGTCCTCTGTGGGTGATAATTATCCATATGCCTCACTCTGTTGGGCAAGGGTGAATAACTCTATAGACTCCTTTCTACTTGTACTGCTCTTTGCACCATGGCTCTTAATTTCTCTCCAAAACTTGTCACTGTGTCATTGATTAGCATAATTAATTTTATAACCCAGAGCAATTATTTCCATACATCCCTTAGACTGGAATTCAGGACTTGTGTTTTAAAAATCCAACTGTACCAAGAATCTGTCCATCTTCCCAACTTCATCTATTGGCTTAGAAATCTTCTATCAGCTAGCTCATACAAAAGGCTTTGAAAATTCAGCTCCTCATCCTACAGGAAAAATACGTGGCCTTGCTTCTTTTTATGTAGATATCTTTTGATCCAGCTATGACAACTGTACATAAAACCCGACCTTTCAAGGACACAAGCATCTGAAGAGGAACATACTTCTTTCTAGGAAGATGCCAGAACTGAAGGGGCATGAAGATTTGGGATGAGAGTTTAGTTAAACACTTTAATGGTCTGGTTCTGCGCATGAGGTTTGCTTACCTTCTCAGTTACCTTGCAGATTGCTAGAGCACTGAGGAGGTGACATGCAGGCCAAAATGTTTGTGGCGTTGCTGAGATATTCCTTGGGAGTGCAGAGGGCAGCCAGTCTGAGTGTTGGAGCAAGAACTGCTCTTGAATGTCAGGCAGTGTTCCAAGGGCATGTGGTACAAGGCTTCTCCTTTCCTGTACCAAAGCTAGGGGTTATAGATAAGTTCTTAAAATGAGGAGTTTATTCAGGGGTAATACCTAACTTCCCGTGAATATCCTCCCCACTTTACTTTTTTCCTAATGTTATTGATGGTCAGTTGTTTCAAATGAGATTGTACAAATTCTGGTGATACACTATTCTGTACTTTTTTCACTTGGGGAATGTGAAAGTTTTTTTTTTTTACAGCATGGAGTACCTCTAGTGAGGAGGATCTCTGGCCATGACTTCAAATGATAAGTAGCACAGAATACTGCATCTCCGTTTTCTTGAGCACCAGACAGATTCATTCAGTTTGTGTGTGTTTGGGGAGTCTGATTGAGCAGAGAGAATAATTCCAGAGCAGAAGGTGAATATTTCTAGTTTCACAGCTGTTCAGATATAAAACATTGCAGATAGCAATTTACACTTCCTATAATCCTGACACAGCTGTTTCCCTCGTGGGATGATTCATTTACACTTAAGAGGAAAAATGGTGGTAAGAGTGACTCTTCCCTCAGATCCTTTATATTCCTTACTTCAAATTTCAACTGGCTTGTTACCTACCCTGTTCTGAATGACTAGCCAGAAGCATTTTTCTGCTTCAAAGAACATAAAGTAAAGCAATTAAGCCACTTCTTTCAGGAACCCTCTGCTCTGCCACCCTGCTTCCTCTGCCAGATTCCCTATTATTGCACCCAGGGGTTCCTTATAAAGCAACTCAGACACTTTCATGATAGTATGCCAGCTCCTTGTTCAAATGCACAGGAGATCCATCCTGCCTCTGGGCTCAGGATACAAATAACTGCTCAGCCGGAATTACTCTTGAGAAGACTGCTCCCAAAATGACTCATTAATCCTCATATTGTAAAGATGGGCAGAGTATCTAATGTTTTATAACCAGAGAAATGTATGTGAAGTGCCATTGCTGCCTGAAAGGCTAGGAGAAAGAAGCAGGGATACATAGTCATCATTAAAAATAAAAGCAAAAAAAGAAAGGTATAGAGATCTGGGCATTAATTCTGAATCACAGTTCTGCTGTATTAGCACACACTACTAGGAAGATAAAAGAAAGCCTACAAGGATATTTCATATTCAATGCATCAAAATTGTTTATTATTATTTATAGAGTTGACATTGATTTGATAATTCACTGAAATACAATCAACACATGCACTACATTTCCCATACTATAAATCTAAATTCCATTATAAATTCAAATTCTACTGAAGCATGAACCCTGAGATTTAGGTTATTTCTGTTGTTTATATGCTGTGCATCACCATGATGATCACCCTTGACCTTGATCAAAAGGCAGACCACTGCTTTGACGGAGCTTGGCAGCATTTTAACAACCACAGCCTCCAGAATGCAAACCTGGCATTTGGGGATTGCATACTCTATTAGATGTAACGTCTGTGTCTGATTTTGGCTGAGGAGCACAACTGCCGTCACAGTAAGAGAGGAGTTTGCTGTATTTTGTACATGTTTTGAGGCATTTTGAACTGCTTGAGGAAGCAGGCTTCTTTCTTCCTTTCACTTAGGAGGATTTCATAATGAAACCTGCAAATGCCCAAAACTGGAAGAGCAGAATGCCCTGAACTCACTACAGGGATATGTATGAATAAGAAGCAATACAAAGGGGGTGCAGCTAAGTAAGCAGTAAGTGACAGCAAATGGCAGCAGCTGGGGAATGATGGCTGCCAAAGCCTGTTGACTCAGAAAGATACAAGTTCCAAGCAGTGCTCTGAAACAAGTCTTCCACCTTTTCCATGGTCCTAAGCAGGGCTGTCTGTGGCTGCGTGCCCTTGATAGTGAATCTTTTTACTGTGTTGCTGTGTGCCCTCCGTTGAGTGTACAGCACTGCATGTGTGTGAAATATATTTAGCTCTGGGTTTTTTTATCAGATAATCAACTGCATGTTGCTACTTGTTTTGTAAAATTAGCTCCTGTGACAGAACAAAAAGCACAGGAAGTAGAAAGCTCTTATTCTCTCAATTGATTAAGACAACTGGAAGACTGTAGAAATGCTGAATATTCTGTCTAATCTGAAGCCTAATAATCTCTGTAACTTTAATAGGGTAGAGGAGAGAACATGGTAGCTAAGTTCCTAATCATGATCACTTTTAAATTTTCAAAACTCAGCGATCTCATTACACCTGGTAAGGAATTTAATCTTTCTAGAGGCTTCAAAGTAATCAGGTTGGCAAAATTGCTCAGCAGAACGTCTTATTTGTGTTTTATTCATAATAGTTCAGAAGTCATTTCAAGGTATCTACCACTCCCAAATGGTTATGCATGTGCTTCATGTACATCATGCTGTGCTCCTGTGCTTTAGTTTGTGGTGAGAGGAATGGCTTGTTCGGCTCATGTGCTGAGTATGTATGTAGTACATGCACACACCACCCATGAATCTGTCGTTTTGAGGTACATGGAAGTCTGGCAAACATGTACTATAACTGTTTGAAGGGGAGAAATACTGAATTTCAATTTGCATTTTATTTGCAATAAAATGATATTGTTGTTTTTTTGGGGTTTTTTTTCAGAAATTCAGTGATACATTCCATGTGCAAATATACCTGAGATTTTTGTCAGAGCATGCGCGTTTGTGTATATTATTTTTATTGATACTGGGGAAGACAAATGAGAATTTGCATCTGCTTGACAGGGCAAGGAAGTAAAGAAAAATGAAGTGGAAATCATCCTATATTAACAGCACAAACTGCAATCTGCAATTCTGTATTGAATTACCATTGCAGATAGAGTGCTTAGGAGACTATTCATTTTGTGTCTACCTCAATAAACCTGATGCTTCCTTTAAAAAAAAGAAGCACAGCAGTGAAATCACATATAATGAAAGCTAGTGACTATTCAGCCAGAGCTCCAAAAGTAAAAGAAACATTTAGAAAAACAGATTAGTGGTAGAGAGTCAAAGGAAAAAGCAGCAGCTGAGTTTATATTAAAAGCTCCACCAGCAAAAACTTTTGGTGATGCTTTTGTAAGTAAGATGTGAAGGGCAGATGCTCCTTTTTTCATAATTTCATCCTATGTTGAGAATACCAGGAGTGAAGTTCCTCTGACAGCTAGATGCACAGCAGCCCTTGCCATCTGGTATGTAAAGTGCATCAAGGCTCAGCACAGGAAGTAGAATTAACATTGCGAAAATATATTTGAAACACTATTGTGCTGGAGCCAAGGAGAAATCTATGTGGAAGATGAGGTGACAAGAGGATAAGAGATGGGAAAGCCCACAGGCATAGGTCAGGGACAGGCACCTATTGAGTGGTATAGCCACCATGTGTGCACATGTGTATAGCCACTCACTGGGTGTCTTTTTCTTTTCAATCTTCAGGAAGAGGCAGCCAGAATTCTCGCCCACCAGCCAGTGTCCGTCGGCACATGTGCAGCTTTGAAAAATCCCTGCAGTGAATGTGTAAGAGAAGCTGCATGACAAAGAGTGGTTTTACCCCTTGCTTTCTTTTTCTCATTGGTTTCTCGTGTCTTATGATGGGACAAATGTGGTGCATGCCATTAAAGATGGGAGATTTGCTTATGTCCCCTTGTTTCACACAATACTTTAAAAATTGTCCAGATGTGATGAAGAGGACACCGAATAATTTTTTTGCAGCATTTACTTTTTCATTTCTAAATGCCTACAACTTTGCAAGTATGTCCTCTTTTTTGTACTAATTTTATCTTCTTGTTCCATTTAGCCAACATTTTTCTCCTTTTTATAGTTTTCATAGAGATGATATTATCCTGTGTGCTTTACGTGGTGAGACACCTTTGCTGTGCACAGCTCTTGCTAACCTGTGCTTGTTAGTGAACTAACTGCGGCTGCAGACCCAGCTGAGGGAACACAGAAAACACTTGTTTGGTGGGATTTGCAGAAAACAGGGAAATCACAAGAAGGCACATGTAAATAAAACCAGCAGGATTTGGCGTAGGAACAAACAGCATCTCAAAATAATAGCAGTGAATCTTTTCTCTGTTGCAATTTCTGAAAGATGTTCAGATTCTGAATAGTTCTGCATTCAGCAAATAGCGAGTTCAGCTCTTCAGAAGCAAGAAGTGCAAACACTGCCCTCTCTGAGGAAACACAAACACGTGGGAGAAAACAAGCAAGCTGTTGCAAAAACAGAAAGGCTTCACCTCATTTCTTCCAGATCTGTGCTCATTTCCATCTGATAATCAGCAGATGTGAAACAGTCCTGCTCCCTGCCCCAGGGAAGATTGTGCAGTGACTCGGTGGAAAGATGCTTGTGATCCACTGACACAGCATTTTGGGCAGTGCCGCTCGCGGCAACCAGAGATGGTGTTGCACTGCTCTGAGCAGGGTAGCTCTCTGAATGTCTCTGAGAGTCTGTGCAAGTTGTGGGCATGGAGCAATAATGTTAATTCAACCCAATCTGCCCCTCTGATTCGCAGATCAGAAGAAATCTACAAAATGCATCATACATTCAGAGCAGTCGTGATGGGTTTATGGGGCTTGTGCAGCAACCAGATTTGGCACCCTGAAAGGCAAACTGTACACAGGCAGTGTAAGGAGCAGTACAAACTATTTGTTACTATCTTCTAGTCAGAACAATATGCCCCTCTTTTCTGAATTGGAACAAGTGCTGCAGATTCTCAGGGTACAGATCATCAATTGTCTTTCTGGAAATTCAAATGGGAGTCCAACACAGGCATACTATTGGGAGACAAAACCAAATGCAACAACAGATTCTATTCAAAAAAGCATGGGCACAAGCTGTGAAACTCCTGAGCACTGGGAAAGCTGAACCTCCTGCTTTTTCCATGACCACACTTGGGATATTTTTTTTCAGTTTGGAAAAAATATCTTTATCCACACGAGCTCCTGACAAACACCTCTGGTGGGACTCCAGGCTGTCAACAGGTCTGCATATGCTTGTGGTAGCTGCCCAGATGAGAATGGCTTCAAGAAGCAGGGGAGTTTTTCTGATCTGCTGAGCATGAAGCTTGCCATTTGGGCTTCTCTGCCTGTCCCTGCCCCTCAGGCTTCCCTCTCCCTCCAGCCAGGGCTGATGTGTTCAGAGGTCTGGCAGTGTCGCACTGTGGCTTAGGGAAAGGCACGTCCTCCATCAGAAACCTGAGCTCCTTGTGGCCACACAGCTCAGTTTGAGCAGTAGACAATTGTCCATCATATCACCAGCTGCCCATCACCACCACCTGGTCTCAAGCCTCCCTCAAAAAAACTCCAGCAGTTTGTAAATCTAGATTTTCCTTAGGAGGCCATGCTTCACAACCCCAATTTGCTAGAAATCATGACACATGCTATGGTTTCCCTCAGCTCCCACCTACAAGCAAGTAGATGTAGACTCTTGAAACTGTCTTGTGTTTTGATGCATATAATACTTAGCATACTTTTTTTCACCGACATTCATCTCCATTCTCTGTACAGTGCTGGAGATGGTTAGAAGTGCAGAATCATCATCATGTAGAATCGTACAATTTTATTATCATACTAAAAAAACCCAGAAGCATCAGCTCGGAGTTTCAGGGCTCTTTTCTTTTGAAGCTGCACATTCATTACCATGGAAACTTTCAGATACACCCAAAAAACCCACAGGCTTTCCAGGCTGCTCTATCTACTGCAGCATATTAGGGAGAGCTGTATATTACAAACACGAGGCCTCATGACTATGCTTCCTGTGGCAACTTGGCTATGTTTGCTACAGGGTTAAGTGCTCAAAATGCTGTCATATTAAGACAAGTCTGATGGCTCTTTAAGCCCCGTTTAAACTGTTGGGAATTTATTTTATTCTCAAGTATACTAGAGAATCTGACAAGTTATTGTGGAAGAAGGACCTCAATGACCGCTACCCCTGCAAGGGTTGCACACTCTTTCCAGGAAATATCCAGGGAAACAGGCTCTTCTGTTCATTAGAAATTACTCCTTCCCTGATACAGCTATTGACTAGGAAATATTCTGGGTGTGCAGTATAATTTGGGCCTTTTGTAGCTTCATTTAGGGTTCTCAGTTGGGCATCTCTGTGCCATGTGAAATATCTTTCAGCCTTGGTGCTATGCCTTTGAGATGCTTGAAAAAAAAAAACAGAATACATTTGGATATTTTAGTTTTATCTCATGCACTCTATCCTATGTCCCCAGTGTTTTTTAAATTTATATT
This sequence comes from Sturnus vulgaris, assembly GCF_052056855.1. Lineage (NCBI taxonomy): Eukaryota > Metazoa > Chordata > Aves > Passeriformes > Sturnidae > Sturnus > Sturnus vulgaris. The sequence continues at coordinate 49,883,758 of NC_142245.1, read as the reverse complement.
TACTATACAGCTTTCATCTTGTCAATATCTTTTTCATAAAAACTATGGTGGCCCAAATAATTTTCCATCAGAACCGCAGAGGATTACAGAAAGCAAGGAAAAACCTCCAACTGTCTTAATTACTGTTAAACTGCATTCATAGGAAAGACCTCCTGATCTCTGCACCATGGTGTGGTGCTTTTGAGTGGGCAATACAGAATTCATGGGCAATTTTTGTGGTTTTATTATATTCAAAGTTCATTCATTAGTGTTTCTTATTCAACAGCAGCTCCATGGCATTTCTTTTGATGTAATGTTTTTTGAAGGTTGTTGATCTTCAGTCTCCCAGTCCTACAGACTATTTTGCCTCAGTTGCACCCACCTACACTTTTTGTAAGTGAATTTAGTTCTAGCATTTTCTTCGTATGTTCCTAAGCTTTCCAGGTTCCTTTGCTCACAACATTGTACTTTTCAGTTTTCAGGTTCTATCAACTGTGCTCCCTTCTCAGCCTTTAAGAATAAATGCTTCAGCTCAGGCGTTGGCATGGACTGTACTGTCATATATATTCATTTAAATTTGCATCATGAAACACATCTTCAGAAAATACAAATGTGCTTCTCTGTTGATAACAGAGGATTTATGATGATTTACATCATGTTTTACCATGCATTAACTTTATTATCCTTTAAAAAATTACAAAAATTATTCAGTAGGATGAATTCATTCTGAATATTTGATGGGTTTACTTATTAATATGAATAAAATAAACAGATTCAAAAGCTATTCACTACTAAGAGCACTTTTTAATTTCACTTTGATTTGCAGGTTTCTCATCTTCATTTCTGGATCACTGGATGAATTTCCTTGCTTTTTTTGATAAATTGTTTATTATCTTGAACTTTGTATGATGTATTGAAGTGTTTTCTCAAAGCAACCCTTTAGTAGTCATTTGATTTTTTTTTAAAATACCTAATGAACACACAGGTGAAGCAAACTTTTGCCTTAATATTGGATAACTGAAATGTGACAGCTTCTGTATTTCAGATGAGACTATAAATTTCTAGTAGTAATTATAATTAGTAGTCAGACCTTTATACACATTATCAGTGTAATATTCTCACACCTTTGTTTAGCTAGGTAGGTTAGATCTGTGATACATGCTGAAGTTGTGGGACTTCAACTACATTGATGCAAAGCATTTCTCTTACCACCCCCCACTGCCCCTAAATTCAAAAGCACCTATGGACATAAAAAATATTGTTAAGCATGAAAGTGAATAAATCTACTTATTTTGGAATATTTGGCTATATCTGAGCTGTTGGATTTGGAAGTAATTCTCTACCCCTAGGGCCAGGTATGAGCCCAGCAGCAACCCACTTCTATGGTAGCACAAATGTAAAGTGAGTGACTCCAGTCCTGGTTGCAGTTTTCCCCGTCTGGGCGACCAGAGCAGAGAGGTGAGGGAGACTGCCAACCTCTGATCCTGGCCAAGGGTCTGATCCCAGCCTGGAGACCCTGTGGATGGAAACCAGGATCTCATCACAGGGATGACGTGTGTGTGTAACTCAGATAAAGTAATACTTAACTTCTGCATTAGAGTAACTTTTGAAGGAAATTAATACGTTACATTTATTTTACATAAACCAATGCTAGACAGAGAGTTGGAAAAGGCAGCTCTGGACTTGAGCTCACGCACAACATCTCTAAGTATCATCAGGTTCTGCCCTGGCAAGACATTGTGACAGCATTGTGTTTTTCTATATTTTGTGTAGCAGTTTTCATCATACATTTAAAGCAGTGCTCTAATTTACATAGAATATTGTGTCCCATGTCCAAGGCAATTTTGTCCAAAAAAGAAAAAAAGGAGGGGGCAGGGGGAGGGGAGCAACAAGGAAAAGTTTTTTAAGTAGCTTAAATTTCAGAAACATAAGTGGGAGGTTAAACGTTGCTCTAATTATACAGCAATAAACAAAAGCATTGAAGACATGCTGTGAGAACAGTTTTAAGTTCCTCTTGTCACCAAGATAGAGATTATAGTCTAAACAAGCTAAGACTGAAATTGGTTTGTGATTCTTTTATTCATTTATGTGATTATATGAGGCAAAAATCCTGAGCATACATCAGATAGGGACTGTGGTCGACGATGGCTCCTTCACTCATGAGAGAGTGCAGAGAAGTTTTACCAACCCAGGTTTAAGAGATGAGTCCCTAGCACTAGTACTCTAGAAGTCAGGCTTGCAGGAACATGCAGACCGGCATGGCTTGCTTTGCTGATGAGCATCAGGGCTGGCTGTGGCAGCTCTGAGAGGAGTGGGAGCTCAGTGCAGGGAGATATCACTACCCTGGATTAAAATCTGCTCATACCCTTAATCAAATTTCATGCCCCAGTGGCCTTACTGAAATGGAAACAATAATGGAAGAGACCTTGGGGATACCAGCAAAGCACCTGCAGTGTGCTGCAGTGCAGGTATTAGCCTTAAATTTTAGGCTTGTTAGCTTAGGCCCTGGGAAAAGTGAGGTAGCAGTGGGACAGAGCTTTAGTCAGGCTCATTACCACTTATGTGACTGCAGGGTTGGAGAGATTTTGTAGTTTACTGACTGCCTCTCTGTGGGCAGGGCAGAAATTCTTCCACTGGCTTCTCTAGGATGGCATCCATCAGCAAGTGCTGTGTGGGGGTGAGAAAGGTTTTGTCCAATGCACAGCTTTTGAACCGGGCATTTCTTTTTGCTCTGTGTCCCACTGCCTCCAAAGACTGGTCACCTCTTTATCACTGCTCAGGGACAGCTCTGCATGCGCTGTGCTCCAGAGCCAGCTGCCAGTGGCTGTAACTGGGCTCTCTGAAGGGAGGAGCAGCACTTGGTGACTGGGCAGTCACCTGACACTGACCTCCCCTGGCTGCTGCTAAGACAGTTCAGGGTTCGTTTCAGACTTAATTTTTCCTGACAAAGTTGATAGGCTTCTCAGTTTGCATTTTATGTTCATTCCTAAAAATTTATCATCATAGAACAGACTGCCAGGTTATCCCAGTGCTTCCTACTAGCTGTGGCATTTCAGTTACTACAGTGACTATAAGGAGGTAGGTTTGTCCAAAGCATTGGGCTGGCAATGAAAGACAGGTAACATTTATTATTCCTCCTATAACCTCTTCCTCTGGTTAATTGCCATTGTTGCTTAAAAAAACCCCAACAAAACAAGCAGCCTTATATATTAAATCTATGCTCTGTGTCTTGTCTAACACTACTAAGCTGGCTCAAATGACTGTTTCACTCATCTCAGCAAGCTTAGGATTCTTCCTCAGCTCATGGCCACTTGAAGAAGATAACAGACCACTATTGGCATCCTGAAAGGACAAAACAGGGTATGAACACTTAACAGATCAAAGAATGTCCCTTCCTGTTTTAACAGAAAGGGCTCTTTCTCAAGCATTTTGCCTTGCTGCATCTGAAGCCATTTTCCAACCTGTGCGTTCCTGGAATTAACCTCATCAGAACACATACCACTATGCTTAACTATTTCATGTGCTATCAGTTAGGGATTGCTATGCATAAAATGTTCAAGGCAAAAAAAAAAAAAAAATAGAAAGTTACAGGCACAGCGGACTCAAAGGTGTTTTAATTCTCTTTGCTCTGGATCTCGGGTTATAACTTCACTGGTGAAAGGATCAGAGAGATGCACAGACTAACTTATCTTAGTCCAATGGGACAATAATTTTTCACCTCAGAAGTGTTCAACCTCTGAGATGTAAAGAAACCTTTTCTATCCAACCTCTAAAGTAAGGCATTTTCAGAATCCTGCAGCATGGAGAAGAGCCATTGCTGTGGAGTACTCAGATTTGACACTGCTCCAAGGAAGCCAGCAAGGTCAGATCCTCCAGGAACTGACAAGAGCAGGACTCTGTTCTTGGCCTGAAACTGGACTTGGGTCTGGTGAACTCCTGGTCACAAGGAGGGGCCAGATTTCGGGCATCTGGAGATACTTAACAATGAACAGTGAGCTGTCTAACAAGTTATAGGCATATCCTACTGTTGGGCAGGCATTTTGAACCATTTTGAACTGGACATTTTGAACCATTGTCTCAGACTTGGGTGCATCAGTTCTTTTAAAGAATTTCAGCAAGTAACTATTAGGATCTGAAGCTGATTTCCATCTTGTTTAGTGTCTATAAGAAAGTAAGCAAGCAAGTTGAAAGTGCCCCAGAGTAATGCAGAGAGTATGTTACAAAGATTAATGCATGTATTAGAAGCAATATTTTGAATTACCAAAAATAGCGACAGCTCTGCTCATGAAACTAATAAAAACTCATACAAAAAATATATTTACTTCTATTTCCCTCAAAATACAAAACATATAGATAAAGCTGTGGTGAAAATTGAGAAAAAGCATCTAAATTCAAAGTATATTCTTGCCTATAAGCAAAAGCAAACACACCCTACGTGATGATAGAATATCCAGGAATCTGCCTGAACATGTAGACTAGATGGGAGGATTTGGAGAAATAGTACTTTGAGTGTTACACTGGGTATACGCAAGTACAAACCTTAAGATCCCTTGAGACTCCAAGAAGTTCACTTCCACGCAGAGTGTAAAGTCTATATCCTATGACAAATTGACAGGAGAAAGGACAGTTAGGAAAGATTAATAAATACATGGTGGACATGAACTGGTTAATCATCCTACTGAATGAATTGAAAATGAAGAAACCACCACTTGGTGCCATCTATGCTATGCAATTGAACATCAGGTTTTCAATACTCCAACTGCAATATGGCTTGTTACCCTCTCCTGCCTTTGTGTGGAAAACCATCCCTTCTCCCATTATCCCAGGTAGTTTATTTGTATTTTTACCTTCTTCAATGGATGTTTTCTTCAAAAGAGGAGATAGCAATCACTAAGCGAATGTCACATTTGTCAACATTGCTTTGCACAAGTGAGACAACTCCTTCTCTTACTGAGATTCAGTTCAGGTCAGAGCTTTTGCAGACCCATCTTTGCTTTTTGTCAAAAAGTCAGTTAATGATATTCAAGATGGCTGCTCTTTGTTCCAGCATAACAAGTGCATTTCTTGCATGTTAATGATGAATTCTGCCTGAATGTGTCAAACTCAGTGTGACCCCCTGGCAGCCAGCCAGCAAGATAGAGCCCAGGTACTTCTGACAGTCTTGGAACTCCTTCTCAAAATGTGACTCATTAAAAGGCTAGCAGTGCTTGGACATAGCAAGAAGAGCAAGTAGAGGGAAAGAGATGGAACAACAATCTGAGGTGAATAATCCATGGATCTTGTCAAATGGATCCCACAGAGAGCCATTGCAGCTCTAAAGCTCTTTGTCATGAGGCCATTGGAGCCATGAGTGGTAAGGTCTGGCAAGCAGAGGCAAGGTGTGTCAGCAGCACCAGCTCTCCCTGAGGAGCAAGTTGCTACCAGACAAATCCTGATGAAATTATTTGCTCACATTTGGACATTGCAGTCCCAGCCCAGTTTAAGCAAGGTTACACTTGAGACTATGGAGAGTGCTACAGAAGAAAGAAGTAAGACCTGAATTTGAGAGTGAGTGAGGTAGAGGGAAATCAACTAAATAGACTTGAAGACAGAGGTAGTGAATTCCTTAAAATAGCTGTGCTTGCCTTTGATGTAAAATACAAAATCTTGGAAATAAAATGAGATAGAGAAAAAACAGATGGTGTGAGGAGGGATTCAAAAGTGAGACGATGCACCAGAACTAGATATGAAGAAATAAATGATGCAGAAGTGGACTTAGCATAAAAGGCGGCAGATAATCATAATATTTTTTTAGAAAAACCCTTTACAGTATTTGTAAGCGACAGCATCAGCAAAATACGAGAGCACTTGACTTATTTTCCTCTCTGCAAGAAGAGACTTGTTTTGAAGTTAAAGTAGACCAAATGTGTTTCTGTGTGAAGAGTTTTCAGTTCTTGGCATGTTAAACATTACTTTAAAAATCTTTCACACCCAAGAGTTATACTCATTTGCTTATCTTTATAGCACTTCAAGAAAAAAAGTCATACCATACCTCGTTTGATCAAAACAGGAATGCATCTAAACCTTCATTCTTATCTTTTCATTGATCATTATAACATGGAGGTTTCCTTCTTCAGCTGGAAAAGTGGCTTTATTATCTCGTAGGTTAAAGCTCTAAATCAAAACAGCTCCAGATTCTACAAACAACTTGCTTTGGGGAGTTATGAATTTTTTAGATTGGCCCTTTCATGTGCCCCAGTTCCCACAGAGGTGGTGAGTCACAGGTCCAGCACTTGGAGTCTGGAGTTGAAGATGAGCTTCCCTGCTTGGATCCACTTAAAATGCTTATTTTTTTCTCCAGGAGTACCTACTGCTTGACAGAAAAATGACACATTGTCATGTATATTTCTTTTCTGCTTTGACAGATTTACAACACTATATGTGTTGTACCAGTCTCTTCCAGCTATGACAAAGTCAGTCAATATGGGTTTTTTTAAAATAAAATTCAACTGGCAATTATTTACTCCTTAAAAAAGAGAACCATGAGTCTGATCAAGAAAACCAAAATGCTTAGAACAATACTGCAATACTGTAGGGGAAGCGATCTCCTCTGGTGTGTGCAGTAGCAGGAGGTGAGGCTGCTGTGCCAGCCTCACACTCACTTTGTCTCTCATCTGCATGGCAGTCTCAGGGTCTGAAATGCAATCCTTTTTTTGCTCTTGGTCAGAAGGATGAAACCCTGAGAGAAGACTGCTTCGAACAAATCAGCTCAGAATTTGTCTCTGGTTTCCATCCAGATGATGTGTTTTATAATTTGTGAACCATCTCTACTGCCTGACCTGCAATTAAACAGTTGCTAAGTCCTCTAAAGCACCGCTGAGCTCCCTGTCCTACAGGCTGCTCACTCAGATTTGAGCGCTGCTCCCTTCAAGGGTACAGGGAAATGCAAAAACGTACAGTTCCTCGGAGTCTGACCTGACCCTTAGATCCCCACTCAGCCAAACTGCCCAGCATTTTTATGGGACCCAGCCCGTCTGAGGAGTCAGAGGGTTTGACTCACCATGGTCATGCTGCTGCTTGTTCCTCCTCCCACACAAACCTACTGTTTTCAGCCCCAGAATTTTAGCCTGGTTTGTAAATAACAGCCACCCGGGAAGAAGTGCATTTACCCCCTACCTGAGAGAGGCCCTAGAAGTCTTTCATTTCTCTGTTAGCTAATCTGTTTCTGAGGGGGAGAGGTAATAAAAGGGAAAGGAGGGGTTAGCAACAATTTATCTCTCTACCCAGTTTGCCAAAGGCTATGACTGTGAGTTGTTTTCCTCCCAACCGCTTGAAAATATTTCCTTTAAGCTGAAAATCAGGCTTAATTAAAGCTTTTCCTGTGAGTTTTTCCTGTGTTTTTTCTTCCCCTCTGCAAAATGGTGAGCAAACCTAGATACCAAATGACAGCTCAAGTCCTCAAACCACAGATGGCTCTCCCAGAGCCCTTCCCACCAGCTAGCCTATCCAGGTTGGCTGTAGAATGGATAACCAACATCACGTTTGGATGAAAATCATAGTGTTGTTTTCTCATGTAGTATTTCTTGGAGGACAAGAAAAACTGGAGGGGGGAGGCTTACAAATGAGGGAAAGCAATCAGTGTTTTTGTAGGCTTATTTGTTTTATTTCCTGTCTCTTCGTAATGTAAATGCAAATAAACCATCTTTATTTTATTCATAGTTCTAATGGAAAGTCTGTGTCATGGTCTGAACCAGGTGGAAGACAAGATCCAAAGGGGGAACATACGTGGCACAGACTCTCAGTGCATGTGAAGAACCAGGAGACAGGGTGCAATCAGACAGCGGTGATCAAACCCCTCACTAAAGACTACCACGGCCAAAGCCTGACTTTTACCGACATCAGCAGTAAGACTCTCTATAATGTGGTGGAGGAAGAAGACAGAGAGCCCGTTCACCTCAACCAGTCCAGCAGTCCTTCCATGGTGGTGCACAGGCGGGTGGCAACAACCCCCCCTCTGCAGGCCACAGCGGAGGAAACTCAACTCTTCTTGCCCGAGCAGTCCCCCAAGACCCTGCCCCTGCAGCCACAGTCCCTCATGGACCAGCTGCAAGGAGTGGTCAACAAGTTCGCCCCCGGAATCCCCGACTTCAACGCTGTCCTCCCCGCTCCTGGCTCAGGGAATGGCGTGCGGCCCCCCTGCCCACCCCCGCCACCGCAGCAGCCGCCCCTGCAGCCTTTCCAGGTGGCTGCCTTCAGCGGGGAGCCCCTGTCTCCCCCGGCTGAGGAAGCAGAGATTGAGAAGGTGAAGCTCATTCAGGGGTATGTGTACGAAAAGAACACGGAGGAGGAGGAGGACGAGGAGCCAGCAACCAGCAAACTGACTCTAGAAGACTCTCCGGCGCTGACGCCCCCGTCCCCTTTCCGGGATTCCGTGGCTTCGGGCAGCTCCGTGCCCAGCTCCCCTGTGTCGGAGTCGGTGCTCTGCACACCCCCAGATGTGACCTATGCCTCTGTCATCCTGAGGGATTATAAGCAAAACTCGTCCACCCTGTAGATGCTGCAAGAGACAAGACGGGAAGGACTTTGGCAGCTGCCCCTGGGAGGACTTGCGAGACAAGAATACCAGGGCCGTGGGAGAGAGAGCAAAGTGACAAATGACAGGGCAAAAATTTCATCCTGCACTTAAATAACTAAAATGAAACAAAAAGAAAATAAAAAATTCTGAGGGCTCAAGATTCTCTATCTGTTAGAAATAAAAATATTGTACTTTGGGAAAATGTTAGGAAACCATAACAAAGCACAAACTAAAGGAACAACTTCTATAGCAAAAAAAAAAAAAAAAAAAAAAAACAAAAAAAAAAAAGAAAGAAAGAAAACACGCAGGAAAAAAAAAAATCACACTTAATCACACCCTCTCTTGGCAATGCTTGAAAAGGACTCTGGGAAGTGTGACCTGGAGAAGTCATTAGCACACCTCATGACTGCTGTCTGTCTGCTATGGGAGAAACACACCTAGGAGCTGGAAGGGCGGGGTGTGGTGCAGGGGAACAAAGCTACTTGTATATGAGACATATATACATAAATGTTTTTTTCCTGGTTTCTACAGGTGGAATAACTGTGGAACTTTGTTTTGGGCAGAGGAGATGAGATAATGTGAAAGCACATGGCTCTTACCAACTCCTATTTGAACGATTTGTTCTTCATACTAGGCTGCTTTTTGGGGGATTTGGGTTTCTTTTAATGCTGATTGTGAACACAGCAAGAAGCATGATCAAGTTAAGACTCAAGAGGTTTCTGAAGAAAGCCTTGCCATAGTACTTGTAACATGATAAGGACTTAGAAAAACTGCCCTTTTGTATAAGGTTGCAAACCATGTGGCTAAACTGTTACACAACATTTCCTGTAGCAGAACAATATTTATTGACTATCTTTTCATAAAACAACATATTTTGCCATGCCATTGCATCATTCCTTTGTGTTACTTTGGAAGCAAAGGCATCGAGAAATAGCTGTTTGCTTAGAGCAACAACTGTTAGTCTGGAAGAAAGACAATTCCACGCTGGGGGTTACGGAGCCTCCAGGCAAGAGTGAGCGTACGTTTGTGTATCTGTATGCGTGGGTATGGTATGTGTGAAGAGAAATGTCCAATAACCACCACTGGAAGATTGTCTTATATACTATGAATATTTTTATGTTTAAATCATGTTTTTATATCGCGTTGTTAAAAATATTCAATAGATCTTTGAAGGTTTGTATGCTGTGCTAACACATCCTTTTTTTCTTATATGAGCTGAGAGTCGTTACCCTTATAATAGGGTGCTTTGTTTTGCAGATATTTTATTAAGTAGATATATGATATTAATAACTAGTGCATTGAGAACTTGTTATTTTACATGTTTTGCAGCAAGTGTGGCTAACAAAAAACAGAAACAAAAAAAAGCAAACAAAAAAATTCTGGTTTAGAAATCTTGCAGGTGAGAGACAGGAAAAGTAATTCAAGTATTTCACTGCTTCAGATAATTTAAAATAAAATCATGTCAGGACAGGAAATTTCATCAGTGCTTAATGTGTGCATAAATTCCCAGGTTTTGCTTTTGGCAGTTCTTTTAAACTCTTTATGATGTTTTTGTTGCATGTTCTTTCCTTATGCTTTCACTTCTTGTATTTAATATACAATATAGCTTAAAGGTCACTTCCAGGTGGTTGTAGTTCTGTCATTTATTCCTCCTCCTCTATCTTTCATGTGTATCCTAGAGATGGGCCTAATCCAGAGCTCCCTAATGACTGGCATGATAAAAGTCCAGGTCTAATTGCTGTGGTCTGAACTTAATTACAATGATGATTACCCTATTTATAAATGTGCTTGTTATACATACACAGATTGGGATTTTAGCTGCTATGATCTTTGCTTGTGCTGCTGAATTCAACTGAAGGTAAGGATCTGTCCCACACTTCCACACTTTATTACCAAAAACATTTTAAAGGAATCTCTTCCTGTTAATATAGTTTAAAAAATCTGATTTTAACCATGCTTCTTTTGAATATTCTACCAGAGTTTTTCTGAAATAATAATTCTACTATTTTTCTTTCTTTTCACTTGAATTTTAAGAAGTCCTGCTCATTATCAATTCTTTTCTGAATATCCAAATCTCATAGTTTTTCCCAAATTATGCAGTACTGGTTCTGGAAGGTTTAGCTCATACACAAAACCAGAAAGTGTCTTTTTTTCTCATCCTCTTTTCACAGTGTTTGCTCCTTTCAATATTACTTGTGGCAATTGCTGTCATCATCCTGATGTGGAAAGCATAAAATGACTTTGCCCAAAGACACATTTTTGTCAGTGTATTGATGTCTCTATAATGAATTTAAGACACCTGAGGGTTAGTTGGTTGATTTTTTTGTTCTGCTTGGGGCTTTTAGGGGGATTTTTTTTTGTTGCTGCTTCTTTTATTTAAAATGCTGATTATTCCTTAAAGCAGCGAGAAAAATGCCGTATCTTCTTTGCTGATCACTGCACTGGCAATGAATTCTATCTTCTAAAAATTTTAGTATAAGATCTGTTGTGCTGTTTCCAAAAACAGAAGTTGTCAGTAGCAAAGAGCTGATACTAAGAAGCCAGTCTTTGAAGATCTGAGACAGATAAGAAAAAGAAATATAACAGATTTGTATAGACGAGGAGATGGCAATGTGGCAAGGTACTATATTGTTTTCATATCTGTCTGTTTTGAACATATTAAGCACTGATTTTATTACTGCAATGTAATTATATCATGAGTAGGAGTTTTCTTGAAATTCAGTATATTAGCTTTTAGTTGGTAATTGTTAAAACTGGAAACATACACATACGTAAATATATCTAAAGAGCAAGAACTCACCTTGTGTATGCAGCTGTATGAGCTATGAAGCTTTCTGTAGAAGTTCTTTCTTTTGGTCTGTCAAATGCTTGATGAAAACTGCCTTTTTGTCAAAATTATCTTGAAAATGCTGTAAAATAAATATTTTCTATTTATTATTTAAAAATAGAATGCCAAAACTTTAAATTTTTTGTTACTTGAGTAGAAAATAGTAATGTATAGTAATTCATTGTTCCAGGGCTTTTCAGCATCATGAATAAGAGATGGTGGGATATTTAAATGGAGGTAGGTATTGATTAAATTGTGTCATGAAGGTGAGATGGTGGAGGGTTGGAGGATTTTTGCTTAGATAAAAACCCCCAGCTTTTTGGCTTCCTAATAAAATTCAGAAGCACTCTAACTATGCATTCAGGCAGGCAAGTTGTAGAAGATAATTCAGTAGGAAATGACAGAAATGTTGCTTCCCAAGTACATGGGAAAACACTAGCCCTTCTCTGAAAATCATCTTTTAGATGTCTGCTTCTCCCATCAGGGAAACTGCAGTATGCTTTCCTGACAGCTCTAAATGAGAGGCATTGATCCACATCAGCATATTGTATCCTACCTTCACTGCTTCTGTATACAGTAAAGTACTAGGACTCCTGACTGCTGCTCTGCAATTCACAAACACTGTGGCTTTTTGGTGACTTCTGAACTGCTCTGTGTTTCAGTAAGATGCTTTGTTGGAGTGCTGCTGGGATTTTCAGAAACAAGTGGCACTAAACATAGAAAATCTAGATCTTTTTATATTTACACTTGTGAATAGGCTTGTGCCTCCTTTGTTTGGATCTGGCCTTGCAAGAGCCCATGTGTGAGGAGTCAGTCCACCACAATGACTGTAATGCAAGAGTACAGACAGTAACATTGCATTCAGTGGTAAGTGCCAAAAATTTAGTCTCTTTGTTCATAGAGGTTTTTCTTTTTTCTTATCTCCTTTTATTTTTGTTTTGTTCTCTTATTCCATCTATGTCTCAGTAAAAGTTCTGTTTACCAAGTGTATTCAATTACAAAAACATCCTCAGAGAAACGCAACACTTACTCCCCTCCACTTACTCCAACCCATGCTGTGCTCAATAACTTGGGTCTCCAGACTGGTGTCAGGTACACTTTGCATGGAGTAAGTGGCTACCAAAATAAAAAGTCAGTGGAAATCTGGCCCCTGGGCTTGTGTTCATCGCTCTTTAGATAAAAACAGGGGAGCAAGTTGCTAATATCTGTTCTACACAAGGTTTGAGTGACTGTTAAAAATGCTTCTTATATGGGAGTGGGAAAAGTGTAGGTTGCAGATTGCATTGTTGTGGTCGTTTTCTTTTTCCCAAATAAATGAGTCACTAGACACTTGGCAAGTATCTATCTGCAAATCATTGGGAAGGAGAAGCAGACACTGTAGCCTATTTTTATCTGTGTAAGATTCCCAACAGGGATATTAGCAAAAAAGAAGATAAGGAATGCCATGCAGCTAAGTGTGTGGTACTACCACAGGCCCCATATCTGGACATGGACTCACATTTTGGCAAACTCTGCAAGCTCCCAAGCAGAGATGGTAGAAGAGAGCAGGAATGACTTGTTGCCATTTCCAGTGCTACAGGAATTGTATCCTACAGGTGAATTGTATCCTACTAAAAAAACAAGCAAGCTATTCTTTGCCGTTGCGTATTCAATTCCAGATCTCAGTAAATCCCACAAAACAGGACTGCTCCCCCGAGAGAGAAGGTCACTCTTTGGTACCAAGTAAGAGCATTTGTTTTCTACTTGGTTTCATGGTGGGCGTAAGCAATGTATCTCTACAGAAGTAAAATATCGTTGTGAGTTGTGGGTTTCCATAACCAAAAGGCCTCTAGGTAGGTGGAGAAGCAGCTGGCATGGATACCAGTGCAGACAGATAAGAGTTTAGGAGTGGTATGTATCTATGACATTTAATCCACCCACTTTATTTATTGCACGCCGTGAAACGTGTAGGTGGCATGAGATCCATTCCCCCACCTACTCCACAGTATGGTGTGTGGGACTCCTACCTCCCCGTGCTGCTCTGAGGCTGAACCAGGAACAGATCTGCAAGACCTCCCTTCTGGAAAGATGGTGTGCCTGGATGACTGGCTCAGGGTAGGCAAGTCTCTGGTCAGATCCCTATTTTCCTAACACAGGGCATCTTTGCAATGCACCAAGAGTGTATTTTCCTTGCAAGCATCACCAAGAGATGGGGGATTTCAGTGCTGTGGAATGCCTCAAAATAAGTCAGTAGTTTAAAAGGAGCTGTTTCCCCAGCTGCCCTCCAACAGTGCATGGTGAGGTGTCCCCCACTACAGCTAAACAGACCTGTCAGTCCTACTGCCATAATCCAGGCTGAGTTGTTGCCTTCCGGATGCCCAGTAGCCCATGCTGCCAAGTGTTGGTGGTGCACGTAGCAGGTGTTTGGTGGGAATTTCACGCTGTTGCTCCCTGAGCTGCTGGTGCTCAGAGGTCTGAGTGGCACTGAGGGTTTGCTGTGGACTTCACTGTTCTCAATGACACAGGGAGAGAGAAAGAGATAAAAGAAAGACAACAACTTGCCTTTATCTCTCTTGCAAGAAAGGCAGACAGGCCCGTGCTGTGGAGCCAGCAGGGTATCCCTTATGGCTTCTGACAAAGTCCTGACATCTCCTGTGATTTGTGTCTCAACAGATGTAAGGAGGTGGCCCTTCAGTCTTTAGCTACTCTTGTTATGTAACTCTAAAATAGACAAACGGCAAAATTATCAAGGCAAAATGCTTAAATACTACCACTGGGAGCGATGTCTCTCATGGAAGCTGAATCTGAGCAATATTTTCAAAAATATATGGTATAGGAGATTTTTAGTTTGTCTTTTAGACTTGAAAATGCACTGGCAAATTATCTTTTTGTTTGGGGAAGGAAGCAAGAATGAATGTGTTTTCCTGGGATGTGTTATACATGTTCTGTTTGAACACTTAAACAGAACAATTAAACTGTATTTTAATTTGGCACCTTGGTAATTATTCAGATTTTTTGCTGGGTTTTTTCTTTGGTGGGGGGAAGTTGGATAGATTTTTTTTTCTTCTCTGCTTAAAAATAATGCCTAGAATACTTAGCAAGGTTATTAACTGTGCCAGGATTTTCATGTGCATCTGTGTGATGCTAATTTAGAAACTGAAGCCTCTAAGTGCTGAGATCCTCAATGTGTGTGAATCAGCGTTAAGTCCTGAATTATGTCATTTTCCTTGAGAAGCTGGCTGAGTACCTGTGCTGTTAACTTCTGGTTTTCCTAAAGATGCATTTCCCACCCCAAGCTCCATTTTGCAGTTGTGAGGATGTTGTTCTTGTCTCTGTTTTTGAGGCTGCTTTTGCCATTGTTCTTATCATTTGATACAATGCCTTGGCACCAGCCTTGGTACAAGGGGAGGAAAGTGTCTGTCAGGCTGTAGCTCCCCAACAATGTCAAGAGATTTTTCTTCTGAGCCCCATTTCCTTTTCCAGAGGTGGTTATGCTGCATGCCCTGCCCTCCAATGGGCTGTTTGTGCTTGAGTAATATGGTTGTTGACTTTAAAACAACAAAATGAGAAAATTTTGCTCTCCTGCTGTCTCTGACATTAGGATTTACCCAGATGTGTGTATCCAGTGCTCATCTGGGGCAATCTGGCACAAGTCACACTGTTAGGCATGAACTTGGTGCATCACAGCCTGGCCCTCAGCTCTGTCCCCAGTTCAGCTCTTGATTCTTTTAATGACTTTGGGATGTTCATCTACCCAAGGGTATTTCAAAGCTGAGTAAGGGAACTGGGTTCCAAATTACAATGGGCACAAGTGAAAACTAGGCATAGAAATCCTTTTGATACATTTAAAAACTCAGCTGGTCTTTCCTTCCAGCTCAGGTTTGGACATAAGAGAGGGGTGTATAAATAAAAGAAGATTTTCACCCTTTTATTCCCTTTCTCACCTTCTCACTCTCAATGCCAGTTCACTCCTGCTCATTTTTACCCAGACTCTTTTTATAGCATACATGGCATAGCTATGGAAGTGGCACCATACAGTTCAATAATTTTGTCTTGGATCCCTCATTTTCCTTATTTCCAGTTACTTCATGATCAGTGTTAAAGGAAGATTTGAGATGTCTATGAAAGCTTGTGGAATAAAAAGATCACATAATGAGAAGGCACAAAAGTCACATCAGCTGGGGCTGATCAAAATAAAAATAAAGATAAAAATAAAAATCATCAAATAAGACCACAGTCCACAACACAGTTAACCCTCAGGAGGACAAAGTGCTGGCAGGTCTAAGAAGAACTAATTTTCCCAGCAAGATCCAGTCTTTGAGTCTCAGCTCCAGAATAACACTGTGTTATCACATTGTAATACCGTAATTTGCAACACACTCAGAGTCTTTTCCTCCTAAGTGCTGGGTTATTTGTTTATTTAAGATGATAATCATCATCTTCAGTGGCTGCTGTGCAAAGATCTTTCCCCACCACTTACATTCCAAGCCTTTCTCTCCTTAATGCTGGTTTTTAAGATAGGTGTCATCATCTTCAATGCGAGGCATACCATGCCTATGGCAGAGTGGGCATGGGGCAGTGCTGGAGCAGGATCAGGACCCGGGTGGCAAAAGCTTTCTTGCGCAGTGTCCTGCTTCTAGACATTTGTGTGGTTTGTGTTTTCCTTCCACATTTAGAGCTCTCTGAGACTCAGCACCTCTGTTCATAGCAGCATGAACAACGCACAGCTGGCAAAAACACCATAGCAAGCAGTATTTGCTTGCTCAGTTGATAGGATTTTCCCTTACCTATGTGTTCCATCTTCCTGTCACAAACAGCTTGTCACCTGTGACACAAAGGAGCAAGCCTGAATGAAGAAACGGGAGACAAACACTCTTCTGTGCAAAGGCCACTCGGTGCTAAAGGCAGGTAGCCCTGGGAACAGTGATTTACAGAGGCCAGGCATGTCCCACAGGACAGTCCCCTATGTGCACAGGAGACAAGGTGCCCGCAGTCACACTGGCTGAGAAGCTCAGACAGGGCAGATGGAGCCTCTTAGGCTCTTTGAGACCACAGAGAATTTCACAGGTGCTGTTCACCAAGGCAATCAAGAGCTATGTGTGACCAGTTTGGGACAAAGAGCTTGAAAAGGGCAAGGGTGGGAAGTTCCCCCTTGACATCCTCCTCAAAGGACTCAGGTCGTAGGGTCTGTGTGAGCATAGGACTGGCTGCTGTGTCTGGGACAATCTTCAGCCCACCAAGCCTCAGCCTCCCTTCACCTTCAGACCCTCCTGAGCTCCAGCCCTGGCTCTTCACACTTGTTTCTCTCCTTCCACAAGGGAAGGTGCCTGCAGGGAGTTACAGGACTCTGGCTGTTTTGTTTACTTGCTCCAGAGGTCTCTGTTGATGCATTTTCATCTGGCTTCTAAGCAAAATGCAAGCTGAAACGGGAACCAGTGTTTGTCCCTGTGGGCACGGGAGCCAGGGCGTGGTCTGCTGTCCCTGTCCTGACTGGGAAGGGAGAGCAAGGGTGCCAATACCCAGCCATGTGGGTACTGCACACACAGCACGCAGTGATAGAAACAAACGGAGAGGAGCTGCATGAAACGGCTGTGTGAGTTGTTTCACTCTGATGTCTATGAAATCCTGGCTAGACATGAAAATCCAGAGATCTGACTGGGCTGGACGAGAGAAGTGGCACATGCTGTCCATTATGCCTTTATGTCTCGTTCCTTGTGGGCCAAGCTCAGACATCCCTGTCAGATGGGGATTCTCTCTTTTTTACTCACTGTCACAGTGGAAAAGACAACAGAAGGAAAATACAGAAGAGAAGGAGCCCCATTAGGCAACAAGTGTGTCTGTCAGCAAGAAGAGCTAATTCTTAAAAGAGCTGCTAATAACTGAGATGTTACAAGTTATTCTTCTACTACTGTGGTAGGCTCAGTCCAGCCAAAGGCTAGTAGATCTTAGCAGAGTATCCAGAAATGGAAAGACTCATAGTCCTGTTCTAGTAACACCATGACAAGAATTTCTCCATCTTCTGCTTTTCTGAGAAAATCTGAACCCCTTAAAAAAATTTTAAGTGGTACTCTAACACCTAAGTTTCACTAGGATGGTTAATGTCAAATAACCAAGACAGAGGAATAAGGATCCAGCTTTCAATAGAAAAGTTACAAGATATAGTGGTAAAAAGTATTTTTCTTCTTTAATCCATATTTGAAAATATAACTGCATCTGTAGAATAATTCAAAGGAAATGTGTAATTTCCTACCAAGAAAGGTTCACTCAAGAAGTGAAATATTAATTTTATTATTTAGTTTACCATAGTGTAAAAAATAAGCCTCCGGCAAATCACTGAGTATATATAGAAATTGTATCACATCAGCTGGAGGGCATGTTATGTCCTACCTGACCTAAAGAAGAAAAGGGAGAGGATTCTCCAATGATGAGTATTTTTCCTAAGGCACTTGGTCATATTTTCTTCTCTACAAAAGGAACTACATATAGAGATTCAGTATGCAGGCTTTTCATGTTGCCTAACACACGATCTGTTCAGTTAAAGCCTGGTGCTAGTCATCCAGTCAGGCCAGTTTTGCTACTTTTCCAAAAGATCTCTCTCTTGCAGGGAACTCATACCTGCCATGAGTGGCTAACATGCGGTTGTCAAGGTTAAAACAAAGCCCTCAACAGAAGGCTGGGTTTGTTTTACTTTATTTTGAGAGGAAAGCCCTGCATAAAACCATAAAGAAATTAAACTTTGCAGCATATCTTTTCAAAAAGATTGAACTACATTTGTCTTCATCATTGACAACCACATCAAGTCATGGTGAAAAGGTGCTTACTGGTTTTTAATTCAATAATTAAGACGAGTCCATCTTTCAATTGTCAATAAACAGGGACTAAACAAATTTACCTTCTTATGCCTACTGAAACACAAGTTAGTCAAGAGACATTTTAGCCTCATGAACATCTGCATTTTCTGTCACAAGTACCTCTGAGATTTTTTAAGCTGATGGCATGGCACCTTACAGAAGATGTGTTTTCACTTGAGCAGCTTAGCCCCAAGTCCTTTCTGCCTCTGATATTCATGTCATTGTTCATCCTGGTAGAAGACACTCCAACTCTTCAAAGACTTCTGGAAGGCTATGAGCACTCCTTTCCAAGAGCTTTACAGAGCATAAATAGTTATGGATTCAGTCTGTCTGTAATGCAGCATGTTTGTGTGGGATGTAGCACTGTCCTCCCCATTTGGCAGGTGAGGAGGCTGACACATCGTATACTAACACCAACATTAGCAAATATTTTCCTAAAGCTAAGCACTAAGTTCTTATTTTGACATTAAAAAAAAAAAAATAGGCTGTTTCAGTTCTCATCTTCTCTTGAAATTAATGGCAGCTACAGATATTAAGCACATATATATAAAATGTGAGCTGTTGATCTCGCTTCTAATGGTTTTAGGTACTCTTCTGCAAAAATGTGTCAAACTATTGCTCCAAGGCAAGGATCCTGTAGCACAAATGAGGACTGGGCACTGAGAAAAAGAGAAGAGATTATTTTCTTTCTATGCTATGAGTATTTATCGATAATCATCCTGAACACAAAATCTACACTAATGTCCCTTGATATGATCTAGCCCTAGATCTAGCATTCTGGAACAGGGCATGCTCAAAGTAAGACTGATTATTCACCTGCAGTTCAGATTTCTCTTTTGACATTCTTTAGGTCAAAGACTTCAATTATGTCACCACATAACCATCTGCCATTTACAGGAGCTCTCCCTCTCTTGCAGTGCAGGGAATGTGATCAGGTATTAAGCAGCTTCCCAATGCTTTGCTGGTTTCCACTGATGAGAAGGTGAGCAAGCTTTCTTTATTCAAATTCTTTCAAATTAATCAAACTAATTTTATGCTATAACTCTCCTGTGAGGCATGGGGCTTAGTCACACAAAGATGTATATAAAACTAAGAGAGAGAAGGGCTACACCATTAACTGTGGGTCCTCATTTTGGCCAAGCTACTTCAATTTACATAATATTATTGTATTATATAGATGTCATAAATAATATCACAGCTTTGCTAATTTAGTACCACATATGGCTGCCCAGAGATGGAAATAAAGCCTAATGTTTAAACTTGATGAAAGACAGTTGTCTGATGTCTTTCAATTCCCCTCTTCATTTACTACATGATTTTCGCTTACCACATAATTTTCATTTATTACATGAACCTGATTCATTCCTAAAACAAGTTCATCCTGTTACTGAATAGAAAAATAGCCTATAGGAAAATGGTGTTTGCTCCCATCTTTAAAAGCTGTCTTTGCTTGTCTATACAAAAGGAACAAAACAAGGTTATGCATTTTAAGCACGTTAGTGTTGTTCATACGGGGAGAATTGACCATCTTTTTCAAGCTGTAACATGGCCTGGGTGTTTTGCACTCAGCAGCAGAGCAGCACCAGCCTCGTGGCTGCCGTTCATGATTTGGGCTGTGTTGATTCATTGCTCAGCCTTTGCAGTACCTGAGTGGTGACAAGGGCTCCTCACCCCCACGGCAGCCCAGCGGTACAGGAGGATGCAGTGCTTTTGCCAGGGAGTTTACAGCATGTGTTGGGATCTCTGGCTCATCCTGGGAGCAGTGAGCTTTGTGTCAGACGTGTCTGCTTCCCCACTGATCTAGAACTTCTCTGCTCCAGGGAGAGGATCCCACTCTCCATGCCAAATACCTCACACCCCTCTGGCAGACACAGCACAGCCCCATAGTAAATTCAGACTGAATTTCAGTGTTTGTTAAAGACAATGTTGGATGCAATTTTTTTTAAGTGACAAAAGGAAGTCTTTTATTTGAACGTTTAAACTTTGAGATTGGTTAAACTGTTGGAAACCACAGTCCAAATAATTTAACAATGTTTCAAGCAGCTTCAAGCAAAATCTTACAGCAGGAGATGCTCTAAAACTTTAAGGCAATGCCAAGTAGCATTCCTCAGCAACACGTATTGGAGTAGACCATCAGCCAAATTCAGAAGTAAAGGAAAGCACCTTTGCTGCTGTAATTCCTGTTCAGTGGCATATATTTTTGCAGTCCCAAACTACTGTCAAGCAGTCTTTTGAAAATCTAGATGCATCCATTATCCCTGACGTTTATTCTGACAGTGTACTGTTAAGATGAAAGAAAAGTTATTCATCTGGGAATCACTTGACAATATAAATGGTGCTATTTTGAGCTTTTGTTGCCACTACAATTAATCAAGTGAGAGGCAATCATTTTAGTGGTGGGGTTTTTTCAGGTTTTGTTTTGTTTGGGTTAGGTTTTGGTTTTTTGGGGTATTTTTTGCTTATTCTATAGTTCATATAATAAATCTGGCAACTTCCTTAGCTGAGTACTGCTAGTTTTGATATTCAATTCCATTCTAAGGCCAGTTTTTATCAATTTAGCAAGAAGGATTCTACAGTAGCTTTTAATAGTGCCACATGCTCAGACTTAATGGGCAAGACATAAAATGAAAGATGTAATAAATGCTGCAAAGACTGATAAAGCTCCTTTTCCCCCATAGCTAGATACATGTGCAGACACTGGCACATCCAGCCTGTTCCACCCATTTCCCTTTGGTTTAGTTGTGTGTATGTGCAGTGGGGCCCTGGTATTTCATCAGACACTTTCAGTGGAGGGGAGCATGAGCTGCTGGGGAATGATGTAAGAAGCCACAGAGGAGCCATCAGGTCTCTGGTGTCTCTGTTTTGGTGAAATAAACGACAGATATATGAGAACAGTAAAAAGTTCTAACATTATACTTCATAATCCACATTATTGGTGAGAATGCTATTTACCTAGTGCAGATGGATGTAACATGATTTAATAGTCTCTTATGGATCATTTACAGTGACAAATAATTGACATTGCAAACGTCCTCTTTTCTCGCATCTAAAATAAAAGTCAGTGAATTTCTCTATGGCAAGGAAAAAACCTTCCAATCTGTAATCTGAAAAGAAAGAAAAATCAAAAAGTCCTATGGGTCCAAAAGGAATAAAAGACATGCCATGCTTATTAAGAAAGACAAGCATCTCAGTGAAGAAAAACAGTGAGAGAAAAGAGAGAAAATGCTGTAAACTCTGGTTACTTAGGCAATTTCCTTATAGCTTCAGCACATATAAGGAATAATGGACAAAAAGATCAGGATTTTAAAAATTTTATTTAAACATTTTATCAGCTTAAAAAGAGTCCATCTCTTCCCCCTTTCATTCACCTGTACTTAAAAGAAATGTATATATCAGCCAATAGGAATAAATAAATAGACAAATTTAAAAAATGGCATTTTATGTAATTTCCAAGTACACAGCAAGTGGTACTGGGCATAATCAGGAAGAAACAGTAGATGTGGTTTTATCTTTTTGCTTGGATGCTCCTTCCCTTTTTCTTCTTATTTGTGATTTTCTCTGATTTGCAAATTTTGTCCTATAGATGGGGAAGCTGGTACATTTTTGGATTCCATGAATGCAGAGCTCATTGTTCCTGAATAAATAAGGTTTCTGTTACTGGATGGTAGAAAACCAGAGTCTTTTATGAGAATCCATTTTGACTGGTGTATCTCACCTACAGGGTCAGTGGATATACAGGTAAATCACTCATAGTCAGTGGAATTCATAAAAAGGTCATTGATCAAACACTGTACGTACCATCACAAAGAAGGCAGTTTTTTATTATTCTATAGTGATGCACTGAGACTCCAGACATCCACAGGGAGTCCTTGAGCACATTCTCTCCATAGGATGCCAATGTACACATGCAGTTGAACGTCAGACCTCTTTTCATCTGGGGTTATTCGCAAAGCGTGGTTGGTGATACATAATGTGAGGCTGACAAAGCTGGCAGTATCCTCTTAAAGAAAGAAGTCTGAGGTGAAAAAGAGTGGGGCATTTTCACGGTTCAAAAAAGAAAAACTTCAAAAAGATTTCAGAAAATATTATCTTGGCTGTGCTCCCAAGCACTTGAGAGCTGACTGCCAAAGTATTAAATCTCCAGTAAGATAAAAATATCTGTTCATACACACACACACATACATTCAATATGCATCTAGAGTCCTATTCAAATAATATTAAATGATTCAAACTGGCACAAGCATGAAGCCTGAAGAGAATATAGCAATCCCTTCAGTAACTGTTGCCTTGTCCACAGAAACTTTGCCAGTGTGAAATTCTATAAAACTCCAAGCTCCAAACACGTCTCCTGCCTTACTGCCACAGCACAGGAGGCATGTATTCCAACAAGACTTGCAGCTTCTTTCCAAATTTAGAGCACAATGTACCCTGAAATACATTACCTCCCACACTAACAGGGAGACTGCAAACACAGGTGATCATGTTTTTCAGTTATTACTTTTTAATAATTCTGGAAAATTGCTGTGAGTTCATTTATTAATTAATATTTATTTGCTAAGTTTGTCCTGAAGGCAACTGTTGTTTTTATCACTGCCCTGTTTCCAGTACCATTTTACTACGACACCACTGAAAAATCCTCATTTCCCGAAAGGGGAATGAATAACATAGATTTCTGGCAAAGGAATACTGTCCAAAGGCACAGTCCTAAAGTTCTAAAAACATCAAGCACATGGTTCTAATGGTTCTTCTCTTGGTAAACAAGAAGCTAAATAGCCAGTGTGACTGTAAATGTGGGAACTAATAAAATCAGTGTTTAGCCACAATGTGCAACAAGCCCAGAAGCTTTGCAAGTGGCCACGTGGTCATGACCATAAACGTCTCACCTCTTTAGCCTTTATTAAATAGCTCTCTTCGGAACCTAGGAGAGAGAACAGGGGCTTAATGAAGGCAGGTGGGACCTGGAACTGACAAAGCAATGTTTTCCTCCTGAGTAAATATTTCATTAAAAGCTCCATGTCAGCCAGCCACTTGTAAGTCAGAATGAGATTAGGATAATTCTGTAATAAGGAGTTAAGTGTCTTGCATAGAGACATACATCACCACTTTTTTATATCACAGGACACATCACAACTTTAAAAATTACATGAAAAGATATGTAAGTTAGAGAAGACTCCATGCCTCCAAGCCAAGTGGAGCACTCTCTGCTCCATTAAAATATCTAATTGTGAAGCTTCATACATTTATCCAGAATCTGAATGTGCATAGGCTTGTTTCTCCAGCTAAAACTGCGCAGAACTCTGCCTCTTGCTTGAGGAAGGTGAACATTCAGCACATTTAAAATGGTCTACATGGAATATTCCTCAGTACTGAGGAGCTACCATCATTTTGCACGAAGAAACTACAGGAGTGTTTTATTTTAGATTTGTTTGGCTGCTAATCCGCATCTGCCTGTGCCTGATGAAAGCAGTAGTTTGAAAGCTTTGAGCTTCCTTTATCATCTGTAGGCAAAGCCTTGTACCAAGCCCTGTATCTTCCCACTATGCCATGGTTTTCTTCCTCCACATTTACAGTCAGAGCAAAGGCAGCATCTGATGTACCTCTCACCCTCTGCAGCAGCAGTTTGCTATTTATACGGTTATGATTGTACTGCTGGTGCTGAGGTCAGGGTGGCTGAACGGATTTTGCAGAAGGAAATATTCAGATAAAAACTATGAGCCATAAGAAATTGTAAGATGTTTATAATCTTTGTGTAAACATTTGGAAATTGGGATTTATAATGATACAATTGACAGGGTATTAGCTAAAATATCTGTTGAGATACAAAGGCCAGTCTAGACTGAAGAGGAGAGTATTGCAAAAATGAGGAATGATGTTATTGCTTTTGGAGATTATCTTAAAACTGCTGAAACACAAGCCACTGTTCATTGTATTTCCAAATTGCTATGTGAACCTGATGGTGAGATACTGAGTCTACAGGTTGCATAATAGTAGAAAGAAATACACTTTTCATTCTATTTTTAGTGTAAAAGTGAACTTTAAAATTATTGATATTCATTTGGATAAAATACTTCAAAACCTCTTCCAGTAAAAGAAAAAAGTTATTACCATTAAATATTTTAATGCTAGAATAAGTGAAGGCAAGTGTGCTGTAATTTGGACTACAATTAAATCACTCTGGTTTTAATTCAGCCACTTCACTATTTTGGTGTCTAGATTAAAACAAACAAACAAACAAAAATCCAACAAAATAACCAAGAAGCCACAGAACAAAACAAACAAAAAAAAAGTCAGAAATGAACTCCTATTAGATAGACAATATTTCACAGGACGATTGGCAAAGGCAAAAACCGCATTGGGTTGTTTATTAAGAACACTATCATTTGAATCTAAGCTGAGCAAAATTAGCTGTCAAAAGCTTTTGTCCTGATGTCAGCTCAACAGACTGCAACATTAATATGCAAAGGTCAAAGTATAAAATTGACAGCAACATTTGAACTGCCATTTTTATTAATGGCATCAGTATTCTTTGATAGGCAATTCCAAACATAGGCATGGGAATAATTTAAGACGTGATTTAAAAAGCACAGGGCGGTAAATTGATTTTTGTTTTTTAATAGAGAGAAGGCCATTACGTTTTGCACACAATCTCCACAGTCTGAATTTGTCCATGCTAATGTTCTTAATGCTGTTTCTTTTATCTGTGTTACCCCAAAGGATAATTTCTTCATGAGTTTGGAAGCTGGCTTTTCAGAATCACACCAACACTCCAGTAAGGATAAAGGCTTCTGCAGGTGAGAAGGCAGCTCAGCATTGCAGAGCTCTCCTTGCAGACAGCCCTCTCTGATGGGAGGTTGAGACATTGCTGTGGGGTGGATCTTGCTTCTTCCCAACTGCACAGTTTGCCAATACCTGGGAATTTGCTTTCAGGGTGCCTGGTACTGTATGACCTTTCAAATTCACTTCATGTGGAGCAGGTCAGAGGGGTTCTGAGTACATCAGGCTGTTTACAGAATGCAGCAAAAGTGACAAGGACAATTGCCAGGTCCAAGTGTCAGGCAGCAGCAGGAAGGGGCGAGGTTTCTGCAGCTCCAGCTCAGCATGTGCTGCTGTACACAGAAGCTCCAGTAGCTACAGGGAGGCTAAAGAGAATAAATTAGATCCAATACCTGGCCCTGAATCATACTGGAACAGCATAGCTCAAACATCTGCAGTAAAAATTCCTTATTCTCCAACACAGGCTTGTCGTACTCAGATGACATTTGGGGATGGCTCCTGTCCCATTACGCTATTTGAGATATTCCTCCAACACTGAGGAACTTCTCAGGGGGCTCCTCACCACTTTTTGGTATATACCAAAAAACAAGATGGCATCTTCCTTAATTTTGCTATTACAAAAAAAATACGAACAGATCAGCACATGGAGTTCTTTAGTCCCTTGAAATTGGTTGGTTTGAGATTGACAAACGTAAGAAATGCAAAAATTTATATGGTAGAGGAACACAGAACTGCACTTGAGTGGTAGTGGGAGCACAATTCCATTTTATTTTCTGTGTATTTTAGTGCCATGCACAAAACAAAAATTTATTCTGCTCAGTCACTGGCATTTTTTAGAGCATACATGACAATAGGTATCAGCTGCAGAGAAAAATTCAATGAAAGCTTGCTGGAAGCCACAGCAGATAGAAACACCAATCCATAGATTAGCATTTCAGTGCTATTATTCTTCAGGCTGTGCAGATGGTGGTTTGCCTAGTGCCTGCTCTTTTCAGGCACTGGCCCTAGTTTCAGGCACTATCTGTGCCTTATCTCATTTGCATAATTTTAATTTAAAACAATAGTCTTTAAATTTCACAATCTTTTCAAGCTCAAAGGTGCCAGAATGACCTGGATAATGGCAGACACCTGGAGAAAAATACAGACAGAATCTGGAAGTGCTATAGATTATGCTTACTCAAATTCCAATATTTCCAGTTGTCTCTGGCTTAAAACTCTCTTCTCTCCCCTGAGGAGGTATATATTTCAGTGCACTTCCATGTTTGTGAAACCACTGATGACAAGAGCAAAGCCAATGACTTTCTCAGTCAGGAGGAATTGCATTACTGATATTGGTACTCAATAGGTGCTGTGACCTGCACGTAGGATCAGTCTTGTTCATCAGATATGCTCTTCTACACTGCGAGTCTGAAAGTATTTTAATTTATGGAGCCTATTATGTTGATTCATTTTTGTTGACACTACAGGATTTCAAAGTCTGCCAAGAAGCTGAAGTCCTGAAAATTGTGGCCAGCTTGATAGAAAGCTCCTGGACTCAAGAGACATTGGATATTAAAGAGGCAGGCAGATGCAGGAAACTAAGCTTGCTTGGCATGACAGATTATCCATCACATGTGGCAGGGACAGGAAACGGCAGTGCCAAGAGAGCAGCAGCACCCAGCAACTGTGGATGGGCTATGCAGAAGCCAGTCTGCATCCACCTGCTGTCAAGGAAAAACAGCTCTCAGAAACTCCTGATTTCCCTTGTGCTTGGATGAAATGCTCACCACGGCCCTCCTCAGGGTTGCTGCAGAAAACAATTGTCTGTTTCTCCCCTGCCCTTTATCTTGGATTCTAATCAGCATGATGTAGTTTTCAGTCCGAATACGAAATCACAGCCAGTTTCTGTGCCAGGTGTGATGGTGAGGCTTCAGCCCATGCCTGTGATTGCACTTGGAGGCAGGTACAGGCAGCATTATCTACAGGTAGATAATGGAATGGACTGGAATGTGTTTTGCCCTCCTGGGGAGCACAGCCATCCACACCCTGCCCTGTTCCTGCGAGCATCTCAGCAGGCAAGGCTAGAGGGAAGACTGGAGATTTTAATACCCTTCTGAGTAAGTAGCTGTGACTTTTCAGCTAGAGGTAGCACTGTCAGTGGTATTTTTAGTTTCTATAGAGTAACTACTAGTACTGCTTTCCATAGTGCTCTATTACTTTTCCAAAAGGTGAAGACCAAAGACAAACAGATGCTGCAGTGTGTTCAAGGGCTCCTCTTCAATGGGTGTTAGGAGCTGCTCATAGAAAGCATTGCCAGAGATGTTTTCATGTTGAATGAACTCCACGAGGTATATGGGTGGAAAGCACAGCAAACAGGAGGTATCATGCTGAAATCCACTGCATAATTCTGACCACCTCCTTCCTTCTGAGCCATATGATGCACCAGGCTATGTGACTGGGTGCAGGACAAATTCAAGACATAGAAGGCCAATAACAATACATAGAGATATCTCTTTATTTCTTAACTCTAGTCACTTAGCAAGTGACCATTTGATTCTTTCTTAATACAAAATATCGGTGTTCTGATGTGTCGTTGGCTGTGACTCACCTTGCAATAAAAAAATAATACAAGAAACCTTCATTTAAGGTCCTGTTCTGAATAAAGAGGTGCTT
Organism: Sturnus vulgaris; assembly: GCF_052056855.1. Classification (NCBI taxonomy): domain Eukaryota; kingdom Metazoa; phylum Chordata; class Aves; order Passeriformes; family Sturnidae; genus Sturnus; species Sturnus vulgaris. The sequence goes on along the minus strand of NC_142245.1, from coordinate 49,856,142 downwards.
CATTCTATTATGTTGAAAGTTTCATCAAAACAGAAATATTGCTTTCTTAGAATTTTAACTCATTAGTTTCCAATCAAAACTAATTTCTTAAATATCTTCTCAGTCATTCCTGGCAAAAAAATAATATTATTGAATTTCAGGAAATGGATGTATAAGCCTTAAAATCTGCAGGAAAACCAGTGTTGTAAGACAGCCTTGGAACCCAGGGTCAGTATGGCACTGGTGCCACATTTAGCTCCTAGCTCTGAAGTTTACATCCGCTTCACAAAAAAGCATGCCTTTTCTTCAAATACACTCGATTTGAGTTCATATCCAATAAATATATATAGGTTTGACTGTTTTGCTTTTTGTTCCAAGAAAGAAAAGCAAGCAGAAATACTCAGGCGCTGAAAAAGCCAGACAAACCAAAGCATTTTATATAATCTTTTTCAGGAAATTCCTGATCCTCTAAGTGCTGGTATGTTTTTAAACATTCTGATGCTTAAATGGTTTGAATTTCTGATGTAAAGGTCTTTTACCTAAATTTCCTTTTACTTAGTTTTTTAAGTACTCAGAACCCTCAAAATGGGATTTTAAAAATCTTTTTTATATTAGTATTTTTCTGGGGAAAATTTTCAATTTATCCAACCAGAAACAAATTGAAAATCCAGTTTAGTACTGTTTGCTCTGTTGATAACTGACTTTGTGCAAGTAACATCACCTGGTGTTCAGTTCATCTTCTATGAAATGAGAACAACAATCCTTCATAATCCCATTTCTCTTTCTCTTAGGTGGAGAGACTCCCTTTCACTGTGCTCAGGGATCCCATGGAATGTCCACCCTCCAAGTGCTGTTGGACTTAATATAATAATAAATTTAATATCACTGAAATGGAATCAAACACTGTTTGTCTTGCCTAATATTTACACGCATGATTAAGTATTTTCAGAGCATTTCTCATCTCAGTATGCTTAAAACTGAGTCTAGCTTTCATTTTGGTCTTATGAGGCAGCCATTCCAGATTAAAACTACTTTATTTTGATCTTATTTTCATAATTACATTAATGTTTTGTCATATTCACTTTCATTAAACTGAATTAAGTCTTCACTTTATTAAACTGTGATTTCCTTAGGTTATGAGAGAGGAATTACAATGGCAGGTGAATATTCCCACATTGAACTGACTTTTTTTTTGCTCAGAGCTGTATTACTTAATAATTTAAAGATTCTTTTCAGTGATAAAAAAATCCAGTTTCTTAGTATCACTCATGCTTACAAGATTTAGCATTAAGCTTCTTAAAAATAAAACAGCAACATTACAAAAGCACCAGTATGCATTTATACATGGTACTCACCTGAAGATACATGAGGGCCGCCCAGCCTTGAACATTGTGATTATCCTATGACTACAACACGTGTAGCAGCTGTGTCCTGCTCCTAAATTTTCTTCAGGCCTGCACTGCAAACTTTGTAACATTACTGTAGCTTTTTGAAAACTCATCTATTCATACGTGAAAGGATCAGACTGATAACATCTCGGCTGTAAGTGCTGTATTTGTTGACTGTTACTGAGTTCCAGCTCTTCAAGGTGTTCATTGCAATCTCCTGATCATTTTTAGCCTAGAATGCATTTTGTCAGTTCTCAGTAAGATATGCACAGTACGCAAAAATGGAAGGGATGTTGCTGGGTGACCTTAATCACTAAGTGGATCAAAATGCCTTTGTGGAAACTTTTGGTGAGGGTTACTTGGTACACAGTTTGTCTCTTTGGTCGTGATCCAAAGTTTATTTAGCTCAGCGCTCAGTGCAAAGACTGCTTACATGGGCTTTAGATTATAGTCTGCATCTCCATTAAATCCTTTCAGCCACTCTCCTCTTTCAGACAATCTCAGCTTCATTTATCTGATACTTGTTTCTTGTCATGTCTTAGCTCCCCTTTTGCTTTGAAGTGCCTGTGGCACATTGTCACCTCATCCTCTTAATAAAATATCCTTGTTTTTTGAGTCCAGGAGTTACTTTAAAATAAAAAAGGCCCAAATATTTTTTCTCACTGTAAGTGGTACACAATTTTATTCAAAAGATTTAATTAATCTTAGAGTCAAAACCAAAGGCAATGAACAACCTGATACATCTCTCTGACTCTCATCTTTGTGTGGCTCAGCCCCCACTGGAGAAATGCCTTGCTGAGGTTCGGAGCACTTCACTGCACTGACTCCAGCTCCTGCTTCATTCCCACTGGGGCAGCTGCTTTGGCTTCTCAGAGCTCCCCTCCAGCTGTGCAGGCAGAGGCAGCTGAGCTGCTCTTGCACACGCCTTATCCCTTGGGAGTGATGTGACAAAGATCTCATGCTTGCTCTACAGAAACTCTGCTGCTGTAACTAATTTACATTGTAGATGTCAGCAGGCTACAGATAACTGGGGTAATATTATAAATAAGAATGATCACAATCCTTTGCTCTGAATTGAAAAAAACAGGTGGGAAAAAGCTTATAAGAACAGATGGCTTGATGCATACAAAAAGTACTTCGTGAATACGTGACTGGACACAACAGTCCTTATTGTTTCACACACCCAGATTTTGATGGCAGAAGGGATACCAAAATTTTTGAATATTGAACAAGGTTTTTTCTGCAAAGTTCCTGAGAGGAAACTTAGCATATATGAATAGTTTGTTTCCCTGTGGGTCTGGTTGTGTCAGCCACACAGATAACATAAGAGAGTTGACAAAAGCACCTTTCTTCTATGCATCTGCCAAGGGGGCCTGGTTGCACAGAGTTACCCAGTGAGGTGACACAGCTCTATAGCACCAGCTGGCACTGCTACCCTGCACAGCTCATGATACACCTACCCTCCAAAGAAGCAGTGTTCAGTCTGGACACATCCTCAGGATTCAGATCCAGCTTTAACCTTAGTAGTGCACTGTAAAAGTTAAGTCAGCCTGTAAAAACAGCAAACATAGTTGATCAGTTATTCTCAGAATAATTGTGAAGTATTCGTCCCAACAGCTATGAAACTAGACTTTATCCCTTAAGAAGTCAAATGATTTGTTCAAAAGCTCTGCTCAGGCACTTCTACCTGAGAGCTATTTAGCCCAACAATGGCTGACCTGGCATTAACAGAAGATCCTTGTCCCATTTTAGTCAATGACAACAATGTCTGGGAGGCACAATAATAGGAAAGATCTCCATGAATCAAACAGAAGTGCTGGGTCTTCCCTTTCTCAGAAAAACTATTTGCTGTGAAAATAGTCAAAATAGGGATAGGAAGAAAACACAGGATGAGGAACACTTTTTGTCTGATGTGTGTTGGTTTTGTTAATGACTTGGTTTTGCTACAGTTGATCAAAAAAATAAAATCTTCCTCCTCTCTGGAGATCTTGGGTCTTTTTTAGTGTGGGTGGGGATATCGTTTTGATTAAATTGACAGTAAGTAGGAAAAATATCTGAACTTTGTACTTAAAATATTTCAAAATCGTCTAAAAAAGACAAAAGCTGTCGTAACACTTTCAGGAGAAAGGATGGGAAAGATTGGAGACAAGTGGAGTGTGGTTATAGTTACAATTGCTTTTTATGTGAACATCATTTTGCTCTTGGGGGAAAAATCACAGGAATGAGAAGTTCATAAAATACTATCTAATTTCCTATATTTCATAATTCTTAGGCACAAGTTTGCTTTCACCTCTTTCAGAATTTTGAAAAATTATCACTGCCTGACAGTTCTAACACTAAAACTAATTAGCAATATTGTGGGTCTCCTTGTGTGTCTCTTGACTACTGTTCAACAGCTGGACATGTGCACATAAACCAATCTGGTGGTTGGTATTAATTTATTTTTGGTAAGGAAGGAAAGGAATACAGGTAATGAGGTGACAATGAGGTGCTATGATAATGTACATGATAATTGGATATGTCAGTGGTGCTTCAGTCTTCTGTAATTCAGGTCATAGTGAGAAGATGACAGATTACTGGAGAGAAATGTGACATTGCGAATGAAAAAATATCATAACCCAGCCTTACGGTGACCTTCAAAAAGGGTGAAAAAAAACCCTCTGAGAACAGGGGCCTTGAGCCATAAAAGTAACGATGCATGCCTCTGCAATTAGACATGGTATCCTTATGTCTGGTGAAAATTGTAGCATTAGCAATTTTAAATTGAGAACAAGGATTATCACTCTTTAGATTCAAGGGAGTGATTGATTCATTCAAATAACTACACAGTCTAAGAAGTTAAATGAGGAAATGTGATTACTTTACAGAGAAGAGTCTGGAATGTGAGAAAAAATTACACTCCTATATACTTCTTGTGCCTTATAATACTCATCTTATTGGGATCATTATTAAATATAAGTAGGTCCCTGCAGGCCTGTTTTTAATTTAAGGGTGTCAAAGCTGAGGAACATGGTATACAAGCAAAAGCTTGCAGAGTAGAAATGAACGGTTGCATAATGAAACCAGATCCACTGGTGTGAAGTTTCTTATCTGCACAGTCTGCTCATTTCACAGCAACCCTACAATTCAAGAAACTCATTGTCAAGCAACTAAGAATACATTAAGCAATGTTTGCAGCTCAACAAGAGAAGTCATTCCTAGTCATGCTTGTCCTTCCTAGCAGAAAGGGGAACAAAAAAGAAAGGACAGCCTTGTCCTGTTCATTATCTGTAGGATGGATTTGCAAATAGGGAGAGTTGTCCTGGAACAACCTAGGAGCATGTCATGCTGTGTGGAAATGTTCTCAAATGCTTCCATGCCTATTGCATGATTTTTCTTGAAACAACATGCTCCTTAAATTATTTGGGAACATTTTGACTTTTCCTTTGTTAGTATTATATCCAAGAGCCCAGTTCACTCAAGGAAGTGAGTTTTTATTCATTTGTGAAATACAAACCAAAACAAAAGAGATTCATAGACAATATTCTTTAGGTTAGAATAATTTTATGATTCTGCTCAACTTGCCCATTAGCCTTGTTTAGGTTGTGAAGTTCCTAGCATAGGAGAATTGCCTTCCTTGGTGTCTTCTCTACATGCAAGTGGGCTGCAGGTTCTTGGGGTTTACAATGACAGTAATTTCCCCTTGTAACTGCAAATATTTCAACTGCTGTGAGGTGCTTCTCCACTCTGTGAACTCTGTGAGTGTCGTTAGAGAGGTTTAATTATATGCCACACATATGCTACTATCTCTGCTTTCAGTCTTTATACATGAGCTGCATGAACTTAAAACCCAACAATTTAGGTATTTAATTTTGAGACCCTTTAAAATACTGTACCAGTTATCCGAAGTTCTGAGATGATTGTTCACACAGCTGTTTGGAGTTCTCATGGAGCAAGGATGCAAAATGGAAAACCCTGGTGTAATACAGTGATAACTTAGGGCAGGCAGAGAAGGCAAGTTGTCATCCAAACTTTGAGCAGTCTCTAATGGCACAAGAAACACTAAATTGTCTTGATAATTCAGTGGCATATTTTGATCATCATGAACTATTTGAAGTGAACATAGCATGAGACAGACAGCAAATCCACAATAGCCAGTGCTGAAGTAGGAGGAGGTCTGCCAGACTTCACTGCATGTGTTTTACAAAGACTTTTTCTGGTATTTGCCAACCTCCACTAAAGGCCAGAGTTTCACTGCATGCAACCATGTTACCCAAAATGCCCACAGATCAAAGCACACAGGATCTAGTTTTAAAACTCAACTGAAAATTCTATGGGGCGTATACCACATCAAGCCTAATTAACTGCTTCCAAAAAGATGAAGGCTTGGCTAATTAGTTATAAATGCACATTCTAAACAAGCCCAGGAAATGGGTCTATTTTCTGAAATTCCTTTGAAAAATACGATCTCCACAACATACCAAGGAGGGCATTTTAGCAAAAGAATGGACAATCAGCATGTATTCATCTTATAGCAATTATCATAGGATATACTACCTTTATTCTTTAACAAGTTTAACTAAGTTATATTAATCAAGAGGCATATTTTGTCAGAAAATCTAAAGAAATTGCATTACCTCAGGCACTAGTATGAAAGTGCACAGTTTTTAGTTTCCAGATTCTTCAAACTAATTTATGTCTTTTTTTTTGTTTGAAATACATTAGCACTTTATTGTCTAGTTTAAGAACATAACAGTTGAAAGAAAACTATTATGATTTACTTATTCGAACATTTTCTACGGCCCTTATCCCTGCAAATATCTGAGCAGCCTTCATCTAAAAGAGACTAAAAGAGCAAAACCTCATATATATCTGTAAGTATTTTTGCCCTCTCAGAAGTAGAAACACTTCTCTTGTTGCACATTGTTTTTTCTTTTGTAGGAAACAGAAATTGCTCATGGTTTGCCAAAGAAAGATAGTCTATGTGTTTACAAGGACTGCATGTTCATTTGCCCATCCATCACTCAAATACCAGGTGTTGAACAAGTTCTTTCATTTCAGTCATATGTAGGAGGCTTCCAGCCTTAATTAAGTCCTAATAACTTTCAGAGAAGTAAGGAACTGGATTTATGCTTGGTGCCCAAATCTTGCAACAGGAAAGCAGATGGAACAGTCCATCCCACATTCATCTGGGCAGCAATGTTCCAGTTCATGAATGGCCACACCAGATCTGGCCCAATGGTCGTCCCAGGTGTAGCTCTATGCCATGAGTGGTATCTTCCCCAGTGGGTACAACGAAGAAGTCACAAGGAAGAAATGTGGGTTTTAAAGTGAGAAGGAGGAAGCATTAAGATAACAAAAATAGGCAATTTCATTCAGTTTCAACATTCCATTGAAAAGCCTGTTTAAATGAGACATTTGCTTTTGTTTCTTCAGGCATAGAACCACTGTATGTATTTGGGCTTTTATCTTCTTGTTGAGCTTTTAAAGATTACCAGTGCTATGATGGTGAACAGGCATGATGAGTGCTCAAAACTGCCAAGTTAGTGAGAGCCAAAGCTACTCAGCACTTCCCAGAGGAAAATGGTTTCATCCAGGAGAATGAACACTGGACTGGGTCCCAAATTCCAGTTCTGCCACTCGCTCCCTGTGTGGCCTCCAGAGAGGATTTTGTTCCACTTTCACGGACATCAGATGGAGATAATGATGGATTTCATCTCGTAGCAACCATATGATCATTAAAGTTCATGATTCATTTGGGCACCGTTGCACTCTAGTATGCTCTGGAAAGGATCATGAGGAAAGAAATAATTCTGCACTCATTCCATGGTGTAGCCACCAGTTAAGCAACAAGGATAAAAATAGTGAACAGATGTTGGATTCTCTAAGCATACTGCACTACAATGAATGGAGCTGGGAACAGGAAAAGAATGTAGTTGTGCCGTTGAGGACTGGCACATGTATGGTGCCAAATTAAAGTTGGATGGACAGTCTCATTTCTGGCATTTCGTAATTTTGAATGCTTGGCATTTCAAGTAGAATATTATTTCCTAACTAAGCAAAAAAACCTGTACTGGGCAAAAACCTCCACTGAAAAATACCAAAGTGACAGCACGTGGTTAGAATGCACTCTATCTAGAATGGGCATATTAAATAAAGGGGTTAAGAGACCACTGGCTGATGTGTGTTTCAATCTAGCAAATGAGGGGCATGGAAGAAACTCCCACTGCTGGATGTGTCAAGTCTGTGCAGGTAACCTGTAGTCTTTGCTCTCTCAGCAGTCATTTGATAGAGCACTGGAACACGTTAGCTCTGAGGCATGAATCTCAGCTTTCCTACACTAACTCATATATTTGACACTAAGCATAACTTACGTATTGTGCTGCATTGGGACTGATTTTTGTCAGCCTTGCAGTTTTCCAAAACTACTGAATTTTCTGTAGACCTTACCCCTTAATAGATATATCTTCACTATAATTGAGAGATATAAACTAAAAAATCATTGAAAATAAAATCAGGGCTCTTGCAATACATTATTGGTTGAAAAAAATAAAATTTGCTGCTTTGCACACTCCTCAAATTTCAAACATCTTGACTAATTTTCTGAGAAGAAGCAGAATAGTAGGTCATCTGGGGGAAAAAAAAACCACTTGAGACTTCTTTGAAGTAGTTTATAGGAGGCTGCCGGAAGAATTTTTTCATTTAGGAAAAAAGAACAAAAAGAAAAAAAAACTTGGTTGGTACCCATACATGTCATGTGACAAGCTGCTTTTTGAAAAGACTGTTTATGGTTGTTAAAACTTTATACGCATCTGAGAACCAATTTTGATGAAAAAGCTCTCTGATCTCTAGCACACACGCAATCACATGTAAGACAGAAAGTGTTTCCTAGGCCCAGCAAAAGGAAGTAATGTCAACTGTAGCTTTGGGACATTTTAAATAAACACCTTCAGTTCTAAATTGAACTTGTATATATGCAATCTGTAACTCTCTGTTCTGCAAGTGATTTTACTTCTGCCAGGAACTGGATTCTTTGATGTCTTGCATCTAAGACAGCAAGAAACTACAAAAGTATCTCAGAAGAGATGAGTCCTGAGCTCTGTGACCAGCCAGATTGTTGTAAGAAAAAAAATGTCCTTCACCTGGAAGTTATGTGTGAAGAACTTAGTATGTCTGTCACAGAGACAAATCACTGACTCAGAGCTGCAACAGCTTGGAAAAGGAGTGGCTTTGCATTTTGTGGTCCACAATACTTTATTGCACTGAATTTGCTGTGCAGATGTTTGAGGCAGGGTCAATATTTGAAAACAATCTCTATGGCAAAAGCAAATAGACACCCTTAAAATTGTTGAGATAACACCATTAGTTACAGGATCAGATTAAACAAACAAGGGAACAAACTGCAGACTACATAATTTCTGAAGTAGTCAGGTACTTTTTGTTTCTATTAATAAGTGGCAGATTAACAAATAGTGTCTGGTTTGTAAACTTAACAGGCTATCTTAAAAAGATGTTTAGAGAAGTTAAATTTCTTTAGTAGAATGTCTTACCAGGAGAAAATAGGAGAAAGTAATAAAAAGAGACATTGAAGAAACAAAAATAGGTACTGATAGAAAATCAGCACTTCATTTTAGGCTACAACAATTTTCATCATGACTGGACTGTGAGATGTCTGTGCTGAATTAGTTGCTTGTGAATGATATAAAGCATACAGCCTGAAAATATGATCTCTGACATAAACAGACTGTTCACAAAAGAAGGTACATGGAAGTAGAAAGATTTGGTACATAACTCATGTTACCATGGTGAGATGGAAAGTGAGATAAAGACTGTAACTCTGTTCCAAGTACTCCAGTTGGAAGAACAGTACTGAACCTAAATATGCAAGTCAGTGGCAGTTTTATGTACTCTCCTGGCAGTACTTTGAAAACTAGCAAATAATAATCTTGATAGCAGATATTAAAACAGATGCCCCTTTCTTGCTCATTGCTGCTCATGGAATTAGCAACACTTACATTCTTATTTTCAGCTTGATTGTTATTCAGCTTGCAAAAAATTTCTAAATAAATTGATCTGATACAGGTATGGGTCATTATTTTCTTTAATTAGTTCACCTCTCTAACAAGCTATGGAGCCTAATGGATTAAAAAAAAAACAAGCAAAAACCAGTGAACCTAGGCTTTTGAAACAATATGTACCAACAAATGCAAAAATTTTTTACTGACAAAACCACCTACAGCTACCTTTAAGGGTATATCAAAAGCATTAAACACAGATGTTCAGTTGCTGGGATTTATGCCTAGATTTATGCCTTTATTTCTGTTTATGTTCAGACTGTTTAGAGGTGTGTAGGCAATGAGGTCTCCATAGAATAGAGGCTGATGGAATAAAGCTGCAGTTTAAAAAGATCCAACTGACAGTAGCTGATGACTGTTGCTAACAATGCAGAAAACAGGCACAAGTGGTTTAGATGGCCATCACAAATAAAAGTTAAATTATGCAAAAATGATAAATAACCATAGCAAAAAGAAGCAGTGTGTACGTAGAACAGCAGTACAGTGATGAAAACTGGCAGTGAGCCAGGAGTCATGCCAGTCTGAAGGACAAGAATGTCTTGGGAGCTGACCAGAGCAAGCATAGATAAGCTATTGTCTTCGTCCCTCAGCTGATCAGCCAGCTGGCAAAAGTGCTCAGACCCCATTCCCCGCTGCCACCTCTTTGTGGACTGTGTGGTGCTGCTCCTCAGGAAGGATCTGCCAAAAAGGCACATACAGCCAGGGACAGGTTAAGAACTGGAACACTGTGAGGGAATACACACTCAAGAAAGAAAATGGGTTCAAGGGCACTCTGATCCTGCTTACAAACCAATTAAAAAATGAAAAAAAAAAACCAAAAAACATTCATTTCTCAATGAATGATGAATCTAAAGATTTTTTCATCTGCAAATACAGGTAAAATTATTGGACATTAAACCTATCTTCATTCTTACATGAGAATGAAGAAAAGAAGTCATAGTAGTCACACACTGTCTTCCAAATTTGTTATTTCCATACTTTTACTTAAGAAATGATGACTGAAAAAATCCACTATTCTGTTTAGCAAAATACATTCTTATTTATTATTTATCTAATACAATTTGATACAGATTGGGCCTGACAGATGAGGGGTTTTTTTGTTGTTTTGTTTGGGTTTTTTCTTTGTTTGTTTATTTGGTTTGTTTTGTTTGGGTTTTTTTATGGTTGAGAGCAGGGCTGTAAAATCATGGTCCAAATACCTACAAAATAGGAGATCAATGAGGGTAAGACAATACAGTATTGCAGCAGGAGCTACTAGCTTTCCCAGCAATGAAGACTGGGAATCTCCATCATTGTTCTTCAGCCTGCTTGAAACCTAAGCAAACCTTATCCATGCCAGGTGTCTGCCTCAGGCTGGAAAGCTCTAAAACCTGTCAACAAGACCTGTTCAACCATTTTTCAATAATAAACTAGTGGAGGGGGGAAGGGGAAAATGACTGTCCCAAGTCAAAGATCAAAAGCCTTTAGACTGGAAAGGTAGACTGGAGCTCTGTCCTTGGCAGCAGGATCTTGAAAACTGACATAGGGTAGCATACATCAAGATTCATGTATCCATAAAAAACTCCTTCCAATTGGTCAGGTTTTGGACACCTCAGTTCAAACATTAATTTTAGCAACTCGGAGTTAAAACCAGTTGTAAGAAAGACACTCAGTTGCAACGTAAATTCCAACGCGATCTCCACATAAATGAGACTGAAACTATTATATACTTTGATCATAATACGACTTGCTCCATTACATGGCCTCATTTTAGAGCCACACAACTGCACTGAGGTCGACAAAAAACTGCATAAGTATGGTTAGTTTATTTTGTTAGAGAAGCTTGCCCTTTTGAATGTGAAGAGAGAGAGGAAAGGGCGTTTCCATGTCTTCTGTTGTTGCTGTGAAATTGTGCAGCAAAGAATGCAGTGGAAAACATCTATATTTTCAGCTGAACATGTAATGAGTGAATAAGCATGATCTATATTTAAATCTACATGCATATTAGCTGTATTTCCAGGTCTGCTGTAATAGTTATCTTTTCCATTCTGTGTTCCATTACAAAAAATAAGAAGCTGGCTGCATGTGATGAAGTTCATGCACAGGAGTGAACCATAGAAGGTGCAGAGGATGGGATGAGTCATGATGACTGAATTTCTCTTGCTTAAGTGTGCAAATAGAATGGGGACTTAGTACAGAAGTTTACAAAATGTCACAGAATGCTTTTTGTTTCAGTTTTCCTACATTGCTCCACATGAAAGATGCAACAAATGCTGCTACTTTAAAGGGTTGTTACAAATTAAGTTTTTAATGAATTGAAATTAAATGAAAACATAGATTTATTTACAATAGTGTCTGGTTGTTACTCATCACTCTAAGCATCTATGTAATTTGGTATCTATGTTTCCAAGTCATATCTTCAGTCACATCTCTGTAGCTGCGGATACTATTCAGTGTGCTACAGGAAAAGTACATTTTTTGACCAACATAAGCTAAGAATGATAAGGAGTTTTAGTTAAGAGTGACACAAAACAATATGGTGAGTTATCAACTTAAACATAATTAGTAATTTTTAGTGACACTGAATAGTGTCAATACTTCAGTTCTAGAACCATTCAAAACACACAAAAACTGCTTTCCTACGGGCAGCTTATGTCTGGGTGTGCCTACTACAGAGTCCACCCATGCCCAGCTGGAGATGCTACCTTGCTGCTGATTGAGTAAATCCTCTCACCTCTCCCCACCTTCAGATGCTTACGGCCTCTATGTTCAGCTGTAGATGCTAAGAGTTCATCATCACCACACAGATTATTGCCTCATCTTCTATGCTGATGAGAGATCAAAACAACCCTCTTTATGGAAGAGACCAGGTGGAGTCACTGTGGATGGAAGATAAGGGCCTTGCATGGAAGAACTTCTGTTTCCTACCCAGCACATGGCTTGGGAGTACTGACAAGAATTGAGGGCATGGCTAGTGAATGAAAGCAGTGGTTTGTATTAAAGGAAGGTTAAAGGTGTTGGGGGAATAAATGTCCACACACAAGCTAGAGTGAACAGCTAGTAAAGGACGAAAGTTTGTAATAATAATTTCCTCAGTATTTCGACATTCCGTCTTGCTTATCGGAATCCCAGTCAATGGCTGTCCTCCCTCCTAGCCTCAGTCTTCAGAATTGCAATGATGCTCTATAAGTATTTTATACCTATTTTGCCACAAATCTGCCTGCCAACAACACTCTGGGGGCTCACTGCACTAGTTCAACACTAGAGTATTGAACTATTATCTTCTTCAGAGTGCTGATAATGAAGGCAAAGAATTTACTATTCTCATACGTAAAGAGGAAAAATAAGTATTTGCAGTGGAGACAATTCAAAAGCTGTTTCTCTCAGTCTGTTGACTATGCAGACGGAGATTTACCAAAAGAAGTCAGGGAAGAAATCAGCAGATCTGTACCACTTTCACTACTTCTTGCTCCTGCTTTATATGTTGCAGTCACATGCAGATGATGAGAGTCTCTCAGTCACTCAGTGCCTCAGCAGTACAATATCCATTCACCTTGTGATAACTGAAAAGGCACAAAATATTTTTCAAAACAACAGAAGTAATAATAAAACTAATACAGCCCAGAATACACACAGAAAGCATGTAACTGGGGTACAAGTAAGCTTGATAACCATATGAAAATGGTATTTCAAGTCCAACATTTACTTGCATAGATTACAGGTGAGAAAGACTATCCCATCCTCCGTGCAACACCATCAGGCCTTGTTAAGGAGACTTCTGCCTGTGATCATCAGGGGTCTCTCCAGGAGTTTGCCAGCAAGGGTCACTGTTTGACATGACCTCTTCCTGGCTGGTTTCTCTTACTCTTCTGGACAGAAGGATCCTTCCATTACTTCACTTTTTGCACCATTATTTTACTGGCTTTAAATAAAAATTAGTATTTATTTTTTCTGAATTTTCCAATATATTCTTATGATTGTCTAATAATAGTTTTGCATGCATGCGTCCAAGATATATTTTACAGCTGACACAGAAACAGTACCTGTATTTCACCACCTACATCGTTCGAGTAGAACTCTCCTATATGCTGAGAATATATAATAAATTCAAGCCTGCTTCACTCAGTTAAATTTGTGGTCAGGAGACGAGAGTGTGTCATAGTGTCTGGCAGGAAGCTGAGCCCCAGGCAGGCTTAATACTATCACACAATCTTAGCTTTCTGTTCATGGGTGCTCTCATACAGCTGACGGCATATAGTGGGCAAAAACTTGGCATGCATTTGCAGACTGCAAATTCATATCTAACTTTCAGTTAATATTAATTCAGTCCTCTTGTGTATATGCTTTGCTGTCCGGTGTTTTCCTTGGCCATGTTTTTTCCAAATTATCCCCAGCTTTCCATTCCTACTTTGGTCTCCACTGTTTGTATGTTACTATCATTAAAAGCAGTACTTTAGGACATTTCCCTCAAAATCCACTGTTAAGAGAAAGCATTCACCTGTACTGCTCCAGTAGAACGCTCTGTCTGTGATCATGGTACTCGTGTATAATGCAGATTTATTTTGCCCTTGACTTCTGGGAAACGCTACCGTGCATCCCTCAGCACATCCAGGAAGCACATAGATAACACAGTGTGAAACCTGCCCAGTCACAGTGTCCAAGCAGCTCTGCATCCTCATACGCACAGGGAAACTGTCCGTGTGTGGTACGTCCACTTCTTCAGCCACTCACACCATCCCTTCAGCTATGAATTTGACTTCTAATGCAACTGCAGACTAAGTTAAATGCATCCCTCTGCTTCGGGCAAGAATGTGACTCCTGCAGCTTTCCTGGTCCAACTGGCTGAACCTGCTGCTGGTCCCTTTCTCACCACTGGCTGACAAGTAGAAACATGAAAAATCTCTTGTTCTCTTCAGAGAGGAAAAAGCTCAGAAGAACAGGAAAGTGAGTGTGAAATAAATAAATCATTAAAGAAAAGGTAAAAAAATGAAAGGCCTAAACTGAGGTCAGGAGAAAAATAAAATTCATGGGAAAAGGAAATAAAAATACAGGGGAAAAAATAAAACAAAGAAAAAGAAGCAAAAAGGAAAGTTGTTAAAGAATTACAAGAATTACAGTTGGTATGATGAAAATAGAAGGGAGATACGGCAAAATGGTGTTGTAGAGGAAATGGAGGAGACATTAATATGGGAAAGATTAGAAGAAGCAGTCTTGAAGGAAGAGAGATACAAAAGACATTACGGATCAGAAAACAAGGAAGCTACAGTGTTGTTTTACAAGCTAAACTATTTCACCAGTTCATTGTGTAATGATCATGAGGCTATTAAAATTTCTGTAGCATTTCCAGTGGCCAGCCAGTTCCTTAAACCCAGCTACTGTTGGAAACCAGTGTTCTGACATGTGGATAAACATAATTTAGCAAAGGAACACAGTGGCTGGGCAGGCTGATACCAACAAGCAGCAACTGTAGAAAAAAAAATTCAAACCTGACTTTGACCTTTAGGATGAGAGGGTTCCACAAGCCTGTTTTGTAAGATACACATTTCTCTTCCTCATTCCTGAGACCTCCAGTGCAGGGAAAGAAAAAAAAACCAACCCACCAAAACCAAATAGCTTTTATTTCATGTTTGAAATATGAAGCACACATCTTATTTAAAGGCAACCAACGAGATAAGTGAGGTAATATGGCCAAAAATAACCCTTTCCTGGTCTCCCAGTGTAGGCAACTGAAGGTAAAATATAATGTTGCTGTCCCAATTACTGTACCTTATTGTCAACAGCCCTTGTTCAATAGAGTGATTTTGTTGACATTCAAATGACATTCAAAGGGAAGTCAGTTAAAAAGTAGAATTACATGTAAAAGACCAAGTGACACAGAAATTTAGCTCACAGTATGAAGATTAGGTAGGTGTGGATTATGTTTTATTCTATAACCTCATGCATGATTGATTGCACTGCCCCAGAGACACAGGATTACAAATGACTGAATTTTTCCAAGCTGTTTCACACAGGTATCAGTCAGCTTGATGAAAATTTATATTAATCAAATTAAGGCAAATCATTAGTTCAGGCAAGATCTACTGGTATATGTTTGGCAATATGTAATGTAATTAGTACTGATTAAACTATTAATCAAGGCAAATTATCAGTCACATTTCACCCTTGCCTTTTTATACTGACTCCTCTGTGAACAAATGATGACTTATATTGACTTATTCGGTTTTAATATTGGTTCTAATCACTCCCAATCGGTATGTGAGGAAAATAATTAAATTACAGGCATCTTGTGCACTGCTGATATAAAACTTAAGTATCCTGAAATACTTGTATTCAGTTTACTACTAGTCGTAACAGCTCACTTAGTTGATATGATAACTCTATCCCAACAAAAACCAGAATATCTGTCTTGCCTTGCTTGTTAAAAAAAGAAAAAAGAAGAAAGAAAGGAAAAAAAAGTAGAAGAACTGGAGGATGTAATGGGAGGAATGCATTTCTATGGCATCGATTAATTTCTATAACATGCAAAACAAAAAGGGCAATAGGCAGGCCTAACAAATGGTAGGAAACACATACAATTTTGCTCTCATCTATGCAAGGAAAAACAATTTAGCTAATGTTAGGAGAGGCCTGCAGTCAACACTCAAGTATTCCGCA
Organism: Sturnus vulgaris; assembly: GCF_052056855.1. NCBI lineage: Eukaryota > Metazoa > Chordata > Aves > Passeriformes > Sturnidae > Sturnus > Sturnus vulgaris. The sequence continues at coordinate 49,840,088 of NC_142245.1, read as the reverse complement.
CTCTGGTATGTAATTCCAGAATGTGCCTAGTAATCAATTAATACAACTCTCCCAGAAGGTAGGAAAGTAATGTAATTACTGTCTCACAGGTGAGGAAAAAAGGCTCAAAGACTCCACCTAAACCTGTGGAACAAGACTTCTGTGTCCATCCGAAACCCCAGCCACCCTTACATGAGCATGTGACATTTTATTTCCATCCCATTTTGGTTTTTGCAAGACAAAGGAAAACTTTGGCACCTATCTGGGGAGAAATTTCAGTGCATGCCAGCCAAATTCCCTGTCTGAATGGACCAATGTGATGAAACAGACCTCAGTCTAGATACAGCTATAGAAGTTTACCAGAACCCATAGTGATTAAAGTACCTGTACCTGAAATAATATTGTCTCACATCTGCCTTCAGTCTTCCAGATAAGGACAGTGTTACTTGCTTGTCTCATCTCTTGATAGAAATCTGAGCTGCCCTGGGCCCCTTCCCTCCATCAAGGAAAAAAAATCTAATTTGTAAGTTATAGTCTTCCCCCAGTTTATATTCTGGTATCATTACTGCTGGGCAAGTAAATACTAATTACAACAATTGTCATCGAGTTAATATAGCATGATAAATTAACAAATTTACCAAACCAAACTCTCCAAATACCATTTTTCTCCAATAACTGTCTGTTCTTGCCTTATTTTGCCAAACAGCTCTTCTTTTCACCTACTCTCGTCTACACTTCATCCACCGTCTTTGTGTGACGTGGAAATATGCATTCTCCAAAAGCCACCTGAGGATATCTGGATCATTTTACTGAAGCCACTAATTTAAAGCATGGCAAAGAAATTAGTATATGCAAAACACTGTTACAGTATCAGGAGCAACTGATGATTGTTTGACGGATGTTACCATATATTTAAACTGCTACTTTCTTTCCCACTGGGGGCATCCCTTCCCTGCTAGTCAGATCTTCCCTTGGGTTACCTGCCTCTGTACACACAGACTGTCCAACAACCACGTAACATTTCTCTTTTGGGGTGGTTGCCATCGCTCTCTGGCACAAAATAGTTGTTTAGGTATTTACATGATAAACAAACATTACAGCATGGAGACACTAGCACACAGCCTCATCCTCTTTTTACTGGCACAGACACCTGGCGTGTGTTTCATTTGGAGTGTATGTTAGCGAAGATTTTTTTCCTCAGCACCTGTAGTCAGCACATGTGGTACCACATGGTCCTAAGGTAAGGAAATTTGTTTTATGTTGGTTTCTAACAACGTGTCTGTTTCAGATGTGGATACCTCATGCCTGGACGTATTCTAGGCCTGGCTGGATGGGGCTTTGAGCAATCTGGTCTAGTGGAAGGTGTCCCTGCCCATGTCGGGGGAGTTGGCACTGGATGATCTGTAAGGTTCCTTCCAACCTAAACCATTCCATGATTCTGTGATTGCCTAGGGTAATTTTTTAAAACAACCGGAAAACAATAAAAACATTTTATTAGATCAATTTAGCAATAGGAGGGAACCAAATGGTTGGGTGGGAACTCTGCAGATGAGCAGGTGATTTCTTCCCTGCTCACCACAGCATTTTACCGAAGGGCAGCCATCGCGGTGTCACTGCTGCCGCCTGGGCGCTGGCCTGTGTGTTAGTGGCGGCCGGGCTCGGCACGGCCCTGCCCGCACTGCCGGCCCTGTTTGTCCCGGCCGGGCTCGGCACGGCCCTGCCTGCCCTCAGCCCTAGGCCGCTCCGCAGCGCCTGCGGGGGCGGGGAGGAGGCCGGGGCGCAGCACCCTGCGTCTACTGCCCCCCAAGCTGGCTCCTGGGAATGGAGAGTGGGAGCGAGCACGGGCCAGCGGAACCCTCCTGTCGCCACGCACCCTGGTAAGGCCCTATGTCCCACGGGTCTCTCTGCCATAAAACACTCGTTGCCGGACGGTGGGGACAGAACCTTTTAGAGACTTCACCGGGAGGAAACTTCGCCGCTGCCGCCGCCACCACTTTGGCAAAGTACCAAAGAACGGTACCGACGTAGAGCTGACACTTTCCCAACCCCAGCCCTCTTCTGAGGCTCAGCCCCCGCCACGGCTACTGCGCGCTGCCCTGCCGTCCGCAGCTGGGGACCTCCCTCCCGCCCTGGCCCTTTCCTATTCCTGTTCCCATTTCCACCTCCCGCCCGGTGTCCCGGAGCGGCGGGGCGGGGCGGGCCGGGCTGGGCCGGTCCCTCCTCCCGCCGCCCTCCCCCGGGCCGCTATAAGCCCGCGGAGTTTCCGCGTCCTGTGACTGCAGTCAGGTGGTGGCTGAGGTTCCCCACTCTCTCCCACCCTCTGTCCCGCTTCGTCTTCCCCCGCCTGCGGGGGCCGGCCCTTTGGGAAGCCGGCTGGAGAAAGTTGGAGAGAAGTTGCTGGCTGGCAAAGTTTAGAAGCGGGAGAGCCGCGGTCCCGGCAGCCCGGCCTCTCCGCCGCACTCCACGGCAGGGATGGCCGGCGGGGAAGGAGCGGGTAGTGGCGTGCCGGAGTGCCGGGAGCACCTCTTCAAGGTGCTGGTGATCGGGGAGCTGGGTGTGGGCAAAACCAGCATTATCAAGCGCTACGTGCACCAGCTCTTCTCTCAGCACTACCGGGCCACCATCGGCGTGGATTTCGCGCTCAAAGTCATCAACTGGGACAGCAAGACCCTGGTGCGGCTGCAGCTCTGGGATATCGCAGGTACGGGACGGGCTCGCTGCAGGGTGCGCCCGCCCCGAGGGCGCTGTGAGCCCGGTGTCGGGGCCCGGCACACGGCCTCTGCAGAGGAAAGCGCGTTTTGGCTGGGAAAACTTTCTTCTTGTTTTTCATCTTACCCCCTGTTATAGACAACCTCTCATTCTTGCCTCTGAGGTGAAAGTAGAGGGAGGTCTTGATGTAGGAGTGAAATTTTGCTCTTTTTACAGGCTTTGCCTTCTCCCTTTAGCAGACTTCGTGGGGCTCTTGGCTTGGCCCAGGGTTTTGTAGCACTCCTCAAACAGCAACTTTACTCTCGCTGCTGGATCGGGAGCTCCAGGAATATTCCTGCTTGTCTGGGTGGTGGTGGCCTTGGTTATGGCTGCTACTGAAATTAATTCAGGGCTATGGCTCTGTAGTTCATCTAATGCACCGTGCTTTACAGGTTAAAGGTAGCTCTAACAGCTGAGATTGTCCTCAAAGGAAGAATGCTTAAACTTTGCATGCTTGGAGTCACCTGGCTTATTTAAAAGTAGCTTTCATCCCTCCTGCATCGAGTGAGGGAATGGAACTTCTATTATGCTTAGTTCTATATTCAAATCACAAATTTGTGTATTAGAAACATACTTGAACACATGGAAGCAGAAGAGTCCTGTCCACTTGTCTAAACCATGCATTATTCCTTTCCTATATATGATTCAAACCTTTTCTTCAACATCTGTTTCCAAGACTGCAATTGTATACCTACCATGGCTAACTTTGCTTATCTCTATTTTTGCTATGGTTTCATAAGAAGTCTGTCCTTCAGCTCCATAATCACCTTGGTTGGTATTGCATTTCTAGTTTTGTGTGCAACCCAGATGTTAGCCTACAGCTCTGCTCATCCCTATCTACCATCCTCAAAATAACTCCTGGGATATGAGAAAGCAGACCTTATTTCAAATGCTGGTGTTTAAACTTAAACTACTGGAAGACACAAGGGAAAAGACCTGGTAGTTACAATTTCCATGAACTTTATACTTATCAGTGGAAGCTCAGAAATGAGGAAGTTTGGCATGTGGCTGCTGTAACCCTGTGACAGACCAGCTGTACCTCAGCTTCTATTATTTTTGCTCTAAAATGCTTCAAATATTATTCCTCAAACTTCTTACTGCCATATTCTGAAATACACCATGGATCTTTCTGTTGCTGTCCTGTAGGGCAAATGAAAATATTTTCTAATTGCTCTTTTGAAGGGTAGGCTTTCTTTTCTGATATGTTCTTTCCGTGAATCAGCTTTAAATTTCTGTGACTCAATTAACAGTATCAGTGCAAACTGCTGCAATGCTCTGGGTATATTTAGTGAGCCTGGGGTTCCAAAGATTGAAGAGGGGAGGCTGTTGGTATCCTGGGGTTTGGCAGGCTGCCATGTTTGTGTTTGACTTCTCAGCCCTTCCTTGCTCAGACCTGGGTAGGCTGTGTGCTTTGCCAAAGCAATCTGTTTCAACAGGATAGGCAGAAACTCAGCTTTAACTTGTCACAAACTTTGGACAGAACCTATTTGCACCTTGGGAAATTCTATCAATACATCTAGACATTAATGTCATGTTCTAGAAGACAGTATTTTTCATTCCTTATTATTGCCCTTGGTGTGTTTTTGACACTGCTAGGTGAAGACTAAGTTAAGAGCTGCTGATAAATCCCTGAAGGCTTGTGGTAAATTGGCTGAAGAATTAAATTGATTGAAGAATTAAAATTTCTCCTGCCACTGAAATATTTTTCCTATTTTATAAGACTTTTGTTTGAAACCCCTGACTAGTGTTTCCCTAGCAGATATGAAGAAGGAAGATACAACTGTTCTGCAGTTTGCACTCCAAATTCTTGGTCTAATCTGCTAGTTTAGGGTATTCTGTTTCCAAAGGGCTGGGGGGATCTTGTCCAATGGAAAAAAAAAAAAAAACCAAACCAAAAAAAAGACCAAGAAGAGAAGTAATCTTGGTGACTTTTGATTGGGTTGTGCTTAGCCAGTGTGTGACAGCAACAGTTTGGACTCCTGTAGCACTCGACATCTGAGAGATAATTACTAGAATAAAGGGTATTTCAGTATCTATAAGAGTATTTGATGGTCTTAAAGCTGCTGAAGTCCTCAACCTGGGGGTGTGTTCTGCAACTGTTTATGTATACAATCAGGAATATTTCTAAATAGCTGAGGATGTTAACAGATTTATATTGAAGTTCATAGTTAAAGAACCAGGTTGAAGATGGCTTCTCTAATCATAGACAATATTCTCTAAAGCACTTTATTGAAGTGTAGCACAGTGTCTAAGCATGTGATAGTCATTCCTTTTTAACTCGTCAACCCAGCTGTCTTCTGGCTTTCAACAGCTCCTAGATAATTTTGCCTGCTGGTGTGTGCAGACAAACGGCTTTAGATCTCTTGAAGAGATCTGAATCTTATGGTAAGTAATGTTACATGTGACTTCCCTGCAAGCAATGTCATGCTGGCATTCTGAATTGATCTTGATGCATTTGAAAAGGATGTTGAATTAAAGTCTAACCCTTAAGCATAGAAAGGGATGCTATTTTCACTAGATCAAAGCTTGTATATAGCAGTTCATCATAAGAAACTTTCCTTAAAGAGCTGGGTGATGCAAACTAAGGTTTTGTACCTAAGTCAATGATAAGAACTGACCCTGTGGTTCATGCATCAGCTAAAGATCATAATTCAGATACTATGCTGGCTTCTGATGTGACTGTAGGAAAAGTGATGAATGTTGTGCTGCTTATTGCAATGCAGAACATTACTGGGTGACTTCAAATTCTTGTGCTAGCTGATGTTGTTTTGGTTTTGGGTCTTTTTTTTTTTTTTTAGTGATTAGATAATTCTGTCAAATAGAGCATGACCATGTTACATTGCTTATTCTTTTTTTTTCTGCTGAAAATAGCCCTCTTGTTGTAAGGTGCAAAGTAATGCAAATTCTTGCAGCAGCATCAAAGGGGAGGGGATGTAAAATGTTCAAGAGGGAGGAAGGTTACTGTTGTGCCTAGACACTTGTATTTCATGGATATTCAGGCATTTTCGTTTTTAGATGCTGGTTGTAACTTCTTGAATAAAGCTTATAAAAAAGCTTGAGACTTAGACTGATCAGTCATTGTCAAATTATCTTGGTTACAGCATAAAAAAGAAGCATTCTGAAAGAAGCTGAACAGATTATGTGCCTGTTCATGCAGGAACTTTAGCTGCCCTTAGGCATTATTCTTGGGTTTTCTGTGGTTGGATTTTTTGTTTTTTCTTTATTTTGTTGCATGAAGTAACGAAAAATATATCTTTCTGGGTAAATTCTGCAAGTGTTAAAACCTTGATCAAAGGGCATAAATGATTGGCAAAATAAATAGGATGTAGGACTGAGTCATTGTGGTAAAGAGATGCAAAGCGAAGAAATGGTAATGATAGGGAAGTGTTTTTATAGTCTGTTTCAAAACATTAGAGATTCCTACTTGACAAGCATGCTGTTTTAGTGAGCACTGCACTGACCACAGTGTGCTCAGGGGGTGTATGTGGGATATTGATGAAGCTGTCAGGTGATATTCAAAGAATGCTTGAAAGGTTTTCAGTATCATAGAAACTTTTGAGCTGATTTAGTAAAAGCAGCAACTGTGTTAGCTTTTGTGCTCACATTGATTATCACTGTCACTCACATCAGCCTGTATGAAGTGCAGTTTTCTGGAGGCCAGGAATGGTAAAGATCATAGGTGGCTTGAGTTTGGCTTCTCATGAAGAATGTCACTAATGGCAACTGGCAAGCAAATGTGGTTTTAAAGCTTTTTTTGAGGAATTCTGAACTAACTTCAGTGTAATAACATTCTTTTTCCAGGATTTTATTAGAATTTCTTTGTATAAATATTTATTAAAACTGAAGTAATGCTTTGATTAGCAGTGCATGGTTATGAAGTTGGCCAAGCAGAAGAGGAATCATTTTACTTTGGTATTGTAAACATGCTCTACAGGCTTTCAAGAGCTGAATGATAAGCAGCATGTAAATTTGTTACTAAAATCTTGCATGTCTCCTTGAGAGGAACTGAACTGTAACTTGTTATAGGTATATACAAGTCCCCAAGAGGATGAGGAAATCAGATGAAGTATTTTGGCTAAATACTAAGTTGAGGAAGAGCTGGAATAACCTGTCTTTTGTATGAAGACAAATGAGTGTTAAGATGTGAGTTGATGTTAAGAGCAAGTTAACTTTCTAAGTAACTTTTAGGCTTATCTATAGGTAGCCTTGAAAAATTGTGGGACAGAGTACAGGAAAGCATGGATATAACTGACTTTGAAATGCATTCAGGCAGCTATAGTATGTGAGATAGTTTACTTCTGTGTGAAAAATCTAGTTTCAAGCAGCTCTGTATGCCAGTTAGTCTGCACTTGTGCTACTGGCATGTCATAGAGGCTTCCAGGCTGCTTCTCTGTACTGGTGCATCAGCTTGTTTCTTGAATTATGGACTGATTTTTAATTTTTTTTTTTTTTTAAATAAAGTCTAAAGCAAGTGTTAAGTGATGTTAATGCATCCCTGAAAGTCTATAGGAAAGCAACCAGAAAACTTCTGATGTTCTGTATCCATACCTGGCTCTGTGCCAGAGGCATGTATGCTTCTGTTGCTTTGCAGAGAAGTCTCTCCTAAGTATGGAGAATTTGGAGACAACAATCTCTAAAAGTAGTCAAGGTATTCTTGTAACAACCTGTTCTTAGCCACAATGCATGTTGAAGGGATTAAAATGGTAACTCTGGCAAAGAAACCATGAAAAAATTGCTTAGCTGTGTGCCTGGTACAAGTCAGCATTAGGTGGAGACAAAAAAATCCAGGCATAACCTGCCTTCAAATGTGAGGATTTTTTTCTCACCATTATGAATTCACTTAATGAGTGAAGGATGTGCACCTAAATAACCACATCAGAAATGGATGCAGAACTTGGGGCTCAAAGTTTTTTCAGAAACCTCTAAGTTTTCTAAGGTTGTTTCCTAGTTTGTATGGTGATGGAGGTTTCAGAAGCAGCCTTCAGGTGGAGGTTAGGGGTGCTGTCATTTTGCTTACCGCTGAGGCAGGTCAGAAAGTTTCCAGTCAGGGCTGGGGAATCAATGTGGTTGTCTGCAGACTGGTGGAGATATGAAAGACTTAATTTCTGACTGCTTCCTGCTCACACATGTTTAAATATAAATCTCATGAGAGAAGATTTACTTAAGGATTGTGCTTACTGGAAACATGCAAAACTAGCAGATAAAGTTTGGGGATGGAAAGTAGAAGGCCTGCTAACATAGATTTTTAACACAGAGGCAAGAAACTGAATTTAAACTTTACTTAGTTTCCTTCTGGAAACCACCCCTCTGTGGGAAATCTTGAGTGGATGTCTTTTCTTAAGACTTTTCTGGAATTGCTGGATTGGGGTTATGAGCTTTCACTGAATGACTTGCTGTGCTTGTAGCTCTACAGCTAAATACCCAAATAAGTGCTGGATGTGTTAAACTTGGGATTTTGGTGTGTTTCCAGCTTTCAGTCTCAGAATACAAACAGATTCTGGATATTTGCTTTTTGGGAATCCTGTTTAAATGCACTTTCAATGAAATGTTATCAAGTGAGGTCTAATGAAAGAATTTCATTAGAATTCTTATCAGTGAAGTATTATCAGTGGGGTACCAAATGCTTTCATTGATGATAGCAAAGGTTCTTTTGCTTAGTACTCTCTTATGTAGCCACTCAAAGTACTGTGTATGTTATCTTGCCCTAAGCCTATAACCATTGTACTGATTGAATTCCATAAGCATATGGGGAATGCTACTGCCTTGATTTTGATGTTGTAAAGTAGTCTAGTATGGTAAGTTTGATTATGCAAGGCAGGACTGTTCAGTTAAATGGGAGACTTGAGACAGATGTTCTTCGAATGCCTTAGAAATAAGGTTAGAACTTCCTCATAGGGCATTTCAAGGTGTTCTGTGAGAAATGGGGTTAAAGATGTGATCCTAAAATGCCACCTAATCTAGTACAGGCCTAAAATCAAGTTCATTGTATTTATCTTACAGGTACTTTCAATTTCTGTCAACAATGGAAATGCACTTTGTGCTTGAACTTCTATTCACTATGGAATAGATGGTGCTTCAGCCTTATTTTCAAACAGATGTCACATAGCAGTTGCTCAGAAGTTTTGTAGTTCCTACAAGATCACAATAAAAGCTCTTTGCAGTACTCTGATACAGAGAATAAGGGACAGCTGGATGGGTATACATCAAATAGACAGGGGAAATCTACCTTAAAAGTAAACAATACCTAAATTCTTATGTCCAATACAGCAGACAGGAAGAAAAATAAAGGTAAACATAACTAAGTTTTGGATTTATAAAACAAACTAGAATACTTTACAGAAATAATATTACGTGGATCACCCACATTTCTGAAGGCAAGTATTACATTCTTGCCCTTCATGTAATACCGACTCAAGTAGTCAGAAATTAAACTGGTTTGATAAGTCAAGCACATTACCCTTCAGAGACGAACTGGCACAGACAATATTGAATATACACTTTTCTCTTAATGTGTGGCATTCACATGAATGTAAATCAAGCTTGATCAACTCTCCTTGCAGCTTAAGAGTCTTGGTGCTTAACCTTATTTACATCTCTGCTTTGCCTCTTACCAGTTTTGTTTTCGTTGGGTGCACATAGGACAGGGTGTTACCAAAATGCATGTGCACAAGTACAGTTTGAGTTGGCAAGTGCTGTAAAGGAGTAATTCTCAATTTATAAAGCAAAAAAATAATCTTAGCTGACTGGTTCCAGGAAAGGTACTAGCATTCTGTGGAAAAATAAGATTCTTCCCCTCAGCAGTGAGTGAGACCACTGGATTCAGTCTCACAGCTGTTGGGGTACCCTCCATGAATTCCAGTGGTAACCATTGCTTTGTTTTTGTAGCTGCTGTAGATGGTTCCCTCCAAATACTTGTTTCAGAGTTTCAGAAGTGTGATATGCCATGTTAGAAAGAAGTGATTTGCAGGAAGGGAATGTCTACTTATATTTTTGCATGAAAATCCAGGAATACCTCTTGTGAAATTCCTGCAGATGTTAGAGCTAGCACGACCAGCAGTAAGGAGTGACTGCAAAGCACAGCATGCTTCTCAAGCTACTGTGGTACAATGTCGAATATTCAAAGATCTCTTCTGCCTGTGGAGACGCAAGAAGAGGATAAATGGAGTGAGATTATGCTTTGAGAAATGGCACTATTTCAGAGATTTATAGAGCTTGCTTAGAAATAAATGCCTTAATGTCTAGAAAAGGCTTGCAAACTCTCAGTAGCAGTGGCTTCTACATTAGCAGGTAATGAAAACAAATATTCCTTATTGTACAGATTTTAGCAGCTTTTTAAATAATAGGTTGAGAAGTAGCCTCTGAATGTCACTGCAAACAGCTTGTTCTTTAAATGCTCCCAGGCTAAGAGTACTGGGTAGAGCAAAGTGGCAGCAATTTGATACAAAATTCTAATCACACACAATGTACCATGACAAATTGACCATTTTAGAGATTAACATTTTTTCAGTCTCGTGATAAAGTGACTTTAGAATTGTTCCCCTGTGTGCTGTGAAATACTGTAGTGCCATGCAGCATCTCTGTGAAGTACACAGTGCAGCTCTGGCTGCAGGGCAGCACACCAAAGGATATGGATCAGAGGGTGTCAGGCATGAAATAGCATAACTCTGACAGATTACTTGTTTGGGTAAGTCTTGTTAAAGCAAGGTAGGCAGTAACAATTCATGCTGTTGCTGGCACTAATTCGACTGTATCAACTCTTTTGAATACTAATGCAGAGGAATTGTTCCATACATGCTGCATTTGACAGCTAGTTAGAAATTGTTTAGCTTGGTTGCACTCTGATTTTTCTGAGGATTGCTAACCAGCAAGTGATAAAGTCCTTTTATAAGTACTAGATTTCAAAGATGAAGAAAAAAGGTGAATTCTTATAGAAACATGACTGTCATACTGCTGCATAAAATACACATGATGTTGGGCAAAACCTGTTGAACTCTAAGTGCAGGGTGTTGCCTCAACTTCTTAAGGACAGAACAGTAAACTGTTTGGACAATTAAATCATTAGATTAGTCCAAGACTGCAGGCAGCCATGAAAAATTTCAGTCTTGCTGTAAAATTCCTGGTGAGGGAAAAATTTGGGGAAAAATTTTGTCTTTGTGGGAGAGAATGGTGTGCCTTTTCAATTAGGCTGATAGAAGTGATCATAACTCCTGGTGGAAATCTGGTGTCTAGCTTCCAGCACTTGCCATCTCTGTGCTCTTGCTGTTTCATGGGTAGTGAGCAGGACTGTCCTGTGTTAAAGTATAATGATAGCAAACAGTGAATGGAAGGGGCTAGTCATTGATTTTTGAAGTTTCATGTAGTTAACAAATTATTAGGTTAGAAACTGGCTGTGTTGGAAAATGGAACTTTAAAGCAAACTGCTTCCTAACATTTCAGAATGAAATAGTGACTTCTGTGAACATGTGGAAATACTTTGTGATATGATCTAAATAACCAAAATACTGCTGCACTTAAACTGATAGGTCAGTAACTTTTCAATGCCTACAGTCTCTCATACGTACTGTGTCTGTACAGTATCTTGTCAGTGTCATGCCTCTGCTGCATTGTTCAACAGAACTGTTTCAACTGCACCCTGCAGCTTTCTAATATAGACATAACCAGAGGATCAAAGGTTGTCTCTTATAATAAATTGTGAGTCAGTTGAACAGGAATTGACTGGCTTTTGCCCTGAAGATTGTTCTGAAGCATTTGGGAAAGGATTAGTGTTGGGAAGAGGTCCATCCAGTGGTCAGTTAACTTACCCATACCACCCTTAGTAAGAAAGGGCACTCGCATTTCTAATTGTTTGAGGATGTTTTTGTCTGTTAGAAACTCTAAGTACTGCAGTCAGTGAAGCTATTTTTAGTACTTGTCTCATACAGGAAGGTATAATGTTCTGGTAATTCTCACTTCTTAACCTCTGTGTTTGTCACCAGAACCACAAATACCACTTTTTCATGGTGGTAAAAAAGTAAAAACTAGGATGGATGTTCCTTAGCACTTACAGGTTTCTAACATCTGCTAGAGCTGCTAAAGTTATAGAATCACAGAATGGCTTGGGCTGCAAGGAGCCTTTTAAGATCATCCAGTTCCAACTCTACTGCCATGGGACTAGACCATAGGTTGCTCAGAACCCCATCCAACCTGGTCTTTGAACATTTCCAGGGATGGGGCATTCACAGCTTCTCTGGTGCCTCACCACCATCATAGTGAAGAATTGCTTCCTAATATCTTCTCTAAACCTACTCTGTTTAAAACCATTTCCCCTTGTCCTGTCAGTAAATAGCCCCTCTCTGCCCTTCTTGAAGGGCTCCCTTTGGGTGCTGGAAGGCCTCAGGTCACTCTGAAGCCTTTTCTTCAGGCTGGATAATCCCAACTCTCTCAGCCTGTCTTCACAGGAGAGGTGCTCTAGCCCTCTGATAATCTTCATGGCCTGCCTCTGGACTCACTTCAACTGGTCCACATCCTCCTTATGTTGGGGATCCCAGAACTGGATACCACACTCCAGCTGGGGTCTCACAAAGGCAGAGCAGAGGGGTAGAATCAATCTCCTTCACCTTGCTGGCCACACTGCTTTGGATGTAGCTCAGGATACAAGTGATTTTTTGGGCCATGCTACAAGTGCACATTGCTGGGTCATGTCCAGCCTCTCATCCTCCAGCACCCATAAGTCCTTCTCGGCCCAGTGCTCTCAATCTGTTCTTTATCCCCCATATGTTGGGGTCCCAACATGTACTTGGTCTTGTTAAACCTAATGAGATTCCCATGGGCCCACTTCTCAAGTTCCTCCAGGTCCCTCTGCATGGCATTGCATCCTCCAGGTGTGTCAGCTGTACCACTTGGTGTCATCTGCAAATTTGTCTATGTCATTAAATAAATGCATAGTTCAACACTTCTGTAGTTTTAACTTGTATAAGACTGAGGAGCTGGGAGCCATCTGGTATTAACACTCTTGGAGTCTGTCTAGTCTCAATCTATGGCTGTTGTCTGTGGGGGGGAAAAAGCAGGTAGACACACTTAAATGTAAGATGTAATATTGATAGTTTTTTGTTAACCTACTTCTTGCAGAAGAACTGATCCAATCTAATTAGGTAGGACAGTTCTGGGACAAGATGTGCTGGTTTGGGAAGATGGGGGATAGCTGTCAGCACTGGTAACTTGCCAGTAACGTGCTTATATATTCCTCTAAAAAGGAACTTCAGTCAACTCACACCTGACCCCAGTAATGCTAAAATGTACATTAGATGTCTGGAGAACTGGGAGATTCATCCTCAGGGCAGTTCTGGATATTTGCTGTATTGTGCCAAACATCCAGCTGGCATCCAAAGTGTGGTCTTTTCTTGCCTGTGGCTCTTGAAGGGCCCATGTGAGTTTTGAAAGTGACAGTAACTCTAACTCAATTAGAGGATTGAACTATGTTCCCAGCCATTTTGAATGGTGATTTAGCTTAAATCTATCACACTGAATGACAGTAACTTTACTGAGAGTTGGAATTGCAAATATGGAATTGCCATTGGGTGTTCCTGGGGAAAAAAAAGTTTTCACTTATTGTTTAATTGGTCTTTTTCACCATCTACATTGAATAAAAGCATAAATGTCTCATAGTTCTGGAAATGGATTGAATCAACTTAGTTGTGGAGTTTGGCACTGAAGAGTTTAAATGCTGGAGCTGTGCCTGCATGCTGGTCAATAAAGTCAGAGTAGTTGATAGCAAGAACCTAAGAGCCACAGAGCTGGCAGTCAGAGTTGTTCTGACTGTCCTTCTTGAATTTTGGTATGAGTACTGTTAGTGGTCATGGTAAATAGTTGATCTGAGACTGCTTCTCACAATACAAGGATATTTAAGTACTTCCAGGCTAAAAAAATGGTTTATTACAATCAGTCACTAGAGTTTACTAAGGATTCCATGATTCCTGTGATCACTGCAGTGTGCAGTAACTGTTGATAGAAAAGCAGAATAAATGATGTGAGCACTAGTAGGAAGCTACTTCTATGTGGTTTTAGCTAATTGAATTTGGGTCACTAGATCTCTTGGTCATTTTGTTTACTACTGCAGTTATTGCTGGATAGTTTTTTGGGTTGGTTTTATAGGTTAAACTTTTCCTTTGTGGCTTATTCCTTCTTTCTGTTGAATTTTTCTGCCTTTTCAATTATTTGAACTCTCATCTTCAGTGTTCTAAACAACAAAATCGGTGAGAGATCCTTGACTACTCATAAACTGAGTGCTTTGATATTTTTTCAGACTTTTGGTGACGCAGTTATTTGGTCCAGGAAAAAACTGTTTACTTTTGTTGCTGTGGTCTTCTAGTTAGTAGCAAAGAGCTTGGAAGTAAAACACTTCAGCTAGTTGTATACTGACGTTTGGGTGACTGCAGTCTAGACTATATATCTATAGTTTAAGGTGCTGATGTAGAACTGCCAAACTTGTTAAAATCTTATTTTGTGCTCTGGCTAACCATTAAGCTGATTATCCTTTTAAGGATGGCTGGAACTAACATTGCTTTAATGGAAGAAACTACTTGTTTATTTTTGCAATTGTCAGAGATTTATAACCCTTGGTCATCTACCTCTTCCTCATTATGACACAGCTTCTGGAGGATTCTAGAACTGTTAATCTCATCTGAAAGAGAAACTTTGAAAAACCTTGTCCAGTTGTCTATCAGTGTTTCTGATGAGATATTAAGGTTTTAAATGCAACTAACATAATTCTCTTTTGAGTTGTGTGCCTTCAGATAAGGTACAGCTTGAATTTTTACAAGATAGGCAAACTCTGCTATATTGTTGGTTTTGACAGGGGTAAACCATTATTTACCTTTATAGCAAATAAGAGTAGCTGGGGAAACTTCTTCTAGATGGGACCTTTTACTCTCTGAGTAAGTTCTTGTTAGTTGGTATAAACTGCTTATTAACTCATGAAGATAGTAAGTAGTCTGGGGAAGGAAGTCTGACAAACTCATTACTGTGCATATCCAGCAGTACATTTAAATTGCTTTTTCTAGTCCCAATTCCCATCACGTAGAAGGAGTTACAACTTGAAATAATAAGTGAAATAATTAGAGTGTAGGGTCTCTTTTGTTAAATATATGCGAGAACTGCTACAATGGTAAGTCATACTGCTGTAATCAAGAGGACACAAGTGTTTCTCCCTTACACTGGGAAAATCTTCTCTAGAAACTCTTTAAAATGTACTTCAAGGCAAGATTACAATGGTAACTTACCTTTTGCAGTAAAGGACAAATATAAAGCTTCTAATGTCAAACCTGGCTTTAATTTCTTTTATGTAGTTTTTAATGTACAGCTCACCCCTATTAAAATATAAACTGGGGAAGAGAGTATAGCTTCCAAGTTGTAATGCAGTTTTAAACTCAACTTTATTCCTGTGGTGCTGCTGTAGGGAACTGTATTAGTTCCTGATGCATGTCATTGTGCAAATATTTCACTTAAGGTTGCTGCAATTACTGGAAAATATAGTGGCAATATGTGCTGAGTCATTTAGATATGAAAACTGTGGTTAGAGAATGCAGAACTTTGTGTTACATGAAGTCTCTTCCATATCCAAAATTAAACTTCTGGTCCCTGTGGCTGTCCTGTATCTTATCTCCTCATTTACCCCTGAACTACTAAAACACAAACTATACTCTAGTGGGAACATCAGATTTATGCCTACCAGAATGATTAATCTTGTGATGTCCTTTCTATACTGCTGTACTAAGCAATTAGTTATCTTCCTGCTCTCTTCTTTCTAAGATTATACACACTGGAGATTTTAAGTCTAGTTTAATCTGATCACTTTTAGCCTTTTTCTCCTCTGGGGATATGCTCCACTTTCTGTACAGCTCAACACTGTTGTCACATATTGAGAAATTACTATAGCAAATATCTTGCTGGACAGAGGAAGGGGCATGACAAATCTCTGAACTGTGCATGGCAGAAGTTGAGATGTTTAGCTTTAAGAACAAAGAGAATGATGTTCAGCCTTGAGAATTTGGAGAATTAGTGTTGTCTAGTTTGCTTTTCCTGTACGAGGGTTAGTGGTTTGGTTTTGGGTTTTTTGCAAGCAGAAAAGCGCTTGCAAAAGCTCTGCTTGAAAGTCCTGTTAGACTTTCAAAAAGCTGTCTACAATGCTCTGCATCCTAGGCAAGAAAGTCAGCATGTGCTTTGTCAGTAATGAGAGGATTGTAAAGAAAGTCATCTCTGTTTAAACCTAATCTTTTTCCCGCCTCATGCTGTATATGTTTTACCAAAAAATCTTTTACTTCCTGGGCAGACCATGTTTTATTGCTTCTGTCTTTTTATGAAATACCGTATATCCATCTTCATTAGGCCTTCAGACAGGATGAAAGAGCAGTTGTAAGGTAGTATTCAGGTCAGGTTTATTGTTAGTGGATGTGAATTCTAGAGGTGAAAATAGCTCTGTAATGACCTGGTTTGGGTTACTCTAGAAAAGGGAGGCACTCATATTTGGATGTATTTGACCTATTAAAAGGCATTAATCTCTAAGAATACAATGCTATTAAGCTTGTGTGTGTTTAAGGGTAAGAGAGAAAATCTTCCTAATACAAAGCTTAAACCTAGTAAGTAAAGATAGAAGCTTTGATGCTGATAGGCACATCAGTTTTCTAATTTCACCCAAATGAAAACTGTGAAAGAGTATGTAGTGATATTTTTCTAAATCTAAAACTCATGCTACAAGAGAGATAAGAGTTGCTGGAAATGAAAGTTAAATGATTGCTGTGGACAGCCAAAGCCCATGGTTTATACTGTGGCTGCTATAGAGTACCAAGCAACATATGGTTCCATGCTGGTTTCCATTCCTAGCAGAATTGCTGTCTTCTTACAGTGTGAGAAGCCACTGTACAAGGCTAACCTTGGTTGACTCCTCAGGTTTGGTTCTGAGCTATGCTTTATAACTTTGTTTCTTTGTAAGCTATATGTAACACTGTACAAATATCACCTTTTTGTACACCCTAAATGTGCTGTAGTGCATGTTTCAGTAATGGTTATTGCTACAGGAGGCTAGCATAGTCACCTTGCAGACTGTTTTTGTCTTTAAAGCTTTTTTGGATGGAAGAGCAATATGCAGGAAGGGATTCAGTCCATGGTAATGTCCTTCACTGTGGTCAGCAATTGTAGCCTTGTTTATGTACAGCATGCACAGCTATCTGAAGAATAACTAGTTTTCATATGTGGTGATTATGCTCTGTCTACTCCTTCTGGTAACAATCTGGCAACCTTTCCTGTGACTAATCAGTACAGCTTAATTTTCTTACGTAAATGTTCATCAAGTGTTTGGAAAAGCAGCCTTAAAGCCTGGAAGCCTCCCACCTCTCCAGCAACTGAATAGGGAGGACTAATGGGACCATTTCCCTTGCTGCTTCAGATTCATGTTGAGTTCCATGTAAATAACAGCAAGTGGTGTTCAATTCTGGACCATTTCAGGGCTCAACTGAAGAGCTCTTTCTGTGGAAGACTGAGGTTGGTACAGGGCATTATAGACCTTAAGATTACACTGTTTGTTTTGTGGGGCTGCCCTATGGTGTGAAGGGATATCTCCCTGCATTGGATACTAGAGTCAGCGCTTTAACATAGTCTAAGGTGTTGCCATGTGGCAGGAATTGGTGATGAAACTAACAGCTAAACAAATGGGGAAGCTGAGAAGGGGCTCCTCAAAACTTGTGTGGTGCCCTACACAGTGACTGGCTTAATGTAAGTAAATTTGATTGTGTGGAATGCCGTTAAACCAAAACTCCCCAAACCAAAATCCCTATGTTCAAAGGGTAAAGTTTCTTTAAATGTGACATCATGGGTATGCAGAAGTAGTAAAAGCCTTCTGATCTAACTCTTTGCTAATGGTACTTGATTAGTCGTAACAGTGGTATGGTTTGTAGTAAGGCTATTCTAAAAGCGTCTTTCAGGCATAAGAGTCCAGCCTAGGGAGACAGTGTGAATTAGTAGTGCACTCTTTTTAGGAGAGTTGTATTAGTAGTGGCTTTTCCAGAGGTATAGTCACAGATGCAGGCTTGGTGCCTAACTTGCTGCATGGCTTTAAAGTGCATGGCATAAATGCTGCTTCCAAACTTGAGTTTTGAGTATAGAGGTAAGAGCTTTCTTCTTGGATCCTTCTTATTCTTAAACGAGATAATCAGCCAGTAGTGAAAAAAGTTGTGTAGTCTCTGTTCTGAAGAATATGCTGAGTAGTGATGCTGTTTTCTGCAGCATCATAGTTTCAAGTGAACAGAGATAAAGTCAGCTTCTTTATAATACTCTGGGACTTTACTGCGGCTGTTTTCAGGCCATTCTAATAGCTGTTTAGGCAACCTTTTCTGAAACTGTCTGTAGACAATGAGCTAATCACACTGTGAAATACTGACATTAAAGTGAGACAAGTGAGCTGCAAAAGCACACTGCTGAACGAGATCTTTTGTCAACTTCCTTCATCTGTTGAATTTTCTCTTTATGAGAAGGTGGTAACACACCCAGTTCTCCTTGTATCTTTGTCCTTGCTAATCAAAGGTGGATTTGAATGTTTATCAACAGAGAACAGCTAAGTTTCCAAATACAGCTCTTCCTTCATGTCTTCTTAAACCTCATATGCACAAAAAGATAAAAGCTCGAGTGGTGATATACTGTAAAACTAAACCATAGAGTTCAGGGACTGCTTTTCCCAGTGAAGACTTCCCAACAAAGTAGGAAGCTATTTTAGTAGCCCAGACTTCCCAAACAATGTGCTAAGACTTGATACTGCTAGACACACTCAAATGTAAACACACCATGATAGTCTGACTTTTCAAACAGAAAAATAAGTGAACTGGCCTGCTCAATTCTACCTTTCAAGTATTCTGGCTAAAGTAGTTGTACTTTATAAGAAAAGTGGGTTTTTTGCTTGTTTTTTTTTTTTTTTTTTTTGTTTGTTTGTTTATTTTGTTGGTTTTTTGTTGTTGTTGTTTTTGTTTGTTTGTTTCGTTTTTTTTTTTTTTTTTTAGTTTTCTCTGCTTTATGGGCAATTGATTTTTTTTTTTTTTTTCTGGAATTTTTTTTTGTGAATAACTGTGCTTGTTCTTGTTTTAAATCCTGGGATTGCTGTAGTACTTCTATAGCTGAAAATTAATCCAGAGTAAATCTTATACTTGAAAAAGTAGAGTCAAAGTTAACAGATTTAGCCAGAACTGTTAAGCTAACAGCTCCTTTTGAACTTGTCCCTAAGGAAAAAAGCTGTAATATAGGTGACTTCTTCAGAAGATGCTTTGAAGGTTGCTAGCCTTGAAGCTTGCAAAACCCTTTGTTGCTCACCATTCAGCAAAAGGCTGAGTTTGAACAAGTCTTTAGCTGAAGCAACTAGATTAAAATATAAACCTTAATATTCTTGAATGAAAAAAGATGTGTCTAGCTGTGCTGGTAGTATTTTTAGGCATTGCTTCTCAAAGAACTCTACCCAACAACTAAGTTGAGTAATAAGTTTGGGTTTTTTAAAGAAAAATTCCATGTGGTACTTGGGACTACAAACTTTAAGCATCTGACTTGTGTGTAGTATACATATAATAGCTGTTACAATGAACTTATATGAGATAGAGGAGGCAATGTTTTATGCTTTAGGTGACTAGACCCAAATGCCAAACTTCTATGAATTAAGCTGATACAGTAGTCCATTTACACTGAATACAGTTCATGCTTCAATATAAGTATATTGACTGTCCTCTCTTTCAGGCCAGGAACGCTTTGGAAATATGACCAGAGTATACTACAAAGAGGCAGTTGGTGCTTTTGTGGTCTTTGATGTCACAAGAGGCTCCACTTTTGAAGCTGTTTCAAAATGGAAGCACGATTTGGACAGTAAAGTACTACTTCCCAATGGCAGCCCCATCCCTGCTGTTCTCCTTGCAAACAAGTGTGACCAGAAGAAAGATGGAAGCCAAAATCCCTCTCAAATGGACCAGTTCTGCAGAGAAGGTGGCTTTGTTGGATGGTTTGAAACATCTGCCAAGGTGAGCTTAATAGAAAAATTATTTTTAGTCTCCTGAATATTGGCATAGGAAGGGTGAATATAATCATGTAGGGAGTAAAGTTATCAAGTATAGGAAGTGGCAGTCAAATTCAGCAAAATGTTGATCAAGCTCCCCAAATGACACAGGTAATCTTTAGGTGCAGGTTTTTAAATTGCATTTTCTGTTGTCACTGTTATGTTGGAAACTGCAAGATTTGACATGAACAGGCTATTTGCTTACTCATTACTACCTACCCCCAGTGTTGCTAAAGCACTTTCCTATTTTATCAGGCAATACTGAGACTGAACTGGAGAAATTACTATGCAGAACAATATAAATTAAGAAAGACAGCAGCTTTATTTAGGTAGCTTTGAGTAATTTCGTGTATTGTACAGTTTTAATCTACAGACTTTTTGTCAATGCACAGTTTAAACTGGAGCAGCTTAGTTGGAAGTGAAACTCATATTTCCTTAAAGCTCAACTGATTCTTAAGATGAAGGACTCCTCTAGATGAGGAAAGTGTGGCTGGCAGACCAGATTATTGGTTTGGCTGATAAATCCTTTTTAAACTAAGATAAGCCTCAAGGTCCCTCTTTTCCCTTGGCTTGCCTACTTCCTTTAACTGCTGCTGTGGAAGTGTTACACAATGATGTTTAGACAACTCTTAAAAAGCAGAATCTCTAAGAAGACTATAAGAAACAAAGTAATAAGTTGCTCTTTGATTCCTTTAAGAGGAGGATACATAGTTAAAGGAATTATTTAATTTAGCTAACAATTTGTTTGCATTTGAAAATATATTTCCAAACACACATCTGTTACTAAAAACTGTTTTTAAGGCTCTTTATACTCAAAAAGAACACCAAGATTCTGCTCTGGTAAAAGTCCTCCCCGAAGCTTTACCTGCCTGTAATACTGCTATGTATAAACTGCATTATGGCTTAAAAATAAATGCAAATAACATTGGGAAAAAATCTAATGTGAAATTCTAGTGACAACTTGCATTTTAGGTAGTATTTAAAACAGGACAATATAAAACAAGGTTCTTGGTGCAGAGAAAAATCAAGACAGTAAATTCTATCTTGGGTATTAATTGACTTGTTTAGAACTCTGAATAGTTGTAGTTGAAATAGAAAAATTTAGGATGACTGTCCTTGTTTTCTAAGCATACCAAAACAGTTTACAGTTTTAAGTCCTGCCCATTTGGATATCCTGTTAATCTGTTTTTGCCTTTCTGTTGGAGCTGATAATTGGATCTTAAGTCTAGTCATCAGTATTATACTGGGCTGATATTTCTTTTTGGAACCCAAGATGAGCAATTCTGGACATGGCAGCCCTGTGCTACTAGATGGCTCAACCAGGTCAAACCTGTGGCCAGAGACTTGTTGGCACTAGCCAGCTTGGACCCTTAGAAAGTGGGATATTCTGGCCAAGTGCATCTCTAAGTATCCTGCACACATACCTTTCTTAGGGTGTATGGAAAGAGACTTTTCAAAGTATGCACAAGAACATGTAGAGTGGCTAGATGAGGCACTTGGAAATAGTTGTGATTTTTGAGGCTCATGGAAAAGATCCTCTTGTATAAATAAGTGTATCCAAATTCCATCAGAAACAGAAAAAGGCTCCAAAAGGTAGGACACTACTACAGATCATGTAATTGCCTAGGATCTTTCTTGATGCAGAAATGCACTTAGGCATGAGAGTCTTTCAAATGCAGGTGACACTGATTCCCCTGAATGCCTAGTAGATTAGAATCAGAATTCAACTTGTAATATGGATGAATCATTTTGTCTCCGACCTTTCTGCTAACTTCAGAAAAAAGTGTGAGCAATGACTTCTTGCACCTAAACTGTTTGTGTTCTGCTGATGAGACTGAAGAATTAATTTCTTTTTGGACAGCTTTTTAATAGGGAAATGTGACTGTTAATAGGAATGTGTGACTATTTCGAAAAGATCACTGACTTCCTTGCTTTCAACATTTTAGGACAACATCAATATCGACGAAGCTGCTCGATTCTTGGTGGAAAACATCCTTGCCAATTACAAAACCTTTCCTAATGATGAGAATGATGTGGGGAAACCAAAACTGGACCTAGACCCATTGAAAGCAGAGAGTAAATCACAATGCTGCTAATGCTACTACCATTCAGTAAATGTGACGGGATGAGCAGCAGGACTTTGTCTTAAATCAAAATGCTGCTATGGTGCTGCGTTGTGACAATCCATATGGGGTGTCTGGTACTATCTGAATTGGTGACTTGTTTGGGTGTTTACATACTCTTGTTTAGCATGAAACTGAGTATCTTGTGAGTTATCATTCCACTTGCCTGAGTGTCTGCATCTAAGTCTGATTAGTGTCTTCTTACTTGAGAACATAAGGTAGTGTTTACACTCCTAAAAGGAACAAAGACAACTTTCAGTGTCTAGTTTGCTTCTAGGACATATGCTACATTCCAAATAGGACTCACTTTTAGCTGAATAGACTCTTGCACCTTTAAAGTAAACTTTTACTTTGTCACCATTTATGTCCCACTTTATCATTCTCACTGGCACAATTATCCCTATTTATTATTCCCACCATGAGGATCTGTCTCATTGCTAGTTCTCCTGGATCAAGACATCCCAGAAATCTTGAAGGGGCCAATTACAGATGGGAGGTATGTTTCCTAGTGTGATCACTAAGAATGAGTGGAGTAGATGGCTTTTACCACTGAGTGAAAACAAGATGGTTAAATTATTGTGTTTAACAAGGGAAAGACATGGTTATAGAGATACTAATAAAAATACATCTCCAGCATTTTAAGGCTGAATATTTTCAGCTAATACTTTACCTATGAAACACATTAATGAATATGGCTGTACTGCTGGCACATAGTTATGGTAACCTCACCCCTATACACATCCAGAAATAAACATTGAGTAACTTTTTCATGCACTAACACTGAAAACTTTACCAAGAGTATAAAAAGTAAATCTCTTACTGTCCTTGATGATGAACTTGCTTCTTTTTTCTTCTATCTAGAGATGGTTCTGAATACCATGAGCAAGGAGAGGTCTTGAGGGAAATAGCTTAATTTGTTCATACTAGTCTGTCAGCCTTTCTACCCCAAGCTCTGTCTTTGTTAGTTTTAGAACCCTTTTGACTGCTTTGAACTAATGAACTGGCTTACCAGTTTGTAACTGTATACTGAGATGCTTACGCTTCTTTGTTATAACACTCATGTATTTTTGGCAGCAAATGAAGTTCAAAAGGATTAGAGATGTCATGGTTTTTGAAAATGTTCTGAAACTCTGGCTCTGCTTGGCTCAAAGGCTTTGAAGCTCCTCTTTGTTTTAAGGTTTCTTCTGTCCTGGTACCTCATTGCTACTGACTTCAGAAGTCTTACCTTGCTGGGTTTGATGGTGCTGATGTTTAGGTAAGCATCAGAATTAGATATATGCAGGGTTTGATAATATGCCGGATTTGATATACTTTAATCTGTATTGAGATTTCTTAGGCTTTTTTCTAAAGAGTAACATACTTTTTAAGAATTAAATAAATATATTTGGGCATCTTTTGTGTGTTGGTGTATGCTTTTGAGAACATGAATCCTCACATATGTTCCACCCTATACTCAAATGCTTTCATTGACATTTGAAAACAACTTTTATCTTCTAGTATGTGCTGTATTAAAGAATTATTTAAAATTACCACAGTAAGGCTTGGCATAAACTAAAACTGGGTTTACTAAGCTTTGGATTTGAAGATAATTCAGATGAGAGGGATCTTAGACATTGGCTTAGAAGACAATCTTTCTCCAAGCAAGTGCTTAGATGTCCATGTGTTCTGGTTTTAACCTCAAACTATGGAGACTGTGTGACTCTGGGAAAGTTGTTTCAATGCATGGCTTTCCTCAGGAGTTGAAACTATCACTATCTTCCTATTCAATCACTTGAACAACTCCCTTTTGACTGTAAACTTAATTTTGATATTTAATCTCCACTGTACTGTCTCTTTTTCAACTTTAATTAAAGCTACACAAATGTAATTGCCTACTTTACCTCTATGGGCAGTTTCCCCAGCTGTAGTGGATTGTGGATTTTTTTTTTCTTTAGTGTTTAGATTCAACAGCAAAATGGAGACCAAACTCAAGCTTTGTGACTCTGCCTGAATGCATGGATCTCATCTGGGTCCTGTCAGTAATAACCATGTGCAGGTTGTTTTCAAGAATGTCAAAACTTTTTGCTTGAAGAGTTACTGCTGCTGTATTTAAGCACTTTCCTTGTTTTGTACATCACTTTTTCTAAACTTCTGGATGAATGTAGAAAGGACATGACTCTAAAACTGGTGGAATGTACTGGTTTTGATACAGGTTGTCACTACTGAGGCCAGTAGTATAAAATTACCTGCAGGATGGAGAATTTTTTTTCTCATATCTTCTGTCACTTGTCTGAGGAAAAGAACTTGAGCTTTAATAGAATGCTAGTTTTGCTTTGTGCTACAAACTGTGTTCTCTATACCCCTCTGTGGAGAAGGAGCATTGTGATATTTAAGACTGAGCAGGTGGATTGGGAAAGCTGATCCAGTCAGAACAAGAAAACTGTAAGGAAAGACTAGCCTGAGGAAGGAAATGGTAGCATCTCCCTGGCAGAGGGAAATGGGAAAAAGCAGTTCATGGAAAAGTGTGTAGGTTAGTTAAACTAGTCATGAAGCCCTATCCTAATTAACCCAAAAACTTTGATTTGGAAAAATGTTTGGAAATAGACACAAACAGTGATTTTTATTTTTTTTCAGTATAGGATTTTCTGATGTATCTTAACAGCAGTGCTAGAAAAATGTGAACTATTCCAAGCTCCAGAGGTTTGTTTAAACTTTGTGTCAGGCCTGTTGAGTTGTATGAGCTCCTTAGATTGAACAAATCTTTGTTCCTCTATAATAATTAATCTGTGGGGAATAGTTTAAGTCTTTCCTAGATACCCAGTACTTGATGTCACCATGGAACAGGTGGATGTCCAAAGGAGTCTGTGATCCTGTGGAAAGTCCTCTTGCCTTCATGCTGGAGCAGGCTCCTGGCAGAACCTGTGGCCCCATGGAAGGGGCCATGCTGGAGCAGGTTATCTGACAGGTGTTGGGACCCTGAGGGGAATCCATGCTGAAGCTGTCTGCTGAAGGACTGCACCCCATGGAAGGAGCCTACACTGGAGCAGTTCATGGAGCCTATGGGAAGAACTCACATGGGAGAAGTTTCTGGAGGATTGTCTCCCATGGGATGGGCCCCATGCTGGAGCTGATGAAATGTAAGGAGTCTTCCCCTGAGAAGGAAGGAGCAGCAGAGACAACATGTGCTGAACTGGCTGCAAACCCCCATTTCCTATCCCTGTGCACCACTGGGTGGAGGAGGTAGAGAAAATTTTGAGCAAAGTTAAGCTCCAGAAGAAGGGAGAGGTTGGATAAGGCGTCTTTAAGATTTAGTTTTTATTTCTCATCATCCTCCTCCAATTTGAGTGGTAGTAAACTAAACTAATTTATCTCAGTCAAGTCTGTTTACCCATGAGAACAACTCGTGAGTGATTGCTGCCTGTTCTTACCTCAACCCATGAGCCTTTGGTTATATTTCCTCTCCTCCATTCAGCTGAGAGGGGACTGATACAATGGCCTTGGTTAGCACCTGCTGTCAGGCCACCACAGAGTGTAGTAGTTTGCTTGACACTTAAAGAATTGCTGTTTTCAATGGCACGTTGCCACAAGATACCCAAAATCACTGCCTTCTTGTTTTTAATAGTTTAAGGAACAAGAACTTTGTCAGATTGCTCACCAGGATGCCATTTCATTTCATTGGGTTATTATTTTAAGCACAATTAGATGTGATGACTTAAAAATGGTTATGGTGGCATTTGGCATATGGATTATGGCATAAGTGTGACAATTTATGTAATTTTTATGAGTTTCAGAAGTTAGAGAATGTAAACTCTTTTCATTTAGAGAAGAAAATATATATTTTTATTTGGTTAAAACAAGTTAGAGGACATCTTACATGAGTTTATGGTCTTGCTTCTAACTTTTCATGAAGAATGTTAATCACATTTCTATTAAAACATTTATCCACCAGTGTTTCATTTTTCGGATAGTACAGCTTTTTTGCTTTTAGCCTGCATATGCAACTGCAGCTGCACTTAAAACATACTGAAGTTAATCACAGTTAAAAAGAATTTTCTATGATCTGCTGTATGCTGTTACTTAGAATAAGAAGACTTGACTTTTTAAGCCTCCTGCAAAAAGATTATATTCTTCATTGTAAAAAAGAAATATAAAAAGCAAAATACTAAAGTAAAACAGTGTTCTAAGATATTTAGTAGGTTCTGTAGTTTGCAATGCATTAAGACTGTATAGGCTCAATTTGAAGAGCAAATACCCTTCTGTCTCTCAGGCTACTGTCACAATCTCATTGTAGCTTTTAGCCAAATACCTAGAATTTTTTAAAGAGGTAATACTACTTCCTCTGTCCATATCCCAATTTTGTAACAGTTCCAGTAGTTAGAGAATCACAGTTGTCTTATTTAACTCCAGATTTCAGATAGGGTTTTCACACTGTACCAAACACAGAAAACCTTTCCTTTTGATTTAGAAAAATATTTCTGTATCATCAAATGTAAGTTTACAAAAGAAAGGCAATGACTCTGCATGGTTCTCTGAGCTACTTTGATTTTCCTCTGCCTCCTGCTCTTGGGGCATACACTGTTTTATCCCTGTATTTGAGTGGAGAGATAATCAAAGTTGTGGTGGTCCTCAGTTCACACTTTTACCTAAATAAATGGCCTGGGAAGTCCTATGGGACTTGATGGTACTGCTGTATATAAATTGGACTTGACCAGCTGCTTGATATTGACCAGAATGTTTTGCATCTGTGTTTTTCTAAAATGAGATTATAGCATGAGAATGTGATAAAACGGTGCTCTAGCAAATAATGAACTTGAAAATAAGAAAGGTAAGTGGAAAAAGTAATACAGGAGTCTTATGTACCCCACGTTCTGGCACAATGCCAAATTAATGAGAAGCTGGAATGTTGGAAAAGCCGTGTCCCTAACAAAATCAGATGAGTACCATAAGATATTTTTTGAAATGGCAGTGAAGTACTGTGCTTAGGAAAAGACTGTTTTCTATTATGTAACTGGCTGTGATTTTTTTTTTTTTCCCCACCTTGTCTTATTCCATCAGTTTACCCAAGAAAACTCTCAAAATCCACTTTACTCCCTAGCCTCACATTAAGAGTTAACAGAATAGAGCTGCCTCTGCACAGTTTCAGTCCATCTCTTTGAAGATGGTTTTGCTCAAATTCAGTTCCCTGGCCTATGTCACCTCAGTGACTGACTATTCCCGACTCAGTGCACAGACTGCTCCTCCCAGGCTTTATCACATACTGCAGTCTTTTCATTTTCTCAGGCATTACCATTCACCACTGACAATTTTTTATCTTTTTTTGATCACCCTTCATTCTTCCTGATCCTTCACTGCCTGCTCTTAATGAAATGCTAGTGCAATGCTCTGTTCACAATTTCCTACTGACCTGTACCTTCCTTACATCTCTTCCACCTACCCTTTCACATAGCAGAGAGATAAAAGAGAGTGTTGAAAGTTAAGGGCAATGGGGTTTTTTATCTGTTAAAAGCATTCATTTCAGAACCTAGATTTTCCTATCATTTAATAAAAGGACATGGGAGAAAAGTCTCAAAAATACACTACCAAAATCCATTCTGGCTGTTGCAGCCTCTCTTCCAGCAGAAGCCTATAGCTGATTTTGACCTTAAACCTTTCTTTCAATGAAAACTTCTCAGAACCACAGAGTGGGTAAAGTTGGAAGTGGCCTTGAAAGATTGTGTAGTCCTACGTCTCTGCTCAGACCTTGAGCAGGTTGCTCATGGTCATGCCCAATTTGATAAAAACTCTGCAGTCTTGTTGGAAAACCTGTTCCGGTGTTTGACTACCTTCGCTGTAATTAAAAATCAAGTTAAATTTTATTTTAAAGAGGAATTTCTTGTATTTAAATTCCTACATTGATTCTAATCTTGTCACTTGGCATCGCTGAGAAGAATGTCATTAGCCTACTCATCAGCTATTTCTAGGTATTCTGCTTTGCCTCCCTACCACACTCCCAGGTCTTCTCTTAAGGCGAAAACTTTCACTGTCTTGTTCTGGAGCCCTTGTGCCCTCTGTAAAATCAGAGGAGAATTAAGTCTGAGCTCCCTGAAGACTTTTGGTAGTGTTGCTGTTCATAGTTACTCTTTTTCTGCTCTCTTCAACTATTATGTGTTGCTATGAAAAAAATGTAAGATCTTCAAGATTAAGAGGCTGCTTTCCTGCAAGTGACTTGCATTTGCTGTAGCTGTTGATGTGATGCATTCAGGGAAAAACAAGCTGGTGTTTTGAGTGGTATCTTAGAAGAATGATGACCAGAAGGTCATCCAACCATTGCTAATGAGTATGTGCTACCTTAGTATTTGTTTACTGACATCTCAATGGGTTCCTAACACTTGTTTTATTGTCTTGTGCATTTATTCCACATTTTCTGTCGGGCTGCCTCTACCCTAACAATTTCTTTCCTTCAGGGAGTGTCTGTCAGATGTACTTCATGGCTTGAGACATTAGGGTGAAACAGCTGATGTGACTTTGCAGACTCTTTGTCAGTTAGAAAACTAGCTTGTTTGAAATTCAGATTAATTTCTCTTTCCAAACAAGCTGTCCTTGTCATTGCTGTTAGGTTATGGAATTCTAAATGAACTTCTTGCATAAATAAAAAGATGTAGCTTGATGGATGTTAAACTTGAGAACTTATTTTTCCTTCACAAAGCACCTAGATACCTATGCTTTTAATGCCATCATTCTTAGCAAACAAACTTACTGTAGGATTTTATGGTAAAAGGTCAGGTACATTCTGAACTTCCTATGTAGTAACTATCATTTAACAGAACAAAGAATTAAAGGTTCTGTACTTAAATATGCTTTTCTAATTTCTGTTCTACCACCCAAAAATGTTTACAGACCCAGGCACTCCAGTTTCAGTTAGTTTCAGTTACATTTATGTAAGAGACAACATAAAACTATTATGAAAGCTTTATTTGCTGGGATGCTGCAAACCTTGTTGGTCATCTGCAGTGGAATCAAGAAGTTTTCCTATTGTGAAAGTTTTCATAAGTGCCTCTTACATTTATATGTATGCTTCATAGATTCTCTTCCATAGCATTTTTGCTGTCCACTAAGTATAGGAAAGGTGATTCAGTGGAATACAATGGTGTTTTTATCTGCATTCTGGGTTACAAACTGAAATCTGTACCCCATCTACAAGTTGGCATCGGCATCCAGCAAGGTGTGGAGGTGACCAGCCCTGTGCTGAAGAGGTGTAGACAGATGTTTGAACTCACCTCAGTCTCTGCTATTTTTTACCTGTTTGCCCAAATCAATATTTGATAGCATAATTGTATGAAGAGAAGACCAGCTGTTCAGTTTGAAAAGAAATAAATAAAATTGAAATGTTTACTTGGCTCTCAAGTGAAAAGTGTCCCAAAGTACCTTATTTAAAATGGATGCCGTTGGGCATAAAGCTGAAGGAAATGCCAAGCTGTAGAAGAATTCCGCACTATATGGCTGTATATCTGGCTGCCTGTCACCTTAATATAAATCAAGATCTGGCATTTGTCTAAAACAAGCCTCTAGATGTAGCAACATCTGTTTATTTTTCCTCCTATATTTAATCTACTCATGCCCTCTGCAATTTGACAAATAGATTTTCATTGATTTTTATATTTGAAAGAGACTTAGCTAGAATAAAATAAGTATATTCTGTTTTATCAAAGATTTTTCATCATTCACTACAGATTGGGAAACAGCAAATATGGTGTTAGAAGTAGGAGCTGTTAGCAATAATGCAGTCTCTGGAATGTATCTGAAAAAGTCTGTTCATAAACTAAGCGGAAGTCAACTATCTGCTGAATGCAAAACCAGCAGATTAATGCTAATTTTATCTGACCTTGGTGGAACGGCATTAACCTTGGTAATCATGGGCTTCATAGCAGAAATTAATTAATTGCCTCAATCTTAAATTAAATAGAAAATAAAGCCTTGCATAGTCTAGCTCTAGTATTTCTCTACGTTGCCCGGGCAGAGCTGACTCTTATTCAAGTTGCCATCAACAAAGGCCCCAGGTCCCTTCCTGCAGTGCTGCTGTCCAGCCTGTTTCCCAGTCTGTCCGTACATCCAGGGTTGCTCCGTCCAGGGGCAGAATGCAGCACTGGTCTTGGGCAAACTTCACACAGGTGCTGATTGCCTAGTCCCCTCACTTGCCCAGGTCGCTCTGCAGGGCCTCTCTGTCTTCGACGGAGTCAACAGCTGCTCTGATTATCGCCGGCAAGGGCTCCATCGACGTTCTTTGGCCAGATTCCTGAAGCTGCCGCAGGAAGCGGTATCTGGTACGCTCCCTTGCCCGCGAAGGCATTCCACGCCGTTCCTTTGGCTGCCGGAGCACCAAGCGGGCGGCGGGGCCGGGGCGGGCACAGCGCCTTCCGCGGCCCCGGGCAGCGGCGCGGCCCGCGGGGTCGCCCGGCAACGCGGTGGACGCGGTGCGACCGGCCCGCGGCCATGGCCTTCAAGGCGGGCAAGAAGAAGGAGGTGTCCAGCAGCTCATGCGTCTCCCCCAAAACGTGAGAGCCTGGGAGAGAGGGAGGGTGGGCGCGGCAGGATGGCAGCCCCCGCCGGCCGGCCCGACACCGCAGTGCCCAGCCTGGGCTCCCGGCTGGAGCTCCCCCGAGTTTCCCTGCCTCGTCCCGGGCGGCCGTCCGTGTCGGCGGGCACCTGTGCGGGGCCGCCCTGGCACCGCCGTGGCACCGGCCGGACACGGGCGCTGTGCGGGCAAACAGCTCGTACTAAGAAAGTTCATTTGCTCGTGTGGGTGCTTTAAGCTGGTTTCTGAAGCCGACGTGGGGGTTGGTTGTTCCCGGGGTTTTGGTTGTTTGTTCAAACTGGGGGCCCGGCTCGTGTGGGAGTTGTACTCCCTCCCTGCTGAGGTCCTTGGAGCACCCCTGGTCTGGCACAGTGCGCTCAGGCTTTGCGCACAGCAGGGGCAACAAAGCCTTCAGCTGTTGCTCGGGGGCTATCAGAAGTTAAGAGCTCAGTGAAATTATTTTAAAAGAACTTCGAAGCTGTGAACCAAGACAATAATTTTGGGAATCCGGGCGCTCTATTTTCATCAAGTAGAGGAACCAGACTAACTGTATTTTTAGGGACGAAGTGATTAATGAGTGTTATAGCACATCAGTTTCACTTACAGAAGGGAAAGACGATTCTGGAAAGTTTGCTTTACGTTATAAAGAATCTGAGGAAAGCAAGTATGTTAAAAAAAATTCTTCCTATTATTTTCTTAAAGATTTCTGTGTAAATAGCATCTCTTGAGTTGTTTTTAAATGATTTGCTGTTTACTGGGTCTTTAGTGTGACTTTGTATATTTCTGTGTAAATGTCTATTTCTTCCCAGAGAGACAAATAAATAGAGAACATTGACATTCACTGTCACTGTTTTGACTTGTGAGTTCTGTTTCTATGGTGTTAGCAGCTTTCTCATCCTAATGTAAGCCCGAATGCATGGCACTGTCAGTTCAAATGAAAAAGGTATATCGTGTATGTGCTTATGGCCATTGTTTCTTTTTTTTCTGCCTTAAAAGAAAGTTTCAGTTGTATCACTTATTTCTCTCCTGAAATCAATCTCAAATGCCCCTTGGTGCTTATTTCATATTTAGTTACACAGCCTTACTACACAGTAGTTTTCTCTTTCATATTTTCATGCTTCTGTTTTATATTTCACACCATTTCGCCAACTTTTCTGTTGTTGGCTGCCAGTATCTAGTTCCTTCTCCCCACTGCACCCTTTCCTTAGTAACTGTTGTTGTTTTGGCCATAGCCGTGCTGTCCTTCATATTTATTGCTTCAAACAGTTTATAAAAATTTTTCTGATTAAATTTAAGCTATCAGGGACATTTTTTTTTAGCTGTTGGAGAAAGCAAAGTGTTTTATATAAGGACGAGTAGTTTGAAGATGTCCTAGTGGTGGCTTAGTGATTTTGTTTCTTCAGTAGTCTAGTAACATGTTACAATAGCCGATTGCAATGCAGAGCCATGAAAACATGGAATAAATAGTTTGTATGGGTTTTTTTCATCAAGCCTTTTGGGTTTATCATGTGGTAAACCGTTGTGATGCAGAGTGCTCCTGTTGTAAACACTTTTTTGTCATTCTGGAATTTTACTAAGGCCTTTTGGATGAATGGATGAAAAAATATTGGTTTGGGTCAATGCAAGTCTTTCCAAGTTCAGCAAATGACCTGATAAGCCTTGACTAAATTGTCAAGAAAGATTTTTCTTTGACATCTGTTGAGCTGTAGAACTTAATTTAAATCAAGGAAGGCTATTGACAGTTTATTAAATTTTTGTGTACATAACTTTCTGTCATTAAACAAAAATTTTACTGAAAAAGTAGACCCATTTTCTCATGAAACTGTAGGGAATAGTGCTATAAAATAGCTGAAAATTTTATTTCAGTACCTGGTATGCTTTTAGTCATACTGTTTTGCTCTCTCAGTTTTAGGTGAGTGGATCAAATCTATTCTACTACAGGATTTAGTCTCAGTAAGATCTTCATCCTGCTGAAAACCCACGTGAACACTCTCATCGAAGACCTGTATGAAAGCCTGGTGTTATAGAACTCTGGAAATTGTTGGTAGTTGGGAACTGAACATAGTGGGACTAAAAGTTTCCCCATGGAAACACTTTCAACATCTTGAACAGCCTTTCTTCTCTCTTGCCCTTGTTTCCCAGATGGATTGGAATTTATATGCCAAACTCAGTATCAGAAAGATCTTTTAGCATTCTTAGTCCCTTTGAAAGGATTGAAGCATTAAAACAGTTCTTTACTCATGGTGTATGCCAATGGTCTCCAAAACTTTGTTGTTGCACAGCCCAATTAGTGGAAAGTTTTTGAGTGCACCGTTTCCATGTATGTGTATTTATTCCTTTATCTATTATATATACAAACTACTCAAGCTCTAATATTTTTTCTTTGTGTGCACTATCTGCTATGCAGACCATTGCTATAAAACTGCAGAATTTCTATGGTAGACAATAAGCAACTAGGCAGTTCAAGTTTTGATCTACAGTTGGTAGCTTTTATAGGGAGCTTTTTCTTTGGATTAGATTTATTGGTCAAAAGTTAGAACCACAGGCTGTGGTGATTTATGCAAAATGGAGGCTATATGTAATTTTTCAGTTTTCCACAATGTTTCTAGACTGCTTTCCCCTTTGTCATAAGATTTGTAACGTCAGAAAGGTGGGAATGCAATTGAGAGCAGACAGATGGATATGTTATTTCTTTCTATGAAATGGAAAGATACTGTGTAATGAGGAATATCTGTATTATGGTAAAGATGCAATATAGATATAATCTTGGTCTACAAGAACAAGATACAAACATCATTCATTTAATAGAAAGTACAGGTTTAGACCCAAATGCAGAGAAAATTCAGTTTTCTGATATAAAGCTTAATCTATGTCATTGTCAAGAACAATCAGAAGAGTACTGAGCTGATTGTGCAGGAGATGCTCTGGGATAAAATGAACATTACTGATGCTCTTTATAATTGTTGAGAAAAACTGCTGAACATGGTGAAACATGGTAAAACAACTGTACTGTGTAAGTCTATAATTCATTCTTCATTTTGTTTGGTAAATCCTGTGTTGAACGGGGTGCTCTGTTTCCTCAGGTAATGATTTTCTCCTAATACTAGGCAAGTGTTGGTAATGATTATAAATGTATTATCAAAGGCAATTTACCAAGTCTTTTTTAAAGAGTTGTGGAAATTAGAAGTAAATCTTATACACACACTGTAAGATTGCAGCTGTTTTCATTGGAGATACCCTAATTGCTTCTTATATATTTGGATTTCAGTAAAGCTTTTGATACTATCACTCACAGTATCCTTCTGGACAAAATGTCCCACACACAGCTGGATAGACACATCATGGATGGGTGAGCAACTGGCTCATGGGTCAGGCATGAAGGGTGATAGTGAATGGGTGAATAGTGAATATCAGACCGGCCACCTGTCACTAGTGGGGTTCCTCAGGGCTCCATCAGTGGCCCTGTGCTCTTCAACATCTTCATAAATGGCTTGGACTCAGGACTGGAAGGGACACTAAGCAAGTTTGTAGATGATGTAAAATTGTGAGAAGCTGTTGACTCCCTCCAAGACAGAGACCATGCAGAGAGACCTCAGTACATAAGAGAGATGGGCAATCACCAGCCACATGCAGTTTAACAAAGTGCCACATTCTGCACCTGGGATGGGGCAACCCTGGATATATGGACAGACTATATATGTATACTACAGATATATGGGGAATGAGATGCTGGAGAGCAGCACCTGGGAGGGTGGGACCTGGGAGTCCTGGCCAATGGCAAGTTGAACATGAATACAACACTGTGGGGGGCCAGCTGCGAGGTGAAGCCATATGAGGAGTGGCTGAGGTCACTTGGTCTGTTCAGTGTGGAGGAGACTGAGGGGAGAATTCACTGCAGTCTTCCTCTTAAGGGGAAGAGAAGAGGCAGGCACTGATCTCCTGTCTGGTGACCCATGGCAGGACCTGAGGGAATGACATGAAGTTGTTTCAGGAGAAGTTTACACTGGATATCACTTCACCAGAGGGTGTTTGGGCACTCCATGTTCCTCAGGGAAGTGGTCACAGCACCAAGCCTGACAGAGCTGAAGCAGCATTTGGACAACATTCCTGGACACATGGAGTGACTCTTAGGGTGCTCTGTGCAGGGTCAGGAGTTGGACTTGGATGATCCTAGTGGAATCCAACTCAGAATATTGTCTGATTCACTTTGTGTTCATTCTGTTATCCAGCTTGTTCAGGATAAGACAGAGACAATTACTGTAAACATTTTGTGTAAATCTATGAAAACCTAAGTAATATAACTATGTAATTTGAAAGACAAATGGATATTGGCAGCCTGCCTGAGAAAATGTTGCCTTGTAAGTTTAGTATTCTTTTGTAATTGCAAGATAGATTTTCTGTTTTATTTTAGAACAAAGCTTGCAGTTACAAGGACAAAAATGCTAAAAATACTTTGTCTTTTGACTAATACTGTGTTTCTGATAGTCTTTCTGACTGTTTTTATATGTCTCTAATGATCAAAGTAGTAAATAGAAATATAAGTAATATAAAAAAGAAAAACACTAATTTTACTTTAAACAATTTGTAAAAAAAGTCCTGAAAGCTGTCAGCGCTTACAAAAAAATAGTATTATAAATTTCATCTGTTGTGAATAAAATTAATGCAGAAATCCTCTGAGACTAATGTGTACAAACATCTGTGCAATATATTTTTATCACCTCTAAAATCACTTTTCTTGATTTCTAGTGAGATCAGACTTTTTTCCCCCCCCACAAGTATTTAGAACAATGAGGACAGTACATCTGCACTGTGGAAAATCAGTCAGGATTATGGGTGGATGTATTGCCTTGTTGGAGTGAGACACCTTATAAGCATATGGAGAAGGCAGGAAAATTCCTCTGGACTTGGTAGCTAGACTTCCCTTGGGTCTCTGCAGGATGCTCCACTGGGTCTCTCTTCATTATTGCTTTCTAATTAGATAGCATTTCCCTCAGGAGTTAGGCAGCTGCTGGAGATGATGGGCTGAAGAGCTCAAAAGAACTGCTGCCCTTAGAGCTTTTCTTAATTGCACCATTAGAGGCTACTGAGAATCTGATCTTTCCCAGGTTTCAACAGCTATGGTGAATAGGAATTGATGTCTTTGGTGGTACTGAAAGAGATTCTGGCTAGTAAGAATGGGTAATGAATTAAAATGCTTTTAAATTAATTTGATGAAGCTCTGTGCCATCAAGCCAAATCTTCTAAATTAATCTTAAGCCATCAGCATCTATCTCAATTAGGGTTTGGGCTATTAGGGACAAAAGTGAGGAGTTAATGGTTGGTGCTGAGAGAGGCAAGTGATTTAGGGGTAATTGTGGCACAGACAGAGGTCACCAGTGTATGTAGAGGAAGGTCAGAGCAGTGCTGGAGTTCTTTTTAGAGCGTTCAGTAACTAATATTTACTACTGATGTATCCTTAAGGACCAGCAGAGCAGAGACAGGCTGATGCCTGCATTGGCTGGAAGAAATGAATTTTTAGCTGTGTGCCTGGTTGATTGTAATGAGTAGCAGGTTGCTGCACCAATTCCTAGGATTACCTAATGTTTGTTATTAAGATTAAAGGATGGGACAATAAGAGCAGAAAAAATTGGTGACATTGCTAGTTCATTCTTCAGTTCCCATATGCCTAGGATAAGGCTTGTGATTGAGGTTTTATCCACTGCCAGCCTGTGTTCTTTAGGTCTGGTAGTTTAGAGAATATAAACTGACTAGATTAATTTTTTGATGTTTTGAGTTTGTTAGATAGGCTGAAGATTGACAATGGTAAGAACTAATATCTCATGGATAAGAGCATGGTAATTGAACTTGAAGCTTTTAATGTTACGCTGGACCTCTCATGTTGGTTAATGTAAATTTTGATGGGCACTAAAAATTTACATGGAATCAGTGAACCAGCCTGCAAAAAAGAAAACCATTGAAGATTATATAAATACATAGCAATACATCGAGCTCGGGAAGTGCTTGAGCAGTATTCTTAAAAATACTTGGAGACTGTGAAAGCATTTGACAAATATGCTAGATAAGCTTTTATGCTCTTTGCATGTTTTCAGTTGCGGTATTATTTGAGATAAGGTGTTGGGCTACAGTTCACCCATTCTCTCACTCAGTACTCTTGCTCTCCTGTTTGTGGTCCGAGGGGGTAGCCCAGTGGTACATCTTTGACTTGCAACATATGTTACAACATGTTTTATTTGAGAGAAGGGCTTCTGTTTACCATAAAAGCTGGTTACATTCGTATGTAGGTGCTTATGCTGGTTTTTGGCTGTGCATGAGCTACAGTCAGATTGAGTGGGCTTGGAGGTTATAAACAGCTTCTGCTAGAGACTTGAAACAGGGTGAACCTTTTGGACAAAAGACATTGAGGATACTAGCCCTAATTTTGCATTTTTTATTAGATGTATCCGTTTTATGGCTAATTCTGCCTAATTTATTAGAAACTGGGCTGTCTTTAAAAATATTATTAGTTTCAAATGTCATGGTTTAACCCCATCTGGAAGCTCTGACCCACTCTTCTTGCTAGCTCCTCCTCAGCAGGATGAGGGCAGGAATCTGGGTAAAAATGCAAAAATTTGTGGGTTGAGATAAAGACAGCTTAATAGGTAAACAGCAAAGCAAGAGAAAGAATTAATTCACTGCTTCCCATGGACAGGCAGATGTGCAGCCATCCTCATGAAAGCAGGGCTCCATCACATGCAGTGGTGACTCGGGAAGACAAATGTCACTCTGAATGTCTTCCACTTCCTTTTTCCTCCCCCAGCCTGTATTGCACAGCATGACAACATTTGGTAAGGAAAGTCTCTTTGGTTGTTTGGGTTCAGGTGTCTGGGCTGAGTCCTCTCTGGTCCCTTCTTGTGCACTCCCAGCCTATGTGCTGGGGGAGCCATGTGAGAAGCAGAAAAGGCCCTGACTCTGTAGTCACTGCTCAGCAATAACTGAAGTATCACTGTGTTGTCGACACTTTCCATCACAAAACTAAAATATGTCCCCCCCTACAAGCTGCTCTGAAGAAATTTACTTCAATCCTAGGCAAACCCAGTACAGCTACTCACTGGACTTCGCAAGGAAAAGATTTATATGACGAATTTTAAACATTCACTGCATTCATAAGCTGCTGAACAATTGTAACTGGTAACATATTACAAGATTTTATACTCTTATTACAAAGCTGATTTTTGATAATTCCGGGGGATCTTCTGTCTCAAACAGCTCAGTTCAGATCCTTTCTAGTTAAGGCTTCACGAGACTCAGTGACTGGTGTATCTGGAGCTATAGCAGTTATTCATCTCCAGTTTGCAGCTACTGTCCTGACAAAGCTGAGGATGTTTTGAGATCATGGTCTCCTTTAGCATGCTGCTAGTTGCTATCCAAAGATAAACAATTGTTCTGGTTTGAATGCCTGTCTGTAGCCTTTTGGAAGGCATTTCCTGGTCTCTCAAATAATTTAGGCACAACATATATCTGTAATGGCCCAGGATTCCAGGACATCCAGCTGCATAACTGAAGGGTAAAGTATCTACGTACCTTAAAATTTAACCATCTGAAACACTGAGCAAGTGGTACCATCCTGCATATACGTACTTTCCCCAGACATAGCAGTGTTTGTGAATAAATGTGTTGTGATCTTAGGTTCATGATTGTTCTTCAGCAGTTAATTATTGCATCATTGACCATCTGCAAGCTCTACCACTATATTATAGTATTAATACCTAAATTCTAACCTGACTAAAGCTAGAGATG
Source organism: Sturnus vulgaris (assembly GCF_052056855.1). Classification (NCBI taxonomy): domain Eukaryota; kingdom Metazoa; phylum Chordata; class Aves; order Passeriformes; family Sturnidae; genus Sturnus; species Sturnus vulgaris. Next base: position 49,801,876 of record NC_142245.1, on the reverse strand, counting down.
TTCCTGAAGAGTTCGCATTGTCTTTCTTAAGCATGAAAGAACCATGTTTTATTTATTGATGTTTATTGTCTATTTGTTTTGTAAGTAACTCATATTTGTGAGGGCAGTAATTTTGTTAGTATCAGAAAAAAAATTTCTAAATTAGACGTAGAATTACTGACCAGAAAAATGAAGCTCTTGCTTTCAGTACTTGTGCTTCATTAATTCAAATTTTTCAGTACACAATACTGAAAACACAGTACAGCTTTACATAGTCAATTTGTTGGTACTTTTTTTTCCTTCTACTTTTAACTTTCTTTTTAGTTTCATGCTTTGTGTTGAGATATGCTTTTTTTCCCCCAGAATATCATATAAGCTGACCAATGAGTTTAATTTTTATTAACTAGATTGCATGTTAATTAGAAAATTATGTATTCAAATTAATTTTCCTAGTTAATTCTAATTAAAACAAGGAACCCCTGAGAGCTCAGCCTATTTGATCTGTAGATTTCAAACTTCATGGACTCATGGGCATGAAAAATATTAAGTCATTTACTAGTGGCAATATCACACTAAATGCTGTACTCCCTACTGATCTTAGTTTTAGGTTTTTCTTTCCATGAAACTCAAAGCACTGTCAGAGAATCTTGCAGGCAAACACTCCATGGGCCCTTGGTTGGGGACTGTACAATCAGACTGTGCAAGAGGAGCTTTGACTTCTAATACGATGAACAGTGTAATGAACAGTGTGATGGAGAAAAGCAGCTTTCAGCAGAACTGCATAGCAGAAAATGTACTGTCAAAAGAAAAATACTAATAATAGTGCTTTGAAACTAGAAAGCATTCTTAAAGTATCATGTTAGAGACTGTGTTTGCTGGGGATAATTCATCTACTTAAGCAGAATGGTCCTTATCTTCTGTGAACTCTCTGTGACCATCACAGAAGAAATGGGATTTCCTGGTTTTCTTAACAATGCATGCAAAGTGCTTTTTGAATGAGTTGGCCTAAATCCACAGAAGTACTGGCATGCTCTGCCATGCAGAGACTTTTAGCTCTTGGTTGATTGGTTCAGGTGCCATACAGAAGGCACAAGATGTTTTTACAGAAGCCTATAAAGAAGCAATGCCATGCAGTTCATATTCTTCTACTTGATACTTGAGTATACTTCAGTGTCAAAAGAAATCTTCTTAGCATTCTTACAGCTGGGTCCCAGGTAAGCTTATAAACTTATAACACCTAATCATTTGCTGCTAGTTGGAAGAAGAGCACATTGATCAGGCAGATATTTGATCTGCAAATTGGATGTAGAAGTGACTTGCTTTGAAATCTGTGGCTTGTTGGAAAACTGCAAGATGCAGCTCGAACCCGTTGTTGTCTGTGGCAGTCTGTTCACTTGGCCCATCACCGCCCCCTTTTGAAACCAGTTAACCTCAGAGGATTTGGATCAGCTCACCATCACACCTGGAGCACCACTCAGAGTCAACCATAACCATCTTGGAAGAATCAGTCAGAGATCACTTATTTTGGCTGAGACTGGTGCCTGAAAATGACCAGAAAAGACATTCCTCTTTCCAGGCTCTTGCTGTGACATTATCTAGGTATTTAAATAGATAATCATATATATATGATATATATATTGTGTATCGTATTTCCTCCTGTAAAACTGGATAGAAAGCCCACCTCTGTAGACTGTTTTTGATTCTGTACATTACAAGTGCTCATTTAAGAGCTAGATAATACAGTGTTTCTGCCTTGGCAGGCATCTTTTGGAATTAATTTTCAACTTTCCACTCTTGAGAATGTAATATAAAATAAATAAATTTGAAAGATATCTTTTAAAGGTTTAAGTGACCTCCAGTGTGGTAAAACATGAAAGGCTATCAAATGAATGACCTTCAGGCAATCTGATACCTTTCATTGTGAAGAATGTTTTTCAAATAAGTAAAAGGTATTTTTTTCTCCATTCTGTATTCAAAAGCTTTTTTTTAGCAGATCTTTGGCTCCATAGAATCAAGAGCAGAGAGTTTTCACTACAGCTGTCTCTCAGCACAGAAAATAGTAGGCTGGCAGGCTACAGAGTCTTGGGCTGCCATTTGAAAGCAGCATATACATGATACTGTTTCTCAAGTATATAATGTCACCTGATTTTACTTCTGTCTTTGAGCAGTTTACAAATGATAGTTCATGCAATAGAAACTATTCTTCCCAGAATGCAAAAATTGAAGGATCAGGGTCCAAAATTCTAACGTTGCACATGAGCTTGCTATGAGCATGAAGGTTGAATTTTACAGAAATTCCTCCACAAAAAAAAAGAAAAAAGTTGGTTTTTTGCTTTACACAGATTTTGTCACACAAGATAAAACAAATCCATTGTGATCTATATTCAGTTGCTTATCAGTCTATTTGTCACCAGTTTTTTGAATGCATCTTCATTTTTTCCCCTAGCACAAAGATCTATTACTAGATTCTGTGGTTTATATTCAATTTCTGACTTCAAGTTTTTATATAGCAAAAAGGTTTAGTTGGTATAAATGGATAAAAACAGCAAAAGACACTCAGCTTTAGCTGTATTTCTAAAATTACAAGGATAAAGATTCAGATAATATTTATAGGGCAACAAATAGAAAGGAGAACAAACAAAAAAATAAGAGTTTTAAAACCTACAATGCATCTAAACCGCTATTTTCTATTAGTTTTTCTTATAAGCCATGTCCAAGGCAAGCTACTGTGTAAAATTTGCAGAAAAGATTTGGCATATAGGGCTTTCCTTCCCTCTCCTAGAGCCTGGAAAGAAAACCAAGAAGGAATAACGTTTTCTGTTAACATGAAGGCAAATAAAAATAAGCAAATGTGAACTTCTAGCTGGCAAAGCTAAACGTGTGGCTAGGTAACCATCTCTCTTAGCAATGTGTGTGTGTGCCTTCAAAAGAGGCTCATTCTTGACAAGTTACTGAGATCTATTATAGTAGTTTGTCTGACACCTACAAGGACATTAGCTATGTTTAGAAATGAGAACATCACACTTGGAAGCAGTGATCTAAATTACAGACCACTTTAAAAATGATATGTCTATAAAGAATAATCAGTTGTTGTTCATCTTTTCCATCATCACTTTAATTTTCCAGTTTGAACTTGAGTCACACAGAAATAATTCTGCTTTTTGAGGAATAAATCCTACCCCAGTATACAAAAGTGAAATGACAATAAAACCTATTGTCATAGGCTTTTGCAAGCAGCTGTGATTGCAACATAGATGATTTAGAATTATTTGTTCTGCTCATCATACCTGAACTACATCCATGGCTTGAGTCTCCCCAAACGTGAGAGCTCTGAGCACACAGACTAGAGTATTTTGCTTCTGTAGAGAATCCTGTAAGTTTTGGCTCCAGTATCCAAGACAAGGCTAATGGCAAGGTGTTGTAATCAGTTCATTCATATTTTGGTTTTATTTTGTAATTGGTACTGACTATTCTAATAATAAGGAGAAAACTGTATTGCCTTATTATAGCTGCTTATTAAAATCTCTGATTGTGACTCATTCTTTGCATTCCTCTTTTGAAGAATGGCACTAGGAATAAAGAAAAAGAGCAAATCATTTTGCCACAGTTACTGATACTCGGCCAGACTTTCTTGTATCCTTTAGAGATTCTTACGAACTTGAGTGTTACCATGGTTTCTGCTCTGGGTTTCTAAGATATTCAGATACTACTTTTAAAAAATCATTTCAGTGATTATAGTTTAAAAGAACCTTCTTCTATAAATAAGGTCTTCAAAGGAGCCTTTTGTCTTTCAGGCTGGAAGAGATTAAAGAAAAACTTAAGTAGCTTCCCTGCAGGGCAGATTTGGAGAAAAAGTTGAAGCATCTGTTTGTTCTCTGCCCTCTTTTTCCTAATATAAAAGCTTTACTGAGGACAGAAGTTGTTTTTTTCAGTGTTCAAAGAATCCAGAGAAAGGAACACTTTTTTTTTTTTTTTTTTTTTTTTTTTTTTTTTTAACTTCCTCTTAGTGTCTTCCTGACTTCTAAAAAAAATCTGCATGGTGTCACGGAATTATTATTGTCTGATGATCCAGAATGACATGAGTATTGGGAAAGTAAGATTGGAGTAGCCGTGCTGTTCTCAAAGTACCTACCAATGCTTCTGTAATTCTTGAGAAGACTCCATTCAGAATTGCTGAGTTCCTTCTCTAAGGAATGATAGATAGATAGATAAATTATCATAGATAATTTACAGGTAGATATATCTATTTTAGGAAGAAAATATTTGCTTCCTAGACTCCATTAATCAAAGTGAATAGATCTTGCTTTCAGAATGTGGTAGTGCATATGTTTACAGACTAAACGACTGTATTACTTGAGAGCACATTTCCAGTGGGCTTTTTTCCTGGCTCTCTATTAAATCTGAACTCTCTGAAAAACTTAGGTTGCAATCTGTCTGCATTTTCTCTGTTGTGCTTGTCTATCCTGCCATCCCCTCTTTCCTCTGTTGGCACTATATCAATTATACCAGTATTCTTGGAGAAGCTGCTTAAAGAGTCAGAGGTGAATTAATGCTAACTTCATGGTATTTAATTTGGCAGTTTATTCTTCCTTTTTCTCCTTTAGGGTTTAGCACAGGATTAAAAGGAAGTCTGCAAGTTGGTTTATAAAATACTGTTGCACAATGAACCCATCCAGCCTGAGCATAAAATACCAGTAATTTGCATTGTCCTTGTATCTTACAGTTAATTTCAAAGAATTCTCACAGTTACATTATTAAATTCTTGTGATAGAGGAACTTCTTAATAGCATTACTCAATGCAGTATTTTAATTAATTCAGCTTTTTTCATTTATTACTATTTATTACTTATATTTGGAGACCAATTAAATTGCAATTATTTGTGAATTTTCCAAGTCTTATTGCATTATCCTTTTTGAAATGCAGTAGCATTAGACTTTCACAACTTAATTTAGGCATCTCAATCATAGGTAGCATTGTTTCCATGCCTTCCACATTGCTAATGCTGACGGTATTCTGTTATATCAAAGTGTGGTGGAAAGTAATTTTCTGTCTTAGTGTGATAGTAAGCTAAGTAAGTCTTCCATATCTCATTGTTGCATTTTAAAATTATGCTTTTTAATTATTTCATTATTGTCCCAAAGCGCTCAGAAATCTTATAGCAAGAAATGAGAAAAGGCTCTGAGTAACACAGTCTAGTCGAAGGTGTCCTTACTCATGGCAGGAAGGGTGGAACTAGATGATCTCTAAGGTCCCTTCCAACCAAAACCATTTTATGGCTCTACGGATTATTGCAATTGTCATTAATTTTATTTGTGGATGGTGTCAGAATATCTTTATTATTGTTATCAGTAAGTGAAATTTCCATGCTTCTCTATAAATATGTAAAAGAGCAAATGCAGATTTAGAAGTAGAAAAAAGATACAAAAAATTTAAGAGTAGTCCTTAAATATTTAAAATTGCTACATATGCCATTCATCTTTCATCTGAAGTAAGAAAAAAGTGCAAAAAATGAGAATTTTAAATTATAATTTTTTTACTATATGTAAGAAACTGCCAGGAGTCATATTTCAATCAGTGTTAGAAGTGTTCAGGTTTCACAATATCACAAATACAGAATATGTTGATACAGCCAGCATTTAGTTTTTCATGGTTCTTCATGCATGTGGCTAGCACAGATGTAAGAGATTCTTTGAAGCAACTGGAAAAGATACAGAGAAATTGATAAACACCTCAGCGTTTTTCAATTGCTTGTTAAATATTATTGAATACAAAATGAAGCATCATTTGAGTCTTCAAGAAAACACTGGAAAAAATATTGTACCATTAATGTAAGGTCAAACGTAATAGAGTCAATTTACAGATGACTGAGGTGACAAAGATGAAAAAATAAAGCTAAGTATCACTACAGAATACATCTTCCTTCCAGTTAGAGAAGTAGAAGCTATGTTTGGGTGTTTTCTGCACAGCAGAAGGCACAGATGGTATTGAATTTTAACAGCTGTCTTCCATTAAGAGTTACTGGTAGTGTGGGTGAATGTAGTTAATGTCTAGACAGTGAGAAATTTTTCTTTTTACCCATGTCTTTGTCCTTACTGTTGCTAACAACTGAAGTATTATAGAGTTATAGAAAAACATTGATTGAACAGTGCCTCTGGGAGCCATTTAGTCAAACTCCTACTCAAGCAGGACCAGTTAACATCAGGTTGCTTGGATCCATGTCTATTTGAGTTTAAAGTGTCTCCAAGCACTGTAGTTACCAAGATCCAAATCAGACTCCAGACAACTCCCTCAGTATCTTTGCTCACATTGCAGCTAGGCCCATGGAGCTGTGTGTGTCCACTTGGTTTAAGTGCTGCCCAGCTCCTTCCTCTACTGTGGGTAATGCTTCACTCCCACAGATTCTGTAAATGTAATCTTGGACTGGGGAGAGCCACATTTGCCAACAAAACCCAAGACACAAAAAGACATTGAGTATCTTGGCCTTTCCCATGTTCTTTGTCACTAAGCTGTTCACCACCTCACTGAGCAGCAGACTTGCGCTTCCTTATTTGTCCTTTGCTGCCAATGTACTCATGGGAGCTTTTTTCCTTGTCCATAACATCCTTTGATTATTTCTACTCCTGCTGAGCTTTTGCTTTTGTAGTTTCACTGCTCTACACTTGAGCAATGCCTCTGCTCCCCAAAGTGACTTGTCCCTGCTTTCACCTTCTGGGTGATGCAGCTTAAGAGTATTTTCAGGTGACATTTGCTATACAACATTTTCCTTAGTCAGACTACTCATTTAAGTACTCTGTGTTTGACTTTAGAAGGTAGTCACACATTTTGTTGCACTTATATAGGAACAATGAATGAATATTCTAGCTAATTCAGTTTTTCAACCCTTTGTATATATTGGAAAGATGAAGATGCGCTAGTGCTACTTTGTGGCTATGAACATATTGTGTATTAGTCTTGTGAAAATCCTTACAGCCTCAGCAAAATTATTGCCAGTATTGTGAAACCCAAGAAGAAAGTAGTGAGAGTGCTGGTAGCACAAGAGGCCCTGAGAATGAGACTACACTGGCTGGTCTAGCAGCTCGCAGATGCCTAGAAGTGAGAGTCCTTTTCCCCAGGACATCTTTTATCCATGGCAAGCTCCTTCTGGTTATCTAAAGAAAATGTCAGAAAAAAGAAATGAGGGGTGAATGAGTTGAACTGAGTGATGAATACGAGGGCTGGCACAGGATAGGAAGGAGAACAATGTAGCCTGAAGAAGGGGAACAGAAAAAGAAAGAAACTATCCTCAAATTCTGTTTTTGTGCATCAGCTACCCAATTTACTTCAGCAGCATTCCTTGCATAAATGCACTTAAATATTTTGTTGGTTTATACCTAATAACAACATCAAGCACTTCTATAGGTTTGCTTGTCTTAGAGACAAAAAAGTTAACATAGTTAAAACCACTAAAATTTCTATTACAGTACATTAAAAAAGAATATTTTATAAAAGTCTTCCTACTACCCTTGTCTAATAATGCTGTTCGTTTTTATTTATCATATTTATTTATCATATTTATTTATTGCGTGTTTCCTAGGCCTACTATGCCTTCCAACGGGAAGTGGAGATTTCATCTTTGGCCAGAATGGAATGATGCAGATATCAATGCAGAAAAATGGGATACTGGAAAAGTTGGAAAAGAAAAACCTGGAAAAGGTCTAATTTCAGTAAGTTGTGTGACACATGTTATTTTGACTTCTTTTTGTGTACTTGTATTTAATAAAGTATTTGTCACAACTTCAAAATAGTGTGTTACTGATAAATATATTAATTTTCAATCATATATTTTCAATATGTTTTAGTAGTTCCCTACTAAACTACAGTAAGAAACCAGAAGTATTGTTTATTTGCTGCTTTTGAAAAGAACTGTTAACATATCTCTGTGCATTAATGTGTGTACATTAAGGGTGTTAAAAAATACAACCCCCAAATCTATTTCATGGCATAAATAAAACTGGGGATGAACTGTTGTGGTGTCAGGGCACTGACACGCTCCTCAGAGCACTGCAGTTTCTGTGGGCTCAAAAGGTTTGATGCGTTCATCTTTATTTTGACAAAAACGGATTATGAAGTACTTTCTTTTGTACACTGCAGTTTCTGGACATGTAAAACACTGTCTGAAGTTCTAGTATGTAGAGAATGATTTGAGGGAATATTTCCATTTTGCAGAAAGTAAGCACCTGCCAGATGCAGAAAAATTCGTGTTTTCCAGCTTTGGAATTAATTAAAAGTCTCATGGATTTTTACTCCTTCAAACAGGTTATCATTGCAGAATGTATGAGTCTTTTATATAGAGTAGTATTAAACTTATTTCTTACAGAATTTCATAAGCTCAGCATTTTAAATTGACATTTAAAATGCATTAAATACCATGCTTTATTATCTATTTTCTATGCAAATTCTGCATTGTTCAGATATTTCTTCTGAATGTGTCCTTGTGTACTATGCTTATGTTACCATATATATTTCTAGATTATTTTTTTCTTATCCCAAGGTTGAATATATTATACTGCTATGGGGCCAAAGTATTGTTTTGAGAGATGGTATACATTCTGTATGAATACTGCCATTAACTTGTCAAATAAATAATTTTCCTTTGTGTCCTTCTCCTGTTCCATTATCATATTTGGTGTCTTTGAGCTGTACTCAACATTTATCTGGCACTAGTTTGTCAGGTCTACCAGACATTATTATACATAAACTTCAAAATAACTATATCTGAAAACCTTTTTTGTATTTTAGCACAAGCATTGTTCTGAGTTTTTTACTGGACTCTTCAGTTCTACAGTTCTACAAACTGTATGAAACATTGTTCCTTTTACATGTTTGAAAGAATTCTATATCAGTCACAGCAGATGAATTTTCAGATCTAAAGTATTTTGTCATGTGACCTCTTTCGATCCAAGCAGGTAGCCAGAATTCAACATCGTATAGGTTATTTCAGTTGGAAACAAAATTAGTAATGTCATCCAGGACCTTTGAGTACACTTGGAACACGAATATAAACAGTCCTATTTTCTTGTGTGGATAAAGAAATCAGCCTGAAGTGATGTCTTTCATTTTAACACTGAAGGTCTTTTACCAAGCACCTGTACACACTGCCCTCTCTTAGAGCAGTGCCCTGTGTTGCTGAGATTGTGCATTTGACCTTGTCTTTGTCTCTTGTGCCCATTTCTTCCATGTCCTTCCTGTAGAACTCGTGTTTGAGACGCCTGTCTTTAGAGCATCAATTCTTGAGACTTGGTACTTGTCTCTTATAGCCACCTTAAATAAAACACAAGTTAAAACTTGATTTTTTCAGCCAAGTTTAGCTAAACCTACAATATTCTTCTTTAAAGCATTTTTTGCACTATTAAGCTAAAGAAAGGTTGTATCTTTCCTGATGTGTGGGTTTTTTTGTTTTTTTTTTTCTCCTTTGCATAGTGTTGTGTCATTCCCATCTGCCGCCTTTCTCTGGTTTATCTAGTGTTTAAGAGCTAAACTTTCCTGTTGTGCCATGAAGTAGGGGTTGGATGCCTCTGAAAGCAGAATATAAACTCTGTTAATACAGTTTTGTATGGTCCAGGCTCTAAGGCATTCTTTAAGCTTTCAGAAAAAAAAAAAGGTATTCCAAAATCATTCCTTCCCTTCCCCCCCCCCCAATTTATATTTTTTCCTTCAGGTACTGAAATAGCTTGTTGCAGATTATTATGTTGAAGAAACTCACACCATGAAACAAACAAATAAAACATGCAGGGAAAAGATTATTTGGGAGTCTTTGGTTTGTGTTTGGTTTTTATGCTTTTGTGATGTACTTTGTTTTGCCTTCCTTTAATCATTAGGGACTCAAAGTATCATAGATTTTTGTTCCCGGCAACTTTTTCTCTGCTCTGTAGAAGATAGAGTGCATCGTAGACTGATACACACGAATGTATAATATGCCTAAAAGCTGCTTAAAATCCAGGCACAAATAAAAGGCATTAACCATGTAACTGATTCGCTTCTCAGTCAGCATAACCTGTATCAAAGGCATGTCCTCATCCTACATTGTGCCATAAGTAAACAGATATCATATATCCTGATGCCTTCTGTGCACATGGAGGATAAGCATCACTTCAAAAATGCATGTTTGAAAACTATATGAGCTTCTCTTTCTAATGGGCTAATTCATGCTGTATTATTATAGTTCTCTTTGGTTTCTATAGCACTGCTAAATGCATGGAACATGGTTTTTTGTGTCTTAATAATCACTTTAGATATTTACTTTCAGTCTTCAACATAAAAAGCTATAGAAATAAGTGAGTTAGAAAAAGTACGTAGGAATAACTTTGTAGGAGAATATCTGACTTAAAAATTTAAGCTTTTTTTGGAGATCTTCCTGAAAAGGGAAAAGAAAAATAATAATTTCATATAGATCTCTTAGAAAGTGCAGACCAAAAACTTCTCTGGACACTCTAGGTGGCCTTCTTGCTGCATCTTCATCTTGGGCTTTGGGCTCTTTTTGTTCAGGTGTAGATACTATTAGTTCTCTCTTATGCTATTTTACTCCTTAAGTGAATTATCCTGTGAACAATATATTATTTTAAATCTCATGGAAGATATAATATTGTAATTATTAAAAGTAGTCCATTTTTGTTCATGCATATTTTATGTAGCCTGGATTTGATGATCCTGAAGGGAAAGTAAGGTTGCCAGCATCCTTGAAAGTGCATTCATGGAAACGTCCAGAAGAGTTTTTAACAAATGAGGTAAGAAACAAGCAAGGTCATGATGAAAAAATGCTAATTGCCTAACTTGTGAAAAGTAGAGTGAATTTAACAGAGGAAGTTTGTTGAACCAGTAAAAGCCACTTGACCACTCAGTCACTCCTGTCCTGGACCAGTGTACGTAAGGGGTCAGTGACCCGTGTGACAGCTCACCTGTGCTGCACACAGGGCTGGGCCCTGGGGCTGGAAACCCTGGGCCCAGGGTTAGCTCACACAGCTGATGGCAATGGAGGAGCCTGCAGGCAGCTCCTGCTCCTTACTGGCAATTAAATCACCTGCATCTCCTTGACTTGATGTAACCACAGCAGCAAGTTCTTCAATGCCCTTTCATTTTACAGCAGAAATCATGAGCAGAGTTGTTTTCTTGTAAGAATATCCTTTCATAGCTCAAATTGCATCATAGGTCAGTAAAAGCAAAATGGGTGGGGTCTGCACAGAATGCTGCAGAGATGAGCCAAAGACCTGCTTGATGCCACACATTGGGGGTTTCTCAGTGTCTAAAAGGAGATAAGATTACCTATACTAACCCCATTCTTTAGAGTTGGTTGTAATAATAGCATTCTCAATGATACTGTACAGAATCAGAGGGCTTTTATTAATGGGATAAGACCACCATGGACCAGCACTTCCTGATGCAAAACATCATGGTAATGTATCCTCCCACATCTGCTTCACTTTTTGACTCCCATGTTCGTTTGGAAGACCACTGGATGGAGAGATGACTTTCTACTTTTCTTTCTATTGTTCTTTTTTTTCTCATTTAAGAATTACTGTCATGGCAGAAACATTTCTGTGTGTTCCAGCTGAGGCTTCTTTTGAGTAGGTGTCTGAAGTATCCATATTTGTCATGAAACCATGAACTAACTTTACCAGAACTACAGTACTTTTTTTTTCACTTCAACTATTGTATTCTTCTGGGCTACACAGAGTACATGTCTTTGACAGTACTTGTCTGCAAGGTAACCATAACGTTTTTAAATTATGCATAGCTGTTATTCAGTTTAATTTTAAAATTAATTGCAGAGAAAATAAACAGTCATGGAGACATGTATTTGTATTAAAAATAGCTTTTAAAATCTATCTCTAGAGTGCTATGAAGAAAGCATTTGTTTTCTTTAGGACCTGCTTAAAACTTTGATGCTTCCTTTGGTCCAATATATTTTGAATCAACAAACAATGATTACCAGAGATTTTATATAAAAATTAATGTAAATGTCAAGTGATGAAAGGCTATTAAGAATTATTTGTTAACTGATATATTTTTAACTATAAAATAAAGCATAAACAAGCCTATTTAGTGTAGTAAACAAAGAATCAAGCAACAGCAAGCATATGATGAGAGGCACGGATACATTAAGTTCAGTAAACTGCAATCCCAGTCTGTTTTTACTAAACTGCTTACAAAAAAGAAATGGGCTGTGCAAGAAGGAAATAGTCATGAACACTTTGTAATGCAGCCAAAGGTTTGATAAGGTCGCTGTTCAGACAATACCACTGTCTAACTGACCATGAGCAAATAAATCCCTGTGAACCCTCGTGAGTGGCTAAGGGAATCTCAAAGTATGAGACACTGTTATGATCATGATTTAAATGCAGGACTGCAAATATCTTAAGAAATTGAGGTAATCTCAATTTACTTATGTGATTATTCAATTTGATACTTTTAAAATCTCCTGGCAAAAATAATAATAATTTTTAAAGAATTCTGAACCTAATTTTTAAGGAAGTTTTATTAGGAAATACCAAACCATCTACACGATGATCACTTCTAGTTTTCAAATGTGTAATGAATGTTTGCCAGATGTCCAACATTTGCATGTTCACTTTAGTTAAATGTTAATTTGATTTTTCCAGATAATTTAGCTATGGACCTAACTAATTTACTTTCAATTAGGTTCCTGTGGTAGTCCAAAATGAAACCTCATTTGACCTTGTTTCAGCAAACGAGCACATATTTTGCTGTGAGGTAGGTGGAAATACATTAATGTCCTTATAAAAAATATGTATTTTATTTTTCGTATCTTTCTTAACTTTTTGAATGTCATTCCAAATTCCTACCAAGAAGAAATCAGTTGTGAGAAATTTTTTTTAAGTGGAAAAAGAATGAAGGGGATAAAGTGGTAAGAAATTATCTAAATTATTATAATTAGTATTTACCCCTTTTAGAATTTGAAAAATCAGTAAGAGGTTTTCCAAACTTTCAAATATATATATATATATATATATATATATATGCAGTCTATGAACTAAAGTAATAATTACTGGATAATATTGCCTAAAGAAAAGAGTAAATAAAGTCTATGTTAGAAAGGATTTATATTTTTTTATTCAAACTTTCTGGAAGTCATAGTGGGCCTGCATGTGTGTACAAATGTCTGTGACCTAGACAGTGTTTTCCATCTCTCCAGAGTTGGACAAATGTTTACTGAATTTCTGCAGGTCATGAGAAAACATAAACCAGGTGGAACCAAGATATCTGAGTGCCTTACTGAATGTAAAATTACTTAATAGTTTCTATTTCATTCAGTACATCAACACAAATTCAAAATTCAGCACCAGTGATATAAGGGACGAAATACCAGAAGACAGGTCATATAAATTTCGAAGTCTGCAAAACCACCAGTTTGTTTTAGGACGTGTTTCTTGGAGTGCCCATAGAAGCACTAATTAATTTTAGGGCAAGTTTCTTGTAGTAAAAGCTTTTATTCATTCCAGTTTATATATATTATTGTAACAGTTTGGTAATACTTGTGAAAGTATGGCATACATCAGAAATATGCATATTTTAAAAATGCATGCATAAAGCATGATTAGTTAAAGCTGTTATTTTAAGTCTTAAGAATTACTAAACATGTTTAATAATTTAGGATTTCTTTTACTGAGTATGAACAATTGAAGGCAATACTGATTTTTAGCAGCTGACTTTTAATAGTCCTGTAACAACTCACAAGTCCTGTAACATAATTTAAGATTGTTTTTCTTCATTTGTCTTTGTTAAATGATGAATATCTTTATTTATACTGTGCCTTTACTTAGTTTCATGAAGTCTTGTGTTATGGTAATGAATTTAAGAGAAGTTGTAGCAGTGAAATTAATTTTTCCATTAAACCATTGCTATATTTTTATATCACTTTTTTATTTACAACAGGATCTGTTTTATTCTTTGATCATTATAACATGACTTTTTTATTCAAAAATATATTACTGGAAAATAATTTTTTTTTCTATTTTTTTCTTGTTTTAGCTGATGAGATGGATTGTAAGTGAAATCCATGCTGTCTGGAGGATATATAATGAAAATTCCTTAAATAGTGAAACACCCACACTTGTTTGGAAACCTTGGGAACACATTTATTCCTTATGTAAAGCTACCAACGAACACGTACCACTGTACAATAAATTTGGAAAATATGTATTGAAACTTTATTGGATGGTGAGTTGTTTCCTCCAACAATATAAAAATAGGATGCAGCTATCATGGCAAATTTTAATGGTTAATGGACATAATTTTATTTTTTCAATAAAATATATATTTTCATATTATTGGAAATATAATTTTAATAAATATATTATTCAATTATATATATTGAAAAATAAAATTTAAATTTGAATAACTTGAAAATATTTTTTTTCATATTATTGAAAATAACAGATTTTTAGGAGTAGAAAAACTGATAAATTGTTGATGCTTATTAATTAAAATGCCTCTTACAAGTAATGTGGTTTTTGTACAACTTGTGGTTTGATAGAAGTGTTATTACTTGGAAAGGCAATATTTTTGTAGTTTTGTAGGTTTGATGCAAATGCATAGTAGAGTCAGACATGTGGCACACACCTCTGGTGTATTAGCCTAAAAATTTCTTTTGAAGTTTTAAGTGATTCAATTGGCTGACTTTACAGAGCTGTTTGTATCCAAGTCTATTTAAAGATAGTTAGATACTTCCAGTGTATCCAGTGTAGACTATTTTCTGAAGATGTACTGGTAAAACTAAAGCATTCCAAGAATTTCTAAAGATAACAGGCAATAACTTCTTAACATATTTGTCAGTCAATAGGGAATGCTTAATTGTGTACTGAGCCTCGTTTGAATAAAGAAATAATGACATATAGAAGAACTGACATCTAAAAGTTATTGGTTGTTGGAGTTATTTCAGTTATATTTGTTCTTTCGGAAAGAGAAAATGTCACAGTGTGCTAAGACCTATAACTAACCCTGTTAAATTCCAGTTGCCCAAAGTTGAAAATAGTTTGAGACAGTCAGTTGGAAACAAAAATTTGAAAGTGACCTTCCCGGTAAGGGGGAACACTTATCTGTTTTACATGCCTTTTACATGCCTTTTACATGCCTTTTACATGCCTTTTACATGCCTTTTACATGCCTTTTACATGCCTTTTACATGCCTTTTACATGCCTTTTACATGCCTTTTACATGCCTTTTACATGCCTTTTACATGCCTTTTACATGCCTTTTACATGCCTTTTACATGCCTTTTACATGCACTTTCCTCATCCCTTACTACTGCCTCCACATGTGGAATAATTTATATTCTTATACAACTGAATTGCAGGTGTTTGAGAAGGCATGAATTTTGTTGTCCAAGTTCCTCAGCAGAGGACATTATTATGTGTGTGAATTTAATACTACAGATATTATGTAGTCATGTGGTAAAAGACTGTATTTTAAAGCATATCCAAGAGTTACTAACGTGCTTCATTTTCTTTGTCACTTTTGTCACACTTATTTGTATTTTTTTTTGTTGTTGTTTGGGACTGTGTGTTTATTCCGTTTTTTTCCTCTGGGTATACAGCTGTATTTTACAGAAGGAAAAACAGGAAAAAAAGAGGCTCACATGTTGGAAGTTTAAAGAAAATATACAAAAAAGGAAAAAATAATATTGGAAGAGATAGAGGAGAAAGAGATTTCATAGGAAAAAATAGGAAATTAAATGAAAAAGAGGGCAAAGGTGGAAGAATAATGAACTGATTTCACTAATATTCTGCATTGAGTCCTGAAGGCATTATTGTGCATGTCATCAAACCTCTGGATAATAATTTTTTTCACATAATTGGCACAATATATAAATTCTACTCCACATTCTACTTTCACTTTGCATTTCTGAGGTTTGTTGAATTTGTTTCTGTAGTTATT
Organism: Sturnus vulgaris; assembly: GCF_052056855.1. NCBI lineage: Eukaryota > Metazoa > Chordata > Aves > Passeriformes > Sturnidae > Sturnus > Sturnus vulgaris. The sequence continues at coordinate 49,785,965 of NC_142245.1, read as the reverse complement.
TTTTTCTCACTTTTTTCCATCTGTAGACCTGCCCCACTTTTAAAAAAAATTTCTTTGGTTTCTTTTCCTTTACTTATCAACTTGAACTGTTTTCCATAGTAAACTTCACCAATTATTGGAAGAGGAGATGAATATGTGATCACATCACTGGCTAGGTCCTTTTCAAACTAGGGAAGTTTAAATTCTGTTTTTGGGGTTGTCACAAAATAATTCGTATCCTAAAAGATATTAGATTCTTTTATGTTTTTTGAATATCTTTGCCCTCTGGCCTAAATTTTTTTTCTCCTTAGACCTATAAAATTCATGGAATTAATCAGCTATTATATCAGCTTGAACCCATAGTTTAGTTAGAAGCAGAGAACAATAATTTTGCATGTTATCTCTAATAACACAAAGTGAACACTAGTGATTTGGTCATTCTTCATCATTTTGTGGGTGAATTAACAGAAGTACTTGCTATTGGCCCACTTATTTTCTATTATATCTTCATCACTAGGAGACAGAGACTTTTATTTGGAGAATGGTTGACAAGGTTATTTTGTGGAATCCTAGCTCAGTTTACTGAGGTGTCTGGTATTGGAGATATCAGTACAGTACTTTGTGTTACCTTTTTGTTTCTTATTCTGGAAACACAGAATTTATATATATATATATATATATATATTTTTTTTTTTTTTTTTTTTTTTTTAACATTTTATATTTTGTGTTGTTTAGTATAGTGTTTTATAAGATACTATTGCAATGCTTAATAGGAGACTTAACTGCAGTCAACATCCCCAGGTAGTTTTTGGGAAGCAAGGGAGATTTCTTACATCACAAGCATTTTCCAGACTGAGACCTAAAGAGGCATTTAAAAAGCTGCTATCTTAGTTAAGCCTCTTTGAAATCATTACCGTTTCTCAGGCATCTGTCATGGCAGCTGAAGAAACAGCAATGAATGCGTGCCCATGATGTGCTACACATATGAGATGAAATATATTTGGAAATATCGGCAATTAGATTAATCTCTGAAACAAATAAATCAGAGCAGTAATAAAATGCTGTGAATGCTGTGTCCATGCTTCTCATATATTAAGTGAGAACTTCTTTTAAATCCAACAGGGGTGTTGGAGAAAGATCATTGTGGATGACACTATGCCTTTCAATGAAGAGGAGAATTTGTTATTACCAGCTACAACTTGCCAAAATGAACTTTGGCCAATGTTGCTGTCCAAAGCGATCATTAAGTTAGCAAATACAAGGTATGTTTTGTCATTTCACTTTTGTTTTGTTTTGTGAAGTCATGTGGTAATAGCAAAAAGTTGATTTAGTATGCATAGGAAATATATTTTACTAATTTTTCATAATGACAATTATACACTTCCAAAAACGGATGCTGTAAATCAGTAAAACAAAATCCTCTATAGCTACAGGAGATGCAGGGTTTCCTTTTTAGATGTGTTTGTAAATTTATTCACAGAAAACTTACAAAGAAAAAGGAGTACTCTCATTATTTGCTTCTTTTGTTTGACATTATTCCTGAAAATTTCACATGTGGCTTTCTGCCAAACAGAAGTACCTGTGAACTTTTAATGAAATTGTTATTGTCAGCATTGACCAGTATTGAAATACAATACAATATTCAATATACAAATAATACAATACAATACTCAATTGAAATACAGTACAATACTCAACCAATATTGAAAGTAGAGTTTTGTGAGCTGCTTTTGATGCCTTTGCTACAGTTGCGCATTTTTTATGATGTAGGGAAGTGATCTACTTCCCTAGAACTGACTGGAAAAGTAGAAGGTGGCTTATGATACAGTGATTGACAATTATGGCTACAGATTCCTATGGAATGAACACCAAGAGTTTAAATGAATAAGCTCGAGAAAATAATTCAAAACACACATCTGGGTAGTGAAGATTCTCTGTTCTCAGCATATGAAGTTATGTTTGTCAGAAGAATATCTAAAGTATGTTTACACAGGCTAAGGAGTTGCCTAGAGCTGCCTGTTAGCAAACTCTGTTTGCAGGAATGTGATTGAAATACTGCATTTCTCCAGAGCAAAAAGGTTAGCCATACAAGTGCTGGCATCTTTGGCCTTGGTCTCAGGAAACCTCTCCAGAGAGTAGCAGTGTCAGTTTGAAAGAGTGAACTTTGCTAGAATGGAAGTAGAACCAACTTGTTGAGAATAACCTGGGAGTTAGAGAAATTGATAAGGAAATGGAAGTTGTAGAATCATAACCCTGTTTTAGTACAAGGGATTTCAAACCTACATGTCCAACTCTGCAACTGTGTGCAAGTATACATGGTATGCTTGCTAACGAAGTTAAAAAAAATGTCATTGTGCCAGAGGGAACACTAAATAATGGACTTGATGCAAAGGCATTTGACTTTGTAGGGGAGTAGTCAGCAGTGGTTTGGAAAACTCCTAAAATTGCAAGTAATGACTTGTTTTTCATCAAACTATTCTGTGTATGGTCTTATTCCTACAGACAGCAGTGTAGACTACAGAGTTTACTGTAGTTGGTTACATTATAATTGTAAAATGTCTGCTTTTGTCTTATAGTATACATGAAACTGGAAGAAGAGAGATGGAGGAATTTACAGTTCTACAAACACTGACTGGATGGATACCAGAAGTTATTCCTCTCCAGTAAGTTCTTCTGTTAAACAATTTATGTGTTAGTTGTTGAATATTTAATTCTATAAGGCATTATGAAAAAATAAAGCCGAGCCCTAAAAGTCCTTCACCATCAGTTTTGGAAAGTAAATGGTTTATAATCCAGGCATTTGGGAAATGTACCTTTGAGAAATGCAATTTTATTGTGTTTTCCTTTGTAAGTCATACAGTTTCTTGTAAAGCTATTTATCATGCTGATGCCTATTCTTTATAAAATTAATTTAACTGATATTAAACAGTGTGATGAAAACAAGGCTAAAGAAATCTATGTTTCCTTTAGTATACCTTTAGTTTAAAAATGTCTGCTGATAATAATAATTTAATATCTGAATATACCATAGAAATTATATGTCATGAATTTGGAAGTAATCAATGTCAGCTGGGATGGTGTTTTCACCCTTTAAATTGTAACAGTTGGCAGACTTTTAGTTTCAACCAAAAATAGTGTTTCCTACCTACAATAACATTTTTCTCATTTCTTATGTGGTTTATGTTCATTTTCTATTTTTAAAGAAACACATTCTGACTTTTCAGCTTGACATTCTTTTTACTAAAAGAATTATCCGAAAACTGATACGGAATATTTAGACTTTTTCTTTTGAATATCACCATTCTGCCTTTTGATATATATATTCAAATTAATATATAGAAACAAATAGTTATGGTTTATGTATAATATACTTAGATATAATTGTTTCTTTATAACCATATTTCACTATCAAATAATTTCAGTCAAAGAATATTTTATTCCATTTTTTAGTAATTTTAATGTCTCAAGCTATGCTTGCAATTTAGGTTTTTGGTATATTTGTGTCCTACAGTAGTGTGTGTGTAGTTCATGGACTTAAAAATCTAAGTAGCCCTAAATTTTATTTCTTTCTATAGTTAGTTTCACAACTTCAACAGCAAAAACAGTATTCACTTTTTACAAATACATTATATCACAGAATATGAAAATGTCTTTGGAATAGTAGTATAAGATGATTTTAGCTCATTTTACAATCACTTATTTTACTGTTTAAAAAAGTTGAATGCAGTTAGATTGCATGAAACCCATTCATGACCCTGTTTGAGATTATTTCTAGAATCACTGAATTTCTGTGGAAAACCAACATGACTGCAACTGTTATATTATATCAAAAACTTTCCAGTATGGAAATACCTTTGAGAAGCTTTTTAATATACAGACCTAGAATCACAGTATTATATGGTGTAGTCATAAAGTGATCTGCAAGTTTCTCTGCCACAACTTCTATCTGCTAAAAATCTTGAGAAAGGATGCTTTATTTGCATGCGTCTCTGCCCACGATCTTTTTTTATGGGTCTTTCCATAAACTGTCTCAACAAATATTTCTGATACAGAGTGCGTTCTATCTACTAAAATAATCCAGTAGCATTTTTTAGAGTTGGACTGTCAGTTGTGATATAGTGCTATCTTAATGAAGATCACACATTGACCTCTTATTGGAAACATCCTTACCGTTGACATACACATTTGTGTTTTCTCTTAAAGGCCTGAATACTTGGACAAAGTTTGGGGCTTTTTGAAAGAGATTGTACCAGAATTCAAGTTGCCAGAGAAGAAGGCTCCAGAACCTGAGATTACCGAGGATGGCACAAAACCTGAAGAGACCAGAGAGTCAGAGTTAAAAAGTCGAGTTTCATGTATGAGTAAGCCATCAGATGTAACTGAGAAACCAGAGACAGCCAATAGAATTAGCAAAGGTCTGTAATTTTACATAGTCTGATCTTTGTAGGCCAACCATAAATGAGGTTAACATAATCTGTTTCAAATAAGTATATTTTGCATATATTGCCACATACAACATTGTGGGTTTGTTGTTTCACTGAATATGTTGCAATGATGTAAATCCAAAATACTTTTGTTTTAGCTATAGATTTCATTAGAAGCAGTACTAGTCTGTTGTTTTATAAAAATAGATTCACTTTCTGGCAGAGATTTTTTTCAGCTTCATGTCACAGCCATTTCTCCAAAGTCTGGTTCGATACCAAAGAATGGTATCGCAGAGTGATACCATTCAGAGAGGTTACAGTTTCTCCAAAGGCAACCCTGCTCTGCCCATCAATTAATTATACATTTCATAATGACATGTTGTAAAGTGTGATTACATACAGAGTTATGACAAATATGTTCTAATGTCTATCTGTCTATCTGCATTTTTATTTATTGCAGTTTTTATTTTATGCTACTAGGTATCGACAATAATTTTCTTCAAGAGCTGCTAATTCTGTTTACATTTAAATGAAAAAACTTAGATCTAGAAACTTGTATGTTCCAGTATATTATTCTTCATTGTTTTTATATGAGACTGTTTGTTTTAGTTTCTGTTTTTAACTTGAAGGCATGGATGCAATTTCATAACACTTCTCATGCCTTTGGAGAGTACAGATCATATGCTAAAATTTCTATTTCTTCCTAGATTTTTGGAAAAATCTTTGACTTCCTCACCTTGAATCCCAAATACTATGTCCCAATGTCAAAAGTTATATAAGTCTTGGAAATTACCTGTCTGAGGTGGTATTCTGTCTTCTAAGGAAATCTTGCTATCATTTTGACCCAGCCATCAGTGTGGGAAATATTTCAGATTTAGAATGGACATGTCACTGGGAACAGCACTGTTGTTCATTCAACAGGGTGTTGTAATTTTTTCCCCAGAAAACTAAATAAATTTAATCCTGCCTAAGACTTAAAAATTCTATTAGCAACTGAAATAACTAAGAATCTGGGAACCACTGGGTCATGATACAGCTCTGTAATCTCCAACTCTGAGGCTAAAAGCTTTGTTCAGATGTTCTGTTGATGTTTGGGATTAATGTTTGGATGACACAAATCCATCCATGTCACCATGAGAGATAAGGACCTGGGGGTCCTGGTGGACAACAAGCTGTCCCTTAGTCAGCAGTGTGTCTTGGAGTCAAGAAGGCCAATGATGTCCTGGGATACATTAGGAAAAGCATTGCCATCAGGTCAAGGGAGCTGATCCTGCCTGTTTACTCAGTTCTCATTTGAAATGCTGTGTCCAGTCCTGGGCTCTTCAGCACATTAGAGATGTGGAGCTCCTGGGCAGAAAGGGCAATGAAGATGATTGGGAGACTGGAGCATCTCTTATGAGGAAAGGCTGAGGAAGCTGGGCCTGTTCAGCTTTGAGAAGAGACAGCTGAGAGGAGATATCATCAATGTGTATAAGTACCTAAAAGGTGGGTTCCAAGAAGGTGAAAATAGGCTCTGTTCTTTGGTGCTGAGCAGTAGGAAAAGAGGTAATGGGCAGAAACTGGTGCACAGGAAGCTCTACCTGAACATGAGGAAGAACTTCTTTACCGTGTGAGTGATCAAGCAGTGGAACACATTGCTAAAGAGGTTGTAGATGCTCCCTCGCTGGGAATAGCCTTAAACTGGAGATATTCAAGAACTCTCTGGATGCAATCCTGTGCCATGTATTCTAGTATGACCCTGGTGGAGCAGGGAGGTCAGACGAGATGACCCACCATGGTCCCTTTCAATCCGAACCATTCAGTGATTCTGTGAAGCTGTGTTGTGCAGTCGACACAAAGGAAGGAAGGAATGCCATCCAAAAGGACTTGGACAAATTTGAGGACTGGACCCATGAGAATCTAATCAAGTTCAGAAAGTCCAAGTGCAAGGTGCTGTACTTGGATTGAGAAAATCTGAGGCATGAGTACAGACTGGAAGAAGAACTGAGAAGAGCCCTGTGGAGAAGGACATGGGGGATCTGGTGGATGAGAGGCAGTACATGAGCCAGCAGTGTGTGCTCACAGCCCAGAAAGGCAAATTGTATCCTAGGCTGCATCCAAAGCAGTGTGGCCAGCAGAATGAGGAAGGTGAGTCTCCCGCTCTACTCTGCTCTTGTGAGACCCCAACCTGGAGTGCAGCATTCAGCTCTGGGGGTCCTAGCACAAGAAAGACATGGACCTGTTAGAACAAGTCCAGAGGAGGGCCACTAAGATGATCACAGAGCTGGAGAACCTCTCCTGTGAAGGCAGTCAGAGAGCTGGGATTGTTCAGCCTAGAGAAGAGAAGGCTTCAGGATGACCTTAGAGCACTTTCCTGTACCTAAAAAGAGGGCCTGACAGAGAGCTGGAGGCTTTTACAAGGGCATGTAGTGAGAACAAAGGTGAATGACTTTAAACTCACAGAGGGCAGGTGTAGGTTGAATATTAGAAGGAAATTCTTTCTGAGGATAGTGAGCTCCTTACACAGGATCCCCAATGAAGTTCTGTTTGCCCAATCCCTGGAAGTGATCAAGGCTAGGATGGGACTTGAGCAGCCTGCTATAATGGAAGGTGTCCCTGTCTACAGTGGGGGGTTGGAGCTAGATGATCTTTAAAGTCCTTTCCAGCCCAAGCCATTCCATGATTCTATGATTGGGGTTTTTTTTTCCCATTTAAGAAGTCTTTTTCTGTAGTCCAAGTTCTAAGGCTTCAAGGAGTGTTTGGACTGTGGGAGACTTTCTACTTCCATGTCCATTGGGAATTTATGCATTGTCTGTGTGAATTTTGTTTTGTAATTAGTGATGCATGAGAGCAAGAACATGAAGAAAATATTTGGCACAGTGCCAGAAACACAATAATTTCTTACATTGTAGTAAGGATATAAAAGTTGTACAATAACTAAAAGGTGGGACTGAAGCCTTCCTGGCTCCTTCTCAGTAAATCTTCATTTACATCTTATAGACTACTTTTTATTTTTATTTATTTTAATTAAGTTACATTAATTTTTTTATTGTACCTCAGCTCTTGACTTCAGAGAGTTTGTGGTTGATTGTTTTCCAAAATTTATCTAAAATTTTATTAAAGCATTTGCACTTTATGACTTTTGATGACTGAAAGTTTTTATCTGAGAAAAAAAATTAATCTTTATTTTGCTTAATAGAAAAAGCAGAGCAGAAAAAAGTAGGAAAGAAAAAAAAAGGAGGAGAGAAAGAAAAAAGCAAGGTAGCACTTCAGTCTCCAGAAAAGTTGGCAAAAGCCCAAGGTCTTCAGGACTTAACAGAAAGTAAGTCCTATTGTTTCAAAGCTAAAAATACAGACAGGAGTTATATGTAAAGCAAAAGGCTTTGCTTTAATTTGATTTTGAACTTAACTGGGGGGAGGTTATATTTACTTTTTAAATTTTGTTTAAATTGTAGTTACTTATAGCTCACATTACACATTGAAATAATTCTAACCTAATCTGCAACATAGATTAAGAATAGTATATTGCAGTACTTTGTTTTAGTGGAAAACTGTCTTATGGTTGTTCTGTGTTTAAAAAAGAACAATCCTTCCTCTTTCATAATTTGTTTTTTCCATATCCATTTTATACGCAGAATTGCAATTGGAAAAAGCAATTTTTGTCAAAGGGCGGGGGAACCGGGGGGGCAGGGGGTGGGGGGGGCAGAAATATTTGTTAGAATTCACTCCAAGATGTAAATCTTAATTTTTTAATCTTTGTCCAAGAAATACATAATCATGAATTTAATTCCTGTATTGATATATTCATAAGAGCATAAAAGTTAAGTAAATTCTTGCTTTGTGCATTTATATTTAATGTTAAAAAAACCTCAAGAAAATACATTTTAAACAAACCACAAATACTAATCAGACAGCTGAACAATCAACTAAGATATTTCAAATTTACTAGCATAAACTATAGATCTTCACAAATGCACAAAAAGCTCATATGCTCTTAGCTTTGCATTTGTTTGGATACATGTGGCATTTCCACATGGCTAGCAGCAAAAAACAGTTATTAGCTGGAATAATTTGCAGTTTCAAATCAGTAGGTGAGAATAGGTAGAATAGGTAGGTTATTTCCTAAGGGAAATTACTTCAAAGTAAAAATGAAATTTACTACATAAATGGTATCCCTGCTTCTTGATTTAAATCCTGATTAAAATTAGTGTTTTAAATAATTTTAAACTACAGCAAACCAAGATTGTGGTTTGTCATCAGAAAATATATTTCTTTTAATTCCTACCTTACATACCACTAAATGAGTTAAACAGCAGTACATTTTAAAATATATTGCAGGAATGTAGTTTGCTTCAGTGTAGTAGGTGTGGAATAGGAAATGGAGTGTTTCATGTGAATATAAGTAATGTGACTAACTAGTACTCAAGCATGTCATGGAGAAAAGGAAGCAAAAGGATCCAAGATATTCTAGAAATTGTGAAAAACTAGTTAAAGAGCATTAAAAAGAAAGAGGCAGTGCTTTCATATGAAAAATTACATGATATTTAGATCTTTATTCTACCACTTAGAGCACAGTTTATGCTTTTTTCTGAAAAGCAAATAGTGTCGTGTGAAGAGATTATTTAGAAATATTATTAATTCAGGGCTCAAGTACACTGATCAGAGAACTCTTTTATCCTAAGTTTGAACTACAAAATACTTCTGGAGGAGAGTAAGAGGTAGGTATCTCTATACTAACAGAGCAAATTTATGATTATTAGACTGCAAGGGGAAAAAAAGGAATTGGTGTGTTTGAAATAACACTGAATTATGATGCATTTTTGTTGTGAGAGTGTAGCCAGTAGAGGGAAATCCTGCAGGCTTTATGAGACACAGTCTGCAGAGTGGCCTAGAACAGTAGAACCATTGTTGTGCTTAAAATAACATCTGACACTAGGTCTTGATTCAAAGTCAGACTCCTGAGGCAGTAGTTGTAAAAAGTTCCTGAACTGTTCTGGTGGAATTTTGTAACAATGACTTTATTTAAGGCAGCAATGGGTGGGTTTTTTTTTTGTTTTTTTTTTTTGTTTTTTTTAATTATAAGTGATTTGAAAAGTGTTTCATTCCCAGCATGATAAAAGTGCTTTTTTTCCCCTGCTGCTGAAACTTTCCCTCTACCTGTTGACTGTTGACATCAGGGAAATTTTTCTTCTTTGAGATAAATATGGACTATTTCTAAAGAGATATTTAACTACTCCAAATATTATTTATATTTTACTTTTAAAATGCAAAACCACCTGTATTCATTGCATTGTATATTCACGACCTTGTTATTCATGATGCATTGAAGTACCAGTTACTTCTAAATACTTGGAGATTTCTCTTGCAGGGTTTTAATTTTGTGTGGGCTATAATGTTGTGGTTAGTTGATGCTGTCTGGCAGCTAAGCTGCCACCCATCCACCTGCTCACTCCTCACAGTGGGATGGGGCAGAGAATGAGGACTGAACTTGTTTTCCTATTCATCCAGTTGTGTGGATCCAGCTGAATAACAAGCCCTTGACATGATCCGTCTGAACTCTTCCTGAGGGCAACCAACTCTTTGGATCCTTTGACTTATCAGTCAGACAGTCTTCGAGAAGTTTTGGCAGACAATAAGTTCCTGCTCACCCATTGTGCATTTTCCACTCAGCAGCTTTTTCTTCTGGTAACAAACCTTTCATACTTAGTGTATCCCCTTGTTTTATGAGCCCTTTTTACAATGAAATGATATGACATGAGATGAAGTACTGTGAGGTGAGGGTCCAAAGTGATGCAGGGTCCCCCAGGCAGGTGCAAAGAAGAGCTGCTTTATTGTAAAAAGCAGGCCTTTTTAAGCAGTCAGGCCTTTATCAGTTACATACTTTTAAATCATAACAAACATAGTTCAACCAACCAGCATACACCACAATGTGAACAAACGATGGTTAAGTAACTTACTTTTCTACATCTAATTCAGCTGAGTCACTTTCCCACAGTCCTTTTCTACTTAGCCAAAGTAGCAGGCCTGAGCCATGATTTTACAAGGCCTTCTCTTTGTAATGTTTTACCTGTATATGCAACAAGGTACTCAGTTGCCTCGTTCCTACAAAGAATCACCGCTTTGCTTTTATTTAGATTTCCAAACTACTGAGTTTTCTTCAGTAATTTCTGAACTGCAGGAAAGGGTACATTATTCCATTTGAAAGGGTACTAGCTAGGAATTTGGGAGTTTGTTCTAAAAATCAACCATGTATTTTGAAAATCTCATTGTGCCTTGATACAAATCCTGTCACTAAAGAAAATATTTTCTATGTCACAGGAGTGTTGAGATTATTATCATACTTAGAAGTTTTTGAAATTAAACAAGTAGACTTGTAATCATCAGAGTCAATGAGATAAACGTCACATAACTGTAACATTCTTCTATTTTTGCTTTTACCTATTCAAGAGTTTTCATTTACAAGATGGATTCAAGCCTAATGTTTTGGTTTTTCAAATGCATATCATCATTCTGCAATACTTATGTCAATTCTGAAGAGCACACAAGTTATTTTTCTGAAAACTAAAAAATAGCTTCCAATATGCAAAGCTATTCCATGTCTATCACAGCAGCAGAAGTTGACGTCTGAGCTGCACACCTGATAATCAGGATGTTGAAAGCCAGCTGATGTGTTTTCATAGGATGGTTTGGGTTGGATGGGGCATTAAAGATCATCTAGTTCCAACCCCATCTTCCATCTTCCACTAGGCCAGATTTCTCACAGCCCTCCCCCCATGCAACCTGGCCTAGAGCACATCCAGGGATGGGGCATCCACAGCTTCTCTGAGCAATCTATTCTGGTGCTTCAACATCCTCACAGTAAAGAATTTTCTTTTTACATCTAAGCCAGCCCTCTGAAAGAAGGGTCAGTTAAAATAATTGCCCTTTGTTCTATCACTCCATGGCCTGAAGAATCTCTCTTCATCTTTCTTGTAAGCTTCTCTTTAAATACTGGAAGGCTACTCTAAGATCTCCCTGGAGCCTTCTCTAATCCAGGCTGAACAACACAAACTTTTTCAGCCCTTCTTCATAGCAGAGGTTCTCCAGCCCTCAGATCATCTTTGTGGTCTTCATCTGGCGTCGTTACTCCTTGGAAAGTTAAACTACACCATCATCTCTTGTTTGAGGGACAAATATTTAAAAGAAACATTAGTGAGTGAGTGAGTGAGTGAGTGAGTGAGTGAGTGAGTGAGTGAGTGAGAAAATTCTTTGCAAGTCATATGCAAAACATATGATGAACAAAACCAGCTAAGATCTATTAAAACCAACAATTTTTATTCCTGGCCTTTCTTTTTAAGTGGTTGGATATGTATTTTACATGGATCAATTAAAATCTTATTTTCCCTTCTCAAAGGGACTGAAGCATTTGTTCAGGTTGTTTAATATTCATTGTCTGTAAATGAATTTGCAAATCTGCAAGTGTGAAACATAAGTAGCTACATAGATTCAGAATTTTTTAACAAAGCACTGTGGAATTCTTATATCCACACTGATGGATAGAAATAATAGGCTTTGCTGAATCTGTTTTGTTGTACTGTATATGATAACATTTTTCATCTAATAATGCAATTTTATCAAGGCTATCAGTTTTAGCCAGTTTCACCAAATGCTGAATCCACACTAATCATCATTACAATTGGTGCCAAATAATTTGCATACATCATCCTCATTTTTTGTACAGAATAAAGATCAAACAATATGTAATTTTTAAAGCTATTGGCATAATGTACTAGTATTGTTATAGTATTATTAAAGTGGATACAGTGTGCCTGGTTAATCATTTGCATGCTCTAATAATTTGTTCACTGCTGTTTATTGCCTGCCCTGCAGACATTTTATTTCACAACCCATCTGGACTGAGTATGACAGCTTTACATTCCACCTGGTATTTGATTAAATACTTTTAGTTGAGAAATACTTCTCACATGCAATGAGATCAGTATGCCTTGTGGCACATAGTGTTCTGTAACACACAGGACATCGTAGCTAATGTTGCTGTGTTTGTAATAGATCAGATATATTGGTAAGGACTGAGATTTAAGTTAATTATAGCCTTGCTTTTGAATAAGTTGAAACCCACAACTAATACAACAACTGTGTTTAACATGGGAATCACAAGCATGCAGTGAGAAAAACTAAGAATCCATTGGAAAGTACTCTTACTTGCCTTTAGCTTATACTTAATTGGGTAATTTAATTCCTGGAATAATATTTCAAGTGCAAAGATATTGTACTTTGAGAATAAAATGTTGCATATCCTCTAAATAAATAGGTTTTAGGCCTGATAAATAATATTTTTCAGACTTTTGTCTGTTTATATGCAGATAGCTTTGTTTTATTTCATTTCACAGAAAATACCTATTCTTAGTGCAACTTCCAGTTGAATATTTACTAAACATAGGAAGCAATTATCCTATATTTGAGGTGAAGCTGAAGGGATCAATGACAGACACAGATAATTTTACTGGAGTGTTAGATGGGGATAGAATCATAGAATCATTTATGGTCAAAAAGATCTCCAAGTTCATTGAATCCAGCTGTTAACCTGTACTGCCAAGCCCAGTGCTAAACCATGTTCCTAAGTGTCACAGGTACACATCTTTTAAATGCCTCCTGGAATGATGGCTCAACCACTTCCTTGGGCAGGCTGTTTCAATGATTCACAACTCTTTCTGTGAATCAATTTTTCATAAAAAAGCATTCTGATGAAAAACAGGTGTCACAACCTGTGTACTGAAATACTGCCTCCAAGTTTTCTGAGATGACTAAGGAAAAGTAGAGAGAAATAGGTACCTTTCTTTTTTACATGTCTTTTTGGTAAATCCAGAGACATATATTTCAATTATAATGTTTTACACTTTCAGCTTGAATGAACTGACTGTCAGACATCCTTGGCTTCTCTTCATCATTCAGGAATTAGCAATGGCTTCTTTCACAGATAAGGGTGGGAGATGATAATATGGTTGCCTAGTACAACAGATTTCTAGGGTTAACGAAGTGAATGTGCCCCTGTTCCTATTCCTTGTCTATAGCAGAATTATAGGCAAAACAAGCTTCTATAAGGTAAGTGCAATAAGAGCTTCATAATTTCTGAGGCAGCCATCATTACCTCTATTTTTTCATCTGCTTGACAGAAATGAGAGCAGCAACCCTGTTTTACAGGCACTATGTTTCTCACATTACTTATCTCAGTCTCCATATCCCTTGGCAGCAGTGGCCAGAGCTCTGGCTTTGGATCCTTTTGTTGGCAAGATCAAATTTTACCTTCAGTGGTGAGAAGCGTTTAACTAGTACTGACCAATCGGGATGTTTTTACTTCATCTACACAGATTATGTCTATTGTTTTCTTTATGCTAGTATCTAAAATTTGAGGTAAAACAAGGAAACAATGTTAAAAGCCACCTCTGACGTGTCATATTTTTAAATTGTAATTTCTTTTATTCATTTATGTAACGTAAGTAAAACATGCAAATGCTGTTGATTTAAATGAGTTTTTCCTATCCATGGCTTCATTTCAAAGTGCAGTACACTGAGGTCTTCTTTTGAATAAAGTAATAGTCAGACAAAGAAAATAGTAATAAAAATAAGGCAGAGAAAGCACAATAATTTAGTGTGAGGTACAGCTACACTTTTTTACTGTTTACTTTGTTCTAAAGTATTTTGACGTTTTCTGTGTAGAATCGCCCACACCAGCCCAGCCAGAAATGGTCGTGTACGCTGGCTGTACACCGCTGCATTTGTTTGAAGAGGATATTTTTTTATTAACACGAATGGTAAGATTCTGTGCTGTCAGGACGGGAAAGCGTTGCTTATTTTGTTATCAGAGTGTTTCATTATGTTGCAACAATGTTGTAACAAAAAATAATACAATTAGCTCAGTGAAACAGCCACTAGATGATGACTACCAGTTAAATTTATATTTGGTACTTCTGTATTCTGAACATGCATTTTCCTGCCAAAGCCTGCTGATTTTACTCGGTTTTCCTCCACTTTCCTCAGGATGCCAGCAGCTGAAGTCTCCTGGGAGAGACTAGATATGGACTAGAAAATGTATCGTAATGAGATAATTCTGAATGGAAAGTCTAATTATTTTAAGGGCTACATGAAAAACATTAATTTTAATTTTTTGAAGACTACAGTTAGGACTCCCTGATATACATTTTCCAGTATGTTCTTTGTTGTTATATAAGAAATAGCATGTTTATACCAGTTTCTATCATTGGTATTGCAACTGGTGAAAGCAGCTTGAGAAATTGTAACTGTATTACAGCTGGGGTAAAAACACCACTTAATTTTCCACTTAGTCACTCACATTCCTCAGAAAGCTTTTTATAATGCCAGAGCAAGCTTTCTTGAGTTGATTGTTAATTAGGTTTCCTTTTTTTGTACATTTAAATCATATCTCTCATAATTAGATCATTACATTTTAAGCTGCCTTCTCAGGAAACTGGTGAGCTTCATAGAGTAAAGAAATTTCCAGAAATGGTTTGCAGGTGTCATGCTTTAGTGCACTTAATTCTTGCACTATTTTCTTTTTTAAAATTGTGCTGTGTATTTTATGCAATTTTGAAGATTAACTTGTTATTTGTGATATTGTTTTAATTTATTTTAATTTAAAGTCTCAGTCAATATTGTCTCTTTGGTAATAGTAAATAATGCTAGTCATCAAAAACCAAAGTAGAAGTAGGGACATGGGCTTATATCTTTCCTGCCACTTAACACCGTGAGTCTCAAACTTGGCTATTGGGATATATATTGTCTATAGGGATATAGAGATTACTGAAAAAGAGGCATGACAGACTAAATAGGATGAGACAGATGAATCTATATGTCTAAACTAGTATTTTACTAAAGACTTGATAGAAAAATGGAAGTTGACAGAAGTTAAATATAGAAGTGTAGAGGATTTCTTATGGATAAACGCCCCCCATTTTCAATCTGTATTCAAGGGCTGAGACAAACTACACTGATTGAAATAAAGTATAGAAAATGGATTCACTGGGATAAGAGTTGCTCCCTAAACTTGGAGAAAATTTTGTCATTGACTGCAGTTGTGCCAGAATTTCCCTCCTGAATTTTGGTAGTACCCCTTTTAGCTTTGCTTTCTTGTATGGATTTCCTTGAATTGTTGTGGCTTGAATTTGTCTTAGTTTATTCAAATAAAATGAAAAAAAAATCATTAATTGAGTCTTACAAGTGTGTAGTGTACTCAACAGCTAAGTTCTCCTTTATGACACCTAACTGGATAGCTTCAAAATCCTTTCTAATCTTGGAAGTTTCAACTGGCATTTTTAATTTAATTCGTTCCCCACTCTTGAAATAACTGACAACCACAAGAACATTCTTCTCTACAGAGTTCATAAATACAGAACCTAAGGAACATTTTAAAATTAGTCAAAGTAATCAGAGACTTGTGATGAGTATGTTAAAGAAATAAGCTATTGGTGATTTATTTAGGATGCAAAAGAAAGTGTGCTTTTAAAACCTAAATTATGTACAAATCTTGTAACAGAACTTTAGTTGTGTTAAGTATTAGACCATTATTATTTGAGTGGGAAGAGCACCACTCAATGTCCACATCTAAAATTGCTCTTAAGTCTGTTCCTAAGGGCTTTGGTATACAGGTCAGCTGAAGTGTCTTTAATCTGTTTTATAAATGAGCCATCAAATAAACTTAGCTTTAATGATGTGTTGCTTCAAAGGAATACATTACGGAGTTTTTATAAGTTATCTAAAAGACCAATTGATTTTAGAATTCTGCCACTTCATAAATTCAGCATGAAGTAAGGACTTTTTCCCTCAGAAAGTATTTTTAAGTATGATTATTTAAAAGAAAATGTTCTACCTATTGCTTTCTTACATATTCATTCTCTTCACTTGTATGCTATGGTTATATAAATAAGTTTTAAAAAGTGATGCATCTGTTATGAAAAGTAAAATACATGTAAACGCTTCTAAGTATACTTTTTGTGCTGAATATAAAATTCTAATCAGCATGTTTTTGGATAGTCTTGTCAGGTGGACTATATTAATTTCATTTTGTTATACAAGCTATTAGATTCCTTTGTGTGCATACTGTTCTTGTTTGTTAGACAAATATAAGGAGAAAGACGATCTGACCCAGTCAGGTTATCCTTCCATGTTTCACAGGCTGATTCTTCAGAGAAGATGAGGCAATATGGGCTTTCCCATATACACAGCCATCCTGTCCTGATCACTAGAACTAGGTCCAGTCCTCTGGTAGCACCGCCAGAACCACCACCACTCCCTCCTTGGAAGCTTTTCCGTCAGAAAAAGCAAGTTGTTGTGACATCTGAACCACAAGGTTTGTCTACTAAAAACTCCAAAATAAGTTTTTAATTACATTTTAATTATTTCAGGTCCATACTTATAATCTGTTAGCTTAATTTCAATTGAACTCAATTTTGTATTACTTCCTCTTAGCCATATCTCCTACATGCTTTGAGAAGTGTCTTAATTTATGTTGAAAAAAGCACTCGAGTGGAGCAAATGAAGAGGGGATGTTACCAAAGTAACACAGAAGCTCTCTGATGCAGAGCCATGAAAGCTTCTGAACACCTTTTAAAATTTTAAAGTATGTGGCTAGTCCTGCTGCATCAACTCATGGTTTAGAGTAATTTTTTCCTAGGGTTTGTCTGTACTGCATAATGGAGTTAGATGCATGATATGAGATAGCTTGAGCTATGAAAGTGTTACAGGCTAGCAAACTATACTGGGATAAGAAATTAAGGAAATTGGCAAAGGCAAAAAGTGCTGCCACAGTTGTTTTGAGCTACCCTGGACAACATTACACATAAGTTAGGCACAATTTAATACTTCACAGGCTGAGGATCGGGTGTAAAGCATTTATTTTTTCATTATTTATCACCTTGAACCACCCCTGGTTTTTCTATTTTATTCAAGTGAATGGGGTGATACTTGGAAAATTATTTAGGGGTGACGAATCCCCATTGGAAATTATTTCTCAGCATTAACAGTATTAAATACTTTTATGAATGTTTTTAACAATTTAACAAGTTGCTTTTTCCTCAGAGCCTGTGGTAGAGAAACCTGAAAAACACGTTGAGATCGCTAGCCTATTTTTTAAATACAAACTGAATATTATCAAAACACCAACAGACACGTAAGTATATAATGTAGTTTCAGCATTAGCATTGTGAAAGTGCACTGTGAAAATGCAATGGCTAATCTTTACTTGTGTCACGGGGAAAAACTGCTCAGATCACGTCTGAAGTACATCAGGACAAAGCACTCTGTTGTATTGCTGCCATGTAATTAATCAGCTATCAGTGAACTATGCATTTAGGATCAATATCAGCAATACAACAGTTAAATTTGTGTACTAGACACTCACAAAATATTATAAACACCTAAAAACTTCTGATTAGCAACTTCCTGTAGCTAATCCCAAGGAGTTCTAATCAGGCACACAGATGCATACATATGCAATTATGCTCACCCTCCTGTCTTTGAGGCTCACAAACACCTCCTGTTTTGGGAGTGCAACACAATTTCTGTTGGAGATGCGAGTCCCTGGGCTTCGCTGTTTTTCCCCACAATCTGCTCATGTTTTCACTGCTGAGAAAGCTTCCCAGGGGGTGGCAGTGCACACAAGGGTCCCCACTTGTCACACCCAGTGCACACAGTCCCCTTGGCAGACGCACACGTCTCAGGGCTTCTGACATTGGAGGATGGGGAGTGCTGTTAGGCAAAGACACATGACCAGAATATCTACCCAGTGGGTCCAAAGATGCCCAGAATTTTTGCTAGATTACTTTTGCCAGAAATATGAATATTCTTTGATGTATTTCAAATTTTTCCTCAAACTACTCGTCTTTTTAAATTCTAACACGTAACAAGGAAATAATTGACTAGCCACTCAGTATTTTCATGGACATCACAAGTTTAATATGGAATACTTAATGTTTATGAATAAAAGAGGCTATTCTGTCTTCATGATAGTTGTAACAACAAGCCTGAGAGTGCAGGTGAAGAAGCTCATGGTCAAAAAACAGCTTTGTAAAAATGCCTTGTGTTAAAGACTGTTTGGAAGTCCTATAAACCCTTGAAAACCAAAGTCTTTATATAGTGTTTCTTAGAGAAGTTTCAGAAATTGTTGTATACATGACTCCTAGTCAGTATTCCATGATCAGCATAATACTTGCTCCCTGGCATGAAAAGAAAGATTACCAGAAAGTGTATCAGAACTGTGTTTATTTTCCTAGGACACACTTGCATGATGCACTTCTGTCAGACTTCTGCTTATGATGTGAAGATTTAGGCAAGTTCTAGAATTATTAATTCTGTCTCTCTTATTCTGACTGAGCTTCTGTCATGAAGCATTGAATGCATCTTACACCCAGTGTACACAAAAAGGTTTATGTCATTTTGGAGGATATGCCTTTTCTTGAGACTGAGTCCAACAGCAGGTTGCAAATTGTTGAACTATGTATTTTAGGGTATGTACTGTGTATATTTAGTGTGTGTACACCCTTTGTTGAGTACATCTTTGAATAAACCAACTAAATTACATATGTGGCAGGTTATGATGATTTTGATCATCATAATTGATGACTGATAGTTGCTTCTGGGTTCCAACAAAACCACTTAGATATTTTAAAATTTTTTTAACAGCAGCATTTGTCCATGGAAGGCATGTCCTTGGAATATTCTGGAAATGTAATTGTTGTGCTGATACAGCTGCATTTTGTTAGTTAGAAGCCCTTAAATTGTTTGTCTTCAAACAGTAGGAGTAGAAATACATAATGCTCTAAGCAATTAACAGGCTATCAAAACTATGAGAGATTGATAATGAAGATGTTGAAATATTTACATTTTAACAGATTTTATATTGCTTTTTCATATTTGATGGATTGCTTCATGGTCAACTTACCCCATTTGGGGAAGGATAGTTTATTTAATGTTTTAAGTTCCATGACAATTAGCTAATTTAATCTTTGTGATTTAATTAACAGGTAGTAGCCAAAAATATATAGCAGGTATTAACATTTCATTAAAGTAATATTGCTGTGTAAATAAGATAAGGGACTTAAATACATAATTGGGACTGAAGGTTTTTAATCTCTTCCTTTTCTTCTAATAAATTATTTTGAAATGCTAAAAGGCAATATAATTGTGACTTTTACTGCAAAAGATCTTGATCTTTCCTTGCCTCAGTCCTTAAAAAGGGGGCTAGGTAACAAGTGCTTAGATTTTAATTTGTTCTTTATTGCTATAATAGCATAATTACACACTTAATTCTAATTAGCATGTATGCAAAATTGTTTTGGTCTTGTTCTTCTTGTCCTTCACTTAATAAGCAAAGAGTTACTTTTATTTCCTTCAGTTTTTACTCCTGCCTCCAGTGAAGTCAGCAATGTAGCTTACTTTTGCTAGTACCAGAATAGGCCTGCACAGGTTTCCTTGGTTATCCTGTGTTTTAGCAGTCTGGTAGCTATGGAGACCCATTTTGAGGGAAAAGAAAAGAAAAGTACTCTGACACAAAACTTTTTTTTTTTTTTTTTTTTTTTTTTTTTTTTTTTTTGTCTTATCTCCATTCAAGTAGTATTTTTTTCTTGTCTAAGTGCCATAGTAATTTATTCATTTCTGACATTATCATCTAGTTTTCACCTGGCTTGGGTTTTGATTTTTTGAGGATTAGTTAAGAGGCCTCCTTTCTATCATAAGTTTGTGTGTAGTGCCAAGTCAGTAATGACAAGAAATATATGAAGATATGGATTCTGTGCTGCCCTAGGGATCTTTCAAAATAAAGAAGGCACAAATTATTTTGATGAAATTCTGTTAAGAATAGTTATGAAGACTGTCATTTGAAAGAAAATGTATGGATTAAAGTGTTTGTGTTCTCTTTTATTATTTAGCCACTTTCCACAGTCTACCCTCAAAAAAGGATTTCATTCTATAACCCATCTCACTTCTGTTACTGAAACTGATGAAAGTGACAGCAATGGGGATATGAATCCAAATGGGAGACACTCAAATGCAGATTATTCTCAGGTATAAAATATTTCTATTTTTTTAACTTGACCTAGTTTTATATTACAAAGGATAGTGAAATACAAAATAGAAGCTAGTTAATACTGAAATATATGTTTTCAAAGACATTTCAGAAAGCTTTTTCCCTTGCTATTGAAGTAACTTCCTTACCCTTTCCACTTTATAGTTATATAAAGTTATAACTATATATATAGTTATATTGATGTATTATGTGTGAAATCTTTATTAATACCTTTTCCTTTAGCTTTCTTTTTTTTTAAATTTTCTCTCAGATTGTAAAAGTTATATTGCTAAGACCGTCTTTGTTTTGCTTGTTAAAATCCTTTTGATGGGAGTATCTTAAGAAGATAGTCTGCGGTGTTTAATATAAATGTTTTTTATATTATGATTAGTTTATTTTGGCTACAGTGCAAGATGTACCTAGGCACATATAAAAATGTAAACTGTATTAAAACATGCCTTAAAATGGCATCATCATTTAGGACTTAATGGAAAGACTTCTGGCTAGATCTGGAAAAAGAGGAAAGATTTTACTGCTTAGTTGGCCTGCTCTTAAATTTGAGAAGCTCTGCGTTCTAAAGGAATCCTCAACTATGGTTTAGACCCTCAGGCTTCCTGTGCAACTCTGTGAAAGAATGACATTCCTCCAAACAGGTTCACTAGATACAGTACTGACTACACAAGTTGCCTCAAACCACTCAAGCCAATGCTAGTTACTAGGTAGAAGTCTCCACTGTAATTTTCCAAGATAGACAAGATTAATCTTACCTAAGTTTAAGAAAACATTACTAGGATGACTTTGGGAAGATGTAATTACTGATTTTTGTAATGCTTTTTTTTTTCTTGTTTATATTTTTAAAATGGAATGTGCATACATTACCAAAATTTGCTTTTAGATAAATCTTTAACAAAATGCTCCTTCTAGTATTTAAATCTTACATCCTTAACAGAGAAAAAACGATGCTTTCAAAGAGTTTCTGAATAACACATTTCATGAAAAAAATTTTCATATGGGGAAATAATTGGCAACATAGAGAAATAAAGACTTAAATACTCACAAACAAACAGAGCTCCACTGCTCCATTTGCTCAACACCTACAAAGAAACTCAATGTGGCAGTGCCAGCATCTTTTCAATTTCATTCTTACTTCAGCAAACACTACTCAGAAGACCATTTGATAGCATTTCTCTTTTGGCTTTAAATTTTTAAATGAATGGGAAGTAGTTTTGTATGTAATTTTGGGAGTGTCTATATTTTCTCTGCAGAGTACACTCATACCATTTTTATATTTCAGATCTATATGTATACTGTGTGTTTAGATAATGTGGATATCATATAGATAATGTGTAGATATCATTAGTAGACTTAATTATTTTAAAATATGGCAAGTCTTCAGTGAAGAAGAATACTTTACAATAGAATATATCTATGACCTGTGATTCTGTGATATATTTAGTTATTCAGTATTTTGTGTACATTTTATATACAATAGCCTAATTAGTACTTCAATAGTACTTTACCTTTAAAGTATCTTTAATAATGGCAGCATACAAAAATCATTACAAAAAGTAGGAGGCTAAAAAGGAGCTGGCAGTATGTCTTGGTTTGGGACTAATTTGAAAGGAAATTTCTGAATGGGGTCTTTCTAGAAAGCAAATTCAAGGGCCCCTCTTCCCCACCGGTTTGGGAAAGATCTCCTTGGAAAAAAGTAGAAAAAAATGTTTATTTAACAAGCAAAATATTCACAAACATGAAAAAATGAATAATATTAAACAATAAAACATCTAGCCATTCTGAAGAGATGGCAAATTCAAAAAGTCCTTTTTGTAGAGTGTAGCTCGTCTCACTCAGTCGCTTATCAATCCTTCCTGCACTAAAAAATGCCATGTCCCAAGCCCTGATAGGCCACGAGTGTGATCTTCCAGTATTTTTTGGAATACTGGACAAACAAATCCAAAACAAGTTTGAGCAGTTCCAAAAAAACCCCCAAAAAACTACACTCCAAACAACTTCTCTGCTTCAGCTAGCTAAAAAATAATTAGAAGCTAAAGAAAGCTCTTTCTCACTGTCCATGCTGCAAACAACAAGCGCTGAAGAAAGAATGCAAAAGAAAAAGTGCAATTTCTGCAAGCAAACTACACACTTCTTCCTCTCTTCACTCTCAGAATCAATTAATAGAAGTTTATGTGCTGGAAGCGTCAAAGGAGTGTGAAACATCCCTTAGATTTTCTCCCCAGTCCAAGAGTGATTTAAAAAGCTGATCTATCACAGTAGGATATGCAGTTAAGGAGAGACAAGGGCGAGTATGAAAATACATGAGGGAGACACTAATAAAACTGGAATGGTTGGAAGAAGACATGAATGTGATGTAGGCTGAGGGTAATCTGATTCAGACATGAAAAGTAAGAAGTTATGAGCAGCTAATTGACTTGTACATGAACTTTACTTTTGCCTCAATTTAAACCTCAGCTGAAAAATGCTTTGCCTGTTGATAGCTAAAGTATGCAAGTAGAACTTCGTTTTTACAGATCGGAAAAGAAAATGGTTTTTAACTTGGAAAACAATCTTCTTTTTTCACATATTAAATCTTTTAATCAATAAAATTATGTGGATATCTCTGGCAAATTCATAAAAGAAGATCTTGTTTTCTGTAGTTTTAGAACTTGACATAAGAGCATATACTTTTTAAAAACAAGTCAATTAGTGATTAAAAAAGTGAACACTGAAAGAGAAACTTTGATATCCCAGATTCACTATATTATTGCTAATTTTTTAGAATTTTGTATTCCAATATACTGAATGTGAATAACTTTTTCTCAATTTTAAACTGTGTGATTACTAGTCAGGAGACATCTGCTTTAAAACCTTTGATACAGATTTGGTAAATCTTTGGGATACAGCAGTTTTAAGCTTTAAGCTGACTGAAATTCAGTCAGCTGCTGTGCCAGATGCTTGACAAGTTTAAATTGGCATATTTCAATGCACTCCAATGTAAACTGCATGAAGTAACATTAGTGAATATCTGGTTCACTGTTCCTAAGGTCTGTTGTCACAGAAACAGAGACTAGTGATACATGAAAGATTAAATTCTAGGAGCTAGATGTACCTCCTTTGAAAAATATGAAATTAAAAGACATGCCATTATCCCTCATGTCCCCAAAGTATTCATGCCAAAAACTTAGAAATGTTTCATTATTGAATTTTTCAAACTTTCTTTTTTTGCTATGATTTTCCCATTCACTGATCTTACGGTCCTGGAAGCATTTGGATTTTCATTAGGAAAAAGTATTTTTAAATATCTCTGTTCTTAAGAAAATGCATTTTGTTAATTTTTTGTCTAAAAACTCCATATCATAGGGCCAAAATCTTAAATGGAAAGGCTCTCTTTTATTGTTGTTCGATAGAAGTTAAGTAATTTATATGCATAGGACACATTGAAATATATGTGAAAGTATTTTGTGGCCAGGAGAAAACCAAAACCGTCGTCATAGGTAAGTTGCACAGTCTTGCAGATTTATGCAACTGTAATTTTGTCAAATACTTCTGAGAAAAAGATTATTCTGGAGTGTGTTTCCTTGTAGATCTGCCACTTAAAAGCCTACTTGAATATTCTTCATTGGGATGAATTTTTCAATAGACGTTATCTCCAATTCCATTGAGAATAAAGCTCTATGTGTTTGTTTGAGGAAATGCAAAGCAAGAAAATCAGTTTATGCTTACTGTATTGTTTACCACTATATTTTAATGCACTGATCTAATTGCTATGTTCATGCATCTTAAACAAAACACTCATATTTCTCTTTGTGGCTTCTTCAGTGTCAAGGTCCCTGGCAATGCTAATTTCTAGAGCAAAAGGGTTAGAGTCTCCACTCTTTCCCAGTGACACAAATACAAAAAATTTGTTCTTTAATGTTCATGTTTCCTACATGTCTGTCCATTATATATTCAAGCTCTTATTTTCTTGTATGCAACTGTTATCAATTTATTTAATTTGCCTGCTCTGCTGTCTGCTCTTTTCATATTCCCCAAAAACATTACCGACTTTTGTGGCATAATAAGCTTTTTCTTCTTTTCACTCCAATCCTTATGCTGTATTTCATAAGTTCTGTGAATTGGTATTGAGGAGAGCTAGGTAGGAAATAAGAAAAATGTATTTTCTCTACAAATTTTTATCATTTTGAAAATTACTTCACCCTGCATAAAATGGAAATTCCCTGCTTATTATTTTCAGGGAAAAATTACACATGACATATGAGGCATGTGAATTAGAAGAGAGACTTGAAAAGAGGCATTTAGACATTTGTGGTATGGAGACACTTTGATGGGCCCAGAATCATCTACTTGCACAGACATATTGGGCAGCTTCAACATTAGAGACTGAATAAAAGAGATGCCAGTTTGGTAATCTGGTATTTTTAAGTTTAAGTTATTTCTATATCTCAGTTTGTGCACAGCTTTGCAGATGTCTGTTCTTTTGTAATATTGCCTTTTTCAAAACTCATCTCTGTTATCTACTCTCACATCACAGCTGAAATGAGAACTGATATTCCATTTAGTGAACACAGTGACTGAGGAATAAAGAAAAGACTGTCCAAATGACTGTACATGCAAAACCCTTTGATCATATAACACTCAGGTCAACATCAAACCTTGAAATTTAATACAGGTTTAGATCTTAAGAAATATTTTGGTCATCTTTTTCATTTTGAAGGAATTGAAATGGATTTTTAATCTTAAAAATAGAGTACCTGAAACTTCATTCCTTCACCTGCAGTTATATTCAGAGTGCTTATTTTTTGAAGAAGACTTCTGTTTTAAGAAGGTGTGTTAAGCGTTGCCATGCATAATTTCTACAATAGAAAAGGCCACCATTTTTATAAGAATATCAGATAAATAAAAAAACTTATTATTTGGTATAAAATAAAAATAGAGCTCATGTTAGGAGGCTAAAAAATATGAATGAATCCTTGAATATAACAAGATAGCTATGAATTTATGAATTACCATTATTTTTACAAATATGCATTAATGATTATGAAACCTAAGAGGTGATAAATTAGATTTTTAAGTTATCTACAGAATTATCATTCAGTTTTGCCATTCATTGAAGGAAGAACAATAAGTATTTCTCCAGAATCTAACTCTGTGCATCATTCCATGTTCACAGCTGGATCTATTTTCCAATTTATTTCTTTGTAAGATACTGTGGCAGCAGAGCTGACTTTTCAGGCAAGGTGTGTTCATTAAGGAGGAAAAATGCCTTCATTTTCTATTTCTGTGCCAATGTCTTAGGCATGGTACAATGAGGTAGTAGTATAAAAGAATGAGAACTTCCTTGACACTCCAGTTGTCTCAAAGTCAGTGAACATTAGGTAGACGAACGCATCCTGTACCATTGAAAGAGCAGACAGCTTTTGACTGTGTTATGTTTGTGCTCCAAAAGCTGAGTAAATGAGCCTATGGGAGTCTCTACACAGCTGTGGTTAGACTGGTTTCACAGCTCAGACTACATGAAGTTATTAAGCATCCAGATTTTCCAGGGCACATTCTCCTTCTTCACTGAAAATTATGTTGGTACAGTTTTTGAGGATTTTCTGTATCTCTCCAGGATTTCCTGCTGCCCACTGTTAGTACTGACAGAGTAGCTCAGTATTAAACTACCTCATGTCCATACTAGAAGCATGGATCATATGTACTGCCCATGAGCAGTATATTGGGCAGAAAGTGCTAGACTTGTTGTATAGATGTTTCAGTCTCCAAGATTTATACAGTAGATCTCATACTTTTTATACTTTGGGCATGCCCAGGATTTCTGAAAGAAACTCAGTAAATTGTACAGCTGACATGTATTGGTTTGGTAAATCCTGACTCCTACAAAAAATTTGGCAACACTGGAATCTTGAAAGCTGTAGGCTCACATGGAGAAATATGACAGCTCTGTGCATGTGTACTTCCAAAGTCACAGTTTAAAGGGAAGAGATAGTCCATGTGATTTTTCAGACTCATATGTTGAGATATGGCTCTCAATGTGACATGACAAGTGATCATAGCTTGACTTGTTCTGAACAGTAATCAAAAAACAGTAATATCAAAGACCACTGTTTTAATAGTGAAGTGGTAGGTATATGAAACAGCTTTTATCTCATATTGCAGATGACATGTACTTCTCTAGAAAAGCATCAATGTGTCTGTTGGTGATATGTATGTAGCTATTATGATGAAATTTCCTCATTTTGTTTTTCATTTAAAACCCCAGCCCAAACCCATGATGATAACATACCAGCTAGTTTCTCTGTCTCTGGAAGAAATGCCCCAAAATCATGTATTTTCTCTAACAAAATAATGCAAGATTATAACCTCAATCATTACTTTTTCTCTTGTTTTTCACTGTATAGGAGACCATTACCTTGTTGCAACAAAATGCAGGTAAGTGTGAGTAAAGTTTATAGTCAGAGTTTTGCCATTCTCATATTGTTTAGCATCAGTGTTAATTCTTATGTACATATATCAGCAGTCTTGCTTATTTATAGGTGTTGGTTTTACAGGAAAAGATTTCGAAGAACTGGTGATAGCATATATAATTACATGGAGTAAAATCGTTAGTTTGGTGTTCAAAAAAATTCAAACACTTCTCATAAGTTCCTCTCCAGGAAAACACAGTGGATTTTGTACACATAGCTCTTTGTAAAGAACTGTGAATTATAGTTTTGTTTTGTTTTTTTCTGAAAAATGGAAAAAAATGAAAACAAAAAACAGCTTTCATTTTAATGAATGTTCCTTTGAAATGTCTTTTACATCGCTTTGAAGAGTATTCAAATTTTTTTCTAAATTAATACCTCATTTTTAAAATTACTTCAAAAGCATTTGGTCAGAAAAATAAAAGGCTCTTAAAAATAAGAGCACTGTGATTGTTTTACTGGAAGCCTAACACCCATGTTAACATATTGAAGAGAAAGTCTTGATTTTTTCAGCTTTCAGGTAATTTTTCCATAGTTGAAAGAAAAGAAAAGAGCATTTGGTACCTTTCCTTATATTGCGTTTCTTTCAGTTCTTGAGAAATAGTTGCAAACTAATTTAGAGCCACACATTAGCTCTGTGTGTATTGGTTATAATGAAATATTGCAAAGCACATTTAAATATGAATTATGTATGTTTCTAATAGCTTTCTCATTTGTTATACCTTTTGTTTGAATATTACCTCATCTTTTTCCTCAGGAAGCATTCTGAATTAATTGCTGTTCAGTTCTTCTATTCTCAGTTGTTGAGCTATTCTTAAAACTTCATTTTGGGCCAGGTCAAACATTTTCAGTAACTATTTCTATGAATCTCAGAGAATAAATACAGGGAAAATTACATTACAACAAAAAGTTATTGAGTGATTGCAAAATCTGTCACATATGTCTGTGTTTATATTTTGGTATGAGTCTGACCTTAATTCTGATTTTCCTGCAAGAAAAATTAATGTAATCTAGTTCAAACCTGTTTCTGTTTAGAAGTAGTTAAACTGATTTGTGTGAGTAGCATCATAGGGGGTGCTAAGTACCAGAGGCAAGGCTAGGTATTTGTGTGCTCCAAATTTCTCTGTATTTTTTTCTGTAGGTTGTAAAATACTGCCTCATTAGCCTTCCACTGAATAGGAGCTTAGGACAAAGGGATGTATTTTTCTTTATATAGATGAATTTTGGTTTGCAGAAATCATATGTATGTGTACCTAACAAGCTGATACTGAAGATTCTAGGGCACAGTTCAATATGTGGTAGTTTATTGAGGCAGACTAAGCAGTTGCAGATGCAAACCCTAAATTTCCATATAGAGTTGCTTTAGTCACCATTTCAGCTTTTTAGGTTAGCGGGATAGCTTTTAGTTTTAAACTGTATGCATAATAACTGATGTATGGATAATTTCCTTGTCATTTAGGATCATTTTTAAGAATTATATTACTTTAACTTGCATATTATCACAGTATTGCCTCTGTGTGTCTTTTTATCTTTACAGAAGAACATGGTAATATCAGTTTAGATGTAAAACAAATGTCAGAAACAGTTGATACTGATATGAAGAACCAGACAGGGGCTAAATCAAAGGACGAAACAGCATCAGAAAAGATTTCAGTTTCCAGGGAAACCTGGATTACCTTTGAAGACTTCTGTGTTTGTTTCCAGTAAGGAATAGAGGGTTTGTGGTTTATTCCATACAATATACTGTATAAAAATGGTAAAATTCAAAACATGGCTATAAAAAAATTGTATCTTCTTAACAGATCTTTGTATAGCTGTTCTTTGCTGCCTTTCAGGGTGGCTTCAAGGCTGATCTTCAGACCAGACATACTGTCCCTGTTGACAGTGGGTCTGAAGCTGCAGCCCTACTCTGTGCCTTGGGTATATCCCCCAGAATACAGTGGAGAACACAACCAGCAGCTCCATAAAGCAGCTGTCAGACTGCAGCTGGGGTGGAAGATTGTAGGTCATGGAGTGTTGCAACCATTAGGTGCTTCTATGACCCATGAGGCACTGGGCAGACACAGTCTGCATCAAGACAACACAATTCTAAAGAAAAAAATGTTGTTGAAATCTGTTACCATCAGCATAGCTTTGCTTGATCAGCTAGATGTTTTGTCTCACTCCCTTTCCAATATAATTCCAAGGCATTTATACCTCTGAAAATATAATAAAGCTAGTGTACTTGTAGTATCATATCTTCAGTTACTGTCTTTCAGGTTTAAGGAGCCTGGTACAATACATACCCTTTAGACAATCTAAGATTTCCGAGGGAAGTAATTTTATCAGAGAAAATTCACCCAGTTCTTTTCTTGTTTGAATGTGCAACTAAGATTTCTTTGTGAAGCTTCTATTTTCATAAATAAGTGTTTAAACCCTACTCACTCTCTAAAGGAGAATGTATTTCTTTTATACCAGCCACCAGTACAGGAACTTTAGGAATAAAAGTCATAGATCATTTTAGGCTTTGTTAAGATTTCCGTGCTACTTTTAGGTAGTCCTAGGTCCAGGAAGATGGGACATTCTGGTAAAAGCATCACAAGCAATTTAATTTCCTTTGAAAGTCTTGCTCACACACAGAGAATGTAAAATATTAGCTTTCCACCTTATTATCCAAATGTTGAAGTACTGTTGGCCTTTTGTAGACAAATATTAATATTAATTAAGGCAGAAAACATTGTCAGTTTCTTATCTCTAAATGAGTGAGAGTTTATTTTCACAGTCAACTGATAAAGTAGCTGTTAACAGAGCATCTTGATTGACCTTTGAAGAATTTATCCCTCAGAAGAAATTGGGCACCTGAGATTTTTATTTGACCTGTCTGTTCAGTTGAAGATTTTTCCTTCTCTGTCATGCCTACCTCTCAGATACAGTGAAAATAAGAAGAATGTTTATAGTTCTTATAAATTTTGAGAAGTGAGGAATATTTTAGTCGTTGCAGGAATTGATATGTCAGCAGTAGATCAGAATCCCTGTGGAGTTTCTGAATAATCACAACATTGGTTTGGATCTGAGTCCATTCTCAATTAAAGATGAAGCCACTGGTGAAAACAAAGTCAGAAAAAAAATTGTTGCCAGGAACTATATAGCTTTTTGAAGGTCTGCAAACAGTATAGAATTGAAAAAACATTAACAAAGTATATAAAACAGTCCTTCTTTCAGTTCTACTTTGTATAAACCTTCATTTCAGTAATTTTCCTGTGACTATGGCAGTTTTATAGTAATATTAGCATGTTATCTTTTAGAGACTGAAAAGAAACAAATTAGTGGCTTGACTTCCAATGGAAAAGTGTAGAAATGAAACAAATATATGAATTAATTTTAGCTGCTTTCTCTGAAGATTAATTTCATTCACTTTTTTAATAACTAAAAGTGTTGAACCATTTTTGAGAAATAGCTGTGAGTCTGACTTGTGAAAGTAAAATTAATATCTTGTGCTATGAAATAGACATTTACCTAAACTATGTAACACGGTCATATATAACTTACAGTCATATATAACTTACAGTCATATATATCTTATATTTCAATTTTTTATTCTTCTTAGGAACCTGTATGTTTTCCACAAGCCACATACATATGCTTATAATTACGTGAAAACAGGTTTTAAGGTAAATGATTGTATTGTCCTTTTTTCCCCGAAGTCTTACATAATTAGATAATACATATATCCTAAAGGATATTAGTAGAGCATATAGAAACACTGCTACCAAAAAATAATAATGGATTAAGATTACTGCAGTCAATACAAATGTATGTTTGCAAGCAAATATTCAACATTATATATATGTGTTTAAGAAAAGGAAAAATGCTGTGGAATGCTACTGCACAATAACAAAAAAAATGGTTTATGTAAAGAAAAATGATAGTGAGTCAGATCTCCAACTACTCTTTTTTTTAATTTTAAACTACCTTTTAACAATTTGGTGTCTAAAGTGTATTTAATAATGATTCAGTTACAGAATCTGCTCTTCAATTCTCCTTCATCTTCCCCTGTCTCCTAAAACCCAATTTGTGAGTCGGTTTAGCATATCACTCCATTTTCTCTTTACATGCTAAGTCCTTTTGCTATTTACAGCATCCTTTTGCAGGAATTTAGAAATACTCTTTAGTTACATTTGAATAATGGAATTTCTCTAAACCTGCCATTAGTTCATATTATCAGAAGGTTGTTCAACATGCTTGAATATCCTTTACCAGCTCTTATTTTATAGTGTATCTGAAGTGTAATTGTAGAGAACCGAAATGTAAACTCCAGGCATGAAGTTCATGTAAAATCCTGTACTGAGAAGGTTAACTGCATTGATTATGCTCCATAATTGTAGTACACCTGCAATTTCCCACCTCTCTCTAATCACAGCCCAAGACATTTTCCTAATGACTGTGCGATATACTTTCCTAAGCCATAATCAGCATTAAGACTGCGTAAGCCTATGTGCTCTTGTGCCAAAAAAAACCCCTAACCATTTGCTGTAAAATCATTCTCATTTCTAACATTGAAAGAGGTGATATGTTTACAGTATTAGATAAATTCTGTATCATGCTTATAAAATAACATTTTCATATTACAATAGGAGGATAGAAATAAAAAAAAAATAAAAAATTTAAAAAAAAAAAAAAAAAAAAAAAAAAAAAAAAAAAAAAAAAAAAAAAGGATTTATATAACTTTGGAATAGCCAGGAAGACATGTACTGTAGCAGTTCTGAACAAAGAAGCTCATTCACTATTAGATTTTGCAGAATTACTGGGAACAATAGAATCATTCTCTAGTTTCTAATATTGGCATAGGAATAATGTATTAAAGTTGAGAGTGACAGATGTTGCCCTCATAGAGTTTTGTAGGAGAAAAACCCCTTTATAAGGGAGGATAACTCATATCTACAAATTCAAAGAGTACTTATTTCTTTCAAGCTTTCTGTAATTAATTTGAATCAGAAAGTTGCAGCAAGAAACCAAAACTTTTGCTCTTTTGTTAATTGTTGTTTGGCAAGGAAAAGTACTGCATTTAGGTACGTATGATCAGTATAATATAAAAGTAGCTATATTCTCACTAAAAAAAATAGTTCTGCTTCCTTTTATCTCTTAACTGAACACTATTGTACATGCAGCATAATGCTCTGGGCTTAAATGGCATGTCTGAAATTTGGAAGAAGTAGTGACAATTAATTGCTTACTCCCCATGCCATAGCTAAGGTCACCATATCCAAAATCTTAGTCCTACTTTGTATAAAGCCAGTTGGACAGCATTCAGAGCAAATGAATGAACAAACATCCATTTTTCTGTACAGTCTTCTGATGAGGAAATCTTCTATTATCTACTTGTGGACAGTCTGACGCCCACTGAAATCCTGGTTAGTTTTTCTGCATTAGTGCACTGCTACGTTACTGAAGGTAAGGCCAACACACAACAGTACATGTCAGTGCTGTGTTTTCCCATTCACGAATATTCTTGTCCATTGTGTTTGTTGTGTACGTGGACACAGTTTGAGAGTTTAGTTTGATATAGTCAAATTGATTTTAAGAAATACACTAGTATTCAAACAATACTTTGTCATTATTTCATACTGATGATGGACATTTTAATGAAAGAATCTCTCAGTTTTCTCTTTATTGTGATTTACTGGAAGCTTTTCATCTGCATGTTTCTGGAATGGATTTCCTTGTGTTTCTTGGGGTTTCATTTCTAGAGATTCCATTCTTGCAAGCTACTTTATGCCTTAACTGATAATAATGCAGCAAAAGCAGCCATATAACCAAAGTATATTTCTGAAATTATTTTTAAACTGGTATATGATAAGCTCTCAAATATGTTTAAGTTGGCTTTTTCAAGACCTAACAACTTGAATGATTTAAATATTAATCCCTTGTATTTAATGAAAAACATAGAATGGAATTCAGGAGAGTTAACATATTTTATGGTAGTTGGCTTAGGATAATCAGATAGTTAAAAACTTGATATGGATGTAATTAAATGCATCTAGAGTGGAGTAGAGAGAACCAAAAGAAAGCTTAAAAAAACCCAAACTGACCATTCTGTTAAAATAATTAAACTATAAGCTATAAATAGAAATGATTTTTTATGGCTATTTGCTTCCTATGCATGTGGACAGAAAGGATTTGATTGGAGTTTTACAGCAGCCTTAAGTGACTTGGAAGATGTCTGATGTGATGCCTTAAGCTTTTAATAAATACCTACTTTATTCCTTTAATTCCGTCTAGCCTCTGTTCTAGGTAGCCTCTCAAGGCATCAGATGTATATATCTTAGTAACACATTTTATAACCATAATTTCCTAGCAAATAATACAAATAAGCCATATTTTGTACCACCAATGCATTTTAAGTGACTGTTTTTTTCTGTTTTAGCAAAACCTAAATGAAGACTTTAAGTCTGACTGTGAAGTAGCTACAAATTCTGCATAGGTCTGTCTGAATGTTATTGTCATTCACCCTCCCCATATTATGTGGGTTGTATTTTGTTTTGTTTTATTTTCTTTACCTAGGTACTAAACAAGAATGTTCAACGGGTGTGCTGAGGGTTGAATATTTCTCTTGGAAATCTGTGACTCCTGGAGAGCTTGTGTTAAAGATGCATACATCTGCAACCAAAGCTACTGTGGTAACTCTTCCTGTTGGGTATGTACGAGGCTTCATTTCAGTCCTGACTTTTTAGTTAAGGCTTGAAATAATCCTTTACACAGTAACCCAGTGAGAGTTTATTTCCTAAAACGTACGTTTTTGAAGTATCAGAATGGTTGATAGCTAGGATTTGGTAAGACTGGCAAATTACTATGAATTTGCCAACACTTTTATAAAGATTCTGAGTTCTTTAGTCTTACTTAGGAGCATTTACCAAGAAAAATCACCCTGACTTGCTAAAAAATAGATTTAAATTCCTAAAAATTCCTACTTAAAAGTGTTTCTAACTAAAATTATTTGAAATGCTCCCTGGAGTAGCAAGAAAAATGTAAGAATTAACATTTTTAGTGGAGCTGTAAAAGCATGATGATACCATAGGAGTTTTCAATGCTTTTCTTGAAAAAGGATTTAAGAAGCATGACAGGAGAAATTCTAACATTATCCATGGACTCTTGCATATCTTACTTCCCATTCACATACTGCTTAATATGATTTTTTTCCTCTTTGCATGTAACTCTAAATATTCAGTGTGGGGCATTTGCTGATTGTTTAAATAAAGAAATAGATAAAAAGCAAGAGCCCTTGATATGTTATTTTCTGAAAACCCTTCCAGGGAAACCAGGAAAATGACATATTCATGTCTTGTCATAAGCATAATATTCCTGACTAATTCACTGAGGCCTTCTACTTTTCCAAAAAGAGAAAACCACCAGTTTAATCTCAAAGAGATGAAGCAAAATGGTTTTTAAAAAAATTAAGTATGATGTCAAATAAATAGGCAAAGAAAGAAAACACCACAACACTAGCATACTGAAATGAAATCAAACATCTTTAATAGTGCTGTTTATTTGTTTTGATTCAGACTAAAACTGGAATAGTTGTTGTTATTATGTTTATAGATTACCTTCACATCTAGTTCTGCATTCACATGTATTTTCTTAGTGGAGTTTCTAAAAGTTGTATCTCTCTGTACTGTTGGGAGGCCAAAACTATCTATCTTTTTGCCCCTGTTAATTTCAAAGTTAGCAGAGATACCATCAGCTCAAATTTATAAGCTTCCACCATTGATTCTCTTTACTCCAGTCAGAGACAGGAGGCTTTCAGTCAGATTTAATTTACAAAAGGTGTGGGAGACAAATGGATTAATTGACTACTTCCCCATTTCATTCCAAAAGAGAAGTCACTTGGTAAGCATGGAAGGCATTCTCTTCCCACTGTCTGTTAGGGGACATTTAAATTTCAGTCAAAAGAAGATATAATTAAAAACTACAGTGTATCTGGGGAGCATTAGCTCTATTTTCTTACTCTCACTGCTGGATCTCTGGTTAACACTTGAAGCCGTGGCCTGGATAAGCTTCTCCTCCTAAATACAATTCTGACAATGATATTACCAAATGTGTGAAAGGAAAAGCTTAAGAATTGCTGCAATTAAAAAAAAATTGTTTGCTTGAGATTCTTTCCTGATTGCAGGCGACACATCCTGCTCTTCAGAGTAACTTCTCCCATAGGGCACCACATTCATCTGTGTACCATGGTGCCATGTGTCTTTGGAGAAGAGGATGCTGTGATCCCAGCTCTTCAGAAGGTGTGCATAATGACTAATCAAACATTATGATAACAGTTTTTCTGGCTACTAATTAAAGGGAAGTAGTATTGGATTTCCATTTAGAATTATTATATTCAATGGTATAGTATTGATTTTAATATGAAAGTGGTAAGGCCATTAAAGATATGTGTTTTACAGCATAACAGGTACTGGATGCATATTGCAAAAATTATCTTGCATAAATATGTAAGTTAAAATTGGGTAGTATTGTGATTTACATAGAAGTACAGCAAAAAATGTGAAAAGTGCTCTTGTTGAAATACATATGTCACAGTAGCAGATCACTCACTCTTTGAGTCATGTCATAAAATACATGTATAAATATTAATTAATATTAAAAAAAACTGTCTATTTAAATAAAATCTCACATCAGTGAAGTATGTTTGGTCCCATGAGATCACATATTACTCACCATATCCCAGAGCAGCTTTTATATGTAAGATGAGCAATTTAATTAAACAAATTTTCGTAGCTGAGATAAGAGGCTCAGGGAAGAAATTATTACAGCTTTTGTTCTTCACTGCCCACATTCCAGACAGACACCACTGTCATCCACATTTTCGAGGTTTCTTTAGCAAGTAGAAGGCCCAAATATTTGTTGAAGTCCCTGAGGGGAAGGAACATATTTTCTAGAGAACATTTGTGCAGAAATGTTTAAAAAGTGTGGATTCTGGGTCCTAATAACAGGGCATTAAAACAGCTTGTGCAAATTTATCACATTTATTGTGATAAATAAGTTGAAATATAAGAAGTTGAGTCGTTAAAAATACCTTGTGGGGGTACTATCCCCTTTCCTTCAAATTTTAAATGAAAAACTATTTTTCATCAAGAAAATAAACCAGAATTTTATTCTTGCGTTTTCCCTGCACTTCTTTTTGAAGCAGCTTCTCTGCAGGCTGTCATTTGCAGGAACGCATCCACATTCTTGCACAGAAATCCTGGTGAAGGTTATTGATGCTTTAGGCAGCATGTATTTGATCATTGTTTTCAGCAGGATGCTAGTACTAATTTGTCCTTCTGTAACAGAAGATGCTGAGCACTTGCTGAGCTGACAGTCTTATTATAACTGCAATAGAAAGTCTCTATATGGATCTTATTTTTGATTAAATTTCCTAGGATTAATGATATAGAAAAAATAAAACAATGAATAGGTGTTCTATGGTGCCTGTTATTTATTTCACTGGCTAAACTTAGTGAGAATTTGATATTCTTTTGAATATCAGAGACATAATTGATTTTGCAGTTTATAATATT
Source organism: Sturnus vulgaris (assembly GCF_052056855.1). Lineage (NCBI taxonomy): Eukaryota > Metazoa > Chordata > Aves > Passeriformes > Sturnidae > Sturnus > Sturnus vulgaris. The sequence goes on along the minus strand of NC_142245.1, from coordinate 49,749,514 downwards.
ACGAAGAGCTGCATGAATGCCAAAAGATTTGTATTTCATCACAGAAAAAAGGCTTGTATTCTTTCATTGCCCAGAAAGAAATCCAAAGAAAATCTTAAAGCAATCTTTCTAACAATTGTTGGTTTATTCTCTTTCCCCAGGAGAGCTCTCGATTTATAGAACAGGCTACAGCTATCCTGAAAGCTGTTGGAAATGTGATAAATAATTTCAGCAGTAAGGATGAGCTTCCTAAAGCCTTGAAGGAATTGGAAGTAGCTCATTGTCCTCCTGGCCTCCATGATACTGAAATAGCTAAAGAAAACATCAAGGTAAGCAAATAGTTTTAATGAACGCATATCAAAAAGCTACAGGAGCTGGATAACTGCTTAACGTTGTCATTATCCTCTTCAAAACAATGCCTGGGCACTTAACAAGGACCACCTGCATACTCTGAATGTGACATTCATTATAAAGTGTAAGCCCAAATGACATAACTTGCAACTGTATGATAATTATCTTCTTTTAAGAAGAAAAATTTCAATGTGCACAGAGCAGCACATTCTAAATTGAGTCTATTTTGTCAATCTAGTTTAGCATACTTTGGGGCAGAAAGCATGAGCTGTTCTTATATTAAAACTTCATTTTCAATTTGAAAGATACTACCTGAAATGCAGAAAAGTCTAATGGTTGCTTTCTGTGCCTAATGTTGATGGAACAGGAAAACATTATATAGCTTATATTTCTGAAGGCAGTAATGAGTTCTTTCATTCACAGTATTTCAAGTTGTTTTTCTTTGTTTCTTGAAACTATAGCATTCTTATTTAGCTTTTCTGCTCTGTACGTATGATAAATTAAAGATACATGATGAAAACATTACACTTTTCTCTAGATCTGTCTTCAGTAGCTTTCCTATATTATGAAAAGATTGTAACAAAAAAATTTGATAGAAGATGCACTAATTTTTATGTGTATGCAAATGCTGACCATATTGCTATAACTTGATTTTTCTAAAGTCAGTATTTTATATATTCCAGATTCGTTTATTTTCATCAAAGTACTAGAAAGTTCATGCAGTTTAGACTGTGTAGTTTAGAAGACTGAATAGAAGAAAGGGTTTAATATTTTTATAATCACTGATATTAAAAATTAAAATACCTAAGCTAGCACTTTTATACATGGGCTTGACACCAGGCCCAAATTCAGCAAAATAACAAAATTAATAAAGAAAGAATACAGATGCACTGCTCATGAAAGAGGTAATTTACATGCCAAGTCCACCAGGAAAAAAAATAATTGGTTTGAGCTCAGGAATGGAATATACAAATTTTAAATGCTCTGTGAAATATGTGCAAAACTTATAGACCTTAAGAAAAATTCAGTAGTCATAAACACACATATAAAAACACCCTTAATTCCCCCCTTTAAGAAGACCAATGAACAGATGAAAAAGAGTAAAAAGACAGAAATTAGATAAATAAAAGGCATTGAGCTGACAGTGATTCAAAGATGAAAATATGGAATTATCTGTGTTTAATACAAACAGTGAAAAAATTTTCTGAATACAAGAAAGAATCTACTATATTCTTTCTTTCCTAGTTTTTAAAAATTTAAAAATAAAGGATATGTTTATTAGTATTAAAATACATAAAATGTTTCCAGAAAGCAGAAAAACCTGGAATTAAGGACAATGAAAGAGAAAAATCTTGTATTTTCCTGTAAGTTGTTACTATGTTCTTCAACTCAGATTATGAAACAAGTTCTGTGAAACTAAAATTCCCATCTAGTAGGAGTGGGGGAGGAAAAAGACTGGATTTCTGCACTTTAAAGATCATCAATATATCAAAGCATAAAAATAGAGCCAAATCTTCCCATGCTGTGGCATCTCCTAATCTCAAAAGCATTCCCATTCACTAATTAGTCTCTGTTCTGAAACCTCAAGTTTAGAATTCCCATTGTCATGATAGCAATTATAATATGTTCTTGTGTCTTCTGGTATGAGGCCATCAATCCCCTGCACATAAACCACAAGGATGTTTCTGAGTGATAAACACACTGTAGAATAAGTTCTATTTTCTTATTTTTATAAGACAGGTATGAAACAAGTTTTCTCCCTATTGTTGTTTTGAAGCATTATAGTCCTACAGCTGGGGTTAATTTTCAGATACAGTATTTGTTAGAGGAAGTTAAAGACTTCATTTATACACAGTAAGAGAAGAGGTAAACAGTTTTTGAAACAATAATGAGAAGCAATATAAATCAGTCTTTATAAATGAACCATTCTTTGACTGCTTTCCCTTTTTATGATTTTAGGTTTTCAATGATGCATTTTGGTATTTGATCAAATATGTATTAGACAAGAAGGATCTTAACAGATATAAATTTGCCTTCAGGTCCTTTACTTTGGATTTTAAAGACAATATTTCTGAGGATGACACTGTGTTTTCAGGTAATGTATTGATATTGCCAATCACTTCAAATATATCTGCCCATTCTTATTTTCAGAGAAGTCAACTCTTCTCTGTTCTTGTTTTTTCTTGCTTGAGTAGGCACAGTTAATTTCTAAGCTTAAGACTTATACTGTTGACAGGACATCTGAGGCTCATCTCAGAATAGAAATGATCCTTTTCTTTGTTCCAAAATGTCTATTTACCCTTTGTTAATTTATAAAATTGCCCTTGGTCTTCATTGAATTGCATTTGTCAGTATTGACAAACATTTAAAAAATCCGCATTTTTTACCTCTTGCACTGCACCTCATCACTTTTGTTCAAATTTTCAGCTGAAAAAAGCTTAAATTGTTCACAAAAATGAGAGTCAACGAAGACTCAAGTTAGTACCTTAATTGAAAGTTCAGCTATTTCTTAGCGGTGGGTGAAGAGGTTTTTTGTTTGGTTTTAGGGAGAGGGATATTTTAATTTTTGTTGTCGTGCTGGATTGCTTGCTTGTTTTTTAAGCTTGTTATTTGGGAAGTTACTGTGTTGCCTGGCTAATTGGCTGGCTAGTCATACCCATGTGGTGTGGAACTGGCTACAGCAACATCTGCCTCTTCTACAGCCTGTGGTCAGGGTGTGCTGTGTGTACCTGAATGTACTCTGAGAGGAGCCAAGGTATTTATTACAAGCAGGGATAATTCTCTTCCCACTGTTTCTTTGTTTCATTTTTTTATGCAGGCTGAAGTTTTATGCAGTTAGGAGTAAGTTTGTCTGGCAACCATATATATATATGGCTCTTTTTAATTTTAAGACTTATTTATCAGTCTCTTTTCAGTAACTTTTTAATCTATTAATGTTAGCATTTAATTTACCAATAAAAGCCTTATGTATATGGTTTCATATCACAACAGAAAAATAATTTACCGGATTGGTGGGAAGAGACATGATCACCATTTGAAGGACTTTTATGGTTCTAGCTTTTTCTTAGTCAATTGTGAATTTTTCAAGTGTTTCTACTTGATCAAACAAAATGATACTAATTTCTTTTTGATTAGTCAATTTATTCTGGTAAAATAGTATAAAAACTAAATGAAGATGTACACAATATTATTACTGATACAATGTTGTAATACTTTTGCACTTTTAAGAAAGCACTAATGAGCACGTATACTTGTTTCTCTTTACTGGGAACTTTCCTCTGAATCTCCTCTCTTTGGAAGGTTATTCTTCCTGTGAGACATCAGGTATTTTTCAGAGAATTGCATCCCATGACAAGAGTATGTTACAAAGGTCAGCATATTGACATTTATCACACCACTTAAAGTAAACAACACCTGTCACATTTTTTAAAATTGACTGCGCTACTGATTTCTGTATTCCAAAAAAAAAACCTTGAACACTTGTCAGCATTAGAAGACATTTTTAAAATAGATTTGAATAATTAGCACAGTTGACAGGTTGTAGCAAAGATCTCATATAAATTACTAAAGTATGAAATCCACTGTGACAGAATATTTTTTAGGAGTTGGGCAGTGAATCAAAAAAGTAGAATAAATATATGGAGAAACAAAACTGAAACAGAACTAACTTTCTTCCAGTGTCCAATATATCCTTTAAAATTATTTGCTTTTCTAGAATTAAAGAGATCCTTATTGGACTGGAAAGGCAATTGTTTCCCTTTGGTTTTATTGATATTGGACATTTTTTGACCTTTATTGACATTTTGCCCTGCTTTATAAAGGTTGCTTTGGGGTAAATGCATGCTTTTGTTCAGGTTCCATCCAGAACCCTAAAGAAATAAAGCATAAACCAAGTGAACTGTCAGGGAAAAAGGGCTAGATAGCAGGAAAAACCACTTGAAAACTGCATTATAGAAAGGCCTCGAAGGATTGGCATCAGGTGAATGTCCTGCCCCCACATTAGCACTGCTTCATTGTCAGGTTAGTTGCTCAAATCTTGTCAAGACCTGAGGTTGTAACCCTTTGGAAGCTAACAGACATCAGTGTAAACTACCATAATAGATGAAATATTTTTGTCATCTATGTCTGCAAGAATATCAGGTTGAATATGAACTTTTTTTGAAATAGCACCTCCATTTTATATTGGCATATTCATTTTCCACTGTGTGCTGAATTAATCTCAAGATTTACCAAGGACAAGGATATTATGATACACTGCAGTTAGTGGTCATGCCTGCTAAGGTTTCTGAGAAGCCATCCTGAAAATGATCTACTCATATTTATTTGACTGCCAAGTATCATCCATGCCCATGGAGCAATTAGCAGAAGAGCAAGAAACAAGTGGAAGACTGTGCCATGTGAACATATGGAAAAAGATGGAAGTATCTGAAGCTGAATGCTTCACCATGGCATGGCTCTTCTGTTGTATTCTGACAGGAAAGTGAATAAAGGGGCCCTGCAGAACTTCGGGCAGTCATGAGTTACTGAATTTACAGAGGTATGTGATGCTTCCTGGGAAAGGAAGCATATCAGGATGCCTCCCTTCTCCCTGTTGCACATCTTCTTTGTTTACCTCGTCCTGGTTTCATTGTGCCCAGTAGTGAGCCAGTGGAGGTCTGTGGCACTGATTTTCTAGAGTCTTAAACACTTCACAGTCATTTAGGCACATTTCAAGGGCTACATTTCTTTCTTATGGATAAATTCCACTTTGGAAGTGGAGTGTCCTTTGTGTACAGTTCTCTCAAAACCTTCTGGTCTGAAATTTTAGCTGGAAGTCAAGCTGTTCTCTATAAGCTTATCCTAACTGTGAAACTGTATTTGGGAAGTCTTACCCAGTTCTTTTTCAGAGCAAGCTTCTCTCTCCTCCAGAAACATAGTTTAAGATGATTGATTTTACAGTTTTGTTGTGTTGTGTGACTGAAAAGAGAATTCTGAAAATTCGTTTCTTCTTGCATTTTGGATTTGAATTTGAGTTCCAGTAAGGGGTGAGAGAAAGTTTGACATTATTTGGTTGAATATGTAAAGTGCCTCTTGAGTACATGCAAAACACTCCTTTTTCAAAAAAATCATTCCTTCATTGCCTCCAGGAAAACTGATTTTATGGTGAGCAGTGTCTTGCTAGGCTGCTTTGAAAGTTTCTGTTTTATTATTAGCACAGTCTTCTGATTAACAACTAAGGTATGTCAGAGATTTTTGACAAATCTGTTTTCAATCATAATGTCAGATTTGAAACATTCAGTAGTTCAATATTGATGGATTTAAAGCATTCACTAGTTCAAGACTGATTGATTCAAAGCATTTCACAGTATAAATTTAACTGTTTATAAGAAAAAATATTAAGAAATGTTAAGTAAAAAAAAAGCTTTGAAAGATCAGAATATTTAATTTAGACCTTATTATTTTGCCTTAAATGTTGCAAAGGAAAATATTTTTGTTCTTATGACATTGTATAAAAAATTAGAACAAAAAAGAACCTCCTTAGGAATACATACTTTAGGAATATATACTCATAATTTTTGGGTCTTGGCCTGATCTGTGGTAACTTTTGACAGTTTCTATAAATAGAATTGATTTCTGTGTGACAATCCATACAAATATTTTACATTTGTGTTTAACATTAAACTAACTTACTGTATATCCAAATATTCTTTTTCCTCACAAATGAAATGTTTTATTTCTAGAGGTATAGGTATCTATTTCTAGTTATGTAGTCCACTTGACATCCTCAGTGCATGAAGTTTTCAGCTGGTTCACAGGGCAATGCCACACCAATACTTTTTTTATTTACTTTTCTATATTATTGATTCCTGCTCCATGTTAGGATATTCTTATCTATTAGGTCATCTGTGTATATGTGTGTTGATATATATACAAGTTTTATTTTATAATACATTATTTTGCCTTATATGTGGAATGTAGGCTGTGCAGCAAAACTCATTCTTCTGAGCCAAAGCACGAGCTGAAAATTGAAGTCTATTTCCCTTCCATGAAGACAATGATTAGTGGGGTCAGAAGTCATCTTGCCACTGGGTTATTTAATTGTCAAATAGACAAGTTTGTAGATTGAAGAAATTCATTTTGAAATGTGTTACAGTGATGAATGAATGGGAGAGCCAAAACCTTTCCAGGGCTGCACAGGCAGGACACCTTAGAACATGTTAAATTACAGTTGGATATTAGGAAAACATTTTGCACCATGAGGCTAGTCAAAATTGGAAAAGAATGCCCACGTAATTTATGAGGTCTCCATGGTTATGGAAATACTAAAAAATGGACTGGACATTTATTTAAGAACAGTAGCAACCTGTTCTGAATTCATCCAGCTTTGGATGTGGGATTGGACCAGATAACCGAGTGGTCCACTCAAGTCTGTATTATTCTGTGATTGATCATATGCTTCTGTTTTATAAAGTGGTGATGCCATTCAATTGTTCAGTTCTAACCTGGTTTATATTGAAGTGGGCTTGTATAATCTTTCAGTTTCCAAGTATTAAAGAGGCTTTCTAGGGTTTGGAAATGCAATACTGATGAGAAATGATGGTTTGAGAACATCCAGATTTAGCAATATTGTGTAAAAGTGATTGGATTGAAATGTGTGATCTGGCTGATGAAAGCAATACCTTAAGATAGTTTGTTTGCCTGTAATGTTGTCGACATTTTTCAAGCAGATTCTTCTCCTTTTTGTTTGTTGGTGCTTCCTTTGGCAGCACTGTTTCCTTCCTATCGTGCTGTCTTGCTCCCTTTGTTCCATATGTGTGCAGTTCCAAACTACCCCCTGGCACTGGCCCCTTGTAGTGTTGCTCCCCACCCTTCCCTAAGTCCTGGTGCTGATGGCTCCCAGGATGCTGATTTCTAGGCAGGAATGCCTTCAAAGAGCTCACTGCTAACCTGTCAGAACCCACTAATTTCTGTCCTGTTTCAAAACTCCTTGGTAACATAACATCAGTCAGAAAAATGAACTCTCCCTTTATCATAGATTTTACCCTTATTTTGTGTCTCCTTTTGTGAAGGCTAAACAAAATGTGTTGAAGAACACTGGTGTTGATATTATTACTTAATAAAATTATCAGATTGAGAGAAGTACTTAAGAAGTACCTAAAATCTTGTGAAGCTCTTTTAAGTTGTGTACAGAGTCAGGCTTTAGTGTATCAAATCCTCTTGGTTCACGTTTGGAAGAACATTTTGAAATTAGGGTAGGAGATGTGATTTAAAAAAAGTTCTTCAATAGCTGTCCATTTCCAGAAGAGAAAAATTAAATGATGTTTGTAATTAGCAAAGTAGCTGGTATTTGGACTTTTTTAAATTATAAGGTGTATTTTCTCCAACTTATGATATAAAAAAATAAATCAAGAATGATATTTTCATCATGGGCGTTTTTATGCCTGAAATCACTCTCCTGCTCTTTTGTGTTTATTTGTTGTTGTTTTTGGTTTTTTGTTTTTTGTTTTCTTTTTTTCATTTGTTACAGGCAGCTACAGGACTTCCAGCTTTGCAGATGTTACTAATTCTTCCATTCCTTCAGAGAGCAGTGAGGAGAAATCCCTTAGTAGTTGGGAGAATCGAACTCCCACATCTGAAGAAGAAGCAGCAGCTCTCAAAATTCAAACTGTCTGGAGAGGGACCTATATTAGGAAAATACTGAAGAGCAGAGAACCAGGTGTGTAATTTAAAAATGCCTTTCAAAAATGTTTCATACTTCATCTTATTCAAATCTTCACTGTAAAGAGTTATTTACTAATTAATATCTAGGTAAAATTAACTGAAACTAATGAAATAGATCTTGTAGTTTTATTAAATACACTTAACCATTCAGTTAGGACATGGGATACTAGAAAGTATCTGAAAGATACACCCCCCTAGATTTGCACAGATACTAAATCAGAATTTACATTTACATTCATGTAGATTTAGGTCAGAGCTGGGCTAAATTTAAGGTTTTTTTCTGGAAATGTACAGGAAATTATACAAGAACCTAAGCATCATAATGAGCAGTCAGTGGAACACACATAGTATCGAAGTCTGATGCTGTCCTCCAAAGATACTGTACTGATACTATCCTTCATTCTTGTGCATACAGAGGAACCTTGCATAGCAGTTCAGGACTTGTAGCACATTTCCTATTCAGCAGTTCTATTATCTCAGCTGGAATACTGTGTCCAAGTGCAGTGTCCACGGTCCAGGGAGAAAAAAATAGCAACCACAAAGTTCTGAGTTTTAAGGATAGGAATTAAATATAGGTCTTGTACGTACAGGTTGTTAGTTTGTAATTTCAGAAAGACCAGATGAGAAAAGATTTTGCCATAAACTTTAAGTAACCACATGAGGAAAGTAATTTGATAGTAACAGTATCTTTAGGCTGATATCCAAAGGGTTAACAAAACGATCTTTAGTCTGAGATTCAAAGTTTGTGCCTTGAATCCGGACACATTCTAGTTAGAAAACGTGACATTTGTTTTTAAAAGGATAAGATATTTATTGGAATAAACCAAAATTTATATTGTACTACTGAAAACTTTAAAATCAGTCTAGTCTTCATCTGTATTCCATGTATAGAAGCAGACAACTTGAGATGACAACACATCCTGTTAAGTGAGTTATCCAGCATGGGTGGGATGAATTACCCATTGCAGCTGCCCAAATCTTTTCCTGTTGGCTCCACAGATAGTTTAGGTACATCCCTACCCCTTCCTGGTATCTGCAGATGAAAGTTGCTGGGAGTTAAATAGCCTAATCTCTTAGGACAGATAACCACATATCACTACAATATGTTACAGTGAAAAAAACTATAAATTGGAGAAAATACTGATCACATCATTTTTGCAATTGTAGGAGTGCTGAAAAGTAGAAAGATGATGATAAATTGAATATACTCAAAGGAAAAAACAGTTTTCAGCTCAGTGAAACTTCTTTAAAACTCCAAATAAATAAGGCAATTTACTTGTGCAAGTGGCAGGTGTAAATTTAGAACAATAGCAAAATTGGGTGTTATGTTTTCTAACTTATTTTATTTTCTCTAGGTACTAAAGAAAACACTGACGTTGAAGAAACTTTGAAAAACCTGTGGACTATGATTGAGTTAAATTTTGAACAGTATGCTGTAATGTTGTTAAGGTAATCATGCAATAAATCAAATTATTTTATCACAGACAGTTGTCATAAACTGGTTTTTTTTTCACAAAATAAGCATGGTAAGAGCATTAGTAGTGTCCAGATTACAAAACCTTGATGGAAGGGATGAAATGCTTTTACTAAATATATGTTGTGTTTTATTCTGTGTACCCTATATGAGTAAAATCTAATTTTTAGATATGTTACAGATTTTTTCCTACAGCTTGAGCTAAAATATTACCTTTTGCATGTATTTAATTTTTTAGTATTTTATAGGCTGCCCCATATGTATAGATCTGATTCCTTCGTTAAGCAGTTAACCAGTTGATTTAAAGAAACTTTTTGATTTGTGCTATCTGTTAAGCAGTCACGGTTGACAGTAGAAAGGAGATAGCTTTACTAATTAATTGTAGCCAGTTTATTATCTCAACAGGGGAATTTTCTGTTGCACTTGCTTGAAGGAAAGTAGATGTATTTCTAGGTAGTAGAAAACGTAGCAGGTGTATTTCTATGCTTTCCCTGATATTTCATTACAGCTTTTGGAAAGATGGCTGTTCTAATTTCAGCAGTGTTCATGAAGTCCTTTGCAAGCCTAACACTCTTTGGGGATCACATATTTCTATTAAGTCCTCAAAAAATCTCTCTGCAACTGTTCACACAACTGATCTAGCAGTAAATCAGTTCTTCCAGGGGTGAGGATGAAAACTGGCAGTAATTACTGCCTGTGGATATAAATCCTCACTCCTTTTAACCAGAAATTTGAGCATCACTAACACCAGGTATAACTTTATTTCACCTTTTAGTGTTTCTAATCTTGTAAAACCTGTGACATTGATGGAATCAGGACTTTGCAACCACAGTCTTGTTCCAAATATTAGCCATCCATTTTATATTTTCAGCATTTCTACATCAGCAAAGATGACATGCAGTTTTCAGTCTGCCTTCAGACTTATGGGGTTCATAGGCATTGTCCTGAGGGATACATTTGAGTGTTAAAATCATGCTAGTGTACTTGTGCCTAATTATTTTTTAACAGCTGACAGATTTTCGTTTAATATGACAATCTAGCACCTTGGCCAATAAGTTTTGCTTTTATTCCTTTGTCGTTCCAAAAAGTTTTAAAACTAAATAAAGGGATTTTAATCTCCTAATAATTCCGCAGCTTTAAGATGATAATATAAAGAAAGTGAAGTTATGCTAACTGATATTTATTAAAAATATACAGAAAGAGGTAAAGTTTTGTAGAAACCATAACATCTTGAGATATTAGAAGCAGCTGTAGTCGCAGATAGATTGACGGATAGAAATATGTATATAATTTGCCATGAGGTCTGGAAGAACTGATCCCTCCATGATTTCTTTTTTGATTTAAGAATGAACAACTAGTAGAGAAACATTAGTACTACATTTTATCTTGTTGTATTACATTCATGCACAAAGTGGTGTTCTTCATGATCAGCATAGGTAAAAGTCAGTATATATATATATGCCATTCTGATTAGATTGAATTCTTTATCTTCTTTTCTGCTTTCCAGAGAAATGTTTAAAAGAAACCGTAATTCAGCTGAAAAGTTTCCTTGTTATGAAGATGAATGGTGTAAAATGTATTTCACTGACTATGCAGTAACATATGCTGATCAACCACCAAATGCATGGTTTCTGGTTTTCAGGTGAGTTTCACGGAGCCCTATACAATTCTTATGGGGAAGTAGTATTGATTTTAGTACTGGTTTTTCACTAACCTGCTTAAAAGTTTGCTTCTTGTCTGTCTGCTTTCCTTAAATTCTGACATGTACTTGTTCTGCCTTTGGCTGGAGTAGAGTTAATTTTCTTCTTCATTTCTTCTTAATTTTCTTCTTAATAGCTGGTAGAATGCTGTGTATTTGGATTTAATGTGATAATAATATTGATAAGACACTGATGTTTTGGTTGTTGGGTGCTTACCCGAAGTCAAGGACTTTTCAGTGTCTCACACTCTACCAGTGAGCAGGTGCACAAAAATATGTGAGGAAGCATAACCAGGACAGCTGTCCTGAAGTGGCCAAAGGGATGTTCCATACCAGAGAATGTAATGTTCAGTATATAAATTGGGGGAAGATTTTGGAAGGGGGCTGATCGCTGCTCAGGAAGAGGCTGGGCATCAGTCAGTGGGTGGTGACCAATTGTATTGAGCATCATTTATTTCTCTTGGATTCTGTTACTCTCTCTCCCTCTCCTTATCATTAAAAATATTAATATTATTAGAATATTTATTATTATATTTTGTTTCTATTGTTAAACTGTTCTTAACACACAAAATTTGTATTTTCTTTCCAATTCTTTCCCTCAGGTGGGTTGGGTGTGGGGAGTGAGTGAGCAGCAGCATTGTACTTAGCTGCTGGCTGGGGTTAAACCACGGCAATATTTTTTTGCTTTGTGTTGCATATATATTTTTATTTGGAAAAATAATTTTGATATAATTTAATTTTTTTTAGAGAAATATTTATTGTTCCGGAAGACATGTTCGTATTGACAAAGGTGTTTACCACTATCCCTTCCTGTAGACTTCATGTTCTTGATAATGACACACAGGAGGAAATGCCACTTGTCTTTTTCAAAGTGGCATCTCATGTTTATCCCAAAAATAAGGTAAATGCAAGAAGTTGCTGCAGAAAATAAAATTTTAAAAATAATAAAAAATGCCCAGATTCAGTGGAGATTTTTAGCTGCGTCATAGTGTTCTACTTAAAAGCATGCCCTTATTTAATAGCAATTTGAACAGAGACCATCACTGATCTGCTTCTGTGCTGAACATTTATTAGTAAACTTTTGATTATTCTCTCCTCTGTATTCTTTCCAGCTGCTGCTGATTTGGATTTTTTTTTCCTGTTTATCATGCATAACACTGAACATAGTAAAATTTGTAGCCATGTTTAACTTGTGGCCACAAAAAGTTTGCATAAGGAATGATAAGAGTACATCTTTTCTTCTCATGGGTACAGCACAGTTGCCTCAGTGATTCTGTCAATTACCTATAAAAATGGCCCTTAACATTGGATTCCTGCTCTTCCCTATTGAAGTCCCCTCTTAAAGCCACATTTTTGCAATTGTTTGCTAAACTAATTGTCTATGTTTTGTAATATTCAATGAGGTTAACAGCAAAAGAGTGATTTTTAGAGTATTAAAACAGAATTGTGCAAGCATGCTGTATATTTCTACTTGTTCTTATTGCATTTCTCAATCACTGAACTCTTGAGTTCTTTAGTAAGAATACAGCCTTATACTCTGCAATTTAGCTTGTTTCTTCCTAATTCCAAATGGTTGATTCTGGTTTCAGTGGACCTGAACAAGTTTCTGAAAGCTCTATTAATGCTTCAACAAGATATTTTTCAATTAGTAAACACAGAATACAATTTTATTATTTTAATCTGTTACAATTTTTTATAACAGTATTTTGTAAAAAATAGTCAACAGTGTAGTGCATCAAGCAAGAAATTATACAGTATGCCTGAATTCTTAAATGGAAGTATTATTACATAAAAAGTAATTTGTTTTAAAACTACACCTACTAGTTCTGCTTCCAAACTATGACTCAGCAATTTACAACAGAGATAAAAAAGAATCCTGTCAACAGATACTGTTATTCTGCTACAGAGACACTCCTGGAACGCATTAAAGTTCATTTCAGAATGATTGACAATGAAGATAAAGTCTGCACACTAGCAATAAAGTTTGTCTTCTTTTTTCAGACATTACAGCCTAGATGGAAATTGGCTACTTGCTTAGCATTATTTGGATTTTTTGGGTTGCATTAAATTTTCTTATTTTTTGGTGTTTTTTCTACCGTTGAATACAGTTGAACTTGGTTTAGTTCTTGGTGGTTTTTAAATTTTGCTCTCTTTATTATTCACAAGTCTTTTGAACAGATTGTAGAAAAGGATAGAGATAAGCACTCAAGCTTCAGCTGGCCTACTTAGATAAGAGTTTAAGAAATCATCTCTACCACCATATGTAGTCTAGAAAATAGAAGTCAGTTTGAGCAAGGAGAGTGCTCAGTCATTTCTCTTGTCTAGTCATAGAAGGACATAAGGGATTCATCTTACTTTGCCATAAAGTCAGTTTGGGTGGTCTGTTAGAAAACAATCCTTTCTGATTCTAGAGACAGTGAATTGTAACAAGATATCTTAAGTAAGTAGTGAAACCTCTTGAAGGTTTTTTTTTAAGAAAGCGACATAAATTTAATGGGGTTGTAAACATCTACTTTTTTACTTCTCAGACATGACTTGATCATCCTACCAGACACAAAATTCAGTTATTGTGCTTTCTAATTGCTCATAGTATTCAGAATGTGCTCACTCAAACTCTTAGTCCTAAATTTTCTGAATGTTTTTAGTGAAAATTAAGATTGTGTAAGATTCTCTTTATAGATAGGTGTACAAGAGAAATTGCTCTTTTCATGCATCCTGTGCTGTCAGAAAGTAGTTGAATATCTCGCTAAATCCTTCTCCATTTCCAGGTGTACTTGATAAGAACAGAGGGGCCTGTAACTCTGTGCTTAACTGATGTTTAAATGAGTTCTCCTGAATGGTTACTCTGAATGATTGCTATTACCTTGTGGGGATTAAAGGTTGTATATTGCCTTACTGCTACAATTGCACAAACTGGAATAATGAATAATTTATTTTAATTTCATTCTACATATTCAGTACTCCTGGTGCTGCAGTTCTGCATTATTGGATAGTCCTGAAATCACAACCCTATTTATTATAAGGATTTTTCAACAAAGCCGTTTTTGCTGCCAAATGATGATTTCTTTAAATGTAATTTAGAAGAGGACTGGAAGACATAAGCTTTTCAAAGAATTTTCATTTGGACTATTTCTTGGGTGAAACATGAAATTTTAATATTTGAAATAGGGAGATAGTAGGGCTAGTTAGACTACATGAAGAACGGACTTAATTCTGAGTTCCCCTGCAACATTACAAGTGACCATTTCACTCCTTATATCCCTTTTTGCTGCCCCTGCCTTTCAAGTAATCACATTCATATTGCCTTCATTTTCACAAACATAACTTAATCAAAGTTTGAAACTTTTTATGTTTTATCCTGGCTTCTCATATTCCTATTATCAGGATTCACAAAGAGCACCTAAATCTGCATCAGCCTTACTAATTGTGTGTTGCATTTTTTATTATTTTTACTTGAATTTTCTAATGCTAGAAATAAAATTAGTATCTTGTAATTTCATGCTGTATCTGCAGTGGCATTATTAAATTAGGGTAAATGTTAATTTAACCTCAGATTTGAAGACTGAAGTAATCTCATCTCTAAATTTCCATGCAGCAAACTCATCCACCCCTACTTTCGCACTGCCTAAACATGAAGGAGCATTTTAAATCCTGAAATAATTTGGTTGGAAAGTGACTTCAAGTCTTCAGTTGTAACTACCCCTAAAAACACCTGTCAGCTTTCCATTAGATGAAATAGGATTTAACTTGCTATGTAACTATTTGCCAAATATAAATTGCAAAAACTAGAGATGCTCCATAAGTTAGAATAGACTGGAGTTACACAATTCTTGCTGATGAAGAACATCTTATTATTTATATATTAATAAGTGTAATGAAGAAAAAGTGTATTGCAGAGTGCCTTTTGAGTAGTGTTGTTGCCATGTAAAAATGACTTGTTTTCCCCTTTCAGAAAGGATACACTTTTGTGGCTGAAGCACACACTGGTGACCAACCTGTGCCAGGTGGGAAATGGAAACTCCGCTTCATCAGCTCCCATAGTGCCCTTCCATTTCTCTCTCGTAAGGCTGTAAATAATAGTTATTCCACTCAACAATTTAAGGAGTATTACATACCCAACGATGAGTTCCTACTGTTTAGGTAAATATTGAGAGAAGAATTAATAAATTCTGGGTTTTATATCAATCATCCCTACCAGAAAAGTATGTTCCTTTTCTCTTTCTTAGAAGGGGAGAATATTGATGCAAATATCTGAATTTTATGGGCTATCAAATTAATATTTGATTAGTGAAAGTGTTATTTGTGAAATATTGCCACTATTTAATGAAGAACAAGTGTGAAGTACACAGACTATAACTTTAAAATAAAAATTCAGTGTTTTGCATTTCTGTCGGCTCAGTCTTATCCATAGGCCAATTACTGAAATTCTGTAGTACTTTTGGGGAATAAACATGTATTAAAACCAAGGTTTTGTATTGGGGAGGAGACACAAAATTGTAATTTTTTCAGCTATTGGAATAAAGCTTTAGTTAATACGGGAATAAAACACTTTTTTTCCCAATATATCAGACCAATTTCCATCTTTCAGTATTGCCAGAAAAATTTATATATGATTCTTTTAGGAGAATATATTTAACAAATATGTGATTTAGTTTTTATTAATCCTTTTTTAAAGTTCATTAAAATCCATTCTGAGTTCTGAACTGACCATTACTAAATTGCTATACTGAAATTTTTACACAAAGAACTGAACGCTGCACTACAACAGGCCTTGTGTTTAGAGCTGATTAAATGCATATATTTTGAACGTTAATTTTAAAACATTTTATCCTGATTCCTGAAAGCTTTTTCAATATTTCAAACCAATGGATTATTCTTGGGATAGAGGTCGCTTTAAGAGAAGGAATCAGTTTCAACATAAACGAAGAAAACATGTAATGGAAACAAAACAGATGCACTAAAATTTTGTAAGCACTCTCTTCATGATTTTCATTCTTTCCCCCCTTCTGATGTTACCAATCTTAAAAAAAAAATAATAAAAAAGAAATATATATACATACACACATATATATTTAGCTCCAAGTGTGCTGAATTCAGGGTGATGGATTTTTTGTGTGTTGTTGTTTCTTTGTTTGGTAAGATTAGTCATAACAATTTGAATTTATGGACGAAAAGCTTTATGTATATAATACATAAAGCAATGGGTTACAACAAAATAATTTGAACAATATAACAATTATTTGAATTTGTCCTCAGATTCTAATTCAACAGGTTTTTAATGCCACAGTCTTTTAAGCTGACCAAAGTAGCTATTGCTATCGAAGGAAATATCCCTACCCTTTTGAAAGCAATTTTTTTTCCCCTTATGTACTTTTGTAATGATACAGTTCCCTAATCAGGCTAATGATAGTCAACAAATAAAAGTACAGTAGGCAGCCAAATGTCTATTTGGATATTTGATAAGGCAATGAAAAAAAAAATAGCTAGACCACCCCATTTTTCAGCAGCAGCACTTGCTTTGTATGTTGATTCACTGCACTAAACTTCACTAGAGGAAGCTTAGCCTATCAGATTCCAGGAAAACAGTTGATTTGTAACTCAATTTTAAGTATTTTCTTCCAGTTCAACACAACATTTAGGCAGTTTCCTAAAAAGGAATTATTAGGAATACTTGGTTATATTGCTATAATTTTTTCTTCCTCTTTAGGTATTTTGTAAAAGTCACAGCACCACTTACTGCTACATTGCAGGTTCAAACCTCTAATTCAGATGTATTCATTAAACTACAAGTCCTAGATAATGAGAAGGAAATTACGAGTGTCATTGGAAAGGGCAATGCAGTCATCCCAGTTTTTAATTTCTGGAGTAATCAATCACTTCTGAGCTCCCAGTGTAAGTATTGTATGCTATATTTGATAATTTTATTCAGGATATACATTCTTATAGTAACTGTAGGTAATCACAGAAAATACTATTTTTCCCTGCTCTTTTCATTAATCTTTAATTTTACTGTTCAAACCCAGTAAGTGCAATTGAATGAGGTACATAATTCTTAGACATATTTTAAACAATGGACCCTGTAGTGCTCAGGTAATTTCAAACAAAAATTAAGTACCATCTGCCTGCCTCCATTATAATTCTTATACATAATAGATTTTAGAGGCTACAGCCATGCCATCTTCTTTGATAATCTACATTTGTTTTTCTTGTTGTTTAGAAGTTTTTCTCACTTCTAAATCACATGATTTCCATTTTATTTTTGTGCTATTTTGAATTACTCATTATAGTTGTGTTTCAATTTTAAAATTAATTCTTCGTAAGAATTACAAGTCTGCTTAAATAAAACAGATGTTTATAAGCACCAAGTCTGCTACTGTACTGTCCATGGACACTAATATACATAAGATTTGTAGGATATGAAAGTCTTCAGTCCTTCTATGAAGACTTCTAAACAATAAATCTTCTTTAAATCTGAGTTTGGCTATTTGAGCATATTGGGAACCTGAGGCAAAGACAAATTGTTGAAATACTGGATTATTGCTTTGCTAAAGCCCAAAATAGCATTATATTTCATCTGCTCACCTCCACTGTTTTGAACTGTGGAGTTTTCAAACGTGATTCTTTAGCATAATAAGTAATATGAAATTTCAGTGCTTTATGGGGGGGAAAGAAATTAAGTTAATCATATTTATGAAACATCTTGATTTCTGTCTCAACTGCACCTTGTTATTACCAGAAATGTAAAATTTAATCCTACAGAGACCATGTTCTTAAAACGTAATTCATCAGATGAAAATGATTAGGGTTTTAAAGGAAGTCATAGAAAAGCTGTCATGATTCTCTCTGAGTTACCAGGAGAATCAGTAGCTATTTTTGGTTACTTTTTTTCGAATGTGGAAGTGGACTAGTAAACTTAATACTAGACTGGTGGAAATAGAAACAGGAAAGTATAAAATACATCAGCTTAGGATCAGCATCAGAATAGTGGCAATAAGTTGCCGAGCTACCCTCAGTAAAGTGAAGGAGAAACTTTGTTTCGGGAGACTCTCATTGCAAAGGTGATATCTGATGACTAAAATAAGTTAAAGGCACAGTCAAGTGACAGAGAAGAGAAATGGGTTTCACCAGATGTTGAAAGGGAGAAGATGGGACAGAATAATTAGAAGTGGTGTTTTGCTTCTGCCAGCCTACCAGGACACACATGTAAGAACTTTGCAAAATATCCTCAGAAATCAGACACAAACATTCTAGCTCTAATGTGCTATGATGCAAATAATTTCTACTAATTTAGAATTATTTTAATCCACTGTGATTATTCAGTGAAACATCTGTTACATTAACCTGATTGAAAGTAGGAAGGTTTTTGTATCAGGGCCTAGCAGTGGTGGCCATAAAATCGTGTTAAACTTTCAGGCTATATTTGAAGTTGAAATTCATATTCTAATGCTCTTTAAGTGTGTGTGAATATATAGAGAGTTGCCATTTGGAATGAATGATTGTGAAGCTGTCACTGCTTGTTGGGAATTTTTTACTATTACTTTTTTTTTTTTTTGCAATACTTATATTTTTTCAATACTAGACCAATTGGCCTTAACATTGAAGTTCTTTTCTATTAATATACATCCTGTATATCACAAAGAAGATAACTTTATGTAAAATCTTTCATAGCATCCAAATTAAATTAAAATATTGTGAAATGTACTCAATATAACCAATATGACCAATATGGTATTACCCAATCTACTGAGAGTCTCTAGTTTCAGTAGGGGTTCAATTTATGCCATGTGAAATTTATGCCATAAAAGCATGTATCTTTGCTAGTGTCAAAACTGTTTTCATGGCCTGTACAATAACAATATAGAAACACTCAGAAATACTGATGCCAAGTTCAGGTGAAGATTCGTACAACTGATACTCAAGACAAGATTTCTTCTGTCAGTATTTCTTTGTTCTATAAAAAAATGTGTTTTCTCAGAATAAGAATAATCAGAAAACAGTTATACCATTGGCACCAGCCATGTTGTTTAAGCGACACACAATCCGTAAATTTGAGACTTATTCACTACCAAATATTTTGCCTCTCAGAGATTGATCACTGTATTGCCAGAAGTTCTCTTAAGTGACATTATTGTTCAATCATCACCAATAAAACATTATCTCCCTTGCCCACCCACAGCCTGTTAATTCATCTCCAGTCACAGCTGTTCTATTAATGTATTTTACTGCTGAAAAACTACATTAAACCAACTGATTTTAAATATATTTACCTCTTCTGAGGTGTAGCAGATGACTTGGACTTTGAACATTTGCTTGACAATAAAGAACTTACGTATTGACACACACATTGCAAACACACTGTCTTGTTGATACAAGCACAGCAGTTGCATAAACGCAGATGGGCAAGTGAATGCTCACAATCTTTTTTTTCCACAGTAACAGTCTGATACAATCCTGTTTAAAAGTATCAAAATATCTTTTAGATATTTGTTTGAATCTAGAAGCGAGGTGGGTAGAAGTTTCTTCTAGCCAGAACTTAGGAAAACTGAGTGACGTATTTTTGTAGGTAGTAATAAAAATATTTTAGTGTTACAGCACCACCTGGTGACCGTTGCGAGAATTATTGGCTGTGTATGTATTTTGGGGAGCTTTTCCAAGGGATCTTTCCTGCAAAGGAAGCAGATTGAGTCTTATGGGGGATTCCACCATTCTGAGATGAATAACCTTCATGACAGGATCTTCCTCTGGGAAAATATTTATAGAATTGTTCAATACTCAAGATCTTCAGGTTTAGGAGAAAGAGAAAAGGAGAACAGCGATGCATTCATGAAAACCAGTTGTAGCCTAAGGAATACAGCCTCCCTTGAACTCCACCTATCTTCCTCGGTTGAGGTAGGTTCCTGCAGAGGTCAATGCACATTTCCTAAAGCCCCAACCACAACACATTCTGGAGTGGAGCTCACCTCTCTGTTGACTCCGAGGGATTACATCTAGGTGGCCTCAGCTTTAAAGCTGCCCTTTTGTAAATTACATCCAGTAGCCCTTGCTAACAGTGCTCAGACAGGCACTGAAGATCATTCCTGAGTAGAAACCTTTATGCAAATATTGCAAATGGTAACCTAAAGGCAATTTTCGCAATTAGTTGAAATGTAGTTATTCTTCCGTCTGGAATACAAGTTGTTTCTTTGCACCAGGTTTTCCTGCAGCTATAGAATATTCAAGATTTGGGTCTTTGGATATTATTTCCTTTTCATCCAAATGCACTTTTATTGAGTGAAAGCCTCATCATTTTGTTTCCTTCTGGTGAAAGACCTAATAATCGAACCACTGTGAATTACGTCTACTCTCAACTTCACAGCATGGAAAGTTAACTGATACCTAGAAAGCTCAGCAGCAACTGAATGAGAAAATATTCCACAGTTGCAGGCTTGCTTAGGCATACCTTTTACAGCCATGGAGTTGCAGCACCCTAAAAAATGGTTTAGAAGAAACCAAGCATTGTCTTCCTTCACGTTTCTCTCACAGGCCTCCTTGCCACAAAGACAGCAGGAGGGATGGCTCTGGTGCTAAAGATTCTGAATGCAATGCAGAATAGCAACTCAGAACTTGTGATTAGGAGTTTGAGACCTCTTTAAGAGACCATCTCTACAAGGTCTTTTTTGATTTCCTGACTTCTAATGCTTTTCTTAGGAACAAGGAAGCACTGGCTTATGCCGAGGAAAGATGCAATAGGAATAATCCATGACATTTTGCTTTCATAAGAGACAGTATTTCCTGGCTCCGTTTGAGTTCCTAGGGGCACATTTAACCTCTGATTGGACATTTATACTTTGACACACCTCAGTAAATGCTGTTGAATCTGGTCTAATAATTCTGCCACCTCCTGTGAATTTCCCTGTATGTTTCATCAACATGCACGAAAGAGTGCGTTTTTCCTTTGAAGTATTGCAATCATGCAGTATCATCCTTTGTTTGTACAGTAAACCCTAGGAGAAGTAGTCTTTTGTCCTCAGTGAAGTCACAGCTGATGGTCCAGCTGTTGTTAGTGTAACACAGGTGAAGCTGCTTCCCCAGAGGTGTTATTTTTTGTCCTTATTCGATTTTCTATGAGATGTTCACTTTTAGAATTCTCTTTCTCTGTAGACATGCAGGCAAAAGAATATCACACATTTCAATGGCATTAGAAAAGAAAACAAATTTATGTTTTCTGAGTTAATATTTATGTGCCAGCCCTTCTTTAAAACATTCTGGTTTTCACAGTTTTTCCACATTAACATCTTCCTTAGGTAACAATTATACACATTGATAAAGAATAGATCACAAATAGTTTTATATCTCTTTTCAAGACTGGTGGGGTTTTTTGCTCAAGTTAGCTATGATCTTTTTTTCAGGTTGACACAAAGATATTAGGTAAGAGACTTCTGTAAGGGTATGCATTGCCAGAACTGTGGCCAATGCACCTCTTCCCTTCTTCCAGTTTTACACAATTTATTAAATTAGGTTAGCCACAAAGGGATCCCATCATAGAGAGCACAAAGCTATCTCTATGTATAGCATGGTGCTGTGGTGTGAATGCAGGAAAGAAGCATGGGGTTTGAGGGGAAAAATTACATGCTTTATAAACAGTAACAACAGTCATATATACACAGTCTCAACTTTCTCATTATTTACTTTGAAGATATTTCTGATTTGCCTGCAAAATGAAATCAGGATAGTATTTAGAATAAGCATAATTTTAATTGGAAGCTTCTGAATATAATCCAGTATGAGAAAGTGGACTATATTAATTCTTTCTGATACTTTCTGGGGGGGGTATCTGTTTACTTCATACCAGTAATTCATAAAATTTCAGGACTTTTTTTGTTATCTTGCAGTAAAAAACCTACAGATTATTCATAGTACAAAAAAGGGATTGGAAACTGGACAATTAAAAAAAGGAAGTCATAATTCGTCAAAGGACAGCAAAACTTCTTCCAAGACAGACCTTGTACAGGAGCATGCACTGATATTAACAGATGAATCTGTAGCCTCGGAAAACTTTGGAAATAATGTTGGAAGTCCACAACAAGTAAGAGTTTGTTAATCACTGGGATTTGGGAAGAAAAAAAAGCAAACAAACAGTAAAAGGTTATTACTAATTCTTTTGGTACATGTGGAGATCTTCTATTCTGGGGGAAGAGCAAGGAATCTAAAATTAAGATTTTTGGTAGCTTTTGAATGAGGTGATTTAAAAAGGATAATGTACATGTATGAATAACTAAATAAGTAGGGAGTTTTGTATCAAGGTGATTTACTCTAAGTGTTCTTCATTTGGCAAATCCAATGCAAGCCATAACTTTCACATAAAGATCAAAAAATTACCAGAAAAGAAATTAATGTTTTGATGCTTCAATATGAGCTTTCTTTGAAACATGATATTATAGAAGGCTGTCTGTAATATTTGCATAGAGAAACACCTATTTCCAGTCAGCTGCAAGCTTTAGTAACAGACACATATCTGCTACTAGTTTGTCAGGGGCTAATGTCAAACCATGGGCTTTTCTTGATGTCATTTTGTATTGTCTATTTTAGAGAAATTAAGGATACTTTTTGAAACAGTTCTTGTTTTACATCTCCACTTGTTTTTCTGCTGTGATTTTTTTCCTGATAGTTGAGTTCAATTGCAACAAAATAACCTAAGAAAACAAAAATTATTGAGAAATAAACTCCAAAGTTGTTCCTTTGACTCAGAACTGGCATTAGAATTTTGGAAAACCATTTCTAAATATAACCATTTCCAATTCAGTTTAGGCAATGTTTAAAACAGCCCATGGACCCTGTCACCTCTACCTTGAATTAAGGCATTATTGAGTGCTAGTAAAAAGGCTCAAAGCCCTGTAGTCGGTCTTAAAATCAAAGACAAAAGTCTTTGTTTTAGTACATGACATACATAGGGAAGTTACATGGAAATCTTACAGGAATGTAGCTCCTTATTGTGTAGCCCAGTTTAGTTTTTCTTGATAAACACATGAGTAATTGTTTGATTTCACAGGAATTAAAATAAGATCTGTGGAATTAACATTAATTTTTTAAGCTTCTTGTGAATGCTGTTATGTTCAAGCTTGTAAATTAATTATGTGTTTTATTTGCTGAATTCAATAGCTGGCACTTTACTAACCTGCAGGACTTGAATGCTTGCTGTAATTGTTATGAGTTCAGCATGTTGCATTTTCTTTCAGTCTTACCAGTATTCAGTAGAGGCATTGGTGTTGCATGATAGTTGGCCACTTACTGAGAATGAGTCTTTGCTTGTTCAGGAACTGAAAGAAATGCAGAAAGATGAAATCAAAGGTAGGTTGATCTAAGTACATATTAGTCAAATGTTTCATATTACTGATTAAAATAAAAAAATATTGCTCCAAGTAACATTTTTTCACTGAGTGAAATAATTAGGCAATAAAACTTTTTGTCCTGTAGTTCTTAGAAATTAAGTTTGATTGCATGAATCTACATCTTCAGTTCACAAAATATAAGGAAATCAGAGAATACACTGCAAGACTCACCTTCTTAGGGCTGAGCTTTAGGTAGAGATCTGGAGCAGAAACATGCCTGCTGGTAATTTAAGAAAATGCACTGCACAAGAAGGCAGGGAAAGGCATGGTTTGGGAAATATATTGCTTCTGTGCTGCTAGGAGAAGAATTTAACAAGAGAAAAGACTAGGAAAACTCCCAAGTACAGTCTGTATGTCTAAGTCACAAAGGACAGAGAAATTACAGAAGATTTTGGGGTTTTTGCAAATTATTGTAGCATTCCTTCTTAAGGGACAGTAAAAACCAATCTCAAGACAAATTAAAAGCACTTGGGATCCTAGTCAGTGTTCTGTAAATTAGATAAATGTCTTGTATTTGCTTCTACTTTTATCAGCAAGGTTGACACAAAATTATTTAGATCTTAATTATGTTAAAGTTTATCATTCTGGGCCCAAGAGCCTGAGAGAGGCAAGGCTGCTGCCACTGAACATTGCCAAGTCCAACTGCTTGTGAGGCCGAAGATGTAATCCCACCAAGCATGTGCACATAGAGACACATACACACGATGTATATGTGCAGGTATGTGTATATACACACACATACACACACACACATTGCCAGCTACACAGATCTCAGACAGACACTCAGAGCACACACACAAACACTAACATAGACAGCACTAGCTACCTCATCCTGCTTTTTCCTCTTGGACTGGAAAGAATGGAAATCCTCTAGATTGACTATATATTTCTAAAAAGGTGGATCCTTCCACCAGCTACACTTAGACACCTAATGTGCCCAGTAGCTTGCCTCTGCATCCCCTACAAGCTCTGAGGCTGCAGCCTACTCTGGCTGCTGATGCAGAACATCACACACACATGCAGCTGATTCTCCTGTGTTCTCACCCCTAGGTTCCTGCAGAACCTAAAATACTACTTTCAATCACTTTAGTACATTTTCTGTATCATTAATATTAAAGTTCTATAACTCAATTTTTCAAAGAAGCTATAAGAAGAAATTATTTGCTTCCTCATATACATACAATTGATACTACCCAAAACATTATTTAGGGTGGTTTGTTTTTTATTTACTAGTGGTATATCTCACTTTTTTTTCTATTTACATAGCTCTTTTTAAATGTCTGGTCAATTGTTTTCTTTTTTGTAATTTCTGGTACTGTGGACTGAGCTTAGATTCAGCAGCAGTAATTGCTGATGGATATTATTTAATTTCTTGGGTTTAGGATGTATGCAGTATTTGAGGTTTTTTTTGGTATTTCTTCAGTTATTATTACACAACTTTAAAAATATGTATCTTCTTGATTTACTGTAGTCTCTACTCAGTTTAGCATTTGAAGAGCTATGTCATGTAGGCTTACAGGTTTGTACACAGCTCTTTTAGTGATTTCACCTGCTTGTATTTTGTTGTGTTCTTCACAATATCATCTTTTCTACCTAGATGATTCCTTTAATTCTCTTAACTTTCCCTGTTAGACTGCTTCCTACAATAGACATCCTATTACGTCCTCTTACCCTTCTGAGCTGGCTACATAGAGACAGCTTGCACTTCACAATGTCCTTTTATACAGCTTCACCATGGTCTGTCAAACTGCAGATCAAAGAAGGTCACTTAATCTCTTAAGTTTGTTCACTAGCTCTCCACTCATATCACTGAACCTTGTCAATGTCATGGGAGTTCTCATATTGAATTCAAGGTAGCAATATTCCAGTTTATAGCTCTCCTTCTCCATGCTAATTGATGCTCATTTGCAGTCAAACATATTTAAGCTACAGTCAGTGATAACAAGCACTTTTTTCCTTGGGATTATTTTTAAATGGTGTAATTTTTGTGTCCTCTCATAAATGCTGCCTTTCAACGTAACCCAAATCCATTTCACAGTTCTTATTAACTGAGTGTTTATACAAAGATACCAACAGATTGCCTAGGCCACCAACAAAGTTTAAACACAATTTATATCAAAAAGTTTAAACACCAATACTCATTTAATATTTAGTGTTTATTTTATGTATCCCTATTAACAACAATATTTATCTGAAGTGCTTACTATAGTTAAGTATTTTGAGGGAAAGCCCAAACATTTATTGCTTTTTCTGCCTGTGAACTGTCTTAAATCAGTTTGAAAACTGACGACACAAGTTGTCAGACACAAAATTAATACAACAATAATAATGTTGATGTGTAACCAACAAGGTATTTTTTCACCATGTGATTTTTAAGAACACTGCCATGAGCCAGGTGAAAAATTACTGCAAAAAAATTTTCCCCTTTTCAAGTATCCCTTTTCCATGTAGGCCAACAGTGCCATCTGGAGTTAATTTTGTATCATGGCAAAAGCATATTTCAACTTTGTACTAATATCTACTAACATCTTTTAAACTAGTCTCCCTTGAAATGAAGACCCATGCTATTATACTATTGATATTCACCAATCTTATAAATACTTATTTAGAGCATTTTTGAAGAAAGTACATTATCTAGTATACAGATGCTATGAGAATTTTGTATTTGTTGATGTTTGTACCTGTAAAAGAACTGTATTAGCAAAAGTTACTTTGTGAATAATACTTAGTCATATTTATTATATATGAAATCCCATTAACTGTTTCATTAAAGAGCTCACTGAGCAGAGCAAGAGCAAAAATATTAAATACTAAAAAATATTAAAAAGGCATTAGGCAGGAAAATCTAAGTACACAGAAATTAGGAAGTTCCACATAGTTTATTTGCACTGTCTTAATTATTTTCTCTCTTTCTTCGTCGGTTTTTTGGGGTTTTTTTTGTCTCCTTCCGAGAACTATTACTTTTAAAAATGTAAGCTCAAGGTCATAATTTTTGTATAAGAGGGAAACCACTAGCAGGCAATCTTGCAACTGCTAGTACCATTTTCAATTGTTTGACTGTGTGAACAAAATCATTTTAATGTTCATTTTGTATATAGGATTTTCAGGATATAGGAATTTTTTATGTTTTTGGGTTCTTTGGTTTTATTTTTCTTGTAGTAAGATCATAAGTTTTATTATGCAACTCTCACAACCCCGAGCTGAATCATCACGGTGTGCTGAATGCTTACTGCAGCATGTATTTTACATATTGCCTTAAATTAACTTAGGAGCGTAAGCTGGTGATGAGAGAGGGCTGTCTATGCAAATGGGAAAGCAGAAGATAGAGTGCCCAGCCCAAGTAGCAGAGGTAGGTTTGAAAAGGCAGGACAGGCAATATGCTTTGGAATATTCCTTTTTATCCTCCAGAGTGGTGAAAGTTTCTCTCCATAGGTTTTATTTTCCCACAGGAGAACTTGCTGGCTTGTGCAAGGAGAGCATTCTATGGGATGTTTAATAGATCTCTCTCTCTTTCCCAGCTTGCCTGTCAGTAGTGATTAATCACTTGTGTGGTGTTCAGTGAACAGATAGTTCCCAGAGGATATATGAGGGTTCTGTACATCTCTACGCCACAATCTAACCCCACACTACTACTGCAACCAGATTATTAGTTTGCTTCTATCCTGGGGTATTTTTTCTGTAACTTTAGTGCCTAGGTGAGCCCAGCCTGTGGAAAGACTTTTGACATTGCCACCTGTCAAGAATCCTTGTGAGGGTCCAGTCAAAGACAGAAAAAGCAACATCTGAACTTCTCAATCTTTTCTTAATGAAATCTGAAAGTCTCTCATGAGGCAACTAAGAGTTGTTACTACCAGCTACTGGGTAATCCCACTAAATGCCCAGAGCCTATTTCAGATAGCACGAGCATGATATTTTCTCAAAGAAAGCTTCAAAAGTCTCCTCTGTATTATACCTATGAATAAGAGATTCTCTGTAATTTAAATTTCAAAAACCAGGAGTAGCTGTCTGTCTTGCCTAAAAAAGAGAATTCATGTATCTCAATCTGAAGCTGAGTTTCAGCAAGGAATCATTTGGTGCAATTGTTTAACTTGTCATAGACAGGACATCGGACTGGATGATCACTTTGGTCCCATTTGGCATTAGACTAAATGAATTTTTGTATAAATAATTGAAGAGCAGTAGAGAAGCTAATTTTATAGTTACTGTCAGCTGTGTGTCATCACTGTCAGCTTGTGTGATGCCCAAGGTTTTCTTGGTGCCACACAGATATAAAAACTGCCACTGAGAGTTTGTGATGATTGATGCATAAGCTGTGAGCTGGAATGGCCTTTTACTTTCTGTTTCATCTGCGTGCCTTTCTTCTTATCATATCCCATACAAAGCATTTGCCTGGTTTTGCCCTTAGAAAAGCCGAAGTTGCTACTCTCGTCTCCCTGTGAATCAGAGTGGGCAGCATGCCAAAATGCAGTCCTTTCCCCCTCTAGGCATTTCTGGAGGCTGATCCCCAAACTGGGGATACTACTTGCTCTGCTTAGGGAGGGGGAAGGGCTGGGGGAGCCAGGACAGTGAAGCATATGGGAGAACTTGGAGATCTCAACTTGATCTTGCCCTAAGCGTTTATATCTGGAGTTAAAGTTGGTTACTTCATTCTAGCCCTGTCATTTTTTATGCTTGCTAGTTCTTTATTAACTTTTCAGGGTATGATGTAAGTTCAAAGCATCAAAATGTTATAACTTGGAGTCACAAAATATTTCTACAAAGCCAGCAAAGCTTGTAGTATCCCATGGCATAGAAAGTTTTTGTCTGGGATCATTTAGCTAACTACACTGAATGTCTTTTGAGTGTTTGTGTAAACAATAAATAATTTATTTCTAAAAATTAATAATTCCTTGAATAATACATGTACCCCAGCCTGATTTATGGTGCCAGTATTTAATAATAATGTGAAATTAAAGGGAAAGTCATTTATATAATAATTTTGAAACTTTGAATTATGTCATCGCTCTTTTATATTTGCATTTCCTGTGGAGTTATTTTAGTATATTCAGTATTTGTGGACACCACTTTAATTTTTGCTTTCGTTTGTTAATATATGCCTTAGTAGCACTGAATCAATTTAAGCTTTACACTTTATTGTCACTGGACATTCTTCAAGTAGCATGAGGAGATAATAACACCATTTCTAGATAAGCACATGTATGATGTAATACACTTATATACCACATAACATATATCTGTATGTCAAGCTATATGTGAGTTATAAATACGTTCTATATATTTAATATTTACAACTTTATATATCCATATAACCTCAGCCATGATATTACAGATCTCATCCAAAGCTCATTAGTTGTGCAGTACAATGATTTGTCCTCAGTGGAAAGAAACTGGAAAAGCACTAAGTGAAAGACATCTTACCTTAAAAGCATTAAGTGAAAGATATTTTAGTATTATCATCAGAGTGTGAAACAGTCACTCATATCAACTTTCTTCTAAGAAAAGACCCCTGTTTTATGGTATTGGCTAAATCTAGGTTTTCAACACTTCTCTCAATGTTTCAGGCAGTAGGAAGGTGGAAGGAAATGGAGATTTCAGACTCAGGTTTTTAATACTCCTTATAGTGATCTGGATTCATCCCTGGTTCTTTCAACGGACACATTCTATATGCTATTAAAGTTATGCTATTACCTGCTTTATTTATTAATTTATTTTTAAAAGAATATGACATGTAAGGTCTTGTTTACAGCTCGCACCATCTAAGACATTCCAAAATAAGTTTCAAATATCAATTCTCGGTATCATTAATTCAAACATATAGTATATATATGTACTGATAATATAATTAATTTAAAATATTCTCAGATAGTTCTGACAATGACAATTTTGCATTTCTTAAATATCCATTGAGTCTCAAACATGTTTCTTTGCCTTAACTTTCTTGCATTTTTGTGGCGTGTATCTACATTCTCTCTTCTAGACAGTCTTAGGATGTGAGGTACTGAGACCACTGACTTTACCTG
This sequence comes from Sturnus vulgaris, assembly GCF_052056855.1. Taxonomy (NCBI): domain Eukaryota; kingdom Metazoa; phylum Chordata; class Aves; order Passeriformes; family Sturnidae; genus Sturnus; species Sturnus vulgaris. The sequence continues at coordinate 49,719,922 of NC_142245.1, read as the reverse complement.
TTTTGAGCTTCTTACCTTCCTGGTGCATAACAAACACTGACAGAGATTGTATGAGACTGTCTAAGCAGAGTCAGGCTGTGATTCTATGCATTGCAGTCTTTATACTGACCCATACAGAAAGCAGTAATGCAGTGTCTGTTGGCAGGCGCCATGGAAAACGCTCAGTTAAGCCCTGGGTAAAGTGATATTTAGGACAAATTAGGCTGTCACAATACGTGCACCTTGTAAGTATGTTTTTAAAATTAGTTTGATCCTCATATTCTTTCTTGGTAGTACTTGAAGGTATCAACTAATTAACTGGCTTTCCTTTGTCTCTCTGTATGGCTGTTTTGTGCTGTTATTCCTCCCTGTGTTTTGTATGGGGAACTATATTTATGGATAACAATGACATTCTCTATTTCACAATGCATTATAACTACATCTGAGTAATACACAGGGGAAAGGATGAGGAGCACAGATTTCCCCTAACTATCACTTCTTTCCAAGTAAAAAAGATTACAAATGTTCTTCAATCAACCAAAAGATCAAAAGATAAAACATTTGAGAAGACAGAAAAAGAGAAGTTCCACAAAGAAAGAGCATCACTTGAATCTCAGGTGAGATAAAAGCCAAAGCCTTGATTTGTTGAATGTGCCATCCTTGTACCGAATATAGAGATATTCTTAAGTCTGCAGATCAGTACTGTTAGGACTTCTAATGTCCCTTGTATTTCTCTATACCCTGCTTTCTCACCTTTTTAGCTTAACACCTGAGAAAGGTTGAATTAAAAATGTCGAATGTAAAAGATGTGCATCCCGGATTTACAGATACAATTTGCTCATTTGTTTAAAGGAACAACTGGTTATTTCTTTTATTGTGTAGTTTCTGTCTCTGCTGAAGGCTTACTAAATTCTTGCAATTCACCATCTTTGTGTCCCATTAATCCGTCATTTTAGCGGCTTCCATGGGTTCTGAGGGAGATGAAATAGGTCTTTCCACTGTAGTCAGTTCCTGTCTCATATATCACAATTGTCATTAGCATGCAGACATACAGTGGCAGAAAAATTGGTATGTACTTGCTTACTTGGAAGTTCTTATCCCCTGGGGTGGATCATCTGAGTGTTTTGTGGCTGTCTGAAAAGCTATTGCCAGCCTTTATGCCTTAAAAGGAATAATTGACATTATTGGTTGCAAAAGGATTATTGGAAAGCAGTGAAGGAACTGACAGCTCCTTGTTTAATGGCATTGCTTTTGCTGGGAATTTTGCTGCCTCATGTGTGTAGTTTAAGGAAAGAATCATAGAGGTTTTCATGAAGAAATCTCTACTGATTTCTTTAGTTGACTAACCTTGCTGCACATCAGACTTCCCTGTGGAAAGGAAAGGAAAGGAAAGGAAAGGAAAGGAAAGGAAAGGAAAGGAAAGGAAAGGAAAGGAAAGGAAAGGAAAGGAAAGGAAAGGAAAGGAAAGGAAAGGAAAGGAAAGGAAAGGAAAGGAAAGGAAAGGAAAGGAAAGGAAAGGAAAGGAAAGGAAAGGAAAGGAAAGGAAAGGAAAGGAAAGGAAAGGAAAGGAAAGGAAAGGAAAGGAAAGGAAAGGAAAGGGATAGGATCTTGGTAGGGAGATAAAACAGTTGCATGAAAAATCACACAAAATACTCTTCTTCAGAAGAACTGGGAGTGTGGAGCATGCTGCATGGAGTTGGGGGAGAACATGTAAACAAAATACCTCAAAGAGCTTCCAGGCATTGCAAAGTAATCTTTCTTTCCTTCGGCAGCCTGTTTGTGTCATAATGTATATCAAAATCTGTCAATGTACAATGTATATCAGTCAGAAAAATTACCAGTATACAAAAACATAACTTAATCCTAAAGAGTGGTAATATATGTATATCAGTGACTATATTATGTATATGATACTTTCAGCCAGGAGATTTAAACACACCCTACTGGATTTTACGTGTAGTTAGTGAACAGAAAGAGGCAAACTTTTTGGAGGTGAAGAAAGACACCCGGCGAGTGGATGAGATCAGAGCCATGAAAGGAGCATGGGAGTCTGCCGAGCCAGGGAGAGCTGTCAAGGTAATATCAGAGTGCTATCTCTGCAGTGATGTTTCTTCACAAGTTCCAGGAGTTGGAATGGTAGAGCAGTTGCCAAAACAGAAACCTGCCTTCCTACGGCTGTCCTCTTCACCCCTCTGGAAGACAGGAAATTTTACAGTTTAAAGAATTAAAAGTGATTATGTATCTGAATTCTGGGTAGGAATCCAGATCATCTACTTCAGGCTTCTGTAGATCACTGAGACTTGAGATTCTACTTTAGAAAACATAGAAAAGTTTCTCCTCAGAAAGCCCACTACCTTTACACATTTGCAAAGGTGCTACTTGTGACAAGTTTAATGTTTAGCATGAACAGATTCTATTGAGAAATACACTGCTATAAACATGCCAAAAATTACTTCTCCTGAAGAACTGGCACCTGGTCATATCAGTACTCAAATTGTCTCTTGCAGCCAGGATTCCAAATTCAGTCTGCATTGCAGGATACCCATGAGCCTGTAACACTCTCAGTATGAATTCACTGTTTTGGAGAAGCAGTACTGATCTAGTTGCCAGGTGCATCTGGGTGCTTTTGACGTGACATATGCTTGCGATGGAAAAATAATACATGTTCTTTCTAGCAGAGCAAAAGTGCAGTGCTGATTCAGCATTGGAAACATCATTACCAAAGAAAAATAAAATAACAAGTGTGGTCTTCAAACTCACCTGACAGTCTTTCCTATCACCAATACCATTGCCCATTAAGGGATATTCAGCCAGAATCCCCAGCTTAGAAATTTTTTATATTACCTTTCAGAAATGAACCTCAGATATGAGTCTTCCCAGTTACACTCTCAGATTTTCTCACTTCTTTCCAGTGTGTTCAAAGCTCAAAACTTTTCCTGACACTACTCTATTAAATTCTGAACTAAGGAGAAATGCCACTCTGAAGCTTTGATTGGTTGTGCTAAGACTGAAAATGCAAGTATAGCCTCTTAAAGATTAGCTAGAAATGAATCCCCTTTGATGTGTAAAGACTCTTCGGAATCTGGTTCTATCACCATTACCTTTTCTAATCAGAAAATCAACTGAATTGCAATTACAGGGTTCCATTTTTGAAGCCCTTTAGGTTTGTGACATTATTTTTAAAAAGCTGTTGTTAAGAAAATAGCAGCAACAGAATATGCCGAAACAAGGTCTAAATTGGGGGCATGCTATCCAATTTAAGTGGCTTCCCCTCTCCTTTCTTCTTGTCAACCCTGGCCCAATGTCTGCCTATTCCAGGGGTCACACATCCTCTGACTCCAGAAATTGAGTGCCTGACTCCAGGCTGACCAAAAGCCAAAGGGCTTCTCTGTCCTCTTGGCAATGACAGACCTTAAGAGAATGCCAAGCGAGTCAAAGTCGCCTTCTGAAAAGACAGAAGTGCTGATGTCTGGTTTTGGCATCAAAGGTAATTGAGTCTGGAAGGGTTTGCACCCAAAGGACTCATTTTTCAAGAGGAAGTCTATATCATCAGGCTATAAGAGCTCCTAGGACAAAGTGACCGTTCCCTAAGGAGGTGCATTAGCCATACTTTCAGCTATACAGCTTTTGTTTTATTTTAATCCAAATACTATTTTAAACTGCCCAGGGATCAGTGGTTTCCCAGTGTTTCATTGGACAGTGATCTTTAGTGTAAGTGTGCAGTATCTTGGGACTGATTAAGCAGGATCCTGGCATCTTTTCTGATTCTAGCACCAGGCAGAGTTGCACACTGCACTGTGATGTTAGGTCTTATTGAGGACTTACAGAATCCTACTCTTGAAAATCCTTTGAGATTTAAAATATGCAGTAAAAGTTTTGTTATCTGGACTATAAAACTTTGATCTGTAGGCTTTTCAGGAGCGTGTGCGTTTTATTAATAAGAATGCTGTGAGAGATTCAGAAGAACCTATAGCTGGGGCTGAGACTGCCGACTTAACACTCAGTTCAGGAAAAACAGGTAAGGGTATAACTTTCTGTGTCTTCTGTTCAGCATGTTCCACTCCTTAGGAAATACTTCTGCATTAAATATTGGTAGTAGATGGATAGATCAGCCACGATAAAGGTGTCCAAATCTGCAATGGCAGACTTGCTCTCTATCCCCTCTTTATTTTAATTGTTTCATTGTTCCATTTCCAGAGCAGAATACAGATACAGCCTCACAGATACAGCTTTTGGAGGCTGCCAAGTTACCCTTAAGCAAATTTCATGTAGCCCTTCTGTAGTAGATTTCTAACCCAAAATAATCTGAAATTTTTGGAAGTTTCATGGAAAATACCTTCTCCCTCAATTCCAGTTACCAAAGTTCATTAGTGTAGAAATGCTAAAGAAGAGTTTAGCAGCTAAATTAGCATGTCAATAAGAGACTAATACACATAAAGTGCATTCCCTTTATGATCATGTTCATGGAAACTGTTCATGGAGAGTGGTGTGGAAGTGAGGTGGCAAAAAGTGCATACTGAGAAGCGTCAGTTTCCTGGAAGTTTCCCTAAGTGCTGTCTATTTTTATTTAATGATTACAACTTCTATGGATTCTTCATGTGTATTCTCTGCCAATTTCTGTACTCTGATGAAAAGCTGAACCAAAAAAACAAGACTTCAAGCTGTTTGTTGTTTTTGTTTGTTTTTTTTTTTCTTCTGTGAATATGCTGAGATCAGGCCATCACAAGACGGAAAGAATATTTCCCAGTCTGATTGTGACAATATCTGGTCATGACTCATGTGCATGGAACCAGAACCTGTGACCAGTACTTATCTATAGATTAGTATTTTTCCATCCTAATAAGTAATCTTCACAGGAAGGGTTCAGAACTTAAAGCAGAATTAATCCTCACCTACTGCCTTTAATACAGTATTGGTTACTTGAACCAATACTGTTTCCTCTAATTTACTGGCAAAAGGACTTTAAAATTAATGGTTGTCCACCTAGAGCTTTGTTCTAAACTAAGCATTTAGAGTGTAATATAAGGTGTTAGGAAGTAAAGAGTGACACCCCAATGACTTTAAGTTGTTGTGGTTCTATTTCACAGAGTGCAACATTTTGCAATGATGGGATTGAACTTTTCTGTAATATGCAGTATCTTAATGAGGATTTTTATATTCTGGAGAATACTATTCTAATGGCCAGTGTCTAAGGCACTTCCAAAGATCCAAGTCACCCTTTGAGACCAGCAAAGAAGTCTGGCATATTTGTTTATTTATAGACAATAAACATATAAACAGCAATTATTTTAATTCTCAGAAACCTCTTCCTATTTCTCATGAGAAAAGTGCAGCAATATTTTTAACATATTTCAATTGGTTACTGTTCTAAGTAAGGTCATAAAAGAGATTTTATAAAAGAAAATTAGTGCAGTCATCATTAAATCTCATCAAATTTCACAAGTTTTTTCAGCATATCAAGACAAATTGAAAGAAGGAAGCATTGGAATAATGACAAAGCAGCTCAGCCCAGTGCCTTGCTTAATATCATTGTAATGCAAGAATGCTGCAATAAAACATAGCATAGTTATTATCCACATGGTTAAAAAAGTCTAAGATTTCAGAATACCAGTTTGGCTGTGTCATGGTTTTTCTTTGAACTGGTATTTCTTAAATTAAATCTTCTCCCTGAAAGGGAATATAATATTTTTTAAACTACAGCCAGGACTGGAGAATCAGATTTTATTGATTTTTTTTAAACAAAAGAATATGATACCCAGAAGTTGTTTTTATATCTTTTAGGCACTGCAAGTTCAATGTTCTTACTTAGATTTACTAACTTTCTTGAGTAGAGGAGATTTAACTAAAATACACATATTAGTTTCATTCTAGTATATGTGAGTTTTTTATAGCATCTTTGATTCTATAGTAAGTGTTGGAAATAAAAGGGCAGAAATATGATATCCTCTCCAACCGATATTCTCATTTAATAATGTATTTTGCTGAGCCAAAAAAAGAAAAATTTATATAAGAATTTAGGTGGAGCTCCCTAGCATACCAAATAATCAGTTTAATGTTTTGTTTTATATTTTCTTACCACAGGAAAGCAAGCACCACAAACAGCTATTGACTCAAGAGTAAAAACACAGCAAAATAAATGGGAGCTTATAGACCTTAGTCCTTACATAAGGTAAACTGCCCTAACATAATAAATGTCAAAGGCATAGAATCACTGCACTGCATGTAATGAGTACCTGACATAAACATTTTTTAAAAATGGGCATTCAGGCAAATATGCTTATTTCAGTGTTCTTGAAATGAGCACGTATTTCCAAATCACAGGATATTCTGAGTTGGAAGGGACTCTTAAGGATCATCAAGTCCTGCTCTTAAGTGAACGGCTCATATAGGGATTGATCCCACAGGCTTGATGTTATCAGCATCACACTCCAACCAAGCCAATTCCAGAGTCACAAGAAATTTGTCAGGATGTTATGCTGGTTTAAAATAACATATTTAACAAGTGAAATCCAGTTAATAATAGTTAATAGCTGAAATAATTGTATTAATTATATTTATTATTCAAAAGAACTATAGTCTATATTACAAGTGTTGACACGAACTTACTGAGCTAATTTACATAAACCTCCTTATTTGTTGTGCTGCAGTTAGAACTCACTTCATGCTTAAGTCTATTTGTATTCAATGTGCCATTTTTGCATTTCATTGATCTTCAAAAGACTTTCAAAAATGATGAAAATAATGCTCAAATTTAGTTTTAAATTGAGAGGGAAATTGGTATTATATTGAAGTGAATAGCATTTAAACAGTAGAAAATATGGCAAAATATTCCACAAGCTTGAATCTTGTAAGCATTTAATTTGTCCTCAACTCCTTGCCCTTTACACTAGTCATTTAGGGCAAAGTATAAAAGTATATTATCCACTGACCTGCCATTATGCCAAAAGTAAAAAAAACCAAAAAAACGAAAGATAAATTGCATTTATCTCAATGCTGAATTATAGTTTCATAAACTTCTGAAAATATATTTATTGCAAATTATAAGTAAGTGTCACATGTAGGAGTTTTTCATATGCTCAAAGATGAGCATGATTTTACAAATATATTTAAAATAGACACTCAAGTATAAGAAGACCTGGCCTTAGGAATATATTTTCTTATTGGTGTTACATAGAAGCAGAGAAGTGACTCCTTAACCATATCTTAACCATATGATGGTGATGTTGCCAAATATAAGCCAAATACCTGCATATAGATGTTAAACAAAATAGACAACAACCAAAACTGCATTTGATATGAGACAAATACATGTTTTTTATTGCTTTCAGAAAAACAATGTCTGAATCTGTGCTGAGAAATGAGTCTATCATTCAACAGCAACAAATACGTCAAGAAGAAAAAATCAACCATTTTAAGCAACTTCGCACGCTGGCTTTGGAACAAAGACAAAGAGAAGAAAATGACAGAATTTTATTGAAGCAAAATATACTTGAAATGTATGAGAACTTGCAGGTATGTTTTCAAGATTACTTTCCAGTTAATTACTGCTGTGATGTCCACCACTAATCTGAATATCCTGATCAACCATTACAACAAGTTTTGTATTCAGTATTAGTGATTAGAAGCAATGAACAAACTTGAAATTTCACTTGGGCAAAGGTTAAAACTAAAAGTTCTAAAGTAAAAAATAGTACTGCATGACATTCTTAATATGATATTCTCAGTACTTTCTTGATACACTCTCTGCAAAAACACTTTTGTATTACCATAAAAGGATGTGTATAGGTCAGAAAAAACTGACCTTTTGAACATACATGACCAGATGCTTATTAGCATTTCAGTCTGGCTATTTTTTCAGTTATAGAATTGTATACAGCTTTTTGAAAAGTAATTTAAAAAATTATACAGGGGGATAAGTTGCTCTTAATATGTCTCAGAGAAAAGTTAGATAACCCAGTTTTCTTGGAATATGCATGATGCCAGAAAATGAAGAATTTTGATTATTAAACCTCAAAAAAACAGTCTATAAATAATAATTGTGATAGTAGTCAGGTAGGATCCATTGTGAGGATTAACTCAGCCAGTGCACTGCACATGAAATTGGTACAAATATCTTACCAGATTGGCTTAACTGCTGAGCATCAACAGGAACAAAATTATTTGTTACAGTGGTGATACAATAACCACTATCAGTCAGCTGGTGTCTATTCAGAGCTCTGAAAACTGGACAAGAGACAGTAAAAATAATTTTACATCAAATCAACCTACTTACAGAAATCTTATTTCTCTCCTTAACTAGTTCCCAGACAGCCTGATTTATATTACTCAACTACAGGTCAACAAGGAGTTGCAGTTCTCCAGCAGTGGCTGACCCTAATAAGGATGCCAGTCTAGGTTTTCAGATGTTGCTGTGATTTTGGATGCCTAACATATTGTATATTAGAAGGGCAAATTTTTCACAAGAGTAGATCCTTGATGCTTTCTAGAAAGTATTTACATCAAAAATGTTTCACAATATGAATTTAAAACGAGATATACTTGTGAATATGCACACTGTGCTGATAAGCAGTTTTGCAGTTCTTTCATCCATAGACCACAAAGAACTATATAAAGATTTCCAGGTATCCCCATTTTTCAGGATGGAATGGGAAAGGGAAAAGTATTTAGAGGTGTCAAAGTCCCACTTGCCCCAAGTCTCAGTGAGGGTCATTATGATTTAGGCTCCTTCAGCCTCTGAAGAGGCTACAACTCCTAAGCCATTCCAGCATGTCTGAAACCTAATTTTTAATAGACTTGTTTAAGACTCCAAAGCAAAGTAACTGAAAAGGGACTAGATCCAAATAGGTAACTACTGTCTTGTCCTATTCTTCTTTCACACAACTCCCTTATTATGCCAGTAGTTTAAAAAGAATTTTCCTGAGCTATCTCTTCTTCATGATGAAAACATTGACATATAGCTGTTTCCTTTGAGAAATCAATAAACATCCATGCAAAAAGAAAAGGAGAGAGGCTCTCCTTGTACTTACAAAGTCACAAAGAGAAACAGAACAGGAAGGATGCAGTTGCTTGTGCTGAAATAAAGACTGATGTGTAGATCAGGGCAGTATTGCTGTTTGTTTTTGGCTAGGCATCCTTAGATGAAGCAAGAGGCAGAGTTTACAGCGTTCGGGAAGCATACAGAAATCAGCTGCTGGAGGCTGAGCGCAGAAAAGAAGAAGAGCTGGCAGCTCAGGAAGCAGCCCTGCAGGCAGAGCGAAAGAAGAAAAACGCAGACAAAAAGAAAAAACGGTAAAAGTTTAGCAAAAAAAGTGTAATTGCTATCACTCGTGAATTGTATTGAAAAGTTTGGGAAAGAAAGTTCATATGCAAAGATGAGAAAAAGTGGTTATTATTTTCAAGTATTTTTGGCAACTATATCACATTCTATCTCTTTGCCTGTTGCTAGTGAAAAGAGTGATCTAGTATTATTTTTAGCAAAATGTTTGGTATTTTGCTTCTCACAAAGCTACTCGCTACTATTAAAGTTTTTACTTTTTACTGGATTAACTTTTGCAATAAAATTCGTATTCCATCCACACTCTTCTCCCAAAATCACACTGTCTTTTGTCTTTTTTTTTTTCAATCAAAACAGAACCAGTCAAGAATGAATCAGAGTTGAAACAGTGAATGTAACCTGTCAATTTTGAAAGTCGTTTGACCTGTCTCCTTAAGTTGATGACAATTTTTGGAATTCGTCATAATTAAATAGTGGCAAACCACACTTTTCGTATGCTGGCATCAGGAGGCTTATCAAAATCTGATTGAGTAGGCTCTCAAGCTTTCTGTGTACTGTAATATTTTTCCCTTCCATCATTCTCTTAAAGTGTTTTGGACTCTCACAGTAACTCTCTGTAATGACAAACTCATGACACAACCTTCCAAGGCTTGTTAAACACTCCTTAAAACCCTATCATTCTCTTTGTTTATCTTTCCTAAGATATATTTTGTCCATGCTGATCTTGATCAAAGTGACTAATTATAATAGACTCTCAGCTGGAATTTAAAAATATTTCTTAAAAGTAAACCAGTGTGTGAATGAAGTGGGAATCATGGGCTTTCTATTCAAAGGGTAAAATATTTCCTCTTAGCTCTTCTTTCCATTATCACAGAATTCCTGTTATTTCTGTTGTGTCATTAAACACAAAAAAACTAACATCATATGCTGCTGCCCTATCCACCTTTCTTTCCCAAAAACCACTCACAAGTTATCATTCTGTACTCTGACACAATGATCTAGACTCTTACCATTGTGAAAATTCTCTAGAACAGACACAGGTGTTTTAAATGGCTTTAAGTAATTTCCATGTATGTAGTCAAAAGCAGAAGCCTGGGAAGTTAGACTAAATATGTATTGTATGCCTGCAATATGTCCAGGATGTCCAAAAGCATTTCACTATCTAGGCAAGGTAAGAGACTATGAGATTCACCCATTTGATGTAAATCAGAAGAAATTTTATCCTTTGCATTTCTGGCCACTGGTATTGACTAGCCATTGTCTTTGAAACTAGCCTTTCCTCTGCATCTTAATGACCAGATGTTCAACTTCTGCTGGTTTTGCTCACCTCTGTTTTATCCCTACCTCACTATTTGGCTTGAACTCAACTCGCTTTTCTGTCAGTTCTATGATGTGTGTGCTTTGCACCTCATCACACCTACACACCTGCTGTGATGCCAATGCCTCCATTCGGCCTCCTTCTCCCATACATCATAAACTAAACTATCCAGCTTGAGTTTTGTCTTTGAAAAGGAAGAATTTAAACCAGAGGCCTAAATCTGCACTGGTGATTTTTATTTCAAAGAGCAGGAGTTAAGTTTTGCTTTGACCCATACAGGCTGCAAATAAAAAGCCTGTCAGTCTTTTGCTATAATTGCTCTTTGTCCTCTCTATTTTGGAATATGGGATATATTGGTTCATAATATTCCATCTTGTTTCCATGGCAATAGCACGTGTTGGTTGTCTTCTTATATGAATCTCTAATGAGCTTCTGTAGAGGAAGATCAAGTTGAAGTTCTGTTCTTCATGTCACTGCAAGTGCTATAACGACATTCTGTTGCAAAAATCAATCCAGCTCCAAAAGCCAGCATTATCAACATCTAAATGTCAAAAATTCAGCTAATAACCTTCATGATCACAACCCATCCTCATGTGTAATCAGATGTCAACTGACTTAAACTTAGGCAGTGTACTCAGACCTACATTTTCAAATCTTGCTCTGATGTTAAATATAATTCTAAGTTTCATAATTTTCTCAGTTTGAAGGATAATGTGTAATCATCAAAATATGCTCTGTGGTTTGTTAATGTCTCTATTGGCTCTTTATCATTTCAACAACGCAGATATGATGAGGGTGGGAATTACTGTCACACTGTTTAATTGTTTAATATACTTTGGATTGTGTAATGTTTTAAGAGAAGCACAGTAACAGTTTTACTAAATCCCTGTGCATATTCCAGAAAAACAAAATATTCACTTACCGCAATGGAGCCTGGAAGAGAAAATGCCTTGTTTGGATTGTGTCAAAGAATTTACATACATTGGACCAGAAACAGATGACTGATGACATTTCATATGCATCATTTTTACACTAACAAGACAGCTTTTTACGTGGTGCACTATGTTACAGACTAAGATAGTGGGGAAAGATGTACAAAAACTAAAACGAAGCTATTTCAAAACAGCCATTTGCAGTAAGTTAAAGAGCCATTGTGGTTAGCACTTCACTATAAGGAAAAGAAGAACAGTATGTTGTGTTTTAATTGATAGGATTTTTGCCTCCAGTTTGTAGACCAGGCTACCCCATAGTCAAATTATGTGTTCACATGGGTAAAACACGTTTATTCTTTTGCCCTGTAGAAGAAACACAACTTTTAAGCAACATGACTTTGCAACATTTACTGTAATAAAGTACTGGAATTTGGATAGTCATGAGTCCTGCTTATACTTAGCCATACTGGGCCAGATTCGGTAGGGGCATAAGGACAAGCTTGAAATTATGTGTGTTCTTGCTTAGTGAAGAACTTCAGCAAAGGGCTCACACATAGAGTCAAGCCCTTTTCAGAACAGAACAGATAGGGCAAGCTTTTCTGGATCAAGACACAATTGCCTGATATTTCAAGATGACACTAATTTTAGACTTGCAATAGCAGAATGGCTGCATCAAAGTATACTGTACCAGGCATCTGGTGGCAGAACACCACGGAAGTTTGGGGGAGTGAGAGTAGGGACCTTCTAACATTTCTTACAGAAAATAATTTCTTTGAATTTTGGCACAATTTGTCACTTTCACAGCCTCTCATTTTTTGTTCATGGAAGGACTCCGTGTATAAAAAGCAGCACATATATCTATGTTGATCTCAAAAAGTTGCAGTTTAACTGTCATATGCTCCCCTGAAATTTCAAGTCTGACTCCTGAAGAAGAGTCTAGCAGCCGTTTCTTTACATAGATAAAGAGAATTTGGTAACTGTGTCTGGCAGAAGACTGTGTGCTTCTTAGAGATGGTCACCAATATAATGGTAAGATTTTCTTTTTATTTTTTTTGTGATTCTCCCACATCTTTAAGTACCTCCAACTCATGAATAAAATTAAAGGTGGTTCCACTCTCTTCACTTAAAACACTGTTGAAGAGTCTGTTAGTATCTAAACATCAAGTAGCAGCAATTTCAAGAAGCAGTACAATGGCATGTAAGAGATAAAGCCTGGTTTTCCTCCTGTGAACCAGCTGTGCAGTTGGAAACACCAAGTGAGCTCAGAGTTTAGAGCAGAACTGGAAATGTTTTACAGTTATAACTGGTGATTGGCTGAAATTTTGAATATTGATTTAGAATTTTATTAGAGCAGAGGGCATCTTTCAGCATATCATTAAGGTTGTGCTGCATTTTTTGTATGGTAAAACTAAAAAAAGTTGTTTACTGTACTCTTTCCTGACACTAATTTCTCTTTCAATTGAAGTGTAGCCAGTTATACAAAGGAAAATTGCCACTATTCAGTAGAAATTTGTAAAAGTTTGGATGGAAACTGCAGAAGTCACAAGAGAATGAAAACATGTTAGATTTCATTGTGAATAATCCCCAAAGGATTTATCAGAGTTTGATTTCTTTACTTCTACATTTTAGGAAAAATGGTAGATTCACAGTGTGGTACAGGTAGTTGAGAAAGAAAGTACGTCTTTGATCTGATAATTCAATTTAATGGGATTAAGTCCATAAAGACTTATTCACTTGTAATAATTCTTTGTGGGTGTGTGCTGCTAAACTTTCATGGTTTCCACTGCTTGATCCTTTTCTTTTGACCAGCTATTCTGAATTAGAAAGGATCTTTTCCATTAAAATATATATCTACAGTTACTTTTTAATGCAAGTAGCTTCATTAATCTTCGTATTACTTGTCCCATCTGCTTTGCTTTAATTTGGCTGGCATTTACACAGTGAGTTACAGACCAAAAAGCAGACCAAGCCTGTTCCATGTTGCCTCGCTACTGAGACAAGCAATGTGCTGTGAAACCAGGCTCGGTTCTGAGCTGCCAGTCTGCTCACCCCGGCAAGGTGCAATTTACCCACTCTGTAAGGTCTCCTTTTAATTCAAGGAAGAGAGAATTTATGCACATGCACAGCATTTCCCCTCCAAAAGGCAAGAGAAGTGTCTAGATATTTTGTCTGGCAGAAAACAAGACAACAGCTTTGCATAATCACATGGCAGCTTGCAGAACGAAGAAATCTCACTCTCAGAGCCTTTTTTTCCTCTCATTCATTTCTTGAATCAGTCCTAATAGATTCAGAGTCCAGGTCATAATTTAATGATTTATATATCCTTGTTTGCAGAAAAACAAGTTGCTGTTGCCCTCCATCTCAAAAGAGGATAAAGACAGTAGAGAAGTAGAAAGCCAGGAAAAGAGAGAAAACAATTTGCATTGTATGAAGTCAGACAACAGCACAAAAGGATGTTGCAGTGAAAATGTCAAAAACCAGAATAAGAAAAAATATTTGGTGGGGGGGATTAGGGGACATTTTTAGATAGGACTCAGGAACTTTGATCTCTGTGGCATCAAGAATGTGGTTAGAGTCAGTGTTTCAGGGACTGGCAGGCTAGTCTGAGAATGAGATAATGTACAGGCCCAAGTGCAGCCAGGACATGTCACTTCAGGTCAGATCTGGGTGCACACTCCTCTCTGAAACCTGAGCTTCCCTGCCCAACACATGGCTTTTCCCCAAAAGGCAAGCACCAAAATTCTTACTCTTCCATGGGTACATGCGAGGTGTTTGCCTTGCTCATGGCAGCCCTGTGGGAGCAGGACAATTCATGGAAAATAATATCCAGGCTCACCTACTCTCAGCCTGAGAAAGCTGGATTCCATGGGTATGGGCCCGCTGACAGGACATCCCAGATATCTTTCCCAGACACCATGGGGGACCCATTCTCACCAGACCCATGCTCACAATACCAAGTATAGGGCAAGAGAGATCCTGGCTCAGTGTATAAGCCAGCTCATTGTAAAGCTGCAACATATAAGGAGGGATGCAGCAGCTGCATGTTCATGGACTTCTGTAAGGTTTGACTTGCTAATAAGTCATATAAGTGAAATGTCTTGCTAAAAGGAGATCACTGTTTTGCAGCCTGTAGAGTGCTAGATTTGATTTCCATCCAATGTCTGGACATTATACTCGTGGCAAAAACCAGTAGATGTCAGCTACAGACAGGTAAGAGGCAGTCCAAGCACTCAGCAGTGGCACAGCTAGGAGCAACCACAACTACATCAGACATACAGAAAGTAGAAAGTGCCTAAAGGGGCACAAAGGAACGATGAAAAAATTCTGTCCTTCCCCTTCTGTACTCCACTCCTTTATCTTTAAGGTCACAATTATTATGTTGGTTTTTTTTTTTTTACTCCAGAGCCAAACCTTGACTTGTCTCTGGAGACTATTGTTGGCAGAGGTTAGGATCACAGATCCAAAAATCCAGGAAAGACTAAAACTACTCCACCCCTAGTCCACCAGAGTAGACAAAGGAATGAAAGCCTTTATATCACTTTACGTGCTTTTTTACATACTTTACATACCCCATAAAAATTTTACTCTTGGGAACTGGAGAAAGATAAGGGACTAAAAATTAGCCACAAGTGCCTAAAGCTATGTTTGAACTCTTCTCTCTTACACCACAAAAATGTGGCATGAGAGAATGTGAGATTCAGCTAATGCAGGAATGAGAAACTTCCTCTTACTTTGTCCTTACTGTTAGTAGAATGACTTTTACAAAATTTCACCAAAAGCCTTAGGAAAAGCAAAAGAATGCTTTTCTATTGTTCCAGTGAAAAAGGTGAGTTTCCTAAAAGCACATTTCTCAGCCTTGCTTAAATGGCTTTCACCTGAACTATTCAGTGTTATGATTTTAAAAGACTTCATTGGTAACTTAGGTTTTTCAAGTGGTTTCTTTTTTTTCTCCCATATATATTACTGGCTTAGCACATTGCAGCTATGATGTAGCAGATGGAAACCGTTTTGATAATTGATGCTCTGAAATACCATATGCATAGGCTGAGATATTTAAGTTCTGTTTAGTGTGTTTGTCTGTCTGTGTCCATATCTGCTTTCTCCTAAAGACTCTGATTTGTTTACCACAAAACAACAACAAAAAATCTGGAAATATGGCTAAGATGAGAAGAATGTAGATCCCTGTGGCACCATTTACAAATCAGATGCAGAGACAAATCTAAATGAAGTATCATTCTCTTTTCAGTCTTCTCACCAAACTTAGCATGAGGTGGAGGTCTATTATTGTCCCCCACCTGTCTGTCAGCACACGTGTGCTGAGTTTGTGCATTGCTACAATTCAACACGAGCCAGCACTGGTACAACAGAGCTGGCATGCAGTGCAGAACAATTGCAAATCGAGTGTGAGACATTTTTTCAGATGAAGTCCCCGCTCAGTGACATTCAGCTGGAGTTTTGCAAGAGGCCAGGAGTTCACCAGCAGGATCCACAGGGCAGAACATTGTGAGATAGCGCTCTTGGCAGCCCGGTTAAGTACTTTGCTTTTTAACAGGTTCCACTTTATTGATTGCTGCTTTCATACCGTCATCCTGGTAGCAGTGTGGCTGTCTGTGGAATAATATGGAAATTAATTTAAATAGAAACCTATGGAAATGGGAAATGTTGTGCCATAGTCTTTTTTTTTTTCCTTAACTTTTATTTTTATTTAATCAAAAATAGCGCAGACGGTATAGTGGGGACGCCTAACCCCGGACATCTAAATCTGGAGGCTGAGTCATTCAGCCACTTTTAAAAATTCATAATTATGATTGTTGCCTGGAGGAGTTTTTAGAACGCGCTGTGAATCGTGTCAGTGCGAACAGGTAGTACACACCGGGAATATTTTAAGAAAGGACTTGGATTTTCCGTGTGGTATCCGGGCACCGCCATTCTCTCCCGGCCGCGCCCGCCAGGGGGCGCTGCGCCCGTGCCTGCTCCCATCGGGATGGCGGCGCTGCTGGGCCGCTCCTTCCCTCACGGGCCGCTCCTTCCCTTACGGCCCGCTTCCAGCCCTGCCCCTACACCCCACCGGCAGCGGGGATGGGACATGGCTCGGGCAGCCCGCGGGGGAGCTCCTGCTCCGGGCTGTGCCCTGGGACCAAGCACGGTCCCTCAGCAATTCGCGGCTAGAGGAAAGAAGTGCTGAATTCTCGCTGACCCGGGCTAATTTCCGAGAGGCTGAAGACAAGGATAGCTATTTTTCTAGTTTTTTATTTCCCCCGTAGCAAAATGTGCACTCAGTTTTGAGTAGCGCTATAAATAAAGTAAAAAAATAGTAACTGGGAGGCACTGGGTCTGCAGAGTAACAAAGCCTAGTGCTTTCATCTGGGCCCTGCAGAGCTATGTCCCGTCTGCTCCTATTCCACTTGAAAGAGAAGGAATCTGTGTGAACTGGAAGGATTTCGCGTGTCTTCCAGCCCCTCTGCCCGTTCAAAACCGAGTGTGTGACCCCTCCAGGGCAACCCGAGCCCAGCTCCGCTGACCCGCGGCTGAACTCTCGCTGCTCCAGGAATGCAGGCGCTGGCTGTGTCCAGCCTGAGTTGCCTTAAGCCTTAGAGTCCTTGAAGGCTTTTCCGCTTTTTGTTTTCAGGGTTTGTCTGCGGGCCAGCTGACGGCTTAACTCGGCTGACCTTCCTCCCCCGGCGAGGCTGACACCGGTGCCCGGTATCGATCTCACTGCGGTACGGGAGGTGCAGCCAGAGCACCGAGAGGCGCTCACCTCGTACCGTGCAGCACAGTGAACATTCAGAAAGCAAAAGTGCTTGCTCAGGAGCCTGATAGCGTAAATCATCAAAAACACCCACTGTCCATTGTGCCTCTTGACATTCATTGTGCTGCAGCTGTGACTTGTTTTATTGACTCATTATAAGGATATAATGCATTGGGAAGTTAGAAACTTGCAAAGAGAAGTGTCTGCTGTCCCATAAATTGTCCCTCTAATTTTGTAGCACATTACATTTAAAGGCAGGTCATAATGTTCCCAATCAGTTACCAAAAGGTAGGTCTCTCACTAAAAATTACATGAGTGAGGAGCTGAGGAACTTGCTTCAAATTGGAGCACTGAAAATCAGGCCAGTTTGAATTAACTGCTGGTGGAGCCTAGCTCTGAAAACACGGGCTGCTGTCACCAAGTACAATGCTTGCCTTTTGAAACAGATCCAGGGAATGAACAAGCATAAAAATATTCCAGACAACTCCAGGGTGCTATTCAGTGGCACTGACGCTGCCTGCTCCACTAAGGGTCCTGACACAGCACAAGTGCCATCACCACTGGATATGCATCTGCTTGACTCTGGACAGGTTCTTCAGCTGGAACCAAATCCACACTGTGTGATGTACAAGAAGGAAATGGGAGATTGGGATGAGCAAGGGTCAGCTTTTTCTCCTCCAAGTATTCTTGCATGGACTGAATAGGTAACTGTACAAGTAAGCTGGATCATAACGGGGGCTGCTTAGATTTTTGAACAGCTGATTGGCCTTTTTCTCCCGTTTATGAACCAGGTACATATTAGTTTGATCATTTCTTTCAGCAAATTTTCGAGCTGCAGCATAGAGAGCTGCAGCAAACATTTGTTTTGTTTATTACTTATTTTTCAAATGTCATCATGCACCAGAGGTCTGCAGGAACTCATCACTTCCCAGGGACAGGAAGACTGCAAGAACCTTCTGATGGGGAACAGTCCGTGCAGTCTCCTGCCTACAATAAACTTTTTTTCCCTGTATGTGGGCAAAAAGACAGAATATCACAGAAATTAAAAAACAGATTGAAGCTCTCATTGTGTTTAAGCTGCAGTATATATTAGGATATGGCATTTGTCTAATGATGAGTCTTATGGCTGAGGTGTTAAAAAAGAATTAGTCTAAGCAATTTAGCCACCAGACAGCTATTGATATTACCAGAAGCAAGCTGATTGACTTTGCAAGTCTCCAATTATAATCCGTGCTATAATTATGATTATACTTCTCCATAGAGCACTACTGAGCCTCCACCTTTGACTCATACCAGATTCCCACTGAAGTCAGCAGGAGCTGTGCTTGAGATGGGGCTTTCACAGGCAGCACTGTTTGTCCAAAAGCAAAACAAGCTGTTCCTGTAAATTGCTTCCCCAAAATGGACTGTTTTCTCCTCTGTATGGTCATAGTTCTAATCAGACACACAGTTTTTGCTTTGTTCTGACACAGGAGCAAAGTCAGGTTTAAGGCACTGGTATTCTGGTATGTCTTCAGACTTGTCCAGCACTGTAAAAGTCTTAACTTTTACAGGTCTTAACTTAGAGGTTAGCCCGAGTCTCCATCCAATAATTCAGTATCAAGAATACCCTGCTTGCCTGTAAGTCTTATTCTCATTAGTTTTTGTGCAGAGAAGTAAAATGTATTTAATTGATTTAATCATCGTGATTAAAAGGAAGAAAGTAGATTTATGCAAGAGGAGTAAATACTCAGATTTACTGTGGAAAGCTTACACAGGAAAAATCCATCTTCTTCTCCTACCTTATTACACACTCAGGAAAACTCTATGTATTGATTGTGGGTGAAGTTGTGAATTGTCTGGCCAGCACTACAAGTGAGGAAAGGTACTTGGGAAGCAGATTTCCATTTTTGTAGAAAAAGAAGAAACAAATACCATAAACTGGGGAAAACATGAAATTCATAAGACTGTAATTGTTCATGTTAAGATACACAATGTGAGAAGATCTTCATATTAGGAAGTTTTAAAGGCTAGTTTGCAAACAAATTGCCCTCATTATCTTGATAATCACTTCCTAAGCCATAAAAAACATAAATCTCCCATCTTGCAAGCAGATCTGTGGAAGTACAATCCCGGGGGATTCTTCATGGCACTGCCGGCCTGTTGAAGTCGATCAGAGCGGGGCGTAGGGCTGCCACCTCTGGCTGTGTTTGGATGTTCTTCTATTCTCTTATTTCTGGGAGGAATAGGAGCTTCATCCCTTTGGTGTTTGTCTGGGAGTCAAAGAGCAGGTGTCAGAAGTATATGGACATTTCTTCCTGGAGAGCTTTCAGAAATATTATTACAGCTGTCCTTAAACAGCATGTTCTACGCTTTCTTGTGTCCTATATAGTGCTCTGCTACATGATGGCTGTGTAACCTCAAGCCATACTAGCATTTTAATTTTGGACTTTTTATTACTGGCTTTTAATCTCAGGCACTTTTTTTTGTTTGTTTTTACTGTCTTGCCTTTCCAAAATTTGCATTGTCAAATACTTATAATCAATTGCTGAAGCAGAATGAAGACTATCACTCAGAAAGTTCTCCATCATAGTGGTGGCTATAGCATTGTTACCCTGTGGTATTTAAGCTTGTATACAGGACTAATTTCTGTCTCCTGAGAGGGCTGGGGCACAAGGGGCTGTCCTGGTTTTGCAGAGAGTATAATTTGGGTATTGGCCATAACACCATGTAAACCCTGTGGCTTTTTTAAAGTGGTGTTAGGAGTGAGGCACAGCCTGGCCATGGTTTCATAGTGAGTTTGGGGTCTTCCAGTACCCAGGCCCTGAGCCCACCATAATTTTGACAACCAGCTCAATGCCTTCTCTTGCTAATCCACAGCCATGCTCCACAAGGCAGTAGGAGAAGCTCTTTCACTGAGCACTTGTTAGCTTGCTTCTGTTGGGAAGGAAACTGAAATTTCAAAAGTCGAGTTATCATTTTTTCTCTGCCTTACTTTCGCAAAATTATAAGGCGAGGCTTCCTCATATGCAACCACTCGCAATTAATCAGGCAGTGACTGTGTCTGAGAGAGTCTCAGGGAGCTCCCACCTGGAGCCAGGTTAATCTGCTTTCAAAATTTCCGTGACCTGCAGCCCCAGTGGGGATGGCAGGACCTTTTCAAGAGAAACGAGTGTCATCTAGTGGTGAAACAAACCCACTCGATCACACCCCAAGGGCCACCACCTACCGGCTGGTGACGGAGCGCTGGGTGACACATTTTGTTTCTGCCACACTTTAACAGCCTAATGCAGAATGTATGGAGTAATGCTTCCTTTAGCTTTCATCCTTGTGGGATTTCTTTTATACAAGCGAATGGAAAATAATATGAGCCCATAGCTAAGTAGGCAGCAGACACTAATGGCTCTCCAGCTGAGGTTTTTCTGTCCCTGTGATGGGATACAGCAAGGGTCTGTCTCCTTGGGAACAGTGACTACCAGCTCCCTAGGAATTAGGTAAGAATTTTACAGGACAAAGGACTGTTTAAAGCTCTATTTACTTATATTGAGTGATGTGTCCCTTGGACATTTGCATCTCAGACTAAATTTTTTCCCAAACTCCTTTGCCTTCTTTCACACATAAATCCAGATTTATTAGTGAAGCAGAGTATAAACATAGTAATTCTCTTGTATTTGGTCAAATAAGAAAGGAGAAACATCCTCTCACCAGAAGCATTACTAGCAGAGGAACACGCAGGGACAGGTGGCTGAACTGGTACCAAAGTGGAGTGGAGAAATACTGGCTGGTTATGTACATTTTTCTGACGTGACTTCCTGGCAGATCATCACAGTAACTTTAATGGAAGAAACCCAGCTCAAGGTGTTGTGCAGGTCTTCTGAGGGAAAATAAACTTTGAATCTGGTCAGCTAGAACTTACCATGTAAAATTACTGCCAGTCATTGCTCAGTACACATTTTCAAGTGCAGAACTGGAAGTTCACCTTTCTTTGGAACAAGGGGGAACTCACATATTTACCGCTGATGCCAAGGGCTGAGACAAGAAAAATCCCGAGTGTTTCCCAGTAGAGTAGGGGCTGGTGGATGGAGGATGTGGAGCTACCCAGCCTTAGAGCAGTGGGCAGTGAAAATCTGAGTCCCTCTTCTAGGAAGACTAAGGGCATTCATTATTTTTAAAATGGTGCTTCATCTCCCACCATTTCCTGCTAGAGCAGACCTTGGGCAGCCACATCATGCAGGTTTCGTGATCCTAAGAGTGAATGCATGGGGAAAAAAAACAACCAGGCGACAAAAAGCCAGATAAAAAGCACTGAATCCCTTTGCAAAGCTGCCTGAGTGACGCGGCGCTGGGCAAGGCCTGGATTAGCCAGGTAGTCAGAGGCTCCTGGCAAGCCGAGAGCAGCGAAGCATATGGGACTTTCCCCTGTGTCGCTCTGCACCCGGACACACCGAGGGAAGGGGCTCAGGAGCCGCCAGCTCTCGCTCTGTGCCAGCCCGTCAGCTTCCACCTCCCTTTTCCCAGGAAAGCGCTCCCGGCGGCGCTCACGCTCGCGCTTTCATTTGTCAGCCCGCCTGCGTCAGCGCTAATACCGAGCTCAGCTGCTCATCATCCCAGCTGAAAATGTCGAGGGAGGAATTAGGCAAGGCATGCTGGTAGGAGGGAGAGAGAGAGAGAGGGCTGGAGGGAGAGTAATCACAGGCACAGTGATGGGAAATAAATGAGATCAGAAAAAAACAACTCTCAAGCAGGCTATTCTCAGACTAGAAGGGAGTGTATTTTTAGGAGATGGGGCTGTTTCAGTCCCAGCTGTGGGGAGCTACGGGAGAGCAGCAGGCCTCCCTGGGATTTCAACTGGGTTTGCTTCAAGGCTGAACTGAGGGAGCTGCCACAGGGCACTTGGCATTCAGCTGAGTTGCAGAAAAGCTAAACGGGCGGGCTGAGAGGCTGGATTATCCCCTTGTCCACAGATGAGATGTGACAAGAGGCAGGGGAGGGCTCACTGATGCTGCTGCTTCGGCATGGCTCTGTGCAGGATTTCCCTCTTCAGAGAAAAGCGGAAAGGTTTTTGCTCACGCAGCTTCTGCCTGAGATTTGGAGCAGTCTTTCCCCGTGAAAACAGTGCTAATAAGAAGAGGCCGTGCCGTAGTCTGATAAAACCCAGGGAGGTCCTGGCAATGCAAGCAGCACCATTCACTGCACAGCAGCCAGCTGGAATCCAGTTCCCAGTGTCTCTCTCAAAAGCAGACAGAGCAGAGTGCTCTGTCAAAAGAAGGCATACGTTTAATCAATTCCTGTAGTGCTGTAAAACTCAAATTTAATTTGAATTCTTTAAATACACCTGGGCATTTTAACCACTGCAAGCAGTAGAACAATGTTATACTCCTGGTTATTTCTCTACAGAATGTATCTCTTTCCACTGAAATTCAGTAAACGTTTTGAAAACACTGTAGCAAGGTCAAGGATGTTTTGCAAAATCTTTATCTGTGTAACCTAAATGGACCTGGCAACAGAACAGATTGTGCTCTGAACTTGAGGGAAAAAGTGAAATTTCTCATCTCCATCAGCTCTGCTCTGTGTATGTGGCAGTAAATTCAGGGTGACTGTCCATCTCCAAATGCTGCATGGCATCTGGAGTTACAGTCCCTGGAGTGTCTGGTTTTGTATACCATGTAGCTTTTTGGTTCTCCCAAAAGCCACGAAGTGATCCTTGAAGAAAAGTCGTATATCCAGAGCACCAGTCTGGGCCAACCCCAGAGCCACAGACCAGAATTCTCAGCTTGGAAAGCTGCCTTTCATGGCCACCAGAGAAGAAACAAGTATGACAGTGCAGAATGAACTTTTTTTTTTTTTTTTTAAAGAGTGTTGTGTCATGACTGGCACATCTGGAACCAAATACTGTAATAATTTATGCCCATGTGTTGCTCTTTTTTTTTGTACATGTGATTAATTTTGGACATACATATTCCATATCTCCAAATGTTCTGCCAAGTTCAGCAGTAAATTATTGTTTAACAATCAAAAATTTTCTTTCTCACATCTTTTATTTTCCTTTTTCTTCTTGTTAACTGGCCTCCAGGACAAACACCATTACAGTGATGCTGGAATCAAAAGCTTTAGCAAAGATTTTCAGAGTGACTGAGAGAGAATTGTCAAGGGAAAAGTGTCTGCATATTTGGCCTCAAAAGGTAAGCCCAAAAAGGAGACACCTTGGTGACTGAATTCTTGGCAAGTGGTTGCATTTGAGCATTTGATTGCTTTGCAAATCTTCCCTCAGAATTATTTTTCTGCTTGACACCCAAGTTAAATTGCATTTAATTTCATATTCTTCCACAAAAGCTATTCCATATTGTGTCTTTGCTTTTGAAACATGCCTAGGCTAGGCAGGCATCGATTGCTAACAACCCCAAGAGGAAAAACCTAGATAACACAAGTTAAAAAAATATGTGAAAGACTGAGAGTTTTGGCAGAAAGCACTTCATGGCCGTTGAGTGAGGATCATAAGCTATCACCTGTCAGCTAGCTCATAAATCACTAGATCAGAGCAAGTCTGATTACTCTACTTGTAAAAATATTAAAAATAAAATTCATCACTGTGATTTTCACAGTGTTTGTTAGTCCTCTGTGATTGATTATGCACTGCAAAAATTTTCACCAAGCAGTGGTGCTCCTGGGTTGTCAGGTAGGGTTTAGGGAGCAAAAACATTGGTGACAAAAATGGAAAGAAAGTTATGTTCATTGGAAACACCCTTTGCAGTGGTGCCAGCCTTAGCTCCTGCTTTTGGACTCCAGCTATCCAGTGTTTCTGCTTCCCCTGGGATCTGGGAGCAGGAGACTGTCACCAGGATAACCATCCTTCTTGAACAGCAAAAGTCTCTCAAATTATACAATGCAGTCTACAAATAATAACGGCAGCTTAGTGCTAGCATGCTTAACAGTTAAACTCTGGGTTGTTTGTCCTTATTTCACTTCAATATTTGTTTGGAAAATCAAAAGTGCCCCTATAATCTTTCAGCTGAGCTTCACTTTATTACTGCATTGTGGGGAGTCTTCTGAAATGCATCCTAATTTCATCCCCACCTAGTTTTACCTAGATTTCTCCATTCTGCCCAAAGGAAGAGCTTTTTGCTGCACAATGCATACATGCACAGCTTTTGATGCAACTGGAGAGCATCTTCTCTCTCTGGAGGTATTCTCTGCAAAAATTACCAATAATTTTCTTCTTTCATTGGAGCTGACTTTTTTTCCCAAGGGCTTTGCTCACTGCAGTTGCAGCTGCTGGGTGCAAGGACCAGGGAGTAAGGCCCTTTGTTTTCAGCCAGACCCCACAGGGTTATCCAGAGACTTAATTCATCATATAACAATCTAATTCCCTTCCATTAATTCAGCACATGCAGGTGCTTCTAGAGAAGCTATAACCAGCAGCTCATAGATGGAGCAGACTCTGGTGCTGCAGGGGAGGATTTCATGGCAGGCTGGTCCAAATACCAAAAACCAGTTGAAGCTTAATAGTGGCCTTACTCCTCCTCAATATAAAGCTGGGGTCCATTTGGCTCAGAAGGGACTCTTGTCTAAATACTTCCTTGGTTGCCTGTTCTGCTCCTGCTCTGTCCCGTGCAGTGATGTGACAGCCAGGAGGGAGAACCCCTCTAGGACCTCTGCCCTCACCTTACCTCAGAAAAGCTTCATCCTTGGGCAAGTTAAGGCATTCCATGGAACATGGGCCGTAGTAGGAGAAAGCTGAATGGAGAAAGTAAGTGAAGTGAAGGGAACACATGAGAATAAGACTTGCTTCAGGCCAGCAGGAAATACAAAGTGGACCTCAGAGGCTTCTGCCTTGACATCAGGGTATATTTTGAGCTGAATAAAAAAATAGCTCTAGGTTAGCTTCTGTGAATAAAGGGATTGAGACTAGAGTTGAATGATGAGAGACTATTGACAAAGGAAGAAAATGACTGGCTACAGGCTGAAAGTCTGAAAAAAAAACAAACATGCTTTTTGAGGATGGATGTCAGATGAGACAAGAAGCAGCTGCTATCGCATGCACAAGGACTGAAGCAAAGCCTACCAAAAGGAATGCAGTGATGCTGGGACCACGTCCCATTCTCCATTTCACAGAATGAAGATCTCCAACAGTAACCAGCACAGGGGCTTCTGCACAAAGGGAACAGGTTAGGCAGGGTTGTGTTTGGGCTTTCCATCCCAGTGGCTAGGGACAATAGTCTTGTCCCTCTCTAAGGAAACTTCAAATGCTTAAACATCTCAAGGTGCTAAACTTCTTGAAACCTGTGCATTACGTCTCTGCTACCTGTGGCACATCATGAGAATCAGTGCTTCTTACAGGTCTAACTGGTGTCCATTTTTAGACCAGTGGGTAAGTTAATGAATTGTCCACCATATTTACTGCTTACTGAAAGCTATTTATTCTCATTTTGTAATACCAGCTAGAGGCCAGGAAAATCACAGTCTCTTTATTTCTCAGTATATGTCTACGTAAACACATAGAATAAACTGTCTTGAAAATATACAAGGTTAAAGACTAAGGGAGAAGAAGTGTTATCCACATTTTATAGATGGGGTGCTGAAGGAAGAGAAGATTATGTGAGTTTCAGATCATACTCAATGTCTGTGATAGATCAGGAAACTCAGGTTTAAGAAGACTATCTGGAATGGAATGGAATGGAATGGAATGGAATGGAATGGAATGGAATGGAATGGAATGGAATGGAATGGAATGGAATGGAAAGAAGGGAGATAATACAGGAAAGATGGGATTGTACCTTCTGTAGAATGTTTGTAGCATTAACCTTAATTCCCTACATGAGACAGTCTCACTGCTTTTTCTTCATTTTGCATTCAGTAGTCTAAAGCAGAAAATGTGACACTTATTTGATTTTATTTTTTAAAATTTCTTCATTATTGCAGAAAAATCTTCAATAAATCATGCTTGGAAGCACTGGGAAGTTTGCAAAACCAAACCCTACTCAGCTCCAGGCATTCATACATGACGCATACACTCATCAGTGCTTACTGCTGTTGTTTCTCTGCCAATCACCTTACCCAATGTGAAGATGTGTCACAACACTGAGCAAACATGCAAACAGCCACTTTAATCAAGCATATTTTCCCCATATGGTAACTTTCCTTTACCATGGTAGTCCAGCTTTCACACAGATTTTATAGAAAGAAAGTTTACAAGCAATAAAAATTAACAGCAACTATATATACAACAAACAAATCAACATTCCCCTCTATGGTGTGTGACTGAGTGGATCTAATTCAAATTGTGACTAAACTCTGGTTGCATTTCCATGAGATATTTTGCCTAAGGATGTGCAGTGTACACAGTGCATGATTCATTTCAGTGAGAACCAGACTAGGGCTGACAAGGAAGAAGTTCTGAGGACAAGCGCAGAGAAACAGCCATAACAGGACAGGAAAGCCACGCAATCACTGTGTTGCCATGCCCTTAGAGCAGTACCAGGGCAGGGAAGTGAGAGCCTTCATTCCCATGTGCCTGTGAAGAACTTCACTGATTCTCTTCATCTTCACCTATTCCTCCCCAAAAAGAGAAGAAAGCCCAGAGTAATGTGGTTAGATACTAGAACAGTTCATGTTTCTAAGCTCTCTCTCTGCCTCAGA
Source organism: Sturnus vulgaris (assembly GCF_052056855.1). Classification (NCBI taxonomy): domain Eukaryota; kingdom Metazoa; phylum Chordata; class Aves; order Passeriformes; family Sturnidae; genus Sturnus; species Sturnus vulgaris. The sequence goes on along the minus strand of NC_142245.1, from coordinate 49,693,055 downwards.
TTGCCTCGCAGTTGGAGCTCCTCCTCCTCCACACACACCTGAAGGACAGTTCTAGGAGTACGTCTTTCCCAAGAATCTCACTAGGAATGGGGAGCAGGTGCTTGGCTAGAAGTAATCCTCACAGCTGTCTGGTTCATGTGTTGTTAATACAAGCACATAATTTCCACTGGCATAGATTAGGAGTATTAATGGCAACAGAACAATGAATGTCTGTGCAATCAGAATTTGACGTCTTCTATTTGTCATGCCACCAAATAGCTTGTTTCCAAATTATAGAACATTTGTGTGGTGAATGGAATTGGGCTGTGATAATTTGTATGTATGAACGATATTTTAAGACCCACTTGTTTTTGCATCTCGTTCAAACACTGCCAGGATGGATGTTGGGTGGATGGAGGAGCATACATACATTCTGTTTCAGAGAGGCTTCTCTTCTCATCCTGCAGTGTGGCTGAGGGATCTCTGCGGGTATTCATTTTCAGTAAGACTTGGAAAGGAGAGGACAAACCAAACACAGTACAGCATCTAAAGACATAATGTTTTCAGAGTTGGCTGGCAGTGGTAGTCTGTTGTTCTGTCAAAACAAAGATGATGTGACAGCTCTGCCTGTCAGTCTCTGCCCAAATTTCTCCTTCCACTTGCCCTTCTTCTTTTCCATCAGAAGCATCACCTCAGTCAAATTTGGCAAAGGAAGTGAGGGATAATATCTCAGAGATACTAAGTTCCTGCGGTTTTTGCCAAGACCAGAAAGAGACCCTGCTGGAGCCCACGCTGGGGGAGCAGCCAGTCATTATATGCATGGCTCCCAGGTGCTTCAGTGGTTTGCTGTTTTTTGTCCAAAGATTTTCTCCTCTTTGTGCAATTGAGAGGCTAAACACCGGTGTTTGCCAGTGGGATGGAGTGGCACACAGGAAGGGCATGGAGGGATTACAGGGGTGCTGGATGCAGGAGGTAGAGCTCTGCAGCAGGGGTAGAAGTTGAGCTGAGAACTGGAAGCGTTTCACGTTGGGCTGAGGATGTGTACAATATGTGTGAGTAGGGCTCCTAAAGTTGGTGAAAAGAAGAGGGAATCCAGAGAATAAAACTTTGCTTATGATATTAACTCGTCTTTTTTTTCTGTGGAGAACTTAGAATGAATTAAAAGCAGTAAATCTAACTAGATGTTTCATAATTTATGTTTCACACAAACAGTTGTTTCTAGTGAATGCAATGGAAATATATTTTAAGAGAAAAGAGGGAGAAGAGGGGGAAATATTTAAGGCTCAAAACCAAGGAAAGATAGGTATCTACACTTAAAATATTCTCAATTTTCAATTCTTTATTCAACCACTTAACCATTTGCTTTGATAAAATACATTTGACTAATTGGCAAAATTTTCTTTGTTAGTAACAGTGAAAAGTATTCTCAGAATCAGTTAAAAGATGCTTTGCAGCTTGTGGTGATTCCATGATAAGGTGAACTTGCAGTAGCTACTCTACAACTTGTATTTTTGGTTTGGTGGGGATAGGAGAGTACCATCTCCTCTTAGGGGCTTGGGCAGTTTTGAGAGCTAGTGATATCTAATGCCGAGTCAGCAGAGAGGGATGTCTTATGGGCAAATGCAAACAATTATCTCCAAGCATGAAAGCAGTGGGAAAATATGTATGACCATAGAAAATATTTATGGTCCATGATTGGAATAGTGTAAAGATACAGAAAACAAGAATTATTATGGCCACAGCAGTCAGGGTTACTTGACACTAGTCTCTGGGAACCTAAATTTTTCTACTTCCATACTGGTGGAATTCCTCATTCTAGCAAAGTTTGCTGGCGTGGTGACTGCTCTGTTCCATTGTATAGTGACCAGAGGGTGTGAAAACAGTAAAAAGTGACTAAAATAAATTCTTAATTGAAGAGTTTTCCTGGTATGCATTTATATTTTTGTTCAATGTACTGAAATATACAATTGTTAAATTCAGAAAATTTGACAAATTTGACTTAAATAATTTCATCTCTATTCTTCTCTGAAGACCAGTATGTAGTGTATATGTGATCCAATATGAACTTCATCAACAGATATTTGTTTGACAGCACATTATAATTTGAGATTTTTCTTCATCCTGGTATATTTCAGCATTAATCTTTGCAACCCATCTCTGCACAGCCAAGATACTGGGTGAGGAATGCACTTTAAACAGCTCCTCCAAAAATAGTGGAATATGCCCAGTGATCATCTCCTGCAACTCCAAATGCACACTCAAAATGTCAAGACATTTCAGATCTGCCTTTTCCTGTGTGCCTTTGTTGCTGGTGGTGATGGTGGTGGTTTAGGTGCAGCTGAAGCAGTTGTGCTATATCTGGACAGAGGAAACCACAGCATTTTTGCAGAGCAAGCATGCGCCAGGAAGTTGTCTTCTATTCTAGCGTTAACTCCTAAATTCTCCCATTCACTTCTCTGATATAATTTTGTTTTAAAGCAATCTAACAAAAAACAGGCTTCCTGAAAACTGATGAAGTTTTTCTTGCTCTTTAGACAGTAGTGATGCTGTGCTGTTCCAGCTCAGCATATCAGCACAACCTTCATTAACTGCTAACCTTTCCAACGATATCAAGGGGGGGACAGTAGTTTTTCTTTTCCTGATCAAAAAGATTTTTGAGGGCTACCAGAGTGCTGACTTTCTCATTCTCTAAACCCTTTTTTCTGTTTTGGGGGATTTGTTTTGTTTTGTTTTGTTTTGGTTTGGTTTTTTTGTTTGTTTGGGGTTTTTTTTCTTTTTTACCTGGTGATTGCTGGCAGGGTTGAGAGTAGCTGACATTTTGGGTTGACAGGCACCCCAAATGAGTACCCACTCCTATCAATTCACACATGATCTCAGATTATTCTAGAGATCAATCAACTAAGTAGGAGTAGTAGGGGTGATTATCACATAAATAGCTGGTTCTTTCATAAATAAACCATTTATCCTAAGATCTGTTAATTAACTTTATCAAGACTGAAAGTTGAATAAATGCCTTAGTCTCTAGGTGCCAGTAAGAGAATAATTTTTGCTCATTATACTACAAATTCTACCTCAGTTTTTTAATTTTTAGAGTTTTGTGTTCTCCCTTAAATTTGCCCTGGTGCCTGACCTTTGAGTAGATGCACAACGGCTGATGGGAATTTAGAGCTGCCTGTTTGCAAAGTCCTTTTCTTGTAGGATGTAATTTCAAGTTCACCTAGTTCACAAAACTCCTGAGTCATCCTATGGCTGGGTGTCTGTCTGTCTGCAGCATTCAGCCAAAGTGCTGTGAACTCACAAGTGCTCTGGCTCAATTTTGGAGCTTACCCAAATACCTGCACTGGGCAGAACATTTCATGAGTTTTCAGTGGAAAATAAGGCCTGTGGGTTGGCCATCACTTTTCCACTGTCTGGCCAATTTTGGCCAAATTTTCTGGAAACGTGAAGGTCACGAAATTATTGTTGTCATGTGCTTTCAAGAATTGCCAGTCAGGGAGTCATTTGAACTGCTTGCTGAAGGTACAATGTTCTGGCAAGGGAAGATGAGTTTCATTATTTTGCATTAGTTCATTCTACTCATAAGCAAATTAATTAAGAAGGAAAACGTCGTCAGAGTAACTTTTCATCTCCAATCCTATTACATGCCACATGCCTGTCCTTCACATGGTTGTTGCTGCAAAGTCAAATCCTACAGCTCTCCCATCTTGCTTTGAAGCATGGGCTGAAAAGGAAGCCCCTGCACAGGTTTCAGTGTATGAAGGTTCACTGCATTGCCATTATGTATTTCCCTTAGTTCCACGTGGCAAAAGGTGCAGCAGGATAGGGCCTGTTGCTTTTGCTTAACATTTGTGTTCCCTTAGCCTTTATCACGACAAACAGCCATCAGCCTTTCCCCTTTTTCATGAGCTGCTATGAAAATTGTTTAGTCAGCTGCATGTGCAAGTCTTCCTGTGGTTTTAGAAACAGCAGCAGTGAAGCAACATTTAATTTGCAGCTTCTTCTTCTTCTTCTTAACCTCAAAGGGAAAAGGTGGTAACTGTTAATTGCATCACAGCATGCATATGCTGGCTCGCACAGTTTGCTCTGACTCCAGGTGTCCTAGGACCAGCAAACCTAACCAAACCAGATTCAAAGCACCATGTGTGCAAGCCTAAGCCCAAACCACACTGCACAATGTCTGTGTTTATTGTTCCTGTGGATTTGGAGGCAAAAAATCATCAACCATCTCTCAGAGCCCCTGGCTAATGCACACAGATATAAAAGATTGCTGAAGTGCTGACATATTCACTGGTGAGGGCATCTTCACACACTGAAGATGTGTATGTGGTAGTTCCTTCCTAAAGAGATTGAAGCTGTCCAGATCAGCCATGTTGCAAGAAATAGGTTGCAAATCTGTTTTTGAGGCACCATTCTTTTATTCTGAAGTTATTCTGAACCTCAGGGATTTGGGATTTTTAGAGGTTTGGCCTTTTTTGTTATCTAATTCTGGATGCAGTCTGGAGAGTGGCTAGGTGGTTTTGTGTCAAAGGTTGCAGGGGTAAGATTCCAGGGTCAATTCTGCAAAGTTACAAACTCTTGCTGTTGTTTCTGCCAGGAGTGACCATTCTCCTTTCTCCCTTTCCCTCCTCCCTTCTCTTCTGCTCACTCCTTGCCAAGACTGAAGCTGTCATTGCATGCGGTAAGAGCTCTAAAGGTGTGTGCTACTTTAGAGCAGCTTGCAGGGAAGTGGTGATGATGGAAGTACAACGAAAATTGGGTATATTCTAATTAACCTCGGGGATATTGCCATTAGAAATTCAGAGTATTCCCCTGGAAAAGTTGCTTTTAAGTGGCTGATTTTGTGTTTGTCCATGAAGCTGTTATCAGACCACATAACAGGTTTGGGGAAAGCTTGTGAAGACTGTTCTTGAATAGGCTTCTATCAGAAAAGGAGGGGTGGGAAGTCGGCTCGGGTGCTGAGAGGCAGTCTGTTGCATTTAGGAAATACAGCAAACAGCCTTATAGGATAGCAAAAGAAATGGAAAAAACCCAACAGGGCTCTCTGTTTAATGGCTCAAAAGCTTAGGGGCATCTCACCCAGCAATACCAAGCAATTCCAGCCTGATGATTCCTTAATCATCGCACACAGATGAAAGCTTTTCTGCACTAGAACAAATATCAAACCCTATTGCCATGCACAGCAACAGAATCTGGTAAACTATTTCAGCCTAGCTACAAAATTAATCTGAAACAGACTGGCAACAGGCAATAATAAGGTGTAACCCTGGAGCTTTACTGCTGTTCATTATTTTTTTATTAGTGAGTTCAGAACCTCTCCTGTGTGATCTGGAAAGGTCCATTTCAAACAGCATTGCAGGGTTGTGGGGGGCATTTTCCTGGTCTTTCTTGCCTGCCTTAGGGCCTGAGAGGCTTGTATTTAAAATGAGTCTCTCCCTTCCCCCTCGCCCCTTTCGAAACCTAGAGTTAATTTGTTCCCATACCTCAGTTTGTGTGAACAGATGCCTCCATCTCTGAGCTCACAATTGCTGGCTGAGAAGTGATTCAGCTGCTAAACAGTTGTAAGTGAGCAGGGGAATAATCACTGGGTATTGCTGACATCTGAAAAAATAATCTTGTGTTCATGACTTTGCTAGCAAATTAAAATGTACAAAAATAGAGACCCAAGATGCCTTGGAACATGCTTCTCTCTGAAGTCACCTGTAGCAAGGAGCTGTTCTTGCCAGTTCCTTGCTACAGACGACTTCATGTGCAGCTGTGCTCAAAGGACGAGCCCCTTTGCATGCTGCACTGGACCTGAACAGCTGGACAACAGCCCCACATGGACAATTCTGACTTTCAGAGCAGGAAGAGCACTGAAAGAACACGATTGCTTTGGTAGCTATGGAAGTTGCCTTCATGCCTTCTCATCATTGTCATCTATCTTGCCTACAGTTCTCTGCTGGGAAGTTTGACTTCTAAAGGAGTATTGCTTGCTCCATGGATGGTCACTCTAAGAGCAAATAGATGGAGCCACAAGGGATATGGGGACATGGGGACCTCCCCTGTACCGGGGGGAGGTGCTGCAAAGCACCACGTGCTGCCTTCAAGGCAGCCAAGCTTTGCTACAGAAGATGCCATGAAGAATCAAGAACAAACAAAAAACCCCAAACTCGTGGGTTGCAATGAACACAGAGAGGGTTGCAAATGTTTCTGACTCACTTTCTTTTTTTTTTTTTTAAATCTCCACAATAAGCAGTTTGTTTTTTATAGTCTTGAGCAGGGGTTTTTTTGCATGAAGTCAATACATGGGATTCATCTTGAATATGGAGTAGTTTTTTAGTCAAAGTAGTTAAAACAGCTTTTCACAATTTATTAATCATTGGAGATGCATATTTTTCCTTTTTGATTAAATTGTGTTCAGCTTCACAAATAGAAATTTAGAGATTAAACTTACACAGAGGTATTAGCAAAGAATGCCAATTTGGCAATTTTTTATATTGTGTAATCTGAAGTGCAAAAGGATGAATTCAGCAAACAGCCGAAAATAAAGCAAAAAACTTGTGCCAGAGCAATAGCACCTCTGCAGCATATTTACTGCAGACATGTCTTTTGTAATCTCTCCACTGTAATATTCTGTTAAAAAAGATACAATTTTTAGGTGCCACAATATAAGAAAGAAATAAAGCTATTAGAGATCAACGAGAAGAAGGCAAGAAAAATGGTGAAGGGTCCGTAGGGGAAACTGTATGAGGAACAACTGAGGTCTGTTCAGCCTGGGCAAGACAAGGCTGAGGGGTGACCTCATTGCAGTTTCCTCCCGAGGAGAAGCAGAAGGGCGGGCACTGATCTCTTCTTTGTGCTGACCAATGACAGGGCCAGAAGAAATGGACTGAAACTGGGCCAGGGGAGTTTTAGACTGGATGTTAGGCAAAAGTTCTTCACCCAGAGGGTGGTTGGTCACTGGAACAGGCTCCTCAGGGAGGCAGTCACAGCACCAGCCTGACAGAGCTCAAGAAGCATTTGGACAGTACTCTTGGGCACATGATGTGACTTTTTGTGCTGTCCTGTACAAGGCCAGGAGCTGGACTGAAGGACCCTTGTGGGTCCCTTCCAACTCAGGAAATTCTATGGTTCTATAGTAATTCCAGTCACTAGTTTGGGAATCTGTGGCCCTCTCAGGCTGATAAATCTAAATTTCAGTCAGCCATCAAAATAAAAATAATGAACAAGGACTGTAGATCTAGTCCTAAATTTCTTTATCTCTACATGGGCAAAACTATGATCCAGCATCAAAGTACTAATGTGTGATGGAACTGGAACCCCACATCTAAGCTTCTCCAGACCTCCAGACATTAGTGTTCTTATGTAGTGTGTGAAGTGACTACAGCTTTGGAAGGAAATTCCAAGATGCACTCCTGGGTACAGATGTGGCTTTCCAGGTGAGGATTGTATGCTTAATACTATTTGTCTGCTTTGAAGATCCAAATCCATCATATAGATATTAGGGCTGACTGTTCACTAAGAAATTTTTTGCCTCCACACAGAGAAATTGATTGGCATAGATGTTATTCTGCTATACAGGTTCCACAGAAAAATTCTCATTGTGCAGAGACAGTACTGAGTACTGCCACTTTTATTGCAGATAAGTATCTGCATAAGAACCTGTTTCATATGGCAGTGTACCACAAATACATTGATTTCACTCCTCATGCAAAGCAGCCAGTAGCAGTACTGTCATTAGGTTAACAGGAGATCCACAGGGTTCTACTTCTGGTTAAAAAAAGATTATTGGTTTTCAGGTGATTATTAGTTTTCATCATGGTAAAATCCCATCTATAATTCATTCAAGAAAAAAAAAAAAATTTCAACAAGTAAAAATTATTACCTTTACCTAAAATTATTGTGACTGCTCACCAGTTTCTTGTTCACATAAATAGTATACAATGATGTCCTGCAAGCCAAATTTGAACCAGGTGAATAAACAGAAGGAGACATGAATATCTTACCACTATGAGCAAGTAAATGGACCACTATAAAAATTACCATAGAAAGGAGACTTTGCAAGGATTCAAATGTCCTGCTTAAGGGATCATTGAAGCTCCTTGACATAAAAGTACCTCTAGCAGGAGAGAGTCTTCTGTCAGGAATTAAAAGAGGGTAGCTTAACACGTGTTTAACTCTGTCATCCTCTCAAAATATGTAGAAAATACAATAAGGAATGAGAGGCATCATATGCTCATTACAAAAATAAAGATATTGAGATAGACTTTGTGCACTGACAAAGTCCTTGGAAGCGTCTGTGAATACATGGCCAGCTTCTGGGGCACACCCTGAACCTTACATGTACAAATATGGCTGTAAGAGCCACCCCACACCTGGCCCACACACTCCTCATGAATAAGTCTTATGAATAAGTCTGGACCGAATTTTAGCAAAAGTCCAGGACCGTTCTCCTAGATGTATCACAGATCAGCTGAGATGCCCTGCCACAGTTCCCAGCATGACCAGTATCTATCATATGGTCGTGTGGGCAGAACTGGATCCTACCCACTATTTCCTGCTGAACAGAACTCATTTCCCGGCCTGGCAGTCCAGCCTGGATCTTTGAAGTGCCAGCACAAAAGACATCTTGAGCAGCATCTTGTCACAGGCGACATAATTGTAACTATATTAAATTCACAGGTTGCACCAGACTGGGAAGAACTGTGGATATGCTGGAGAACAGGATTATAAATCAAAATTAATTTGAAAAATGTGGTGAATTGAAGACCCCCTTCAAAATGACATAGAATATGGAAGAGTAAGGTGGACAAATGCTGAAACACGGGAATGTATATGAATTGCATGAATATCAGCTTTCCAGGGATGAATTCTGCTAGCAATTTCAGAAGGTAACAAGTTGACCAGGAGTCAGAAAGATCACAGTGAAAAGAAAGTAGCACATTGCAGGGTGGGGTGTACACTGGAGCACAGCCTGAAAGGCACATGAAGTAAGTCTTGGCTGGACTGGAAGTGGACATTCAAGTAAGATTTACCCAACTAGGCCTCTTCAAGCATCAAAAACCTCCTTCCTCTCCTATTTGAAAGAGCAAGACAGATGTGGAGTAAAGCTGATATATTGGGATGAATTCTATGAACAGCAAGCTACCAAAAAGGGAAAAGTGAAGCCAAAGATCATGCTATGGACACATTCACCAGGAAAACTATTATGACAGTTCAATTTACCTCCCAAGTTCACTTTTCCAGTCTGAAAGGAAAAGCAGACATTCTCCTTTCCTGTTATCAGATGGAAGCAATAATATACACATATGAATGTTGGCCTGATGTCAGTTTTGCCCTATGCCTGCTTGAAGAAATTCAGGACCTCTCATTGACTTGAGTGGAGCAGACCAAGAAGAGGGCATTAGGCATAAGCCCTCTCCAGCATATTTGCAAGATATTGTGCACAGCTACAAAGACCTCTCTTCAATGGGATTATTAATTTCAGTCTTCTCTTATTTAATTAGTTATGTAAACTCTCCAACAGCATCTCAGTCAGGGCTCCAAAAACCTCTGCCAAAATCTTCAGTGAAATCCCTCCTTGGCAGACATAGATCTCAGAAATTTGCTTTCATTTACCTTCCCACCTCTAGGATTTCTCTGGTTCTTATAATCTCAGAATTTGGCTTATCACACAAAACCAACACTTTACAAGCCCAAAACTTCTTAATCTTGGTGGTAGACTTTGTAAGCAGTTTTCGCTTCTTATTTTCTGCATTTTTTTCTCAGCATTTTTATTTACATATGCTTAGCCCATCCAAGCTTTGTCATATTAACATATAAGAAAAATTACATAAGTAAATCTTCCTTTCTTGCATTTTCTGCCAGTTTGGGTCTAGTAAATAACATGATGTTATAATAATATTTTAGAATTGGTTATGGCATTATATAGTGATGTCACCCTCTCAGCAAAGGTCTTTGTAATGTGTAAGCTGTAGACTTTATTCACTCATCTGGGATGGCAGGAAAGGAACATCTGGGAAGTAGCAAATCACATCTGCTATTTCAACCAGCCCACTTCAGCCTAGCAATAGCCAGCTGAAAAGCAAGTTCTGGACTGCTAAGAATTATGTGATAAAACATCATTTGCAGGAGGTTTTAGGTTGACTCACCAAGTCTTGCATCTATACTGTTTACATCTTTACTTGTTTACTGTTATACTGTTTACTGTTTACACTAGGATCTTTTTTCCCCCCCTTACCTCATGTTTTACTTAGGTATTCATTTTTAACATCTTTTGTATGAAAAACACTGTAGTGAAGAGAGTGGTAGACAAAAAGCTTTTCCTTGACAAGATCAAGGATGATACAGGTACGGAAATAATTTTCCTTATTTAGAAAGGAATGTTCCAGCAAGTGCATTTTGATTGAAAAAAAATTGACTATCTTAAAAATCATAATAAAAGCAGCTTATATGTCTGAATGTGAAGAAGACTATGACCAGGATTTTGGAGACTGGTACCTAAAATGGATCCACTGGTATTAGTCACTGTTATGTTGGATCCCTTGGGCCAGTGTTTGGGATTTAAGCTCCTGAGACTATCAGACTCAGTGGACGTAACAACCAGGATTTTTTTAAAAATTTTCTAAAAATCAACAACTTTTTTTCCAAACAGCTGGAGCTCAGACACTGTGGCTTTGAGTTTTTTTGTAACCCTCAAGGGTACTGCTTCTGTCTGGAAAGTTAGGCTCTCAGTTCACCAGGCCCAGAAAATAACTTAGAGAGGGGGCAAATCAGGGAGAGCTATGCAAAGCTTTCTGATGCTTTGTGTAATATTGTAAAGTAATCCAAATATCCCAAAGACGTCAGAGCAATATTTAATAAAACACTGCTCTCTCTCAGGTCCATAGGAAAACAGCTGAGATTCCCTGACTTCAGAAGTCATACCAAAAATTATTTTTTCCCCAGAACCCTATAAGATGACTTTAAGAAAACCCTAACAACAGCTGTTTTCTATGAAAAGATATTGGATTTTGGAAAAATTTATTGCTTAATTATCTAATATGGGATCTTCCCAATATGGTTATGGTGGGAGTCAGCAGATGGCACTGTTACTCATAGTGATAAAACTTCTTTTTACAGCTGTGCAAAACTTGCTACACTACTGATAAGTTCTGCATTGCTGCTCATTTTCTAGTGAAATGTCCTTGGCCAAAAACTTGGCACTGGCTCCTCACCTTATCAAACAAAAGAAAATACTTGAGATGGATCTGGCCCCAGAGAAGTGTTCAGATTCCCAAGAAAGGGGGTTGTTTGCATGTTCTCTGAGTACCTCTGCTGAAAAATAAGGATTAAGTAAAAGGAATAGCGATCCTTGTCAGGACTTCTCTGCTGGGAAGTTGATGCTTTCAAGGATGCTGGGGCATGAGCCATATGGAATCCTTCTTGGAGCCCATGAGCACTAATGGAGAGGGTCAAGGTCATAATTGTGGTAGAGCTGAGGCTCTTTAGAGGACAGCAATAAGGCCTTGGAAACGAGACTCACCAGCAAGAAAACTGTGAAAGAACTTGAAAACCTGAGGTAGAAACACAGGTAGAGAGCATCCCAGGGGCAACAAGACTGGCAGTGTGCCCAAAGGCAAGGCCATGGAGCACTCAGTGATGATTATTCATTCCCTGGGAAGACTCAGCACCTCTCAGGAAATGGCTGAACTATTTACCACACTGATCCTATGGATGGAAAGAAACAGTGCATAACACCCAGTAATTTTCTCAATAATTGCATCTGTCTTCATTAAGATTGTTTTTTTCTCCTATGAGTCTTTTAAAACCTCTGTGAACAAATTCCACTTGTCAATATTTCAGTGGTGTTTCTGGCTTCTGTTATTAAAATTGTGACATCAGTCACTTCAATCTGTCTGTTAAGGATGAGCAGACACACAGATACTTTTCATCTCAGAATGACTGTTCCTAAGGTAAAAAGGATTTTACTATTTGACCAAGACAGTATGATCCATAATGATCCAGCAGGGTCTGTACCTGGTGAGGACAAAAGCTGGATTATAGGAATCTCACTGGGATGTTCCCATCTGGCTTCAAATCTTTTTACATGCAAATCCATAATGATCCAGGTCCCACTAGAGACCATTTGAAATTCAGCCACAGCTGAGCCAGGTTGGGGGGGAACTCCAGGTGGGGGCAGAAGGAGAGTTAATAGGGCTCCTTCTTCCTCTCCTTTCTCATTTAAAAATATGTGTCTTGCTGTGTTCCTGCTTCTGTCAGTTAATGTCAACATCCCATCCACATGATACAATGCAGAGTCTCTATGCCCTGTGGAAATTTGGAGAATGCATTCTTTCATCAGTCTTCACAAAGTGCTCACAACTGGGTAAGTTTATAGGCAATTAAGAGACACACTGTTCTAAAAATAACAAGCTATTTATAGTCTGTTTATAAGCTGTTGTGTTGGTACCACAGTGGTCATAGTTTTCTCTAGTTTTCAAGACATATTATATGGGGTTTTTTGTCTAAAAAAGAAAAGAGTTAATGAGACTTCTATAATGCTTGACTGGATTAATGTTATGCTTTAGGCTCTTGGTTTTCTTAGATTCTGCAGCCGTATTGTTTGTCAGTTATAAATTTTACTAAATCAAAAGGACTTTAAAAATTATTTTTAAAACTGCAGGAGGAGCAGCTTGCAAAAATCTGTTTCTTGCGTCATCTGTCCTAGGTTTGCCTGCTCTAATCAATATTTGCACCATCATTGATTAGGGCAACAGTGGACTATAGGAAAAACTGGTAATGTGGGTTGAGTTGCAATACACAAAAGGAAATAAAAACACTAGTGTGCAACAGATTTCTATTTCTATTCATGGGGGTTTTGCACCCAAACTAATATTTTCTTACATTAGCTTCTCTGTAAAGTTTCCTTTAACTTCTGTCTGAATTAATATGTGAGAACTCCATCCGGGCGATGGAGTAGGAACTGGATTCTAGAGATCTCCCTATTTACAGATTACTAAATTATATGTGGAGCACTGCTGAACAACATGCTGAGCATGTGTTCCATAAGAGCTGCAAGACTGAAGACCTGCTAAAAATCATTTGGAAACAAGTCACTTGCATGGCTTCCTTCATAGGCCTTTAGGCAATTGCGTATTTAAACTCTCAGCATCTCTATCTTCTATTTCAATGAACAAAGGGCCACAAAAAATCCTTTAAAAATCTTATTCAGTCAATGTCCAGTTCTGGGTTTCTATTCCTATCCAATTTTGGTAGGTTCAGTAATTTTGGTTGAAAGAAATGCAGTCCTCTGGTGCATAAAAGAGGAGGCTGGAGGGGTAGGGGGGAAAAAGATATTTTTATAGTGAAGTATTATTATAGATAATGATTCTTGTGTAATCATTTGGATGAGAATTGCAAGGTAATAATGCTTAGACCTTTCAGTTTATGTTTTGGAACCAGTTAAAAGAAAAAAGGCAACACCTTAGTATCTAGCAGCCATTTGATGCCATGTGGAGTATTATGAATTTAGAGACCATTTTTCTTGTTATATTTGTTTCTTGGGCTTTATTGTTTAGGCTTTATAAGGGTTTCATTGATAGGACTAGCTAGTTACTTGGCCTTTTATTATTATAGCTGCCTGTTTACAGAGCAGTATATCAGTTTCAGGGAATATCTGCTTTCAGAACGAGAGGAATGGCTGCATTACTTCAATGAAGAAGTGTCCATTTCTGGATTATTTGCTGGGCAATAAAGAGTTGGGACAAGTTATCAGCAAGGCTCTGTCTGGGTGTGTACCAAATGATTTCTGGGTTAATATGAATTGTTCATGGCCAAAGCCAACTTGCAATTTAAAGGGGAGTTCTTAAACCATCTTGCCTTCTCCTCTTTCACCACATTTAAAGAGGGAATTACAGAATTGTTTGGATTGGAAAAACCTCCAAGACTATTAAGCCCAACCATTAACTCATCACTGCCAAGTCTACCACTAAGCCATATTCCTAAGCACCACAACCTTTAAACATCTCCAGAGATGGTGACTCAACCACTACCCTGGGCAGCCTGTTCCAGTGCTTGACAGCCCTTTTGGTGAAGAAATTTTTCCTAATATCCAATCTGAACTCCCCCGGTACAATTCAAGGCAATTTACTCTTGTCCTTTTGCTTGTTAGTTGGGAGAAGAGACATAATATATACAAAAATTATTATTTAAGACTTCAGGAAAAAGCTTTGTGATGCAAGAAGATACCGATGTGAATCTAGTCCTTCAGCTACAAGGGTTGCCTCTGCACTAAGCAATTCCTGCTTGTCTGAGCAGTTTCAGTTAGGAGGTTGAACAGGGCTGGTGATTTGGAACTTGGTTTTACTGTTCTCCACCAATGTCCCTGGATAGCACACTGCTGGCAGGAGTGGAAGTGTCACATATTGCCAGGATGACTGTTGTCTCCTAACCGGGGAGTAGTTTCTGGCAAAGCTCTGGAACAACACAGAAATGAAGGATGCAGCTCCCAATGTGAATTGTGGGGACCTAGGTCTAGGGTATGTAAAAGCTGGGGCAAAGCGAGCCCTTTATGGTTCTCCAGAGAGACTGTCTTCATCAAAGATGTGCTGACAGAGACATCTGTTTAAATACTGGTAGCCCTTTTTACAGGTCTGGCATGGGATTTGTCTCCTGTCAACACCTCTGATTGGGATTTCAAAGATGTCATTATTTGGAACCAAGCAAAGTAGAGGGCTAGCTCATCTAAGGAGATGGCTCAGGAACAGCCATTCTGACTAAATCATCCAGATCTCTCACAGAGGTATTCTGTAAATTTAGGATAAAAGCATGGGGCTTCACTCCCATTTCTGTTGTTTTGTGATACAGCCCGTTATCGGGGAAGATTTGTTCTGAGCCATTCTATTTGGCACAGCCTCGTATTATCAGATTCTTGAATACCCCAGCCTAAAGGCAGGTGGTCCTAAATCACTTATTTTCTGCTGAAATATTTAACGATTATTTTAAACAAGAGCCTTAGCTTATAGTGTGTTTTATAGGAGAGGCAAACAGGAGAGCTGTCCCAGGCCATATTTTTCTGCAGTGCTTGCTTGATTAGTCTGCCTGTATAATTTCAGAATTGCTGATTCATTTCCAGGCTTTGAAACTAGTCACCCCAAACCCTTTTATAACTGGAGGAACATTTTTTTAATGGTATGTAGACAAATGACATGTTAATGTAAATCAACATACTTTAAGCTAGAGCTAATCTGATTTGCTTCATGGAAGGCAAAACAAGCAAATTCCTTCAAGGCTGTTCCTCCAATTCAGACTCCAGTCAGAGCCTCTTTCTGGAGCTGCCAAAATGTGAGCAGTGGTCAAAAAATAATTGTGCTCAGCATGGGGAGTGTAACAGCTTACAAGAGCTTACAAGCCTGGCCCATCCCTCCACAGTCTAAACCAATGCCAGAGTGCTTGCCAGACCTCTCTCCTTCTCCATTAATGCTTTTGAGTTGGGGCATGTGCAGAATTCAGTGAGGCAGAAATATTGCCACTTCTTCCTCTCAATAATTTTTCCCTCTGGGACAGCTTGTTGATGTGGGGGGCTGGAAATCAAGCTTGTGAGTCATACAGGGGAAGTTCATTACAGGTCAACAGCTGTATACCCGGGCTGAAAAAGTCTGGTTGCTTGCTGATGAAAGAGTCTCTCCTCGCTGGGGCTAATGCACACAGTAATATGGGATTCTGTAGTTGCACAGGAGATTATGGTACAGAAGGTGTGTTTCCAAAATCAGATTAAAAGCAGGTGTGGGGTGCAGTAAAAGCATGGGATTGGTAAATTGCCTTAGGGGCATGGATATCTGAGCTAGTGCATGGCACATGCATGTGGGATGCTTGCATTAGGAAAGGTTCAGCTAAGAGTAAAGAAAATCCTTAGATGTGTCCCTTTGGTTTTGTTTGAATTTCAGTGCACTCTAGAACAATGTGTAGAGATTCAGCTGCTTCCCTCAGGAATCTGAAGGGTACAGAGTTTACAACTCTGCCTTCAGATATTTTCAAATACAGAGAGATCTTGCAGAGTCACCTCTTGGCTTCCTACAGGTGAGCTTCTGGATGGATGCATCAAATACTGGGTCTAAACACAGCTAAGTATTTGATTAAAAACTACATTTTGGAGAAGAGAAAAACTCCCAAGTAATTAACGTCTAGTAGAGTGCTCTTCTTCTAATTGCTAGGTGTATATATTAGCTACCAGTGAAGCAAGCACTTGCAGCTAATTGTGATAAATCTGTCTTTGGAAAATAATCGATTAAAGTAATTTAAATTTAGGCAAACTAAGACTGGACCTTGGCTTCAGGTATCAAATCCCTTTTCCCTAGGCTTTTAGATTGTTGTAATTTAATCCTCCAGGGTGTATGTGATTTACCAGGCAAGAACACGTATACTTTTTATTGATATCTAAACTGTTAGTGTAGAGTACGGTTCATACTCTTCTGAAAACAAAATATATGCAGTATATTCACCTCTGAACAGAAATATTTTATTCACTCTTCCACAACCACCCATGTTTAAAAGGATGGAAAAATAGACAGGAAAAGTAGAGAGGATAAAACTTTGAGGTTACTGTTTTGGAGTGAGTATTCCTGCCAAATGACTCAGAATTCAAGCTGCTGCTCACTTTGCAATGCCAAGTGAAAGTCAAGTACCAGCCTCACTGATGTGAAAGAGTAGACTGGACTGGACTGAAATATATTGGCAAAAAACTGAGGTGGACTTGTTTAGTTGTACACCATCCCATAATCTTTCTGGGCTTTCATCCAAGAGATGCATACTGTAAAACAAATATGGAGCAGGAAAAAAGGCATAAAGGGTCACTGCTTACAACTTTTAATAATGAAAAATAGTTTGAATGGTCTACTGTCCATCTTCCATAGCCTGCAGTAAACTAAGATGGAGCATTAAGCATTTATCTGTGAACTTAAGTGTTCTGCCTGGACAGCATGATGATGCCCGGAAAAAAACCAGTTCTTTTGACATTACTTCACATGAAATTCTTGTGAATCATCTAGGGAAATGTGGTCTTTAAGAAACTGGGCTGGATGAAAAATTTATTATCTCTAGATAAGCTTCTCTCTGGATGCTGTTATCAATGTTACAGCTTTAAAATTGAAGGAGGTACAAGTTGGATTCTTTTTATGAAAGGATGTTTTCTTGTTTTGTTGGTTTGGTTTTTACATAGCACAAAGGGATAATATGCTCTCAACACTTCAAAAATAGAGCAAAAATTTCTGAGTTAATGGAGCATTTTGCTCAGTGAGCTTTAATTGCAGCAACAGAGGTAGAGATTGGGTGCTAGGAAAAAAGTCCATAACTCAAACAAAGCAACAACCTAAAAGTAAAGGTAATGAGATATATTCTTAGACCTCAGAAGCTGAGAAGGTCTGTAAGAACAAATTGGACAAAGATTAATCAGAAATTACAAGGCTGGAGTCCTTTACATAGAGTCCTTTCTAACCATCTCTTGTATTGTGTTATAACTTATGATAAAGCTTACATTTGAAAAGTGCCCCACACATATTGCCTTCATGGAAAGGTTAACTTCTGGCTGAACCAGAAGCGAGGTCTTTTTCTCCTAAGAAGTTGAAAAATACTAAATTGATAATGATGTACTGAGTCATTCTTTCCACTGCACCATCAAATTACATGCTTGCATCTGTCAGCCATATGCCATTCCAGTCTTTCCTGTCTTGATTTCATTAATAGCACTGGGCCAAACCAGGCAGAATTCCTGTTTGTGTAGGCAGGTGACCTCTCTCATTAGTATCTTCTTGCTTTCTGTTTTAGTGAGTATAGCCCCAATAATATGACATTTTGAAATCACATACTTCATTAATAGATGTAACTTAGAGTTAGTTCCTAGATGGCAGAAATAAAAATGCCCTCTTTATTTTCAGTTCTGTGCTTCTTGCACCTTACAGGTACCCCATTTTTGCCATGTTCTCCCTGAGTTGCTTGTTCTATACCTCATCCCATACAATGAGACTGCTAATCTTAGGAGGAGCTTTGTAATACTGACAATGATTTCACCCGACATGAATATGAACTGTATGCTTTGTCTAGAAATAATTATGCTACTGAATTGATCTTCTGCTGAAGAGATGGCTTGACCTCCCTACTCTGACTTGTTCCCATAGAAAACACTGTGGGACACATGCAGGAGGCAGTTTTTGTAAGGCTGGATGACAGTTCAGAGATATGGGACGTAATTGTTCTCTGGCAAAAAAGATATCTCAGTAGGACAGATTTGCTAACAGACCTTTGCTGCTTTAATGAGAAGACACTTAAATGTCTGCTGCTGTGACCAGAAAGCTTTTGGAAAATAAAGCCCAGGCTCTCTAAAGCAGATCAGCAACTTGAATATGATTGCAGATATGGGACTGGGGATGGGAGTAATTTTGTTTGAATTGCTGACTATCACTCCCTATTTTTTCACCTTGCTAAGACGGCATTGCAATGGAGATTAATTCTCAAACTTCCTCCTAAGTGTTTCTCAAGCTTTTTTCTGTGCCCATAATTATCATCTGGAAACCCTCAGACTGCCTTGTGAAAGCCTTTGTGATTCAGGTGGGTAGTCAGTAATTGCCCCACAGATGCTGCCAGCTGTGAGGGGTGGACCAGCCACCAGTAGGTTTCTGGTTCTTAAATACTTGGGAAGTGCTGGGAAGAGGTAAGAAAGACAAAAATCTTGACATGTACAAGAAGAAAAGTGGTGCACTGCTGCAAAAATTGTGCTGCAATGAGGAAGCTCTTTATATTGATAATATTGATCAGAGGTCCAAGTCATGCTACCCTAAGACACTTCCTCCACAGGTGAAAATAAAGGTTTGGATCTACTGAATGTTGTTTATCACAGAGGACTCCAAGTTAGTGGGGTTTTTTTCCTGTTTATGTTTAAATTGTTTTGTTTACTGAAGGGGCTGCTTTTTCCAAAATTATTGTTTCTCTGGCCCGTCTTAATGTTCAACATAGTTCTGTGGTTTTAGAGTCTCTTCACATTAACTTTACAGTAAAGTTAATATGATAGAATGACATTGTGCCAGAATCTCTCAATACTTTTTTTTTTTTATTTACAAAGTATATTCAAAACCACAAAACAAGCCATATTGCTCTCAAAAGAAAGGGGATGTTCAATCATTTCAAGACTCATTCAACTGATATGGAGGTGAGTTGTTTTGCTTTAGGAAAATATTTTGAAAAGACTGAGTCCCCACTTAAAGCAATTTTTTATATCCTTTCTCAGTCCTCAGTTTTACCACTGACAATGCTTTTTCCTGGCATCGTCTTTGGCTAAGAGAGATTTACAGTTCTTTCCCAGAACAGAGTAGATATTTGGCCCTCATATCTAAATCTTTATTTACATACTGACTACTTCTGATTTGGGAGTCTTTAGGCTCTTTGAGAGGAAATGTTATTATTTTTTCCATTTATATCTCAATTTTATTTTTATCTCAGGTTTCATTCATCTTTATCTAGGGCTGTTTTGCCAGGAAGAAAATGTTGACTTTAAATTTCCGTTTGTTGCAGGAATGCACTTTAAAAATCCCCTTAACAACAAATGTCAGTTCCTTTGAAATTTTATTTCCCAACTGTTGTTTAATTTGCAAAAGAAGTAAAACCACTAAAGGTACATAAAAAGGTTTTTATTCTTTCAGCAGAGCTAACCGATTTTGAAATCTGATGAAATGTGATCAATTCTATTCGAATCAATTCCATTTCAGCATTTCTATTTAATATAACCAAACTGTCAGAAAAATTATTTATTTGACACTTGAGATGACAGAATCTTTTATTTTTTCCCCCCAATGAAAAACTGCATCTACAAAAAGGTCTCCTTTCTGTTTGAGAATAGGACATGCAGAATAGGGTGTGGAGACTGCCCTGAGATTGCTTAGGCTCTCTCTGGTGTGGGAAGACATTGACTGAAGTGGATTCTTCAGATCTGAAGCGGGGGAGAGAAAACAAACAACATAATCCAAGGTTTACATACTCATATATGTGCAAAGCAGTACTTCTGGCAGAAAAAGAATTCGCTTGGACTCCCTGCTCACTAAGTTAGGAAGAGGTTTTATGGGGCTATCTTACTATCTTGATGTGAGTCCCTGGACTCTGTTTTAGATATGGACCCCCCATTTGACAGCTCTTGGTGCTGCAGGGAAGAGGGAGGGAATGGATTTGCTAAGAGTAGATTACTTGTGGTATTGGAACAAGCAGCTGGAGTGAGGTCTTGCCTACAGGTGGGATTATGTTATTTGTATATATTGACATTTATTGGAAGAAGATAAACCACTTTTACTTGGGCTACTGTCACTTGTACAAGTGCCTATAGTGCTACCATTTAGGAGCAAGCCAGTAATTCATACTATTTCTGAGCTACCTCAAAAAGCGTGGATTTTCTGTGACTTAGCTAGAATATTTGTATTCAAGTGCTGTGTAAAGGGCCTTTCATCATGAACAAGTAAATGCCAGGCTAAATCATGTAAGAATTACAGGAAGTTCAACACTCATAATGGCCTCATATACTTGTAAACTGAGTTATGTTAATTGGATGGAGTACTGAGAAAATGGTGTTGGAAACAAGGGAAAGATTTCTGGCATCTGCTAATGAGATAAGAAAAAATTGTAGCATCTTTGCACAGAATCTAAGCTGTTTTTTTTAAGGAAAAATAAAGTCTTACTGGGATGGTTTTTGTCTCAGTTTGTATCTGGAGACATTATGTGTGCATCATTCCTTCAGCTGTTTAGTGTTGAGCTGGTGGTGTGTGATGTTATTCCTGAAGTTACTTAGACTGAACCCATCTTGCTGCCCTTTCTTCTGTTTGTGGAAGTACCTATGTTATTGTTTCATTGCAAAGTAACCAACAGAAATATCAGTAGCTAATCTGAGTTTCTTCTTCCCAAGTCAACCCATCACAATAGCATAAAGACTTCTGTCTCCATCACAGTCAGGATTTCATTTGGGTCGAATCTGTCCCAGAAACCAGAGAAACAGACATTGGTGCACCCCCAACTTCTCACTGGCCTTGAAGGAGTCATACATTCCATGAATGGAATTTCTAGAGGATTGTGAAGAATGGCAGGGATACTAGACTGCTTCTTTGAATCATTAGATCCTGTAATGCTCAGCTCTAACGAGAGGAAATGCACTTCAGAGTGCTGAGACTGGTGATCTCTTGTCTTTTTACAACATACCGGTGACTTCTGTTCCCAGCTGTCTCCTGAAGGGGGTGGGAGCTGTGCATCCAGCCCTTCTCTGGCCACACAAGCTTTGGACACACAACGCGTGTGTTATGCAGCACATAGTCTCAGTTAAAACTTTTTTCCCCCTTTGTAAGTTACAGACAAGGGCAAGACAGAAATACACTCATTTGGATAGGGGAGTAGGCTGCATACATCTATAGAAGCTACTGTTGAGTTCTATACGTGCTACTTCAAGTGCAAGGGGCAGTAGGAAATTGAAAACTTAGTTAATTGAATAGATATTCATCCTAGAAACATGTTTTCCTAGTACTTCATGTCTATAAAGACTGGAATATTACTGAAATTTGCCAGCTTTTCTAGCATTTGCACAGGTAACACCAGTGAAAAGAAATTGGTCTTGTCTCATATACCCGTAGCTGCTTCTCCTCTGGGGAGGCTGCACATGATGAAGTAATGTGGAAAAGAGGAGCATTACATGTGGAAGGGCTTCTGCCCTTGAACCAGTTGAAGAGAAAGACCAAAGGGCTTGCCAGGATACTAAGGCAGGAAGTTAAGAGAAAAATCTGTAGGATGGTAATTGCAACAGTGTAATGAAATCTGAGTACAGATTCATGGCATAAAAGAATATTAACCATCTCCTTCCCACATCCGCTTCCCTCCTCCTCCCTCCCCTCACTCTTTGCTTTGGTGGAAAAGTCCTGTATATCCTCCTTCGATCTCAGACTGTGTGTCTGTGTGCAAACTGGCCTGGCAAGGGTCCCTGAAGCATCTTTGATTTAGAATTGTGCTCTGTGAGGTTTTGTATGGTCTATTTGGTAGGACAGTGCAACAGTATAGACCATCACATCCCCATTCCCAGGAACAGTCTCAAGGATTATCTAATTAACAAGGACTGAGAACACTGGTATTTACTTTCTAAGATTTCTTCCTGGCAGTTCCTGGGGAGTGCAGTGAAATGACAGAAGTTCTACTGATATTTAGCAGTTGAAAATCTGATTGTCAATTGCCAAGAGGAAACTGCAGTGAAAGAATTATCAGAGATCCCTCTTCTTTTAAAATCTCTTCATCTGTTACATGCCTGGCTTTGTAGAGATGGTATTCAAATTCATGATACCTCCTCCTTGAAAAGCTGTTGGTTGTGGTAAACAGTATTTATTCTGAAATCCAGATAAACTGCTATTCTAGATCTGTAGTTTAGATGTATCTGAATTGATCTGCAAGTGTAGTGCCATGCATCTTAATATGACAATAGAAAAAATACTACAGGTTAGACGTGAGGATTGGCTTTCCCAACTAGCTACTATAGTGGCCACAAATGGAGGCATGTGGGAAAGTGAAGAGTAAGAACATGGGTAATCCTGAATATTCTCCTAGGTTATCCTATTATATATAATAGGTTCTCCTATTATTGTCTTAAGGAACTTTGTAAAATGAACCTTTATCCTTTTGTTTGCTTGCAACTTGAGTCCAAATTTTTTTCTTTAATGCTTCATTTATTTTATTTGCAACGAGGACAAACTAGTGATGCCTTTTTAACCCATTCATGAACAGCATGATTTTGTACACCTCTACCATAACCTGCTTTTGTCATCTCTTTTTGTGGCTGAGCTGTCCAATACTCATGTTCATGATCTTCCTTGTTTTCCACCTCTGAATCTGTTCCAGACTCCCACAAGAGATGCAGAGATTGCACTCATGATCTCATAATACTCATGAACCAAATGAGCTGTGGCATCATGTAGGTCATATTTTTTTCTCTGTTTATCATCCAATACTGCCTAAACTTTAGTTTTTGAGCCCTGCAAAGAATTGTGCTGGTGTGTTCATGGAGCTTCCTATTGCATTTATATAGATACATCTTATGTTCCTATTTCTGTCATAGTCTCAAGATACCATTTGTGAGTGGTAATGGTCAGCAAAATTTATATGTGAATCTGGAATTATGCTTTGTCTTCTGTGCATCCTTTATTATCACCTAGACTGAATTTCCTCTGCTCCTTTACTGTCCGCTCAACTCTTTGGCCCTGCTGTTTCTCCATCGGCCCTGATTCTTAATAACTGAATATTAACAAAATAAGAAAACTTTCTCATTACATTTCTCACCCTCTCTCAAGTACTTCACCAAGATGGGAATTAGTGTGAATTCAGGTAGAACCATTAGTCAGCAAGAAATAACCATTTACTTCCAACTTCAGTTTGTACTTTCAACTGATTTTCTGTCTATGTTAGCGCATTCCTCCTTTATGCTGTTTTTTGCTTGTTTTTAGCAATTCAGTTAGATATCCTTTTGGAAACTGAGTAGTTATTTTCAACTTTATGAGACTTATCTACAGAGTTTCTTGCCCCCTTCAAAACACGGTTTTGCAAGGCACAATTTTTCTTCAAACCCTATTGACTCCTGAAGTTGATCATTCAGATGCTTATTATTTCTGCAGGTTTTTTTATTTAAAGTTTCCATTTAATTGTCCACTACAGGTTAAGGAACCTCAAATTCCCTTGAAACTCTTTGTTAAAAAATGACATCACATTTTTCATGGTCCTCTGATACTGATGCAATGAGAGGCTGCACACTATCCTTGGTAATTCAGTTATTTCATCCTTGAGTTCCTTTAAAGCTCCTGGGTGAATACCATCTGGACTTGGCAATTTGTTAAGTTCATTTTTTGAATTTGTTTCGTAACTTATTCTACAGTTACTTCAATTTCAGACAGCTCCTCTGAGTCACTCGTTAAAAAAAACCAAACTCCAATAAAAGACCCCTACCATTTTTTTATTTTTTTATTTTTTTTTGTTCTGGGAACATGTGAATCTTCCCAGCTTTTCCCAGGGTGAAAAGCTGTGCAAGAAATGACATTTTCTCTTTTCTCTACATACGTTTCTGCTCTTACATTATTATCAATTGACTTTGCAATCAATCTATACGTCTGTGGATGTATTACTTTTATCAATTGTGCTTTGAAGCCTTTGTCTGCCTCACCATGTATTTAGGTTTTAGTCTACAGTAGTTCATGATCTTTTCTATTCTGTTCATTTGGACATGTATCTTCTACTTTCTAAGGACTGTCTCTGTTAAAGTATCAGCTAGCAATATTGAACTATTTTTGCTCCCTTTCTCAAGGATTTCTCAATAGATGATATTTATTGCCCCCATGCTTTCAATATTGTGACTTTACGTGCCTTTGAGAGTATGGATGATCCTTGTCTTTACCAAGTTTGGCTTTAATTTGAAAAAGAGTTCTGGCTTTCTGCAAGTAATTTTTCTGCTGTGAGGAAGAAAAGTTTTTCATTTTTTCAGCTGTGAGTGTTTGGGTCAGGGATTCCTTACTTTTTTTACCTGGAAACTTATTCCAGATATCAGCTACAACTACACATCCACTTAGATCCTCCATATGCTCATTAAACATTGTAAAAAACCAACAAAAAAACCAAAAAACCCCCCCTACAACAACAAACAAACAAACAAAAGCCACATATGTATATACCCCTATGTGTATACACATGTATTTTATGCATATATGAACTATATATACACAAGAATGAAAGGGAAATTGTATTGTGTTCTGAATCCATAGCAGCATATGGGATGAGCTGGCTAATTCTGGATCATTTTTATTACTTCATATAG
Source organism: Sturnus vulgaris (assembly GCF_052056855.1). NCBI lineage: Eukaryota > Metazoa > Chordata > Aves > Passeriformes > Sturnidae > Sturnus > Sturnus vulgaris. The sequence goes on along the minus strand of NC_142245.1, from coordinate 49,668,256 downwards.
TAGAGTTCCCAAGGTGCTTGTTCCATAGCCTTTTACATTTTTTTTCTCTAAATCTCTCTCACCGGGTTGCAGTGACTGTAGTGAACAGTTCAGATAGCTCATAGTTGCTAAGCACCAAGCAGGCCTTTAGTAGGAGGGAAAATATAAGTGTGCAAATTTAAAAATACACAAGAAATTGTATTGATCCCTAACTGCATGATTTGCTTTGAAATGATTTGATTTTGTCATTCTAAAACAGGCAATTAGGAAGAGTAGAGGTCTAACCTACACTTTGCTTCCTTTGGTTGCATATGAAATGTCTCGGAGCATATCTTTTTGTTAAGATCCCTGTAAAGATAAGGTGACTCAGAGAGGCTTCCTCCTTATAAATTAACAATTTTTATCAGTTACTAAGAAACACAAGCAATATTATCTGCTGGTAGCAGCTCTCTGCATGTGGGCATCCTGAAATATTGACATCATTTGAACCATAAGGGTTCTGTGCAATTACATTTTTAAGGCTGATTAAAACACTAGCAGAGTGGCATATTAGTTTTAAATGTTATTAATAAAAGAAATTAAAACGCTCTCACTGTGTCTGCCTTCCTGATGCTATGAGTCCAATTGACTTGTGGGCACATCCTTGTGTATTATACATTTATCCTGTCTTCCTGGGAAAGATGAGAAAAATGCATAGTAAGGAGATGGCTAAAGGAAGACATGCTGCTACCTTCCTAGGGATGACAGGTTTTACATCTAGTCCTTTGATCCTACTGGCCCACTGCAGTGAGCTTTGAGCCCTGTCTGTGCACTAAAAGTGGTCAGAATTCATCACAAAACAAATTGGAAAAGGTTGTCTTGCCAAAACAGACTTTTTTTTTTTTTTTTTTAATTAAGATTCTGTTGGAAGGCTTAATCTGAGGAAGGTCAAAAGACAATTTGGTTGTGATAAGGTTGAGGCATTTTAGCTCAATTTTATCTAGCAATCTCGTTTCTTACACCCAATGTTAAAAGTTCTATTTTAGCGTTTGATCCAGCTTTTAATGCTGTGTTGTGCCGTGACCAGAATAGCAGGCAGGGTGTCATGCAGAGGACACCCGCTGCGGGCACCCCTCCGAGAGCAGTGCCAAACCAAAGCAAATATGCCTGAGTCCCTCCAGCTACTGCTGTCATCTGAGAAGAAGGAATATGATTGTTCCCTGTAAATGTGTCTTGACACAATATGACCAGCACTTCCATGTGCATACACTGAATTATATAATGCAGTGTGTAGACATTCATAGGAAACTTTGCAATCATTGTCATATTTTCTTTTCCTTGATCAGATTTTGATTTACATTGACTTTCTGATCTCTTTCAGTAGTGGCGGAATCATAAACTTAACATTTCTTTTGGGTTATAATTTTAATACCAGCACAAATGCTATTGCAAGTAATAATTCATTTTTCAATGAGGTTGTTTCATTTTGTATTGCATGCCTTAATGGCTTGCAGCTGTTGATAGGCCAGTGAGAAATTGCAGTTGCATTTTCAGCCTCTCAAGTAAGACTTTTAGTGAGGTTAAATTTGCCTGCTCATTTATAAGAAACACTGCATATGGTAAAATAGGATTTATTTTGCCTGAACCTTGTTCTCTGAAACAAGTCTAGGAGAGTTGGCTTGGACATATGTAGCTGATGCAGAGAGGAAAGTTCTTTCAGCTTGTGAGCCCTCCCATGCACAGAGCCTGCCTCCTTTGGATGTAACAGATTGTCCTGTGGAGCAGGCTTTGTTTTTTCATTGGCTTTTCATTTTTCATTTCATCCAGCTCATAAATGGCTTTATGATGGGTGCATAAAATCAGAAGTGTAGTTGAAGGATTAGGACTTCAGCAGTCCTCTGATAGGATTAATCTATGCAGGTAGGTCAAAAGACCTCTACTTCATTCCTTTGCTAGCCAAGCAATACTATTTGCTCAGGTGTGGGGTAATGCTATACTATCTTTTTTTACCTTTGACCAGTGCAAAAAGAGTGTTGCCCACTGCTCTAAATGTGTAATCCACAATAGGCTTCTTTATAAGCTGCATCTTGTTGTGTCAGCCTTATCAACTGGCAAACAGTTATTATTTGCTGAATATAAGATGTCTACCCATGTTAATATTCCTGGCTTATTTGAACATGTCTGATGCATGACTGTATCATTTTTCTCTTTCTAAAATGTTAAACTGATTCTGAAAGAAGGTTCTTCTCTCCAAATGAATGGTATTTCTGAGGCAATAACTTACAATTTGAGTATTTATTTACTTGGATTGCTAAGAAAAACTTTTTTCCCTTACAAAGCAAAGGAGTGAAAGTGTTCAGAGACAAATAGAAAATATGGGAGGCACTCCAAACCTTGTATACACTGAAACAATCTCAAAATGTGGGGCCTGCTTCTTGGGGAAAGAGGTCAAAGACACTTCATATCCTTTTGGAGGCACTCTGGAGATAAAAACTAAAGGCACTTTAGGGAGTCACAGCCCCACCTCGTCTGCCATATAACCTTCCCATACAAATATTCTGGTATTGAATGACATTGTAATGTTAGCATTTGACACTTTGCTTTAGCAATTATATTTTTGTCTCCTCTCTCTATAGTTCTCAAGTTATTTAATGGTTAAATCATTGCTTTATTACTGTTGTTAAAGTTAAATTGCAGCAAATAAGCTTTGAGATTAAAAGGGAAGGAGACAAAATATATCTAATATTTTTTGTCACTTACACCTGTTTATGCAGAAATGTGAAAATATTTTCAGCCTCTTCCCAGCAGGGATTTTAGTGCTCAAAGTGATTCCTGCTTCCCTCTTGATTTGGCACTAATATGTCCTTTAGGAAGGCCTGTGAACATCTGAAAGATAAAGAATTATTCTCCAGCACCTGCCAGCTTTGGAGTTTATTGCTAGCTTGGCCTTGATGTGGTAACAGAAGAAAGGAATCATTAGCAGAAAATGCTTGCAACTTTGGGTTTCTTGTTTGTTTGTTTTTCCCTTCTTCATTTTAATCATCCCAGCTATGGAACAAATGATAATTTCCAAGTAGTATTGTTGGGTTAGGGCTGGAATGTCTGAGTGCACTGGCACTGAGGTCAAAAACACCATCAAAACCCAGGACACACTGTCCCTAGTCTGCTTTTGTACACAGCTATCTCAGAAATTAAGCAAATTGAATGGTGAGAAACCTCAAAAGCAGAAAGCTCAGTGTAAAATGGTGAGAGTTAAATTACTGTGCAGCAGATTATATAATTTTGTACACAAGTACTGTCTGCAAGGCATGTCTAGCTAGCAGGATGATGTTTTTTTTAACCAAGTCACGCTTAATTACAAAGAAAATATCACTGACAAATTATTACTATTGAGTTTCTGAAAGAGGCATTTTCAGTTGCAAGTGGTAATTATAAAACATTATTATACTTAATATAAGTTATATGTAAATTAAATTGTATTTCAGCTGCAACTCAAGTGGCTCTTTCAAGATTATTACTAAGTGTGAAGAATGAGGTAGACCTGAAAAGAGAACAGACTTTATGAACCAACAATAAAATTCTGAATTATATTTCAAAATTTCAACTTTAACTAAATAATTAGTGCAACACAGTTGAGAATACAGAAGATGTTTTGTAGTAAAGACCTTTAATTTTCCATAAACTGCTTGATATATTAGATAGGAATAAAATCTGTCCCATTTAGTAACTTTTCACAAGTTATTTGGAGGGTCTTGCTTGAAAAGGGTAAGCAAGATTTGCTGGTCTGAGGCCAGATACAGTATACAGCTAATTAACTTCATAGAACACCCAACCACAAAATAACTTTTACATCAGCATCTAAAACCACACTGTATTTCATATGTACATTGGAAATATGCAATCTGAGGGAAATTAAGAGGCAGGAAAGCAATACACTTTTGGAGTTCTGGGCTCCTTCTCAATCACTCTAATGAAACAAGAAACAGCCAGTTTTCTGGAGTGAGTCTAGTGGGAACATTTCCAGTTTAAAGATAGAACAAATATCCCCATGGGCCAGGTACTTTTTTCTTTTCCCCCAGATGTCTTTTAAATTAAACTGAAACAGCCTCCTCCTTCCTGCATACAGTTACCTACTGAAGCAGCCTGGCACACAAGTGTATTTCCCATGTTTGCCTCCTTGAGGGGATTGCTTGCCACAGACTTAATATATTACATTGCTGCACTGAAACCTGGGCTGATCACTCCAGTGATGTATTACTCCACTGCCATGCATGGCAGTGCAGCAGTACCTCCAGTCAAACTTCTGCCTGGCCTGTAAAAGCATCTCCAAAGCCATTCGTTCCAAGGCAATGTAATGACATCATTCAAAGACTCTGATTGCCACCAGGCTCTTTCTTTACTAGGAATTTTTTACTTCCAAAACTTAAAATCGTAAACCCATTAAGGTTGGAAAAGAACTCTAAGATCTTCTAGTCCAGTCCATAACTCAGCATTGCCAAGTCCATCACTAAACCATGTTCACATCCTCACACCGTTTGAACAGTCCCAGGGATGGTGAATGTATTACTTCCCTAGGCAGCCCACTGCTTGTCTACTGCTTCCGTGAAGAAGTTTTTTTTATAATATCTAATCTAAACCTTGTTTGGTGCAACTTGAGGCCCTTTCTTCTTGTCCTATTGCTTTTTATCTGGCAGAAGGGACCAAATTCTATCTCACTACAACCTCCTTTCAGGAAATTTTAGATTGCAATTTGTAACTCATCCTTTGACCAGCTTAGAGTCCCTATTAAATAACAGCTGTCTGTGGTCCTGGAAGACCCTGGCACAGCTGCTCTCTGACAAAAGCAAGAGGGCTTGAAAGCTGTAACATAACTGTACAGAGACATATAGGTGTTCTGTCTGTTAGCAGCTAAAAATGTGATCTGATGGAATGCACATTATTGCTTTCAAACAGCAGGTTCTCTGTTGACTAATGCAACAGCCTTTTATTTGATTTTTCTTTTCTGTGACCAAAAACTTTCAGAAGTGGCCACAGCTGAGTTCTGGTGCAGTTTAGACACTGTGAGAAGCCCAAGCCAAAAGAACTGATTTTAAGGAATTCACAGGGAAAAAATTATGATCAACCCATTACTGAAAAAACTTACTTGAAGTTGGCTCTTTTGCACTAATAATAATTATGCATACTACCTTTCTCACTTTTAGGGAAGAGTGCAATTTTTTGGTTGTTTTTTCGTCATATTGAACTCTGATTTTTCATGGTTTAACTTCCTTTATTAGTGTAATATAGATATAGCATATGTAACTATGGTACTGTGTCAGTGTACTGAATGTCCTTGAATTTCTCTTCTGGGTAACAAGTAGTGCAAGCACCCTATTGTGTTACTGGGTATACTTATTAAATTATGTACCATTCAATGTGTTTCTTAAAAAATCTTTTAAAGTACTTACTCATTTATTTCAAATTAATTAAAAATTGAAATAGATAACCAATGTTCTCAATATGAAACAAACCCCAAAACTTTTAATGTGGAACTCTACAGAACTGCTTTTGTAGCTTAAGTTTTCTCCTGGGTGGCTCAGTACGTACAGAATCAGACTTTGCTCACCTGGCAAGGCCTTGCTTTTAATCACTTAAAGAAAGGCAATATTTAGCTCTTTTCATATTTGAGCCTTTTAGATCCTGTGTTCTCACACTAAAATAATTTTTCCTAATTGGGAGCAATCTGGGAGTTTGCTGGGGTTAGTACTAGGACTGTGAGTCCCCAAGCTGAGTTTTGGAGCTAAGGCTCAGCACTGCTTCAGACTTTGTGTTAGCTGGTGCAGAGAAGATTGGAGAGTCTGTGCAAGATTCTGGTTGGGTTGGATTTCTGCTCCCCCTTCACTTACTCATTATTTTTTTGTAACTCTTACTCTATGCAATATACCACACAAATTTATTTGTCCAAAGGCTAGCTGAAGTTGAGAGATAGCTTTGTCTTGCCTAAATTCAAGAGGTAAACAGCTGGTGAAATCCTGACCCAGATGAAGATAATGGTGGTTTTGCTGTTGGCATCGAGACATTTTCTTTCACCAGGCTTTAGCACAGGAAGGGACATCTGTGTAAGGGACAGAGTACAGATGTATGTGCTGAGGTGTGCTATCTGCTGGTGATAAGCAATATAATCAACCCAACAACCAATACTAAAAACTGCCCTCTCTGCCTAGAAAGGGAGTTAAGGGGAATCGGGGTTTCTTTTTTTAGAAGTTTTTTTTGGTTTATATAACCACTCTAATTCTTCACTATTTTTCTTCAGTTGGTACATATAGGCTCACTGGTCCTCATTTTTCAGTATCTCCATTTTCTTTTTCTCATTAAGCCAATTACAGACAAGAATAATACATGTATGGCTTTGGTAGTCTTACATACTGTATTAAACTGAAGCAGTGATGAATGATCCACAGCTCGTTTGCAGGGTCATATAAACATACAGTGTTCCTGTTTTTCTTTATTTGCCAGAAATCTTCAGGCTTGGTCCTTCAGTCTAAAAAGCAAAAGCAACTGGAAGAGCTTCAACTTCTGTCTAGTCCACTGTGCAACTGAAATGGATGTTCAATTTCCCTCCACAGAGAAGTTTTTGTAAGATAGACTGATCTTTAATGCCCCCTTCTCTCAGAAGGAATGCACTGACCTCAGGCTGATGGAGAGGGTGTCTGCAGCAGTGCATTTCTGCACAAGCACATCTTGCTTCCTGCTTCGGGAGTTCAAAAACAAAGCCAAGCCTCTTGAATTGAGGCCTCTAGAGTGATATTTCGTTCTTTCTGTACTATGTGACCCATCTACTTGGTTTTCTTTTGTTCAATCCAATAACAATTGAGTAAAATAACAAGTTCCTAAAATGTTACAACTAATGTTACGACTGAATTTTTTTTTTTTGAGAGAGAGACGAGTTTAAAGATAAACAACTCCTTTTTCAGTCAGGAAGTATGTGAAGTGCATCCTCTTTCCTCTTCAATTTACAGAGAACATGTTGAGATATAAAAGCTTTTGTTAACATTTCCAGAAAATCTGCATTTCTCTTCCTCTGAAGTACTCGTTCTCCTCCCACTTTTCTTTATAAACAGAAGAAAAATAATCTTAAAGAAGATAGGTAAACATAATAATGTAATATCTGTGCTGTTTTGGAAATGTGTGCATTGTGATTGATAGAGATGATACTAAATGAACAGCAATATGTTGTTATCACATTAGTCACTCCTACAAGCTAAATTCCTTTGCTATTCATGAAGCTCTGACCTGTATGCAGAAACAATTTTCTTTCTAAGACTGTGTGCACCTGTACAAGACCACCTAAGAAATCTGTCATGCACTCAAATACCTCGTAGTGCAATAAAGTTACAGTTCTGTGTAGATGCATTGCAAGTATTCAAAGGACTACATAAATGCTTGTACACGAGTTTGACTTCCTCCAGTACAGAGAAACTTTGGCAGTACTCCTAGACACTCCTAGGAGGCACTCCAGGCTGTTTTACTGCTACATTTCCTGGTAGGGTGAGATTCCCAGCACAGTTTCAATTGCCCTTAGCTAAACCCCTTTGCCCTCTCTCCTGTCATTTACTACTACTAAGGTGTGCTGGTTGTAAACTCTCCCCGTAGGGGCTGGGTAGCTGTGTCAGTAACAGAAGCCTTAATGGCTGGTGTGGCTTCAGAGCAGCTGTATATTCAGAATGTAGATATTTTCATGATCTTTTTCTGATTCTGCAAAGCGTGCTTGAGGGAGCTGGGTGCTAACACGCTGTGGGCATACACTTTTTTTATAATACCTTCTTTTAGAGTTTATGGTGATATTTTTGTTACAGTTTTCACTGTAGTGATGCACCCAGAAAAGAACACTATACAAATATGCGAGGTCCTTCTACCCTTGTACACAGTTTTTGTCTTATATTTCATGGTTTCTGTTTAAATTTGAAAAAAAAAAATATATATATAAGAACAGGGCAGAAGAATTGCAACTGTTGAAAGAGTTGCTATCTATTTTCTATGTAATATATGCAGGTACCACCAAGGGACTTATCTATGAATTGGTAAACAAAATTTGAATGTGGTAGGACTCTGCATCTATTCAAAAAGAGTAAAAGAAGGGGGTGGAATCCTGTTTGTAAAAATAACTGGTTTATATATAAACTAACCCAATAAGAGGTTGGATATTACTATACAGTGTCACAACAGCAATATCAGTGCTGAGGAATCCTGCAAGAAAAGTCCTGTTAGTTGCTCTGCATGATATACAGCCTTCCTTGTGCATAGAACTTCCATAAAGCACAGATTACTTCCAGTTACACTGTGGAGTTGTCTAGCTCTCCCACTCCCTCTATGAGTGTGGAGGAGAAGAAATTACTGTTTTCACACTCCACTTAGAAAAAAAGTTTGAACTAATGTAGGTTAATGCTAAAGAATCTGGCTACTATGCATTGTAAATTTGATTCCTATAGACAACTACACAAAGGAATATTCTAAAATAAGACCAATATACAATCCTCAATAAATGCTGAGGTGGATAGGAAGAGGCAGGCAACTGAGAGCACAGTAAGTTGCTAATGATATCCTTCAAATAAGTTATTTACATGCCAACCCTGTAGTTATAATCTCACTCTTACAGTATAGGTCTCTGAGGGGAAAGAACAGAAATAAATTGTGTTCTGCATTACTTGGCATCTTAGTATAATCAAAGCCTCAGATCTGGGTGAGTATGCTATTGAATTGTAAAGTATTCTTATTCTTTCCTAAAAACATCCATTCACATGTATCAACTTTGCAGTCCTTGTTCTGCTGCTTGAGCTCTGCTGCTAAGCTACAGGGAAAATCAAAGGCTCAGTTCAAACCAGATGTGATCATAAATGGCAGTGATACCAGGATTTTTGTGAAAATTGCAACAATGGGATTAGAAGAAAAGTCTGAATTTGATAAGTGCTCCTGAGAGGCAAACTACTTGAGCTCCAAATGAGAGGCAGGGGTCAGAATTTTCAGTCATGACGCATGCAGACTGGAAAGTAGATGTTAATCTGTGATTTTCAGATGTTTCTGAAGAGCCTGGCTTCCAAAAATTAATGTTTACTCATGTTGACTGTAGTGTTTTGTTCTATATGTTGATGCATGCTGATGATAATTTATATGTGTGTATATGAAATCATTACAACTGTCTGAGTTCTAGGTGTAGAGGACCTCTTTCAATATCTGTTAGAGACTGAGAAAATTATTGTTGGCTTGAGACAACTGAAGTGTGTGTAAGGGGGAGTGGACCAGAGCAGGTTCTGTGAAGGTGGGAGGATGCACTGCTCACTCCTCACCCCACTGGAGCCTCTAGTCCAGGCCAGAATGGCTATCAGTCACTGTCACAGGGACGGCAATGTCCCACAGCCCACTCTGGAACCTCAGTGTAGTTTCAGAGTGGCCAGATGACTGGAAGCCCCACCTGGGGGGGTGATGGCCATAGGAGGCCAGAGACAGAAAAATCCCATTGCCCTGAGACACACATGGTCACACATCCCTGTTGCCTTTGGACTTTGTAGCAGCTGACAGGAAGCTGGATCCCAGGCAATAGCTGTATCTTTCTTCACTCTCTCTTTTTTTCTCTCCTTCTCTCTTTTTCTTCTCCTAATTTCCTCCTCTTGAAATCTAGGTAATTTAAAGTTAGATGGATTAGAGTTTGCCAAGTCAATGCTTTGTTAAATGCTTTATTTTTATCAAATGTTTGCTTTAAATTTTGCCAAGTTCTTGATCTTCTATTTTGCCAGTAAAGTTTGGTTTTTAACCTCTTGGGAACTTCTGTCCCCTCAACTTTGCATCACCTCAAGGGAAAGTAGTACCTTAAGCCTCTTTTAAATAAATTCACCAAGTGAGGACCAAGGCTTTACAGTATGTTTTCAGTTTTAATGTGCTCCCTGAGATGTAAGCACTGATTTTACTTGTCTCTAATTATGGTTTTTTAACATCTTTCTCATTAGAAGTTTGACTCTGAGCTGGTGTATTTCAGTTTTATTTTGCACTTTATTTTGCCCTTTAGAACTGATAGTTTATACAACTTGCACTGCCTTGCACAACCATATGCCAGGCCATGAAGCTGAAAATGTTGGTTCCAGGACCCAACCTTCACATTAGTTTCTTGGTTTAATAACAACTTAGTAAAGCATGCATGGCAAATGTATCTCTTCAGCAAGTTTACCTTGAAGAGGGTTAGAGGCAGAAATTCTATATTATCCCTTATTTTTATTGATGCTCAACTCTTTTGTTTTACCCCTGTAGCATTTTTTCACTGACTTTTTCTCCTGATGACTGTATGTAATGATCAGAAACTCTCTCATAATTGCAGGACTATTGATAAATTGCAATAATTTTTATTTTATTTTTATAAATCTGAAGTCTTCCAGATGTCATTTTTCCCCAAGCTTGCAAGTTATGGTGTATACTATGTAAGTGAATAACCAAGAAGCAGAAGGAGTACCAGAACATGGGCATGTGACCTTAAAGTGACCTTAGGGACTGACTGTATTTTCTTTCTCTATTTAAATTGCCCCAATGCATTCAAAATAGTAATACAGTCATGCTCAAATCAGAAGTGGTTCAGAGCCTAGATATACATAATCTGTTACAGGACCATTGCTAAATAACTTAATTCCTGTAAGACTGCAACTTTGCACTATTCCCCATGCTGCTTCTCTTCCCTGGGAAGCCTCAGCAACAGTGACTTCCAGTCCTTCAAAGAATGTTTTCTGTTCGTGGTATCTTTCTGTGAGGTTCTTGTCATATTTTTAATAGCTAGAAATACAAGGGTTTTTTCCACCCTAGAGGGCACCTAGGTAAACTTGCCCTTCCTGCCCTGTAGCCCCAGAGAGAGCCGCAATGGTTCGAGCTCAGAAACATTTTCTGACCCCAAGTGCACTCCCAGGGATACTCACAACTGACCATGACATATCCTACAGCCTTTGATTAAGATTTAATCTCTCTCTGTTGCTGAGCATCTTCAGAAAGTCACGTCCTTCCTTGGAAATACAAAAGGTCATTGAACTGTACCAACACTAGTTCTTAATACCAAACCCTGTAGGCTCTGCAGAGTTCAGTACTAGCTTGGACGTTTAGATAGAGAAAGCAAAATTGAATGTTGCTTTCACAAGTATGTGGGACAGGGACCACTCTGCTGCTGCTGTAGGAAGAGAATGGGGAAGCAGAGGCTTAGAGAGGAACAGGGCTGGGATGGAAGGCAGCAGTGAGAGGTCCTGGGAAATCTTGTCCTACTTCTTCTTCCAAGGCTGAATGAGGAAAGGATGTGGGAAGGGGAGTTCACTGTTGCTACAGACCCCAGCAACAGCCAGTTGCACAAGGCCTGAGCCTTTCCTTGGCAATGGAGTGGCTACATTGCCACTGCAACAGCCTGTTGTCTGGAGAGCTGTCCTCATCTGATACCCAGAGATGTGATGTTCCACTGTGGACAGAGCAGCAGATGAAGAAGAGCTCAGTTTCAGCCGTGTCTGGGATCTGCTCAGATCTGGTAAAGTTGCAAAACGTGCATCTCAGAAAAGTGTATCTAGCAGATAAACAGGTTTGTAATTAAACACGGTGGTACTCTCCAGCTGTTGCTTTCCTTTTATTTTTTTAAGTATTTCTTACAAACCAGATTGATCTTTTTGTTGAGTGATCCATTCACCAGATTTTGTCCCTTAGCAGATGTGTTTTGAAGCATGAAGTAATTCATGGGACATTTGTCATAGGATGTCCCTGGGATAGACAGAACTGGAGAACTTTTGCTCCTCCTCTCTGGTGGAAGTATTTCCAATGAGCAGTGCATTTGCTTGTTTGCCAAAGCTTTTCTCTTCTTGTCTTCTCTCAGACTTGGAGTGGAGCCATGCTCAGGGCCAGATGTCTGAGTCTGCAGGCCTGCTTTCAATTTCAACACCAGTCAGTACTCAGCTTCATTAATAATTCAGGTTTTTCCTTACGTTAGGAAATCAAGAGCTTTTCCTCACTAATCTTTAAAAGAATTTTTGACAATTTAATCCATTTTTTCATATTTTTCTAGATGACAATAGTGTCTCTGGGTTCTGAAGGTATTTTTTCCTGTAGCTTTCACTTTGAGGACCCTTTTAATAATGCATTAGGCAATGTGAACATCCCTATTGAGTGTCTGCTTTTTTTCCCCCACATCCTCTCTTGAGACATAAATGTGTTTAGGAAGCTTCTTATTTCAGAAGGATGGGTCCTGTTCTGATCTGAAGTAAAGGGAAAAGTTCTCTTACATTTTAGGGGTGTATTTTAGACTTACTTGAACTAGTACTTGAATTACCTTGTGATTGTGCTCTAGAAGACCAAGTTTGAGATTACCTACTATTTGACTTGGAAACAAGGTTGTTTTTTGTGATTTTTAATTTTTTTTGGTTGGGTTTTTTTGTTGTTGTTTTTTTGGAGGTTTTTTGGTTTGGTTTGTCTTGGTTTTTTGCTTGTTTTTGTTTTTTGTTTTCGGGGTTTTTTTGTTAGTTCATTTCAGAAGAAATATTTTACCCCTTTTCAGATTGGTCCTTCATAAAGTTTAATGTGACAGCTTTATAAGGTACAAAGACAGAATTTCTGCTGTGACATCCCCAATCTTTAATAATTTATGAAGACTTGTCCTGCAGTTTGGCTTTCTTTGACATTCTGTGCTTTTATTTAAGCTAAATTTAAGCTGGACAAATGAAAAAATCTTAGGAGCTCAAGAAGAATTAGTTCCAAGGTAAGCATACTGTCCAGATGCGTAAAATGTTTGGATATTATTTCAGTGAAGGCTCACATTCAGCTGACCTAACACAGAATGACATACTGGCACTTCTTTCTCACTGACATCTTGTTCCCAAGAATCTGATTCCTTTCATTTTAAATAGTCTCTCGCATGGCCACTGAGAAAGCTCTAAAAGCTGTATGTCACTGGTATAGTAGTGGCACTGAGGTGCTATGTCCACTGGCATTTTGGAACCTGAGAGAATGGCTTTGCAAAGGATGAGTGCTCCATTCACCACAGTGCCCTGTCACAGTGTTCTAAATGCCAACCTCCTGATGTGCTCCTTCTCCGAGTGTATGGAAAAGGCCCGGCAGGGAAAATTCTGCACTTCTGCAAAGATGGCTGACTGTGCAGAAATGTTTTTCTTGATGATCACAGTGAGAAGTGACCATTCCACACTTGGAAACAATCAGATCTTTCTCCTTTCCCATCATTTCTGTTGATATCCATGCCTTAAAGCAGAAGATTTAGCCATCCATCCTGAAACGAGCAGACTTTCTCTAAGGAATGACATTCACTTGTGCAATTTCTATTACTCCAGACTGCAAGGTCATCCATTTCTGCCAATACAAGTGTCTAACCCTATTACATCTCCCTAATGCCTTCCAACTTCATAGGATCACTAACTTCACCAGCATGCTCCAAGCACTAACAAGAACATTATGTAAGATGAGACCAAAAGACCAACTGCTGACAAGCAGTACACTTTTTTTCTTCCAGCTTCATAAGCTTTTCCAAGCCACTCTCTTTAGCCCATTTCCTGCAGTTTGAGTCTCACAGGTATTCCCTATCTTCTCCAATTTAATTACTACTTATGTGGTAGCAATTTAAATATTTTCTGATGTTAGATCAACCATATCTTTCCTTGTGTGAACACTAATTGTCTCAGCAGAGAAGAAAATCTGGTTAATCTGATCTAACACTGGCAAATTCATATTGTGTCCTGTCCTGTTTGCTATTGCCTAGCTCCTTTTAATGTTTGTAACAATTCTTTTCTTTAAAACCCACTTCACTTTTGGGAAAAGCACAGTAAAATTGCTGCCAACATATTTTATGGCACCTATATTAGATTAAAGGCATTGTGTTTGCTGTTGTCCAGTCAGATAACACTGCTGATTCTCACTTCCCATGTAAGTGCAGCTTACTAACCACTGCTTTCCTTAAAACTCTGGGTTGTGAATTGTAATGTGGTTTCATCTCCAGTGCATCACTTTTTCAGGTATTTTACTTGTACCTGGCTTGAGGGTATTTCACACCAAGTACCCCATTCTTGATTTTTCTTAATGCAAATTTGAAATAGTTCTTAGTGCTTTTGGGACCATAGTTGAAATGGCTTCACGCTAAATGTCCTTCTGTGGATGGGCTCGGTAAGGGCTCAGGAAAGAGCTCACCCCTGTAGGCACTGAGGCAGCTGAAGGGAGGACTCTCAGCTGGTGGTTTCTGACAGCATGTCTCTGGGAAGAATCCCAGGGGAAACTGAATTCAGTGAAAGGCTTTACAGATGGAGGAGGTTCTCTTTCTCAACTCCAAGCTGAATGAAGGCATTGAACCCAAAACCTGGCATCAACTGCTGTTCTTAGCCCATTTTAAAGGCGTACCTGTGGCAAACATTGGTAGGCAGCAAGAGCCAATGTGCTGACCTTTCCCAGCCTTAAAAATAGGAAGGTGATAAAGAAGAAAAAGGTCAATTTGTTTTAAAGAAGAAAGTAATTTGAGGATAGATAGTGTCTGTTTGGGGATATGCCACTGTGTCTTTGTGCCATTCTCAATGAGAGACAGTAGATGCATCTGAGCCAGTAAAAATAAGTCTGCCGTTCATTTTCTTTCCACAATTGCATAAACAAAAGCTGAAATCTGTTCCAGCATATAACCAGCAGGGATTGTATCTTTTCTGGGGCTCTGAAGTACCACTAATACAGGCTCAGCTCTGGGCAAAGGTCTGCAGTGTTTCAGAGTAAAAAGCCTTATGTGAATATGACAGGGTACCTTGAGAAGCTGTAAAACCTGCTTCAGATGAAATAATCTGATACATAAATAGAGCTTTTAGGCTACCGGTGATCTACTTAAAATTATAAATGTAAATTTCTTTCTACAAATAAAAGTTAGGATTTTTTTGACCAATGTCTTGAGGTAGAAGGATTTGGGGAGCAATCTCTCTGACATCCTCCTGGGAGGGCAAGACTGGGCTCCTTTCAAATCAAAACAAGCACCAGCAGTGTGAATTCTTTTTCCTGATATTGCTAGCACAACCAAAGGACCTCTAGGCTCCTCATGCAAGCCTTCCCTTTGCAGAAGCAAAAAGCTTCAGTGTCATAGTAGCATGATACACAAGACAATAAGCACAGATTGGTCTGTTGATCTGATGTGTCCCTTGCCTGAGGGGATCATGTTGCAATTGTTTAAGAGCCTAATTGCAGTACTAAAATGTAATTCTGGGTGGGCAGTGAGGACTGATTTTATTATAAAAAGTGAATTAAAAACAGAATGGAAAAAAACCTGAACAGTGGCACAGAGTCCAGGAAGTGAACCAAAGTGGTGGAGGATAGCACTTTTCTTCTCTAATACTGTGAGACTGATTTATAAGACTACAGTTTTGAATAAAATCTGGTTCCCACTGAAGAGCTTTGATTTTACTTAATAAGAGTTGCCCCTCCAATTTATTTTTATTTTAGCCTGGATCTAGAATATGAGAGGAAAAGGAAATTATATACATTCTTCCATGGGCAAACATCTGTATAGCACCAATTCAGTGTTTTCAGTGCCTGCAAAGACTCTCAGCCATCACCTTCAAAATAAATTATTCCAATTGCTCCCAAAGCAATTTGGCCAACTTTGGAGCTTGCAGAACACAAAATGACTTATTTTAGTGTTGAGTTAAAACATCAGGATTAAGGATATATGCTAAATAATAAAATGATAGCAAAGTGACCTTTTTGTTAGAGGTTATGAGAGCTTATGCTGCTTCAGTGAGCAGACTGAACAGTCAGAATGCTCTTTCACTGGAGAAAACTGGAATAAAAAAATTAATGGAAGTGGCAAAAGACCGTGTTCCTGCATGGAATATGCACACAAGAACAAATTTGCAAAGGAGTGATCAGTGGTATGAGATTGCTAGGGGCTTTCTGAATTTGTGGGAAAAAATATTCAGTAGACTTGAAATCTTGAGACCAAAGAACTCTGATGTGATAGAGAAACATTTTTTGCTACTCTTCTGGAAGAGTTTAATATATTAGTGCTTAACAAGCTAAGAGACCTCACCAACACTTTGACCCATGAGGTCTTGTCTTTGTGACTGTGAAAGTAAAATTATCTACAAGAGGTAAATACAAGGTTTGTGTCACAACAATTATGCACATGGAAGTACAGAGAAGGAGGGGTGAACAGGATGCACACTGACAGTCCAACTTGTCCAGAGGAAAGTTTTCCTTTAAGACAGAGCTGCTTCACTGTTAGTTTCAAATCATAATATTGCAGTATTCAAAATCTCAAACATCTTGACTTTCCTCTGTCTGATACATTTAGTTAATATTTCTTCTCCTAACATTCTGTGTGCATCATTCTTTTTGAGGCTTTTTTTAAACTTGTCATCAGTGTTTCTGCTGAATGATGATCAAGTAAGGTAGAACATTGTGTGGTGAAAGGGGCACTTGGCTCATCCTGGTCCATAGCACCTCAGAAAGCAACTTGCCAATATTAGGTTTCTTTCATGTACTACAACAAACAGCAGGTCCAGTAGAAATACTGTTATCTCAGCTTTCAAGAAGCACTGAGCTTTTTCGTCTCTACTATGTTTTTAGAGTTCAGTACGAAAACTCAAAGATTTGCATCAAAACTCAGCTATTATCAGCAATTCTTCTAAGTCATAAACCACAGTTCTTCCCAGAAACATATTGTAGCATATTTGGTCAAGCTTTAATGAAAATTGGTCCAGTCTTTTCATCAAGCTGTGGCTCCTAGTGAATCATAGCTGAACTGTGTAGCTGTGCTGGACTGCCAGGCACAGACAAGATGGCTTTGGACATGCAGTGCTTTATATGTTACTGAGCATGTGCTGCAATTGACTCTGAAAATTAATTGAAAAATGTTATTTCCAAGTAGACTAAAGGAAGATATGTCAACAGTTACTGTGAATAAGAACAGGAGAGATTCCTGATATGTCCCAAACAGCCCCATTTGGAGGCAGATGTGAAAAGGGGTTTTCAAGTCCTGAGCAAGTACAGATGGCAAGGCAGTGTCATTCATGGCGAACTGCTGCTTTGTTGGTTGAGCTCCTGTTTGAGGATTAGTTGGGAAAGGCTGTACATGCAGGTGCTTCCTATATCTGTCTTATAAAGGCAGACTTTCACAGCTGTGGAGACATATCGGGCTTGACATTTACAGGAAAATTATGGCCGAATTTGTTTTCTCGACTTGCAGTAACCCAGATCACATGTACAAGGTGGGTGAATGTACACAGGGGCAATGTAACATTGTGTATGAATGTAGATTTGTTTTCTGAGTATACAAATACAGGGTGCTGATGAGTGCTTGAGGGAGAAGGTACTACTTGTTATTCACATTTGGACATATTAGTTATTAGACTTTGTATTTTTAAAAAAGGCATATCATTTTTCTCTAGAGTCTGAGTTGCTCAGTGTCATTAGTATGTATATAGCCCTGGTATTAAAATGACATCTCTTTTATCTCCAACTGTTTGATTCTGCAAGATTCTGCAAAAAATGCATTTGCGCTAAAGTGGTGCTGTTTTCAAAAGCTGGGGCTGCATTATAAAATGTATTCATAAATATTAAGTTTCATAAAATAAAGTATTCCTCTTGACACTATCAGGACTTCAAGAGTTTAACAACTCTATTTTTCATTCAGAGCAAAACAGAAGTGTAGCTTTGTTGTTAAAGCCAGATAATAATTGACCTATATTTCACACACCTTCATTTCCAAAAGTTGACGAAGGCAATGTGCTCTTGAAGCTGATAAGAGCTCGTACAGGAATTAGGCTTAAACTTTTTGTGGTGGTCCTCTTCCCAGAGGTTTTGAAGATCAAGTACCACCGATGAAAACGCACATTGAAAGCGTTAGTGTGATGAGCTGCAGTTTTAAAGAGGAGGAACAAATTCTGTTATTTATTACTGACAGGTTGTGAGATGCTATCCTAGTTAATGTCCACAGGTAAACAAACAAAAGCCTTCACTTTTCCTCAGTCAAAACATGATCTACTATGGGAACAGGGTAAAACAACAGGGAAACTGTAAGATTTCTGAATCTTTGTTGGTAGTAAGAGGGGAGAGGGATAATCAGAAGTGCACAGTGAACCGAATACAGTGAAATCTTAAAAAAAAAAAACAGTTTAGCAGTAGTCTAAATTAATTTGCCTTCTATGGCTTGTAGGGCTCGTATTTTAACCTGACCTAAAGATCTTGGATATGTATCCAAATATTTGCAAGCTTATCTCAAATATAAATAAATTTGAGCTCAAGTTTTTCATTTTTTACCTTGTTATTTTATATTTCTGATTCAATCTAACTTAGATTTTTCAGAATAGTACTAGTCTCCATCCTTTACAAATATTGTATTTTCTTGAAAATACCATTGTTTTCAGGCGGTGGTATGACCTTGAGATTGGTGACCAGCATATATAGTTAAAACGTAATAGAGTAAGGCAGATCATCTGCATCCCAAATAAAATCCATGCTCTCCTGATGGAGTGTCTAGTTGCAGAACTGAACTCAGCATATGTGAGGATGGGCCCTGTCCTAAGGTTGGTACTGCCTGACAGCCTGGGGGAAAAGCTCAACTGCAGAATCATGTCCAGTAAAAACAGCCTATGCTGTTAATTGCTGTTTTAGCTAGTTGGGAGGAAAAGTCTTGTTTTAATGAATGAAGCAGACCTCCAGTGACTTGCTTCCTCTCATCAGGTGGCACAGTCTGTCCATTGGGTCTGAGCTGATTATATGTGTAAATAAGGCATGGCAGTGAAATCTCTAAAGACACATAAATTGAACCAGGACTTCTACAGCTTTAAAAGCAGTTACAGGTAAGAATGGAGAAATGTCAAAAATAAAGAATCATAGGAACAATGTACTTGATTGAATCACATTCTACATTTTGCTTTTCTATCTGGTAATTGCACTGTGTCATGAATTCGAGCTTGTGCTGTGAGAGGATAAATACCTTGGTGTCTGTTGTTAGAGAAAATTTTGCACTTACATTTTATATATCTGTCTTCAAATGAAAGTTTTATGGAAAGTAAGTCAAGATTTGAAAACTTTTCCCTCCAGTTTCATTAAAACCCTGCCATCCAATAAAACCAAATTTGTTTGCATTGAAGTCGTTTAGCCAATTTTAATAACTGAGTGAAGATTAGACGTGTTTAAGTATTAATTAGATTAGATTTGTTTTCTAAAGCTCTCTTCCCCTTCCTCACCACAACCCACATGGACTACTGTATTCATATATTACTGCTGGTCACCTAAGGGAGACTAACATTCCATAGAACAAACAACTTGATGATGCTATGTGAAGGGAACAACCTGCTTTCCAGAAAGGAAAGGTAATGCTGAAATGAGCAATCTCCAGGTTGTCAGGCACCTCTGGCCTCTTCCAGGTGCATGGGGTCCTGAATTCCACAAACTCAAGTGAAGTCTCTTCTAAATGGACATGTTATTTTCTTTAGCCTTTTTTCAACAGAATGTATTTTCTGTTTTGAGGTTGGTTTGGGGATTGTTTGTTTGTATGCTTGTTTGTTTCTGGGGGGGGGAGGGTTTATAAAATTTAAGTGAAATGTTCCCAGTCTGGAAGAGAATATAGGATGCATGAAAATACAGGAAAAGGCTGCAGACAGATGCTCTAAAGGTGCCATACTTTATCACAAGGTTTGTTGTTTTCATGTGTTAAATTAAAAACAAAATTCTCCTCCCCCTACTAAGTATTCCAGTCTCAGACTAAAACAAAAATCTACTAATTAAGGCAATAAATAATGAGGAACAAGAACAAAAAGGATAGTCAAGGAGAGAAATTTGATTTAATTACCAGTCACGGCTGAATATTAGAATAAAACGTGTGGGTAAAACTGCTGGCAAGTTGAGTGTCAGATGCAAATACGCTGGGAATTTGCTTTGCCAGCCTGTTTTCACTCATTAGGCATTTCCTGCTTAAAAACGGCACAATTCCTATTCATGAAAGAGAATAGCTATATTCTTGCTTAGGAGTACACATTCATTTTGATATCATGATGAGTCGTGAATACTCCAAATCATAATTTCTTTTTTTTTCTTTAAAAATGCACATTACAAAGCTTGGTTTGTTAACCAAGAAAAGGCTTTCAGGTTATTCTTCATTTCAAACAAAAGGCAAAATATTTTATATTCACAACTGACTGTAACTGACTCTTCTCTAGCAAACTTTCTGAAGATATCTGCAGACATTTAGTGTGTTGACATAATAGGAAGAAAAAGGGAAACTGGGTATTTAAATTAAATCAAATGCAGACATGCATGTGTGGATATTGAACAGTTAGAAAATACTCATGTTTTGGTGTGAACAGGTAAATGGTTAGTTAATGAATACTGAAATCATGATTGAGATGGATCCAGAATTACTTAAAAGATCATTAAGTTGTGGCCCAGGACCCTTTAGTCATAGATATAAATCTGTTCTGCATTCAGAGTTCGAGGGGTGACAGATATCTGGGCACTGTGAGCATTGTGTCCTCTGCTCCCTGGTGAGGACTTCTCACCTCAGCACTTCATCATTCAGATGAGTTGGAGGAAAGTGGTGGTTCTTCCAAATCCAGTGCCATATTCCAGGTGTTATCAGGGCAAACCCATGAAAGCATCACAACTCATAGCAGATCACAATGCCTGCTGAAAGGACTGGATTTCCTGACAAGGACTTTCTCACTCTTTTCATTTGGAAAAACATAAGCCTTTTAACAGAAAAATCTCTAGTTTTGTTTTTCAGTTGTCTTTCTCTGTCCAGCAAGATCCCAGCTCTGACTCGCTTTCAGTTCTGCTTTAATGCTTGAAAGAATCTTGACGCTTCAAAGTCTTGAATTTTGGAAATCTTGAATGCTTGAAACTCTTTGATCTCTTAGAAGGACACACTTCCCAGATAACAACAACATTGAAATGAAACTGGGAAAATAGGTTGTCATCAGGCCATTCTGGGTAACTGTTTTTTCACCAGGTCATTCATAACAGGAGATTGCATTTCTGAGGCAGCCCACTGTCACCAAATGACACAGAGAGAGAGAGACACACACTCACTGACTCCGAGGAATCAAGCAGGAAAAGAACCACTTTATTTACATTTCATGTCTATTTATAGAATTCCAACAGTGACCACGGATTGGCCAGTGAGGATAATACCTCCTGACCTCATAGGTCCTATTAACAGTCCATCAATTCTCTCTTCCTCCAAAGAGGAATGCAAAACATTCATTGTTTACAAGAACAGAGTAAGAAACTGCAAGAAATTATCTGTCAACAATCAGAAGGCTGAACCCAAGGGCAGCAGCCCACCTGCCACATCTCTGAGCTTCTACCTCTGCATCTGACACAAATATAAATGAGAGGATGTTTCTTAAGAGTACTTCATCTGAAATAATCCTCTCCAATCCCATTCTGAGTCGTGCTTTTCATAAGATTAACTCATAGGAAGTGAGTTTGACTTCTTTCCCTAGCTTCAACGGGAAAATCCCACTCAGTTTTGCATTGGCTTAAGTCTACAGGTGCTCACTGTAAAAAACAACCAAAAAAACCGCATGACATACTCGGATATGCGTTTCTCTTCAAACAGGTGTTGCATCTTTCCTCCTTGCTGATACCTGGAAATTAATCTGTGTCTCAGCAAGTACAGGGGGCCCCTTATTCCTTCAGTTTGGTGCTAACTGCAATGCTGCTTTGTGCAAGATCATGATAGGAGTAAAGGAGGCTAGTTTCTCTGACCCTGAATTGTAAGGTACAGCAGGAAAAAAAGTTTGTAGGGGTAAGGACAGTACAGATTTCTCTTCTGGTCCCTAAACTCTTGAGGCCATTTATAGCACATCCAAGGTCAGGACCCAGCAGTAACATGGTCCCTGTTGAACCTCTTAAGCCATCAGGATGTGATCCTCCTCTGGCAAACGATATCAACAGCATTTGGCTGTCCAGAGAACAATGTCATGCCAGTGCAACTCTGAGAGTGGCCCTGCTGAGCCAGAGGCTGAGCAGAGCCCTTTCCTGTAATGTTGTCCAGGGCTGCCCTGTCTGGACTGTGCCCATGGGGTGGTGCAGCCAAGCATATACAGATGCCAGTACACCTCCTCGAGAGCTGCTTTCCTAAAGTTAATTTGTGTGTCTGAAGGGAAGAGTTGCTGTGCTATTATCTACTCTGGCACCTGCCAGATGGGAGTGGTGTCATGAGCTCTGGCTTATTTAATGCCCTCCCAGTGTGGGTCTCCTGCTGCTGCCCGACTGGAACTTTGCAGGAGGGTTGGTTGACAAATATTCAACAAAGTTTTACCAATATTTGTCTCACAATATTACGAAAAGGAAAGGCTTTCTGCTGTCTCATGCTCATAGGTCATGCCCTACCTCCAGAAAACTGCCAAAAGGAGAACTTGTGAAGATGTTGAGGAAACAGGAGAGAATTAATGAGATGTGAATCAGTGATAAATCTCTGGAGAAATACAAGCTTCCTCAGTCATCTTCTCTAGGTACTAGGCTGTTCTGTATTTCTGGCATGATCCAGCTTCAAAAGTTTCCAAAGGCTTTTAAAATTCTCTTGCAGCAATTGTTTCTAATATTTCTGGACTATTGGCTCTCTGCCCTCTGCTCTGCTGAGTCGACTGCAGAAAAAATTGCTTCTCCAGGCAGTGACCGACAGTCCAGTGCCCCAGGAGCAGTGGTGCCTCAGAACTGGTTTATGTCACTTGGTAGGGAATATCGTGCCTTTCAGGTCCTGCTGCTCCTCCACATGAACAGGCAACACAGCTGAAGAGGAAACCTTCTTCATGTCTCAGTGCACAGGCAGCACAGGATGCCAAATTAACAAACCTCGGTGTCAGCATTGTCAAAATGCCTATGAAAAGAATCAAGTTTAAATCAGCTGCTGATCCTGCTGTTATGAATGGATTTGGGGCTTTAGATAAGTCCTTGTCTTTTGCCCAGGCTTCTGGCAGCAGGCAGTAGCTTTATTGAGGCAGCCAGAACCCCAAAACCCACTCTCATTTACAAGGTCTTTAATAATGGTTGATTCAGTCTATCATAGAACGAATTATTTATTTCATAGGCAAAAACTAACAAACATAAGACTTAAAATAATACTACACAGGAATAAGGATAAAAAGAGACATTACTAGTAGGTATATACAGCACAGGGTTAAAGGTTCCTATTAATGCTACAGCTAGCAAAGAAATAATATAACTTAGGATTCAATGTATCTTACCATCCAGTTGTTGGTGGGCCACACCTTGAGATCCTTTCCATCAGTTCCCAGGGAAGTAACCACAGATTTGCATCCAAACTTCAGGGAGAAATCTCAAACACTTTTAGGGTGTGTGTGTAAAAGGCTTTGCCTCTTGGTAACTCATGTGCCTTTTATAGTTTATAAAACAGTGTCTCTTAGTCAAGAATATTTCTTCTATCTCTTCCCACATCTGCTCTCAATACTGAGATGTTGATTCTTAGCTGAGGTCTGGGCCCTTTTGGCACCAGAGATGACCCCTTGATGAGCCTTTCACCCTGGGTTATCTCTTTATGCACCAACTATTTGTGGTAGAGAGGAGGGGGGACAGTCTTGCCACACCCACAAAGAAAATGTCAAAAAGTCTATTTATGTAACCTTGTTAAACACAAACATGATGTGCCTTCTGCCCTTTGACACCTCTTACAGCACAAGCTTTGTGTCTGTTTCTGGGATGGTGTCCCATTGTTTGGGGGACTGCAGAGCTATAATATTCCAGATACTCGGGGCCAGCGTGTCTAGTGAAACTACAGCACATTCACAGGGACTGCAGGAGAGAAAGGAATGGCAGCGTGGAAAAGCCAGCTGGCACCTCGCTGACATTGTCAGCCACCTGCAATCACACAAAAAAGCTTTACTAGGGTTTAACAGAAGAAATTAATCTACATCCATATCTATGTAGGGCAGGGTCAGGAAACCAATCTGGAGAAAGAATAATTCACCTTCTTGAAGTTTTTATTTTCTCTAGCTGGTAGTTCTCCTGCCAAAATCATAGTACACCTGCAATGTCAGAGCTGTGTCCTCAGCACTGAACCTTGCAGCAGGATTGCTGTTATTGGGAGTGGTCCAGGGAAGGTTGGATATAGGCACAAACAAGATCTGTACTTCTGTTCCTGCATGCTGTGTGCAGTCACAGCACACAGACTGTGCTGTGGACAGCACAGCAGTATTGAAAGACAGGTCCTGAGCTGAAGAGCTTAGAATTGTTATAGATGCAGGAAGCGGAAGGAGGAGAGGAAAAAACTGACTTTGTATCAGAAGTATGCTAAAATGAAAGAGAGCTCTGATGCAGAACTCTAGGAGTGAGATCTTAATGCGAACAAGTTTTAAATATTCAAAATGTGTTTTAGAGGTTTTCCGGATGCCTGACGTTTTGAGAAGGGGTGAGTAAGATTCCTTAATGTGAGAAGTCATGAATGCAGAAATGTTGGCATCCCAGATAATTGGTTTATTTCACAAATTTTCACTTTCGTACAAAGCTGTGGACTAAAACACACTGTATTCTTCAAAACATATAAACATATAAAATGGTTTTCACTGGTTTTAGCAAGGGACTGTGGGCTTTTGACTAGAGATAACAAGAAGTCAGTTTATGAACATCAGGGAGGGAAATATTTCAGGCTTGACAAACAACAACAAAATGCCTTAAACTTAAACCCACAGGACCTGAACTTTAAATTCCGATCAGACCCGAAGCAGCAAATCCAACATGTGATGTAGGATGTAAGCTGAGCCAGCAGCTGGGCTGATGCCCTGCTTGGAGGGGAGGCCAGTGGTGCTCATGTCATATATCATACAGGCCAAGTAGGCTACAGGCTTCAAAATGGGTAGAATGCACTAACCTGGAGCAAATCAGCCACAGCGCTTTGCACCAGTTTGAACTGTCAAAGCCTTACTAGAATCTTCCCATAGAGTATCAGAAGCAGGTTAGCTCCCAGCCACAAATTCAGAGCCTGCTGCGTATGTGGCTTGCATGGTAAAAGGGCTGGTAGCCAGCTCAGCTCATGGGGAAGCAGTAAAGCAGGAAGACACCTCAGTAAAATAGTTTAAAAAGAAAAACCTTCATGTGTTAAAGCTTAAAAAAATATATGAAAGCAAAAGAAGTTTATACAGAAAGTGCATTTAAAGCTCAGTATAGCTCCATGACTGTTTCTAGAACAGAGCTTTCTCTGCAGCTGCAGAGGAACCAGATTGCTGCCTCTGCATCAGAGTGCATCTGGGAAGAAGAAATCACTCTTACTGGTGAGGATGGGTGCCAGCTTGCATAGGAGCAAGGCCGATGTCTTACAGCCCATTTACATGCCATCTTCTGGATTTGGTAGTTTTTCAGAAGAGTTCAGCCTTATGCTGGCAGCCACAGCCACAGGGCAGCCCCTATAACCTGCATACCTATGGATTCCCTGTGGCAAGCGTGGTCTGCAGGGCTATGTGTGTGTGCAGGGAGCAGAGACTTTTCCACATGTAAAGCACAAGATCAGTTGGATCCAACTGGAACACAGTTATATATGTGTATGTGAGCTGCTCCAGTTATCACCCTGAGCTTCTCTGAATGCTGTGTCACAGCCAATGTTTACTTTACTTGTGCCTTCTACAGGGATCTTCTTTCTCAGAATTTCTGTGCCCAGTGCAAATGGCTTTTGAAAGACTGGATCTTTTTAACAGTGCAACTGAGCCCCAAGTAGCTCTCTACAACTACCTGAAAGGAGCTTCTAGTGAGGTGGGAGTCAGTCTCCTGCCAGGTAACAAGTGAGAGGACCAGAGGAAATGGCTTCAAGATGCCCCATGGGAGGTTTAGATTTGATATTAGAAAATATTTCACTTAAAGAATGGTCAGGGAAGTGGTGCAATCACTGTTCCTGGAAGTGTTCAAAAGGTCTGTGGATGTGGCACTCATGGATGTGGTTCAGTGGTGCACTTGGCAGTGCTGGGTAACCAGCTGGACTTGATTTTAGGAGTCTTATCCAAGCTCAATGATTCTATCATTCTATAAAATGACATAACATATGCTCAGTCTCAAATAAAAACACTAGAAACAGGTTCCTGGGAAAAATCTTGTCTTAAGCCTATCCTTAGTCTTTCGTATTTGTTTTTCCCTGAAGTCTGTAGCTCTAGTACGTCTTCATTGTTAGAACCAAAAGTAATGAATTCACCTTTAGATTAAGGAGAAAACAGAACTCACTGAAAGCAGAAAAACAAAAGTAGTTTACAGAAGATCTAGCTAAGCTTTTAAAATCAGTATTTACCACTTCAGGTAATTGAAAAAAATTGCAGTTTAATTTAGATGGAAATATTAGGACACAACTGCAGCTGCTGAGTGCCTCTTAAGGGAGTGCTTTTAAGGTAACATCTTCTCTTTTCCCCTCCTTCACTATCAGAAACCACATACAAGACAAGAAGAAAATTGTTTCGTATTTTTTCACTTGGTGTTTGATGCCTTAAAAGGTCTTGGTAGGGTATTGCTTGTTAGATGTACCAATAACAGCAGTTTTTAAAAATTAGCTTAAATTCTCTGCGTGCTTTTAAAATATCTGCTCAAGTGCTTTTGATATTTTGCAATATTTCATGGAGTGCAAAACCTGAAAAGGTTAGTATTGACATACTGGCTTGTGCTTTCTTTCTGCTGCAGAAGGGATGATTTAAGACTCAAAAGATGGTGAAAGGTTTTCATTTGGAAAATACTTGTAAAGAAAAGAAATCACAGAAGAGACGCTGAACAGACAGGATTAAAGGACATGCAGGATTGCTCAGAAATGCTATTTAAAAGATAGTGATAGCAGAGTAATTAAAAGAGCAGCAAAGCCTTAAAGGATTATATAACCTAAAACTAAAAAATAATGATTGATTTAAAAAGAGGAGAAAGAAAAACACATTACTTCTCGTATAGGAAGAGGACAGTCTTTCAAGTAGTAACCAAATAAAATTGACATTTTGATTTCTATATTTGCCATATAGTAATGCTTGATGACTTCCAAACACACGCCACCCACCAAAAAAAATGAACCCAAAAAGCATTCCCAGCTTCTCTGCCTAGGTAAACATTGCTTCTGGTTACTCTTCCTCAAAACAGTAAGGACCACATGTATTCCAAGCCATCAATTGTCTTCCATATCCAATTTTCACTCCCTTCCCACCTGCTATATCTCATGGTGTGTGCACATATGGCATCTCTAATTCTCACTTAAATGCATTAACCTTAAAGTACTGAGAAAATAATATTTTACCAAAAGGTGGTTGAAGATGGACCTTCAGTATTTGTTTTAATTTGTCATGAAGTCAGAGCAGTACTGGTTGGTACTTGAGTTGATGAGATTTTAAATGAACTGATAATGGTGATCTTTTGCAAAATAAGAACTTGTGCTTTTATTAAGGTCAAACCAAATCAATGTTGTCTTCTTACCTGTTATTTATTCAAAAGAGAAAAACTACAGATTATGGCGCATTTTACTGTCTTTCCCAGGTTTTCTACCCTTATGTCCCTGGATGACCTTAGCTCTTCCAGCACCTTCTTATTCAAAATTGAATTTTTTCCCTTGCTTTTGGCTTGTGTTTTCCAAGATCCCTACTATTTTTTCAGTACAATTTCAATTGGGAATCCAGCTTTAAAATCAATCTGTGTTAGAAATACAGAATCTTTACTTGATATTGGCTTTCCTTGAGATATTCACCTATGAAAAATTCTAGCAATAGCTTTAAACTTTTAATATTTCTCCTCTTTTTGTCTGGGCCAAAAACACTGCAGAGAAAAATTGCCACTTGAGATGTAAATTCATGAACATATATCTTGTAAGTTAGAAGAGCTCAAAGAAATTGAGAAAACATGTCTCTTTTCAACAGGGAAGAAAAATTTGAAGAGTACCACTGTGCAAAATATAAACATATTTTTTTTTTAAAACAGAAAACAGAGAATTTGAAGTCCTTCTCTAAATGCCAGTTTAAGAGACTTAATTATATAATTTCTCACAAAGCTGTTTGTTTGCATGGCTGAATAGCTGGCAATGTAACTGAGCTTGTTCCTCTGATGCTTCACACGTCAGGGATTTATTTACAAAAAAGCACACTCTTATTTTCTCCTTGCAGTAAGTGGCTATAAATGACAGGTTTTCAGTGATAGCAAAAATGCTAGTCTTCCTCACTGGTTTGATTACAGACAACCTGGTTGCTGGGAATAAGTCAGTGACTATATATGTGTATTAGTGTGAGGTGAGAGTACATTCTTCATCTCTGTAGGCAAGATATCTGAACTTATGATACAAGACTCGCATTGTCTCCGCTCCCAACCAGCTACTTTCTTCATGACAGCCTTGGGTTGGCTGTGGCCACTAGCAGAGGATGAGTACAACAATCTTGCTAGCAGTCATGTACTCTCAAAGTTTCTTTTAGGTCAAGTTCATGATTTTGTAGAAACTGAAGTCTTCACAGTACTAGTCTGGGGGCTAAAAATAAAGAAAAATCTCAATAAATGTGGACATAGGTTTATTGGAAGGGTGCTGAAAAATCTGCTAGCTAACATTTCATGTTTCAGTTTATCATGCTGCAAAGGCAGGGGAAAGGAGAAGATTCCCATCTTAATCTGAAGTTATGGTGTTGTCTCACAGTGGTGCTGCAGACAGCTGCTCTCATGGCTGTGTCTCACTGGCTTGTGCAGTGGGGGCAGAAACATTGGCACACAGGAGGGAAGATACTGACTCCTCTGCATGAGGGCTATTTGCCTTCCTTTCTGACTCACAGAGCCAGTTACCTAGATGTAATTAAGAGATAAAGTCACTTAATAATGGCCAGGAAAACCAGGCCCCTGACTTAGAGCTATTCCATGGATGTAGTTACATAAACAATATAAGGCTTGGTTTTCAGCCATTCAGGCCAGGCCAGGACTTTCCAACATGTTTGCTCATGTTGGTCTGCTGCTGCTGAGCTCAGCACCAGGCTTCAGTTTTGCAAAGTTCAAGAGGAAGCTTAGGTCTGACATTTTGGTCTGGATGCACTGTAAAAAGGAAGTCTGATTTTGAATGTTAAGAGTGGTCCAGCCAGCTATGGAAGCACTGACTGTTCAGCTCGTAGTACTTGTCATTTCCATATGCTCTGAGTTTCAGCCAACTAAAAAAAATAGGCTCTTGCTATATGCTATACAAGTATAGGTTTGGCTGCAGATTGGATGCTCATTAAATCTAAACCATTTACATGGGTTCTTACACCTATAGTCTTATGGCAGAAATTAGAGAATGAAAGAAAAATTCCACGATGTTTCTCCAGGCTCAACTCCTTTACTTTTATTTTCCATTCAGCAGGGCTTCATGATAGAACTAACGAAGTGACATCACTCTGCTAGATAAATTAATTTAGATTCTCACCAGAAAGCTGGCAGTCAGAACCAAGGAAGAGAAAGGACTGCAGGAGGAGTGAGAAGGCCACCATCTGCACAGAGAAGTAGCAATTGCCAACTGGGCCCAGGGCTAAGGGATGGAGGAGAGGAGAGGATGACCAGTGTTCTGTGCGTTTGGCTTTTGTTGTTTTCCTAGCTATAGAGGAGACATGCCCAGCATTTCGAAATTGCTGAAGCTGCTAGGAGAGAAGAAAGACAGAGAACTTGGTACTGCAAACAGGAGTCTGGAGTACAGTTGTCTGGAGTACAATTTTTGGTGTCTAAACATGCACGATGCAATGAATTACAGCAGTCCTGTCTTTCTCACTGTGTTTCTTTTAGAGAGTTGTAGGGTTTAATGTTGCGAAAATATTGAAGAGTTACTTCCTCATGCTTAACTTTCATCAATTTGTTTTCTGTCACTTTTATCAAAGCAATATTTTCCTAGTCTGGAGAATCAAGTCTGTGATGATATGTGAGAAATATCAGAATCTTTTCTCTCTATAACCCCATTCAGTCACTAGGAATCTGGTATCAGCTGGAGATTGCTACCGTTGCATCTTCAGTTCAGACACAGGCTGTTCCAGACGAGATGCAGACTGTATTCTCCCACAGAGTATTTACTTTCAGCTTCTTTTGTTGTTCCTTTTTATGCAAAATAAGTATTTTTGAATGTAAATACAAAATTAGGGCTTGTATGTGGAAAACGTGATTAGTGAGTGTGCGCCTACTAGCATGCATATTATTTTCATTAATCAGTGGTGACAGTCATTTTGTTTTCATGGTTTTTGGCTATCCATTTGCTCTATTCTGAGACACTCGGTATCTAAGGAGTTTGCTGGAAAACAGAATTTTATGAGAAGACGCTGGAAAAACACATTCTTTCAACAAGCTAAATGCTGTCACTGACAGTTAATCTCACATTATAAGCAAACCATGTGTGAAAGCTCAACAGAAGCCCACCCTATCCTCCTGTTTTGTCTGGTGTAGGCTCATGGAGGTATACTGCACATATTTCAAGCTTTATTTCTTAGCTTCTTAAGCATTTTTATGTCCTTTAATAATCATAACAATAAAAATAATAACAATAATAATATAAAAAGCAGCAAGCAATGAAACCAGGTGCTATTATCTAATCTATTTCCACTTCTAAGCTAAGGCTCGTTTCTTGCTAGGAGGAGACATCCCTCACTGGATGGTGTCATTTGGCTCTTGGCCTAAACAAGCATACGTATGACTGATGTGTCAGGGGCAGTTTTCTTCTTGATGAAAACCAGGTGTTTGACAGTACTGCCTTGGCGTCTCCTCTTGATAATGCTAGACACAAAAAAGTGGGATCTGTCCCTTCCAGATGTAGACATCCAAAAGTTATTCCAGGTCATTCACCTAGGCTCTTCCATAAAATATTCAGGCATTGCTGAAGATTAATTTGTTCGGCCTTTTCCTCTTCCCACCAACTAAAGAGATATGTATATGGCAAGATCAGATATTAACTTTAATATGGCTAACCATAAATGAGATGATTCCTCTTTAGAGTGAACAGCTTAGCTGATTCTTAAAGTAGTAATTTCTGTAGCTGGCATGTAGCCTGTCATTCAGTTTACTACCCAGATGGGACAGTTGAAAAGCCATCTAGGGTTAAAGCTGCAAAAGGACTCACCTTTGGTTTTCCATAACCATCTGAACTCAAAATCTTGTGTCTGGTGCTTAAACTACAAAAACCTTGGATCACCTCTCTTCCAAGGGGAAGCTGCCACTCTGTTGGGGTTCAGCATTGAGTTATAAATAGGAAATTCTTCAGACAAAAGTTTGGATCTTAAGTCTTCACCACGTTCTGAATCACGTAGAGCTTAATTTGATATAGCCCTCCAGGTGTTACTTGAACCACTT
Organism: Sturnus vulgaris; assembly: GCF_052056855.1. Taxonomy (NCBI): domain Eukaryota; kingdom Metazoa; phylum Chordata; class Aves; order Passeriformes; family Sturnidae; genus Sturnus; species Sturnus vulgaris. The sequence goes on along the minus strand of NC_142245.1, from coordinate 49,637,044 downwards.
CGCCAGGTATTCTGGTGATCTGACCAAATCACTTCCTATAGCTGGGAGCCTAAAAGACTCAGGAGGCATAATTTTTTTTCATTTAAAACATCCATCCCTGAGAGAGTCCTACCAGTATGAACTAATCTCTGCCAGGCAGGTATTATTCATTCATTATTTGATGACAAATAATGAATGAAAGTATTAACAGTTTTTAGGGGATTGAATACAAGTTATTGCTTTGAGATTTTGAAAATTTAAATGTGTTCTTGCTGCCCAGTGAATTCACATCTGTATGCTGCAGGGCCATGTTTGAAAGTCAGGATTGAGAGTATTATGTTAGCAGAGGTCCAGTGGTTGGGAGGTTTTGTGTATGCTAAGGCTAGAGACAGCAACTGCAATCTGAATATCTGAATTAACTAGTAATCAGGACACTCCCTGCTACTGGATAGAGAAAATATGTGTGTGTTCAACTGATGAGAAAGGGGTACTTAGTATCATTCTCCCATTTATTCCCTTTCTTTCTCTGTAACTTTGACCAACTGCAGCTTCCAAAACCTCTTTTTTTTTTTTTTTTATCAAATCTACTTGTGTATATGTTTTCTGCAGGATGTGCTGAGGATGGCTGCTAGTTCTGGTTCACTATGGCCAAGAGGCATTTCAGTGGAGGAGACTGTCCAATTTGGGGATTTAAATAAATTTGCTGAGCCTGTGAGATAAAGAACTTTATTTGGAGTTGAAAAGCAGCAGAACTCCAGGGAACGTGTCTGTGAAAATTAATTTTTTTTTTTTTTAATTTCTCAAAGATCGAAGAAATTTGCGGAGCACATCAGGACTCTAGAAGTGACTAGTCACATCTCATGGACTTGCTCCTTTAGCTCTCTAACACAATCTAAATATTAGGAGAATAAATTCTTAAAGTGGTGAGTTTTAGGTTCTGCATCAGTGGGAGCCCCATAAGCAGTCAAGAAATAAACAAAGGAGAAATCTCAAGCACTGTTGCTGTAGAGTAATTGGAGTGAGCATTTCTCACCAGCTATAAAACTGTAAGGTTTTTTAATGAGTTCATGGCAAGTACTCTGAGCACATTGATAACGACTGCATCTCACTGGATAGCTGCCCTTAGCCTCTGCCTAGTTAATTTCTTATCTCCTTAATGATTTTCCTTCGTGTTCCCAGCCTAGATACAAACATAAAAATTCCAAACCCACTAATGGGTTCAGATGCAAGTGCCATAGTACCTACTGTAATTCTGTCCTTCCTCCTTGTAGGCAGGACCAAATTCACCTTTGGTGTAATTTTATCACTGGCAATGATTTTCAGGTATTTCCCAGTGGACAACTCAGCAGGAGCTGCTTACATTGATGCTGATTCCCAAAGCTGTCTTTGTTACTTTTTAAGAGAAAAGCTGGAAAGAAGAGTTTATATTTTTCAGTATGATGTTTCCAGAAACATTTCCCCTCTGAGTAGAAAATAAAATAACTTAAAAATGTACAAAAAGTGACATAAACTGTATGCAATCTCTTTTTATTGGGCTGCCATTACTATAGAGAAGCTGTAAAATACTGGGAATGTGATTGCGTTGATAATGTTATTGAGCTCCTCTGACAAGGGTATACCCATCAATAATTTCTGTTATTATATTTTTATGTCCTCCAAAAAGAGCTGCTTGTTTGCCTCAGAAACAGTTTGTGGAACAGCTCCCTGTAAGGAATAATTAGTTTTAGTTTATACATTGCAGAGCTCCTTGAAGTTTCCCTGAATAGGTTTGGAAGGCATAAGTTGTTCTATCTCCATTTCTCATAGTCTATTGCAATGCATAGGAAAAGGAGAAAACTCCCATACTGGTGTGAAACTGAGACTCAGTAAGGGAATCTGGGGTTGACCCATGAGCCAGGCACTGTTGTGCAGGAAGAGCCTACTCCCATCTGGTGATTTTGGGACTTTTACCAGGGCCTATGGAGGAGATTTAGGACTCCTTTGGCTCCCATCAGGAATGTTCTCTGGAGGTTAATATCAGCTGGCATTTAATGAGCCAAAGCACAATGTGGGCCATTAACTCCTCCCAGCTGCTCATCGGTTCCTGAGAAATGTCCTACGCCTCACTCATAATTGTTCAATTATACCCACATTGCTGGGTTCTGCAGCCTTGCTGTGACATCACATTTCTAACAGCTGTGCCTGGCAGCCGCTAACTAAAAGACTGCATCCCAGTTTGAAAGCCAGTGGAGAGAGAAGGATGTGTGGGCTGGTTGATGAGCAGCTGTGGTCAGTCCTGCATGCCCTGCCTTTCCATCTGAGTGGAGCATACTGACAGATTCAAGTGGAAAGGAAAGAAAGCAGCAGTCATGTTGGCCTCTTGGATTAGCTGGGGACAGTGATCAAGCCCATGGAAGTCAGGAGCCTCCTCCGAGCATCTGCCCTGCAGAACACGACAGTTTGGGTCAGTGGTTCCCATGCACAGGTGCTCAGGAACCTGACTAGCTGCAATGCATAGGCAAATGCGATTTCTCATTTTGTTTTTTAAAGCCTCATCTTTCAGACTTCCTATGAATAGGATGTAGAAACAGAGTGGACCTGCTAGCAAAAGGGTTGCATCGTGAAACCTCTTTCATAAGGTTAAATCACTAGGTCACTGTAATGTCAGAATATTATGTATCTAAATTATGTGTACGTAGCAGCTCATTTAGTATTTAAATGCACGGTAAATCAAAGTGATAAAAGTTGCAATGAACTGTTTTTATGGCAGGGAATTGAAATGAAAAGCCTCATTTTTCAAATGGGAAAAGTCCAAATGAATCAACTCTGTCATTCTTTCCTTGAAATGTGTCAATTTTAATAGAACTGTCTCTTTAGTGGAAACATTATTCTGTCAGAAATTTTCCAACCAGTCATATACCCAGCAGCAACTGGTAAAAATGGCAGCACTGGCTTTGAAGGCTGTCCCAGTAGCCCAGGGCAGTCTGGCCAGTGAGCCAGCCAGGAACCTCCTTTGCCTGTGAGGAGCTGCTGCTGCTGATTCCATGCAAGGGTGTGGGCTGGTCCTCCTGCCAGTCGCGGTGGAGGGGGCTGCTCCCACTGCATGGCTGCTTGCAGAGTCCTCAGCTTCCCTCCTTTGCCCCTTTGCAGCTAAGAAATGCATCATTTCTTGCAGTGTCTTGTACCAAAATGCAAATACTCCTCTTTCAGTCAGCATGCCAAACCATGACATCTCAAGGATTCACATCTTACCCAACTGCTCAAATCCAAAGGGGCAGCTAGACAGGAGCATTCCCATCTCCGGAATTTTTTATTAGCATTTTATGTGAAGGTGACTTTGCCATATTCTCTTAATTCGGGTTATTAAGTGGAATAATTCAACATTAAATAAATAAATATTTAATATTAATATTTAAATGCCTGGGGAGAAATTGTTGAAGTTTTGAGGAGTCACAAGCACATGGGGTACTAAAAATTAAGAATTTGCAAAGCAGATGGCTCTTTGTTGGGTTTTAAGGGATACTCTTAAAAACAAAACTCCTAATAATGCCATGACATTTAAACTAAATTTCATCCACTGAGAGCTATATATGCAAGCACAGCAAATAATATCAAATTAAAATCTCAAAGTGTCACTGGTTTTCATGGATAACTTTGGATGTCCATGGAGACTCCTTAAATATCTGGAACTATCTAGTTCAGGGAACCAGTCTGGAAAGTTTTATCCTAGTTACTGATGGTGAATCAAGGCACAGTACTGTATCTTTTACACCTATTAAATTCTTATTACATAAGTATTTGTGTTAGCTAGGTTTAATCAGAAAAACTGTTCTGCAAGATGTCTGTTGTATAGGATCTACTTTTTAAAATTAAAAACTAAATAAGGTTTCTTTTCCTCAGTGTAGATTTGAGGTTATATGTTCAGCTGGAGTTGTGACTTGCAGGCTCTAGAAGCAATGTAGTATGTGTGTGAAATTAAAAATAAATTGATTTAATTTAAAAGCATCATATTAAGAGCAACATCTGTAGAGTGAATTCCAGACAGTCTCAAAATAGACTTTTGATCTTCTGTTCTCATCCATTGCAAAGTGAGAGGCTGTTGCTACAGCAGAATGTAAATCAAGAATGCAGTCTCTTTCTCTGTACCAAACCTTATAAACCTCAAAGTCCATGAGTACTCCTAATCCTGTGCTCAGCTCATAAAAGATAATCCTTAAGAATTCAGGAAGTTAGTTAGAAGGCATGAAGAGCGGTGGTGCTGAGTGGGAGCCCTGTGCTGTTTAGAGGCACAGGGTTCTCCCCCTCCTGGGGCGGTGTCAGGGCTGTGCTGGGGGCTCTCCCTTCCAGGTCTTTGCGGTGGCAGCAATGCAGTCAGTGCCTGCACAGGTCCTGCCAGGGAGAGAGGCAACTGGGTTGCATTCAGAGAGCTTTTTCTTTACACATCTCCAAGGACAAGCAGCTCTGCCATCCCATTAGAAGATGCTGTTTCTGGTAGATCTTTCTGCATTTTCTGTCCAGAGTTTGCCCTGGACTGACCTTGCAGTTTTCTCTGCCTGCTTTTGTCCCTGAGGCTAAGCTGAGCTGACTGCCTAGCAGGACGGAGTGGAGCTCAAATCAAGCCTCACCACTGAGGCCTTACTTGGTAGATCTCTGTGTTCTACATTATGTTCCTTATTATTGTTAGTATTTATTTATTGTAGTTACCTCAAAGAGGGTTTATGTGAACTGCAGATGCATCTTCAACAGGAGTAGTTAGGAAATGTCCATTGTCTTTTCAATGTCAGATGCTTTGTAATTTGCTCTCCAGAAAAAAATTAAAGTCAGAGCTACAATGGCTCCTTCAGCAGTGATTCCAGGAGAGATTTCTCCTGCATACCTGTCCTTCAGCATTCTTTCCTATGAAAGACAACAAGCTCCTGCCATCCTTCGACTTGTAATGCATAAATTGTGCACCGTTGCTATACTTTGCAAGCCCAGCAGCAAGGTTCCCAGACCATAATCCAAACCAGCTCCCCATAAATGCTAATGAGGGTAGATAAGTCTTTACTTTCTGCATGTTAAACTTACCCTGAAGGACAATTTCCAAGACTTTAAAACATCAGTGAAATGGGGAAGGAAGAATATTAAGGCTCTCATCTAATGTCAGTGCCTTCTGGCCAGTTTCGTTACTTCCATTTTATTCTTTGCCACTGATCCTTAAATAGAATTTATAGTTGTCCGTTTTACACTCACCTTTTCATAGGGTCACAGATGTATCCATGCAGAATGAGTACTCTCATGCAGCCAGAGGAAATAAATGCTCTGGGGAAAAGAGCTCCAGGTAAAAAAAAAAAGGATAAAATCTCCTGGAAAAAAAAAATCAATCTTCTCTTATCTGCTGTAGAAAACACCCCAAAGGGACTGAGTAAATTTTCAGCTTTGCATACGTTATGGAGCCAGCTTTGTGGCCAGTACTGCCACATCCAATGTCATCCTTAGTAAGAACACAGCTTCACAGAAAGAATCCAAAGTTTGTGGAGGAGAAGTTACACTTAGCACTCAGTTGGCAGAATATCATCTGCCATTTACTTATAAAGATCACATCTTTTCATGCCATGAGAAATAACATGCAGTCCCAGGAGTGCCATACTTAGAGTGAGGCAACACAACACACACACTGTCCCAGTATGATATTTTACAAAACTGCAGAAACAATAATTAACTTCACCCTGTGATTGTGACTCCTTTAAGTGCCACTTCTCTGGTGGTGTCATATCAAAGAAGCATGTTTTCTCATTGGATGGGGTTGATATGTGAGATGGAGTGAGGTACCGTTGTTGATGCACCATTTCAGTGAACTCGTCTTTCTCAGGTCAGAGGTCTGTCTTTTACCGAGAGGTGCCCTAAGTGCAATACTGGTCGTGTGTGAAATTCAGCTGGGCTGGGCTGGCCCTGGCTGCATGCCAGGTGCCAGCCAAAGCCATATATACTGCTCTCCCTCCTTGGCTGGACAGAAGAAAGAGAAAATAGGACAAAACATTTGTGGGTGAAGATGAAGACAGGAGAGAACACTCACCAGTTAGCACCACACCCAAACAGACTTGATTGGGAAAAAAACCTTAATTTATTACAAATTAAATTAGAGTAGGATAATGATAAATAAACCCAAATCTTAGAAACACCTTTCTCCTACCCCTCTCTTCTTCCCAGACTCAAATTCACTCCAGTTCTCTCTACGTCCTCCCTCACTGCAGCACAGGGAATGGGGTTTACGGTCACTTCATCACATGTTGTTTCTGCCACTCTTTTCTCCTCATGTGGAGGACTCCTTACACTCTTCTCCGTTCCAGTTTGAAGTCACTCCCAAGGGATACAAGGATACAGTCTTCCATGAACTTTTCCAACATGAGTCATTACCATAGGCTGCAGTTCTTTGTGAACTGCTCCAGAGTGGGTCCCCTCTAAGGTCACAAGTCCTTTCAGGAAACCTGCTCCAGTGTGGGCTCCTCTCTCCACGGTGCCACAGGTCCCACCAGGAACCCACTCCTATACAGACTTCCCAAGGAGCCACAGCCTCCTTTGGGAATCCACCTGCTCTGGCATGGGGCTGTCCAAGGACTTGAGGTGGATCTCTGTTTCACTGTAGACCTCCATGGGCTGCAGGGTGGCTGCCTGCATGATGATGGTCTGCACCACAGGCTGCAGCAGAATCTCAGCTTCAGTGTCTGTAGCACCTTCTACCCCTCCTTCACTGACTTGGGTGCCTGCAGAGCTTCTCCTCTCACAGACCCTCCCTCCTCTCCAGCTGCACTTGCTCTTTACAGTAACTTCTTTCCCCTTAAATACATTATCCCAGTGGTGTCCCCACCATGGGCTCAGCCTTGGCCAGTGGTAGGTCTGTCTTGGAACCAGCTGGCATTGACTGCTCTGGACACAGAGGAAGCTTCTGGCAACTTCTCACACAAGTCACTCCTGTAGCCCCTTATTACCAAAACCTTTCCACACAAACCAAATACACAGCCTGTTACCATCTAACCTGATGAACCAGGGAAACTTTGCTGATAGGAAGAAGTACCTTGAATGTACTTTCTGTGAAGAGATTATGTGGTGTCTACAATGCCTTCTGCAAAGAAAAGCTAACATAAACTAACAAAGAAACACAGAAATGAAGAGATTCTCAATGATTTCACTGTGTTTTTAAGGATTCAGAACATGAATTTTTTCATTCAAATTGGCTGAGAACTGAAGTATGGGGAAACTCTGAAAAATCACAGTTTTACTACTGGTGAGCCTAAAACATTCGAAGGAAAGAAGAAAATAGAGGATATCCTTTCAAAGATGCCAACTGCAATTTAGGTAAGATTACTAAAGGGAAGCACCCAGTATCCTCATAGGAGAAGTACATTAAACCATGCAAACATTTATCCTTATGAAATATTTGCTCTTTTTTTTGATAGCTCAAGAACTTGTGCATCCCAAACAGCCACATGCTGTAGATCTGTAAGTGAGGGAACTGGAACTTCTTAGAATTTCTTCACACTTCTTTCATAATCAGCAGAGGGTTGCAAAGTGAAAGGTTGATATATGGGTCACTTCTGCTGATACACTTGCTAGATTACAAGCAGCTGCCAATTTGTTTCAAGGACATAGAAATTGTTGACTTACAGTAGGAGAGTGGCACACAACTTAATCAGTAACTCCTCTGCAGAGAGATTTACCTGTTTGAAAGTGGTCTTTTTCACTAACTAGAGAATATACTGAAGAAAAAAATGTTTTTTATATATTTTAGAATAATTTATTAGCTAATTGTAAGATATTTTCATAAGTTTTTTTTATGACATGAAAGTTGGATGAAAGCCAAAGTGCACAGAAAATTCACAGACATAATTCCAAATAAATAAACTTCCTATAAAACTGCCTATAATACTTCTCAGACTTCTGAAATTTTTCCTGAAAAATATCACAATTCCTTCAGTACCTGCTCAGATGCCAGGATTTGGGCGGTATTTAAAGACTTTTATGGCAGAAATTTCCATGTAAGGTTTGCACTTTCTCTTTGCTTTGTGTTTGCAGTGGTCGCATGTACAGCAGAGAGTTTGTTCATGGTCCTAAAAGAAATTGCTACTATTTATATGTAATTCTTCCCGAATGAGTCTTCTCCATTGGCATAGTTTTTCTGCATAAAAAGCTCTAATTTAGAATTCTCATTTGTAAAACCAATGCAATAATGGGAAAGCTATCTGAGATATACCATGATTCACAGATAAGAGTTACACTTCAACTGATGGTTGTTATTACTGCAGAGGACACAAATTACTTTCAACTTGAGCTTAGGCTTGCTGGACTGACAGAAGACAGTTAAACAGAAGTCTCAGAGGGGAGAAGATAAAACCTGCATTAATATCTGCAAAAAATTAACTTTCCTGAAAATTAAAAACTTAAGGCCTGTAAAAAATTCTGAGTGGAATTCTTGTCTCTGAGAAACAAAATGATTAATGATGGGCTAATCTTTTTCTGCTGCTTATTCCTCACATAGACCTCAGTTTGTAACACTGCAGTCATTTGCTGTGGTGGTGATAGTGCCATGGAGAGCAATGACAGCAGTTGACAAATTAGGCATGGAAGAGGCTAACTGAAGCAATATTCTTGTTTATATCACTTTGACTCACTTGCAGCCCTGAAAATGGGCAAATAGCTAGTTAGTGTAATATCCTCTGCTTACCTTGGCTACCCTAGATTACTCCCTATTTCATCATGTCTTAATGTCGGCTTGGATCTCCAAATCTCCTTATGGATGCCTTGTCACCACAGGCACAAAACAGATCTCCAAATCTTTGCATGACAACAGCATTTTTTCTTTTGCAGAAAAACCACTCCATCTGCTTTGTCAGTTTCCTCTTTACAGTAGTTCTCGCCTTGGTCCTAAAGCTGCACCAGCAATGAAGTTTTCCCCTTATTTCCTCTACAACCTTTCAGAAATTTGCTGCCTCTCCCCTCCACCCTCACAGATAAATTTCTTATTCCCATGCTATGACCAGAAGGCTACTGCAACAATCCTTTTCCTGGCTTGTCAGTACTGTCTTGAGGAAAGCAGAGGGGTTGCATTCAATGGTAGAATCAACTATCCATCTAAAAAGAAATTTTAACAGCACTACTTGTCACTTCAGCTATAATCCACTACAAAGCCTTTATGAAATATCTGCCTAGACTATCCTCTTGTTTCTTTTGTTGACACCTTCCTCACCTTTGCCAGTAATATCAATTTTCTTGTGCTCTCCTCTCTTGTAAGAGGAAGCCTCCAAAAATTCCCCTCCTTCAAAACAATCTCTTGTCCTAAAGAAGACAAAAAAACCCATGTGCTTGCTAAAATTCAGGTAGCAGACAAGCTGGAGTTGCCTCATTTCAGGCTAAGTAGTATTGAGTCATCCTTATCTTCCTTTCCCCCCCTCCTCACTCACCACGTTTTTGATTACCAACATGACATTTAGGTTTTAAATTGCTCTGTGAGGTAGTTAGGTAAAGTACTCTGCCTTGTAGGATCAGGCCCACAAGCTGGATTAGTTTCTGACAGCTGCCTCAATGCAATAGCAGAAATAACATGTTACTACTTAAGTTGGGTAAAGTGAGACCTGCACTTATAGGCTTGTCAGTCTAATTGGCACCTTCAACAGCCACCATAATTTACATTAAAATAGCAGATCCAGAACAAATTCCTGTTTTACATTAAAACATCTAGCAAACATAGACAGGAGGGCCCAGCCCTATTGGAGACAGTCATAGGAAATCTATTGATGAAGCAATGTTTCATGATGTTCAGGATGTTCAGCATTACATAGTGTGAGGAATCCAGGAGTTTGGGAGCTGCATAAATATTCTTGAGACAGTAGCTCTGCAGTAAGGAGTTTTTCTAGTTGGAAAGGCAAAGACAGAAGCAAGTTAACAAACTCTATATGGGAAGTGATTGCTGTTCAAAAAAACCTCCTTCCTAAATGAAAAGGCAGTCTTTTCCCCATAATTTACTGCAGCCTGTAAGACCAGATGGAAAATCATTAGTCCCTCCCTAACAGGGTACCCTGAGCTGGCCTAGTACTTTCTGGGGTTGAGGAACTGTCCATGGATGTTTCATCTCAGCAGCATTGCTTGCCCCTGAGCACACAAACAAACCAAGGCTGAGGTCTCTCAGGAAACCCCATTCTCATTTCACTGTTTAAGAAGCAACAGGTCCATATGAGAAGCTGCATTTGGTGTCTGAGATGCTGCACTTTGTGATGTGCACACTGCTTGTCCTGGCTGCCAGTGCTGAGGAATGCTGGTGCATCCCTTTCAGGAGAGGCAGACTGGTACAAGACACTCAATGTTTCTGATCTGGCTGCTTTTCACATCCCCATGAAGTACTGATAGCTTTAGAAATATATTTTAAAAATAAGCTTTTTATGAAAATGTGTGAACTCAGAACCAGGTGAAAGCTTGCCATTCAAAAGCCATTTTGAAAGGAAAAAGTGTGTGCACAGCTATATAAGAAGTGTTTTCCATTAAATAAAGGCCCATAGATTAAAGAGGTGATGCTATGAGAAATGAGGTTTATAATCTGAGCTTATAAACTCAATATACTACCAGTATTTGCACATTATTTGTCCTGGACATATTGGTTTTTTTGAGTAGTGTGAAAAAACACCTTATTTATGTTCTTCTGATCCAGTGTTATAATCTCACATGCACCCCTTGCAAGTCATATAGAACAACAGAACTAATTCTGTCTCCACAGACTAGTGTGCATTGTCCTCATCTTGCCACCTGATATTTAATGTTATCCCTCAAAATTTGCTGATCTAGCTTGACCTTCATCTCATACTTAACATCCCTTCTCAACCAACTTTACAGCCACCTCACCAGCAATTTTTAGTTCAGACACAGTCTGGGTCCTTGCTCGTCTGCCACACATTTATCTCTGCATGCATTAGTTCAGATTTTCCATTCCTCCGCTTTGGTGGAATTCAGTTATATTTAATTGAGTTACCCCTGACGTCCTGCAGTGACAGAGAAGAGACCCGGCTAACCATCTTTGTTTTGTCAGCTCTAATTCTCAGTTACAGTTTTATAACAACTATCATGTCGAATTCACTGCCTATTTCAGGGCAGGGCTGGACAAAGCTCAATTTGAATGGCAACTAGTACGCAAATGGCTTATTAGACCAGTCCCTGGAGTCTCTGGCAAAGCACCAGCCCCCAGTGAGCTGGATGCTGTTCAAGTACCCAGGAGACTCTGCACTGAAGGGCATCCAGTTAAAATAGACAAGAAGGATGGCTGCAGGGAAAGTGGTAGCATAACGAGAATGTGGAGCTAAGGAAATGCTGATTTACCAAACTGATATAGAAGAAAAAGGAACATCTACCATTAAGGTTTGACTCTGTGCCTTTTCTCATAACACTACTCATCTTTCCATCCACAAGGTCATTTAAAAAACTTATTTCTTCTCCATTCTTTCTTTTTTTTTTCCACTCAACAGGGTAAGAGATGGTCAGTTCATTACCCAGTGCAAGGCTCACTGTCCCTGCTGAAGTCAGCAAGGGCACACTGGTACACACACCTCCGTCATGTTGAGCCTGATGGTTTGTATTTCCAGGAAATGCAGGGCTGTAGAAAGAGTAAAGATTTCTCAAGATTTTATGGACACTTAAGACATCATTTGATGATTTCCTGTTTTCTGAGAGCATTCTAAGTGCCATCAGAGAAACAGCATGAGAAAAACAACAACAAAAAAACCAGACAATCTTTTGCCTCTTAAGGATTTCAGAACAAAATTATGAAACTGAAGTAGGAAATGTAGATTTGTATACATGTAAACTCTGATAAGTTAAAATCGCTGATGAATTTTTTTGAAGACACTATTAATTATTTGTCACATAACTCATAAATCAGAAAACCTTTTTCTACAGCTGTACATTTTTCAAGATTAGCTAAAGTTCTTGCTTCTTAATGCAAGCAAGTATAAAGGTAGTTTGCGTTTTATTGCATTACCATTATTCATTGTATTTTATTGGTATGCTACCTTTATTTTATGGGTACTTTATAGTAAGAGTTTTGAGGATGTTATGCTTTTTGAAAGGGAAGAATTAGCTGCCTGCTATTCTACAATAAACAGATGTAACACATAGGCAGCAATAAAAGCACGTTGGTCTTTTAGTAAACATCTGGATGTGATACCAGGAGCAGAGGTTCAAGCTAAATGAATTTGATTTTTTAAATGAAAGATGAAAAATAATCCTTCCAAAAGTAAGACCTAAATTCGATGAAATATCTGTCCAAACATATGTCTTTACAACCATACCAATCGTTGTAAAGCAAAGGGACTATATAAAAATTTCTTAAGCCTGCATTTCCCTGGCATGCTCTGAAAGTATGGCAAAAACCAAAGCTGATGGAAAATACTACTGAAAATGTCAAATTCCAATTTTCTTATGTTCGTGGTATTTTGTTCTAGGGAATGCTGTGATCTCTTTAACTCCTCTGCTGCCATTGTTTATGCATATATTTAACATTATTACTCTGAACAGACTCATCAAATTCTCTAAAATTGATCATAATTTTAGAGTTAAAAGGGGAGATGAGAGCTTGCAGGATTTGCAGTGTACTTTACTCTTCCAGTCTTAAACTACAGCCAAAAATTTTCTACACTTTACCTTAAGAAGTGTTCTCCCAATCTCTTGCAAGATCTTGAAACGTTGCAAGACTAGAAAAAAATAATAATAATTTGCATGTTTGAGGCCATGTTTTCTTAAGCATTTTGGAGCCTTGATTTTATTTAGAATAAAGCATAATCAAAGCTGAAAATTATCTTTCTCATCTAAATTTTCCTCTATGGACTTCTAGACCTCAGTATTCCTTGACAACTTTTTGTTAAAAGACAGTGCTTTCTATTTCTTCACTTATGAAATATTTGAAAAAACAAAACCTGTCTGGTGAAAAATTAGATTGAGATGATTAGATGTTTGAGTCAGTAAGCCAGGAGTCTCTCTGAATTCTTCAGAGAGAGATCAGAGTGCAGGGATTGAATTAAAGCCTTTGGAATGGAATGAGTGAGTAGATGGAATGAGTAAGTGGATAGATGGAGTGAGAAAGTAAGTAATTAATGGAATAAATTTTAAGTGCTTTTAGTAAATAAAAGGTCTTAGATGCCAGAGAAGTAGTACATGTTCTAGTGAAGGTTGAAAAACATAGTGCTAGATGGTAGTGTTTCCTTCGAGGCTCCAAGAACCTAGCTTCAGGCACAATAGAGTTAAGAATATTGCTTACATTTTTCAGTTAGAAAAATATAGGCCATGTATGTAGTCTATACGTAGCCTGGTGTGTTAAGAAACTAGAATTCTAATAGGTTAAGAAGTAGTGGTCCGAGTTTGTGTCTTAGCTAGTTGGAAAGTTTCTATAAAAAACATGCATTAGGGAGAGCTGGAGCTCTCTGCCATGGCTTTATGCCATGTGCTGTTTGCCATTGCTTTTGCTGCTTGTTTTTATGCCATGTGCTTGTGCCATTGCTTTGCTTTGTTTTTGCCTTTGAGACTGATGGGCTTCTGCAATAAATAACTTTATAATAACAATTAACTTGCTTGGCTTTTGAAGAAAATAACCCGACAGTGTGGGTGCCTAAGAGCACCCGGAGGCCAAACCTCACAATTATACACTTAGTAAATCATTGCTAATGAAATCTTTTACTTTTTGTTACGTTTTACACTTTTCTGTGTACAAAAATCATGTCATGCTGGTAAATGCATCCCAAGAAATCTTCCTGCCCAGACCCCTGATTATTTCAGTTTGGTGTTTTGGTTTGTTTTGGCTTTTATGTTTAGGGGAATTTTTTATGTCTTCCATTAATGCTTAACAGGAAATACTACATATTTCCTGTAAAAAATTATTTTATGCAGAAAACTGCATATTAAGTATTTTGATTTGTTATTTAACCTTTGGACAGATGGGCCTTCCAAGATTTACAAACCCCTCCCTTTTTTAAACTGAACCTCGCTTTGTTTTTCTTCCTTAAAAAAATAAGAAAAACAGGGAGAATCAACAAATCCATCATCTCATCAGAGTTTTCTAATTTCACAAGAATGAAAATGGTACCATTTCCAAGAGACATCTGTTTTTTAAAACCTTCCCTGATATTTTTCCTGTATCTGCACAGTCACCAGAATTCGGAATCCACTGACCCATGCATTTGCACAAACTGAAAAATTCAAGGTAGACTTTTGTTATAAATCTGGACTCAAAAATTAATATAACCTGATAGTTTTAATGACCTGATGCAGGAACTGCAATATATATGATAGTATAGATATAATCTAGATAGTTTTAACTCCTACGTACTTTAGCCTGGATACTATTAATAATATTAATATATTTTTAAAAATAGGTAGTAGATATATTTATATTTTCATATCTATTAATAGCATTACCAGAATGGAGTCAAGATGCATGCTGGTATGACATATTCCTAGTTTGGGCAGAGATACAGATTAATGCTTATTCATAGGAGGGCAGCTATTTAATATAAAACTCTAACAATGTAAAAATATTTGATGGTAAAATAATTAGTGAGGTAGCACTGCTGTGAAGATCTGTCTAATGTCAGCTATAAGGCATCAAAGCAGTTGAATCTGTGCATGGCTAATAATCCCTGAAACACTACTTCCTAGGAAGTATTCTCCTTGAAGAATAGATTATCCATTCTTTGCCTTCAGCCTGCATTACACTGACATAGCTTGTATTACAGAAAATAAGATAAGCCCTAGTAAGTAACAGAGACCCATGTTAATCTAATAGATCATGATATAAAATTGTCACTTCTTATTAAATTTTTAGTATGGCTAAAACCCTGTTCCCATGTTCTAGACCTCTGAAGAGCATGTCATCTTCATCTTTGTCTGCTCTCAATATTTTCACACGTATTTGAGTTAAAAAAACAATTAAAATTGCATAGCATTTCTCAACCTCCTTGAAATAGGGTCTTTATTTCATATGTCAGCTGCTGCAACTTCCTTCCCTATTTCTTTGTGAAATGCATTCTCAGCCTTGCTCCCATCCAACCCACACTGACCACTGAGATGTCCCTGTGCTCGCCATCCCTGGGCTTCCATTCCTTATCTAAGTGAACCACGCTGCTTTCTTTCCTTCTGTAAGGCTGCTGATACCCATCCTTATGTGCTTATTCTCTTTTCTTATGAAAATATCAGCCTCTGGCCAGTCTACATTTCTCTTGTTAACCTTCAAACATAGAGGCTTTGTGTTCCTGGCATGCTTCATATTCTAAAAGAAAGGTCTGTGATTAGTCACAAGGCTACCTCATTATTTTTTTCCCTATAATTTTCCTTTGCTCTGATGCCTATAGATTTTGGACAACAATATGCTTAGAGCATATTTTGATCAATAAATGCTATTTCTTGAGTCTTTTTTAGCCTTTTCACTTAGCCTAAGCTTTTACAATGGGAGAGGATGTCTTGTGGTCTCTACTGTGCCAAGCACAATGGGTCTTTGTCCATGAATTAGGCATCTAAATGATATAACATTCCGAATAGTAACTTTTATTCCCTATGAGGAGGTCACAACACATGAAACAGACATATAAACAGGATTATAGAAGCTTGAATTAGGAAGAAATGTGTTCTAGGTAGTCTTCATGTTAAAGCCTCAAGGAAGCAGCATGATTGATATTTATACTGGGATTTCTCATTGTACATCTCTATTTTATATGCCCAAGAAACCCTTCATATCAGACTTCAGTTTGTCTTGTTTTGTAAAAACTGCTGACTGCTTCAGGCCAAAATTAGAACAATTACGTAGAGAAAAATATGTAAAAAATATTATAGAAAGTTTGTTTAATCCTATGAGTTGATCACTGTCTTATATGCTGAAGCACAAATATTCAAAAATACTAATTTTCTCAAAAAATCCTCTATTATTGTGTGTATGACTGTAATTCTGGAGATTTTGGAGGGAGGGACAAGTAAAACAAAACAAAAAAACCCAGAAACATCTTTTTAATACATCCCTTTATTTTCTCCCATTTCTTCTCTCTAGGAAAAAGCAAAGAACAGAAATAGTCAGTGACTTTGGAACAGAGTTTAGGAAATACGAAGGAATTTAATTACTATCAAAGAAGCAGGTGTAATGGCAAAACCCAGTAGTAGTAGGCTGGAAAATCCAGCAAGTTAAAGATAAAATGTATTCTTTACGTGAATAGCTGTTGCTAGTTTCTGTAGCAAAGGAGAAAAGTACTCAAGGCAAGGATGCCTTAGTCACTCTCACAAAAATGAAGATTTTACCTTTTTTTTCTGTAAGTGAATGGAATGCTACAGGGAGGAGCATGATGGAAAAGCCTTAGAGTGTACAGCAATAAAAAGAAATGGCTCTACGAATGAACTCTGTGGCACTGGGAGGCAAATACAGCGATTACTAAGTCTAAGGGATGACAAATACAAAATGTCAGCATATGTGCAGACATTCTTGAAAGAAAAGGTCATGAAAAATGACAAATAAAAGACACGTGTTTGCTGTGAAAAGATATTCTAAGTCAAAGCAAAAACCTTTATTTAAAGACACTTGCACAAGAAGAGTAGGTTATCTATAATATCTAGAGCATATGTTCTAATCCACTCACTATAGTACCAGTTAATAGAAGCTATGGAGATATAAAATATTAAGTGTAAACTTACATCCTTTTAAAAAACACCCAAGCATGAAGAAACCTCTTTGTATAGAATAAAGATTTTATTTTAATGAAAACAAATAATTAACAAAGAAAGAAATCTATAAGGCCACTTTCCTTAACAATACCTTCAGAAGTGCTGGAAGCTCTTGAACTTTTTTATGCCAGTAACCTTCCTCTCTTTGATTTTGTTTTTGGTTTTCCAAACATTAGGTTTCTTCTCCTGCTTGACTAACACATGTGTGTAACCTAGCCACATATGATGTCGTTGGAAGTGTTACACCACTAAGATAAGACTAGGTAAGGGACTTTCTGAGCTAAAGGTCTTATCTTTGACTGTATCATAAAATCTGATAACCCTCTGTGGAGAAGTGGTAATAAAACTCATTCATACTGCCATAAATTAATGTGGCCAGTGTTATTTGTTTCTCAGCTACTTAGAATAGGAGCATATTTTGCTTTTGAAATTCTTGGCACTATAAATTGGCATTCAGAGGTCCAGCATCTAAAGGTTCTGGGCTGCCACTCTGCTTGCTCACCTCGCCAAGCTCTGGCACTGAACCCACCTCAATAAAATTCTATGGTTTTGCTTTGGGAAATACAGGACTTCAGACATGCTGTTTCTTGCATTTTTTGTAACAGCAGTAATTAAAAAAAAATTAAATAATTTAAAGAAACGCTACCCAAACAGAGATTATCCAAACTCTAAGATCATTTTTACAAAGAAGATAAAACCCCTTATCTTGAAAGTATATGCTTTTCTGATTAATATGCTGTACCAGGGTCATTCCTGAACCCTGCTAGGAATAGTCCCTGGATCTTTTGAGTGTCTTGCAAATATAGAGGGAAAGAAGGTACCAAGCATGACTGGGACCACCTGAATGCCAGCAACTTGTTCTAATTCATGCACACTGATGTACGTCTAGATATTCTCATTATCCAGTGGCAAAAATTTCACTCTTTGAGCCACTGAGGGGCTGTCATCACCTTCCACCAGCACTAGGAGGTGTTGAACACCTAACTGAAGGACACCATGTGAGCAAGGAAGAAATCACTGTGTAATCAAGGTGTTCCTTAAAAATAAAGTGTCCTAGTCAAATAGTTCCTGAGTAAATATTTAAAGAGACTAAATATTTAAAGACAATCTGTTATTAAGAGAAACATTAATTCAATTTGTTGTTCTACTCTGCTGTCTTGGGGGAGAACTTAATAATCAAATACCCAAATGCTGTTTCATTAAGAAAAATGCATGTTTATACTTGACAAATTTGATTTGATAATTTAATGTTAATGTTGTAGCTTATTGACAGTTTAGTTAATGCCTCTTGCATCTTCTCTGCAACTGTTTGACAACATTGCCTTATGACTTCCCTGAGCTGTCAAACACACTGAATCTGGATCTTCGCATGAGTACGCGTGAACGGTTCAGTAGCTTCTGTGCAAAGGAAAGCCAGAAGGATGAAACACAGAAACAGAGTTAGAGGCACAGATAACCAAACTCAATTACTCCACATAGTTTTCACTCTGTTGACTCTGGTAATTTTAATTGTTTTCAATCACAAACAAGACAAAGGTCAACATGAACGTGAATCATACTGTGTCATGTGGTTCTTGCAGACTTACAAACAGGTTTGTCAGCATTTCTAGCAAACAGCAGCTGCAGGATGATACCAAATGTTTTATGTCTAAAGCTCATTAGTTGTTTCTTTGCTTTACAAAAATAGAAATCTGTGCAAGCTTGGAAAGAGGAGGCTCTGAACTTAAACTGTACATCACACTCAGCTCTCTTCTTTTGAAATGTCTCCTCAGGTAAGGCCACTAACATACTGATCCATTTAAATTACAGAATAAGGTTAGTTACAAAGAAAATGGATCTATTCCTCATAGCAAGAATCAGTCTGCCTGGTGGTTTATTTGTAAATAGAATGCAGCAAGAGGGAATGAGGGAAGACACACAGATGTATGTATGTTAGGAGCAAAGATTTCTTCACTTTCAAAGCACTCAACAACTTATAACTATAATGAAAGTTTTATACTCATAAATCCAATTTTCAAGAAATAATCAAATGAGTGAATGAGATAGATCAAAAAAAGAGAGATCAGATACGCTGTCTAAGATTAAATTCCTGTTAGGAACTGCTTAGAAGGATATCTCCCTGTTTCTTTAACTTTCGGTGCTTACTGATTACAGAAATAATTGTTTTAGTTGTTGACACATACAAGGGCTTGTCACACCTCACAATTTATAACCACTAGATTTTTTCCCTTTGGCATTGTTTGTACACAGTGTAGCCAGAATGACTAAAAGCTAATGTATGCTCTTCTAAAAGTTTTATTTGGGTTACAAATATATCTTAGGCCTGATTTGCTCAAAATCTATATGCACAAATAGATCAATGACACAGGATCCTAAATGATGAAACACCAGAAACTCTGCCAAGAGGGCAAGGGAGTGTTCACTCTCTGGCTTGCTCAGGATAGAAGCAGGATGGTCTGGAGGCAGGAATTAAATGGGCATTGTCCAGCAGGAATGGAAACAGCCAAGCTGGCCACTCTATGTCCTTCGAAGATCCTGAAAAAGATTGCAAGTAAAAAGATTGGCCAACTCTAAGCTGGTGATGACCCACTTCAGACAGGAAAGAGAATTCTTTCTTGTAGCCACACAGACTTTCAAAGCTGGAAAAACGGGGGAAGATTGCCCCTTTCCCCTGCCACAGCCAAAACATCAAGAATAATGACAGTGTACATCAGGGCCCAGGTTTTGCCAAGATACCTTCAGTGATGTGGTGAAAACCACAGCAAATCACAGAACACAGAAAACCACATGCAAAATTTAAAGAATAGCAATTCCTGTGCCAACTTTCATGGACACCAGAAGGAAATATCAGGAAGTATTAAATTGTCTGTGCACACTTTAGCAATGATTGATTTGATACCATCTGAGTGTTGCATCTATGAAAAGTCCCCTCAGAATGAGGGTAGGAAGTGAGTGCAATATACACTGTTATATTTTCAGTGTGTGATATCTGAGCAGTGTCCATCACCTCTGCCTCAGATCCCATAAACTTTAATGCTATTACTCTCTAGGGATGCTGTGAGGACATGTAATGATGCTGCTCTTATTTATTAGTGCAGAAAGTGATGTATTGGAAGGCTAAGGTCTACATAATAAGATACTTAATCCAAATTAGTTCCATTTAAAACAAACTCAATCAGTAGGATACAGGCATCTTTATAGAATCAAAGATTTTGTTGAAACAATTTATCTACTGGTACCAAAAGAGCTAATGGGATCAGGAGAACTGAACACTATTGCATGACCTACTTACAGTTCTAGTCTGGTTGGTGGTTATTTCCTGTATCTCAGTATTTAATCTACTTGTAAGGAAATCTGTATTTAGTGTCAGAAATGGAGATGAAGTTATTTACTAACTGTAAAATCAGTACACCAGCTAGCCTGAGAGAATTTATGCAAAACTATTATTAACCTAGGTATGTAACTACATCTTTTGTGTTAGTTTCTGGCATAGGTGTCCTAGCATGTGCTTGTGTTACTTTACCTTTCTCCATTTCAAAACCTATGAACTGGGATGAAACTAACTTTGCGTTTGAATGAATCTTTAGTGCAGAAGTGTAGTTCAGTAATACAGAGAAACTTTTTTTTTTCCTTTGATATATGCAAAGCCTGCTGTTAATCTGCTTGTCCTTGTGATACAAGGAACTCCATGAAGGTTTATTTGTGGTTGACTGCTGTGAAAAAATGTTCATACAGATGAATGGGAACACTTCACAGAAAATTTTGTCCTGGGTACACCTAAATAGCTTTCTTCTGTTTGGCTGAAATCTTAATGCGTACTTCATTGTAAGAAATTGGCTACTAGGACAACATCAGCTTTCAGTGTAATGAAAGACTATTTTTTTAATTGGAGAGCAACACCATTTTCTTTCCTCATCCATAAATTCTCAGATTAATTCAGTCTGCATCATGCATCTCCAGACTACTCTGTAGTTCAGCCCTGAGGCCTTTGCCAGATCATTGAAAAGATAGAAACCATCTGTAAAATCGGTATCTCTGTGCAAACTTCCTTAAGACTGGAGCCATTCAGATCTGAGGCTTTGATTTGCATTACACACTACGGAGTATTGACATTTGGCTGTGTCAAAAAACACAAGTTAAGCCAGCCCATATCATTCCTCTCCACCTGTTTGTACAAAGCTGCCAAGCAGAAAAATTAAATGCTTATATTATTAAATAAGAAAGCCAGTTAAAACTCCTGGGCTGTTGAATTCTGCAGTTAGTTTTTATTTAATTGGTTCTATAAAAATGGTTTCTGGAATCTCTTATCAAAGCTGTGCTTCTTCAAGGATATTGAGAAAACCCCCCCAAATCTGGCTTTTCATTTGGGATACAGACTCACAGAACAATAGAGGCTGGAAGACATGGCTGGAGCTCATCTAGTCCTGTCACTGCAGCTCTGTGGTGGGGTCATGCCTAATGCAGATAAGGGTCTCCTGTACAGCCCTAACAGTGGTATCACTTGGACCAAAAGCTTGGAGACAGGGATTTGGTACCATCACTGCACAGCCCTTGAAGGCTAATTCAGAGTCCACTATGTTCTGCTATGTCTGAAACTCTGGGGCAGGCTGTGCCTCTACTGCTTGTTGAATTTCAGGCCATTACATCTATTTTACAGCACCAAAAAGAGCAGCACACAGGAGCATAATGGGATGGCAGTTGGAAATATAAAGGAGAGTAGGAGGGCAATGACTCTGGCTTTGAACAGAGGAAACCAATTACAGTCAGCAGATGGGGAAACATCTCTGTCAATCTCTGGCAGCTTGGGTGACATTGACCTCCCCCTCCCCCGCCCTATCACATCAGGGAAAACAAGTTTAACAGTTGATGGTTAAGCAGGCAACAGAAGTGATCAAACACCTCCCAGTATGTTCCAAACAGTAGGCACAGCTGTATGTGTATCGCTAGACTGCTTCCTTTGCAGAGAAAATCAAATGGCACTTGTTCAGTTCCAACTGGGCTGATATTTCACATCTCACTTTCGACTCTTTTTGATCTTCAATCTGTTGACTGTATTTTCCTCCAAAATAATGAGGAAACCTGCTGAGGAGTCACAAAACATATGACAGCTGGGGGAGACAACAACACAGCCCCAGGCTCACTGTAATGGCAATCTAATGGGACCGCGAGGGACATGTACTTTAAGTGTTTGGGGGACCCCTTAGAGTGTAAATTCTTATTTCCCTTGGAGAAACTGCACTATATAACATTAAGAGAATTACAAGGACTTACTGCTATGCTTCCTCAGTCATTATTTCATAGATGTTCATGCACCAAGCATCAAATCACGGGCTTTGAGAAAGAGAAGAAGAATCTGGCACAGTTTGTCATTTGAAAAAACCCTTTTCTGAAATGCAGAAAGCAAATCCTTGTTACTGCTTTCTAAGAGTGGGTCCTTTTCCTTCAGTTGGCTTGAGTCTTTTTTTAAAATATCGCTTCTGTTAGATTATCCCCATTCAAACACCTTTTCTTCCTCCTTAGAGGTTAAGCTGCATAGAGCCGGTAACATATTACAGTTTGTCTCAGAAATGTTAAACTCAGTGGCTCAGTTCTCAAGATTAGGTGGCACAAGGCCAGTGTAAATTCATTCCTGCAGTGGATTCGTCTTTGGCTTAAAAAGTAACAAATCCTGCTAAAAAAAATATCACAAGGAGCGGTGTAACATTTGGAAGCAGGAGAGCCTGTGAAGAGACAGCACTGCCCTCTGTATGACATTCATATACCACAGTGGAAATATGTTATATGCTGAAACTAATTTTCTTTGAGGGATTAGAGAGAGAAAGAAATGGGTGGAGAAATTGGAAGGAATTAGATTATGTTTTTGTAATAAGAAGAGAATCTTGGAAATAATTGATCTCTCAGTGAAAGGGAGAATACACAGGGTCAAAGGTGAGGGAAAAAGCTCTTGCAAAGGAGCACATCTCAGGAGTTACTGGGAGTATTTTGCATGACATCCTAAGTGGGATGAAAACATTTCCTAGACCTGAAATAAAAAACTTAGCCCAAGCCCAGAAAAGAAACCAGCTGTTTCCAGTATTCCCCCATCCTACTCCTCACTGGCACTGGTATCTTGAAATCTGTCTAGTCCTGCCCTTTTCTATCAGACAAGCAAATCCTGGAGCCAAGCAGAATTTGGGTCTTACTTTTCTCTACAAGAACTTGACTGATTTTTTGTTCTTCTCTTTCCATCCACTTTCTAGATATAATTTCAGAGCTATTTATCTATTCAGGATTAGCTCTCTGTCTTCTGTCTATAAATCAATATTGATCTCCATCTTATTCTTTTAATTTATGCTTGTTTACTGAGCAATATATTCAGAGAAGTTTAACCAAAGACTGCTGCTGCATGGCAAATGAAGCTGGGAGGCAGTGGTGGGAAGGGTTGGAAGCAAACTGGAGGACACTGCCTTTTTTTATTCCTTTATTACATTTTATATATCTCATTTGCTATAAAAGACAGCATTTAAGACAATCTTAGGGAAAAGGAAAGAAAGGGTCAGAAAAAGACAAATACCATCCCTAACTATCTGAATGGCCAGAGCATACATAGGAGAATACATTTATTTGCCCCGGCCAGCTTAGCTACACACTGCTTCCAGCAGTCCTTTTCCTTCTGGATGCACAGCTTTGATGCTTGTAGAGGAGCGCCTGGAGAAAAAGTTGCTTATGTCAGGAGAGTAGAGGAGGGAAATAAGAGGAGGGAGGGAAGAGAACCTAGACTCATCTGAACTCTGAAGCTGCTTCAGTCTCTGCTCCCAGCTCACTGGTTCCTGATTTTCTGCCCCTTAAAGGACTTTTGTTCCTTTTGGTTGTCACCCATCCAGCAATTGCCTTTATATTCCTAGCTGCCAGCCATGGCCTCAGCATCCCATATGACCCTGTTGCCTGCACATCTTGAAAAGCAGGAAACTCTTCCTGGGTGGCTCCTACCTTCCTACTTTCACCCTAAATCCCAAACACCCTAGTCCCCAACTCAGAGACTACTGACAGCCTCAGCTGATGCCCCATCCTTGGCCTGGTGTCAGGTGAGTGCTGGATACAGGTGAAAAGTCCAAGTTGCATTACATGCAACTTGCATTACATCCATGGTCATGGATGGACACCAGATATTGAAATATCTGAGAAAGGCTAAGTCTCAGCTTAATAAATTCCATTTTAAGGAGACTTGTGCTTGTGAAACATGAACTCTGAGTGGGTTTCACCAGTAAAACATCTTTCACTGGGCTGTGTCCCAGAAGGCCTGGCCAGCCAGCTGCAAAATCTCTCATTGAAGTAAAAAGATTTCCTGCTGAGGATCAGTATTAAATGCCAATCTATTAAATTAATTTGGCCCAGGCTGAGATGTGGAGGAGCAGCACGTGGAGAAATAGTTTTTTTCTTCTGGCAGAGGAGGGAAATTCTGAGAGCAGAAAAAGGACTTTAGGCTGAGTCTCAGGGTCTTGGGGCCAGAGTCGTGGGGGGTGGTTTGCTAATTTGCATAATAAGATTCAAGGGAATTTACAGAAACTGAGTTCGTGTCACAATCTGAGATGTAGTAAAGTGCAACGGGTATAGGTCGACAGATCACAGTCCTCCTGGGTATGTGTTTTAGTACTGTCCATGCATTTTAATACTCTACTCAGGGCACTGATGAACGGGACATGTGGGCTCAGCATTCTGATATGGTCACCACAGTTCTGGGAGAAGTAAAAGTGGAATCTTAAGCAGCACAGCTGACATTATGCTTCCACTGTATTCCTCATTTGCATAGGCACTGCTAGAATGCTTAGTCCAAATTTGGTGTTACAGATCAAACACTACATAGATTAATTGGAGAGCTCAGAGCAATAAGCAACGTGCAGAATCAGCTCCTGGAGACAAAGAGTGAAAGAACTCAATGTATTTAGCTCACAGAGATAAACAGTGACTTGGTTACAGTCTGTAAGTACAAGAGTAAAGAACAGAAATGTGGTAATAAGGTCCTTGAAGTCTAGCAGACAAATGAATAACAAAGTCCTGAGTGGGAGAGGAATCCAGATAAATTCATGAACCTTCAGAAACAAAGCTGAAATTTTAGTACAGAAGATAATTAACAGTTAAACAAAGTTTTGTATTTTGCAATGGGTCCTCTATCATTGGAAAGTTTTAGTCATTGACAGACATTTTCTAATAATGGCTTCAGCGCAAGCAGGAATTAATTCAGCCCCAGCTTCTGTTAGAGATGAGGTCATGAAGGGACGTTGATCCATTTTAACACCAGGATTAATGAACATATATTCATCCCATAGACTCTGGGATGTACAGTTTTAACATCTGGGCGTAAAAGACCAAGATTCTCACTGATTCTACCCTAAAACTCCCCGACAGCTCAGGGAGATGTTCGCTAGAGGAGCTTGAGCCATATTATCAGGTGATTTTAGGAACGATAAAACATTACTCAGAAAACCAAATTTTCCTCAAAACCTCCGGAGGAGAAAAGATGGTGAGAGCTATTTAAGGCTCTTCTGCTGCCACATGTCACACATTGTGACGCACTCTGTCAGTGTGGTTACACAACACCACCACCTCCTCAGACACAGCCGCCTTTCCATGGAGGGCCTGTGTCCCTCCTGCCACCCCCTGGCCCCCCAACCATGCCAAAAGCAAAGGAATAAAACTGCTGATATCTGTCAAGCCCATCTATTGTGAAGCAATGATGCTTTCTTCTCTTCCTACAGACTTCTTACCTCTCTTTGGCACATAAAACCCTTACTGTGATCAAAATACAATTGCTCTTTTATTTGTATTAATTATTTACTGATATTTGATTTGGAGTTCTGTAGAAGTAGTAGAGGATGCTGGCGTTGCCTATGAGAGAATCTATCTAGCAATCATTCCACCTACTGGCACTGGAGCATGAAGCTATAGAGAGAAGGCAGAGAAGCTGCACATCCAGTTTTGCATACAGCCCTTCTGCAGCTTCACACTCGTGAGCAGTCCAGGTGAATCACTGTAGCAGTAGCAAAGTTGGAGGGCCCCAAAATGCTGTTTTGCAGCAGTATTTTGGTCAACATGAAAAACCATCAAAAAATTAAATTATGACTATGATAGCTAGCAGAGACTAGATAGAAAAACATGTAACTAATTTAACAGGAATATTTTGGCTGGTTTTTGACTGAATGAAGAGCACTAAGCTTAAAATATGTACTGCTGTGGCTATGATTTCTTTTTAAAAATGTTTCCAGGCTTTAGAGATAAGCATGTGTTTACATAATAAGCTATTTGCATGAATATTTATATATATATATATATATATATATATATATATATATATATATATATATGCAACAAATAAGGCTACATAAGGCTACCAGGAATTTCAAGTGATGGTTGCCCAATGCTCTCCAGAATAGGACTATACCTTGAAGCATTTATGGTTGTGTCACATTTTTTTTTCCTTTAAACTATAATATTATAGTGTGGGTGTCTGATTTTGAATGAATTTCTAGTGGGAGGGAAAAACAAAGATCAACTATTTTTGACCTTGAGACTAAAGGAAAATATTGTGTTCTACCATTTTTAATGTACACGTTCAAGCATTTACTTAAGCAACTCAGAAAACTCTGTGGCTCTTTGATGAGGGAGCCAACTCAGGAGGAAAGGAGCTGTCCCTTGGGTAAACTCTGCCTAAATAGAAATTAAAAGTCCTTCAAAATGTGTGTGTTCAACGCACAATGAGGATTCCAGCTAAACACCCCCACCATTCTGTCACACTGAGAATAAACCAGCTTGAGACTCTTAGGCAAAGGGATGTGCCTGCATCCCTTGCTCTTTGTCTGTCATGCATGGCTGTGGCCTGAGCCATGGGAATACAGAATTCATGGGAATATGAGGAACTGAAAGCAGCTGTCTCTGCTTTCATGTCCAGCCACTATAAAGATAAACAACATGGCTTGACGCATGTTGACGCATTTATATGAAGGGAAATTAAATGAACATTAAATCTAAGTTTATAGGTGACTGGATCAAAGGCATCTTGAATTCAGGATGACTTTAACATTGAGGACTAAGTTAAAGTTTCATAAGTGACATTAGTGGTAATGCTGAGTTGGCAAATTTACCATTCTCTGGAGGAAGAAAAAACACTGAACTTCACAAGTTTATTTGTAACAGAAAAGTCAAAGACTGTAAAACATCTTATCTTAAATTTTTTATTTAAATTTTTAATCTTCTCTATGAACAAACCAAGGGGAGAGGAATACTTTACAATTATTTGGATAATTCAATTCCATGAATGTCTTCCAAGGCAAGCTGTGTTTTCTTTCTGAAACAGCTTCACATAAAAATATCTCCTCCTTTACAAAATACAAGTACAGCAAGCTTTTCCAGAAACAAAGATCAAATGTGGTACTCAGATCTATGCCCTCTGGGATTAATCATGTTTTCAGAAGCTGCTAAGAGCTTTCCACCCTTCTAAGCTGGCAGGAATCCAAAGCACACAGGAACCTGCAGCAAGTTCCCAGTGCAAAACTGCCCAGGGCTGCTTCTGCTAGGATGTCTTAGAGAAGTACACTGATACTTTGCTTCAAATTCTCTAATCTCTTAACTTCGCAGAAGCACAGAATGGTTGAGACTGGAACTTTGGACTTTTCATTTGGTCCAAACCCCTCCTGCTCGAGCAGTGTCACCTAGAGCCAGCTGTCCAAGATCATGTACAGATGGCATTTTGTTGTCTCTAGCAGTGGAGATTTCACAATCTCATTGCTGACTGTGGCAGCACTCAGGCACTCTCACAGTTAGAAAGTGTTTCCTGAGGCAATCTCCTGTATTTCAGTTCATGTCCACTATCCCTAGTACTGTCCCTGATGAAAAGCACCTGGCTCCTCTTTGCATCCTTCCTTCAGGTATTTATGTTGTCTGGAAAGAACTTTGAAATCCTTCTCTTCTTTGGGCTAAACAGTCCCAGATCTCTCAGCTTTCCCTCATGTGTGAGATCGTTGAGTCTCTTCAGCATCTACATAGCTGTACATTGGACTTTCTCCAGTATGTCCATGTCTGTCTTGTAGTGAAGAGCCCAGAACTGGAAAGAGTGCTCCAGGTGTGGCCTCACCAGTGATGAGTAGATGGGAAGTTTATTATTGCCACTTGCTCGCAATAATTTCTCTAATCGAAGATACTCTTAGACTTCTGTCCTACAAGGGTGCATTGCTTGCTTATATTCAACCTGGTGCTCATCAGAACTCCTAGGCCATTTTCTTCTAAGTTGCTTTCCAGCTGATTGTCTTCCAGCATGGGGTGGTTCCTCCTCAGATGCAGGACTTTGCATTTTTCCCTGATGAATTTAATGAGGTTTTTATTGGCTCACTTCTCCAGCCTGTCAAGATTCCTCTGGATGGTGGGACAACCTGCTGACATATCAGCCATTATGCCCAGTTTTGTGGCATCGACAAATTTTCTGAGGGCAACCTGTCACATCATCTAGGTCAGTGATGATGTTAATATGATTGAACTTTGTATTGACCCCTGGGATACATCAGTAATTCCTGGCCCCAAGTTAGAATTTGCAATTCCCTCTAAGCCTGGTCATTCAGTCAGTTTTCAGCTCGCTGTTGTTCATCCAGCCCACACATCAGCAGCTTGTCTACAAGGATCTTATGGGAAACAGGGTTAAATGCTTTATTGACATCCAGGTATACTATATCCACTGCTTTACATTCATCCACCATGCCAGCCACTGTTTCGTGGAAGTTTATTAATCTGGTCAAGAACTTACCCTTGGCAAAGCCATGCTGACTACTGCTGCTGATTTTTCTGTCCTTAATATGCCTGGAAGTGCTTTCCAAAATTAGCTGCTCCATTCTCTGCCAAGGGACTGAGGTGAGCCTGTCTGGCCTGGTCCTTGGTTTCTCCTTCTCAGCCTTTTTGAAGATAGAGATGACATTTTCTTTCCTCCAGTCTTCAGAAACTTGTCTTGGTCACCATAATTGATTATGGATTATTGCCTTGCAACAGACTCTGGCAACCCCCTACTGTTTATGAGTGCATCCTATCAGGGCCCATGGATTTATGCATATACAACTTGTTTAAATATTCCCTGAATGAATCCTTTTCCACCAAGGGTAAAACTTTCTTCCAACAGCCTTTCTCCCTGGTCTGTGGAACCTGGGATTCCTGAAGGCCAGTCTTGCTAGTAATGACTAAAGCAAGGAAAGCATTCAGTGCTTCAGCCTTGTTCTATACCCTGCATAATCAAGTCCCCCATCTCATTGAATAATGGGCCCGCATTTTCTCTAGTCTTCCTTTTGTCACCTGCTTATAGAAACCCTTCTTGTCTTTTACATCCCTGGCCAATTTTAATTCATTTAACTTTCTTAACTTCATCATAAATAACCTTACAGAATGATGGAAACTCTGTTTTTTTGGCATTCTGGTATGATTCTCAGGAGCACCATGACCTGGCAATAGATATTGTGAAAGCAGTTCTAAATATGAATGTCCCATTCTCATGCAAGAAATGTGAGCTTTTAACAGAGAAGGTCATGTCCATACATATTTCACAACATTATTCGAAAACTTTCTATATGGAAATGACGTTTTCTAGCATTTCAAAGGATTTAGGACAATAGGTATTTCTATCCCTTTTAGCAACACATCCTGTTTAAATTTTGGAAAAAGTAGTCTCTCCAACATTCTTTACATGGTGGAGGTGATGAATGGCCATACAAGCCAACTTAGCAAGTGGGGCTTCTGCCCTTGTTTCTTTTTTTTTTTTTTTTTTTTTTTCTTTCCAAGAGAAAGCAAAATCAAGCTACAGGGATATGCTGCGAGCATGGTGTCACTCACACCATTCTGGCCATGGTTAGCACACAGAGGGTAAGGAAGTCCGGGCAAATCGTATATGCTGACTCACTAATGAATTACATTGAGGTTTGTTTTGGCATTGATGATATTTGCAAAACCAGACCAATAGTTTCGTATTTATTGGTGGCTAAAAGCACCCTTTACATATTATCAGCAGATAAATGGAAAACTGAGCCAAATATTTAAGGTAAGTTTTGTTTTGGAAAGCCAAGTAATTTGGCACTTAAAAATTCTACATCTTTGTCTACTGCAGGCTGTACATCAGCCTGTAGACTAAAGTATTCATAGATAGATGTGTTTGACATAGGAAATTTGTTCTGACATTCTTTGAAAATTATTCAGTTCAGTAAACAGGTTCAGCTCAGCTGAAAAAGAGTCGAATCAAGCAAGATTTCCAAAATATTCTTGGTGTGCTTCTGACCATCTCTAATCCTGCTTGCCTTCCCAGAACAATTTCTTTCTTCACTCTTCTCTGAAACAGTGATTTTATTGATTTAGGGATTTGTTCAGCCAGCCCTGTACATGTTATTAGAGTGAGCAAGCAGGCTGGGATCTCTGGGACTCTGGAACCAATAAAAAGCAAGATTTAGTTGATAAAGGGAAAGAAATTAAGTGGGAGATTCTTGGAGAGCATGTATCAGTGACACACCTCTAGTAACATTTAGCTTTTCTGAGTCCATTTTCTTATGCTTGACATCCTCAAGTCACTTGAAGGAATTGGAGTAGGAAGGGAAAGAGATGGGGTGTGTGTGTCTGTGATTGTATTAACCTTGTAAGTGTACACCTCCCTGATTTGATTCTCTTTTCAAGATTTTTACTTGATGGAAGTCCATGGAAATTTACTTCTGCAATAAAGCCAGCTGCACTCAGGACAGAAAAATTACTGTGGGGGAAAATTAGAACTCAAGGAGAAGATACTCTAGATTGCCCTTAAGAATGTAACAGCTGGGAATGCTGAGGTCCTGATTGCCATACTATTGCATAAGCTAAAATAAATGAAGTGTCCAACCAGTTAAGAAGCAATTAAGAAGCAATGTTTAAATTGCCTGTGGTTAGAAGCACAAACCATTAAGGGGAATTCCATTTTTAAATAGTTCCTAAATGTTTGTTTCAGTCCTTCTGCCAATTAAAGCAGATAGAAGCACGCACTTCTCTCTTGTTAGAGTAAGGTGTGAGTTGTCCATCTAGTTTAGCTCCATTGGGGTTTAGGGGGTCATGGCCACTCTTTCTTTTGAAATGAAGGGAAAGGACCCATAGCTGTGTTTGTCACTGAGGGTCAGGGGAGTCTGGCATCTCGCATGATACCTTCACAACCGTGAAGTAAAAGAAGGGAGAAACTAAAAGTGTCAGTGTGAGGGCAAGCAGAAGGGTCGAGAGGACTGCTAAATGCAGCAACACGTTCTGGCTGAACATCTCAGCAGGGGAAAAGGCAGCCTTCAAACCCTCCCTTAGTGTTGCAAAGGCTGAAAATTACTGCAAATAGCCAAAGTGCAACTTTTCCAAGAACCACAGACTGTCTCCCTTTTTGGGAATATTCACACTGTCAGGCATTGCAAACTACAAGAATGCCTTGTGGATCTCTGCAGATAATATAAAAAATATAGAAAAACTCACCACATTTAAAAAATAAGAGTGGCTACACAAACTCACTCAGTGGAAAAGTCTCATTATGTTCACATAAGATTTGCACTGCATAAAACTGCCCATGATTATGTAACTCGAGAAAAAGACAAGAATTAAATTCCCTTATTGGCGAGTGTTGACCTTTTAAAATTATTTTCTTAATAGTTTCAATTTTCCTTGAGTTTTCAAGGAAAAATGTAATATTTTTTAAAAATACTTCAACTGTATTGAGAGCACAGTTAAACTGCTCGAGTGTAGCCATTTTTATTAGCTGGTGATCCCATACACCTGTGTTAGCAAGAGGGCAGAAAACCCTGCTCTAGAAGGCATCCCCCATGGACACAGCTCCTGCTGCAAATTGCCTCATGAAGGAGCTTCTCTCTCCATTAACTCTAAGGAAAGCTGAGAAACACAGGCTGGCTGTTCAGGTGAGTGGTTTCTAATTTTGTGGGTATGGAGAAGAGTGCAAATGCTAAGAGAATATGAGAGAAGAATAGAGTTTTCCCTCTCAAGGAAGAGTAAATGTGAGAGTTTCCTTTGGTTTTTTTCCTACTCTCCCACAGGCTGACAAGCAAAATAGGAAATCTTGCTAACAGCAGTGATACAACAAAGTATATAGTCTTGACTTTAACTAAAAGACTGTCTACTTTAAAGGAGTGCTTGAATAATTAAGAACATATTTCAGGGTTTGCTGAGTCATGGCCTGCGTTAATCATGAACTATGAAACCATTAGAGGGTTATATTTGGAAGTGAGATCTTGATAGAGTTTAGCTCTTCCGCCTGTATTTCTTCTACAGCACTGCTTTGATGCACCTGTTTAATACCATGAGGTATGTTACATCTGCATAAGTACCTACAGTGGGATGTGATTATCAGGCTCCCCAGATTCGTTTTCCCACTCAGTGTGCAAGTTTCTCCTGCTTTTCATCAACTATATCTAAAATTACAACTCTTAAGATTTCACTCTTAAGTAATAAAGGCAAGTGCTTTTATAAGGGTACTCAGAAATAATATTTACTCTATGGTGTTAATTCTCCAGCTTCTTTGGGAGCTGCGTTTTTCCCAACCCAGAGAAAAAATTATTTACTTAAAACCTGAAGAACAGCTAGGTAGGGCTCTTCCTTCAAATTACAGTGATTCACCCTCAGAGAATTTATATAAATTTTTGGAATTAAATCTTAAAAGTCCTACTCTGGAGAATCCATTTTGTTCACATAGAACACACAATTACATTAAAAAAAGATTTAAAACCACACCAAATCACTCTCAAAGCATAAAAAAATTCGCAATAAATGGGAAAAGTTTACTCCATTCTAAAGGACAAATCTTTGGCTTTTGCAAATGGCTATAACATACAAGTTTCCAGAATGCAAAAGTTTATTCTAGCCAACGAACTGTTTTCAAAATCTGACTTTCCTGAGCCATACATTTAATTTTAATATATTTTGAATAAGTAGTTAATTACCCTGTTTCAAGCTCCAGCTTAAAGGATTGCTGGAAAACCTGCGAAAAGGAATTGCCAATTGTTGGGCTAGGTTGGTCAATATTAAATTAATGTAATGTTTCATGGCACATTAAGTAAAGCATGCATAAAAGCAATAGAGGAGGTTTTATATAGGAGCAAGGGAAATCTGTTCTGGAAATAATGCCATTCAGGAAGTACAAATATCTTCACCATTCATCTTCAGTCAATGAATCACTTTCAAAGGTCATAAGCCTTCTACATGGTTTGAGTGTTCTCCTCAGCCTCATTTTGCTCATTATTTTTGTTCTTCTCTTTACCACCTCTAGTTGTTTTATTTCTAGAAGGATCTCCTTTTTGTTCCTTATACCTTCCTTTGATCTATAAATGTATGTTCCTAGATAACTACACTTTCTTCTTCCTTTTCTTGGTGTCAATACATTGTGTATGTAGAAATGGAGGTGAGGTTTTTATTCTGCCAAAGAATAACTCCTATTCCTAGACATAACTAATTAATCAATTAATCTATTCAGTATGATTATTGGTATCATATTTAATCAAATATAAGCTGATTACTTGCAAGTCTTACTTTTATTCCTTCATTATTAGCTTGCCAGTCCAATCTAATATTTCATGGGGAAAAGCAATTTATTTCTGCTTGGCCATCTTTCTGCTGTGATCACCTGGAACATGTGAACACAACAAGTGTGCTCCTAGAGGAATGAAATTTTGTCGAGTTCTCTGTAGTCTGCTTTAAGAGACCAAATCTTTATTTAATCAGCATCTTTATCACTCTTCGCAGAGGAAAAATATCCAAACTGACTTTTGAGAACTGTTTTTACAGGTATCAAAGGTCATCTCTACCAAAGTCATAACCTCACATGATGTTTGCAGGATTGTAAAATCACTAGGGACCCTTTCTCAGTGTAATCCTCCTTCTGTGTTCTGTGGTTTCTGAGTTCATGAAGCAATTAAAAGATATTATGGTTGATGAGTTCTGTTTTCATTAAAATCTCTGTCATTAGGTCCCATAATTTTAGGGGAATTTTTTTTCTCTGACTTTACTCTGATCAAAAGTGAATATTTTATAAAATTTGAAAAAAATCTACTTGGTCTTTCTAGAGTGAGCTCAGAGTATGAAAAATTATTTTCATTCATTAAGTTTTTATGTCTTTCTTTTCCAGGCAACCAAAAAATACCAACCTCAAAGAAACATAAAATCCCCTAGTCAAAAACATGTCAGTCCTTACAGATGACTGTGTTAATTCATTTTCAAAAAAGCCAAACTTTAAATTGGATTATATCTCTTCTATTAAAAAAAATAAGAAAGAAAGAAATAGTTGAGAGACAGTAAATATGTAATAGCATAGTGAAAACAATGCATACCAAGGATGAGGATCCATGCCAAGAGATCTAGAACTCTGCTCAATGACACACAGCTGTTCATCTGTATGTGGTGTGTTATATACATCCAAACATGAATCCTTGCCACATTTAACTGGAAAGCACAATCAATTAATCACAATTTGTAAACTCATTGTGAAGCCTCTATTCAGTAGTGTCAGATCCATTTTACAAGAAGAAGCCAGCCATAGTAATGTAGAAAGAAAAACTACTTGGATTCAGGTATTCTCTCATCAGAAAGGGTTTCATGTGAAGCTGCTGATGCCTTGGAAAAATCTTGTAGCATATAAGTAGTGTTCTGTTATGTATAGCTTCTAAATCATATTCCGGACCTTGTGGTTAGGTGCCAGGTCTCACAAGCAGGAGTAATCATGTCACTGGTAATCTGCCAATTATCTGATCCCGAATTTTTATGGGACTAGCAGGTTTACATTAAACCTCAATTATAGTTTCAACTGACTGTATGTGGAGATGGATGAATGAGAAGGATGGAGAAATTGCAGGCTCACCATGCCTGATCTCAGTTCAATATTCAGTTGTATATTCAAAAGAAGGAATGTCACTTGTGCCAGCTGGTATATGAATTCAGAATAATAATGATTTTTTTATGTTTGTTTTCAAGGGAAAGATCAGTTTCTGTTGTTTCTACTTAAAGCCAGACAATCCTAGTAAAGCCTAGAGAGGCTTGTGGAGCTCTCTGATGTCTATTATTTTTTTGGGCTCTACATTTGGTAAATGACAAACCCCCCCTCCTGATCTTTCCCAATAACTTGCAGGTCACCTTGGTATAGACGTCCCTCAGATACCTCCATGTTTGTAGCTACCCAGCAATAATGCATCCTGCATTTAATCACAGTGAGAATCCCACAAAGATGTAGACATAAAGCATGAATGTTCTCATGAGAATCAGGGCCATACAGAAGGACATATTTTTAAAGAGGGACTGAGACCTAGTTGTGTCTCAATATCTATAAAGGTTTGGAGATTTTTGGGTTTGTTTGTTTGTTTGTTTTTGTGTTTGTTTGTTTTGTGTTTTTGTAGTTTCCTTTCCTTTATGTCACTGCAGTAAACTGAACTGCATCATGTTGTAATGATACAGGTTTACCTGGAGAATCTCCCATTTCCAGAATGAACCAATTAAAGATAATCTGAATATATTGCAGTAATCTGTTCCTGTTTGTATAGTATTTTGGCTAATGTCAGAGAGTAATAAAGCCTGAAATACAAGGGAGCAAATTAAAAATTCATAAAGCAGCTGTGTATTTCTAAAGTAGAGGGTGGGATTTTGGAATTTCAGTGAATGCTTGCATCCAGTTGTGATTTGGGACCTGATTTCAATTTCATAATTGTAAATCTAATGATGTTAATAACCCTCAAGCCATAGTTCTTTAAATGATGGCTACATTCTGTATGTGATTGGGTAATCTTTAAGGAGTTTATACGCAAAATGGGATAGTTAAAATAACAATACTTACAGTCCTCTCATATAAGGTGATATAGGGGCTTTTTATGATTATACAGAACTGCCATCTGAAACACCAAGCTCCTAAAATAATAACTGGTTTTTGTATCTGTGTGCTGTGAAATTGGTGAATCTATAGCCTTTTGCTTTTCTTAAGGATGCATGATGAGGAATGGTATGTACCTCTTAAGGCTAAGTTGATTACAATAGACGTGAAAGAGTAATTTTCAAAGCTGGTGTAATTATGAACATTAGAAAACTGGAATAAGCAGCCCAAAATATTGAAATAAGAATGCAGTACTTTACAGATTGCCCTGAGATGACCCAACACACAAGTAGAGCCATTATATTTTATCCTCTCAGATGTAACCTTTAGATAAAAAATTATGACCTTGATTTTCTTCTCTTTTGTTTTTCCTCTTGCACATGTAGATGAGAGTTGGAAGGTGTTCTTGTGTGAGAGCTATGGTACTGAACATTAGGTAGTTGTATCTAAAAATATTGTTGAAGAAGTAAAGGTCTTTCAGA
The DNA here is from genome assembly GCF_052056855.1 of Sturnus vulgaris. Lineage (NCBI taxonomy): Eukaryota > Metazoa > Chordata > Aves > Passeriformes > Sturnidae > Sturnus > Sturnus vulgaris. The sequence continues at coordinate 49,601,035 of NC_142245.1, read as the reverse complement.
GAAATTATTAATAGTCTATTTTGATTAAAATGAAGAAATTAATCTCACATCTGTCACATAAAAATTCCTTTGCTGAAGTAAGAGGTACCGTGATTCAGAGAGGCAAAATAACTCCATTATTATTAGACAGTCATTTATATTTAAAAGTAAATAAGATAAAAATAGCAGCGACAGTACATGCTTGTGTCTGCAAAGGCAATTATGTTGTAACATGTGAATATATTATTATGGAAAGAAATATCATGAAAGTAAGAAAATAGTATATTTGTAAAAAACCAGAAATTTTCCGAAGCTCAATTTTAACACTTCTTTTGCTCCAGTGTATTTCCAACAAACATTATTAATCAATGGAAATATTCAGGAATTTAAACTAAAACAAATGGTAAAACATACTCAAAATTAAATGGAAAACTATATAAAAGATATACTAACAACATCCTGTAATTAGACCCATTCCAGATGCAGTATTTTTTGTTTTTTTCCCCATGAAATGCAGGAAAAGGAATTACTTTCCATAGTTTTGCAGAGGCCGGAAGCTATGGGGAAAAAAAATAATGTAATGTGTAATGAATGTAATGAACCAAAATTTTAAAGCTTTTCAGGGTGAGCCTGATCTAGCTGAATATGTCCCTGATCATTGGACTAGAAGCCCAGCAAAAGTTCCTCCCAGCCCAGAGTATTCCATGATTGAATACTATGTTACACTAAAATTAATGGGAATCCTATTTTTTTCCTGTTAATCAGTCTCTGAGTATTTTTCAAGCAGTTGCAAGTTTTAAGGTTTACTTCAGAGAGCTCTTGCATAGTTTAATGTTCTTCTATTGCAAATAATGACACTTATCTCCTGCCAAACTCTCCATAGCAATCTGTTGGCATTTCGTTATATTCTTCTCTGTGCAAAACCTTATTCATTTATTTTGTCTGAGTGCAGCCTAACTTTAATACACATCATGCTGCAGAAAGTTAACTCCTCCAAAAATTATTTCTCTTAAATACGCTTTTTCTGTGTTCTTCCATCTGCTTCCCATATTTATGTCCTATATACATCTAAGCCAACTTGCATACTGCTAGCAATGTCCAAATCTTGGTCCAAAACCAGTGACTTCAAGATACAGCAATTGAAGTCAGCACTGTTCAAAACATTGTGTTTTCACATTATTAACACACCTTTACTTTGGAGGTGACTCATTAAAATTTCAGATAGCAAAACCATTCTGTTACCCAGCTCATATAGCTTGATCAAAATTTTCATAGCTTTTTCTCTACTTTCCCTGATCAACTCTACCTTCTTTTGAATAAATTTTATTTAATTAAATGGAGCTACATGTTATACCAGGTTTTTCTCCTACGTACTTTGTTGCAATTTAAACATCAAAACATATAATAGAAATAAGAATTATACAATTTACATCTGATTTTAAAAGCACTGCCTTGGTCTTAACTTGTAGTTACCTGAGTCTGGAGTAATTTTACTGGGATGATGCATAATTGCTTACTTTGGTGGCTTTCATACCTTGGTTGTCAGAGGGAAGTCTGTGTGCAACACACCTCAGATCTGCTCCTGTATCACTGTGTTCCTAAACAGTACCCAGCATTACTGAGCAATTCGACTCTGTACACCTTTGGCAAACAGAAAGAATTGATTGTAGGTAACAATATTACTTCCTTGACTGCTGTAAGAAACCTAAAACCAAAATCAAATCACATTTTTTTTTTTTTTTTAGGTTCAGAATTATTGCACTTGAATTAGGTTTATTTCAATGAATACTTTCAGTGAAGGGCAAATAATTTTTGTTGAGAGTTATTTACCATTTTGCAAAGGTTTTTCTTGTCAGCTCTATCTGAAAATGCACAGAAATGCTCCCCTAGCCCCTAGCCTTTAGGCATCACAGCCTGCCATGTTAGCGAAGAAAACAAATTGAAGATGTTTTTCACTCAATTTCAGCTTCTAACATCTCTCCATTACAGTTGCATGGATGTTCGATGAACAACAGTGCCTTTTTTTTGTTTCAATGAAAAGTGTCTGTCCATTTTCCAATGCTCATACTCTGAAGTAAATTTCTGATCAAACATGTTAAAATTCCTTTTGGGTAGAAACCAAGCAAGTAATACTCCACCCGAAAGTTGATTTTTTGTTTCTCTGAGTTCAAGAATAATTGAATAAAAAGGAAAATCATCCTGTTTCTTCAATCAAAGATTTAGTTGGCAGTATGATCAAATAACAGGCTCACGTGATAAAGTGAGATTAACTGAGGTATGTGCTCACTAAAAAAAGAGGTAGAATGAAATGTAAGATATTGTCAAAACATAATTGTAACACGGTGTTAAAAGTTGCTAAATCTTTTTTTCAGGGAGTGTTACCCATCCTGTAGACACCAGCACAAAACATTCCAAAAACTGCACTACCTGCCTATTCAACACTTACCTGCAAACACTGGGAAATTCATAAAAGCACAATTCTCCTTTAGTTCTTGTGAAAAATTTAACTAGGCAAAATTAATTTGATAAGTACCAAGAAGTATTTTATTTTCAAACACATATTTGTGTTTGAAATTCCCTTTTAGGGGTTAAAGAGGAGGTGAAAGCTGGGAGGTGATAGCTGAAGAATATATTGACTATAGTGGTGTTTTCATGCTGGTCTTTCCTTTGGAAAATTCATAAATAACCTGGAACAAAGTCTACATCAAAGATTAACAATTTTGGAAAGATTTCAAATTAAAAGAATTCTGCATGAACTTCCATCCAGGGAGCACAAATGTACTCTACTCTCAACATGTAGATTGTACATGCATGTACAGATGCCCTTAGCAGACCCACACTTATGCTGAAGTGTTAAGAACTTTATGGCAAAGTAAACATAAAGTATGGTGTTCAAGATTTTAGGGAAACAGACTCCAATGTTAAAAAGAAAATAAAAAACCAAACCCACACTAAATATCCCAGACCCAACCTTAGTAGATAAGGCTTTCCTGCTTTCAGATGATGATAAAGGATTCTGAACATTTCTAGTCCCACTCGTACTACACTGCCAGGTAGCAGAACCTGAATGGTGACTAATGGAGTATTTCTGCTCTGAATTCAGACTAGATTAGGGCTGGTACATTGTGAGCTTGCTGGATTTAGCTTTTTGTGGCGTCAGAACCTGTGACTGTTTTAACCAGCCTTACTTTGAGTGCTTCCCCACTGACTGTGCAGATTCATGTGTAGAAGAACTTTGTTTGAATCAGTTAAGGCTGACTAAGTATGACATCCATGCAGAGAAAACTCTTAAAAGCAAGAAAATGTCAGGTTATGGAACTCCTCTTAAAGGCACCTCAGTGCCCACACAACACATTTCCACTGACATGAGTAGACTTCACACCTTCCCCCCAGAACTTCCTTCTGCCTCCCAAATATAAGGGATCCCATCCAGCTCATTAATTTCACACTATAGAACCCCCACACTGTAAGCCTGGCTCAACAGTGAGTATTTCATAAAGTTAGTAAGGTCAAAATTATGTGAATGTGTGAGATTTTGAAATAAAGATGAGATGGGGGTGTTCAAATTTTATTTATGCTTCAAAGTTGTAGTTCAGGGCTGTCCAACTGACAACAATTTTTAATTTTTTTTTTAAATAGAATAACATGCAGGATCTATTTCTAATTCTATATTTCAGACTAGCAGCTTGGAGTAAATGTTCTACATTCATGTAAAAGGTGATACAGCAGAACAGTTGGTCCAAAGTTTAAATGAGCATAAGTAGTAACTGAGGATTTATTAGGCTAAGAATATTAATTGAAACATGATGGATAAACACAGTGGGCAATTTTCTAAAAGGATAAAGATACTGCTTGGTTTCTGCTGAGTTACTTTTGAAAATATCTGCTGCATAATGAGAAAAAACATTCAGTGTCATTTGATAAGGCATCCAATCCCTGTCTTTTTTGCACTCTTTTGTAGTATTACTACTTGGTGCTATCTGATATCTGAATATGAAGCAATCCTTTTTAAAAGCACCTGGTCACATATATTCTGACCAGAGTAGGTAGCTCACATTAATTTTGAATGAAAATGAGAAATAAAGTAAGCAGTAATGAAATTTTAATCACTTTAATATTTCTGTTGTTTTGTAGTCAAACTGATTCTTTAGACTCATATTAGCACACCTATTTAGGATCTTCTGCATACAGAGAGTCACCAGGAATAGCTACAGATTTACAAAATCACCCAGAGAGACATTTTGCAAACCACACTCAATAGCTTTGAAGATCTGTTTACTTCTTTTTTTTTTCTGAATTGTGGAGACATCCTTAGTTGATAAAGGCAGAAGGGACAAAGCTGAAGTCCTAGTTAGGACTGTCTTTTAAAGGAATTTGTAATTTTTTTTTTTAGTTGCTTGCTTGCTTTATCACTAACAGTTTGGGGAGTGGTTTCTACATTATGTATCAAATTTCAACATCAGTTGCTGTTGATTGATATTAGTTATAGTTCAGGCATTCTGGGCCAATCGCTACCAAGGTGTATCTGGTAAGATAGAATAGTTGTGAAAGTATCATTCAGGAGGTGTCAACAGCAGTTTCAGGTAACTGTTGTAACGCTTAGTAGTAGGAAAATTTTGAATTCCTGATAAAATGAGAGGTTTTATTTTTCCTTCAGTGATTGGTACCATGCAAATACTACTCAAAAGTGAGTTTTCTTACCAGACTTGATGTGATCTTTATAAGTCTATGGAAGAAATAGCTAAGAAAATTAATGTTAATATCTGGTATTAAACCTTCTTCTGAGAAAGTCCTATGCTGCTATTGACAGTTTTTTAAGGTTTGACTAATATGTTGAGTGAACCTGTTTGCTCACCACAGGTACAACTGGCACAATTACGAGGAGTGCCTGTTTAAACAAGTATACCACACCCTCCATATCAGGGGTAAAGCCCAGCTCCATTGGGGTTAATCCTTCAAATGTTTCATTGATAATGCTCTTTGTTCCAAAGTGCTTAGACTTTCTGTTTTGCTCAGAACAATGTATTGGTGTCACAGTAGGTGAAATATTCACTGGGCTATGCCATCATCCTATTGGTACCCATTAAAATCAATTCAAACTTCTCTTTGTGCCATATTTCATTGTCAGTTGTCTCATCTCGGAAGTTCCTACCCAGATAAAAACTATTCCTGTAGCTGCTGAGACTGCTGTTAAAGTAAGTGTATACCAAGAATGGACAGACAATAATTATTATTACAAAATTAGTTTGTAGGAAGCCATGGTTGATTTTTGATATTACTAGTACAGTGTTAGAGTGCTTAAATCTTAATATTCTACTGGTGGTGTTTACTGATGGTTCTTGAAAATAGTTGTTATTATTTGGAGAGTGTCAGAGAGATAGAAAGATATCAGAGAAGTTGTACTTTTTATCAATTGTGTATCTGGTGTATTGTGCTTATCCTGATTGCACACAGATATGAGCATTCACATAAATGTTTTGTTCACTTATCTGCAATCCAGCAGTGACTTTCTTTTCCCTTCTAGAAATCCAGTTTTATCATGATTCTCATAGTGTCTGGTGTTTCTCTGAAATTTAGTCTCCTGGTATTACCAAATAATATGTGCAATTCTTCTTATTTTAACAAAAAAAGGTATACCTGGTCCTTGAATTTGAAAAAAACCCCCAAAATCTAACCAACCAACCACCCCTCTAAGAATGTCAAAAGCATTCAAGGCTCAAAACATGGACTGTGAATACAAGGAATCAAATTTATCCTCATCTATTTGCAAGGATATAGGGAAAGCTGATGTGTTAGAACTCTGATTATCAGAACACTAAAACACGATTAGCATTAGGGACAAGTGACACATACGCTCGAGTGCTCCAGTTTGGGCCCATAATTTTTGATTTGATCAATCAACATTAGTGTATTCCTTTTGTAAATAGACGCTTACTCTAAAATACAAAGAAAATTAGTGAAGCAAGTAATTCCTACAGTATTCCAGTTTGCTGAAACAGAACTAGTTCAGGGGGTTAGTATCTGTGTTTGAGAAAAGCTGGAGTAACTAGCACACTGAACAGCTGTTTCTGACAACAGGGAAGCCACTTAGGCAATTTATATTTGCAGCGTTGTTTACATGTGGGAATAATACTCCAGAGCCCAGTATGAGAGCTCAGGAAAGCAAACATACACCCAATTTGTAAACTTTTAATATGCTTGTTTTACCGTAAAAATAGACTTGTAATTAGTTCCCAGGAGTTCTAGTACAATAAGATGAAGTCTAATTTCATACAAGATGAACAGAAGATTGTTGCTTCAGCTGAGACTTAGGCAAGCATGCCAAGACCAATAAAATGAATTGGAGTCTTCCTACATGTTTGAATGGCTTTACATCAGAATAAATATGAAATTGAGAGTGACTGACAAGCCTGACACAGATATAGAGCTGTATCACCAGACCAGAGGATTTTTTTTTGTCCTGTCCTCGGTATCTGAGGTTGCTGTGTTCACATAAGCCTACATTTTTTTACCAGCTAAACAAGACAGGATGATTAACTGTTCTGAGAAAGAGAGAAGCAAAGAAAGAAGTCCTAAAATGTAAGAAAGTTCTAGATCAAGAAAAGTGTTGCAGTATAAAATGCCCCTTGATTTCAGTCTCACGGGATCTAGGCTAAAGATCCAGTTCTGTAAAAATTTAATAATGAATTACAGTCATCCCCACATGACTGCTAATATAAACAAAATACCAAAATAAAAGCAGGCTTGCAAAAATACTTCCAAATCACAACACAATGTGGTGAGGCTCTGCACACAAAAATTAAATTTAAATATTTAAAGCAGTTTCAACTCAAAACTGAGTCAAAATCAGAAATTTCAGGCTTTATGAGCATATTTGGTATAAGAAAATAAAATGTCTATGTGGAAGAGATTGAAGCTTTTTCTGCCATAGGTATTAAAGACTGTTACAGTTTTGGGGTTATTTTGTTTAATTTAGACGATCAGCACAGATGTTTCAGAGCTAATTTGTCTTTTTTTGTTGGCAGTATAGGCATGGTCTCATTACATCCTTTTCCCTCTCATCAACAGCTTTAGAGATTCAGATCCAATTTTGAGTAACTTGAAGAAAAGGATGAAGTTTTTTTTTTTATTTTGCGATATTGGTAATGAGCTCCTAGAAGATGCTGCATGCCCAAGGCCTCTTCAGCAAATTCCCTTGGGAAAATATTCCAATGTGTCCTTGTATGTATAGATAACACATTCAAAATATATGAGATGTATATTTCAAAATATTCCTAATTCTTATTCCTGCAATATCTGACACAAAATCTTTGACTTTTTCTAGCCCAAAAAAAATCATATAGATTTTCTCTGTAAATTAGTTGCTTTCAGTTTCTCTGTGTAATGTAATGAAATTATTATCAGTTCTGTAATGAGTCCCTCTCTTCCTACTGCTTTCCTTTTAATGAATTATTTTGGTGTATATTACTATTCCTTAATATGGCTTTTGAATTTATGGCATGGATGTAAGCTCTCGGATTAACAAGTCCTGTTTGTTACTTTACCTCCTCTGCTAATGGACCCCTCCTATAGAGGGGACATAGAGGGACAAGGCTTTCCCAAACGTGACCAGAACACTTTTATAGCAAGGTTTCTAGCCCTTATCATGTCTATGTAGTTGGTGGTGTTTAATTTCAGAATGGATGGGTTCTTTCTTTCTTGTTATTTGGTTGGTGAGAAGAGAATATCTTGTACTAGTTTAATCAAGAGAGATTATTATATAACATCTGTCAGATTGACTTGTACCATATGGGCCCTGGGCCATCTTCTGTAAGAGAACTTACAGAGACATCTCAAAATGTCTGTGAAAATAGAACATATTTTTAGAATTGTAGAATACCTCCTACACTGCCAAATGAACCTGTCAAAAGCGCATCTTGATTTCTTCAGCTCCTACAGCTCATGCTTGTTTGCAGTAATGATATTTATTGACCAAAAGTGGGTGGTGGGATTTTTTTGTATCTGCTTTTGCAGATGTGAAATTAACAGTATGGAAGGATTTTTAGGTTTTTTTTTTTGTTAGGGTTTTTGTTTTTTGGTTTTTTTTGGTGGGGGAGAGGTTTTTTAAATGTTCTGAAATGATCTCTATTTTAATTTTACACGTGAGGAGGAAAGCTAAAAGAGACCAAGTAATGAGAAGAAAAGAGGAAAACAAAAAGTAACAAAAGAAATGAAAAGTATTTACACGATCCAGTGTTGCTGTCAGTATCCAAACACAAACATTACATATACTTGACCCTATTCCTGGTCCAAAACTAGATTTTCAGTAACAGTAAGAAGTAAAATTTTGAAATAGTAATGCTCAGTTTGGGAGTGGCAAAATGCCATCTTGGCATGGAGCTACTAGAACTAGCTTCAGAAGAGTGAGGGAAATAGGAAGTAGGAGTACAATTCATCTGTCAGGGTTAAAGGGTCTTCAGGGGGGCAGAGAGGACTGGAAGAAGAGGATTTGAGAAATATGGGGAAAGCATCTAATGGTTCAGTACATGGATTTTGGACTTTAAATGTTTTATTTACCTGGCTATCTTTGAAGGATAGTGCAGTCCCAGCCTACTTACTATGGTAGGCACAGAATCTCCTATTGCTGAACAAGCAGGTGTTCTATCTAGTTCCTAAGAAGAAAGTAATCAAGCAGTTGGCTGCTAAAATCATGGCTGCTAGGATATGGAAGATAATGAAGAAGCCCAAGCGTAATTAAGAACAAACATAAATGAGGTTATAAAGAAAAGGAAAGTGAAGGTCCAGAAATTATTCTAAAAGTGAGTGTTATCGTAAGACTAACAGTAATGTGGGTCTTTCATTAAGTGATGTGTTGATGGGAGATCATTTTGGATCATCTGGATGTATGCACCTTTCTATTTGAGAGCATCAGCGTGAGCTGGGAAAGATCATTTACATCTTGTAGAGGAATCACCCTATCAGTGGCCCAAAAATGTGTCTTATACTACTCCTGCAGTCATCTGGCTATTATCAGGTATCTATCAGTTCTGGAAGCCTACATTTGTCTAGGACTAGATTTTTAAAGGCAGTAAGGACAGGGCTGTAGATGCTTACCAGCACCATGGATGTACTGATGTAAAGAGACACTGGTCAGTCATTAGTTACTCTCCCAGATACCTGGAGTGGAGCTACAGTGCACAAGGAGATGAGTGCACGAGTGTCTGAGCTCTGCCAAATGAGCTGGTATGACAATATGGTGAGCACATGTGCCAGCATGCTGGTTTAGCCTCAGGAAGCAGCCTGCCTGTGAAAGGAAGCCAATGTGCATGAACTAATAAGCTTTACATCTCAGCAAGCCCAATGAGTTGAGGGTGACACTGTGCTGATATGACTACAGTGTGGACCATGCTCCTTTTTGCACTATAGATATATTATTTTTCTCCATCCACTGGCATCTGCTTCCACCTAACATCCCAGATGTTCAGAGCCTGAGTTCAAGACACAGCCCTGAAGGTGCTACAGGATTTTAAAGTAGCAGAGAGAGCATCTCATAAAGTTTTTCAGGGCAAACCTGACACCTGTAGTAAGTCACATACCCTTGTATTTTGGCACAAAGTCTCATTCTGAGGCCTCTCAATAGGCACAAACATGACAGCTCTCCAGTGCAATGTCACTCTGAGTAGAAATATGGAAAGTGCCAATAACAAACAGCTGTACCAACACTTGCTCCAAAAATGCATGTCTTGATAGATGGACACTGAAATTGTGGGGGGAGGGAGGGAAGACTGTAATCTTGGTAGGTGCAACTGGGAGTTGTTTAGGATTATGATGTTTACTGCCTCTTTGCTTACTGTTCCTCTCCAAGTAGCTGCTCGGGTAATCCAATCTGTTTAAGGCGAAGTCAACTTCAGGGACTAGAAATACCTGAATTGTGTTTCATCAGTACTTACCCAAGAACCAGAAACTAAGAGTTGAGCAACTTTTTGAATTGTGTCCTAATGTGACAGACCATGTTTGTCTGAGAGCTATCCCCTCAGACATTGGCCTTTAATCACTGGCACTTAGCCCTGAAATGCAGTGAGGGAGAAACATTCTCAATTCAGGCAACACTCTCCCTTCAAAGGCTGCAATAAAAAGCTGAAGGGTGGTCCCTACAATTTCCAGGAAAGATCTTTGCCCACCTGTGGGAGTGCTTACTGCCATCCTCTAGAGCAAATACTGAGGAGCCAAGTGTTTTAGTGCTTGCCATCAGGAAGCAAATTCAGGCAAGAGTTTATGCAGCTGAAGCTACCAGAACACTCTAGGCAGAAGCAGCAGCAGCAGACCATTGACTCAGTGAAAAGAATGGAGAGTTAGTTTAGGATGCCACTGCATCAAAGCTGTAATTGCCTGAAAGCAAAGGTTCACTTAGCCTGTGCTAAATACATGTTTGGCTGCAAACAACACTGGCATGACCTCTGAATTACTGAGTGAGCTGATAATATTTTAAGATGCTTTTGGAAGTGGTCGTGGTGCAATTGCCAGATGGTAGAAGGGCAGCATGGCCTTCATCAAAACACAGCTGAAAGGCATAGTTAGGACAGCACATCTTTGTGAGATGCCACATATAAGGCAAGAGGAATACAACTACTTGTCACAGGCTACCAAGGGCTCAGAGACACCACCCAAACTTACCCCAGCACAAAAACTTACAGTGCTATAACTACATGTTTGATCTTCATGTTTGGTTAAAATTCTCTTCAACATGTTTCTTTGGGGCTAAGGGACTTCACCTTTGACATTGCTCTTTGATGTAAAACCTACCCTCTGTGAGAAAATTAGATTTGTGAGTTCTGCATGTGTCCTAGCTTTCAGGAAATTTACATAATGTAGATTTTTATATTTGAGATCAATAGGGAAGTGCAGATCGATTAATATGTAATATATCTAATGCAGCCATGGCCCCTGACTTGGCAAATTAGGCAAGTGATCCATCCTGTGCACAGCATGGAGCATGCCACTTGCTAAAATCTATCAAAAATCAGAAACCTTAGTGGACAGGTGTTGTGCCACCAAACAAACAGTCCTCTATAAAATCACCAAAAAATCTGATCCCTGCTACCTGTCACTCAAAGAACACATGTAGTTGTGCATGCAGTTGTTTCTAAGGTGTGTTTTTTAAAGACACTTGAGATACCCACAGCTGGCATAACTGGTTGCATGTAGACTAGAGCATTACATGTCCAAGCTTCCACTGTAGATGGTCTTGGCCATTACCCAGTGCAACAGGAGATAACAGATCCTGCTGATGGGAAACGTGCTGTCAGTATGGAGCATTTCAGAGGGCCTAACGTCAATTTCACATTGATCTTCAGAGAAAGAAAAGAGATTGGTAGGAGACCTACAGTGCTCAGATGCAGATAAGGAGCAGCATCACAGTGCTAACATGTGACATGTGCTCGGGGTAACATATGCTGCTGCTTAGCAGAGATTTGTAGCTTGGATACAATGCCATGCTAATATGGCCATGTGATTGCCAGAGAACTTGGAGTACAGGCAAAATCATTCAAGTACATCGATACCTACACATAGTCACACAGGCAAGAATGCATCTGAAGTTACTCTATAAATTTTTGTTGCAGATATATGGAATTTTGGTGCATCTGCATTGTTTAATTAACTACAAAGACAGCATCTGCTTTGAACATAGTGGGAAGAAAGTATTGCTGGCTACACCAACTCTGAAAACCTGATAGCAGCTTTTGAAGGCAGTTGTTGCCTTTGAGGTAACATTCCAAAAGGCAGGTTATTGACTGATAGGCAATTACAAGGTTTTGATTTATTTTAACAAGGAAGATTTGAATACAAATATAAATATTGCCAAAGCAGATTGCATAAATGGCAGACTGCTTATATAACTCTGGATATGTGTCATAGGCAAGCATTTATAGAAATTCAGCAGGTTTCCTTCATTAAGTACAGATAATTCTTGCTGATCTCTAACTTCAGCTGCTTCAGATCCAACTGAAAATGAGTCTGCAAAAATGCGTATTTTCTCATGTCAGTTTGAAAGCTTCTGAACCATTGATCAAACAAATTTGGAAGATCTTAAAACACGAAGCAAAGGCAAAACAATCACGTGTAGTTCTTGAGCATAAATTGGCAGGAGGGAAAGGTCATTCTATTGACAGGCTGCAAACAAAGGGCACTTCTTTTTCTGGAAGCTGCAAACAAAAGTCATCATTCCCTCAGAAGTGTAATATTTGTGAACTCAAAAATGCATTACAACAGCAGGAGAAAGTCAGGAAATGGCTCAGCCTGTCCAGGAGACAGAAGATGTACCCTGTGCCCCTTGTCCTCACTCTTCCTGCTTCAATATCTTCCATGAGAATGGTGAGGTATCTGCTAAGTAAAATTAAGAGTGGAAAAAACCAAGCTGAGCAGCCAAATACCTTTAATCTGTTGGATATCAGTCCAGAACTTCCTTGGAAAGCAACCACTTAGGATAAGAATAGGAGGCTACTAACAAAATGTGGGTATTCTGAAATAATGGTATTTGGAAACCTGACATAGCTTTGAGAAATGGAGCTCATAGCAAAATAGCTTACAGCTATTGTTCTAGGCTAAAGCCCTGATGAATGCCAACACTCCATCCATTAGTATTTTGATTATTTTCCTTACAGATGTGGAAAAAAAAATTATAACCTCTTAAAATTTGCTCAAGACAAACAACTTATTAGTTTTATAGTGATAATGGGTTTGGTGCCTAAAATATGTCTATTAAAGGCATACAATGCTGAATGATGTCTTAGAGAATTTTATTAGGCTTGGCAGTGGCCTGTGGTAAGATTGTGTCCATATTTACTGAGATCGTCTTGGCTTCTATGTTGCATAAGTTAAAAAAATATTTGCTATGCAGTAGCATTAAAAATAACTATTGTGAAAGATCGTCTTTTGTTATTTTAGAGGTAAATATAAGCATGTTTGCATTCTTTCTCCTAAGTGGAATAGACACTGAAACTTCCTGTTGTTCAACAGCCTAATATTAACACTTATTTGGCTAGGTTCAGATTTTGGGATCTCTATTCTATTTTTTGTCATGGGGCACCACTTCAGCTGTGTTCTCTGCTTTTAGTCAGCCATATTACATCAACTTTTGTACAATATGCATTTTATTTCTTAGCTTTGTCACAGCTCCAATAAGACAATGAGAAAAATGAGCCAGGTTTTACATTGTCAATAATCAAAGGACTTATTCCATTTTCCTTATGTACTGTGTGATTAAAACAGTTTAATTAGAGGCAAACCAACTATTTCTGTTATGCTTAGGGTGCCAGGGGGTGGTCCATTATCATTATATGTGAGTCAGTAAAACATCAGTCTTGGTTTCCACATCTCCAAAATAGTTTTGGCTTTGCTGCCAATTAGGAAAGACTTTGTCTATAAATCTGGCAAATTTTAGTTAAAAGAAAAAAAGCACAGATGGTCAATAGACACGGAATTCTAATTTTCAGAACAGAATCAAAAAATTTGAACACAAGCCTTGCAAATGCAATATTAAAAAACAAAGTCATTTATTACATGAATATCAAGAGGCACCAGTTTTGTAAAGTTCACATTATCTTTTTGAAAAGTGCATATTCCTAATATTTTTCATAAGAAAAAGGAAGTTTTCTTAGGAAAAATTTTATTTTTTATATTATTCTCAACTGCAGATAAGTGAAGTACAATTTCCAGTGCAGAGACTGCAACAACTACCACACTGGTCTCTTGGTATATTTAGGAAAGTAAAACACAGATTTGGGAGGCTGTTCACTCCTCAAAATTTACTCATTTCCTTACCAGCTGCAAGATCAAACTGAGAAAACTCTAAAGACTCATGAGAAAGTTGTCTGGAAATTTGCTATTCCCCATAAGACTTCTGAGATTCTTTCACTGGGCAGGATATTAAAGACTCAGTCCAAGTTAAAGTTAATACATCATTTGTCACACAGAGAGTTTCTATTAAAAAATTCAGACCTACATCACTATGCACCATCTCACCATCATTATGTTCTTCATAGCTGACTAAAGTTAGCAAAGACACACTAATAATCAGAGAGATATTACTGCTAAGAATTGTTAATGCCTCCTTTCATACTGACCATGCTCAAGCATGCAATAGTTATATCTTCCTCTCAGCTCTCTTTGGATGCCAACAGGTTCACAAATCATTGTCCTGCCTAGTACCAGCTCCCTTCATAGAGGTGTCTCAAATGGTGTTGGAAGGCTAAGTATGGACACTTCATTTTATTTCGTCTTAATCAGACTGTACAGACTAAGAGAATATTAGGCTTGATGGAAGGTCTTCCCACAGTAAGGATCAGAAGTAATTGTCCTGATGTTTTGGGTCTTCACACCATTGACTGTAATGCATGTCTGGCTTATACAGGTGTATAAGGGGATTCCAGATGGCTAGAGAATTGAGTTGTTCTTTGAACCCTCCCCAGGAGAACTGTCTGTACTCTCTTTTGACTCGTCTCATTTTATGTGTTAAACGAAAAACTCAAGGAAATTCCTACTTTCATAGGGTATTCAGGCTCTTCAATGCTTTTTCTTTAAACACAAATTCTCACTTTTTCATTCCTTTGCCAGGTCTGAAAGCAAGGAATAGTTCAATCCAAAAGAGAAGTTTGTGGTAGAAAGGAATGTTGGGAAGTAAATATTTTTTTTGCCCTGTCCTTTGAGAGCACATTAGCTTTTACCAAAACACTGAGTTTTACTTTCAGGGTAAAGAAGGAGTTGCTTTTAGGATATTCATTCTGAACCCTGAGCAACCTAGCAAAACTCCAAGGCAATTGATCAGTGACAGCTACAGGCTTCAGTCAACACACCTATCAAAAACCAATTTTCTCTCTCTGATTAGGGATTTTATAGTTTGTGCCACTCTAGTATCTGAAAAATGATGGGGTAACTCCTGCTTTGTATCTGTGTTGAATTCAGTCATATCCAGTGGCAGGAATTTCTTATGTGAGCTATCCTACCATTGGGAAATGCAGCCCTTCAAGGCCTGAATCTCATGCCTCCAGGGCATGATTGCCTGATTTTTCAGACTAGCATTTGATTCACTCTTCCTTCTTATTTTGATTACTAATCCCCACAATAAAAACATTCACTCAAAACAAATGTATATATAAAACGCTATCTATCTATCTATCTATCTATCTATCTATCTATCTATCTATCATCTATCTATCTATCTATCTATCTATCTATCTATCACAAAGTATTTGCTTGCTTTGATGCAAATAGTTCAAGGGTAAATTTCTTTGCAATATTTTGGTGTGAAAAAAGCATTGTGATAATATTAAAACTTGTAAGTGAAATAACCACTACAGTGCTCACTCTCAAATCTCAACACAGCAGAAAAAACTCACATATGCTGTTAAAATTACAGATCTGAATGGTCTGAATCTAAATGCTGAATGGTCTTATCTGAATGCTAAACCTATATATAATAAAAGATATTTAAAGAACTATATGTACATTCAATGGTCTGTAAAAAGCTTTTAGAGTTAAAAGTTCACATCCTTCATAACTCCATTCAATCCTGAAACACTGCAAATATTTTGCAGAAACAGACATTTCCTTGTAGACACTGAAAATTTCGTGAAAATATCCAGGCATAAGTGCTGCTTGAATTTCAAGTGTCTTCCAGGATTCTTGTCCAAATATTTTAAAGTTTTTAAAGGTCAGATGTGGTGTTTGCACAATATAGGTAATTTTAACATAGTTTCTCAAACACATATAAACAATACAGGCAATGTTTTTAATTTCTATTACTTGGAAAGTTATTAATTGTCCCATCCATATTGTTTAGAGGATGGGAAATGCTTGTTCCAAAATATGAAGGGAAATACCATAAATCAGGGAACTGCTAACAATACAGAAATCTAGATACTTATAAATATTGTAAACACAAAGAAACTCAGCCAAAAGTAAAATAGCTATGACAATATAAATAAATGTTGCCTTACTTAGGGGTAGAACAGCATTTTACCAATGGAATTAAATCAGTGGGATATATAATCTTGTGTCTGGCAGTGAACAATTCAGAACAGGATGTTAGAAAAAACCCTCCAAAATGAAGAAATGCAACTCATCCCTCAGTAGAAGCAATTCCTTCCCTACTCCAGCAAAATTCTGATTAATTTGGTCATGAGTGTCTACATGCATTATTTTTCAGAGTTGTCTGCTAATTATCAGAGGATGTGCTTATTAATCATCCAAATACCTTCAAAAATCTTTCACAGTTCTTGGCTGATCATTTTTTTTTCTATTAAATTACACCACTTCATTTGGTATAGTATTAGAGATATAGCCCGATGTCAATTTTTAATTTGTCAGCTCTTAATTCAGTATTTCCCATTTTTTAAATTTTTCCATTTTTATATCAAGTATAGACATATCCCCTTCTCATAACCCCTCGTAATCTTCTCTTTTTCACTATTATTGTATATAAGTAATGCTTTCTTGATTTCTCTTTCCTCAGTGATGTAGACTTATTCTCCAATGCCTTGCAGTTCTCCTAAACAAGTCAGATTCCCCTTACCTATTTTCATTTCACAATAGTGCTTACAGTGATAAAGTTCACTCTCAGTGCACTATGCATTAGTATTTTCTAGAAATTTAGAAATGCATTCCATTGGTTTGCTATTACCAAGCATAACTTCTCCCTGAGCTTTCTACAGGCATGATGCTGGTAATTTAAAACATGAAAATAAATATTCATATTTTTATTTGAAATTTTCCCACTGTATATATTAATTTACAAGCATTTTATTTTGCTAATCATATGGCTCTTTTTAGTTTTGTGAAATCTTCTGACTACTTGTCTTGCCTAGATGCTGTAAACTGTCTTTTCAAGATCACTAATAAATACATGTAAATACACATATTAATATGTTGAAATATTTTGTTAACATTTTTATTGTTTTCAAGTTGCTACTTATATCTGAGGTGTTTTTTTACTTTCATTTTTTTGTCTTTTACACAGGTCTACTCAATCACTTTTTTTACATAATAGCTGATAGACGGACATCATTAGAAACTAAATAAAATAAACCAAGTTTTCCTTTATCTCTGACAACCTACATTTCACTAAATTATTCCAGACAGTAAAGCTGAGGAGGGTTATTCACTTTATTTGTAGAGGGGTTTTTCTCTGTTAAAGATAAATTCTTTGCCTTGAGGCTGCTCTCAGTTTTAAGGTCAAGAAAGCAAATGTTTTTAGAGTAATCTCAGACATATAAAATAATTCATAGGTATACAAAGATACTTCAGAAAGAAAGAGTGCTCTTCTTTTCTTTAAAAACCGCCTCCTGTGATGTTTGGGTTTTCCATGTATAAGGTTTCCATTATTTTAATTTCTGATAGGTTTTTTGAGTTTTGGTTGGGTTTCTTTGTGGGTGGGTTTTTTGGTGGTTCTGTTGTTGTGTTTGTTTGGGGGTTTTTGTTGTTTCTTTGCTTGTTTGGGTTTTTTTGCTACAGTGTGTGCTCTGTGTTGGAAAGGAAAAGAAATTCATACACTATGAGAAAAGCAATAATTATATGTAATACAAGACACAACTCCCTGCATTTTATTCCATTTTAAAGCCTAGCTTAGGTCACATGAAAGGAATAGGACTTCTAAACCAGAGCAATAAAATGAAGAGCTGAGGGGTATAAGTGTTGAATAAAAGAAGACTAGGTGAAAAATTCATTAAATTATAGGGCAGTGGAGGGTTACACAATCCTTAGCATAGTTCTTACTCATGGGATACTGTGTAGCTGAGATCAGCTGAAGTACAGACAATTCCACATTCAAACAGGAAGGAGTTGAAAGAAGAGACCTCCACCAAAGGATCTTCAGTTTTGGGATGTGTTTCTCTGTTAATCCATTGGAGCTGTAAGTCTCTGACCTCCAGATAACTCTATTTTTTACCCACTTGCATACTTCGTATTATCCAAGAGAAATATCCATTTTGATCTGACTGGAGAGAGTGGGGTATCTAAATCCTATTTAAAGTTGTATGTTTATTACATAGACACTACACAATACTCATAATTACTTTAGAAACGAAATATTAGGTAGTAGTAGGTTAAGATAATTTTCAAAACATATGAAAAGCAAAGCAGTCTTGCTTTCACCTAATTATGCTCTTCTTTTAATGTGTTTAATTTTTATTTTTTTCAGTATGAAAATATATGAGGCTAATTAGGTCCTATTAACTTTTAGAATGTTTTACTTTTACTGGGCATGAATTTCACTGCTTGAACTTTCCTATGGTTGCTATGTTTGGAAGCAAGAGTTCTATGGGGAAAATCTGTTTAAACAACACTGCTATTCATGTATTTACTTACTCTATGTACATTGACAGAAGAAAAATTTCTCTCTACTTTCACCTTAAAGAAAGCTTTGCCTTTATTGTTTACACAAAGACCTATTTCTTCACTAAATTAAATATGTATTGTCACAAATATTTTCATTTTCTGCTGAAGTGTAAGGCATATTTCTTTGATCAAACCTTCTCTTGTACAAAAATACAGCAGCAGATATGTGCAACTAACTCTCCACCTCAAAGAGAACTACCAAAGGGAAGAATTATACTGCTCACGTAATTTTCTGTAGAGACTGAGAGAAAACAGGCTGCATATGGCATATGAGAGTTAGTGTGCTGAATGCAGAACTGGATAGCAATAATAAGAACATATGCAGATCATAATAGGGAGATAAACTTCTTATTTTACTTAATCGTTTACTTAGCTCAAAGATACTATTCTTTCAAAAGGTGTGAGGAACAAAGTGTTCTTCCTCAGCATTATGTGAACAGTTTCATACACAGGGGGGTTTAAGACAATGTTTGGTAATGCTTGTATGTTCCATTTCAGCAGAGCTGAAGTTACTTTATGATAAAAGCCTAATATGCTTTTTTTTGGGGAGGACGCATTTTCAATACATCTGTCAACACCTGAAAGCTCCAAAGTCACAGGCGTTAAGACTCCATCTGTTAGATATAGACTTCACTAAATTTATGCTTACACTATTTTAATAGAATAATTCTTTGAAAATACTGTTCATGGCCTAAGTTCTTGATTCTAAAAACCTGTGTTTACTGTGGGATCAGTAAGACAGATAAAAGTATTTCAAAGTGCTTACTTAAAGACAGAGCAGCCTCATTAATCTCTTAAGCATGTGGTGGCTTCTAGTATGTGGTGGCTCTAGGGGATTCTTGACATTCAGTATGTCCAGGACTGTTTCCAAACCCGAATGCAGGAGGAAGGCAGAAGTCGTGAATATATCAGCTGATATATGGAGAATATATCAGCAAATTATAAATATAGAGCAAGAAAATAACTCACTGATACTTGATATAATGGTTATTTATGGGATGTACCTTTATCTTGAAAAAAATTTGCTTTTACTGGACTTCTAGACAAAAATATTCATGACACAGAAAAACATTTCCATGGGACATAAGACTGCTCTTCAGATATGAATTGTTACTCTAGATGTAGGCGTAAAAATGCCAAAGCCTTGGGAGCACTCCCAGCCCTGACTGTCCCTGCCAGCCCCCAGGGCTCCCCATGACACAGGACCCCATGTCAGCACCTGGAGCCATCAACTCCTTCCCCAGAAAAGCTGCAGCCAGGCCATTCTGCAGCTCGACATAGCCCTGTGCAGCCATGGGCCCCTGTCCCAGCCCAGCCTTGGCACATCCCCATGGAGGTTCTCCGTGGTGCCCAGGCCTGGGGCTCTCCCAGGGCCTCGTGGTTGCCTGCTCCTGGCTGGTGGGTGTCTCACACCCTGTTTGCCAGGCTGTGCCAGTGGAGTCCCATAAGCAGCCATCGATGACCCACAGAGCCACCAGCCCTCACACAGTGCCCTGACTATGTATCAAACCATCTTTACAATTAAACCTTCATGGCCCAGAGTTACTGCAGTTCAGTATTTATCATCACAGAAAAACACTGGGCTGGAAGGGAGTTCAAAGATCATGTCATTCCAACCACTCTGCCATGGGCGGACACCTTCCACTAGACCAGGCTGCTCAAAGCCCTGACCATCTGGGCCTTGGATACTTACAGGGATGGGGAATGGAGAGGGATATAGAGTGTTTTTCAAAGGCTTAGCTGCCATTTTTGCCTTAAAACCTTCAGAATGTAAGGCCCACTCAGGCTCCATGAGGAGCTGTGTGCTGAGGACTGAGGGAGCGGGGCTGGCCATGGAGAGGGAAAACGGATCTCCGCTCCCTAGCTGGGAGGCAGAGCTGTGGGTAACCTCAGGCTGTGCCAGCAGCCTCTGGGATCCTTTCAGACACACCTCAACATTGTTCCAGGGAAGTTTCTTGCTCTCTGTGTAAGGGGAGAGATACAAAACTAATGCAAATTAAACGGCTCCTACTGCAGGTTGTAATTTAGGCACAGCTGCACGCAGCAGTACAGACTGTACCGCAGACTTGCACAACTAAACCAGCACTGCTCCCCTTGTGTATGTATCTCAATTTCCAGTTGCTAAAATTAAGGCAATCTCTTTTTTCCCATTAACCTGTCTGTCTTGCCTAAGGAGGGGGAGGGCCTCTGTGTCAAGTTTTTCTCCCACTGTTACTTAAGAAACATCTTTTCAAACTGAGCATCTACATGGTAATGGACTATAAAATACAGGTATAATTTAATAAATGTTGGCTATTCCTAAGTGATGCTGGAACCAGTCTGACTGGAGTGCTACAGCAGAAGGGATGCTGACTCACAGGGACATTTGAAGGAGCAGATATTAATGATTTCTTACACACCTTGCCCGAAGTAAAGCTGAAAAGCGTGATAATACATCAAGTTGCTGAACCCAATCTCAGCAACAGGTCTGAATTTTGGTCACGACAATGCCATGCACTATAGCGCTTACTGAGATGATCTAGTTAAAGCTTACAATTTCCTCTAGATTTCAATTGAATCATCTATTCATGTCAAAGTTCAATTGCTTCAATTGGGACTTCAAAAAGTCTTAGACTAAGTCATCTGTTGGATCTAAAACCAACTCAAAAAGCTCACTGACTAGTTCTGTCTTGGGACAGACCCTAAAAATTTTAAAGAATGGGAAAAATGAGAATTGCCAGGATCAATGACTTTAATAAATTGGAATCCTGCATATTCTAGGTTTCTCCTAAGACCCATTCATCTTGCTACCCATTTAATTTCTCTGAAACAATTATTTAGCTCATTAATTTCAGATTATTATGTTGTTCTTAAATTGGAGCACACCAGCATCTTCTTTGAAATGTCTCAGCTGTCCTTGCATTTTACCTCCTGTCTCACCAGTTGGGAGGGAGGGGGAAAAGATGCAGAAAGAGGCATATGAAGTTTAGAGCATGCTAGAATGCATGTTAGAATGCTTATACTTTTGTGGTAAATCTTTTTATTGTCTTGATATCTGAAATTTTCTCACAGGATGGAGCTAATAATAAAATTAAAATATATATGTGTGTTGTTATTATACTGAAGAAGGCTTTACATTTACAGAAAGATGGTAACATGGATAAAGATAACTGTATTTTAAAAAAAAGCATAAAATTGAATGAAACATTGATGCTTTTTGGATCTTCTAGCTTCAACATCTCTAAAGGGATTGTTCACTTGCTTGCTTGCTTAGCCTTGCAGTTTATGTAATTGACCACTTTTCATTTAAAGCAAGAAGAAAAACAGTGAAACAGTGGCCATTTTTAACAAAGGCCTAATGTTTCTATAGTCTGAGTACTTGTCTAAATTGTTAAACTACAGACCTTTCAACTAATGCATTGTACATAGAATAACAGTAAAAAAAAGTAATATTTTTCTTGCATTGGACAATCACTTTAAATGATTTGCTGATGAAAGATCCTGTCTGAAATGCTACACTTCACACAAAATACTGCATATAAACAGATCACTATATTTGAAAGACATTGCACCATTATAATTCTGTTTTCAGAATGGATAAATTAGTTTTGTCCATCATATTTTAGCTTTAATTCATTTAGTACAAAATGAACCTTCCTCACTTGGCAGACACTCATACTTCATCTTAATTTAGCTATTTTGTAAAGCTTTTGTTGATTTCACTTCTAATACTTCGCTGTCTTTTAATGGAGACAGATTGTATTTCATATTTACTTCACACAGGACAAAAAGTAGCAGTGTAATAAGAAGCATTTGTATTATACTTAACTGAAAACTATAAAATCTGTATGATAAATCCCTATGAAAGAATATTCTTTATTCAGTAAATTATTGGCCCATATTTTTCCAGGTGGATAACAGCCTTAAATTACTAAAAACCTGTTCTGACTAGCATTGTATGTCTGAGGTTTTAATACTGACTTAGGCCTGCTATTAACGTAAAACTGGGAAAAGAGAAATGCTGGACAAGGAATGTGAAATTGTAATTTTATTTTGCAATAAAGCAAAAAAACCCCCAGAGGTTAAAGAATCTCCATCTTGGGAAGCAATCAAAAATTAGACATGACTGTAAGCAACATGCTCTGACTTTGAAGTTGGATCCAATTCATGAGTAGACCAGTGGACCAGATGATCACCAGAGATCCCTTCTCATCTCAGTTATTCTGTGCTAATATGACTGTGCATTAATATGTCTCAAATATCCATCAGAATAGATGGAATTACAGAAGCAATACGATAAAAGGCGAGTAATGATGCAAATTATGTACTGGTAATGAGAATGTCATTCTGTCAGTGGAGTAAATTGTGTCTTCTTGGGATGTAGCTTAATCTTATACGTACTGCTAAGAAGGTGCCTGGATTGAATTGAAGAAAACATCAGGTTAATTACATGTTGAAGTGATTGCATAAATCGTGTTAAAATTAGAAATTCCTCAGTATGATTATTTGTAATTTTACATAGATCATGTTAAAATTAGAAATTCCTTAGTATCATTATTTGTAATTTTGCTTTGACATCTGAAGAACTAGAATACATTAAGAAAACCTAAGTGTTGAATGTGTGTATAACCTGCTCCCCCTGTAAATCTTGACCATCCACTAACAGTACCTGAATAATGATTTACCTAAAAATACAGAGACAGAAACCCCTTCAGTTTGAGATAAATATTATGAAATCAACTCATACACAAAAAAGTATCCATAAAAGCTATAATTAGTAAGGAATGGAATAAATTGACAAAGGATCAGATCCAAAGCATAACAGATGTGAATTTTACGAGCCTAAGTACAACACTGCACTTCAATAATAAGTAATACACATATTTTCATTAGATGCAGTAAATTTTAGTGCACAGTTTAATAGCTGACTCCACCTTTGTCTGGTCCAGCATGACAGTGGTGAGACAAAGGTGCAAAAAAGCATGTGAGATACTGAGGAGAATGCCGCACAACCTTTCTCATGTTTCTATCCTGCAGTGCTGCTGTCATTCCTCCCTTTTGCGTTATGTACTCTCCCTTGCTCGTGCATGACAGCTGTTCACCTCTTGTCATTGGTAGTTGCCAGCAGTCAGAGACCCACAGTGCTCAACTGGCAACAATTCCTTGAACTCTTCCAAGACATCCATGCCTTTCTTCTGCCATGCTATAGCTCTGCACAACAGCTACATAGGCACTTACATATTATTTGGTATGCT
Organism: Sturnus vulgaris; assembly: GCF_052056855.1. Taxonomy (NCBI): domain Eukaryota; kingdom Metazoa; phylum Chordata; class Aves; order Passeriformes; family Sturnidae; genus Sturnus; species Sturnus vulgaris. The sequence continues at coordinate 49,577,453 of NC_142245.1, read as the reverse complement.
GATTGCATAGATCAGTGCTGTAGAGCCCTGCCAACTCATGATTCAACAACCAATGTATGCACCTGTCATTCTATTTGCTGACCCAAACTGAGCGTGCAGGAATTTTGGTGCAGACTCTGCAGCAGCAGGATGTGCCCTCTCCCTGTCATGTATGTCCATACAGCCTGATGGCATCCATACACGGGTGCTACTTACACTGTTCCACAGGTCTTTTATTCCAGATGCCCCATGATCTGTGTGCCTGCCAAAGACCACATAGGCTTCCTGATGGAGAAATTCATCTTATCGGTGTAGGCATGGTCAATCAGGATGTTTCTGAAATGGGGGAATTTACAAACAGTAGACAATTCACCTCCAACTGTGGTTATGGAGAGCACTAGCATAGTTTTTTCCTGGAGCTGACCAGCTAATTGACATATACTGTTAGTTTATGTCTCGTTTATGGCTTATTCAAACCAAGCTGCAGAAAAATAAAAAAGCTCACCTGCAGCTAGAAGTCCTCCTTAGGATTTGTCACCAGTACAGATTATTGTGGGAAAAAAAAATCACAGATGTTTGTTTGGCAACAGCTCTAAATCTAGAAAGCTTGAGCAGTTTCCCAGCAGGCAGGAAAGATTCCAAAACTTACTTGGAGCTGTGGTTACACTGGCCTATCCAATACATTTGAGTAGAACAACCTGAATATTAGTCCAGAAATGTTTCCAAGTTTCTTTCTATTTATGGCGAGGAAATGTTTGGCTAGGGCTCAATCGATCCTGACTGCAGTGACTAAGCACCATTAAGAAATTCTCAGGAAAGTTAAGCATGCTTCTTGGACTTCAAAGTCTGGATTGACTGACTTTCAAAAGCTTTAGTGCTGTTAGAGGCCAAGCAGGGATCTTGAGGTCACTTCTGATGATCCATTTCTCATATACGCTGAGTATAATCACCATGGTGTGCAAATTCCCTGCAGCCTTCTTTGGACACAACGCTTTTGGGGCTCATGTACAAACTGAGGACAAACACCATGTGTGGACCTTTCACTTCGTTACTTATCCACTTGTCTTGATTATTTCAATAAATCTTAGAACACAGTATAATTGGGTGGGCTTTTACTCATTCTGGCTCGTGTGGGACTACAATCATGCCTTTCTTCTTCAAGGTAACACTAGTGATACATCTCCCCACAAAAACAAACAAACAACCCCCCCAAAACCAACCAAGAAGGCTCATAAGCACAATGGTAACTACACCCTACAGTCATCTGCGAAGTTACTGTGAATATCTTGAGGCAAAAGACCCAACAAGTCTGACCTACACTAACTTATGGTCTGTGGGATTGCACTGATATATAGGACAACACTTCATGCCCCATTGTCTCAGATACCTATGAGAACAGTGGCTGTTTATGTGGTATCTGTAGAATATCAATCAAGAAATGAGCAAGTGATCCTCTCTCTCATTTTTGAGCAGCCTTAGATAACAAGATCAGTAAGAAATAACAGGCAAAGAAAACCTAAGCCACGTGGTCATTTGAATTCTTTTGGTGGGGATTTCCACAGCACTGCTGGGGCCCAAGAAATTCGTGAACATTTAATGCTGGCTCTGTTCCAGCTGGACTCTGTCATAGTTGAGTACAACAGTGTTGCACACGAGCTGGGTCTGACTGCTTCTTGTCTAGCTGTGCAAGATACTGGACTTTGGACCGGGGTATAAAATGGCAAGTGATTTCTGACGCTGGAGGCTGGAAGGTCTGAGTGGGCAACATGTAGGATAGGAGGTTAAGAAGAGTGGCCTTGTTTGTAAAACAGGATGTGGTTATTGTGTAAGTGCTGAAGGGCCCAAAGAAACTCTCAAATACAGCAGCTAAATCCTGAGAGATAAAGAGGATATTCACTGAACTATGATATTAAAAAGCCTATTACTGTTCCAATTCATGTTCCAGTGAACCCAACAAATTTTTTCACTAATTCGCTGGAGAAAATGATTTAAAACATTTTTACAGGAAGAGATGAAATCCCAGAAAACACTGATTGCTTGAACGGCATCAACCTGAAAGAGGCAGGGAGAAGAACCAGCATTGGTCCAACCTAGTGTATGTTGTATCACTTGTTTCAACGTTTGCAGGTATTGATACAATGTTGCAATAATGAATAAGGTCCTCCTCTTAGGTGCTAATGAAAACTGAAAATCAAATCCCATCTTTCCTCTAAAAATGTGCAGTCCAAATAGAGAATGCATTCATAGGCCAAGTACATAGAGAGTAAGAAAGAGACTGCAGTATACAAAAAGAGCTCTTTTAATGTCCTTTAATTTGTCACCCAGTTTTGAGGTGTTTGTTGCTGTGATTAATATTCCTATAACAAATCAGGGTAGTTGTGCTATCAAAGTTATATCTAGGAGTGTTTGCAGAGCCTAGCCCAAAATATGCTCCACAGGAGGACTCAAAGGGACTATAACTTACATTCTTAAAGCTATACATGTACCTGTCTTTACCTGTAACAGTTTATATTTACCATTCAAACATGGCCAAGTTCTGCAAGTTTTCTTCCCAGTTCAGTGTGTTATAATAAGCATATGTGAATAGATGGGAAAACAGATATTACTTCTGTAATTTATACAGAGTTAGCTAAAATATGTTACAGATAATTAAAGACATACTGAAACTGCACATATCTATCTCTTAAAATTAAGCTGATTTTTACATCAGGTATTTACTGAACCTTATTTAAGTCTACTTCTTTCTTTTTCCTAGGACTTTTGCCAACTTTGGAAGCATTCTTTCGCATTTTACTGAGATTATTTCAGAAAATGTCCAACAGTCCTAGTGACACAAAGGAACAGTGCTGTAAGTTCACTTTGCAAGAATATGTGAACTGTCTCGGCTTCTTTCAAATGCTTGTACATCATATACCTGCTGGCAATACAGCTGCAAATTAAAAAGAGCTGACAGGTTTAAGAGGCGTTTGTGGGATTTTTACTTCTGAGGCTATGAAGATGGCTGCATCGTAGCTATTCCACTGCATTCCGACTATGCTCATCCCTCAGTGCACTACAACACTGGACACTGTGCTAACACAGCATGCCTGGCCATTCAGGCTGGAAACATCACCCGAAAGGACAATTTTCCAGTGTGCAGAGCTTTCTACTGCTAAGGCATTCATGCTGAGGCTAGGAAATGTGAGCCAACGTCTTGATTCACATCTCTGCAAGTTTTCCCTCCAAAAGGGATGACCGACCAGTTAATTTTAGCTGCAAAGTTCAATAACGAGTCACAAATAATTATGACCTTCATGAATAAAGAAACATGACTGAGACGAATAATATCTACTCTCTGAACATTGACTAGATAATCACAAACTGCAAGCTAGCAGTAAAAGAAAAATAAAAGCAAATACAGAACACTGTATAACAGGGGCGATCAAAACGAGACGTTTGACTCTGTGCCAACTGTTTAAATTGGTTTTGCAGCCATAAGAATGAATGGAAACACCTTCGTAACCCCGGCGCTCGCCTTGCGGCGGCTGGCCTTGACTCCGCCGGGCGGTGTTGGGCAGCACGGCCGCAGCCTTCAGTCCAGCGGCACAGCGAGCGCTCCGGGCCGGGGCCGCAGCACCAGCACGGCGCTCGGGGTGAGTGGTACGGATCACACCACTTCTCTGGGCTCTCCCGCAGCCCCGTCGCCGCTCCTCGCTGTCCCTGCTCCAGCGGCCGCCACCGCCCCGCACGGCCCCGCCGCGGGACCCGCGGGCGCTGTTGCGGCCGCGGCGCGCACCGCGGGGGATGTCCCGCGGGAAACCACGCTCCGAGCCCGGCTCCGCAGCAGCCGTCGAGCGCCTCCAGCGCCGCGCCGGCGGCAGGGACAGCACAGCCTGCAGCGGCCTCGGGCCGCCACCACCTGTTACCTGCCGCCACCTCCGCCCTGCCGGAGCGCAGCGCTCGGGCCCGGCCGCCCCGGCGCGCCCCGCACGCCGCCCCGGCCCCCGCACGGCGCAGCGGGGCGGGGGGAGCGGCTCCGCCACATCCGGGTGCCGCTGCTCGCAGCGCGCATGAGCGGCCGCCCCGCCGCTGCCGGGCCGGGTGCCGCGGTATCGCTGCCGCCGCTCCTCCTGCCCGGGGCGCTGCGCTCCGCGTTGTCAGGCAAGGGGGAGCGACCGAGAGGCGGGGGAGGCTCCCTCCGCGGCAGGAGGAGGAGGAGGAGGAGGATGGTTGTGGGGGCGGGCGGCGGCAGGCGCTGGCAGCAGCCAGGAGAAGCCCCGCTGGTGACTGGCTGGCGGCACACGCAGCTCTAAGGAGGAGGCGGAGGGTGCTGAGCCGAGCCGCGGGGCGGGCGGCTTGCTGCTGCTGCTGCTGCCGCGGGGGGAGAGGCTGCGGCGGCGGGAGGGGACCGGCACACGCACACACACGCGCGCACGCACGCGGACGGTGACAGCGGCGGCTGTCGCGATGTGAGGGGGCTGTGCTGGGCTGTGCTGTGCTGGGCTGTGCTGGGCTGTGCTGGGCTGTGCGGGGGGCGCGGAGGCTCCGCAGGGAGCAGAGGCGAGGCAGCCCGCACAGCCCCGGCGGCGGGAGGGGCGGCCGGGGCGGGGCCGGCCGTGCCCGGGGCGAGCCGCGTTCCCCGGCGGGCAGGGCGCGGGGCGGCCGCGGGCGGCGAGCGTGGGACCGGCGGTGGCGGCGCTTGGTGGGCTGACCGGCTCCTGTTTGCTTGGCTCCAGTCTCCGTCTCCGAGCCCGCGGGCCCCGATGAGAAGCGCCCCTGCGCTGCCGGACTGACGGCTCGCCGCCCTCCCCGCGGACGAGGAGGAGCGCGGCGCCCCCGAGCGCGGGCCGCCCCTGCACCGCCCTCCCCGGCGGGGGCTCGTCTGCCGCCTGCGGGGCGGGCGGCGCGGCCGTGACAGCGCGGCGGCGGCGAGGCCGGGGCAGCGGGAGCGCCGCCGCCGAGGACCATGAGGAAATTTAACATCAGGAAGGTGCTGGACGGCCTGACGGCGGTCTCTGCCGTCGCCTCGGCGTCGTCCGCCGCGCAGCAGCAGCAGGCGGGGAACCGGGAGACCGAAATCCAGGAGACGCTCCAGTCCGAGCACTTCCAGCTCTGCAAGGTGAATGAATGCTGCAGCCCCGAGCCGGCGGGCGGCCGGGGAAGGGGGCGCGCTCCGCGGTGGGTGCTGCGGGCTTTGCTCCTCCGTACTGACCTCGCCGAGCCTGCCCGCCGCTCCTCTTTACTTGTTTGGATTGATTCTTTCGGGGCCGCAGACGGGAAGAAAGCGATGAGTGTAGCTGTACAGGTCTTGCTGGATTTCTTTAGTCGTCTTTCTTGGAGAGTTTAGGGGGTTGTCGTCGTCTAGGCTCTTTCATGCGAGTAATACTGGCAGTGTTCACTAAGGCTTTGTAGAAAGAGTTGGATGGATGGGGGAAGGAGTGATACTTAGCTGTAGTGCAGATCTGATTATCGCAGCGTTTGAGTAGAAGCCTCTGCTAATGGGCCCGAAGGACAGGGCATCTGTGCCTCTGCATTATTTGGAAATAATTTATCCTGTTCCTTTATGCCTGAAAAAGGCTTTCGATGTTTGTGGTGGTTTCACTGCAGTGTGTTGCCAAGTTGGTGATGCTGCTATTGCAAATCCTCTCTAGAGATGAAGTTCCCATTTATTTATTTGCTTGTGTGTGATACAATAACTGCAGTTTGTGTCTGCACGCTTCAGAAAATGATGCAGCGAATTAACCATCAGCTGTATCAAGAGGAATAAAGGCTGATTGGAATATCAATACTCATTTTTGTCTTTGCAGTGCACCTATGGCCTAGCTTGACATGGATGAGCTTGTTTGTGGACTCTGCTCTTTTTTTCTGGTATTGCAGGCATTTCTGCTGCTCTCAGGAGTTGGTCACGAAGGATGTGGAGAAGAGCAGAGCTCTTGCCAGTTAGACTTTATTCAGTTGTGAAATACAGAGAGTTGTGGGATATGCCTGCAACTTCAGTGAAGTACAAGGAGTATATCAGAAGTTTGCTGTGCGTTTATAAGGTCCTGAAATACCTTTGCTTTAATCTAAAGGCTTAGAAATAGCTGGCATTTGTATGGCTTCCATTTAGAGTGGAAGTAAGAGTAGGTGGCGCTTGTATTATGTTCTCAATTCTGATTAACTGTAGCCCGAGAAATTTAATGGAGTCATTGCTTGGTCAATTACCAAATTAGTCTTGGCTAACCAAAAAAAGCTAAATGTGCCAATAGCTCCATATTAAGAAAGAATCCCATGGTTGAGGGCTTTTGTTTTTGTTCAGTGAGAGGTATTTTAGTTTTGTCAATTCTGGGGCTGCCTGTTCTCTTTGAGGGAAGTAGAGGGTGAGAGATTGGTTCTGTCAAGCTCAAGTTGCTATTTTTTTTCTTCACTGAACTGAGAGGTTGCATTGTCATGTTGGGTCTGTTGTCTTGAAATTGCAGTGATCCTTAGAAAAGCAAGTCTAGTAGTTTGTAATAGGTCTGATGATAAGTCTGGCTTTGTTGCCAAACTTGCTAGGAACATCTCAGATTTTAATAGTTTAGCGTCTTTGTTAGAGCTGAAAATAAGATTACTCAGGGAATGAGGTAGATGAAAAAATGAAATGCTGAGTTGATACAGAAGAAATGTAAGATTCAAATTAAGTTTCAGAAAGTCTGTCACTTGATGCTTGAAGATGAATGAGTAATTATGACTAAAAAATCTTTTGTAACTGGTTTGTGTAAGACAAGTGATTTTCTCAGTCTCTGATTAAATTGCTTTGTAGTTCCTTTTTAAATTGTGATTAATTTAAATTATGATCCTGTTCGCTAACATACAGTCTTGATTCTGTTTATTTTTGGTATCCTGCTTGACTCTGCTTGTTACTGCGCTGCTCTGACTTGTTAGACTGTACGCCATGGTTTCCCCTATCAACCTTCAGCCTTGGCATTTGATCCGGTTCAGAAAATACTGGCCATTGGGACTCAGACTGGAGCACTAAGGCTGTATCCTTTTGTATTCTGAAGTGGATTTAGTGCACCTTACACAAGTGATGTCTTGATTCAGCTGCTGGAAGCATTCAGAAGTCTGGTAGGAACCAGGTATGCAGGAGGGGAGAAAAACAGCAAGCTCTCTTTGCTGTTGGTGGGTGGCTTGGCTGTTCTGGTTGCTCTTTATGTCAGTTGAAGCTGTGTCGATGTGAGACATGGCTGCTCGGCTGCCATTATCTCAAGGTAATAGATAAATTTTGTAGAGGGTTACTGGTGTGCTGACAATTTACAGCAGCTGACTGCAAATCTAAAGAGAGACGTGGGCTGAGCTCTGTTTTGTTATTCTGCTCTATCCTCTGGGGTTGAAACATTCTGTGCTGCTTGGTGAGATGGTGTTTGGTTGGTTGGTTTTTTTGTAGGGTTTCTGATTGGGCTTTTTTGGGGTGGGGGGCTTATTTTTGTTGTGCTTGTTCTTAAGATAATCTTTGTAATGCTCTAGTGACCTGCTACTACTTCTGTGTTGCCAAATGAGGATTTCAAGTGGGGACAGTAAAAGGTACAGGAATTGTATCTTGCTAAAAGCCTCCAAGTGACTGAGAGAAGCCGAATGAATTTGTGAAGTAAAGCACTAGTAACCCTGCTTCTTTTTGTTCACTAAAAAGTGAACTACCCATATGCTTATAGCCATATGGTACCACAGCCATATGCTACTATCCAAGCCATGTAACAACATATGTGTTTAAACTTTCATTTTTAAAAGGGTGTCCTGTAGCTTCTTTAATCCACACTGCTGTTGCCAGAACTTTTACTTGTCAGCATAAGGGAATGAATTGAATTCTTTGTTGTCCTGAAATTGACTGAATTCTAAACATTATGGGGAAGGCTTAGGCCATCTTGCTAGAGAAATAGACTTAATCCTCTTTAAACTGTAGGTAAATGTAACAGTTTCCTCTGGTGTTTACATTAGTTTCCAAGTAGACCTTTTTTGTTTCTTTCTGATATGCTATGCTATCTGTAAGGTTAATTGCCATAAGAGGATTGACTTTTAAAAGTTGAAAAACTAATACTTAAAAACTAGATTTCTATTATGAACTCTCCAGATTTCTTAACTTAGAGCATGAGGAATAGGAGTGATAATGCAATGTTATTAATGCCATATTTGAAACTACACTTAATTTAATATATTTTTTATTAATAAGTTATAGGGTTGACTTAAATGAAGAATGAACTGTGTGTGGGTGGTGTTAATTACTCTCATATTGGTAGAATAGATGAGAAAGCAAAAAGAGACATAGAACTTGGTTTGGAAGAAGAGATCAAAATTACTCACCTGTAATTTTGGGCAACGTGATGTTGCAGTTTGGATAATGATGACTCAACAAAACCTTTTTCTGGGCACTCATCCATGGCCACACATACCTGTGATTTCTTGGAGTGTGAATTGCTTTCTAAATAATTTAGAGAGATATTGCAAGATTGGGAAGAAAGCATTACTGTGAGAAAATGACAGAAAATGTGTTTTCTAAAGGAAGGGAAGAAGTTTCATGCAGAGGCTGAAATGTTAGTGCTCCTTTTATTTGAACATGAATATGCTTCTTTGTACTTTGATAGAGCTCTTGATTCTTGGAAGAACTGGTTAAAAGCTCTTAGTTGATAGGGTAACCCAGGGTAACTGCAGAATCTGCATCTCCTGTGATTATCTTCTCTTTGTGATGGAGAAATGCAAGTGGAAGGAATAGACATTTTCCCAATGTAAAAACAGCCTCTTGCTTTCTGCTGGTTTGAGAAGAGTAGGTAAGAGTGAGGCTTGCAAGAAGTGCTTCTTTCATTCTACTGCTCAAAGATCGAACCAACCCTCAGGATGCTTTTCCCACTAAGGTTTTTTATGAATAATAAATTATGTGCAAAGGTTCATTAAAGTGGGAACCATTTACTCTTTAAAGCTGCAAAAGTGTTTTTAATTGAAATGAGGTATGGACTAGAAAGACTTGAATGTCAATGAAGTGTTATTCATTGAAAAATCATAAAAGTGCAATGGAAGTCAATCCTCATTTTCTTCTATGTTCGTGTTGTGAGTATAGCAGTAAAGGAAAGATAATGTTTCTTTCATTGCCTACCAGCAAATGGGAGCTGGGTATTAGCGTTTTCTTTGTGTCTTCAAGTGTAGGTACGTCTTTTTATGCTTTCTGTTGGCAAGTAAGTAATCTGAGGATTGGGCAAACAAGTTTGGGTTTTTTTGGAAAGAGTATTAAAGGTAAAATATTCTTAAATCAGAGAGAACCTGTTTGAGATTTCATTAATATGTGAGGAAAATAATGTTACAGTCCTGATTTGGATTTGGGCTATTTATCAGCTAACCTCTTTACAGAACTTCTCTGTATTTGGTCAGTCTTCAAACTGGGTATTTTAAATTCCAAACCACTGTTGGTCAGAACAGGTTAGTGTGAGGAGTTTTCTAAATCACACTCTTATCTCATTCTTCTTTATGAGGGCTCTGTAACCACTACTGGAAGAACAGAGAGACTTCTTATACTAAATGTTTGCAGTACTGTTAAAATAATTTGTAAAAATAGAACTGAAGCTTTTTCTGAAGAACCAAAATCTGTAGTTACAAATATACTGCCAGTTCAATGACACCGTCTTTCTTTATCTTAATAGATAGATATGCTAGACATCAACACTGTATTGGATTCTCTAAATCCACAAAGTAATTGCAAAAATGGAAGTATCTAACTTATAGGTGTCATGTTGCACTAATGGGATTAGAAGTAGAATTACCACTCTGTTAACATCTTTTGCCTCTAGGCTTGATGGGTGTAGTTGGTAACATAGTGGGCCAGAGGGGCAACTTTGCCATTCTTTGCCTATAAGCAGCAGTTGGTTCTAGATCTTGCAGTTTTAAGAGGGAGAGAAGTTAATTAATATACTAGGAAGAGACTGCTTTTAGTGTAAAATTTTAACTTTATGAGTCATGAAAGTTAGTTTGGGATTATTTACTGGTTTCACTTGAGCAATATATCCCTTGTATTCATTTTTAAAAGCTTGATTAGTTACTAAGAAATATTTCTAACCCTTACTTAGCTAGGAGATTTAAAGCCAAGCTTTTTAGAGACAGACAGATCCTTAATCAGAGAAGTATTTCCCCCCAACCCCAGAAGAATATTTTTAGCAATTAATAACAAAAGCTCTGTTCTGTTCTCAGCTATGAACAGCAGCTTGGTTTCTTTAAGGAAAAGTTGCAAAGCAAGCAGCTTAATAGGGTAGAAACCTTGAGCATCCTGATGTGGCCCTCTTCCTGATGCTAGGATCTGTTAAAAACAGTTTAGCTGTTGGATTCTGTTTTCTCTGTTGCAAGGGAAATTGAGGGGTGAGGTAGACACAAGGGCAGAAGCGCTGTGCTGAGTGCCGTAAAATCTCAAATGATTTCTCATATGTAGTGGCACTCACCTGGACATGCTTGTCCAGTTGTTCCTCTGAGTTTATAGTGCTGGTTGGAGGATACTTGTTCCAGCTGTTTGAGGAGTGTGAGTCTTGGCTGGTGGCCTGCTTCTTGTGTGGCAATTCTGCCTCAGGCTTTCTCTCCTCTGTGCTGGATTTTTGTGGATGTGATCCCTACAGGGAGCAATTGTGCTCACTATTGATTTCAAGCTGCTATGGTCAGTGTAAGCTGCTGGTGGCCTCTTTTGTCACTGCAGGTCGGTATCTTTGGTTTTCTCCATATTTTAAGGGATTTTGCTGCTGTTACCAGGTTGGCTTTCACCTCTTCATCTGCTGTTGCAGTGTGTGAGATATCAAGTAGTTAAAAATTCATCTATGCTTTGCTTCGTTCTGTGCATACCAGAACCATTACAGTAGGACATGTAGTCCTGGGTCTATAGGAAGTTTTATGCATAATTGACTGTGGTTTCTTTTCACAGCAGATATCCAAACCTTCTAATGAGTTAGAGTTCAGTTTATCTACTCAAGGTTTAACTTGGTGTAATGGGTTAGACTTTACCCTGTGATGTCCTGACAGTGCTCAGTGTCATAAGTAATACCCTGCTTCTGTGCTCTTCATTACTTTTGCTCTTCTACTTAGAAGGCCCTCTGGAAGCCAAATGTGGTCTGAACAGGGTAGTGTGTAAACTCTGAAGAGGCTAGAGAAAGATGTAATAAACTTTTTCAGGATTTTTTTTTGCCTTTAGGATGGTGTTTCCTCAGAAGTTTTAAATCCAGGGCCCTGTACAATTAATAATAATAGTCAGCTGAGCATTTTTGTTAGCTTTTATATGGTAGAATAACCTTCAAAGCTAAAGCAGAAATATTGAAGAGATTCTCCTGGTCCCTGCTGTTTAACTGCTCCATCTTAAACAAGTTTCTTCATTTTCCTGCACTTTAATTTCTCCATGGTAAAACTAGGACAATATATCAAATCAGATGGTTTGTGATAGTCCCCCGACATGAATACAATATCTACTGGTGCTTCATGCCTTAAAAATATAGATTTGCAGCATGAAGGGAGTACTAGAAAGGAGGACCATTTTCATTAGAAATAATTGAGAATGGAGCGAATATCTGTAGAATAAATGTTGTACCTTCCACACAGACCAAATTGTGCCTCTCACTCTTTATTCCCAAGCAGAATAGGTTATTTTATTAAAGTTGACTTTTTTTTCTTCTTGCAAACCAAGTTCACAAGAAGGAGAAAAATTAGATTGTTCATCATTCCATCATTAAAAATCTGAAGATTCCAGTTGTCCTGAATGTCAGTATCTGTAAATTTCCCCACAGTCCTTTCAGCACTAAAAGATGACTTATGCAAACAAATGGCTGAAGTTCTTATATGTTTGGGGTGTGTAAAGCTTGTTTTCTGTGATTTCTGTTCTCCAGCCTTTATGAGAACTCACTTTTTAGAAAAATTAAAATAGTTCAAAAGCCTGGGTATGTGCTTCTATGCAGTTCCAGTCAGTTTCTGAAGAAGTGCTTGTTGCAGCATCTGGATAGTTTTGCCATGTATACTACAAAATTGAAACGATTTGGTAAATTCTCTGAAGCTTTAACAAAATACAATTTCCAAGTTGTGATGTGATTATATCCATTAAAATTACTCCTCTTTTGGATCATTCAGACTTTGCAAGGCAGACTGACTGATTTTGTTTCTTATGGAAATATCAGATTGAGATATTTGTGTATTGGGGTTTTTGCTTTTTGGGTATTTTTTTATTGAAGTAGTTCTATACCTGTTCTTTCTTCTCTGTAGTAACTCTACACTGGCAGTAGGGCAGTAGCTGGAGTTGTTTAGAATATACAAAGATTTCTGCTTTTTAAACAGCATCCAACTGAAGTTGGCACGTCTTCAAGTGGGATGCTAGACCAGATGAACCTAGGTGATCCTTTCTGACCTAAATTACTCTTTAATTCTGTTGATTCTGTGAATGCTCCAAATTTGATCTGAACTACTTTTCGTGGATGGTCAGGGTCTTTTGGCATTTGTACACTGAAGAAAATGGTCTCAACCCTTGTCACTAGTATTCTGGACTTTGAACAAATATGCCTCGTTTGGGAAGAGTACTTCGGTACTTTAGTAAGGCTATTAAAAATATTGCTGTAGTGTCATGTCAGAAAGACACTATGATTATTTATTGTCAAGAAAATGTTTGTTGTCTACCTTGCCACTCTGTTCACACAGAGTAGTTTAAACAAGAAAACTACTTTGCTTAAAGCAGATGTTAATCTTGTCACATTTCTGTTTCTTTTAGCACTTCTGCATTTCTTGTAGTATTGTCAATATTTTGTTCATGTGTCTATTGTTATCTTAGTGAAAATTTCCCATCTTATAAATGAAGAAAATCCGCTACTTTTGGGTATTCTGAAATTAAATAGGGCCAAAATGACATGGTAAGGCATGCATCTCCTAAAAGTGCATGGAATTAAAACAACTGAGTCCTACTCAGAGAAAGCTTTGACTGAATTCTTTATAATGAATAGGATGGTTCTTTTTAAATCTGTGGTTTTACTTGGAAAACTTAGTGTGCTGGTTTTGGCTGGAGTAAAGTTAGTTTTCTTCGCAGTAGCTGGTATGAGGCTGTGTTTTGGATTTGTGCTGGCAACAGTTGTGATAATGAGGGAATGTTTTCCTTATTGCTGAGCAGGGTTTATACAGAGCCAAGGCCTTTTCCTCCTCTCACCCCACCCTACCAATGAGCAGCCTGGGTGTGCATAAGTAGTTGGGAGGGGACACAGCCCGGGACAGCTGACTCAAGGGATATTCTATACCATATGGTGTCATGCTCAGGATATAAAGCTGGAAGAAAAAGGAGGAAAGAGTGTTTGAAGTGATGGGGTTAGTCTTCCCAGGTCACTGTTACACATGATGGAGCCCTGCTTTCCTGGAGGTGGCTCCTGCCCACCCACAGGAAATAGTGAAGGAATTCCGTGTTTTGCCTTGCTTGTGTGTGTGGTGGTTTTTGCTTTGTCCATTAAACATTCTTCATCTCAAACCGTGAATTTTCTCTCTTTTCCAATTTTACTTCCCCATCTAACCAGAGGGAGTGAACAAGTGTCCGTGTGGAGCCTAGTTGCCAGATGGGGTTAAACTGCAACAATCCTTTATGACACCCAATGTGCAGCTCAAAGGATTTGGGATAACAACAGGTTTGACTGCAATGTGCTAGACTGAATTTATAGCTGTAATTGCTGATTAGCTATTAATTGGCAGGTGCTTGTCAGGAGCTTTGCTTGCCTGCCTGTACATTAGAGTCTAGGGCTCATTAGTGGCTGGTTTTTGCTCTCGCTGCTGCTGTGCTGCTTTATCCCCTCACGGTGCTGTGCCTGGGAACATTGTGATAACAGCAGTGGTGATGTGCCGGGGCTGGCAGGGGGCCAGAGACTCGCTGAGTGTCTGTGCTGCTGGCCTGGGCTGGCTGGGACTGTGCTGTGAACTCCAGTCACAGGGATCTGACCCGTGGGTGAGTCCACGTGGGAGCAGGTACATCTGGAAGTGGCTGTGGCTGTGCCAGTGCAGCAGCAGCAGGAATACCTCTGCAGGGATGTAGCCCAGGGAGAAGCTTGTGCTGCAGGAGGTAGATACTGACACATCAGTGCCTGTGGATAAGTCCGTGCTGGAGCACCTGAAAGTGTGTGGCTGTGGATAATCCCACATCAGAGCAGGTACTCCCCTGGAAGGACTGCAGCCATGGATAAAGCTGCATTAGAGCAGGTTTATCTCTGAAGGTACTGTGGATAAGGCCATGCTGTAGCAACTGTGGCCATGGGGAAGCAGCAGGTCTTTCATTTGGAGCATTATTGTTTATACTTTAATTATATTAATGCAACTTCTAGTTGCATTAGTTCTAGCATTCTAGTGATTGCTTTTGTTCAAAAATACCTGAAATATAACTCTATTGAAACTCATACTGTAATTTACAAAAGTGAACTTTACAATGAAAGCTTCCCTCTAGGTATTTTACTGACAGAGCAGAAACTTAATGGATATAGCCTTGCAGCTTCAGACTTGCTGGTGAGCCTGGGGAAGAAAATACTTGGAAAGTATGCAGAGTTTGTAGAGCTGCAGGTTACTGTAGCACTAGCATAGTTTGTTTCCTTGTACCGCTTGGCTATTTGTGAAACAGGTGGTATATGGATTGTGTGATCTGATGAGGCTAGGCTAAACTGTAATAGGAAATTGGGTGGCTGAGGCCCAGTTCAGGCTTTCAGACTTGTGGTACACTGCTTAATTCATTTGGATCTTAATTCGGCATTTTACTAGATTTATTCTTTCTTGATCACTGTGGAATGGCTTTTAGAACTGAAGTAGCATTATTGCTGCAGGAGATGGCATGAGCAGTTTTAGTACAGTCACAGCTGGAAGAGCAGAAGCAACTTCAGTTTTGAGATATGATAAAGCATGAAGGCACAAATCAAGGTTGCAAACCCTTCCTAACAAAACTTTGACAGAAGTTTTGTGACTACATTAGACTTCTAAGTGTCCAGTTCCCTTTCTTATACAAAGGTTTCAAAAGGCGAAGATAAGTGTTCTTACACAATGACTTTGAGGTTGGGTTATCTATGTAGAACCTCAGTGAAAAGCAAAATAAAACTTGCAAATTATTACATTCAATATGAAGATAGCCAGAACTGCAGGACATAGATTTTGGGAACAGCTCACTTTGCCCTTGATCTTAGTTATCTGGTAATGGTTTTACATTTTGAAAAATAATTAAGTACCTAGCAGTTTTGAGAGAGTTAGTACTGTGGTAGGTCTTTAATCTGTTGGGTCTTCCCCCTTCTTCTTGCTGCTCTCAATGTGCCTATCATAAAGTGTACCATCAAACGATCATAGGTTTTTTTGAAAAATGGTAGTTCTCGATCCTGCAAAATTCATCTCATTAAGTAGACAAGACTGCTTTCCCAGAGATGTAATTCTTTGACATGTAGTTATTTGTTTTCCAGCCTGAGGAATAGGTTTGTGTTACTTTTGAAGCAAAACCACATTGCTTACCCACTGCCCGTGTGCTGTCTGCCAGCAGCTTTTGGAGTTCCCTTATTTTGCTGAGCTGTAAGTTTCAGTTGTGGTATTGTAATTGCTACTTGAGTGTCAGTCAAGTGTAGCCTCGTAGTGTTAATGATAACTTAGTGACCCCATTCATGTCAACGCTTCTATCACAGGCACTTGGTAATTGTACAGCTTACATGTTTATCAAAGGAAGCACTAAGTTACCACTGCTGCTGACTTTCAGTGCAAATACAGGTGAAGGTCTAATGACATCATTTAAATTTCTGATATTTGTATCACTGAATCTAGACACGTTAAAATAATGAAGGTCTTGGAAACAGCTGAAACAGAAATGTTTCAGAAGAGAGGACTGGTAGAGTGGTATAATACCTTATTTAGTAAATTTCTAAAACATGTAGCATTTCGGTCAGCCTCTGGGGATTCATACTGAATCCTGATTCCTTGTGATTTTTACAATGCATTTATGAAATTACTTTTTCTGTGGCTGTTGTTTAGTTCTCACATTGATGTTCAGTTTAAGACTGACACAAATGAGAACCATTTTGTCTTCCACTTGAAAATCTCTCCTTTTAATGAATTCTAGAACTGGCTTTGTATTGAGATCTGCACAACTGAATGACGTCCTTGATGTGTACTTATTTTAACTTAATCACTTTGTGCAATGATTCAGTGTATTTTGAATCCCAAAGCTTTGCTTAAACAAAAAAAATGTAGTTATTAATAGTTTGTATCGAGGCAACTATATAAATTGCTGAATTAAGATTGATTTTAATACTGTATTAGTAAAAAAAGAATGTTAATATCAAGAGTAGGTTCTGCATAGTTTTCTGTCCGTAGTCTTAGTATTCTTAATACTAAGATTAAGTAGTTTTAATGTTACATTTTTCGAATGAAAGATTTGAGATTTTTGTTTTCAAATACTTAGAGGTTTTTCTTTGCTTTGAATTATATTTCAAGTGGCAAGAATAGTGAACGTAGGCAAAATTGGAAATGTATGTCTGGAAGTACAGAATGAAAGTGCTTTTAAGGAATGCTAGGTTCACAGATTGAATGTGACCATGGAGGTCATCTACTGCATCCCCCCTGCTCAAGCAGACCCCTCTAGAGCACATGACTCAGGATTGTGTCCAGATGGCTTTGTTAAAACATAAACCCATAAGTTTTTGCAATAATAATGATGCAGCTCTTGTAATACTTGAAAAAGGGCAGTTTTAAGTGTTGCAGTTCACCAAATCAATTCTTTGATTGCTGTTGTGCAGAGAGCTTGATAGAAATAATATAAATAATACAAATATAATATAATAATATAATATAAATATAATATTATAAATAATATAAAGCTACTTTATTTTCCAGTTTTGCTAAATGTCTGGGATTTTGTTTCATAAACACCTTAAAAAGGTAGTAACAAAACCTGATTTATGTTTAGGAAATCCAAAGCTTAATTTTCTTCTGGGATTGACATAATATAACAGCAGTGGCCACTGCTTCCATGTTCACAGTAAGTCTTTAGCTTGTCTCACTCAAACCACACAGTGCTCTTAAAAGCAATGCTGGAGAAGAGTGGAAGATAGGTTCTCCACCAAGAAGGCTATAGATCAAACTCGCCCTTTTCTGAGATATCTCTCACGAATTCTCCAAGAATTAATTGTCATTTCCTGCTTTATATTCTCGTGTAAACTCCACAGGAGTTTAACTTTGGAACTTTGTAAGCCAGGGAGCTAAAGAGAGAGTGTGGATCCAAAGGAAGCAATAAGTTTGTAGTTCTGCTTAATGAGCTATTATTTTATTTTGTGTGATTTATTTAAGCAGGGGTTTGTATTCTGTGGCCTCTTGAAGCTGCTGCCTGGTTTGTACTCTGTATGTGTACAAGTAACCTTATTAGAGTTTTGCTTCACATGATAATGATTAATGTAACACTTCAAGAGTAGCCAACTAAAGAGATAATCCAGCTGGTGTCCAATGTTTTTGATAACAGTTTCTACTATAGGCTCTCCCTCTTTCCCAACTAGTAACAATGATTCGTAGTCAGTAGCAGCAGATGGACAATACCTATTTGCATTTTCCAACTTGCTCATTAGGGAAAAAGATGGCATGCTAATTTTTTTGTGATCACTTAATGTTCAATTGATAGAATTAGCATGCTTTAGTTTTTTAGCATATGCTCTATCCAGTCATACTACCTTGTTAAACAGAGCAGATGTTCATCTTCACAGTTGGAAAATATTCTTAACTGGACTTTGTAATGTTGATGTTAGAGGTACAGTTAGTAAGCTTTAGTGATGCTTATTAATATGGGAAATGGCCTGCAAAACAATAACTTGCCTGGCATTCCCTTTTATGTGTTCCAAATCTGTTTAGTAAACTGATGCAGTAAGATTACCTCCACAGCCACTCCTAAGTGTCAGATAAAAAGGAAAGTTGCACACACACTAAAAAAGGAAAAAAAAGAAAAAGAAAAAAAGCTGATGGTGACAAATATGGCCTTTTAGAAATCCTGGTGAGTTACTAACAGGGAATAAGAGAGATCAGGTAGCCTATGTGTGAAAAGCAATGTTAGTAATTTCTTGTTAGTAATGTCCCCATGTTTTCATAAGGGCTGTTTGTCAAAGGAGATAGAGTTCGAGTAGCAGCCACTGACAAAGAATACTACCATTTTCTTCAAAATTCTTTTGTACTTCTCTTTTTTTAGTTAAAAAAACACAAAACCCAAAACAAAAAAACCCACAATTACAAAAGTGTATAGGTCCAATTTTTTTTTTTTTCATTAACCCTTAGTATATGTGACTACCTAGGATGTGACTGTTATACCTGTTTTCTTACAGACCTGGTCAATGGAAATATTGTGAATATAGTCCCAACTATGTTAATAGTCAAAGGGTTAGTAAAAAAAAAAAAAAAGAGAGAATTTAATTTATACATATTTTAGAGGAGAGGCAGCAGGAGTTAACTTTTACAATACTGTTTCTTACCTGAGTAGCAGAGAACAAAAACTGCTTTTGAAATCTGGAAACTTAAAATATTTTCTTTTCATATGAATACTCTGCCAGTAATTTCCAGATCAAATGAATGGTGTTCTGGTTAAAAAACAAATAAACAAACAAAACCCCCAAAACCCCCAACAAACAAACAAACAACAACAAAAAAAAGTAGGGAGGAAGTGGCATTTTCCAAACAAGCTTTAACTTCTCGTGATCTGTTCCCAGTGAGAGAAACAGCACATCAGATAATGCTGACAGTGAAGTTCGGTTTCAAAATATTTAGAAACTGCAGTTTTATATCATAGCATGTAGCCAGAAGCACATCTTAATTTCAACTCAGTAGTTCATATTGTTATCATCTTTTGGACATAACTTATAATTTTCTTAGCCTTTTTGGTTTGTTGGTAAGGAAGCATCTTTGCTACTGAAGCTGAAAATTGAGATGCCTGAACAGTTGATGAAAATGTATTAATGGTATAGTAAAAAGTAAAATACCAAGACTGTTGAAGTGGCGAGTTTATAAAGGAAGCTGTTGTGCCGACAAGGAGCGTGATGCTCACGCTGCGATCTGAGAATGTTCTGTGCCTTCAGTTTTCTGTCTGCAGCGGAAGTTACTGTTGCAATGTGAACACAGTGCTGGGCAAGTTCAGAAAACAATGCCCTTGAGTAAGTTTTGAAGGAGAAATGTTACTCTGTCCTTTTCCACAGCGGTCACGGTGTGCTACCACAGTAATTGTAACCAATTTGACAAAGAAGATCCCGCTAATGCTTGCTATTTTCATATACAGAGTAACAGACTGGCATTTCTCGGAGTATAATCTCACTTGCTGTAGAAAAACTCATACAAAGAGACTATTCTTGCAAAATATTTATGAAATTATATTTCTTGTCAAACTTGAATTATGTAGACTGATTACAATACAGGTAAAATATTTTAAAACTTAGTTTAAAAGCTTTTACCACGTAGTTCATTCTACAAAAATACCACCCTAAATGTTTCAGAATAACAGAGAATTCTCTACCTATATTTATTTGCTGTAGTGCAAACAATAACTGTAAATTATGCAACTGTAGTTAATTTGGGGGAAGTTCACTTATGATGAAATTAAACTCAATTGTGCATACTTGCTGTTAGTGTTGTCTTAGAATTTTGATGGACAGTCTATAGATTATCAGTGTAAGTGCATTCTGTATGAATGATACTGTACTGCTATGAATATATAATTTTCAGTTCCTAGCAATAACTTTTAAACATATTTAGTGTTCTAAAGTGTCTTAGTAGCTCAGTGCTGCCCACAGCTATTACTTGGTATATTAGACCTCTGGTTGTCTTTTTTTTTTTCTTGTTTGCGGGGGTTTTTTTGTTTGTTTGTTTGTTTTTGTTTGTTTTTTTATGACTACTAATAAATGCCATTCAAAGTACTAATTTTCTTGATGTTTGACTGGAATGCATGTATCAGTCTATCATGGTGGTTTTTACTTTTGCAACAGGTCACTAATTAATGTTTCTTTCTTAGTTTTTATTCAAGGAGATACTGTTTCTTTTAGAGTTGCTATTTTGTCTTATTAGATATTGTTGAGTGATAGAAATAATTTCTACTTTTCCTTTGATATCTCATCTTTAAATTTTTCAACCTCTCTATGTGACTGGTTTCTTTGTGTCAGAAAACAATTCTTAAGAAATACTTACCTTAGCTTTTCAGGTGTGCTTTATAGTATATAAAGCTTTTTCTAGTAGAATTCATTGTAGCCCTTATCTATTAAGAGTTTCCAGGAATGTAACTATCCCATGTCTCTGGTGATCTGGGCTGAATGATTTAACTCTTTCTTCTTCTCTGCTTCAAGAGGATCAAGCTTGTGCATGGATGTGGTTTGTGAGGAGGGGTAAGGCTTGATTGTGTTGAAATGTTTTTGTCCTGACTCTGAGGTCATGTACCCGACAGTGAATTTGAAGACTAGTTCTTTGCAGACTCACCAAGTTTAGAGAGTTGAGCAGACTGAGTGTGTGAGGGGAAAAGTAAGTAGTAATCAGACTTCAGGTTGCAGTGCCTAATGTATCAATTGGGAACTTTTATAGTCCTTTGTTACGAAAGAAGTAGGGATGCTTTGCAGCCAAAACACTTTCAGATTTGTAATGCTTCGAAGAACTAAAGTGAATCTCTATGTAGTTAGCCAGAAAAAGCTCCTTAGCTTTTTCTCTTAATACATACGTGACTTGAATTTTGTTCTGGTGGAGTTCTTTATCATCAGGAAGTCTAATACTCTTCTTGTTGTTTTGGTTTTTTTTTTTAAATTTACACAGAGGTGCTGGCCACTGTAAATATACAATAGGATTATTTGTTCCTGTTTTCATTGCTGTTCTGCTATGCTGACATTTGAAAGAAGAAATAAACTTTAAACAGTACCTTGTAAAGGTAGTATTTATTCTCTTCAAACTTTTCTAATGCAATCTTGGAAACAGTAGTTTTCCCCCATGGAGTTTTTTTCCCTAGTAAATGTTTGAGGAGCACCACAGGTGACTTGTCTGACACATCAGCTCAGATGTTTACTGTTCCAGCTTATATTTGAGCCTCATGTGTTTTTTATTTCTAACCATGCAGAGCATACATAAAACTTCCAGTGTTTACAGCTTCTAGTGAGTTGTTGCTGGCTGACAATTACATCTCTTTTCCTCTCAGATTTTTGATGGGAAGTGTTATAGAAGTAAACTTCCAAAACTAATTAATTTCATTTTCTCTATTACTGAGTAGAAAAAGCTATCTGATGCTCAAAACAATAAAGCAAGTATTTAATAAAAAAACATTAAACACTGAATTACACTGCATAAATGTGGGTTCTGACTCAAAGCAGGTCTGAATTGATGGGGCTACAATGCCACATTAATTTTAATGATCTGGATTTGGTGCTTAGAAACTATCTTGAGGTTGGATGAAGAGTCCTGTTCCACACAATGCTTTTCTTTTGTCTGAGCCCGCCCTTGGATATTTTCATGTTATGGCGTTTCTGAAGTGTCCTTTTTCACAGCTGAATTCTTCCATAGAGAAGATAGGAAACCCTGTTTATTTGACATCTGTAACTTCAGGCTTTAACATTAAAACCTCAGTAAAGCTCTGGGCTGTAGTGATAGTCTGCCTCAAATAGCAAGTGATTTTATTTTTCCTTTTTTTTTTTATTTTTAAAATTTTTTTATAGGGTAGTACTGAGACTAGTGGTGATGATCAAGGTTACTTTATCGGAATATGCATAATTGGTAGGTTTTAATTAAACAGCAGCTATTTCACTTTCTTTTAAGTGGTTCTTGTGTAAATATGTTGCTGAAGATTCCTTGTGAGAAGCAAGTTGCTTAAAAAAAAGAGTTCAAGTTTCCTTAATTTTTTACTCTAACAACAGTCATTTTGTAGGTAAAAATTTTGAGGAATCTGGCTATATTTTTGTTCGAACACATCTTTGTGCAGACTTGCTCTTTACATTGCCTTCTCTTTACCATGTTAAAAAAGGTGAAAGGAACAGTGGAAATGTGAATGTGTTCTCTTGGCATTTGGGGAGCAGGGTGGTAGTGAAGATGATGGAAGTGCTATGTGGAAAAGAAAACCTCTATTGTTTCTGCAGCTTTTCCTTTACTGTGCGAGAAGTGTATATCAGTGCTCAAGTTTCTTTACAAACCCAAATCCCTGAACCTCTCCTTGCTCCTAGTAAATCAGAGCTCTAACTATAAACCTTCAGTACTTGTATTTTTTCTTAAGACCATCTTATTGATGCAGAAATATTGGTAGATATTTCTATTAAGGTGCAGGATTGTGGAAGAGACTTGGAAGTTCCAAGCAGCATAAATAGATAGCCTCTCTGTGTCTTTGAGGGGCTCGAAGCAACAATTTGCTGTATATGGCACTTCTTCAGGTTCCCTTGGAACTGAAATTTTTTCAGTTATGTGAAGTGAGTTGTAATATATGGATATCTATTATTTTGAATACTTTTATCTAGAGAAAAGACAGACAATTTCACTGTGAAACTTGCTACTGTATGACTCAGTATTGTAGTACTATTACATGCGTGTTGTAACTCTTGAAATGCTTCCTGTGACTACACAGAGCCTGTATTTTAGGACATGGACGTGATGTTTTGGATGGGATATGGGCCTAATCTGCATTTTCCTCCTCTTTCCAGCTTCCTTTCTGCTGCCTTTTCAGCTTCATATTTTCATTAAATTTATGGCAAAGTATTATCTGAAGACATCCTCCTCTTCAGTCAAAGTTGATTGAAAGAGCTCTTCAGACTCAGATTATTTGTTCTGCTAGTAAACATTCTTGTAATAGCAGGGTAGATAAGCACTGCCTGAAGTATCAGACATGACTTAGAATCTGACAGGCCCTGGAAGTAAAGTGAGTAAGAGATGGGAAGAATCTCTAAAGTATCAGAAAAAAAAATCACTGAGGCTACAGTTGCAAGGTAGTACCTTCCCTCCATCTCTTAGTTAAAGTACTAGGAATGATTGCAGGAAAGATGTATAGAATTACCTTGGGCTGCTTTTTCTGTTGATGATCTGTTTTCCATGTCATTGTAGTCTTAAACTGGGCCTTGGGTACTTGGAAATCTCATAACACTGTTTGAATTATCTCCTTTCCAGTGCTGAGTGTTTTTCCCTTGGGTTTCTGAAACTCACAGCATGTCCAAAACAGTAGCTCTGTATTTATACTCCTGTGGGAACTCCTGAGAACTGTCCAGTGGTGCATTTCTTGGGGTAAAGAAAAGGACCCATCCAAAGTCCTCAAGTACACTGAGAAAGAAGCAAACTGCAGGATCTAATTTGGCACCTGCAACAAATGTCAAGAGAAGAGTTAAGACAGAATGGGTAGGGTTATTTTTAAGGCTATGCTTTACAACTTAATAATATTCAAGACACATGTTTTAATGCCAGTTTTTTAAATCTGGCAATTTAGGTTTTGTTAGTGACCCCTTATCTTTTTGACACACAAAAAACACTAGGCTGAATAATGCAAAACATTTAAAATTGATGTGCCAGTGCATGAACTTTTAAAAATAAATTATCATCATGCATTTGAGGAGATGTGAATTAAGCAACTTCTAGGGACAATGTCAACCTTTTAATAGTCTGTGTCAAGTTGGATTTCTGGTAGATACAAACCATAAAACTATTACTTAATGCAATACTGTTGTGTAGCTATTTTTGTGGTGTTGAGCTCTGTATAATAGCAGAGCTGCCTCGACAAGATAGCTTAGTAAAATTACAGATATTTCCACAGAACAGTAATTTCTTTCAATGTTTTGGCATGTATTTTTCCATGTTCTATGAAAAGCATGAAAAAATGCAAGGCAATCTAATGAGCGAGCATTGGTTTTGCATATGTAAAATAAGAGTTCTAGCTCCATGGTACGCCTTGTTTATGTGAGGACATTATTTCCTCTCTTGATTTTTGTGGAATAGTGCCATCTACCGAATTGTTGGAATTGTACCTTGGTTTTCATTTGTGGTGGTAATTTTGAACAAACCTATAAAATGGTTGCTCTTCTTTCGATAGTAGTGAAATAGTAAGTTTCTCAGTCCTTTGGTGATATGCAAAATGAAAAATTAGGCTGAAGTGGAACCTGAGGAGGCTTAAGGTAAGATAAAATGAAAAACACTGTCTTAGTGTTACAAAATACTTAAAGTAGCAATTAAAGGATGGCTGTGATTGCTCACACTTGAGGCTAATTTTAACAATTTTTTAGTGTCATTTTGAATGAGAATATTTAAGAAGTCTCTTTGCTTTGAGCAGATGGGGGAAACTTTGACCCAAGACACATATATTCCATTACGTTTGAATTACTAGGGTTTAGAGACTGCTAACTGAAATACTTTAAAAAGCAGTAGCTGCTTTTTGTGATGCTGTGTCTGTGAACATCTCGTGGGGTACTTGGAAGGTCTTTCAGCTTGTGACTGCTATGAGTCTAGGGACAGATTGTCATATCAGTTTGGTATAGACCTGGATTTGAGATCTAAGTTTCTTCATCTTGCCTATGCCATGGACATGTTGGTGCTTCTAATCCTTGACCTGCTTAGTGCTTCAACAATTGACTTTGCTGGTAACTACCTCAAAAAACTATGTAAGCAGAAACATAGTATACCTGCATCACTGTATTGATAAAGCTTCCAGTGCTTCAACTTTCCTCAGAAGGATGTTTGGAAGAGGAAGTTATTTCTATCACCAGTATGATGCAAAATGGTGTGGGAAATATAAGGGTAGATTAAACCTCATCCATAAGTTGAGTGTTAAAGGACTGTGTCCAAAAGAAGGAGCTGGTATCAGTACTGAGAGAAACTATAGCAAAGTCTGGGGGAGAAATTTATAGATGTGAACAACTTTTATTTTAATTTGACATCTTCTTTAAGATCTCTTCCTATGCCTAGGTCACCTGCTTTTTCTGATGCCTTTATCAAAGCAAGTGAGTAAAAGTGGCTGCATGAAGAGTGGTAACAGTGCCTGTGGTCTTATTGTAAATAACCCCATAATGGTGTAAAGGGTTAATGACAGTAAAATTGGCTCAGGAGACTGTGCTCACTGCTATGAAGTTTGTGAGGACAGGATTGGAGAATGGACTTTTGTGTGAACAAAGTTGATATGGAATGACAGGTGATTACAGTTGGTGTTCTGTCACTTCTATCCGGTGGCTGGTGACTTGGAAATAACTGAAGAGAACTCTTGTCATACAAGAGTTAAGGGAACTATTTAGGTCGTGCTGTGTGAATGAAAAGAGACTTCTGAACCTAGCAAAATGCTTTACAGTCAGAAATAGATGTTGACAGGCAATAATTGATTGGGCAAGGGTTGGCTGTGTTCTTAGAAAATGTTAAATTGTCCTTTTATTTGATAATATCCAAAGTTATTTATGCTTTCATATGATAAATTAAGTAAGTACATAAATTCACTTAGCATCTAGTTCTAGAGCATTACACTTGTTAATGCTGCTCTTGGCAATGATTGTACAAAATATCTGGTCTCTGGGAAGAGACATCTTTCTTATTCCAAGTACACCTCAGTTCTAGGAGCAGAGAATGCCCCTGCCTTTATTCTTGGCCAAGAAGCTATGCATGTAAAGAGGAAAATCCTGGTTAATAATTAATATTGTGGTATAGTATGTAATAACATGTTGAAATTTGATTTGGAAACTAAACCGGATTTAATGGGTATAATGGAAGCATGGAATGGGTAAATGGAAGCATGCAACAGAATACAAAGGTTTTACCTCTGAATTTTGATGAATTTCTTCAAAAATACATAATTATTTCCTGGATTTACTCTTATGTATGCAGTCTTTGGAAAAACTTTCCTGAATTAGCTGTTACCAGCCATTTCAGTGCATCTTGTGCAGTCATAAGAACTAGTGTTTGTAAGCATTTCCTACCCTTGTGTTCTACTGTTCTCCTTCTCTTCCATGCTACCCAGAAAAAGTACGGGATTAGTCACCTTCTTTGCACTGTTAGTGCTGAAATATAGATCTTAGACTAAAGGAATACAACCTGTAGCAGTAAGCAAAGTGAGTAAAATCAAGGATAACCTGTAGCCTTTTTAGTTTTTTTTGTTTGGTCTAAATTGATGTTTTTACCTCTTCATTTAATAGCATGCTTTGCCATCTGTGAATTGTGCATATAGAAACTTATCATTAAAACCAATCTTGTTTCTTGTTTAATTTTAAATCATGGTTTTTTTGGCATTTGTTTTAATCCAGTTTGCATTTGTACTGCTCAATTACATCTTGTTCCAATGAACGATTGCCTCTCACTGGCAGCTCTGAGAAAATTCTACCAAATACAGCCTTTAGAGAAAATTTTTGGCACTTTTCACAGCTGATTGGGAAATGCTGTATTTGTGTATATTTGTGTAAGCAACTTTGAAGTTTAAGAAGTGCTTTGACCCATGTCAGTTGTTAAAATGTGGATTGTACTTAAGTTACTCCTCCCTACCTATCGGTTCCCTATCAGTTTACATGCAAGCTAGTTCAGACACTGTTTAATTTAAAAATGTAAAACTCATGCAAATTGAAGCAAAAAAGGATGAGTTTGTGCTTTAAAATTGCTACAACTACCTTTATACAAAAAACAGTTAACAGAATTTTGCTGAGATCTATAGACTTCGGTATTTTTCTAAACAGAGCTCCTTTTTAATCTATTTATTTGAGATTTTTTTTTTGCAAGTTAACATGGAGTCATTTGGCTTCTAGTGTTTAAAGGAGCTGAGCATTGTTCCATAAACAAAGTGAATACTTAAGGAAGCTGATCTGTACTTACATAGGAATGAACATTATTGGAAGCTGATTTGGAAGTTGAGAAATTCTACTTCCAGCTAGTTGTTTAGTCACCACTTCACTGGAAGTAATAGAGTTTTTTTAAAAGTTTGCAATAGCAAACAGCAGTAGTAGTTTGCTATTCCTGTTAAACTGCTATGATATTTGTAATGGGATCTAACATCATTTTTTTAAATGTTGAATTTGTTATTGCCCTTGCTCCTTATACTCCCCCCACCACCAAAAGGACAAATTGTGTTGTCTTGTTTGGCAGTACATGGATGTGAAAGGTCAAAGTGTGTTTTCTGGACAGTGTTTGACTGTAGTACTTTCTGAATAACTCTCTTGCTAACTAACTGTGTCTTGACAGATTGTTCTTTGAGATGGTTGCTGTAGATTATGTATGCTGCAGTAATAGTACTCAGATTTGATGAGATACAGTAGTGCATTTTTTTTTTAATGATTCAGGGTCTGTTTAAGTGGAAAACTGCTATACATACATGACTGTAGTAATATATGCAGGTATATTATGCAGTCCTTGAGAGGTGTATGCTGTGGAGTCGTATATGTAAGAATACATTGAGTAATCTATTTGCTTTAGTGTTTTGCATGCAATTCAAATTGTGGTTTGTGCCTTTCTCTAGCCAATGATCTTTTTTTTGTAAAAATTTTCAACATTTGTCAAATGTTTAAGTGGTGTTAGGTGTTACAGCTATAGTTTTGAGAAGTATCTAGGAATGAATATTAAAAGCTGCTACAATTTCAGATTTGTCTTAATACTCTTGAGCTGTTTTAACAGTGGCAAATCTGATACCTGGTCTGTCTTTGCTGTACTATCAAGACTTTTTATCACAGTGTATTAAAAAAAAAAGATGCCAATATCTGTGTGGTGATAGTTTGGAAAATAATTTAAATTATAAATGTCATTGTATACCTCAAGATAACCAGTCCCCTGAGCTGAAAGACAGGGACAGGAAGCAGAATAGACTCCCTGTAAACCAGGAGGAAGTAGTTAGTGACCTGCTGAGACATTTAGGCACTCATAAGTCTATGGGACAGGGATGGGATTCATGCAAGTGTACTAGGGGAGCTGGTGGAAGAGCTTGTAAAGCTGCTCTCCATCATTTATCACCTGGCTACCCAGGAAAGTTGACTGGAGGTTGGCCAACGTGGCATCCATCCACAAGAAGGGCCAGAAGAAGGATCTGGGAAACTACAGGCATGTTAGCCTGACCTTGCTGTCCAGGAAGGTTATGGAACAGGTTATCTTGAGTGTGATTACATGGCACTTACAGGAGAACCAAGGGGTCAGGCCCAGCCAGCACGGGTTTAGGAAACTGCATGACTTACCTCATGCATGAGGGGAAAGGCTGTGGATGGTGTCTGGGCTTTAGTAAAACCTTTGACTTGGTTTCCCGCAGCATTCTTCTGGAGAAACTGCCTCCCCTTGGGATGGACAGGTGCACTCTTTGCTGGGTTAAAAACTCCCTGGATGGCCAGACTAGAGGATGGTGTCGTATCCAGTTGGTGTTCAGTCACAAGTGCTCAGGGCTCGGTTGGGGCCAGTTCTGTTTAATATCTTTACTCATGATCTGGATGAGGGGATGGAGTGCACCCTCAGTAAGTTCACAGATGTCACTGTGGATGGGAATATTGATCTGGTAGGGGCTGGGGAGGTTCTGCAGAGGGATCTGGACAGGCTGGATGGATCTACTGAGGCCAGTGCTATGGGGTTAAACAAGGCCGAGTGCTGGGGCCTGCACTTCAGTCACAGCAATGCAGCCCTGAAGGCTTGGGGAAAAGTGTCTGGAAAGCTTCCCAATGGAAAAGGGCCTGGGGGTGCTTTTTGACAGCGACTGAATGTGAGCCCGCATGTGCTGAGGAAGGCCAATGGCATCGTGGCCTCTATCAGCAGCAGTGTGGCCAGCAGGAGCAGGGAAGGGATTGTCTCCCTGTACCCAGCACTGATGAGGCCACACCTTGACTGCTGTGTCCAGTTCTGGGCCCCTCACTTTAGGAAGGACATTGAGGTGCTGAAGCGTGTGCAGGGAAGGGCGATGGAGCTGGAGAAGAGTCTGGAACACAAGTGCTGTGAGGAGCAGCTGGGGGTGTTTAGCCTGGAGGAAATGAGTCTTAGGATGACCTTATCACTCTACAGCTGCCTGAAAGGAAGATGGAGCCAGGTGGGGGTCAGCCTCTTCTCCCAGGCAGCTGATGACAGGACAAGAGAACATAGCATCAAGCTGTGCCAGGGCAAGTTTAGTTTGGATATCAGGAAGAATTCTATCATGGAAAAGGTTTTAAACATTGGAGTGGACTGCCCAGGGGGTGGTGGATTCACCATCCCTGGAGGTGTTCAGGAAAAGACTAGACATGGCACTTAGTGCCATACTCTAGCTGATAAGGTGGTGATTGGTTAAAGGTTGGACTTGATTAACTTTGAGGTCTTTTAAAATCGAAATGATCCTGTGATATTTTTGATGACTGCCTTATACTAAGGGTTGAATTAATAGCTACAGATTTTGGACTGTCTTGTATGTCAGATGGGTCAACTAAAGGTGAAGAATGCCCCAGTTCCTAGGTCTACTTAGAGTAACTAAATAGTTTAAAATTAAATAACTAAAAAAAAAAAAAGGAATTAATTTTCTCTTTCAAATGTCATTTCTAAGGGCAGATGTGCGCTGAGTTGCTGCTATGTAGCTAAGCTATAAATAATAGTAATAACTTTAAAAATAGTATTTTGAGGAGACAAGTTGCATATTGCTGAATAAAACGCTTGAAGTGTAGGCTTATGTCTGAAGCTTGTTTGAAAGAATATATTTTGGAAATGTTGCTTTTTCTTATAAATTAAAGTGAATTTAGTCTTACAATAAATTAAGGTTATACTGTGATTTCCTGCACTTCTAGCAGTTATGAAAGTGAGCACTAATGCTAGGACATAAGCATATTATCTTTTTCTTCTCTCAGGCACAGCTGTTGTCTCTTGTTTTCTCAAAAAATCTGCAGTGAAGACAATGAAATACTAGTGTTTTCCAGGGTTAAATTCAAAATGGCAGTGGGGAACATAGAAGCAATATTCAAAGGTACAGCTTAGAAGCTATTAATTTATCCAATTTGTTAATATTTGGATTTGTGGATGAAGCAGGAATAATAAAATAAACTGCTTGGAATTGAAGGAGCAGGGATGGGTCTTTGATTAGAAAACTGCTCAGAGCAGAGTATTTCCTCTAGAGCTACCCTAGGTCTTTGGCAGAGAGTTTTTCCTGTCTACAAAATTAAAATGCTTTGCTCATCTTGTCATTATTCATTATAATTTTTGCCTGTTTTGGGAATGACGATGCAGTAGATGATCACTGCTTTGTACAGTGAGCTCTTGCCTAAAGCACGCATACACAAGTGCAGCGGATTTGGGCAAACTGCATTCCCTGGGCTGCTGCCTGCTTTGTGTGGTTGAGAAATGCTTCACATGTACTGAAATGGCCATGTATTATCCTTCTACAGTCAGTCTTTGTGACGTGCTTTTTCAATTCAGCATACCCCGCAAAACTGGGAGGCTTTGCATTGCTTTAGAAAAGAAGATTAATGCTGGTTAGGAGGATGATATTAATTTGAGATGAGAAGAATAATTTTAGCTACTAGGTGAAAAAGTGAAGATGACATAATCCTTGAGTAAAAGAACTAAATAAGACTAGCTGCAAGGACTATTTTTTTTTTTTTAATGACAGCGAGCACTATAGAAGAGGCCAAACTATTTTCACATCTGGATGTGAGGTTTCCACTAATTTGTCAAAGAGAGATTTGCTCTGAATATTTGAAACTTGCGTAATCTTACTCCCACTGCTGCATATTTACTGATTTCTGGAAAAATGGTTCAGGTGCCCTCGAAAATGTGGAAGAATTTTTTGTTTAGGGAAACATTGAAATATTCTTACTTCTTATTCTTCTTATTTTTACTGACTAGTTGAAACAGTGCTTCCAGAAATATTAGCATCAGAAGTGCTTGAAGAAAGCATCTGAGGAATAGAATTTGAAGGAAGAAGTAACTCGAGCAGTCTATGAACTTATGCTTTTCTGGGTCATATTCCTCTTATTGCAAAGCAAGGTAGCTGTAGAGTCTCAATTCCAAATAATCTCAGGTTTCTGAACAAGGTTTGCATTTAATTATGTTGGAAAATATTCCAAGGAGGGGCTGGGAAAATCTTTTATTAGAAAACTACCTGTGTCAGTGCAGATAGACCAGTTTTAAAATTCTATTCCTGTAAGCTTTTGAATTTCACATTGGAAAATTATTTTTGTCTACTTCTGCAAATAATTCTTAATTCAAGGGAATGCAGATGCATGAGCAAGTCTGAAGGCAATCAGCTATGCAACTTATGTTATTCCTTGTGGATATTTTCAATCTGGCAATTTGTGAAGTAAATCCATAGTTATTGTAAAAGCAATGACTTTACATTAAAAGTATTCTGAGTTTGTGTAGGAAGGTATAATTTATGGGGACAACACCCTTTCTACTCTTTTTTTTTTTTTTTTAAGCTATAAACTGTGACTGGAGAACAGATGACTTCTTTGTAAAAGAAGTTATTGATAAGAATGTAAAAGAAAAGGAAAAAAACAGGTGAGGCTCTCTGACTCCTTAAGTCCTTCCATGGCAGAACAAAATTAAATTACTTATTCTGTTCAGGGAAGAAAGCTAGTATTAAGTTTGGTGGATTATTCAACATCTGTCTAGTGTATATCTCACCACTTAGCGGGATGTTATGCAGATTGATTAGTCTAGAAGAATGTGATTCTAGTTTAAAAGTTAAAAATATCGCAGTGTGTCGAAGCAGACTTCTCCCTGCTGTTGTTCTACTTACATTTTATTTTACCAGCTTAGAGACTGAGCAGGAGATGTTTGAGTTTTGATTTGCATGCAGTCTAATAGTCTTTTCAGCCTTTCAACTGTCTGTAGCATGAATGCACAAATTCTTTAAGAATGTACATATTATCTGCTTTGGTTTTGTTCAGCAATTCCTCAGAAAATGGAAAGCTTGCAGAATGGGTGAGAATTGTACTGTTTTATTAATTTTTAGCATATTCTGAGAGAAAAAATTGTACATATATTCCACGTTTTGCATACAGCTTTGGAATAATTTCCTTTCTTCCAAAAAGCTAAGGTGCTTCCTTAAAACAAGAAGTGTTCAGCCCTGACAAATCATAGTCCACAAACCCTGGGTATATAATGATGATGAAATACTGACCAGTTGGCTTAATTCCTCTCTTATTTCTGCTTGATCTCCTAGACACTGGAGAACTTCACTTTGTGTCAGAAGCAGGTGCATAACCACATTTAAAATACAGACTATTTGCAACTAAAAAATTAGTTAAGTATGGAGAAGTGAGAGAATCTGTTTTGCTGCTGCTTCTATCAATATCCATTATAGATGGATAGGACTGATTTATGTGTGGCAGTGAAAATGAGAGAGCTTTTACTATCTCATAGCTGATGTGAATCCAGGATGTCTTGATACAGAGATCCTGAAAATTTACATTATATATAATTTCCCATTGACTCCTCCATATTTTGACTACTGATCTTCTCATCTCTGTCACAGCAGATTTTTTTAACATGCCTTGCATTATTCAGCTCTTTTCATCCTTAAGTAATGCTTAAATGAAACGATCCTTTGGCATTTGAAAAATATAATCATTTGCTTATCATGCTTATTTAGATTAACTTCCTTTTAATTCTAGTCCTGATATTAAAATAACTGCTTCATCATTCTTCAAGTTATCTGTGATGAAGAGTCCCTTAAATCTCTGTAAGTTAGGCAGTTATACATAATTTTTATATTTCAGTGTATACCTTTTAACTTCTTTGTGTTACTTTGTGGCATTTATAAATTATTGTTTTGGTAACTACTCAGCACTGTGTGGTTAGATATGTTGGTTGCACTAGCTAGAAGCAGGATGTTAGCCTGTGTGAATGTGCTATTAGTGAAAGTGAAAATGTTGGTTATGCTGTCTGTTTTCTTTGTTACATGCAAAAATTATTCCTTAATGGTACCAATTCCAGCTTTGGTCGGCCAGGAGTTGAATGCTACTGTCAACATGACAGCGGAGCTGCAGTAATCCAACTTCAGTTCTTGATTAATGAGGTTAGTAAAATGATTTATGTGTAATTCAGAGATGATATGGAGCACATTTTCTTTAATTTTTCATTAAGCATTAAAATTAGCTGATATAAGTGATGCAGCACAAATAGCAAACTGTAAAAACAATTCTAAATAAATTCAATTTTTTAGTTTTGGAAAATGCTTGACTAACTCCTGAAAATATCTTTGTCTCTAGAGTACTCTTTTGCTATAAGCAAGAATTAGGAATATCTTTTCACGTCCTTGAATATTGCGAATTTTCTCTGGAAGTGGTGAAGTACTTTTGCAATAGTACTACCAGTTTCACTCGGTAGTTAATTTTATTTTCATAGAGTTACTGTCTACTGTCTTAGACATGAACTGAGTAATGTTGTCTCAGTTTCAGATGTGTATTTCTGCGGATGTAGCAGCTGAGATCTGCCAGCAGTGCTGTTCTTGAGCTAGGGACAAGCTTCTAGAGGAATCTCGCTAGCTTTGTCAGCACACAGATATTAGCAGTTCATTGCTTGATTTCTCTGCAGAAATGGGCATGAGGAAACTGATGAGCACACACTGAAAAAAGCTTCTTCCCCATTGCCTCTTACTATAGCAATGAACCAAATATGAGTGAGCTGAACAACATGTGATCACATCAGTTATCTCATTCCTACTACTTAGAACTTATCTGTACTATGTGCTGATGCACATGCTTATACAGTTTTTTTTCATCCTGGTAATGGATATGTAATATATTTCCACTGTGATGCTACACTGTTGCTAGGGTTATGAAAACAAGTTGACTAAAACATTTTTGTTCTCCTAGGGAGCTCTTGTGAGTGCCTTGGCTGATGACACCTTACACCTGTGGAACTTGCGCCAGAAGAGACCGGCTATACTTCATTCACTCAAATTTAACCGGGAACGGTAGGGACTGGTTATTACTGCAGTGCCCCTTAGCATCACACTGTGCTGTTGTAAGGTCAGGTCTTACCGATGCAGTCCAAGTCATAACTTGGTACATCACTGAAACTGGGCTTACAGTGGGTTTGAATTTCAATCTGAATCTTAGGCCCCAAAGTAGTTGTGAATAAGACACATTAGTGACCTAAACCGAGATGCCCTTTCTATCACTTTGTGTGTTGCATTGCTGGACATCAATTTTCATATCTTTAAAATGTGAAGGGATAGAATTTGAATGTATGTCTTCAGAGGAATTTTGCAACTAGAGAAAGTGTGCACCAACAAGACAACCGGGAAAACGGATTCAATTTTTTTACCTGGAATTTTTTCTTCCTTGATGGCAAAGCAGAATTCTGCATTTTTAGAGCTCTCATTTGTATCAGAGTAGCTGAAAACCACTTGCATTTTGACTAAAAACTTTTATACTCGAGTAATAGATCTCTAAGCAAACTGGAGAGACATTTAAGGTTAAATTTCTGAAAAACGTGTCCTTTGTTTTAAAAGTAAGTATTCCTTCCCTTTTAGGACGTATTCATTCTTTTCCAGTATATGTGAAGTCTCAGCTGGAATGCTGTTTGCTTTTGAACAGTATGCATTCGAGATGGACTGCTTGGGGAGCTCAGAGGATACTAGTGAGAACACAGAATAATCTATGACTTGCATTTCTTTTGAATAGGGCAGGAAGTCATAAATTTTAAGTGATAGATAGCAATAGAAAAGGTTAAATATTTATGTAGTACCCTCTTAATGTAGTGTCATGCAATGTGGTAAACAAACTGTTGGGTGGGTGAAATGGTAACCCATTGTAGTTTTCAAGAGCAGCTTATGAACAAATTTGTCAGGAACAACATAAATGCAGATTACTGGGGTTTCTTTGTATAGAGGATTAAGTGATTCTAAGTCCCTTTTGAAATTATTTCTGTGCATAAAATCTGACCAGGGCATGTAGGAATAGGACAAGGGGTAATGACTTTAAAGTGAAAGTGGGTAGATTTAGATTGGATATTGAAAGAAATTCTTCACTGTGAAGGTGTTGAGACACTGTAACTGCTTGCCCAGAAAAGTAGTGTGTGCCTCATCCCGGAAGTGTTCTAGAACAGGTTGGATGAGGCTTTGGTCAACTATCTGCTGAAAGATGTGCCTGCCCACAGCAGGTGAGTTTGACTAGGTCATCTTTAATGACCCCTTCAGGCCCAGACAATTCTGTGATTCTGAACTGTTATACAGAAAACAGAAAGCTTTGTGAACTGAGGCAAATTCTCTGCTCCAAAGGAGTGGCAGTGTTCCTTTATGCAACATAAAGTCAAATGGAGAGAAATACAGTTTATAACCACTAGTATAATGAGGATTGTCCAAGTATAAGAGAGTGTCCAAACTGAATTTTCTACTTCTCCCTTTTTTTTTAGTGACTTTTCTCTTGTAGTGTCTGCTTAAGTGTCAGTGTAAAATTAGGGTTTTTATCATGATATCACACTTAAACATGAGCTTATAACTAATGCTGTAAAACAGGCATCTGAGGAGGTGATTCTGATTGTACACAAACCTGTTGTAGGCTGACTTAGAGTTTTAGATGTGTGGGTATCTTTGGTTAAGCAAAGTGAAAGTTTTAAAATATCCTTTTTCTGTAAATGTAATGATGTCAGTAGTAAAACCCATCACAGGGAGTTGAGTGTGGGTAGAAAGAAGTTTCAGTCACTGATGTTTAAGCTTTAGTGCCTGGCTTAGTTACTAATCCTGTCTTGCCAAGGTAAGTAATGAGAGCACCACAGTTACCATGAGTGGTGTAAGCATAGCTTGAGACATGGGCTTATTCTTCTAGCAATAATAATATATAAAAGTAGCCAGAACACTTAAGATTCCAGATCTGTACCTTGTCATAGCCACTTAGGTCATGCGGGATGACTGTTAACTGTTTTCAGATATTCTGTTTTCTTTTGACTAGTTTATAAAACACAACTTTATAAAATAATATGTAATTTCATTATAAAGCAAATATTTTGAATTTGAACTGCAAAAAATGAATTGTTGAATAATTCTAACTAGGGGCCTTTATAGCACTCAGTTCTTTGTAATTCATTGCACCTAATAGTTTCAATATGTTATATGAATCTGAAGTAAATGGGCTTTTCTTAGGTCGGTTTTATGCTGTATATTAACAATTAAGTTTATTGAGGAGAGTGTTCATGATGTAAATTAATTATGCACAGTCTGTTCTTTCATGCCTTTCTGGAAATGTGCCAGAGGGCTTTGGAGGTCTTCAGTGGTTTATTCCCACCCTGTAGTACATGTCCACTTCCTGCCACTCATTGCTGCGCTTGCATTGTACTGTGTTGTGTTCTTTCTAAAGGAAAAGTGCTTCTCTATCTCCACTTGATCCCCCTTCTCCAGCCAAAACTTGCTCTTTCTCATGGTGTGTTAATACCAACAGTCCTTGGATTTACCAGCAATTCTTGTCTGTTGGTAACAACAGTCCTTGGCTGGCTCCACAGCCATCCAGTTATCTGTGTTTGAGACAGACATCAGCCCTTTATCTTCTGAGAATCAAGAGCTCAAAGCTCTCACTGTGGACTGCTATTTATAAGGTTGTTAGACAATGGGCTCTAATACACATCAGTCCCTCACAATCTGGAGCTCAAAATAATCTCACTTTGGACCACAGTTTATAGGGTAGCAAGAGGGTGGGCTTTAGTTGCAGTAATTTTCCATCCTGGTCAATTTGAATTGCTAACTTTCTTAGACTGTTCAACAACAAAAATATTATTCCACTTGGGTTGTTATTTCAACAAGAAAAATAAATTTCCAAGGCTGTTTGTTAAAAGCAGGTGTTCATTAGACATCTGTTAGTTCCTGGGAACAGACAGTGTTTCTGATAAGCTCAAGGGGAGTTTAGTCCAAGTGCAGCTCATCAAGGCTGGGTGTAATGAGCATTTCTGAGATCAGAGAAATCGCAGTCCTGGGTGGCAGAGGCGTCAGCACCATACCACGACTAAAGTCAGCTCCTCTCAGCCTCTACGTTCTCAAGTCACAAGCATGAAGTTGTTATAAACCTAATCAATAAAAATTTTAATGTACTTTATGTTGTGGGATTAAGATCTATTCATAAGGATAACTAACTTCTGAAACAGGACTTAAAGTATTTTGTGTACTGCAACAGAGCCTTACAACTGTCTTCTCTAATGATATTTTGTCAGTTTCTGAAGGGAGTTTCAATATCTTGGAACTCATTATATGACTGAAACAATGATTGTAGTGGCATCAGTATTTGCTCTAGGCCTCTGTTGAGGTGAAGGTTTAAAATTATTTAACTGATTGAGTTTACCTGGAAGTGTGTTGAAATTGCAGAAAAGCAGTATGTATGCCCTATTTCAGGACTTGAACCTGTCACAGGCAATTTTTTATTCAGATTTTGTTTCTTAACAACAATTTCATATGTAAGGATTAGATTTGAACTAAACTGTTGTCTTTAGCATAGAAAGCTAACTGTAGCAGTTAGCTACCCAGATGAAAGGATTTTCTTAGTATTGAAAACTATTTTTTAGCTATGTTTAAAAAAATGAATTAAAAAATCAAGTGATAAGGCTATGACTTAATTAATTCTGTAGTCTTCTGGCACAGCCTTTTAACAGCTCTGCCTAATTCCCTTATTTTAGTCATGTGGAAGAACTACTGCCCAATGTCTAACCACACAATTTCTAGATTTCATATTTGTCTATCCCATTGGTAATTGAATTTGACTACCTCACTTTCAGGTGTTTTAAAGACCTTAAGATACAAATCCCAGAACTAGCTTGTTTATAAATGCTTGTGTTGTGTGTTTAAATATTTTGTAAACTTACCTAAATATGTGAGTTTTAAATCTGTAAATTATGTCAGAATGCAGTTCTCTAGTATATGACAGAAAAGTGATATGGATTCTTGCTTTTCTACTCATGACTTTTAAGACCAGGGAGTGGTGAGAAAGAGCTGATTCTTTTTAATATAATTCCATGCCATTGAAGGCTTGTTCTGATTCATGGAAAATGTCTTTGGGTAACTTACATCATCTTAGATTTGAGCAAAACATTTCTTTAAAAGCAGTGGCCGAGAGTCCTGAAAGATGCTGCTTTCTCTTGACTCATTAAGTTAGTAAAGAATCTTTAAATAACAAACCGAGCATTAATGCATTCATAACTCCGGTCTGCCTTTTGTAACAGTGATGGTTAGTAATTTGAAGCAAGTCTTCTGAAGCAGGAATTGCTGAGGTTTTAGATGTCTAACAAATCAGTTAGCTGAAGTTACTGACGGATGTCAAAAGCTCAGTGCAAAACAAGCTAGTTCAAGTTTTTTAGCTTTTTGTTTGCTGCATTTGTAGTGTTTTCGCAGCTGCTTTATGTTCTAGTTACCAAACAAGAGTTAGGAGATAGTAAACCAATGTCATGCTTGGGCACTGTTCCTTGACTGTAGGAAGCGGTGTGTAGGGGCCAGGACAAAAATGCATAATGATGTGGAACATTTGCTTGTGTGACTTGTCGTGAAGAAGGGTCTAAATACTACCTCTTTTCAGAAAGCATAATGCAGTGTGTGAACTTAATATCTCAAGTTTTGTACTTCTCTAAGATGTCTTCAGTCGATCACTATCTATTTCCTTTGCCATCTACATATCTGTGTATAAGTATCTTAAACACAAGATCGTTGTATGTTAACCAGTAATGCAAGATTAATGTAAAACTTACTTTAACTCAATACAAAATATGTTACGCTAGGCTAGCTCTGAAATAAGTGTAGTTAAAACATCTTATTAGAGTAAATATTGAAAGCATGTTTTGAGATACATACATACATATATAAATAACTAACCTGGCTTTAGTTTCCTGCCATGCAGAAACTGCTAGACTTGATACTGATCTAAGTTGTGAAAAGTCAAGCATCACTAACCAGCCAGGGACAACCACAGATGCTGTTTGAGAGGGTGGAGTGACAGACTAACTTGATTTAAAAAAAAAAGAAAAAATAGCATGGGATGGCAAATTTTAGGCCCCTTTTCCAGCCAAAGAAAACCAGCTTTGTATACAAGTATGAAAAATGTGTTTCATTAGCTAAGACTTACCTCCTTCCTGTGCTGACATTCCTTGTTCTAATGCCAAAAGAAAGTTTGGCTTTATGGTCAGTCACAAAGCAAGAATGGCATAAAAATAGAACTGTGTTTGGTGTGAGTGCTCTGCATATTGATCTCTGAATGCCTTAATAACAGTTTAATTTTTAATATGTCAGCTTCTGTGCTGTGGGCTTTAAATCATTTTCCTCAACATGAAACTGCATAATTCACAGTTACAAAATTATGCTTAACATATCTTTGACTTTCTATCCTGCTGTAAACAGCAGCTTTAACATTGTGTTTGGAACACCATCTACAGAGAATGGAAAATCCCACTTGTATTTACTTATTAATAATAAGATTTTAAACTTCTATTGGCGCATATGTTACGTTGTTAGATACTGTAACTCTG
The DNA here is from genome assembly GCF_052056855.1 of Sturnus vulgaris. Lineage (NCBI taxonomy): Eukaryota > Metazoa > Chordata > Aves > Passeriformes > Sturnidae > Sturnus > Sturnus vulgaris. The sequence goes on along the minus strand of NC_142245.1, from coordinate 49,538,195 downwards.
TATTCATCCTATGCCTTAGCAGAATTGGGACTGTTCTTTCACCTTGAATTTATAAATTGACCAATTCTGCCACTTTGTGGATAGCAGAAAGACATACAGGCTGTCTCGCCTGTGAGAGCAGATGATGATAGACATTGTTTATAGGGTTTTGGTTCATTTTTCACACGTAATTAGGTATTTGGTTTGGGATTTGTTTTATATTTTTTTCATACTTTTTAAAGTGACTTTCTTTGGAGCGAGAGGAAATGATCACGGGGTCTGCATGCCTTCATGATGTCCTGTAAAGCCTTTTACCTAGTGAGCTTAAAATTTTAACTCAGTGATGATTCAGTAGGGCATTTAATTAGAAGGAGTTTGATCTTGTTTCAAGCAACTAGCAGAAGAAAATTAATGTATTGACTGTCTGGATTTGTCATATATGTGAATGTTTCTTTCACAAGGATCAAATTGCTTTGAAAAATGTTTCCTTGAGGCCATGCATGCATGCATGCAGAGTTCCATATGTCAGTGTGGTCGATGGAATTAAAGTTGCATCAGCTGCCTTCTGCTGCCTTTAGCACTGAGGCAGAACCAAAATGCCGAGTCCTATCACAGAAATTTCAGATTTTGGAGAAATGGTTTTTAAATTTGCCTCAGTTGCCCTGTTAGCTATACTTTTCACACTGACTTTCACAGTGATATGAGGCATATAATGGCCAACTGCCACATTCTTGGGCAGAATTTGACCTCTAGTCTTTAAGTTCTGCGTAAATGACAGGCTTACAGTGTTAGGAATAATTTTTCTGTCTTGTGTGGTGGGGCAACATCTCTGACATGGCCATTTTTCTTCTTCAGTTAGAGGTTGTGACACCCCACATGCCTTTTGAGGAAACTGATTAGAAAACTAAGAGAATTTTTCAGTATTGAAAGAATTTACACAAAACACTAAAAAAATCTGAAACTTCCTTACCACTGACCAAATATCCTGGACTGTGTATTTGTGAACTCCTCTTAGTGTGCCTGACATGCCAATGGTCTTGTCACTTTTTGCATTGTCCCAAGATATTTGAGTATCTTGCTCTGACACATGCTTACTCCAACTCAGATACTGAACACAGGTGCTTCCAGCTGCCTGAAGAGGCAGCCCTTCAAGTCAATGGATTTGGGGAAGTACTATTTGGAGTGCTGTTGAGGGATATAAACGGAATTGAAGTACCTGGTTCAGTTCCTATGATATACTGCATTTAGCCACATGTTCTTTTGGTGGGACATTGTTGGGATGCATTGAAGAGGATGTCTTCCTCTGCGTATGCCTTCTGGTCTTTGAGGCCTTTTTTGTACAGGTAGATGTTCTAAGCTTGTTGAAGTTATCAGATGTGGAAAAAGACCCTTTTGCAGCAGTCAGGTGATATCAAAGCTACTACTTGCTTCAATCACTTTGTCATTTTCACACTGGCTTTTGACTCTTTAAGCCCAAGGAGGACTTTGACAAGAGTCCATGGATGTGCAGTCTACACTAACATCAGAATTAAACTTCTCAGCTTCTGAATTTTATGTGGTGCTATCTCATAGGTGAAAGGTTGAGGATAAAGGTGTGTAAAGTACGGCTTTGATAGCTTAATCTTTTGCTTTTATTTTGCCTATACAATAATGATCTGAGCAGCTGTGTACTTACAGTTACTTCAGACCTATAATCATAGTCTGAGGCACTAGAAATATTTTAGTGACTTAACTGTAAAACCTGTTGTCAGTGTTTGTCATACTTCAAAGTATTTGTCATTGTGCTTTGTTAAAGCAGTGAAAAATTCTGAAGAATGTATAATGCTTCATAATGCAGTAGACTAGGAAAAGGTAAAGATTAATTTAGAAGGATTTCTGCTGTCATAATAATACAGTCAGGTTAACAGCCTGCCATTTTTTCTTAATATTTCCTCTTTAAAAACTAATGCTTTGAATAATGTATTAATTTAATAGGTTGTGTTCTTTAATATTTCTGTAATTAAATTCCTGTAAGGAGTATTATCACTTGCTGTATTAATTGTTTTGATATATGTTGTGTAGCAGCAGTAATTAAGATTTTTTTAATAGCTTTGACAGATTATCAGAGAATATACATGGTCCGCAGTTAAGAAAGGGAATCCTTTCAGCAGGTTTACAAGAAAGCTCATCGAAGAATTTCCTGTCAATTTCTAAGACTCCCATAAGCAATATCCTAAATTAATTTTAATTATCGTAAGAACAGTAAATATTTTATCATTATTTTTCTCTATGGGTGTGTTACTTGCTTTTCTATATATAATATTCGCTTTTTGAGCTATTGTTTCAACTTTTACAAATTCATTTTGCAAGAAAACTAAATCTTGTTTTTTGTTTGAGGTGTGGGGAGGGACCAGCTTTGCAAACGTGTGTGATGAAGAGGAAGATTTTGTGCTTGCAGCAAATTGCAATTACAGGAGAATTTAAAACTACCCTGACTGCTTTGTGGTTTTATAACAGTGGCTCATTTTAGTGGTGATGTTAGTTTATACTAAAATCTTGCTGTAGATTTCACATTGAAAAAAATAAATCTCCTTAAAGCATTTTTCTTTTCTATGAAGGGATCTTTCTCTTTGTGAAGATATGGGAAAGTGAAATATTTGAAATGACATGCTGTGCCCCGTACTGGTTTATGCTAAAACTTTGGTCTATTTCACTAAATGTACTACACTTACTGAGGGAGCTGAAATTGCCTTGGAGACAACATGAGGAATCTGTTGTGCCATGAAAGAACTGCCTGCAAAAGCCTGCTTTCTGTGACTGCTGGCTCAGACAATCCCAGACTGTCTTTTAGATGTACAAAACTGGACAATTTTAAATCATAGATGCTTCTACTTCAGTATTTTTCAGCAGTATGGGTTGCTACAGGAGGAAAGTATGGTAGTCTGCTTTTGACTGCTACATTGTTTTTGGGCAGCTGGGATTTGTGTGCAAGAAAGACTAACTCAAAATTTTTCCATCTGTAGTCTTTTTGATGTGTTCTCAACAGTTGTTTATATTTTCTACTTATGTGTATATCCATTTGTGGATAGGGTGACAGGGGGAAGACTGCTCAAGTTGTAGAAATGGCTAGCAGATTATATGGCCAATTCTGCTTCTGTTGATCCTAAAATATATTATGGATGAAGTATATTCTAATCGTGTGGCAAAAAGATGGGTTTCTGAAAGAAAAATCTTGATTTTTCAGAAAAATAAAAAAGCTGTCTGTGGCCAAGTGTCAAATAAGCAGCTATTGCATCACTACCAAGAAGACTAACCTTTTGTTTCAGTCCTCCAAAAGGAGTTTGAATCTCTTCAATCATCAGTCCAATTCTCAGCAGAACAAACAAGGCTGCTGGCCATTCAGATGGTCCTGGCTTCAGTGATTTTTAGTTTTTAAGAGGGCTGTAATACTTCCAAAGTTGTTAAAAATATACATAGTTTAAGGTTAAGCCTGAATCAGTGAGGTGAGAAGCTCATTGCATGAACTTTGGTGTTGGAAATATTATTCTGCAAATTGTTAAAATAAGTGCAGTTATCTGAAATTAGTAATTCAGTCAAAATATAGTTGAGCATCTGAAAGTTGGAAGACAATACAGTTTTTCTATTAAGAAAATAAAATAGTAAATATATTTTTTACTTGTAAATGGAATAACATTCACTTTGTTCAGGGAAGAATGTTGGTTCTTATAGCAGGATCAGCATGCCATTCCTTTTGGATTTAACTAGTTTTTCAAAATAAAAGATCTAGGAATATTTTTTAGTTTATAGAAAAATCACACAAGTCTGATTGTAGAAGAATGGTAAAATACTTTGAAGAATAAGGTTAAGAACTCTATTATGTGCCTATCCTTTACAATTTATAAGTCTTTTCAATCTCCTGCCTTTGAGAGTTTGTAAATATTTTGTGAAGCTATTTGTTCTGTTCACTTACTACTGGCATGGAATCACTTCATTGTTTGCTAACTCTTGACAAAATTAATCTCAGTTGCACAAAGGAGACACTAAATTGAATATGCTTGCATATTCAAGAAGAGTATCAAGAATATTGAGGAGTTTCTTTAAATGTTAGCCTTGGGCTATAGCAGTGAAAGCTAAAGGCCCAACTTTTATTTTTGCCTACTTCAAATTATGTGAAATAGATTGGTTTTCATAACTAAAGTGTTGGTCAATTTTAATTAACAATATTAACTTGCTAATCAAGCCTACAATCCTGCTACTGATTATTTTTTCTGGCTGCTAGGCTATGATTTTGGATCCAAATGATCTGGTTGCCAGCTGCTTCTGGCATGTGGAGTGCTGGCACAAAAAGCTTCTATGGTGTTGCAGAGTGCTGAAGGTTTATGCTTATGCTGTATCTTTATATACAGTAACTGCCTGCCTAGGAAGAATGTGTACCCATGTATGTGATTTCGCTTCCATTCAAATACTTTTTTTAAAAGGATGTTGGGAAAACACAAGTTTTCAACTTGTGGTGGTTGCAGATTATTGTGCTTAGTTAAATGTGTTGCTCCCTCTTCAAGTTGAGTTGGAGGGGCATTTCAAAGTCATGTATATAGTTTTTTTTCTGTCAAACATTAATGAAAAAAAGTTAGTGCAGCCTTTTGGCATAGATATTCAAGAACAAGAAATTGAATTGGAAAGCGGTTAAATTAGGCATTTGTTTGAGCAAAGTCCATTTCCTAATTTGGAAGAAATAAGTGAAAAACCCCCCAAATGGTATACTTCTGAATCCAGGTTGTATCACTACATAAGTTTTAACTTTTGAAACCTGCAGTGAAAATTAACATCTCTTCAGCCAGAGCAATTTCTCTCTTTGCTGCTGTTAGCCTTTCCTTTCAGCTCAAATTGGTGTGCATAAGCAGCACCTAATGCAAAGGATCTAAAGCTGTTCTTTGCCTAAATACTTAACAGCCTTGTGAAGTGATGCGTGGATTTGGCAATGAGCAACCCAACTGGGAGAAAACAAGAACAAAAAAATTGTGAAGCTAAGGATTAAAGCCGACAGAACAAATTCTCGTTGAATAATTGTTTTACCTTATCACTAAAGCATTTCTGAAAGCCCGAGTTTGATAGCTAAGTAATTTGGTAATTTCTTTCAATGTCAGACCCTGCCAGATTAAAATGGTTTAGAGTTTCCAGAAAGTTTCTAGACTCCAATTTCAAGTTAGCATTCTGTCACTTTGTAAAGATATTGTTTCCTTATCTTGAAGAAATAGTCAACAATAATCAGGACCCAAGGGGGGCAGAAATAATCAGGTTTTCAAATGCTAGTATTTGTGCTGGAGCTACAGTGCTAGAACATAGTTATTAGCTGTTGAGTCTTGTGCAGGTACTCCCTCACGGCAGAAGAAAAAACTAAAAGGCAGAAAAAAACCCATGATTGAAGTAAAGTTACACCCTGAAATTTAAACTATTTTTAAAATGATTTTTATAATTGTTTAGTATTATTCTAAGATTTGCTTTTTAGGCATTAATTTGGATTACTTGTTTTGATTTACATCTTTTGTCTGTCTCCTTACTTGAAATCAGCCTTATCTGCATATGACAACTTCCTTTGTTCTTTAAAACTTGAAAGTACGTAGATTCCAAAGGGAGATTTATTCACTATAGAAGTATTGTATTTTAAGTTTGACGTGACAGCAATCAAATGCACTCAGTATGATAATTTTTAAAGGTGACTGTAATTTCTTTTTCTAAAAAAAAATCTGAGTTTTAGAATACCTTGCTTTCTATTTTTTGTTCAGCCTAAGGTTTTACTTTGTTCATCTCCATACTTCAGTGATGTACTGGCTTTTCTACTTTACCTCAAACTCCTCTTATATATTCCTGTTTGCCTATTGCCTTATTTCTACCTTTTGGCAGCACAGACCTTGCAGTGTAGAATATCAGAAAGACATTTCCTTAATTCCTCTTTGGTGGCTTTCTCTTTCAGGATAACATTTTGTCACCTGCCTTTCCAAAGCAAATGGCTATATGTGGGCACCGAAAGAGGAAACATACACATTGTCAATGTGGAATCATTTACTCTCTCAGGCTATGTCATCATGTGGAATAAAGCCATTGAACTGTGAGTTTGCTAAGTGTTGTCTGTTGAGGGGAGGGAACAGCATTGTCCCAGATGTTGTTAACATCAGTTGCTGCACTGTCATTGTTATCTAGAGAGGCCTCCCTATTCATCTCACTGCGCTACCTACACTATCAAAGTACATACTCTTGTAGATATTTCTTATTTTCAGGCATGAGACGTGCTAATGCTAATATATTTTTCTGCCTTTTTGTGGTATTTTATCATAATTCCTGGGATAGACATGGAAATTGACAAAACAGACAGTATAGAAATAGGTGTAAAAGTCACTGTGTAGGGGGATAAAGTAGAAGAAAAAATAACACACATTAAAATATGGTGTGGCTGGTACTTGGGCAGACTACTACAGCTAGGGAGAGCAAAATACATTTTATAGCTATTGTCACTACACCTCAGTTTTTAATGTTAAAATTGTATGTACAAATATAGTGGTTTGTGGGGAAAAAGTTGTAATTTTGTGCTGCTCTTCCTGTGCTGGTGTTTTGCTCCCAGTATGTCTCCTTTCAAAAATACATGAAGTCCATCACTTGCCAAAGGGTGTTGAAGCAAACAGCTCTGTTAGTCCATCTTCTTCAAAAGCAAGAAGTCAACATCAAATGTTAATTCTGTGTTATAATTATAGCAATGGCCATCTCGGGCAGTTTATGAATAATGGCAAAACCTGTATGTCAGCGTAAACTAAACATTTTATCCTACAGCATCAATTCTGTAACAGATATTATAGATAAAACGTTTAAAGCTGATGGTATTTTATTTTGTTAATAGGCAGTAAATTAGTCTAAGTGTCTACAAACAGACACAGGATTTATGGGCTGGAAGGGAAAATTGAAAGTTACTCCATTTTGAAATGCCACAGTGTGCTTACATGGAGTCTGTATCTGCAGAATCTGTATTAAGTCCAGTTATTTTGAGATACCTTTTAGGCCAGGGGACAGATTTTTTTTTTTTAATGGAAATATTTCTTTTTTAGGTCATCCAAATCTCACCCAGGACCTGTTGTCCACATTAGTGACAATCCAATGGATGAAGGAAAGGTAGGATGTTTTAAAGACTCTTCAAAGCAAGACTTTTTTAAAGTATAGATACCACTGCAGTATAAGGGAGGAATAAGTATATGAGGACAATGAAGATTTTAGGCCTTGAAAGTAATACAAAGCAAGCTACAAACATGACTATAGAATACATTTCTGGAATAAATAATCTTGTAATCAGAAACATTTGAAAACACAGATTAAAATTATTAGCTGAAAAACTTGGAAATAAAAGCAAAGAATTTTACTTAAAAATTAAGATGTTACCAAAACCCCACCAATCATATCTAGAGTGCCGAAGGCGTGATGGAAATTAATTCCACTTTATCACGCTCTTGAATTTTATTTCACAACTTTAAAATGCTTATTTACATTGCATATTTATATAGAATACCATGTAGTTTGTCTTTGAATTAACTTCTCTGAGACAGGATTTTGTGGAATTTGACATCTAACTTGTACTCCTATATTAAGGCCATTTATTATAATTACTAGGTGCTGTTTGCTAATGAAACTGGCCAACACAACAACAACATATTTCAAAAAACCAAAAGATGTGAGAAAGATCTTTGTATTAGACTTGATTTTCTTTCTTATGAGATAGTATTGACATAATCATCTGTTTATCTTGACAAGAAGTTTTACTGTACATGCACTTGAAACCCTTGCAAGACAAGAGTCCTTGTCCTGTGACATACCGTTTTACTTACTAGTGTTCTACATCTGCAGGAGAAATACCTTTTTGTCTATTTTGTGTTTTTCATGTCAGTAGTGGATTAAATTGGAGTGGGAATGATCCTATTGTCTTAGCAGTGGTTTGAAAATTTTAGCTAGTTATCAGCTTGTATCCTAAACACCTGAGGTTTCAGTGCAGCAGAAAATCTAATGAGTAGAGGTTTTTTTCATTGATATGAGACTCACTGCAGTAAGTGCATAACTAATGGGTTTCTCTGTGGAATTAGGTTTGAATCACATTCCAGGCTTATGGACTCGAGCATATGAATGCAATGAAGCTGTTGTAATTTCAGGAAATACAAGTGACCAATTTACTTTGATGTATTCCACTCCACATCTAATTATTGTCAATTGAAGTTTAAAAATTACTGGTTTTATTAATCAGGCTATCAGTCAGTGTTTTGAAATCTGACCTTATGCTTTTCTTATTTCTCATAAGAAAAACATTACTAAAAAAACCTTGTGTAGTTGCAAAAATCCCCCATGTATGCACTTTTAAAATTTGTTCATGCTTTTAGCTTTCTAATCGCAGTGGTTTTTCTAATGTTTTAATTAAGATAGAAAAATTATAATATATGGCATATTATAGGCAAGGTAATTAAAAATAATAGTATAAATAACATTAATGGGAAAAATTGTATATTCACTTCTATTAGATCAAACGTGTCTAATATTTATGGTATTTTAGTGCTGTATAGCACCAAAATAGATGAAATATTTAATTTGTAAGCTTGTAGGAGATCTGTTATCTGTACACCTTGAAAATCTTAACATGCTGAAAAGACTGTCCAGGCAAAACCTCTAGATATGGCACTTGATTGTAACTACTGCATTATATTGGCCATGGTTTGGATTTTTTAAATTTCCATTTAGAGAAGTAGCACTTAAGAGAGGAGAGCAAAACACCTAGATACTCGACAATGTGTTAGACGAGGTATTATGAGCAATTTGAGTCTTCACTCCCTGCAGTACAGGTTTAAACCTGCTTCTTGCAAAAAGATTATTTGAGAAATTATCTAGTTTTGTTTATCTAGCTTTCATCCTATGAAAAAACAATGTTTCTGGTGTTCCTTCAGCTAGTTATCTCAATTGTGACTAACATCTGGAGAAAGGTCATAGTACATAGTTTCTTCATAGACAATGAACTTTTACTGAGGACTTCAAGGGCAATATTGTGTTCTTCCAGCAAATTTAAGCAAACCAAATTCCAGTGCAGAAAATGCGCAATGAAGTTCTCCTTTTCAACACCCCTTATTTTCACTCAGGGTGGAATACACATAGCAAGGTTTAATACAGATTTTTCTGCAACTCAAAGTGATTTCCAAGGAATCTGCAGAAGAATGCTTTCATTTTTTTCTAATTTTGCATGAATGTCCATTGTATTTTCTGAAACTTGAGAGCAGTAAGTTCAAAGCAAACCTTTCTAACGTTGAGCCCTTCACCTCTTTAATTTTTGCTTTTATAACTACTTGCAGTTACTATATGTAGTATTATACTGCATATCTTTTGGGACAAGAACTTCAGGCATTGCAAATGGTATTGTTTTGCTTTTCCTTATATGTCTTCTTAATGCAGCTTCTCATTGGCTTTGAATCCGGGACGGTGGTATTATGGGACCTGAAGTCAAAGAAGGCAGATTACAGATATACACATGATGAGGTAACATTTTTCTTCTGCATTACTTGCTCTGAGGATATAATTCACTATTCGAATAGTGACTTTTATTATTTTTTAATCTCCTGCTTCTGTCACCAGTGGATCAATAAGTAGGTCTCTTTGAAATTGCAAGTACTGGAAATTTTCTCTAAAAGAGCATAGGGCTTGGACAATAAACTTCAGACCAAATAACTTCACTGAGTTTAAGTTTGTAAAGTAATGAATGGTGGCATGGATTGGATTTCTTCACTAAGCTTTTAGATCTTTTTTCTTTTAATCGTGTGACTTTCACCTGTGTTAAGGTCTTAAGTTGAAACTAGATGGTTTAGCAATTTCTGTAATTTGGAATCTGTCACATATTCTGGGAACTGCAAGAGGAAAGGGCAGGGGAAGAAACCACTAAATAAATAGTCTCACTACAACATTTCTCTAACCGCCTTTTCTCTGCAGAATAACATCAAGATCAATTCTCTTTGAAATAAGACTCGGGGAGGTTTAAAAAAACACAAAGGCATTAGGTGGCATTCATTTCTTTAAAACTTGAGTCTTGAGAGAATAGACTTTTTGAAAGACTGAGATTAAGAAAAATGAGCATAATATGCAAGCTGATGTATTTCGTTTAAAATAATATAAAATTGGTCTTGATTACATTTTGTTGACTGTAAAATGGCTTTGTCATTGTTCAGTACGAGCTTCAGGGCCTTTTTGGGGGCAGGGTTGTTGGGTTTTGCTGGTGGCAGTTCTGGCTCAATACTTGTACTTGTGTGTATTCTACCAATCAAGAGTTTTCTTGGAGGGACAGGCTCTGAAGGAGTGTAAGCCTTAGATCATCAGAAATGTCCATATAAGCCCCAGAGTGTGTTATGCAAAGAACAATTTTTCTCCCTTCCATTTTTGTTGCATGAACCTAATTAATTCCCTATATATTTTTTTCATAAGTTTACTCATGTCTTTATCGTATTTTTCTTCGTAAACCTCTTACTTGTGTTCTTCTCTAACTTTAACCATTCTATTTTGTCTTTCTTTTATAAAACAGAAACACAGCAGCATATTATATATGAAGATGCAGGCACACTGGATTTATCATGTGGAATAATTGTCTTTGGACTTGTTTTCATTTTCTCTTGGTCTTGATATTGGATTAGGATTTTGATGCTGCAAGCTTAAAGCAGATACTTCCTTAAAACTAAGAAAGCAGAGACTCATTCTTCAGGTGTTACTTGTCAGGTCAAAGTCCTGACATTTAGGCATCATTTTTCATTGACATAGTTGGACAGTAAAAATTCAAGTCTTTCTGCAGTTTTTCTCTGAAATCCTGATTTCTGCTTGAATGTGGTTTGGTACTGTCAGCAGACTTTACCATCTTAATATTGTTGTTCTAATTTTCCAAGTTATGAATAAACTGAGCAGTGTTGTTCCCTGAGGGTCTCTACCATTTAGCTTCATCCATGAACTAATCAATTAGTGCCAGCCTATCTTGATTCCAGATTGCTTTACTTCCTTAACCAGTTACTTATTTGTTCAAAGATATCTAATTTGTTTACTTTTAGCTTCCTTTGAGATACGTTGCTGAAGGACTTTGAAAATTGTGTAGACAGCTTGTAGTGTTTGCATGAACCTCATGCCTGTTACCATCCTTGGAGATTTATTTGACTCTAATTACCTCTCAAAGCATGTTGACTACTTCTATCTGGTGTATTATATTCATCCATATGTCAGTTAACTCTGTTCTTTACTAAAATTTTGTTGCAGTTTCTAGAAACTTACCTAAGGTAGACACCATGCTGATTATTCTGGGGTTTTTTTTGCTTTTGTGCAAAAAAATTGACTAAATATCTGTCTCAATACATTTTGGAACGAATCCTGACTTGAGAGGCTGCAGAGATCAGTGAACAGTTCAGATGTTCCATCTTTGATTTTCTTTAGGATTTAGAAGTGAATGCATCTAGGTGTTCAGTTTGGGTTTTTTGGTTGCAGAAGAGGTAATGAAATACCTCAGGTCTGACCCTTGGTAAAGAAATGTGCAGCTCAGAGCAAAGAAGGTTCTTTGCCATTTTGTTTCCTGCAAACAAACTGCGTGAATTTGGACATTTCTGTGCACAGAATCTTTCTAGCTAGTTTCTTGTTGCCTTCCTGGTTTTGTGGCATTGTTAGAGAACTTCTTTCATGCACTGACTGTAAGGGCTGTATTCCATCATGAACATGTGTGCCAACCTACCCTTAAGGGACAGGGAGCATCTAATGTCACAACATGCTTCACCTCTTCTCTCACAGATGGTAATGCATGTGACATTCTGCCCCGTAGCACGAGCAGGATTTTAAGCCTCAGGATTTATCCTTTGGTTCTCCACTTGCTCTTGATGAGAGCTCTGCTGAGTGAGGAGTTGACAACCAGTAAGAAGAGAGGTACTTAGTCCAATCTTGTCACATTTGCCATCTTAGTGAGTGGCTAGGCTTCCTAAGACATCATGAGTAGGGTGGCCAGGACATTGATACCATAAAGAATGTTTGCTAGAAACTTTGTCACTGGATTGGTTTCCTCCTCTCTCATCACTGTGTAGTTGATGTTGTTCTTACAGCGTGTAACTTGAGGGTCTGTGCAGTCTTTTCACCATCATTTGATGCACCTTTCTTAATTCAAAACTTCAGATGTGTGCAGGGATCCAAATGTCATCCTTTCTTCCTTAGCAGAGGGAGATCATAATGAGGGTCAAAATTCCTGTGTGTTGGGAGGTTTGTGGAAAGATACATTGTTTCCTGAGGGAAGACGTTGAATTCAATTATATGGGTTTGTAGCTTCCTGCTTAGTTTAATTTCAAATGGCCTGACTTTTGAGAGGCTTTCTTGAAGCAGATTTCCATGTTGTGGTAGGGCAGTCTCATTTGCTGGCTGAAAGTCGGGTTAATGGAACACTGTGCACACAGTCTGAACACGTGTGCCTTCCCAGCACCCTGAGCTAATAGCTGCAGCACAAGGACACTAGGACACTCATCCCAAGAACAGGAGCAAGTGGGTAACCATGGCTGGAGGGGACAGCTCTAGGTCATGATTAAGGTTAGTGCTGATTGCTGGCATATTCTTCCTTCCAGAGCATTCTACTTACAGGAAAATTCAGGGAATTTAGTTATAATTTGTACTTGATCTTTCTACATTATGAATTAAGTCCTGAACTTAATGGCACATATTTTTTTCTTCTAACAGCAATATTTTGAATATTTAGAATTAGTTAGAATAATGCACAAATGTAACATTCTTTTTCAGCAAATTTGGAGGAAATTATTTGTACATAGTGGAACTGAAGCTGTGAATGAACGTCTTTTTAGAAAATTTCTTTGAATTCCTTTACTCAAAACATCTCTTTTGTCTTGGGCAGGCTCAATGGAAAAGTAATATTAAACTCTTTTTGCACCATTCTTAAGCCTTTTTTGTGCAGATATTGGGGATTTAGGGAAAGGAAGCTGTGCATTTGTTATGTGAAACACAGTTTATATTGCAGTCATTTCCCAACCTGTATGTTCATGAAAGAAATAAAACAAATTTCGTAAGTATTTGCTTTTTCCTAAAAAAAGCCCCCCAAATGCCTCAGCTGTAACTTCTGAAAACTAAAGCTTGTCTTATAATCAAGGCCCTTCTTCAAGTAATGTTTTGTTTGTTCCGATGTCAAGTAAGCTTTGGCAGCATTAACTATGATGCGTTATAGATTACTATTTTTAGTCTCGGTGCTCTGGTACATGGTTGAGTGTAAGAGATTATTCTAGAGCATTAAAAACATGTCAAAGTAGCTTGTGGAATTAAGAGGACAGGGGAAAGAGAAACAACCCTGGTATGTGACTTGACAGAAACCAAAGTGTGTCAATATATTTCATTTCGTTGAAACAATCTTCATGATGGATTGTCATTTAAGTCTCAGTAGCTGCATTTTTTGTTTGTTTTCTTCGTTTTGCAGCATTTTTTCCCCTTCCTTACATTGTCGACAAGAGCGTTAGCATAGATACTCTGAAGTTTTAAAATACTTTCATTTTTGGTGACCCTGAAGAAAAGAGTCGGTATCATCATCCATTCATGTTTAAGTGAAAATGCTGCTCATATCCTTGGAAATTAAAGGACTTTCATAGTAAGGCTGTGAAATCTGGATAAGATATGGTAAATAGCCAGTCTGGTTTGCAGACCAATCATGGGCTTTGCCAGTCATGCACAGTGTATTTCAAGCTCAATTAATGTCACAAGAGAGTAAAGGATCATTAAGAAATCCAGAGAATTATGAAAGGACTTATCAATGTCCCTGGTGCATTCCATATTTGCAGTAGTCTGAATTCAGTGTTAGAAAACTGGATTTAAAAAATTCTCTTGAAAACAGGGTAAACTACTTAAATTAATAATTTTTGTGTTTACATAATTGAAATCCTCCATACACTGTTCTGGTTTTTGCTGGAATAGGTTTAATTTTCTTCTTAGTAGCTGGCACAGAGCTGTGTGTTTAGATTAATTATGAATAATTTTGATAACACACTGATGTTTCAGTTGTGCTGTGTAGTTCTTTTTATTGCAATTATTAAGCTGTTCTTACCTCAACCCATGAGCTGTACCATTTTTTCTGATTCTCCCCCACATCCTACTGGTGAGCAGCTGTGGTGCCTGGCTGCTAGCTGGGGTTAAACTATGATAGAGGAGAAGAGTGGTCTCAAACTTTCCAAAATCATATGCATGTAATCAGCTGTAGGGCTAAAATAAGCCTGTAGGAATTTAAAAGAATGGGATTATTTGTATCAGTATTTAATGAATTGGAACAGCTAAATTCCCCTGGTGGAAAAATACCATAAAAGCTGGAGTCTTTATTGATGAACTTGTCTCTTAAATTGCAAGGCTGCATTTAAATTATTCATTTTTGTACCTCTTAAAAGTACCAAGAACTAATAATATTTCTAGAGATATTTACAAGCTATTGCGGAAGTAAAAATAAATTTCATAAAATGTTTTAAAATATGCAATAATGTCTTGAAAAGCTAGTAATCTACTTAAGATACTTCTGTGGGAGTCTTGCATATAAATACTTTTAATTTTGTTCCTTACATTTTTTCTGTTTATTTGTGATTGCATTTTACAGTCCTGTGTAAGTCTCCCTCAGTTAGCTGCTGCATTTGCTGCAAAAATGTTTTCTTCTTAAAATCAGGTATACTTACCATCTTTGCAGGCAGCATAGCAATATTTTTTCCACAATGGGGTGATCTTTCTGGAACAGATGGTGAATTGATTTTGTGTTTGTGTATACAGCCTCCACATATACACATTGTGTATATGTCTCCACATAAAATTCAGGGATAATTTCTACAATTTCTAATAAAGTTTAGGCATGTGTAAGACAGCAAGGTCAATTGTATTGTTATTCAAAAAAGTAAGATTCAATTCCCCACTCCCCCAGAATATACATAACTGTCTCAGAAATTTTGAAACAAACTTCCCTAGAGTCCAGAACAGGTACCTTAAATTTGAATTAAAGTGAAGAGGATAGTAGAAATACTTCTAATAAGAAACCTTCAGTGGCAATTAATTAACTATAAAGACTGATCTAGACAAAGTTGGTTACTTTTTTTATTTGAGTTTCTGTGTAAGTTCCTGTAAAGATTTCCTGTATTTAGTTCATGTTCGTAAATGGAAGGACTCAGAGTGGTAGTGAGGTCAGAGAGGTTTACCTGTGCAGACAACTCCACTCACGGATACAAATGCCTTGTGCCTTAAATATAACAAAAATCCTCTGTGGTAGTTGGGTATGATCTTGTTATAAGGGGTTACTTTCTGGTCTAATATGACCAAAAAAGATTTGAGACACAGTTAAAGCTGCACTAGCTGACATAAACATACTACTGCATTATGGTACCAAAAATTAAACAGGAAGTTTTAATAATGATGAGAATTAAGATTAAAACTGAGAGTTTTATTCTGCATCAGTAAGTTTTGTGTAAATATTAGAATAAAATTACTCCTAGTGGCTCTTTAGTGTCTTAGAAGGTTTGTATAGTTTTGCAAACTCAACGGATTCTGCATCATTTTTCTATTTAATGCATTCCTCCAAATTCCAGCACTAATATTAACCATGGAGAAATTGTCAAAACTTTTTTGCTCTTGTGTATTTAGATGGTTTTTCCAATATTACTTTTGTTTTGGTGATTGAGACTCTTGCTAGTCAGCAACTAGTGCCATCAGCAACTAGTACTACTTAAGGTTATTTTACTTTTTTTATTATGACTGTCTTGTCACTAGGCCAGCTTGTTGTGTACCTCGAGATAGTGCTGGAGCTACTTATGGCATTGGTTTTATTTTTTAGGCTTACAAGAATTTGTGAATTGTGTGATAGCAAAGGATATTGCTCTATACGGAAGTTTATGATACCCAGCCCACAGAGCGGTTAGATGGTTTATTTTAAAAAACATAAAGCATATATTTCAGTTACATTTTATAAAATATTTAGCTGCATTACTAAATATAACAAGTGACTCTAAAACTAGAGAGACTAAAACTAGGGAGTAAATACCGTAAAGTCAAAAGGCTCATTGTTGTCTTTCAGAGTTTTTTTTTTTATCCCTCCATCTTTCTTGCAGAAAGTGAGAGCAGTCCTCCTTTGTGCTCATATCTTTTTATCTTCTTAAGCATTAATGCTGTTTCAACAGTAACAGGTTGTTGCATTTCCCTTCTCTTTACAGTTTTTCAAGAAAAGGAAGTGATCATTTCTCAGAATTATTTTTCCTTCCTTTTATGAAACTTGCTTTCTTGGTTCTTAAGACCTATTTATACATAAGTGTGGATCAAACTGTTCAATTTACACTATGGGCTGCCTACTGTTGTCAGGGCTAGACTTCATATGGGAGATTATGTAAAATGTACTGATTATATTGTATTGCTAAGCATGCTGTAGACATTTATTTTGTCAGAGACAAGAGCTTTTATAAATGCAATCTTCTCTTGACTGAATCTGCACTCTCAAACTTGTGGACCCCTAGCTTGATTTGGTATAATGTTGGTAAATAAACTATTTATGCAAGATTTCTTTTATAATACCAGTTTTTGCTAAATAAAAAATGATTTGACAGGCAGAATGATCGAGACTATTTCACTTTGATACTAGGAGACATCACGTGAGGCATGTAGGTTTCTGAGCTACATGTGTAGATGTGATACTGGTAAATAGAATCTGTCTAACAAAATCTATAACAATTGTGATTCCACAATACATAGGGAACAATATTAAATTTCACTAAGAAATACTAAACTTAATCTGTAGTTTACATATATCCAGATGTTATATTAATTTATATTGGAGAAATGTTTATTGGAGACTCTAGACTTGTGTAGCATAGCCTTATGACTCCTCTGTCATTTAAGCTCTGGATTCTCCCATGCAGTTTGCCAGAAACTGTCTTGTCTCTCTATATAACTTCATGAAATATGAAGACCTGATCTGTGTATAATCAGTTTGAGCAAAGCTCACTTGGTTCTGTCTTAAGATGTGCTCTTTACCCTGTAATTACTGCTTAAACTGTCACTGCTGGTTACAGTTCTCAACTGCTCACACACCCAGGTTTCCTCTCAGAGGGAATCTCAAGGTCCCTGTGGAGCTGGAGTGAATGTAAGCCCTTCTAAGAGACAGAAATCACTACTGAGGGTATTGTAAAGCCCATCAGTTTTCACTTATTCAGTACCTGATTTTCTAGTTACCCAGAGTACCGTCTTTGTCATAAAATCTACCTTTTCAGTAATACCGAAGTTCTGTACTTCTTGCACTTAATAGTGCCTTTTGCACCTTCTGGGATGTAGAGAAATATTTTAAGGTTTCATTGTTTACTGATATTTTTACGCTATAACTGAAACTCCCTTGAACATCACCTAATGGATTCATAATGTCTGCATGTACTAACAGAGATGCTGGAAGCAGAAACGGCACCAAGCTTTTCATGCTAGTTAATATTTTTGCCTTATTTGTATTCTTTGCATTGTTTACTTTCCTCTTGCCTGAAGGCAGCAACTAGATTTCATTTATTTAGCTGTTTTCTGTAGATTTTATGTGGCATGGTATAATCGTTCCATTCCTAATTTTAGTAATCTAGATATGATTTTGTGTTTATGGAAAGATTTACATGCAGATTTCTGTGCTTTCCTGCACCTTGAAGCTGCCATTGCAATATTAGAGCATCCAGGCTTTCTTTCATCATCATAATTTTTAAAAAGTCTCAATACTTCAATTCTTGTTTTATGGAAGTTTTGGGCCAATGCTTGCCTCATGTACACATCCCCAAACATCTCAAAATAATGTGTACTACTTGAACTTAATAATCTCATCTCATGTTTTTTGTCTGGACAGTATGTTTTTTCCAATACTGAAAAATTTTGGTTAGCAAAGCTTAAATAAGTGCTTGCAGTTTTTCTTTCCAGGCTACCCTTCATGTAAGAATACTTCAATATTTTGTTGAGGAGGCTGGTTTCCCCTCTAAACCTCCTTAACAGGTCACTACAGTGAAGACAGTATTTTTGATGGGTAAAGTGCATCTGAAAGTATGAGCTATGTACAAAAAACTTGCCATGGGTAAATTAAGATATAATAGGAGAAGTATTATTTAATTAGCAATTTCTCTAATTGCCTTTTTCTCTTTAATGTCATTAAGGAAGGTGTGAAAATAAAATGGTAATAAGATGCATGACTTATGCTGTTCTGCTTTTTCTTGCATAGGCTATCCACTCTGTGGCTTGGCATCATGAAGGAAAACAATTCATTTGTAGTCACTCAGATGGTACCTTGACCATATGGAATGTAAAATCTCCCACCAAACCATTCCAGACCATCACTCCACACGGTAAGATGAAAATGCACACCCACTGTACTTGACATCTCTTGACACAGAGAACTTGTTTTTAATAAAAATATGTTTTGCAAAAAACAAGTATTAAAAGTGCAATTGCAATGCAGTAAAAATCTTTCTCAGTCATCCCAGTTTCTCACAGATTTTGCTTGTAAAAAGGAAGATCTTCGTGAAAGAAAAATATGGATCTCTAGACTTTAAGCTTGTCTTTCACACAACGGCACTCAGATGGATCTCAGAGTTAACTAATGCATATTTTGCAGGGCTTGCTTTTTGCTTAACATTATGAACTCGTATATTGTTTAAAATACATAAAAGCAAGTACCTGTTTTATGTATAAATGTGTAGATTACCACACACATTTTCATAAAGGTTTGTAACAGAATAAGAATAGCATCTGGTAAAATGTTCACATTTCTGAGAGGTCTTGCATTAATGTTAATCTAGGAAATTAACATTACATGTTGTTCTTCTGTG
Organism: Sturnus vulgaris; assembly: GCF_052056855.1. Lineage (NCBI taxonomy): Eukaryota > Metazoa > Chordata > Aves > Passeriformes > Sturnidae > Sturnus > Sturnus vulgaris. The sequence goes on along the minus strand of NC_142245.1, from coordinate 49,519,365 downwards.
AAATATACTGCTACTCTTCAAGTAAGTTCTATACAAATGCCAGGCTTCCATGGTGTGCATGTCTCTATTTCATGTCTTACCAACTTATTTACTTTAGATTTTTAAGTGTGGATGTATCAGTGAGGATAATTGCACACTTGAGAGAGAGCGAGCTTTTCATGCTCAATTGAAGTCTTAGCCCTGAAGGATAATACGCAGGATAAAACTCACTTTACTTGTAAGCTGACCAATTTTAATTGCAAAAGGGTAGACACAACATAAATTTAAAATCTGCCAGTGCTGCTTAAAACAGCACTTTAGGGGATGATTTATACATTTGAAAACAAATATTCTACAGCAGTCAAGTTTAGAGTTGTTTTTTTTTCTAAATGTTCTAAGTTGGTGTGTTGAGAGCTTTAACCGATTTTTAATTATTCAAAGTCATACTCTCTAACTGTCAAAGTTGTTGAATATATGTTTGCATGAATTTTATACACCTCAAACTGCACAGTGAATTTCATTACTTGCTATAATGTTACGGAACTGTACGATTAACACGGGAAAATAATTTACTTTAGGAAAGCAGCTGAAGGATGGAAAGAAGCCAGAACCTTGCAAACCTATCCTTAAGGTGGAATATAAAACAACTAGAGCTGGGTAAGACTTACTTTGTATGCAAAATGAATATATGTAACAGTGCAACACTCTGGGAATGAACTTTTTTCCCAGTTATTGGGATGCATATTCTAATGGTACAGCTTTGTTTTAGCGTTGATAAATCAGATATGGATGACTAAACTACAAAAACATGTATGAACGAAATACTGTATATAAACCAAAGATGCTGCTAAATGCATTATCTACACTCTTCTTCCACGCTACTAAAACTTGTATGGGTTTTTGCTCAAGCTTTTGAGAGTTCTAAAGTAAAAAAGTCCAATAAACCACACAAGACACCAAAACACAGACATGAGAAATTGAACTTTAATAAATAGTATCCTGACTTGAATATTCTGAATTTTGAATATGTTTCTCCTCCCTAAAATGTTATTAACAGAAATTTTTCTAGTAAAGTGCAGTAATTTACGCAGTGAAATATGCCTAATTTTGCACATTGAGAATGTAACAAAGCAGTAATTGCAACAAGAGGCTCAGATGGAATTACAGTATCTATAGAGTAGCATGTTTTGTTACCAAAGCTGCAGTTGGGATGGATGGATTTCATGAACTGTGTGGAATTTCTTTTATTTGTGGTTCTGAAGTGTTTGAGTAAAAAGTGCAGTATAAAGATAAAATATTCATGGAAATCTGGTCAGCTATTTGCAAAAGCTAATTTTTTTTTTGTTTATTTTCCTTTATATTTGGGGGGTGTGTGTACCACTTTTAGTTGCTTTTCAGGCATTCAAATCCGTAGAAGATGGGTACTTAAATGATACAATACAGTGCATGTTGATATGCTCATATCACTGGCTTTAGGTGTTTTTATTTTTTGCTAAAAGTGAGGTAAATAGAAACTTAAAACTCTGGCTAGCTCCCAGTTTTATAAAAATCTGTCATCATCTGGAAAGCCATATTTTACTTGCAAAAGTCTACATCTGTCTGCTCAATCCTTTCTCAACTGAAATATCAAAAGCTGATCTAAAGAGATAATAAAATCTCAGCTTCAGCAAGTTACAATTTCTGCAATCAAAGCCTTTTTGTATGAGTAGTCATTCTCAAGAAGAAGATTCATTTGGAGCTTGTTTTGTGACATTACAGTATTAAAATGTGAAAACTACTTGACTTTTCACATAGTTTAAAGAGGAGTTTATTCTAGTATAATTTCTAAGAATTCTTGGGTGTTTGGGGAGGCTATTTTTTCCTAGCGTTTGGCTTTTTCTTTTCTATTGCATCTCTCACTTTCTGGTGTTTATCCAAACTGAGTGTTTTTGATACATTTCTATTTACTTTTCTCTCTAATGTTTTCTATCTTCAGCGTACTGTTAAATTTACAATTACTGATAACTCTTCCTGAACTTTAATTAAGAGACGGGAAAACATAAAAACCTGCAACAAACAAAACCCCAGCAGTCTGCACTGCAGTGCCCTGGAAATCTCCATTCATTTACTGCTACTTCAATTTTCAGTTTCACTTGTAATCTTACAAGAATTTTAAGGCAAGACAGAGCTACATTTCAGTACCTAAGTTTTTAATAGTTTTTCTATTTACCATTTGGAATTGTTTAAGTATTTCATATCCTAGATAAGATTTTAACTTTTATCCAAAGGGCTGACATTTCTTATTCATGGTTTAATTTCTGTAGCACATAGGAGAATCATTTCTGGACAGAACAAAATTTTTCAGGCTACTGAAACAATGTAAGAAACATACCAGCTACACTTTTTTCTATAGCAGCTCACTATAGCTGTCCTTCAATATCAAGTTTAAAAAAAAACCCCAAAACAGGAAAAACCAAAACAAAGCAAAAAAGCTTACATTTAAGGGATGTTATTTAATGCTTATTTAAGTTGTATTTAAAATCTTTATTATGAAAAAAATGTTCACTATTTCCATGCTTTATTTTTAACATCTATCACCCCTTTTTTGTTTCTCCCCTATGTGTCTAGAGTTCTCAAAGATCTAGGTCTATTTCAGTATCTCCTCCAGTGGAAAACATTTCATTGATATGATCTTAACTGGTTTTTTTACTGCTTCTAATTTTAATAAGCTAATTTTGGAGAAAAGAGGTTCAGAACCACGCAAAAGGAAGGACCACAACTGATGGCAACCTATATTAAGGGCTACAGGCACTATTCTTTTTACTGTTGCAGTTCTTGTTAATTCTTTCTCACCTTTTTTCCCTGCATTTTGTTTTCCATAGTGTAAAACAGGGGTCAGGACAAAAGGAGGATGTGAGGCTTTTCCTGGGTTTTATGAGATACCTATGTATTTGCTAACTTTGTGGGGGTTTCTGTTTTTGTTTGATTGGTTTGGTTTTTAGTCTACTGCAAATAATGCAAAAAGTGAAGTGTACAAAGCCAAAGTAATTTACCCTACAACAAGAGTATGTCTGTACCTTTATTTCAGGGAGAAAGGTTACTGCTGAATAAGGGGTGAAAAAAGTACATACTTTATACATTCCTTGTGCATAAAGTGGCATAATTTTGCAATCTCAGAGCATAATGTCACTGTACTACAGCCACTCTTCATCTAAAATACTCCATCCTTTTGTGAGTCACTGAATTTCAAAGGTAGCTTACCTTTTGAGCTTTCTGAAATTGTTCCCATATTGCTTTTTATGTGTAGTTTTTCTGTTTAGAGGGAATCTAGAGATACTCTCAAGCTTCCTAATGCCACTCCCTTTCCCTCCCGATTCAGTCCTTCCTAATGCCACTTTCCATGCATGCAGGTTCAGTACCCTACAGTATTTACTCTGGTTGATATTAGCATTATGGTAAAATCGCCTGTGTCTAATAGAAATCAGAGCTCCAAAGTCTCCATGTAAAGCATAATTGAGAAGGGTTTTGTCTTGGTAGCTGATGCAGCTGTCATTGACTGACTGAGCAGTGTCTCTTAGCAAGGTGGCTGTGCGTAATTGGGACCCAGAGGTTATGTTAGTGATGATGTCTCCCAGTAAGTAAAAGTTGTTAATCTGTTCATTTTGTGTGAATTGTGCTATTTTCTTGTGTGATCTTATTGGTTTAAAACCACACTTCCCAAAATAAAGTTGTAGTTTTATCTTCACTACTACTTCGGCACTTCCAAGTATTATGGTAAACTAACTCTTGAAGTCTTTTCCATCTTCATACTAGGATTAACTTCTCCATAGATGTACTCGTGGTTTGAAAAGTAAGCCAGATGGTACCAATGACCTGACTGGTCTATATACCATTCTCTCACACATCTGGATTGTCAGAAGCTGGCTCATATTTGACAGTTTACTTCTAAAATTGAACAGAAACATCCTCCTGGGTTGTGAGCCACTCAACTCTCAATTGTGTTAGGTTTTCATATTTTACAAGACCTAATCCTGTGCTTTCTGAAATTTTTTTTCAATGACCTGTTGCCCCTTTTATAGTCAATTTTTTATAATATTCTCCAAGTGATTTTACATGTTTCACTGATGAGGAAATGAATGTAAGGGGATTACTTGCAAACCTGTTGAAGGTGAACTGTTTCAAAGAATCTCTGTATGAGCAGCTGTTAAAAATGCTATAGAGTAATTCTCTAAGGTCTGAACCCTGAGTTTTTTTAAGTGTCTTCCATTGTTTCAGGTAGGTAAAATGAAATTCCCATAGTTGAATCAGTCTTATCTATTATATAAAGTACAAATCTTCTAAATTTTTATTTTACATTATGTATTTGATTGACACGCACTAACCTTCTAATATGTATCTAATATGTATGAAGGATAACACTTTAATTAGAAAATGCAGAGTCTGTGTTCATGGTAAATCCATGGTTTCATGAAAATATGAAAAATTATTACTCCAACTTAGAGTGGTCTTTCTGGAAGACTCAAGTCAGGTTTAATCTTTGATTCATTTGTGGAAAATCTGTGTGACAGATCCGTGTGCTCTATTCTTAGCTCTTCCATTCCTTGCATCTAAAAGATACAGTCTCTGGCAAGCCTGCCCAAAGCAGTTTGATTACCTTGAGAAATAAAACCAGGAGAAGCTGACATACAGTTGTCACTGTGATGTATGAAAACTTAAAACTGAAATTTGTTACTTTGTTACTGTCATTGATCTCAGTGAATCTGCAAATATGATCATTACTACAAATTGTCCTGGCAGCATTATTGTTTAAAAAAACCTGATGATTTCTATGAACAGAAAAATATGCAGTAACTCATTCTAACACAAGACCTCACACCAGTATTTTGCTCTTCACTGACATCCTTTAAAATACCAGACTAAATCCAAGTGTATAACTTTGCTGAAATTTCTTCATGGACCTGACCATAAAAGATTGTGTGAAGTTTCAATACAAAGAGCTAAGATGAAATGAAGACTGTGAAAACTTAATCCTTTTCTAGAAATATACTGGGCTGCTGTTGGAGGCAGGATATTGAACTTGATAGACCCATGGTCTGATTTATGGCCATTCCTTTGAGGTCTCTTCCTCAGCCAGCAGTACTCTTTGATCCTGTCAAATCTTTGGTCAAAGGTCTTTCTGGAAGATCAAGCAGATTGTGAAATAATTGTAGAAGCTGGAAACTTATCTCAGTCTGCTTTGCCTTCAGTGCTGCAAACACCAAGTGCATTTCAGCCAAGTCTTAAACTCATGAACTGCAGCATGTGTGTAAACCAAACCTTTAATATACAGTTGTCAAGAATTCAGATGTATCTAGTCTCACTTCATGTTGCAAATGCCAACTAGGAAAAGCCATTTAGACAGTATGGGAGAAGATGGTATTATAGGAAAGGATGAAAAAAAAAAGGTTTCCTTTCTTTTTACAATATATCAGAATGATTTTTTTCTGTAGAAATTTTCTCCTGATATTGATATACTACCTACTTCCAAGGAAGATGCTAATGAAAGTTAAGATTTCTACTGAAAATGAGCATAAAAGCAGATCAGAGGCAACTGATAGATATGCATAATGCCTATTTTTCCTTCAGAAATATAATTTGAAATTTCAGGCAATAGTCAGTCATGGGTAGCATTTTTTTTTGAGCTGCATAGTTACGAACAGTCAGTCTACTCTTTAAAAAGGATTATGTCCTATTTCAAACATAAGCAGTATTAAGATGAGTGACTCTTGACAATCAGGAAATAAGAAAATACCTGGTAAAATGAACATATTTACTTCATTTTGTTTTACAATAAATGATACAGTAAACTATGCATTATGTGCATATTGGAAATATCTGGATGTATTTAAAAGTATGTTTCTGCAAAGGCTTTTTTAAAAAGTTTCAAGGGAAGCCTCTAGTCTCTTCTTAAGTCTAGAAGAAATATCTCTGCTTTGCTCTACTGAGCTATTTGATTTTGCAGTAAGAATAATGTATAACAAGATTTCTTAAATTTGTGCATGGTGGTAGGGGGAAAAATGGATAAAACATGTAGAGTAAATATGTGATGTTACTTAAAAGATGTTATATCTTTGAGGCTTATCAAGCAGTTGGTTGCATCTCCAAGACAGTCATATTACTCTAAGCAAGTAAATGGGACTAGTTTCTTCCTGATTTTGCTGGGGTGTTTTAGGTTATGGAAAAATGGCACTGTTGACAAGTCTGAATCTGCAGTTCAGTAGAAAAGAAACAACTCTAAAGTAGTACAATTTTTTTTTTAATATCTCATCTTGCCAAGAAGTTATAAAGATTGTTTAAATCCACAAAATGATTTGAGGAGATGTCTGACTTAAAGGAGAGTTTGAATAAGATTTGGAATTCATACACAAGCTCTATATTTTATGAGAGCTGGTTTGCATGAGAGCTGGTTTGCATTATTTTTACTCCATCTCTGCTTAATGACAGTTCATTGAACTTTACCATAAGGTTGCAAAACCTGCCCATTCTCTTTTAGCATATTATCCTGACTTGATCCTAAATGCTTCTGCTTTATTCCAGGGAGCCTTTCATCATTCTCTCAGGAGGCTTGTCATATGACACTGTAGGAAGAAGACCCTGTTTAACAGTCATGCATGGGAAAAGTACTGCTGTGCTAGAAATGGATTATTCTATTGTTGACTTTCTAACCCTGTGTGAAACTCCATATCCTAATGGTAGGCTCTGTAAAGATTTTTCTCTGTACTTTGACTTCTTATCAGTGGAGCTTTATCCTATCAGAATATTCTTTACTATTGTCTTTCTGTTTTATCTCCGGAGATCAGACTGCAGCAGCAACATCTGTTATCCCTATTGTCTGAAGTATGGTTTACTTGCCAAAACATCATAATAGAATAGCTTATTATAAAGCTAATTTTTTATCCAGAAAAAAAGCCAATTACTCATAGCATGTTTTTTTTTCTTTTTAATCCCAAAAGCATATGCAGACATGAGGCATTACAACTTTAAGCTGTAGTTACTGGAGCATATGTGGATATTTGGGCACATGTCAGTGTCAAACCATGGGGGGCATTTTTGATTATTTTAAACTTTCAGTGGCTTTATTCATTCCAATACTTACATGGATTTCATCACTTACCTGTAATCTCTCTTCTGCAGCAGGGAATTTCTTATCATAGTTTAGGTAGTTATCTCAGATTAATAGTAGTATATTGCTGATGATTCCAATGGTTTTAGCTGTCAGCTTCCAGCAGAGTATATAAAACTGCTTAGCTTGGAATTTGAGATCTGTCTGAAAGAGGGCAATTTAAACTTCAGAAACTTTCAAGTTTCTTAATTTACTGTCAAGTCAGCTGTCTTTTGAGCCATTTTGTAAGCAATTAAAACGTAAACTCCACTGAATATGAAGAAAAGCAGTTTAGGGGTGAGAGGATGTTACTCAGAAATTAGGTCTTTGTCTCATATAACCTGCAATACAAGTTACTCTGCATGTTCCTTTTTCTGTGTTGAGAATATTGAATAAAAGAACATGATTTTTCCAAATTTAACTTTGGAATATTCAGGAGTCTGCATGTATAAGATATCTTCAAAGGCTATAGTAATCTAAGTGGCTTTCTAATCTCAGCTGCCAGAGTGCAAGCAGTGATTCCATTCTTGAGGCTGGACACGCATGAGCTCCATTTTTCAATAGATAACTTTTTGTTGTTTTTTTCAGACTTTCAGGAACCATATGCTGTAGTTGTTCTCCTAGAAAAGGACTTAGTACTGATTGACCTTGCACAAAATGGGTAAGAATCTTCTGTAGTCTTTTTAATCATTGGCTGCAGTGATCAGCCTACTGTTCTACTTTATAGATTTTTAGTCTTACCTAATACCTCAGAACACAAAATTTTTAATATTAAATATAAAGTTTCTTCAAATGAACTGAAAATGTTGTTATATCAACTTTTTTCAAGTTAATCTGTAGTAAATGAGTAGAATATCATGTGAATTTTTCCAGGCTTGATTGACTGACCAAAATTATTCATAGATCACTTCTGCTTTTTAAGTATCACAATTTATTTTGAAGTTGATTCCTTAGTGTTGTGAGGGGATTTTGAAGTTTGGGGATCTTGTAGTTTTGAGGAAGGAAGCAGGGAGAAGAACTGATCAGATAAGCCAAGTAATTTCGGCTGTTGTCATCACTTATATATTTGCTGATCTTACTGCCAAAAAAAATGCTGCCTGTCTTGCTTAAAGTAACTCCATCCTGATGCAATAATATAATATTTATAAAATTTGAATGATAACATCTACTTCCTGGCTTACATCTGTGGCAAGAAATTTTACTTAAAAGGAGCATCCTATTGCAGTATTCACAAATAATGCCTGTCTAAAACATTGAGTCTCTTGTTGCTTTGTCCATGGAATATTCCATACACTGTTATTACTGGTGGTTAAAAATTCTAGACATTACGACTTTTTTATGAAGGGTATAACATTTGTAATGGCAGTAACAACGAACTGTTAAAAGAACAGGAGCAGAGGAACTAGGTAAGAACTTGGTACTGTTCCTGATTAAAATCTCCAATGGTCAATGAAGAAAAATCCTTGAAAAGAACATCCTTCTAGGGCAAAACAAAAACCTGTGAATATTTGTCCTCAAAGTCAATGGTGACACCTTAGATAATGAAGACTATGGAATTTGGAAGAAGATCAAGTTTTGTCCTAATATCGCTGCAGCTATTGAGCAATTTCATTTAGGTTTTCTCAGTGTTTCATGGCCATATGCTGTATCCAAGACTTAAGATATACCAATAGCATTAAGCGTCAACATTCATATTTAGGTTGAAGTGCCTGAAATTTGAAGTTATGTTAAAGCTTTTTCTATTTCATACTAAAAAATCTTCAGCAGTTTATGTTTTTACAATGGTCTTAGTTATGATTGGCTTGAAAACTCTTAGTTGTTTGTCATCTGAAAAAGAAATGAAATTAATACCAAAAAAATCTTCAGGCTTCCTTTTACCTTGTGTTCTCACAGGGATTTGTCATATTTTGTTAAAGTCAAGCCTCTTCTGCATGTGGTTGTTAAAATATTTTGTAGCTTTCCATCTAGCCCTGTCTAAAGTTCCTGATGGTCAGAAGTTGTTGCTAATTTTTCTTTAGATGGGTTGAGAAGCTGTGTCTTTTCACCTCTCAAAAAAGGGGGCATAAAAAGGGGAAAACAACATATAGCATTCATTTCTCTGAAGATAAATGTTCTTTGAACACAGATACATTTATCCCTGTTAGTATTATTGTCCTTTTTCCTCATTAGGCCTCCGTCACTTTTCAGACGGAGGTAATGGTGAGGGAGCATGTGTGTGTATGTTCTTCTAATTGGTAACTGAGTGTTGCTATCTGTAATTTTCAGAATGTTGGAGTAGCAAGTAGATTAAGCAAAATTGTCCATGCAAAATGCTGGACAACTTTCTGTTTTAGTACAGTGTGCTAATACAAAGTGAGATGGGAGTCTTCCTGTCTTTATCCCTAGAAGAACAGACTGAAGAGTTAGAGATAAATTCATAACTCCATGTTACTACAACTGAGACTTGGCAGCTCACTTTTTTTTTCCACAGGCCACTAAATTAGTATGCTTCTGAAAATATAAAACTACAGGGAATAGTAGTGTTCTAGAAAAACTCTAAAAACTGTACAAACTTGAGATTCCATCTAGAGTATTACACTATCTTTATCACATACTAGATGAGCAGTAAAGTTGCATAGTATATTTGTTCATAGTCTAATTTTATATGCATTTATTCTTCTCTATGAAAAGAATACCAGCTTAGTCCCTAGTATTTTACTTCTGTTCTGCACTTAAAGTCTTCCCTAGATTAACAGTTATCCTCTTTCATCCTTTAAAGGTATCCTATATTTGAGAATCCCTATCCTTTGACTATACATGAGTCTCCAGTTACCTGTTGTGAATATTTTGCTGATTGTCCTGTGGATCTCATACCTGCACTCTATTCAGTTGGTGCTCGACAGAAACGTCAAGGTTATAGTAAGAAGGTACAATATCTACTACACATGTTTGTATTTTAAAATACTGAGACTCAGAAGCTCTAAATAATAGGAGTGGCCATACTAAGACCAAAGCTTCATCTGACTCAGCCTGCCTTTGACAGTGGCTAATAGCAGGGAAGGATATATGTGGTTAAAGTCTGGGGAGGACCTGCAGTAATTTGCCTTAACTTCGCACTGTATGATGTTTTCTTCCTCAGTGTATTTGTTAATCTTCCAGGAATGGCCTATCAGTGGTGGCAACTGGGGTGTGATCACTCAGAGCTATTCAGAGATAATTATTACAGGGTAAGTGATACCATAGTCTATTAATAACTTTCTTAGCTCATTAAGTAGAAGTGCGAATTTTTTGTTTCTTTTTTAGAACATTGTTTTGTATGAGTGGTTTGAGTGATTCATGAAATTATGGTCACCAGACACGTCCTTGGCATAATCTCCTTGATGTGTTACTGAGAAAGGAAAGCAGAATGTGGAAGGGAAGGTAGAAATAAAATGATAGCAGGTGTTTCACAGGTATTATTATTGTTATTATGTGGTATTGTGATTACGTATGCTTACTAGCAAAGTATCTTGGATCAAAATTATCTTCTATTCTTTAATTTTTGAAAAATAGCTGAGTATTGTTTTAAAGCATGACAGATCCATTAAGTAGTTACTGAGTTCAGTTCTCAAAGGGAAGCCAATTTTTTATCTCAAAAAGGACAAGCAAATACTAAATCTGATCATTTTGAGGCTCATCTTTCTAATACTACTGTAAGGAACATAAGTGAAATTTAATTTATAACTGTGCAGTGTTTCACTGAAAGTGAGAGCACTACTAAAGTGTTTTTAGAGCAGCCCATTAGCCCTAATCAGCAGAGACTTTGAGAAAGTCCAGAAAAAATGCAGTCATCTGATTCTCAAACTCAAGGCTAAATAAACAAGTTAGGTGACTCATTAACAGTGGGATACTGTATATTTAGACATCTTCTTTACAAGTGTTGCTCCTAATATAGGGTATCTTTTAAGAAACAGTGCATGGTAATGTATGCCTCAGTATTTAAAATGGTAAATTAATATGGTACAGTTAATCAGGATGTTAGCCTTCAAATGTTTTTCTTGTCTCTTCTGTCTAAAGTAATTGAAGCACATGCTGGTAAAATACCGGCTTTTAATAAATTAGAAAATAGTGTCACTAGGAAGACTGATAAAAATAGAATGTTAATTGTGTACTTTCTTATAGAGGTTGAGCACTCCAACCAATCATTTCATCATCTCATTATTTTTTTATATTTCATAGGCATGCTGATGGATCAATCAAGTTTTGGGATGCGTCAGCAAGTAAGTGTTTTGAGTAGAGATTTTTCCTGTGGAGTTTTAAATTTTTCATCTTCAGTTAAAGGGTCAGTTACATCTGATATTCTGCACAGCTCACAGTGAAAAATGCAGCAAGAATTCAAAGTAGAAATGGTTGCACAAAGTTAGATGTTTCAATTGGTCTAGTTGAAACTAACCTTACTCTTGGTACTTAAAAGCTGTTTTAAGCCATCTTGGAATCGTCATCAGTTGTCTTTGAAAACTTGTGGGAAACTGGTGAGATTCCAAAAAGCTAAGGCATGTGTGGTTGTGGGAGGGAACAGATGCAATGTATATGTTTAAAAGCTGGGAGGAGGACTATTTGGAGTGTTACAGATCTTTAATTTTGATTTGGAGTGGGAGTGGAACCTGGTAGAGAGGAGAGGGTAAGCCAAACCTGTGTTTTTGTTTGTGCTTAAAAATTCTATTCAGCATTGATCTGTCAAAAGGACGTTCTGTTAAAGATACTTAGTTTCTTTCTAAAACAGATAAATAAGCCTATTAAGGGAGAAATTGCAAGCATGCTGTTTATTGATTTTAAAAACTTTGCAATCTTTATAATAGGACAGTCCTACAGATGAACTAGAGAAATGTAATTCAGATAAAACCACTGAAATATGGAAGAGGAGAAAGGATGCTATAATTTAGGCTTCCTCAATGTTGTGATTAGTATTTATAGCAGTAATTTAGGCCATTGATTAGACAATATGTCTGTGAAGTTTGAAATCAGCATGAAGACAATTGAATGAAAATTTAACACACAATTAAAATTCCAGTTGAGAAGTATACAATTCAAGAATGCACTGTATCAATATATTAGCTATATGTTCGATCAAAACTAATTTTTCTCTTTTGTTTTGTTCCTAGTAACGCTGCAAGTACTCTATAAGCTAAAAACAGCCAAAGTGTTTGAAAAATCACGGAATAAAGATGACAGGCCAAACACAGATATAGTAGATGAAGATCCATACGCTATTCAGATCATCTCATGGTGCCCAGAAAGTAGAATGCTGTGCATAGCTGGTGTTTCTGCACATGTCATTATTTACAGGTTCAGCAAGCAGGAAATGACAACAGAAGTCATTCCGGTAAAGAGTTACGACCATTTTTTAACTTTGTAGGATTTAACTATAATAAGACTGTTCTAGCATTTTCTTTTTTTTTTTTTGTCTTTAATTATATTAGTGAAATGGACCAAAAATCATTGACTCAAAACAAAGACATGTTTTTGCAGAGAAAGTAATTAATTATGAAATTCAACAAAAGTAAAATTAAAAAACCAAAGTAATTAAAAGTAAATATTGCATGCTGAGATACTGGTTTTCAGTGACTTTTTGAGGTTTTGCAGCCAAAAATCATTCTTTGGTCTGTCTATCAAAACAAATAGTGGATCGAAACTTGGTTGTTTCCAAGGTAAGATGATAACAGAAGTGAATGAGCTATGGAGTTGAAGATTTTTCCACGCTTTTAGGGAGTTGATCCCTTGAGTCCTCATAATTACCATCTGTCCTGTCAAAACTTCTGCACTATGCAGAGCTAGAAGAGTAAAAATGTGCCAAACGTGCCCTGAAATCTGTTCAGAACTTTGCTGTGTCACTGTTTTATTCTCTATAAGATACAGTGATTGTATGGCAAGAGTTTGAGAAGTTTCTTGTTAAATTAGAAACACATACATACGAATTTCTGCATTTGAATGTATGAAGTATAACCTAATGTTTAATTATAAAGTGTTGCCTGTTCTATGTAAAGTGTTAATTGTAATGTAGTTCTTTTTTTCTCTCACCTCCTTCCTCCAACACCCATACACCATCCCCTCCCTATTCTGCTCGCTTATGATAACATGTCTTAGTTTAGGGAACTGAGGTGTAGGGCTTTTTCTTTTGTGTTTTTCATGCAGAAGTACATACCCTTCTTAGGGAATATTTTTTTCTAAGCAGTTTTTATGAATCAGCCCTGATCAAGCTAGTCTTCAGTACTCTTCAATGTTTTAAGAAATACTGTATAGTTCTATAGTCTATGAGTTAGGTTCTATTTTGCAGATGGTAATAAAACAGTGGAATATTTCCTTTACACAGCACTGCAGTTAATTCTGATATTGATATTACATATTGATTATGATTCCGATATTACAGATCCTGGAGAAGGAAATCTAAAGTCAGAATGAACTTTTAGTTCTTTAAAATGTATGATCCAGTTCAAAACAACACAAACATTGAAATGAGTCACCATGTGTACAATATTGCATCAGTAAAAGCTTAACTTTCTGTGTTGCTTTGGCTCTGTTTTACCATTCCTGAAGTACATAAGACAAGTCATCTTCGTAACTGAGAATGTGTGTCAGCAGAATGATAATTAAATGAGTCCAGTATTTAATTTCTTTTGATATTAAGAAGCGAACTTTTAAAATTGGGAAATATGTCAGACATTCAATATATGTTCTAGCAGTCTTCAGATATTCAGTCTGTAATAATATGACTCTGTATTTCTGAAAACTAGATGTGTCTTTAAGCTACACTGTTTATTAAACTGTTATCTTTCAAAAGATGGAAAAGTTCTGGATGTCACTACTATCCTCAGTTGCACTTCATTTATTTCATATTCAGTGTTTTGAAAGGCAGACTTTACTGATATTTTTTTTCCTTTAATTAACAGATGCTGGAAGTACGTCTCCTGTATGAAATAAATGATGTTGAAACGCCAGATGGTGAACAGGTGCCACCTGTACCAACTCCAGGCACAGGTTCCAATCCTCAATCCATTGTTCCCCAGTCTCATCCATCTACTAGTAGCAGTTCATCTGATGGACTTCGTGATAATGTCCCATGTTTAAAGTAAGTATATTCTGTTGTACTTTCAGTGAGTCTGAAACATTGCAAGAATATGTGATTAGAGTATATGTGCTTCGATATCATTACAGATAATGTCATTGCTGGTAAAAATGTTTTATTTTGTACTGCAAAGTTTTCCAAGTATCTGAAATTTGAGCTCTGCTTTAAGAAAGAAATATTGCAATCTTAACTTTTTAAACTTCTTAAGATGATTTTTTAAAAAAAAATCCTTTTCCTTTTGATCTACCTGATTTTAGGAAAATTTGGCATAGATGTTAGAATAGCTATAGATGATCATGCCTTAGAGCAAACAGTTTTTAATAGCAGCAGTTCAGTCACTTTGATATCTTATTGTCCTTGAAATGAGTAGGAAAATTTGGGTTTTATGGCTCTCTTTAACTTTAGACCAAGTATGTCTGAATATGTTTCATCTGTTAATTTTGCAGAGCCTTAAGTTTTAGAAGCAAATCTCAAGTGAAAATTCTTACAGATAGTTAGCTGAGTGCTAAGTCTTATATTCTATATTTCTATAGAAATATTTATTTTTGAAAATCCTCCAAGGGAACAACTTCGCTTTTTGGAAACAGAGTTAAATGTCCCTTTGTCATGGATCTTCACTTTGCATGATGCCTAATAGTGCTCTTATTGTAGGTCTTTGACAAGTTTTTTTTATCTTTTTTAATTGGGAGTTTTCTGCAATCTTCTTTGTGTGAGCTTTTACCCATTTAGAGAAATTAGAGTTTAAAAAGTCTGTTTGTTTTTACTCTCCTACACTAAGAATGCATTATGTTATTTCTGATCCATCACTTTTTCTAACAAAATGTAAGAAATCCATTAATATGTATCTAGACATAGAAAGTTAAGTATATACTTTGTTTTCTGAAGTTTAAGATCCCAACTTGGATTTTAATTCTTTGAGTGCATCCATCCAGAAGACAATTAATTCTGATGGGGTTGCTTTATTTGCGTAAGAGTTTTCAAATTGTATTGATTGCACTGAGTTGGAAAGGTGTATTTCTGAAGGAAACTCATCTAAGTAGAAAAATTGGGAAATTCTAAACTTATGTAAAATATTGTCAAACCAAAATATCCATTAGTGAGGATAAATGGGTTAAATAAGTGGAATTCAGGAAACAGGAGCTTGTTCTACATAACTTTGTTCATGTAAAAAAAACTGCAAGATATAATCCTTTCTGTGTAAATTTATTTGTCAGCATGAAAACAACATCTTTACAGGAGTTTCAATTCCCTCAGTCCCAAGTTCATTGCATACAATTGGTCTCCCATTACAATAATTTAATTGTTTTCATTTTGGCTTTGCTGTATCATCAGCTTTTTATTTGCATTTATCTCAATACATCATGCTTCTGTTTCCCATTTCATTATGTTTATTCCACATACACCTCTTACCCCTTTCCGTTCTCTAAATCAGAGTTCTTTTGGAAATTCTGAAAAAAATAGGCAACACCTTATTTTTTAGACACTGATTGAACACCTGTATCTGTTCAAGGAAATACAGCACAATAGCACTATTATGCCTTGTTCTGAGGTTGGAAAAAAATGAAACATTTTTGATCTTTGCTCGGTTATTTTTCAATTAGGTAGTGAATCAAAAGAAGTGTATTCCCAGTTTCAATGTGGCTTTTTATTCTGGTTGCTTTTATTTGCGTTTGATCAAAGTTTTTACAATTTTCCATCATTTTAAAGTCTGGCATGGTATAGAATTTAATCAACTCTGATCCCATAAGGAAAACATGGAGACAATGGAGACACCATGTTTTGTTTACTTTGCAGAGTTAAAAATTCTCCTCTCAAGCAGTCTCCAGGCTACCAAATTGAGCTCGTTATCCAGCTGGTGTGGGTGAGTGGAGAACCTCCTCAACAAATAACCAGCTTAGCCATCAACTCAGCATATGGCCTGTAAGTATATTCTGCACAGTTCTTTCATTATTCCATTAAAGTGGTTTAAAACTATCCATTAATATTGAGTCTCTGTGTGTGTTCATATGAGCTGCACAGCAACATAGAGGTAATCAGTTTCTCATGCTTCTGGGAGAGTTCCTTTTGGGTCATGGCAGATACTGATGATGCTAAGAGCAGAAGCAAATCAGCATCATTGTTCCTCACCTAGCACTTTACAGCCAAGAGTAAGTGTCACTTAAGGCTCTGTGTCAGATAGGTTTACATTGGTCTGTTCTACTCAGCACTATGTTTTTACAGGAGAGCAATTAATCAGTAGTGCACTCTAAAATAGTAATTTATAATTAAGTGCAATCTAGGGTAATTCCTAAAATTTAAGAAGTACTAAATGCTGAACTTCAAAAATATTTGTATGACACATTACCAACAATTAATTAGCATTGTCTTTCCTTTCACTTCTCTTTTTCCAGAGTAGTTTTTGGAAACTGTAATGGTATTGCCATGGTTGATTACCTCCAGAAGACAGTGCTCTTGAATCTAGGCACTATTGAACTGTATGGCTCCAATGATCCCTATCGCAGGGAGCCACGATCCCCCCGAAAAACTCGGCAACCATCTGGAGGTGAGTAACCCAAAATATATTTTAAGCTCAGAAGAAAGGCACAATTGGTCATCTAGTCTTAATGTATATTCTTTGAGTACAAACATTCTTCACTGTGGTTTTCTTTCTTCTTGATCTGTTTCTAATGTCACTATTGCAGCTTTGTTACTTAATTTTTCCTTAAAAATTGTTACTTAGTGGAATCTACTGATGTTTCATACCATTACTTATTCTTCAGTGTAATGTGTATTTTAAGAAAAAATATAATTTTACAATAGATTTAGGCAGTTTACAAGAATTTACACAGCATGAAGTATATTGATATTTCTGATAAAGCTAGTATCCATATTACATGTTTGTATAAATCCATTAATGTTTGCAAATAGCCTGAGTGTTTACTGGGATCTTTTGGCTTCCTGTTTTAAAATTTGACTACAAATGTCCCTGATGAACTAAATCATGTTACGTTGTTAATACTGTTATGTTATGCTTGAGAGGAAACCTTTGATTTAAATGAAGAAAATAAACTTCTACATACAAACTGGTAAAATAAATCTCTTTGAAAAAGAAAAAAAAAAGGACTTTGATTTAAAAATATGCTGAAGAGTGTTCTTTTTCACCTAAAAAAGAAAGTGACTAATCCATCAAAATGCAAAGCTTTTAGTAACCAAAAGGAAAATTGGTATTTTAAAGTTTTCTTCTCCTTGATGTGTCATGGATACTCCTAAGTTATTTCAGAAAACAGCACAAGACATAATAATAAACTGTTCAAAAAAACCCCTCATGATTGAGTGTTACTTTCTTTAAGAGATCCAGAATAAAGTCCTTGTAAGTTCTTCAGGTAATATTGTATTCAAATTGAAATGGATGTTCTAGGAGGTATTTTGGTAAATGGATAGTTTGAAAAAGATCCGGTTAACACCAGTCATCTTAGTTCAACTGAGGAAATGAATCTAAGAAATCATTCATATAGAGCAGAGTGTACACAGTTGGTATCCTGTCAGATAAAATTTTTTCTTGTATGAAATAAACTGTGAGAGAAAGAAATAGCTTTACTGTTTGACTGTGTTAATTTGTCCTGGGAGTAAAGGGTTTAACTTTTGCCTCATGCATATAGATTATAAACTACCTTTTGAAACCTTAAACATCACTTGCCTTTGTTTTCTTAACTGTTGTTATTTCAATCCAATAAATTGGATCCACATAACTCTGTTTCAATGTGTCTCTAAGATGTTCATGATGAAAGTCCTTTTTGCTCATGAATATAGCTATATTTTTTTCATAACTTCTGATACTAACAATCTGCATGGCAATAGCGTTTTAATAACCTGGTTGTAGAAGTTACTTGGCTGGCTTTTCTGTCTGAAATGTACTGTTAGTGTCTCCGTCTTTCCTTTTCTCATTGCTTCATGAAGGTATGCTGACTGTGGCTTCTTGCATGTGCGGCCTTTCTAACTTATATTCAGAGTCTGTGAAAAAGCTTCGCACCTCTTATATAAGTAAGTCATCTCATGGCATTCAATATTTTTTGAACATCAGAACTTGATTTTTTTGTTTTGTTCCCTCACCATAATTATTTTTCTTACTCCTTTCTAAGTAATTGTTTTACTTATAGAAACTGATTTCAATCCATCCTGCATCCATTGTATTTCTCGTTCATGATATCTTTAAAGAAACTTATAGGAAAAAAGCAACTATAATAGTCTCTGTATTTTGTGTTTTTAAATAAATAAATCTCAAAATCAAAAGGAGATCCTATCTCGGCATTTGCTGATGTTTATAGAGCTAAGATATTACTCACAAATTTAGTGTTACTTTACTAGAAACTTTCCTTGCTTGGTTCTCTTTCTGGCAGAAAGTGCTTCAAAACTTCAGAGTTACAGTATTAGCAGCAATGATAAGAATAAACATTGTGATTACAGAGAGGTTCTTCTTCTAAAAGTGAAAATTTAGTTCTACAAAAATATTGTTTAGAGGGATTAAGAGTGGAGGTGTTTGTGTACTGCACAGTGCTGTTCGGTTTCCAAGCAGTTTTGAAGTTCAGGTATCTGTGTAAGGAAGGTAACCCATTAGAACCATGGATTACCTGAGAGAGT
The DNA here is from genome assembly GCF_052056855.1 of Sturnus vulgaris. Taxonomy (NCBI): domain Eukaryota; kingdom Metazoa; phylum Chordata; class Aves; order Passeriformes; family Sturnidae; genus Sturnus; species Sturnus vulgaris. The sequence continues at coordinate 49,500,568 of NC_142245.1, read as the reverse complement.
CTGACTTGCTACATCATTCACAGCATCCAAGAGTCTGGAGAATGTAAAGCTTATTTCTTAAAAGCTAACATTGTTCCTTTTCTTAGGATGCCACTTTTCTCCAGCCCTCAGGCAGAGGTAGGTAATCTCAGTCCTTTTTTTAATGAAGTAGAGTAGATGAAGCTGCTGTAAAAATGGAGTTTCAAAAAAAAAAAACCCAAACAAAACTGTAAAACAGATTTGAAATTGTAGTCCATCTTAGTGTTGCCATTTCTTTTCCCCCAACAAGAAAAGAGATATGCACATCTCAGAGCATAGTCTCAATTGCCAAATACTGCTTTCTTTATGGTCTTTCCTCCTCTACTGCCATGACAGAAAGGGAGGTAGGTGTGAAAGATATACCTCTGCCTTAAGATGATACAGAACTGAAAACCAGGATCTGGCACTGTTTTTTTTTTTTTTAGGGGGGAAAACAAAAAAATAAACCCCCCCCCCCCAACCAACCAAAAAAACCAAAACCAAACAAACAAAAAGGTAGAAATCCCAAAACTAGTAAATATTGTAAAGCTGAATTTACTTGGACTATTTTATTTAGGAATAGGTTTAAACAAGTTTTGTACCCAAGAGTTAATTTCTTAACCATGTAATTCTTTCTGTTTACCATCCTGACAGTATCTTGGTTAGTTGGAGTCAGTAATTTTAAAAACTGAAAATTATGTTTTTAGTTATAATTTAACATTTCTAATTATATATAGTTCTTTCAGTGTATGTGTTCAATAATTGCTTCAATAATTTTCCACAAATAGTCTGTTACATTTAAGCAGTACCCTTTGATTTATTTATAGGATTAGAACTATATGGGATAGAAAAGTTTGGATTTTGCATTCTCCATTTCTTGGATATTTACTATCTGTATTTAATGTTTTCAAAAATGCAAGGAGCTTAAGCTTCCTTGGTTTTGCTTTAAAAGATGTGCCTTCATTGAATCTCAATGTTGAAAAAATTTCTATTTTAATACTTCAAAATTATTTTTTTTTATGAATAAGGGTATATTAGTACTTAATATCTAAATCTTCCTAGAAAAAGTGCTTTTCTATGTAATGTGGTTGGTTTAGAAAATTCATATTCTTTGAGACAACAGTGTATTTAAGGAAAAAAAAAAACAAACTAGCTTAGACATGCATTCAGGTAGTATGCAACAGAACAGCATATTGCTATTGTGCATTCAACCACTTCCAAAAAAGGCAGGAAGGATTGGTCCTTCCTCGTTAAAAAACACTATATTCCTTATGTTTCAGCATAAAATGTCAATTCAATAGATCCTCAGTATCTGCCAACATACTTAGGATTTAGTAAATGGTACGTCCTTAATCAAACAATTGAAAAATTACAAAGGCATCTTTTAAAAAATTTTGTAGAATAAGAGTTACGTATCTTCTAAAATATGAATGGAAATGCGAGATTTTTTTTCCCTTCTCTTGTGTTGCAAGAATATGATGTATTTCTTTGTCATCTTATTTTTTTCTACTCAGAAAAGAAATTCAGATTCCCGTCTTAAAGCAGCATCTATTTAGAGACAAGGCTCTCTACACTAGCTAGACTGTAAACTGTCATTTCAGGCTAGCTCTACAGATACAAGCTCCCAGTTGGGATCGTGTTATGGAATTTATCAGTGATTCATACCAGGTATATTACTCACATGTTTTGGGTGGCAATTTATAGTTTGTGAAGCATGCAGTATCTGTGTTTTGTTAAGGCCTGCCAGACAGTGTCGCCAGGTGCTTGTCAAGGTTAAAAACAAAATCAAACGTTTGCCTTCAGAGTCTAATAGTGAGGGGGGAGGGTGTAGAAAATCACCTTTGGCCATGTGCCCAAAGACATGAAATGTGTAAGTAAAAGCTTTATAGTGTGATGAAAACTATACACGATGGAGGCTTACACTGTTAGGCAACTTTTGCTTTATATACTCTTTGCTACATAAGACAGGAGTCATTAAATCAGTACTGATAACAAAATGAGACAGGTCATAATTTCATGATGAAACACCAAAATTTATATATAGATGTTATTTTTTCCTGCTTAATTCCATAAGTTCACAGAGAAAATGAAGCATAACACTTTTTTTGTAAATTACTGTTGGTGAGAGTTACAAGATTTTATGTGACTTTTTGATTAATGCCATGTAGTACAACTCTTTAAAAGCTAGTATTTCTTAGTTCTACCAGAGGCAGTTTAGATTTCTGACAAAATGGAAGCAGTTATTACATGCATGTGACTTATAAAGATTTTTATTTTACATCAGAAAAGTTTCTGACAGTAATCTATGAGTGATTCAAAAAGTGGAGTGAGACAAACTGGAAGAAAATACATGCCCAAAACTCTTCTGGAGTTGCTTGGTCATGTTCTTTTCCCCATCCCTTTTCATGAACTATTTGAATTTTTAACTTAAATGTCATGAGACCAACATCAGCTATGACTGACATCAGCCAAGGCTGAAACTGTATCAGAAAGTTTGATTGTTGGGCCTGGGGTTTTTTTTTTTTTTTGACCCTGTGTTTCAAGTTGTTTTTAATTCTAACTTTTACATCGTATCAAGTTAGTTTTAGTTGTCGTTTTTAATTGCATTGTTCTCCAGTCCAGTTGTAGATATGTCTGCTTAAAGCTTGTGCAAAAAAATGACAAAAGTCTCATGAAACTTTATACATCAGTTAATTTCAGCTGTAATTATAGGGACTTTTGAATGCAGCATGGTAAAGATGGCTTTAGTGACGTTCGTGTTATAGAAGGTTATAGTTTTTGTAGTTCTGAAACAGAAATTCTTGGATCAATTTTCTTTTGTAATTCATAGCAATTTGCATGGGTACTATAAACCTGAAACCAGAGAATTTTTCAAGGAGAGCTACCTTGCTGCCAGTGCTTCTATCAGGATACCTGGGGTTTTAAGATGAATAGCAACAGAAATTATCTTGCAAGTTTCTTCAGCTTGGTCATGGGCCAACCCTCCTAGTTCACAAACTTAGATCATTCTTGTTATACTCTGCTTGGTTTAATTTCTAATACAATCATAGCTAAAATTGCTTTTCATCTATTGCTGTTCCTTTTCTCTCCTAAGTAATAACAGTAATGGCTATGAACAGATATATTTACATGCCATGATTACCATAATGCACACTTATTATTGTTATTAATTAAGATGTATATTAATCAAATTATAGCCTTGAGAATTCCTACAAAGAATTCAAGTGCACAGGTGTCTTCATTGTTGACTAAAGACTATTGCTGTCAATTAACGAATTTTCATAGCAGAACTAGTACAAGAAGTTTAAACTCTTCCTTTGAAGGTAAAGAATTAATCTTTCTGGAAAAGAGGAAATTGTGTTCCTGAACTTCATATATGAATTTATTTGGTTTGGCTCCTGAAAGGGCAGCTGCTTCTAAGAGCACAGTATGGGTTTATCCTCCCAGCACAGCTATCATCTAAAACTTGAATTGCTTGTTGTGGAAACAACTTTAGGATTTTTCAAAAATCTTTTTACACAGTCCTGTCTAGCTCAAAACATTTAATCTCCCATGCCTGTTTAAAACTCTGATGTAAAACTATAGTTATCCCATAGTGTTCATTGATTAACTGACAGATGACTAAATAAATTGCTCTTTTCATTCTCCTGTGTAGTGGAAAGATACAGCTTCCACATGAAATTTCATTTGACATTTTAGAATTTAAATTGTTTCCAGGGCTGTTAAATGTAGGGTTAGCAAAGCCTTAAGGTCATTTGACAATTCTAGTCATTGAGTTTTGGAGTTTAAGCTATACATGCTCTTAGTAATCTTAAAAACTACTGTTTTGGATAAATGGAACTGTTAATTTAACATAGTTTCAATGTGTTCCGTATTGATACGGTATTTCAGGAGAACCTTTTTCCCCTTTAAACTAGTAACTTCTGGTTTAGTGTTTGGAAATGTTAAAGCTTTGATGAAGTAGAGCTGTTGTATTTTTGTTTGTTAACAGATATGTACAGATGCACTTGTGAATGAGTAGTGTACAGTTCTATAGACAGTTCTATAGCCATTACCATTACCACTCAAACTTTTTGAGTATTGGAAATATTTTTGTGCATGCTAAACCTTTTATTTTTAACAAATATTTCTTAGCTATTACTGTTCAGTATTACATGCTTGTTTGCCTTAGTATCAGATAATGAAATTTCTATAGGAAAGCTTCATGATATAAACCTGAAGATGCATTACTAACCTTAAAAATATCAACAAAATGCACTTCTCTTAATTATGGATACTCTTGACAGCAATTTCTTGTCAAAAAGGAAAATGGAAAATTTCTTGTATACTTTTAATTTGTGTAATGGAATAATATTTAGGACCATTTAGAGGCAGCTTCCATCTTCTGCATCTGATTGTGTATGACTAGGTATTATTTCCTTCTCTGGACTGAAAGGAATTAGCTTTCAGATGTTAACATACTGCACTTATTCAAATTAATCAGATTCGATGATGTAAGAAATTTGGTGAAATTCCTCCATGCAAGGGAGAACACCTATCTAAACACCCTAAGAATTCTCCCTAAAGAATTCCTAAGAATTGGTGTCACCCTGAATTCTCTAAGTGACGCCAATGAGGAGTTTTTCTGGAAAGTTAATTTGGCAATACAAATTGGCAAATACAAGGCATATCACTGTAACAGTGGAAAAGTAGTTAGAAAAAAGACACTGTAGTTTCACATATCATGTGTTTGTAATCTTGAAGACTCTCTTTTGTATTATTTTCTTTTGCAGTTACATTTTCAATATAACTGACTTTTTCAAACAAATTATGTTTATGCTTAATAGGTATCTGTAGCATGTAAATAACTTCTGATAAGTCTGTCTAGCTGAATTTTCACTGAAATTTATTGAAAGAGTGTGTTTTACAAAGAAAACTTTAGCAAGAAGAAATGACTCTACAGTTACTGTGGGTAAAGTCAAAAAAAGTAATAAGTAACAGAAATTCTATTGCAACTGGCTTGTTTGTCTCTAATAAGAAATGAAGTTCCTGACTGCAGTGAAAGTAAAAAGAAAATGGGAACTGCATTTATAATACACTGGTTTTGTGTTTCAGCAGGTCTTTGTGATATAAATGAAGGTACAGTGGTGCCAGAAGACCGCTGCAAGTCACCCACGTCAGGTAATCATAACTTTCCCTGATCTTCAGCTTCTTATTTTCCCAGAAGATGGCATACATTTAGTTAACACTTGCTAGTTAAGTAATTATATAAAACCTGTTGTCCTCACACAAACTGTTGACACTGTCATAAATTTTGCCACGTTAGAACTGCATTTTGAAAACAAGGCTGACTTAAGAGATGCAATGGGAATATGTCATAAAGATGATTGAAGAGAGATATAAGCTGAAATATTTGTGCCTCAGGGAACATGATGCACAATGGAATTTTGAAGCATTGACAAGAGATGCACAAATTCCTGTAATCGTTCATGTGATTGTGTTTTCTATTATTCAAAAGTGGTAGAGATTATTTCTGAGCAGGTTTACTTCTGCTTCCTCATAAGTGGCAAATTACTATTTTTCTGTGAAATCAGAGGTCTTCAGAAACCAGCATCCTAAAATGTAGGAATTTCCTACTTAATATGCCTCCTACTGCACTTTCTTTAAAATTTTTCAGTTGCCGCTGTTGTATGGGAATATTTTAAATGAAGCTTAATTTTTTTTTATTTTAATATTGGCTAGTTGAGGCTATAACCACGTAAATAATTAATAATGAATGTCAATGTATAGTATTAGAATGAATAGTTTTTGTAGTAGCTAAAAATTGTCACTTATCTTTACTTACCTGAGAACTTTTAAAGCTATCATTTTCTTTCATTCAAAACCTACTCAAGGTCAAAGGACTCAACTGCAGATTTAAATGAAGCACATAAAGTACTATGTAGTGTAAAATGCTAATCAAGATGGGAGTCTAAAGATAGATTCCTTTTCTGTTGTAGCCTCTATCTTCCAAAACCAAATTGAAAGAATAACAAACCAAAGCATTGTGTTTGTAGCTTTAGAAGAAATTTTAACATAAATTTTAATTTCTGATTTGACAGTTGTTCTTTGATGTTCAATTTAAATTTTGCAAAACACTTCTCTAGATCAATCAATGCCATTTTCATTTTTGCTAGCTCTTTCTTAGAGTAAATTTGATTTGTTTATACTTAAAGCAAAACCTAGCTGTGAGTTTCAATGAAAAGTCTACCTGAAGGTGTGATTTCATGACAAATCTGTGTTGCTAAGTATTGGCATGCTGAAGTCATCAACTTCAGTATAGTTTATAATGAAGGCATTTTTAATAGTTGAGAATAAAGTGCATGTTTCCTATTTCATTTTTACATATTGAGACCAATGCCTGTAAACAATTTGCCATGCATTGCTGCAGTTGCAGTAAATCCTTTCTCTCTCAAGGTTGAGCATAGTTATCAATTCACTATGGTATTCGAATTTGACCCACTTAGAAGTCTGGGCTAAATCTGTGTTCTGGTATAGTGCTATAAATGTCTGCAATGAGCAGCTACTGAATCATAACCTTTAATGTGTACCTTTCTTTCCCCCTGCTCCAGAATCATCCAAACAACTCCTAACTTGTACCTCTTAAACCACTGTGTAGTTTAAATAAGAGGGTTTCTTTCATAATTGGGTGTTGAAGTAGAGTAAAACTCAATTTCCACAACAGTGCAATGGAGGCAAGTCCAAAAATGAAAATTCAGGTTTATGGACAACTCCTAAATTTAACAATTGGCTTCCTCTACCTTCCTCCTGCTTGTTTGAGTTGAGTGTGAGCTGAAGAAGAAGGTTAGAAAATAATTTCTAAAGTACCAAAAATAGTGAATGGACAAAAGATAGAGGGGGAATGCAACTATTGCGTTCTGTAAAAGAGAAACTTGTAGTAGTGAGGTTGGACTGTACCTTGTTTCCCTCAAGTCTGTCTTCTGCTCTCAGTTAATGAGCTGAAGCTTATGGTAGACTTTTCAACCTTTTATTTGAAAAAAATCTTGTATACACTACACTGGTGTGGAAATAATTTGTTGATGCTTGTGAAGAGAGAAGAACTGCAATTCCTTAGAATTTTGTATCTTTTCCAAGCAAAAACACAAAACTGAAAACAAGCTTGAAAGTGGCATTTAGCTTTCAGAGGTAAGAGAAGACCTTTTGGAGAAATTTGCTGCAGAGTATTGGCAAGCTTGAAGAAGGATGGAGGCTAAATTTAAGGAAACTTTTTGCAGTCTAGAGACTAGTTAAGAGGAAAAAACACAAAATGTTTGCATTTTACTAGCTCTAAGATTAGAGGATGAGACTGGCAGTCGAATGCCTTATTGACTTTCATTGTTACAATGTGATCTGTAAAAGAGACCAGTCACTGTTTGAACTGAAGTCTACAATTGCTCAGTTCCACCTTTCCATGTCCAAGTAAAGAGAAGCGGAATGTAACTTCCATTAGACCTCCTCCAGTGGGTGGTTATATAGATGAGAGGACTGTGAAAGGGACTACCTGCCTTTGCAAGCTGGGCAAGTATCCTACAGTTTCAGTAAAACAGAACTATAGAAATACTGTGAAAATACAGGAGGAATAATCTTGCCTCCTGCTTTTTCTACAGATGTCAAGCAGTAATAGGCTTAGACTCTGCAAGTGTTTATCTGACCTAAAACATTGTGCAGCATTTAAATTATCAAGTTTTTGTCTTCACAAGTGCCAAAATGCCTGTGTTCTATTCCAGTTTTACACTTCTACAATACAAAATCCAATTAAATTTGAAAAACTTTTGATTAATTGTTTTAATTTCCTGGCAATGTTTTAATTTAAGGACAGTGATGTGCCTGAAGTTGTGGTTTGTTGCCATTATCAGTTTTTCAGGGTTGAGATACAGAAAAATCCAGGTGGCAGTATTGGCTCAGAGTTGTCTGAAGAGTAGGTGAAGAACTGTGGTCCAGCAGTGATTTACTACATTGGAAAAAAAACCCAAACAGATTTATAAAACTTGTGTTTATTGTTACAGCTGTGTTTTGTGAATCATAACTTAGGCTAATCTCTGTGTCTGAAGCAATGATTAGTAGAGCCATTTAGTTATTCAGTGTAAACATTTGTTCAGTGAGGGAATTATTTCTAGCAATAAACTCACTGCAATGTGCAGCATTCTACCTTGCATTATAATTTCTGTGGCTAATTCCAATATGGCAGAATTCTATCGTGCCGAAGTAATTTACACTTGATAATACCTAAAACAGCTACAGAGAATACCAGTATCAGTATTTGGTGTTTTCTTTGTATCTTTGTTAAACTCAGAGCTTGTATATAATTTTATATATTATATGTATACATCTATTGTATAATAGATGTATACGTATATTGTATAATAGATGTATATTTTGTATGTTTTGATATACATTTATTTCTTGTGTCAGAGATATACCCCTTCATTCATGTCAAATATATATACATTTCATTCTGTCTCCACTTGTAGGTTCTGGTTCACCAAACAATTCTGATGATGAACAAAAAATGAATAATTTTATAGAAAAGGGTACAGTATTTTTCTTTTCTTTAGTTTTATTTTTTTCTTTAGTTCAACTTTTGATACACTTAGATTGATTTTTTTTTTTTTTTTTATTGAAATATTATTTACAGTGAAGACCAAAAGCAGAAAGTTTTCCAAGATGGTAACCAATGACATAGGTAGGAACTAGAAAAATTCTACTCTTTCTAATCTAGTGCCTTACTCTGTGCAGCACTAACCCAGCAGCAAAAAAAAAAAAAGGCAAAATAACAGTCAAACTTCAATGCATTGTTATTAATTTTTTCATTCTTTATGCTAATTGATAATTCTGTGGGCTGCTTCTTTCCTAAATACTCTGGGCACAATAATTTTTAAAAAATCAAGGATACTGGTGTTTTAAATTCTCTGATTTTACAATTGCGCTTCTCTTTTTTTCTGAATGGGTGAAATTCTAATACATACTAAGAGTTCAGTCTATGCAAGTCACAACATGATTCCACTACTTTTGCGAAGGTGTGCTGGTTTTGGGAACATATGGCTGATACCATTTCTTTTTTTGTGTTGTATTCATAGCCATATGGTCAGATTTTTATATGGCTGTGGTCAAGAAAGAGGTACTATCATGATTTCATTTATTCATTTGGAAGAGGGCTGGCTTATCTATATGGACTGGTATATATAAGTATATCCCACTGCTGTTCCAGAACTTTTCTGCATCCAACAGTGGCAGAATACCCTACCAGCTCTAGATTTCTATATTAGTTTGGCAACAAAATTGCCTTGGGATATGTTGTATGCAGGTAGATTGAACCCTTTAATGGCTGGAATGGCAATAACTCTGCTTCTGACATCTGGCTCATTAAATAAATGAAAGGAAGAGGCTGTATGATTTAGCTTTGGGAAACGGACTCTTCTTCCTTAACTGGGATATGGTTACTTTCATTGCAGAATCACTTTGTTAACGTTCATTTTGTTTTCATTTAGCAAATTAATATATCATTGCACGAGAACTTCGTTTTATCTCTTCAGACAGTTTAGGTTGAAATTATGTAGTAAAACTAGTTGCTAAGCTACTGTTTCACAGGTTGTGTGGAAGCAAACCTTAAGACTAGGGAGGAAGAGCTTATTTTCCTGAAGTCTCCCTTTGGTTTTTCTGTTTGGCAAGTTAATTTTTTTCCTAAAATATTAATCCCTTCCATCATAACTCAGTATTTGAGACAAAGAATCATTCAAAATTCAAGGAGACAAACAGGAGTATGACGAAGTAATCCTTCAAATTTGAGGTGCAGAATGAGAAAATACTGTACAAAGGGCATATTTTTGCTCTATGTTGAGGCCTTCTTGCAATGACAATCAGAAATGGCAGGGAAAATGAATTTTGAGGCAGTAAAAGTCTGAATATAAGTCAAGAAAGCAAATGGCTCTCAAAAATACATTACGTGAATTCATCTGCAATTAAAAAGAAATTATTGTCTTTTACCTGAGCATTAATATGTTCCCCTAAAGGAAATTCAGGGTAACTAGAATCTAATGTTCAGGTTGAGAAAAACATGAGTAAAACAACACCATGTGCTTGTTATATCAATGTCCATTGAGGTAATGTTTCCCTTTTGTCTCTTTTGAGCATAAGACATACAGTCTTGTGCAAAATACGTTGAAAAAGTGACTGTGACCTCTTTTTCTTTTTTTCTCCACTTCTTTTCAAAGAGTTATGTTAGAGCATTAATAAAGTATGCTAATGAGGATTCTATAGAGCCATTCCCATCTGTTTCAGCTGGAAGCCTTTCAACTGAAAGTATTAGGAATGTTTTTCACAGCTAAAAAAAGCAAAACATTTATTTATAAGCAATGCATTCTTCAGGGTGCAAGTTATACTGTGATTTGTGTAATTTGCACAGTTTATTGGAAGCTTAAAGATAATTATTTATTTTGCGTTTTCCTAGTTTTGAGTGGTTTGCTGTGCACTGAATGTGGTTGTTTTGCTACTATGTTTTCTATAGCTTATCTGGCATGCTTATTCTAGCTCCTTCTGAACTTACATTCTAAGCTCTTCCATGTAAATAAAACATTTTCTGTGTTAATAGTTGCATGTTTTTGCTTTTCGTTGTTTTAAACTGAATTGACAACCAAATGTGCATGGACAATGAGTTTTGTAAAATATGTCACTGTCATTAACATTACCATGTTGTATGAAACAAATTGTTTGCCATCAGCCGTGTTCTCAGGGATGAGTTTGTATTTGATGTATGCAGGATAATAGCTCTCTGCACTGGCACGTAGAGCAATCAGTTCAAGTTCTTTCCATTCTTTGTCAAAGTGTGTAATACAACCTGCTAAATGTGGTGCAAAAGAGAATTAAAATAATTTACATTGGTAACTTCATTTAATGTTAATATCCGCCCCTATGTTTGTTACATGGGAAGAGGGAGCAAGGGAATACTGCTAGTGGAGTGTGAAGTAATTTCATTTCAGTGGTAGGGCTGCAAGGTGGTAACATCACACACGCAGTTATAAGCATGAAGCTGTTGTCAATTTATCACTTTATTGCAACTGATGCAGAGCATCGTCATTTCTACAGATTTTTGTAATTAGTTACAGTAACAAACAAGGTTTCTGTGATTGGTGAGAGAATCAAAAAAACCACGTAAAACTGAAACAATTGCCCAAATAAAACAATGTCCAAATGCTTTGTGCACCAACATTTCAATCAGTTGGTCTGGTTTGTTGTCTTCTTCTCAATACTCAACTGTGAATGCTCTGTGCTAAGGAATGGATAGTAAATCAAGTTAGACCTGTTGTGAATGAGCTGCTTTTGGGTCATGTTTCCCTTTCTTTTTGATCAGAGATGAACCTTGAAAAAATTCTAGTTAATTGTTACCTTGGAGATATTGATACTTGATTTAAGTAAGCATTTCTAGAAATTTTAGAAAGTACTATGGCCATTATTGAATCCAGCTGATTCTCTTAGAAATGTCATCTGTTTAAAAGTATAAACAATATGCTGTGAAGTAATATACAGACGTGTACCAAATGTACATGAATTTGCAAAAAGAATTGGTAGGAAGTACTTATTTTCTAAAGCTGTGTCATTTTTATAGAAAGACATTGGGATCCAACTTCAGTGGAAGAAATATCTTCACCTGTTTTACTCATAATTTGGTTAGTTAAGTATTTGGCATGAAGAGATACAGATGATTAAATATTATAGCTACAAATTGTGTTGGAGGCTAAGATGTAACAACCATTTCTGGAAAAATCTGTAGTAAAGGTGTCTGCAAACTAAGGTAGATTTTAAAACCTTTATAACTGTTCTAGTGGACTACATGTCAAACACTTGTCAGGATGATTTGTCTTATTTATTTTCTGCATTTTATACATTTAAAATAATTGCAAACCGTATTGGTAGACAGACTTAAGCCAAGTAGATTTAATTATTTTATAATTCCTGCTGTTAGTACTGACAGAGGTTTCTCACATTTCTTACATTCTAAGTGTATACCTAAATTTTTCAAACATTCGAACATAATAATTTACTGTTAATGCTGTTTTCATCCAATCAAATTTTAAGATGTTCGTAATAAGTTCTTATTTGCCCTAGTGTCAAAGACCATTTCTTTCAATGTGTTGTTAATGCTTTGATCTAATTTGAATGTATTCAAGTACATGTTTTCTTACGGTTTCTTGTAAATTGGTTTATTATTCTCATACGAATTTGAGATTCCAACGTTTGTTAATTGGTAATGTAAATATTTCACTTTGTGTAGTTGTCAAATATAGAATAATTTGGGAACTTTGGTATCTCTAACAAATTCTAAGCTGCTTAGTTATTTGTCATGTGATGTTATATGAAATAGGCTTCATAAGTTGCTCTCTTGGTTATAAAAGCTCCAAGGCACGTCTCCTTTATAATCTTTACAACTTGATTTTAAAATAAAAGGAATGTAGGAAAAATCACTGTATAGCTTTCAAACTGATGTGCTATACATTTTAAAATATCAGCTCAGGATAACCCACTGCAAATGAAATGTAACTGTTACTTCTGAGCCATAGCTTTCTATTGAGAAGCCTCCTCAGGCTTCAGGTTTTCTTCACTGAATTGAAGGTTGTTCCTGCTATACTGACACATAGCATGTTATGGAAGGACAGTCTCTCATATTTTAACACCTACGTTCCCAAGCCTGACCTGTGAGAAATCGCCAAGAATCCTTGGGTTTGGACAGTTCTCTAATCTGATACCTGATTATGTATATTGACAGAATGTGTGTGTGCACCTGTGTATTACTCTAGGTTTTCTAGTTTAGTGAAATACTAAATGTAGGTCTAAACCAAGAAAAAAACAGTCACTGTTGCCTTGAGCAGCAGTGTGCCAGGAGGAGCACAACAGCTCCCTGATCTGTGTCCTTGTCTTGCACCAATCTGGGCTGTAAATGCTGCAGCAGCCACCACCAAGAGAGATATTCAACTCTGATATGACAGCTAGTACTTGAAGTCAGCCATGTGCAGCAGGAGCAGTCAGCATCACCTCTGCCCTGTTGTACAGCTGGAGTGAAAAGCCTGACTCTCTACATCTCCAACCTGTATCTTCCATCTTCTTTTCTGATTTGTATCTTTTGCTTTGTACAAGGTGTCTAACATGTTGCTGGTTTTTATCTGAGGCATAAAAAACCTAAATTTATCAAAAATTGTAAATCTTAAGCCAATGTGAATACAAGCAGGGTTTTTTTTTTTTTATATACTGAGTAATGTTAATTGAAAAGGGCTTAGCTGGTGAAATATTCCTATTTTCTTACTGCATGTTTTGGCAGTTTTTTCTTTAAACACAAGATGGCACCATTGCTGTTGGAATAGGTTTTTATTTACATTTGAATTATTGAGGTTTCTCACACATTAACATATGTTTTGAAATGTTGGGGTTTTTTTGCATATCACAGTAATTCACAATTTCCAGTAATGGTATCCTTTTTAACAATTCATGTATCCTCTTGTCCTGGTAATGCGGCATAGTTCAGTGTATGTTGAAAATTGACAAATTTGTTTTGTCTTACCAGCTCAGTTCACACAGCTGGCCTTTCAGAAAGGAACAAAAAGCTAAAACTGGATCAGCTCTCACAATCCAACACATTTGCCTGTACTTGCTATTTTGTGTTATAATACCTGCAACCTTGAAACTTTTTTTTTTCTGTCAGTTTCCTGCCAGTTGTTAAGATTGTGCTACGTTTCTATTTCAAAAGCCTCGAGTGACTGTACTGGTCTTCAATTAGTTAAATAGGTTAAGGTGTTTACACATGGTAAAAGCTGTTAAAAGCAAAAAATAGCTCCAGTTATTTTCTGTGTAAATACTTGAGGTTTTGTTCAGTATGTCAACTCTTATTATTTAAATGCCTAACAGAGAAAACAAGTGTTTTGAGGAATGCCCATCTTGTAATTCACTATTCCAGATGAGATTTTATGATCTCTCCAGAAGCTGATTGAAGTTCAAGCTGACAGCAAAAAGTTGTGCTGCATGTCACTAGTGCTGTTGTGTACCCTGGTTTTCTGTTCCTATCTCTGAGCTCTGATCTGAAATAGGAGTTGATCTTGTTTGGAAGCAACCCTTGGCAGAATCCTCATTTAGATGAGTGTTGGCCTCATTGTTAAGTTAGGTATTTGCCAATGCTAATGCAAGGATGAGGGTAGAAAACGTAGTCAGGCTGCCCGTTTCATTTTCAGCTTGCACTAAAATAGTTGATTAGCATTTCTGCCTGAGAGTAAGTAATTTCAATTTAATTCAAACATACTTTTAACATTGACACATAAAGGAAATTAGAAGATTATTTCTGGAGTCTTGTTCTCAAATTTTTATGATGTATGACAGGAATAAAACTGTTCAACTATTCAGATAACTAGCATTTGCAATATTGATGAGCATAATGGATGATTCAGTAACTTATTTCACTTTTGGAAGGAGTGGAAGTAACTAAGTCACATGCTGTTCTTCAGAGCATGTTTAAATTGGAATGATTTCTGTTAAAGTGATAATTAGAATGAGGTAACTCAAATTTTAACAGAGAAAAGCAGCAGGATTCAGGCTGCTTTGAGTGGTATCCATTACAAAGTACTCTTAGAATTATGAGGCTATGCTCAGTATCTACTTTAGGAAAAGAAGTATTACTCATGCAAGATCATAAAGAATTTAATGATACATTAAAACTGAAGCATGTGGCTGGGAAATAAATTTAGTGTAGTCCTGGTCTAGCAGATAAACTATATTAAAATAATTCCTTCTCCAGTAATTATTGAAAGAAAGATAGAAGGAGTTTGTATGCCTGCTAGTTCATTTGTGATGTTTTTTGTAGCACCATATGTTTGTATTGTTCTGCAGTTTAAATGGATGGCAAGATTTCCATTCCTGTAAAAAGAATTTCTAAGTCAGAGATGAGTTGACATGAACTGTTTTTCTGTTTTTCACTTGAGTGGTATTATCAAAATCTTTCTGGTTTTTTGAAAGTGTTACAAGTGTTTGTACACTGCTCGTTTTATGATTATTCTCAGTATTGGCTTCATTCTTCTAAAGTTGTGGATTTTATCTTAGCTTTTTACACATGTGCATTAATTTTAGTGTAATTTCAAGGTTTTTTTTTTCTATTTTGAATGCCTCAGGTTTGATCAGAAAGTAGGGGATAAGAAAGGGGGATGGGATCTTAACTTTTTGTAAGAATCAGTGCACATCCTTGCATTTCTGACCTCTCACCTGAGGAGTTAAAAACTTGAGGTTGAGCCAAAACCGAGTTCATCCAATCCATTAAGTCCTTCCTGAAGCCTGAAGAGAAATCAAGCTCAGAAAAAGTCATAAGGTGCTGTACTTAGGGATTTTGCTGTCTTCTCCAATTTAATTTGTACCCCTCACTTGGGGAAGTGAGGCCCTGCTTTAGTGGAAATCCTTTAAAGTACCTCAATGAATGTAATAAATAATTATATATTAAATATTGCAAAAGAAGCAAATAAGGACCAGCAAAATTATGTTTATTCTTTTTAAAAAAAAGATATACTTCACTTTTCAGCAAAGATGTCCAGGAAGCTAAGTTTGCCAACTGAGTTAAAGCCTGATTTAGGTAAGTTTATATAGTTGATTTTATTTTTACTAAATCTGAATGTGAGTATGTTAAAGTAAGAGGCCTAAATTTTGTAAGCTATCGTGACTTTATGTTGCATTTATCTGAAGTGTAGAAATAAAATTTTAATTCCACTCTTTTTGGGGACTCTCAGGCACAAAATGTCATTGCTGTCATCATAAGGTAAGCCTGCAATTCCTGTATATGGCTTATCACACTTTCATCATAATTTTTAGGCATCTGTCACTCACTTTATCAGTAGTGCTGTGATAGCAGAAGCGTGAATAAGCAGACAGCATTAGGAAAACTGCTGCCTGTTTAGGACCATCTGATGCACCTTAAATTGAAAAATGAAATATCTTAAGATATGTTGAGGTGCTCTCAACAAATAGTTGGGCATAGTTTTATAAATGTTAATTGTCTTGTGACCACTCTCTCTGAAGTAAAGCAATATACAGCTGTTTGGATGGATGACCAGTCTGAGAATTTATTTTTCTTGAAAATGCACAGTAACTTTTAAAATAAGGATCAGTTCAATTGTGAGATCTGTATTACTAAAGGTCATTGTGTTGCCTAACTAAAACAGCATACAAATGAGTAGGTTGGGGTTTTTAAAATACTTTGACTGCCAGCTGTTAGATCAGATCCAGCTCCTCTGACTTCTTCTCTAAAGATGATGGGGGACAACTGTAGACCTACAGTAATAAATGCAACTGCCTTCTGCCTGCCACAGCTTGCTCCTCTTTCTGCAGCAAAACTGCTACCACCAGCCCAGCAGAAGACAGCCAGGATCACACTGTCAGCTGTAGCACTGTGTGTTTGCCAGGTGCTGCTGCTGCCAACAAGGGGAAAAATCCATGGCACTGGGATATTCTGAAACTGAGCTGGACCACCCTGATTTACAATTACAGCTTGCTCCTCTCAGAGAAATGTAAAGTTGGAAACAATTCTCAGAGATTCTTTATTCAAGGATTGGCAAGGATCATTTGGCAGGGATACCGAAGTTTTGACAATTTAACCTCTGATCTATTTGTGAGCCTCCAATAAATAAGTTTTTAGAAATATACCAGACAATTTCAATATTGTGTAGTCTAATTAGACAGATTTCCTGTTATTTAATCCGTATTAAGTTTTTCTTGTCCTTTCCATGATAAACAAGGATAATAAGTACTCTCTGTTAGTCTTTTTTTATGTTGTTGAAATCTGTCATCATATCTCTAATTTCATTTTTACAGATTTTTTTTTTTCTTTACAGAATTCAGTTCCTTCTTCTTTAGATTATGGTATCTAAACCTAGTGTGGCTTCTGTTTATCTCCTCTGGAACTGGAACTTTTCCTCCTCTTTCTAAGCTCAATGTCCAGAACTAGAGCGATTTGACTGTGGCCATGTTGGCACAGAAGAGTGGAAGAATTTGATTACTCTTTTCAATATGTTTCTGTTGTTCCACGCTATGTTTACTAATGGTTAGGGATAATTTCGGTATAGGGTGAATTTCATGTTTGGCAAACTGGAACACCTTTATACTTACTAAATCAATTGTAACTTTACCGTTTTACTCACAGTTCTTTGATGGCAATAAGTACTTGGAAGTGTTACTTTTTCCTAATGAAGACCGGTGAAAATTGAATGCTGAATCTTTTTCAGCACTTTCCATTCTTGAAAGAGTCAGTGTTTTCTACATCACTTAATAATTGCTGTTCCTTCTACTAAAATAATGGAAGGGGTTTTTTTCACATCATTTCTGATATACTCATAAAATAGTTTATACCTTCTGCATTGTAATAGCCATGGTTTTGACTTTGCATGTATGTGAATATCTGTGCTTAGAGACCTCATTTTGTTCTGTGTAAAATTCTAGGTTTTCAGTGCAAATCACTTTCTTAAGCAATTACATTTAATTTTGCTTGTATTTTTTCTCATAGTGACATAGCTTTTGCATAGTGTTCTTCAGTGTTGGCTTGCTTGCATTTTTGTCACTTATCTGGCCATATCTACTGGCTGTAGGAGACAACTGAAATGCCTTTCTCCTAAATTCATTATCCTTATCATTGTCTCTTGTTTCTTTCCATGGCTTCTTGAAACCTATTCGTCCATGATCTTGTTCTTTCAAATTAGTTTTCCGTCTTTAGATCTTTAACCAGTTCCCTTTCCTTTCTGAACAGATAAAATCTAAACTATGTGTTTCTGTATTTATTCTCCACTTTCTAAAACAGAACTTATCTTGATCATGCCCTTGTCTGCATTATACCATTGCTTTTCAATGTTCTAATCCAGTGATTAACATGCTACTGCCACTAGGTGCTATTCCTTGCTTTACTTCCTCAAAAGAGCCTCATCTTTCCATCCTTCTGATGCTGTGTAGTGATTCATCACACTGCTGTTCTTCCTCTTCATCTGAATCTAATCCATTTACAAACATCTTCCTTGACTTCAGGATAAATAGGATGCACTAAAGCAGTTGAACTTTCAGCTCTGTTCTCTCTTCTGAATGGATTGTCCACTCTCAAAAATGCCCATATTGTCTGACAAGTTCGTTATTATTGGTTTTCTCCTGTCCATTCCAATACTTCTAGAATTTGTATGCTCTTCTTGTATGCTCTTCAGATCAGCTAGCTAGAACTCACAAATGCACATGTAAAGCTATGTTTATTGCAGTTACTGTATGATTGATGATATTCAGACTGATTAATCCATGTTAAAGTTGAAAAAAATAATTCAATTAGTAAATACTCAAGCCTGAAAAAACAGGCATCATAAGAGGTGGTGGTCATTAAAAGACTTATAAAAACAAATTACTGTTTTCATTGTTTTACACTGGATTTATTGGTTTTAATGTGAAAACTTAGTGTGTCAACATCTGAGTGATTGAGTTAGTTTCTATAACCCATGTTTTATATTTGACAGCTAAAATTCAACAGGAAAGTGGTTTTTTCTATCCTTGTTGGAATGAGGCAATTATCCCCTGAGAAGATTCACTGTTTGTGTTAAGTAGATGTGTGTATTTAGTCAGTTGAAATCTAGTATGTATGCTTTCCAAATGCATGTTAGCTATTCTTTGTAGAAAGTTTTTCAATAATTTAATGAAACTAACATAGTAATAGCTCCAAACAGTACATGGTTGAATGTTGTTCTTTAGCTCTTAATCCTGCTTTAAAATGTCAATTGCATCTATATCCTACTCGAAAGTGTTTTGAGATTTTTTTTTTTTTAAAAAGCATAATATAAATTGCATCAAACTTTTCCTGGTGAGGGCTATCTTGTGCTAAAACTTTACAATTATTACATAAGCAAGTATGGCATTAATTTGTGAATGCACCAATAAATTCGGTGTCTACTGATGTATTAGGTATTGCCGCACCTACACATAGCATACAGCAAGAGCGGAGCAGCACAATTTACTTTGAACATTAGAATCTTTATTATTTTTAACGTTAGAATCCACTTGTTGCTAAACAGTGAAAAAGACACCCAGAAAAGCTTTAGTGCTATTATTGGCACTATGCTACAGCATTCCAAGTGGAAATCTTCAGCTTTGCATAGCAGTACCAGGTGGCATTTGGTAGCATTTGTTTTTCTCTTACTAAAAGTTTAGGGTTGTGTAAATAGCTTGTTAGATCTCCTGCACACAGTTTCCTAAATTGGAACAATATTGTAAGTCATTACAGGTTCCATGCTATCATGCTGTGTGGATGCCACTGCATTTCCTAAATTAAAATAGTTGTATCTTTCTAAGATTAGTTAACTGTGTTCCATGGGAACCAATATTTTTTCATCTAATCAATGAACTAATTGGCAGAGAGGTTTGTAATTCAGCTTTTTTAAAGGAGTACCACTTGATGGTTATTATTCTCTGGCTCTAGAAGACAGAAATATGCCTTAAAACTTCATTATAATTACCTAATGGCAACCTCTGCAACAAAGATTGGGTAGTTTACTCAAGAAACAGGTGGAAACTGGCGAATAAGGAAAAATGAGTAAGGAAGGATTGGGCTACAAAAATCAATAGCATTATAGTTAGTATACAGTTGATGCTAAAGAACAAAAAAATAATTAAATTCTCTTAATCCCTCCAATTTTCCATTATTTTTAATTAATACTGATTTATTTTCAGATGTCAAAGACAACTCTTTCAGTCGATCCCGGAGTTCTAGTGTAACTAGCATTGATAAAGAGTCACGCGAGGCAATTTCAGCTCTTCATTTTTGTGAGACTTTCACAAGAAAGGCTGATACATCACCTTCCCCATGCCTGTGGGTTGGGACCACGCTGGGTACAGTGCTTGTCATTGTACTGAACTTACCTCCAGGAGGAGAGCAAAGACTTCTTCAGCCAGTCATTGTTTCTCCTAGTGGTATGTACAAAGCAAACAGGCTTAAGTATGCTTTGATAAAGTATTGTCATTCTTCATATGTTTTTAAGAAACTCTTTTCGATTATTGATTAATTAAAAATATATACCATTGATTTAGCTGATAAGTTTGACAAGCTAGACTGGTTACTTTGTTTTTCTCAAATTGGAAAAGTGGAAAGTATGATTTCATAAAATGTAAAAATACAGCATTAGTGTTTACTTACTAAGAAAACGTTTGCAGTTGTTAAACAGAGATAGCAGAAGAGATGAATAGTATCAAGTGTTCAGTTTATTACTGTTTTTTAGTCATGAGATAAGAATCAGTTTTCCTGTAGCAAGAAAAGGGAGTGCAAACTAAGGCTGTAAATTGAACAACTAGCTTGAAATATCAGTGATAAATATATTCCTTTGATTGCTGTGAAAGGTCTTGTATCTTGTTTTTCTGATGCACAGCAACTGGTTTTGTTGTAAATATGTATTAATGATTTATTGGATATACTGTTAGTCCTAGATTTAGGTTTCCTGCTACCACTGTCTCATGCAGAACATGCTTCTGTAGTCCATTTTGCTACACAGATGGTATCAAACATACAAATTGCAATGTTATTTGATTATAGGAATGATTAGGAGTGGACATCTAGACCATAGATGGATTTATGCCCATCGAGTGAGGTGTTGGCAACAGTGGTCAGATTTGGTCATAAAGGCAGTGCTGCAGGCTAGGCAGTGTGTTCTCTCTTTGGATCTGCAGCATAATCCTCAAAAGATACTGCTTTATATTTTGTACTTAGAAAATGTTCGTGTTGTTACTTACGTGTGAATAAATGAAAGTAAAATAAAATTTATTAGCTTAAGATCTGGCCTACAGAGACAGTGATTTGAACAGTAAGAAGGAAAGAAAGAGTAAGAAGTAAGAACTTTTTCATTTCAAGCTAGAGAAGTGGATTCAAGTGTGAACTACAGGGGAGAAAAAAAAGGCACATGCTTGTTTCTGAAACAGTTGAAAGAAAAGGTGGTGCACACCTTTGACTAATAATATTTATTGTTGCTATAATACATACTGTGTACTCATCAGGAGAGAATGAAATGAGTACGTTTGTGACACTGTACTTAAATACAAATACATTTCCCTTAAAGTCTATGAAAGAGTATGCATCCACTTTACCCTTGAAAACTAGTTTGACATTTTCCTGATTACATTTGTGCTTCATTATTTTTTAGATAAATGCCCAAGGTCTATGTACATCTGTTTTGCTAGGGAGACAAACTGAAGATCATGTTTTCTTTTCATTTTCTTAACTTCTTAAAGGAATATTTTGTACCTTGAAAAGCAATTTAGGAGAACTGTTTTAGAAATGTGCTCAACTACTCTTTCTTAGGAACCATCCTGAGGCTAAAAGGGGCAATCTTGAGAATGGCTTTTTTGGACACCACAGGATCTTTGGTCCCACCAGCACATGAACCCTGGAGAGAACACTACGAAGATAAAGATGAAAAAGAAAAAGCGAAAAAGCGACGACCCGTCTCAGTGTCTCCTTCTTCCTCTCAGGAAATCAGTGAAAACCAATATGCAGTGATATGTTCAGAAAAGCAAGCAAAAGTTATCTCACTGCCATCCCAGAACTGTATTTATAAGCAAAATATAACAGAGACTTCTTTTGTTCTTCGTGGAGACATAGTGTCGTTGAATAATAGTATCTGCCTTGCATGTTTCTGTGCCAATGGACATATTATGACTTTTAGGTAAGACCTGTTCGATAGTAACTTAAATATAAAAAGAAGAAATAGTCTTCTGCTATACAGGCTCCTTTTCCACAGGATGATGAATTTTTTAAAAATTACAATCACTCAGGGTTGATGATTCTCTAACATTTGAGCCTGAATAATTTTGATTACACATTCCTATGAGTTAGGTCTTTAAGACATGAAAAAATTTACCACTTTAGCTCAAGCTACACTGATTCAACACACAGTTCCAAACAGGTGATATAGGTCCATAACTTTATATTCTAAACATCTCTACAAAATGCTACTCACCTTGCAGGGCAAACAGTCTTGTTTTTTCTAATTAAAACTAAACTTAGTAATGTTCAGATGCCGTATATTGAAACAAAACCTGTCTTCTTCAGGATTCTCGTCGTTTTCTAATGAACTCTGCAGATGTGCTAAATGATAAGTGCTCAGTTGTTACCTTGTGTAGGGAAGTTGGACTCCAATGCTGAGCTCATAATCATAATAAGCGTTTCATAGGCATGAATTGTTGCTGGGGAGTGGACCTTACATGCAGTTTGTGTAAAGTTGTCAGAGCACTATATCATATCCAAGATGCCCAGTACTTAACTACTGGTATAAATTCAGATAAGACTTAGTAACAAGCAAATCTGTAACAGAAACTGTGAAAATGCTCTCATGGATGTCACGCATGTCCTATCTGATCTAATATTTTTTGTTTTAAAGCTGTAAGAATGTTTTATGCTCCCATTGATGTGAAGCAAAACACTTCCCTGTTACTGACTCTCTTAGGAATATTCTTATTTTAGATGCATGCATGGCAGAGGTGTCATATCTGGGTGATATACTTATCTGGATGAATGCTGATTTTTATTTCTCACTTTTAAAATTTGCCTCCAAAGGCAATCTCAGCATCATGCAAAAATAGAAAAAGAAAAAACAAAACAAGGCAGCCTGATACTGTTATGGTTACTACATCTTTCTTTGGTTTTAACTTCCGTTTGCCCCTTTGCTGCTTTTTTAGTGTCTAGAATTAATAACCTTATGTGGATGGTGTCTGCAGCAGAAGCTGTTTATTGTATTATTGGGATTGGCAGCTAACAACTTTTGTAATTTTTTTAGAAGAACTTCACAGGGAATGTTTCAGATAGTGGTTTATTTTAAGTTCTACTTGTAAAGAAATTAGGTATTTTGTCCGTTCTTATTTGCATTTGTTATCATTTTGAAGGAGAGTAATGTTTGGTAGGGGAATATTGTTCTAGTCCAAGTGTGTTGTCTGTTCTCTAGTAGATTGATACAGTAAGTTCTGCAGTTGCATGTCTAGAATCAAAATACAAAATAAGCAAACTTTGCTCCAAGATAATTTTCTCTTCAATATCTAGTCAGAGAAAAAAGGAGGACTTAGGTCATAAGATTGTTTGAGGCTACTGTATTCTGCTTTGACAGCACACTCATGTTATATTTCTAAATTTTCTCGAGGAGAGATCTTTTAGACTTGTATTTTTAGTCAAGCAGAAATTCTTAACCTGAGAGAAGAGACAGGATGTTTAATTGTAAACTCTTGGTAGATACTTATCGAAATACCTTAGGAATTATTAAGTAATGCTTATTCATTAAGTAGTGAATTTGTGATTTACATGCTCAGACTATCATATTAAAAAATACTTTTAAATGCATCTGTGATGCAGATATTTAAATTTCACTTTTGAGGTGCTACCCTGAAAAATCTAATGTTTTGAGATTCTGTAACATCATTAAATGATACCTGTTTATGTGGTACTCATGCAGATGGTGAAGAGAAAAAATTATGTAATGCAGTTTAAAAATGAGCCATTTGATCAATAATAGACATTTCTGCTATATTTAATGGGCTTTTAAATTCTTTTCCTTAAGTTTGCCAAGTTTAAGGCCATTGTTGGATGTATATTACCTGCCATTGACCAATATGCGGATAGCCAGAACATTCTGCTTCACCAATAATGGACAAGCACTCTATCTTGTCTCACCTACTGAAATACAGAGGCTCACCTACAGCCAAGAAACATGTGAAAATCTTCAGGTAATTAACTCTCTTTAAAAATCACTTTTTCCTTAGATACATTTTGAGCTGAGCACTTAGGTTTTTGTGCTTTGATTTTTTTTTCCCCTTTTGTTTTCCTTTGCTGAGGGGTTTGATTCTGGATGAATCCCTTCTACCTTAAATTTTTGTTTCATCCATGCTATTGTAGCTGAATCAGTTTCTTACTTAATTTTCTTTTGATCAACAGGAAATTTCCTCCTTTAACATGCAGTTAAAATTCCCTTAATCAATTGACACTGGGGGAGGTGTGTGCTGACACAAGTTGGGAATGCTAACTCAGGATATTTAAAGGAAGCTATTATGTTTCAGACGTATTAAGAGCTTGAAAAATCCTCAGTCATGCTTCAGCTTGCTAGTTGTATAGAATAATGAAATAGCAGAGTTGCAGGCTCTACATTTGTAATGCCACTAGGTTATAAGTATTTGTAGATACAGTTTCAATAGAAAAAGTAAGGAGTCTTGCCAAAGTTGTTGAGAGGCAAATAAGCTTTACTCAAGTCAAGCAT
Source organism: Sturnus vulgaris (assembly GCF_052056855.1). Lineage (NCBI taxonomy): Eukaryota > Metazoa > Chordata > Aves > Passeriformes > Sturnidae > Sturnus > Sturnus vulgaris. The sequence continues at coordinate 49,476,290 of NC_142245.1, read as the reverse complement.
TCAAATGCATTTCTTTGCTTCTAAATTCCATGAGCTCTAGGGTTGCAACCATCAGAAGCAGATGGTTTGGACAAATTTCATATGTTTTTGTTTTTCTATTTCCTACATCACCTTACAAAGACAGATGTCCATTGAAGCATATTTATTTTGAAATTCAAATCCATTAAATAAATCCTGAAAGTGAAAGAATATTCCATTCTTTTTAATAATTTATGCCTTATGTCTCTTTTTCATTGCAAAGGAAATGTTGGGTGAGCTCTTCACTCTTGTAGAAACACCAGAAGCACCAAACAGGGGGTTCTTTAAAGGCCTGTTTGGAGGTGGGGCACAGTCACTTGACAGAGAAGAACTCTGTAAGTTACTATTAATTGTTATTTTTATGCTATTTCTTCCCAAGGAAGCCAGTGATCCTTGATAAATATATTACTATGTTGTATTACTATGTTACTTCTATGTTGATAGAACATTACCCTTATGAAGAGGAAAGTAAAACAGGGAGTGACAAATATTTTTTCATAGATTTTGTGTTGTACACCTTACAAACAAAATCAGAAAAGTTATGGTTTTTTCACAGGTTCTTTTAGCTCATTTATTCAGCAGTAGATGAGTTGTCCCATTTCTTGTTTTATAATCTTATTTTTATTGTCTTTATGAAGCGTGTAATACTGACCATGATTCTATTTATGCTGGTAAACTGAAAGGGACTACTTTTGGAGAATTCTATTCTAGACAGTGAGAAAATTAAAACTTAAGTCTACTTCAGTTATTTGCCAGATTTTCCTTGTTTTACTTGTGCAGAGATGCCTTAGGAATGACAGCAAGGACAGAACTGTATGATATTTCAATTAAGTACTTTGTTTAGACAGTAAAATTCGGATTTGGCAAAATTTTCATTGTTTTATAATTTTTTCCTTGTTTTTAATTACACTTTTTTTTCTTTTTACTGTGGTGGCATTTAGCACTTTAATATATTTAAGAAAAATAGCTTCAATTTATTTACTTAGATATATGCTAGATGCAGCACCATGTTATGCAAGCTTATTTTTATAACCTTTTTCATATTAACGTGAAATGTATTTGTCAACATGATGGACAAGGTGCCCTGCTAGTCCTTTCTTTTATGTTGGTTCTTTTGATCTCTACAGAGTAAAAATTAGACTTTATTACTTGAGCTTGTACATTTTGAGCAAATATCAGATGTTTAGAGGTCACTTGCTGTGTCAAAGGTTTCTTTTTTGGATGTTTTTATATATGTATATGCAATACTATGAAAGGTTGGTCAAGTATTCTAGTACAGAAATTTGCGTGCACAAATTATAATTTAATATGACTGAGATAGCTTCTAAATTTACAAGGTATTTATCCTCTATCTCTTTATATAATTTCAAGTTTCCACCATTAATTTTGGCTTTACAAGGAAAATAGTATTGAATGGAAGAAAATAATCCTAATGAATTGTAGCCTGACAGAGTTCAATGACAATTCAAAAGACATTTGAGAATATCTCTGAAATAGCCATATTTACCATGAGGGTCACAGCAGAATCTGTAACAAGTGAGATTATTTCTCTTTCTTATTTTTGTAATTAACAAAAAGATGTTTATGGTACTAATTTAAATGTAAATCTTTCTTAATAGAAGCATAAAATCAAATCAGAGAATCTTGAAATACTGCATAAAAACATATTTAACCAGTTAATATTATTTTGCCTAGAGGTAAAAAAAAAGAAAATATTCAAATCATATTTCATTGCTCAAAACAAATACTCAGATTTCTGTAGTGTATACAATTCTGCGTGAGATTGGCACATCAAGTGTCTAGATTGAACTGCATGGCTGATGTCCCATTATGAGCAAAGTCAATGTAGTCAGTGCCATCACTGGAGTCTAGAGCTGTTCAGCTGACCATTTGTGCTGATTTGTTCTTACAGCCATACGGTCTCTTTGCATTACTTTTTTTTTTCTCCAAGGGCTTTACAATAATGACGGCATAGACACTTAATCTTCAGGTGCATATAAAATTGAACTTCCATCAAAAGAAGCTTCTGCTGGTAGAATCATGCTGGCTGGCTTACACACCAGCAAAGCACTTCCAGAACTAACTACAATTTTTATTTTCAAAATCCTGCTTTTTCTGTTGAACTCAAAACACATACCACGTGAAATAAGCTATATTGTGCTGGTGAATTGTTTTTTGAACAATTCTGCTGATGAACATGAGAATTTTAATTTCACACTTGAGCTGTGAAGAGGTTACAGTTTTATAACCTGCCTGGAAACTTGAAAACATATTTGAATGTCTCAGTTCTAATGTAATAACATCTACTAAAGTAGAGGAGTGAGTGTTGCTCATAGTCATACCTACAACTGGGTGTTTAGTCTCCTGCAAAGAAATTATACCTCTTTCTAAACTAATTTCAGTTATATTTATGTAATAATGATAGAAAAACTTACTATTCTGTATTTGCTGCTCTTGCAAATGCCTCCAGTTGGAGAATCAGCATCTGGGAAGGCATCAAGGAGCCTTGCCCAGCATATTCCAGGACCTGGGGGTATTGAAGGTGTCAAAGGTGCAGCATCTGGTGTAGTTGGTGAACTGGCACGAGCCCGATTGGCACTGGATGAAAGAGGACAGAAACTGGGAGAACTGGAAGAAAAAACTGCAGCTATGCTTTACAGTGCTGATTCTTTCTCAAAACACGCTCATGAGGTGAGTATGTTAAACTGAACATCAAACTGATTGTCAAATAAATGCAAATTCTGCAAGTGACTGAGTTCTGCAAAGGTGTATTAGAGGTATCTAAAGGGCGTGCAGCATCATTGATAAAGGATACTTTCATCCATCACTTGTTGGTCCTAGCAATTAAGTACTAATTGTAAATAGCTTTGTCTCATGGCACGTTGCTCTAGAGCATGCAGTCTGTTGGAATGGCTTGTAAGCTTCTAAATGTGGAACTCAATCCCCATTACTGAAAAAATTATCTGTTGTCACTGAATTAATAAGAGGAATAACGCTTTATTGTCAGATTCCTGCTTTTCTTAAGAAAGATCCTGTTGTATGCAAACCCTCTGAGTGTGAATGCAGTTTTTTTCCTCAGTAACTACCACAGAATAGCTGTTATCATCCATTTTCTTGCCAACTTCTTTCCACACCCCAAACTCCTGTGCAACCTCTCCATTCTCCCAAGAATGTCTTTTTCTGAGGCTAGATCAACAGCAATGATGCTACCATTAGAAAATTCATCACGCTGAACACTCAGTGTTCAAGGATGTGTTTGCAACTTTGAGAAGCTTTGCTAAAATCCTTTCTCATGCTGCTTTGAAGCATATTGTTTGTGTCATTGTACATATTGGTACATTACAGAAACAGTAATTAGAATTTTTTTTTGTTTTTCTAGATGATGTTGAAGTACAAAGACAAGAAGTGGTACCAATTCTGATGACTCTCATCAATCACATCTGTTTAATTTTGTCCTGATGAAAAAAATCTTGTTTTTTCATTAATTTTGGCAGGACCACTGAAATTTAAAGGAGTATTCATCATTGGATACTATTGTTTCCTAGCACAAATGACACACTGTTTTACCTCAGTCCTGGCTTTAACTGAGGAGCTTTATATCTAAGAAACACATACACAAAAAAAGAAACTTGAGTGTTTCTTAGCTGTTGGTTAGCATAAAGTTGGAACAGAGAATGTAACTGGAATATGTGGAAAAGAGAGTAAAGGGAAATCGTGGTGAGATGGGCAGGGGCAATGCAGGGTCAATCCTGTGTTAATATTTCATATGCCAAAAGTTTTTGTGCTATTGTAATTGCTGCCAGTGTTATACCCTCCTGTAAGGAGAGGCAATAAATCAGGGGTCCAAGAGCTGGAATCAAGTTGTTTGTCTTGCTGGACAGTAGCTGACTTACAATTACCCTCTCCAGGACTTGCTATATTTACCATTATTGTTGAAGAAGAGTTGAAGTTTGCTGTCACTTCTTTCATTTGAAAAGCTGGAAGCTTGGAAGATTTCTTATTGAAAATTGTATACATAGTTGACCTGTGCATAGTCTTTTCTTGGACCCCTGATCTAGTATTCTTGTATTCACATCATATTCTGTGACGTGCAAAACAAAAGAATACGTAATTTTTGCATTAAAAAAAGTCAAGTGAATAATATGACTGGAATGTGTCATGCTGGGAGTTTTCATTTGTGTTTTGGCCGTGCAATGTGAAATGTGGTAACATCTTCCTTGTGGTAAGAATTCTTCAACTTCTGTTCAGTTAAATATTATTTTTGCCAAAAATAGTTATTGGTTCAGGTTGTGTAACATTTAGAATTGGCTGTGGGTTTCATTCATGCTGTGAGTTCTATAAATGTGTAACAGAATGTATCTTTACAACCATTTATTAAAATAGCCGAGATAGTTTTGCTCAAGACTTAAGTTCTAGATGCCCCTTTAGTCCTTTACTATGAAATCAGATAACCTTGGACTCAGGTTTTCAAAGTTTTACACACCATGGAGGTGCTGATGCATGAATAATGGCAAGCAAGCATCCAATAGTTAATAAATGTCAGTATGTTGTTTAGCAGCTCTAAGTTCTGCCAGTCGTGCTATTTTACAAGTACCTGTCTCAGCCTCACCCAGCACTTAAGGCAGTTGTCCTAAAGTTTGGATTTGGTCTCTAAAGCAGTGTTTTCATTGTAAGCAGCGGTAAAGTGTGCACAAAAACTTTAGGAATTGCTGAAATAATATTCAGTTTGGGTGAGGTAAATAATACAGCTGAGCTAACTTGTTAATGGCTACTGTACTAAAGCTATATCAGTGTGAATGACCAGGGAATCTCTTTTAAAGAGAGAGGATTCCTTAAAATAAATGCTTGCATTTAAAAAAATCCTTTACACCTTTTTCCTCAAAGTAGGAATTAATTACTGATTGGTTTTGTTTTATAAAAGGGAGTACTTAGAAGCTAATGTCTACATTGTCTGAAATTCACCACTTGGGTTTGATTCTCCAAGCATTGCATTTTGTGCACTTTTTTCACAAACTTTCTGAATGTTCCCAAAGCAAAACCTTGGTTATATTTTTATTGTGAAGTGATGTTGCAGGTACACAGATAAGGCAACCTTACAAAACACCTCAAGGGTGCAAAATATTGACAATATTGAATATGGTTCTTAAATCACTTTTCAAATGAGAGGCAAATATGTTTGGGTTTTGAAGTACAAACTGATATATTTTCTCACTTTATGTATAGCAACATTTAATTTAAAAAGACAGTTGAATTGTGTTACCAGTACAAGGGCATGCCCATCTATGCCCACTGCTCAAAGGACTTAAAAAATGAGAATATGACAATTCAAACAAGAGTATTATGATTTCTTGATGGCTCTGTCCCATAACTACTGAGGCAACATTTACTTGAGTCACTTAACTCAGTTTGCCATGCAATATTTGCCTCTGCATGTTAATTTATTTTTTTAGTGTTTGAATAATGCACATTTAACATCATTTTGTGAGACATCTAGGTAGAAGAAAATGAGATAAACCACTACCCGTACCACATACCCCACCCTAGCTAACACTTGTCCCCTTTCTTGTCTCACATTTATAAATTGAGATGATTCATTATTATTTGACCTGGTGAAGAAAAAGTACATTTCAGGGTAACAGATTCCTGGGAAATTAATCTGGTCAAGCTCTGGGGGAGAGGATTCAAAAGTATTCCTCAACAAATTATGATATCATTCAATGGAAGATGACATTGGCTTGAAAGGAAAGCATACTTAACTTTCTCATCAAGATACACTTGACAACCACCAGCAAGCAAAATAATAAGAGGCAATGAGAGACCATCTGCCAGTACCAGAAGAGTAGTGGCTTATTTGGTGTTACAGTACCTATTGTAGTTGAATCTCTTCTGTTTCTTATGTTCAGGGCATGCTTCTAGATAGGAAGACTAATGACATTGCTCATGAGATAAATACACAAATGGTTCTTAGTCAATTAAAGGGGCTATGTACAATTTTAGTCTAAAATGTTATTTTTTCCTTCCCAATGGAAGGAAGGTGATCACACACACATCATTGCATCTTATTGTGCTATTGGTGATGCACCTTTTGTACAGCAAAGTGTATTGAAATCCTTGCAGGGAAGCACCCCTGGTTTTTTCACTAGCATTTTAGTTGTGTGAAATTTTTTAGAGTGTCTGGAAAACTATAAAATACAATTGAGCTACTACTTTTTTTTAAATGAAGGTAAGAAACTACCTGCTGCTACCTATCTGTTTATATGTAGCGTGTCTCATTAGGAACTGTAAACTGAAGAAGCTTTTCTTCACCTTAGTCCTGCCAAATCGTAACTTTTGAATCCTGGTATGTGTAAATATGTGTGTATTCCAAATCAGTCTGAAAGTGTTACACCACAGGCATCTCCAGTGATTTGTTCTTCAGCAAAAAGTCAGTTATAGAGTATAGTAATATATAGCTGTGTTCCTTGTCTGTGTTTATGCAAAGTTTTTGTGCCTGAGGTGGTACTTGCATGGCAGGTGATATTGGAAAGCTACATCCAAAGGAGGATTTTTGGAAGCAAGTTCATTTTCTCTTTTTTTTCCTTTTAATTTTCCTTTTATTTTCCTTTCTGTGTTTTGCTTTTGGGTTTTTTTTGTTTGGGTTTTTTTTTTGTTTGTTTTTTTTGGTGGTGTTTTGGTTTGGGATTTTTTTGGAGGGTTGGGAATTTTTTTTTTTGTGTGTTTTTTTTTTTATTTTTTTCTTTTTTTTGCTTAATTAATGGCACTGATCTTACCTGAACTTTTAAACTTGAATTTTTCCTGCACTTTAATTCAATCATGGTATTTTATTCCTTAATTTTGTTTCTGCATTTGTGCAGTTCAGGTTCATTATTTGTATATAAACACACATGTTCAATAAAGACTTTAGAACAGATTACTTTCAGGCACCTTTGCTAATTATGTGATTTATTTAGAATGTGTGTTTTCTTAGCAAAATATGTATATACAGTATAGAATCTAATGAAAGGCACGTATTCTGTGTCAGAATTCAGTTTATAAATTACTGCAACACTTTCACATTTGTTACTAGATAATACAAAAGAAATCTGTTATATTTATACATACTGCTTAAGAATATACTTTTAGTTTTAAATAATTTTTATATGTACACTTCTACCTTTAATTTTAAAAAGACTTAGGTTCAAGTTTTAAGTCAAAGTACTTAAAGTATGTATATTATCCATAGAAGTTGTTTTAAGCTTATGAATACATTCATATCTCATATCGAGATGATACAATTCTAAGCAATGAAAACAAATAGCCCATTTTGCTTTGTAGAAAATGATCAGTTATTTTTACCTCCCGTTATGAACATCCTTGAACAATTCTCCAAGTATGGAGCAAGAAGATAGGGAACTAGCCTAATATTAAAGTTTTCTCAATAGCTGCAGTCCATGGCTGACTGGTTTTCTATGGTGTGGGTTTTCTTCTGGTATGCATAAGAGACTTTTTTCAGCTCTATTTCTTGGACTTTAAAATTCTCCAAAACTGAAGTGAGGTTTGTCCAATAAACATTTTCTTTGAGTATTCTGTGTATTTTGATTATACATCAGCTCTTTACATGTAAGTCAGGGTTGGTTTTTATGTGGGTTTGTTTTGTTGGGGTTTTTTGTATCTGAAACATGTGTTGGTAAACTTGGAATCTGTGGCTGAAGTGCCCTCTACTTTCTGCTTGTGGTTTAACATGTCTGGGCAGGCACTGACTGCAGACAGAGTCTGGTGTGGGAGGGAAGGACTGCAGTGCTTTGCCTCCCTCTCCAGGTAGAAGGGCAGCTTGTCACTGGAATCTTCCCTCATGCCAGCCAATTTCCTGGATAATTGATTGAGTCTTTTCAGGTGGATGTTGATAACTTTGCTGCTGCCACAAAATCTTCAAATACTCTGTAGACAGAAATTAATGATGCTTGCAGAGTGGAAGTGAACAGAATCAGGAGACAAAAGGGTGTAGTGTAGGTCAATCAGTTAAACCAATTTTACTCCACTTTTCATTGAAAAGCTAACCTGGGCCAATTTCTTCTTCTTAAGCCCATTATAAAGATGTGCTATATATCTACTTTATTACAGTTTCAAATCCAATGAGTGTACTGTTTCTAGGTTCTTTTACACCTTAAAAAGTTTAGACCTAAAGATGTAGGAATTAATTTTTAAAAAGTGGGGAAAAAAGGAAGAAGAGAAATGAGGCAGAAACACCAAACAATCAAATGAAAGATGTCAATCAGTATTTCTTTTTGCAGTTTCATGTGCACCTAGAAACGTTTAAGCTAACCTACAGCTATAAGTTACTTTGACACTTGTATTCCTTTCTGTTAGTACCTAAGTTCCATATTACCAGGCAAATAACTAGAAGTTAAACTGTTTCAGTTGAAAACATGTAAGGAGTTGTATGTTGGATTACCACTACCATTCAGTCATAGGTGATGGAAAGGGAGAGGGGTGGGAACATGTTTTAAATATTCCCTTTTAAAACAGAATTGTAAATAAGCAGTACTGTGTTATTTTAGACCTGAGCTCTGCTATCTGTAGTGGTTAGAACTAGGAAAACATGCTGCTTTCTAGTTATGCTGCTGTTTCATTGTACCAGCACCGTTGGGGGAAAAAAATACATCCGTAAATTTTTCTAACATTGCCCACTCCTGGGTAAGCATGCTTGATGTGTAGCAGTTCTCGTTTCTGTATATGTTAGTGTGTACATGTGTGTTTTCTTTTTCCCTTATGTTCATTGCAACTTATTCTTCAGTTAAGTCTTGCTGAGCCCCACTAGCTCTTCTGAGGATGATTACTGGAATATGCATTTTTAGGTAGGGTTGCAAATCCATCTGTCTACAAATATAGTTTCATATGAACTGCAAACTGTACTGTTACAAACTCAACTATGTTAGATTGCATAGAGTTATTTTACTTACATGTACTTGGACTGAACTATGTCATCATAATGAAGTTAAAAAATTAAGTATGGAATATTTTTGTAAATAAAAATACCTGTGCAGCTGGTATTTTAAATTTAAAATGTATTATATATTAATGTTTCAGAAAAAAATGTTCATATATGTGTATATGAATGTGTCATTATGCTGAAGGGCTCTTGATTGGGCAAAATAAACTATTCAAATCTCTCCTGAAACGAGTGTAGCTTACTCCTTTTCTTCCCGACCAGTTGTTTTTTCTGCTGGCTGGAGCAGCAGGAAGGTGTGAGTTGTGCTTTGTAACGAGCAGAGCAGCCAGGCTGATGAGGAGTAGCCCTGAGGGACCCCAAGAGGGGTGAAATGGTTCATCTGCAGTGATGTCCCCAAACATGTCTAAAAACGTTCTGAAACGTGCATACTGATGGTGACAAAGTGAAGTCCTGTTATCTTTTTAAGTTACCAGAAAAGTCAAGGTCGTTCATTGTACAGACTCAGTAAAGCAAAGCATTTCTGTAGCTGCAGTGTCTATTAAATGAAGAATTCAGTATGTAAGGAGAGAAGAGATCAAACTGTTTTTTTTTTCTTTGCCATGTTTACACTACAGCAGATGTATTATTTTCTTGGATTGAGGTTCATCTTTGCCACAGACCAGTTTCTAGCTTGCAGTCTTACTAAATTTGCTGTCTTTTGCTGTTGGGGAGAAAGGGAAATACAGACAACCCTGCTTTGTAAATATACTCTCAATGGTGGGGAAATAATGAATCTGAAGAGAGGCTTGGGCAGTAAATCTGAGAAGTGAAATTGCTGTCCCTTGGAGAAATTTTTGGAATCTCATGATGTCAAATAGCGAAATACTTCACTATTGGTTGTTTTAGTATGTGAGAATACAATTTCATCTGTGGGAAAAGTCTGCTAGTTCCAGACTTCTTGTTTTGTTTTTTCTTTAATATCTGATGGTTACACATAATGAACTGGAAGCTCTGCAGTGCATGGAATTATAAAAAGGATAGTGCATTGGAATGAAAAAATTGTTTTATCTTCAGTTTAATTGGATTCAAGATATTTGGAGCTGTCACACTGCCTCCAGCTACTCACTAGGTCTGGTAGTCTCCAATAAAAGTTAAAAACCTACAGTAGAAGTAGCTCCCTCCCTATGGGTACTGTAGGACTGCACAGATCAATGGACTGACAAGAGGGGATTGGCAGAGTGAGATTGCAAAGTGAAGCACTTTCATTTAGTGAAACTCAGGATTTGATGAGACCTACATTAAAAATGTGTTTCCTTTGCACATCATGTGTTTCAACAGTTTTGATGCCAATGTACTGTAAATTAAATGCATTTAAGACATACAGACATGATTATATGCCCATCAGCACTATTCTTACCCAGACTTTTTAATGGGGAATTTTCATCCAGGCAGTCCCTGAACAAGCCCTTCCTGTTACCCACTGGCCTGTGGTTGGTCAGTGGTATCCCCAGTCTTTCCTGCTCCTTCCTCCTGCCTTGTGCACCTGGCTGCTCCCTTGGCCTCGGGTCAGCCAAGCGAGAGACACTGTCTGCTTCCTCCCTCAGGAGAAAGGTTACAGGAGGCATCCCGGTCTAGCCTGAGGAAATGGGATGTTTTCCCCCCGAAGTCCTGCACTGAGGTAAACCCAGGAGAGCAGGATGGCAGCAAGCACCAGTTTCTCACCTCCTAGTTTGCTGGCTAATTTTTCACAATGTGTAATTAAAGCTCCCTCAGTGAGGCTTTGGGGGCTTGCATATGCAACTCATTATGGTAGCAGAGCTCTGCTCACTTGCTGTAGCAAACAGTTTTCTGTATTTTCCAGCCACAGGAGACAGTCTGGGCTAAGGCTTGTGCACAGGCTGCTCAGGAGGAGGAAGCTGTGCCCACCCCCGGTGCCCCCACCGAAACCTGTGGAACACTCCCTTAGCCTCAAACGCTCCTTTAGAGCTGTTTGATTCCAATGCTACTCAGATGGGCTGGTGGAGGACTGTAGCAGAGCCACAGTCAAGATAAAAATGGAAAGGTTGATGTGTTTTGGAGCATGTAACTGCTTTTTTGTATCTTGCTACAGCCTCAGTGTGAGCAGGACTTGTTAGAGAGCTGAGTGTTTGAAGGAGTTTGTAATCAAAATGTCAGACTGTGCTTATGTTTTGATAAGTTTATGAACTCCTCTGCCTAATTAAGCAGACATAATGAGACGTTTTATATAATTCTGGTTTCTGTGGTGCAAGACACTCCTGGAAAGAATAATGTGGAATGCAGTCTCCTGTGACAGTGAACAGAAAACAATTTCAAGCTGGTACCTCCTAATTCTCTTGTGCACCTGCAACTCTCTTAGCACCACTTGAGTTAAGTACTTTTTGTCAGTGTTAGTGTCACCTACTGACTGTGGTGCTTTTTCTTTCAGGATCTCCAAGGATGCAGCACAGTGGTCCAAGGTCTCATGAGACTTCTCTTCCTTAGAGTTGCTGTCTTCAGGCTGAATAGGCACATGTCTGTTGTTCAAGATGTATGTCAGAACTTAATTTATAGAAGGAAGATTTGCTGCGTTTTTCTTTTTTAAATATGAAGGGGTTAGGAAAGGGACTAATCAAGGTCACTGCATCAAGTTTTCTTTTTAACATGCTCGAATACAAAGTCAATTCTAGTTCTAGTGAACTTAGACGCCTTTACCTCTCATTTTGACTTTAGCAGGGCAGTTACTGGTTGGGTTTTAGAGTTCCCAACCACTTCACAGATTTTTTTTTTTTTTTTAAGACATTGTGGAAATTATTTTCTTATTCTATTCTTTCAGTTAAACCCCTTTAGAAAACTTTTTTTTACACATTTTTAAATATAATTTGTAGTCAGAGCAGGATCCATGGAAGTTTCATTGATTTCTAGAGCTTTCCCTCATTTTTAAAAGGCCGGTAGCTGATTTGGCTCTATGTCTGACATGAAACTGCTTGCTCTTTTTAGGATTCTTCTGTAAGCAGCTTCTTTCTCTCTAGTGGTGTAGTTATGCTGCATGTACCAGTTTTGGCAAGTAGCCTGTGGGTTGTTGTCACCAATGCAAACTTTCTCCAGTTAGTAAAGAAAACTGAAGAATACTGAAATATATCTGGGGCTATGAGGCTCTGACACCGGTATCACAACTACTTCCAAGTATTAGCAGGTTATGCCCTAAGGGATGATAGAAAATCTCTTCCTGTGCCCTCTGCAGGGAACAGAGCAACTCTTGGGATTTGCATCATGTTGGACCTGGGGAACTTTGCATCTGAGGCCTTTCACTATTTCAGTGTATTTCAACAGTAGAAATGGGGATGGCTGAAGTAGATACAAAGTTTAGCAAGGGTTTTAACTCGGTCCATCAAAATGTCTTTCAAAGTATAAAGTGACAGGGATTGGCCATGTACCACATCCTGCAGTGCAAACTTCAAGCCTGAAAACCCCATTCCTTTTGATTTAACCTGGAGAAAAGGCAAAGCCTATGTGAATAATGGTGGTTTGCTGTATTCCCCCACTGGACTGGACTGAGGGGAAGCAATTACCTGAAATTTTTCCTGAAGGTGTTAAAGAAATTTCCTTATATTTGCGCTGTAAGCAGTAAGGTTGTCATTTGCTCTCAGTGTGAGTTGCATGTCTTGCTTTATCATTGAGCTACTATTGTTGGTCTACTACCTGACTGTTACAGGCAATGTAAAAACATGAGAAAAATGTGGATCTGAGCTTGTGATCCCATAGGCTTCAGCCTAGTAAAATAATTTTCAGCATAGCTCAGAGAGGCAAGGAGGCAGAAACAAGAAAGCCTTGAGCTGGTTGGCATAGCACTGATTCTCTTCTTGGCATGTTTTTGAAGCTATTGCTCCAAAGAAAGTCTTCTAAGATTGCATTTAAAATGAGAAAACGTGACTCTTTGTGCATTTACAGGGGGCTGCTCCCTAACAAAAACAGCATGGAAAAAGAGAAGTTAGACTGTTTCAAAAATCCAACCGGAAGTGGTAGTGTTCGGCATAAATCACTGATCGTGAGAGACCTGGCATCCCACTGAAGGAGCAATGATAGCTCTGGAGGAGACAGGGTGCTGAGAAGGCAGTGGACATGGAGATAAGCTGCTTGCATTTGCTGGTCTCAGAAAGAGGGAAGGCAGCACAGGGGGAGTGAACAAGCCTGACAGCCGCCTCTGAAATTACCTCTGTGGCTGTGTTGTGTAGGATGGCATTTATCAGAACTGGAGGAAAGCATGTGAGTGAGCACTGGCATGCAGCTTTGTCGTGGGGATGTGTACAACAGGTTTTGCTTTAGAAGGGGGACACAAAAAAAGGGCCCACGGGACAGCAGGTAGCCCAATTGTGAGCACCTGGAGACAGCAGCTGGAAACAATGCCTGAGGAGACACCTGCTTAGCCAGAGGACCCAAGTTATCCCAGGCATCATTTCACATATGGACACTATCAGACATGGGCCATGTGTTTCCAGTCACACCTGGAGCAGACCTGTGCCTTGTGACAGCCCAGGAGTGACTGGCCTCATATTTGTCTGGCAGCCAGGGTGAGGAGAGCACTGACACTTCTTCTGTTGGTGGTGAGAAATTGAGAGCTAGAGTCTGACACTGCAGCCTTGGCCCCTGACTGCAGACCAGAATCTCTGTCCCCCCTTAAAGTGATGCCAGTGGGCTTCTTGTCCATTGCAGATGGTGGGAGGTGACTCAGGTACCCCTTGTGTGGTCCTTCTGGCTTCTCTGACTCTGACACTGGGGTTCTGACCCCCAAGATTTTCTGAGGTGGCTGTGAACTGAATGTGAAGATACAGCCTTTGATTTTTAAACTTCTTTTTCTTTAAGAAAAGACCCCTAACCTCCACTGCTTGAGGCCACGTTAACTGGCAATGTTTCTTAATCTAAGATCTACAGCTTACTTCAGTGAACTGATATGTGGCCACATCTGTCCAAAAAGCACTGCAGATGCAAACACCCTCTGGTGCAAAGAAATTGATTTGCAGAGCGCCCTTTCTTTTGGCCTCGCAGTTGCTGTTCTGCAGCTCTGCTGTGCCTTGGGACACTTGCTCCCTGCAGGCAATGCACGTGACACAGGAACAAATTTTTTCATTGATTCATCATCAGAGTTTTCCAAAGTGTCACATTTTTGCTGAAGACTCATGAGACAGGGCTTTCATGAGCATGCCAGGTTCCTGAGCTTCACTGCCGGGTGTCTGTGAGTGGGATCTGCAATAGCCTCACAGGCTTGGCAGCAAACGTGCCCTGTAATGAGCCCCGTTGTTCCAGATGGCTGTTCATGGGAGGAGTACTGGTAATATTGCAAGTTAATAAGCAAAGAGTCATCCCGTTCTCATCATTACCACCCATCCTGCTCTGGAGTGAAATAAAACCCTTCCTGCTCCATAGTTTTAATTAAAAGCTGTGTTGGTACATTATAGGGCATCAAGAATGACTGAAATTGCAGACTCCTCTTCTCCTATATGGGATGATTAACTGCATAGGAAATGGGAAGTTGTATATCCTCCCGACAGCATTATCCTTTCCTCTTCTGCACACGGGAGTAATGCAGTAACTAGTATATGCTGTAGTAAAACATCCCATTAAAAGTTCCTGTATAACTAAAATATGGGTCTCTAGACACTTCCACTTTGATTGAGTCACTTAAAAGATTCACACACTCAGCTACTTTTATATTAACTCTTCCTACCACTGTGTAAGGTACAGGAAAACCTTTCCCAAAACCTGTGCTCCATATATATTTTTTTTTTGTTCATCAGCATGGCAGCTCACTGGGAGGGTTCTCCTTGCTTTCTGTGCCAGGGAAACAAATGCCACTGGGCCACAGGAGTGGAGGTACATCATGGAAGAGGAAGGTTTCTCCAAGACTTTGTCTTTTCACTAGCAGCCACCCCTTTCCCATCAGGTGCATGAAGAAAATGCTGTTATACCACGAGGAGAAGAAATGAGAGGCAGCAGGATGGGATGTGTAGAGTTTGGGATTTTGAAGGGCTGTTGTCCCTGCTCTGTGGCCCCTCCCAGGTGAGGTGATTCCTGGGGCTGGGCAGGATCTACATATGGGGACAAGGGCCTGGGTACACAGGAAGGCAGTATTTGGAGAGACCTGGGCTCGGGAATACCATTTCCAGTGCAGGAGAGGCTGGGCAGGGTCCCAGCCAGATCTGCTGGAGCACAGGCAAAGAGCAACTCTATTTTGGACAAGTGAGGCATGGGAAGAAGAAAAGCCTATGGATTGCCACCACAGGAGTGTTGTGGGCAGCTGGTGAGTTCAAAGGCGGAGGGGATGGGCCAGGGATGGCGGGAAGAAAAAGGTCTGTGTAGGGAGAGTCACTGCTCCAACTGCTTACTGGGATCCAGGGTCATGTTTAGCAAACATTGGGCATCCTGGATACCTGTGAGATGTGGTCTGACTTCTCTAACTCTTCCACCTCGTGCTATTACCCTTCAATTTAAATTTGTTCTCTAACCAGCAGAGTACAACAGAGGGACCAGCTATGCACACAGCCTTTCCACTCTCTTAAGTTCTGAGAAAATCTCCCAGGGACAGGAAGAGCAGCCCCAGTCTGTGAGTCACCCAAAATCTGACTGAATCAAACACTTGGGTATGCTTCACCCTGTATAATCCTACTCACCTCTAATTTGTTTTTGCCAGGAAAATCTTGTTTCTCAGAGGATGTTTTACACAGACTTGTGATTACTGCTTGCTTCGGGGGGAGGGGGGCAAGAGGAAGAACAAGAGGAAAAATTTACCCCAAAATACATAATGAAAGCAACACTGTGGATTTTTACATAGGTCTGATTGCAATGAAATGAACCTTGGGTCATTTAGCAATTATTATGGTTGATCAATAATAAACACTTCACAAATTGTGGGACTCAGTTCCTGTGCAAGACAAAGCTCTATCATATAGCAATCTTTGCCATATTGCAAAAACACTGATACAACCATCCCAGTCTTTTCTGGAACTAAACAAATCACCTTTTGTCAAAAGCACAATGGGGTACTAGGCTGCTGGTCTGGATTCAGAGACATCAGCCCTGTGGTTTCTCGGGTGTTTTTTTAATAAAAACAAAATGCCTTTACTTAGCTTAGGCTGCTATTATAAAATCTCATTGTGTGTAGATTACAGATTTTGCTATAGTCTAACAGTCAATCTTTTCCATATGAGTGCATGCTTTTGGCTGGGAAAACTATTATCTGAATATAATGGCTTTCTTTTCAAGCCAAAAACTAAGTATGGAAGGCACAGCCAACTGAAATGAGAAACACTGCATTATTTCAGTTTTTGTAAAACTGCTCTTATTTCTGACAGTGGTTTTGCTGAAGACAGTGGTTTTGCAGAAGAGATGCAATCTTTTTAAAATAGACCACAAATAATGGCTAAAAACTGAATTGGAAGCAGAATAAATAGAGACAATTAATTCAACTGAAAAAGGCTAATTTTCATTCTGATTACCCGTGCTAGCACACAATCATCACTTAATGCCATTACAACACTGTAGGATAAGGAACAAATCATTGAATTCAATTGATAAAATAAATGGTACAATGCATGGGCTATTCACTTCAATCTGTCAGTAATTATTCTCCACTGTGCGACACAAAAATATTCCCTTCCAGTTTGAACACAGTTTCAAAAGTCTCATTAGGAAGTTTGAAACATATATGTGGGGTATGTTCCATCCTCTGTGTGTGGGGGTTTTTTTGTCTTTCTGCCCCCCAAATACATATTCGGAAACTCTTCTTGGTTTGCAGGTATGTTCATGTGTCGCCTCTATATTCTGAAATATTTTGCTGTGGCTATTCCTCAAACTTCAAACAAATCTCGCTGCTTCCCGTCATCCAGCTAATTTTAGTTAATTTTTAGTTAATTAATATTTTGTCATCCTACTGTTCTGGACACATTTCATTCCTACCACCAGCTGCCAAATGAAGTTCCTTGTAAGTGGCAGCTGTCATGCAAAATTGGATCTGGAGGAAAGTCCATGCTGTGCTCTGCTGGGAGGACCCAGGGGTACGTGCAGCACCTGATGCTGCATTGGTTTAGCACTGCAATGCTGATGTCCCCTGGACATTGCAAGAATGCCTTTCAAACAAAAGTCCTCAATTTTATTGGTAGGGTCTTCGTTTTCTGTTTTAAAGCATCACTGTCTGAAGGCTTTATTTCACTGTGATACTGATCTTCCCCACCCTGACTCATTTCTGCCATGGGATGTGGGCGTGATGGTACAAGTGAGACTGCTTTTCTCGTTCCAGCAGTCGATGACCAGAGAGTGAATCAGAATTTGGAGTGGATTGCTTCTAGTGCAATGTGAAATTTAAGAGAAATTGTAAATTGAAGTTTGAGTTCAAAAATAATTTGCTCAGCATAGGCAGCTAGACAGTATATGCACAAAACATTTGTTTTTCTGAGAAACTGGCATAAAGACCCAGTTTGAAACCCTCAGTACACTTGGATCAAACAGTATTGAGAAATCAATTCAAGAAATCATATAAACAACTGTACCTTAAAAAAAATAAAAGTAAGTAGTAATGCCTAACTGCTGCAGCAGTGTCTTCTTAAAAATATTCTGTTAGATGGCTGAAAACTTTTTCAAGCCTGCGTTTCAGCTTATCTCTCATCTTTATAGACTCTGGAAAGGCATGTTAGTCTCTAGGCGATGAATATGATTTGTTTACTCAAAGAGCTCCCTGAAATCACAAAGCAGCATTACTGTATGCTATTAAAAGATAAAAAATGTATTACTGTCAGGTGAAGGGTCAGTGTCAAATCCTTGTTGTATCAGGCAAATTCAGATTTAAAGCTGAAGCAGTCTTGAAGATACTCAATTGAAAGTGTCATATTCAGCAAAAATATCTCATGATACCACATTGTTTCCTATGTCTGGGTCCATCTAGTGTTGTCAGGAGAGAAATATCACCCTAACATGCAGCTGCCTGTCACTTTACCTCCCTGGATACTTGCAATAAGTTACAAATTGTACACCACCAACAAAAAATGTTAGAGAAAGGCCATCCTTATAGTGCGTGAGCCAGGCAGGGGGAGAGGAGAGCTGAAAGGCATTGCTGGAGCCTTTGTCTCTTCCTGGCTGCAAGACGTGGTTCTGTACTGAAAGGAGACTTTAGAAACAGCACTAGGTACATACTGTATCTCAAGGGGAAGAGGAAATAAAAGTAATTTCGGTCAAACAACTAAGCAGATATGACTAGATATTGTAAGAAGCCATTCAGTTGGAAATCAGAAGTCATTTTTTACATAACTGCATTCCATAAGAAATATTCTCTAAGTTTTTATTGCATGACTCGATCAAGTCCATGTATGTGTCTTTTCATTCCATTTTACATGGAACCTTCTTTATAAGGGTTGCTATAATGCATTTTTTGGAAACCATTATTATAATCTGCCTAATTATTCTTGCCCTGGGAAATTAAAAAAAAATATGTAGGAAGTCTGCTTGAAGTCGTGATAGTCACAGTGATGTAATGAAGGTGAAGAAGCACAACTGTAACTCTTTATTCAGAGACTAAACCAGTCTGTTGAACTGGGGAGGGGGCAGCTCACAGAGCAGTGTATTAAGACTGTAGTGCAACTTCTCCTTTCAGCTAAATTGTTAGAATCTATTACTTTTCAATGAGGTTCTCTGAGGCAATTTAGGTAACTTTGTTTGATATGCATCTCAAAAGAGTAATGGTAAGAACAAAATGCAGAGAAAACAATTTACCCTGTTTCTGACAATTATTCTTTCAATTCTGCAGTGACCCCATTAACCAGCCACATGCATTAGCAAAATCCAGCACTTCAGCTAAGAACAAGGGTAAGAATAACAATGTTTAAATGGGTTCATTCTAAATCTAATAGCCAGTTGAAAATCCTATAAAGTTTTTATCAAGCATATAGATTCACCTAAATAGACAAGGTTCTTACTTATTTTTCCAGTACAGAAAAAGATGAGATCCTTAAATCCAATGCCCTTTGCACAAAGGGCTAGAATTTGTATTACAAATCTTAGCTACTGGAAACTGCCTTTGTATTGACATTTTTCTGACAGCAGAGGATCAACGATTTAAATTGCCTAATTTATTATTGCTCACATGCAAACAATTTCTCTCTTGGAGAATGAACAAGTGCAAATAATTACTTATGCATTCCTGATAAAAGACGCCCATGAATTTTTCCCCCCACGTAGTGAGGCCATTGACCCATCAGGTATTTCTCCGGCAGTTGTTCCAAAGAAAAGAAAATTGATATCTTTCAGCACCTTGGATATGATACTGTGTAACATCAGCAGCTTATGACAAACCCTGCTCTCTAAAGATTTTGCTGAAACAGGAGTTCTGCTGCTTTTCCATACCAGACATACTCATTGACATATTTCTGCCAAGAGCAGCTACTTTGGGTGTTAACAAACCACATTTTGTCCCCTGGGACAAAAATGGGGTTTGTATCATGTTTCATTCTTGCTTCAGTCTACTCAGATATTTTATTTGTGTTGCAGATCCCATTTACTAGCACAATAACACACCATGTTCTCACCAGTCTGCTTGCTTATATTTCAGTGTCCCTATGAAACCCTAGCCTCATTTCCATGTTTTGTGCATTATGGAGGAGCTCCTTGGCCAGTAGAAGATGTACAGGGTGTAGATTCATTAATGTCAGCTGTGAAGGAGCAGCTTGTTAGTTTCAATTCATTTTGAACATAAAAAAAAGTTTTAGATGTTTCCCTTCAAATGCAAATGTGACAGAGTGTGATGATTTCAAACTCTTCAAGTTCTATGACAACAAATTGTGAGGACAATGAAAACAGTGTGCCAGTCAATCCAAGTGTGATGTTTGTAGCATTTGGGTGTATTGGAATCATTCTGGAGTTTGCCTGCTAGCACTCCTCTGTACACCAGTGAAAGAACTAGTCAATGCTAAAGAAAACCCAGAGCAGTGGAAACTTAGGGCCTGGCTCCATCTTATGCTGGAATCTGGAGTTATAAAGCAGTTAGAAGCAGATCCTCAAAGATATTTAGCTCTTTGAAATAAGTAGAAATCAGGCCCTGCTTACCTGTAAAGCTTTGCTTCTTTGGGAATTTCCAGAAGCACTTAAGCACCAAATTTTTCCTGAGAAAGCTGTGAACCTGGGGGGTTGAGTATTGCTTTCAGGTACCTATCCACATGCTTGGGCATCTACACATCACCCAGATTCCTGCCTGTAGAGGTATAACCTCATTGAATCACAACAGGTAAATGGCATCACGGCTGATAACTACTTGAACAATTTCCCTGAGGTGCCAACAAGCAGCAGCAGCAGCAGCAGCCCTCTTGTGCTAGAGATGTCCTGTTTGGATTGCTTGGGATCATTCATAATCCCATGGTATTTTTCATTAAAGACCTCAGCCTGCTATTTAATTGCAAGGCTAAGCTGCATCACCAGCACAGCTGCTATGTGAAATGGTAGATGAAGATGGCCTGGTGAGGCTGAGGGGAGAAGGGCAGGAGGGCTGGACCCCACTCAGGCAGCGATGGCAGGGCCATGCCAGCTCAGCCCAGCTCCTCCCCCACCAGTCAAGGACAACACAGCCCATGCCACACCTACCTGGATTTCCTCCCTGTTATGGTAAATTACTGTCATTGTAAGCAAAGAGAAAAAAATTAAACTGAAATGAATTAGACAAAAGCAAAGCCAGAACCTTTTTTTCAGAAACAGATTCCAACACTGATGCTTTGTAGCCTCCAATTCTTTTGTTTCTCTGGATTTGAGTCACTACATTAAGTCTTCATGTCAAGCAAACCAATTGTTTGTGACCCTGGGAAAATGACTATACAGGCACTTTATGTTTTAATTAATGCTTTCCCTGCATTTTAGAGCAAGATCTCTGTGGTGTGGTGCTATAAATGCTGTACTCTGCTGGAGCTTACACCCCTGGTAGGACCAACCCTGAAAAATGTAGTTTCCCCCAGGGTAAGTAAAATTTATCAACCCACAGTGATATGTGGGATCTCATACAGCTGCTTTGCACTTCATAAGCCAAGAGCTGAATGTGTTGGTTGTATGCGGAGAGGTTTTTTCCTAAGAGTTGTCTTCAAAGTAGCATGGTAGTCATACTCCTTCCTCTTGCTTTCCATCTGTGAAACTACTTCACGTTTCTGCAAAACAGAGACAGGCAGCCTGGATCTAGTTTACTTCACCCATGACACTTCTTGTCACACTCATCAGAGAAGTCTCTTTTTGCTAGGCTGAAGGGTTTGCAGTTCTTCTGATCAATTTATGTTCCTATGATTTGGTTGCCACTCCCAAGCTTGTATACTATTTATTTTGCTCATAATTACTCATTCAGCTGTTAGGTCCACCTGTAGCTTGGACCTTCACAAATAGAACAAATTTAACAGAGTTGGCACAGAATTGAAAACCATGTTGACAGAGCAACAGTGCCACTGTCCATTTTCTATCAAACTTTCCCCACTGTCTGTTAATCCAGAAAGAGGGCTTGGAGGTTTTCTATTTACCATTTCCCTTTTCTCTGCTTTCAAAAATTTCTAGTATATTTAGTAAATGATGGCAAGTGGAAAACTAATCCAGTTCAGGCTACAGAGATCTGTGCGCAGATGGGTCAGCATGGTTTATTCAGAAGGAAATCCTTAGGGGGTAAACAAACCAGCTTAAAATAAATAAGTGATTTTTTTTTCCTTTCAAATGTTAAATAGAAATGCAGTGATCTATGATACAAAGTTGTATTTTAGGTGTTAAATTATGCTAATCCTTTATCTTTCATGCATATAAGGTTTGTACATTTTATGCTAACCTGAAACATGGCAAACAGGTCAGAATAGATTGGATTCCTATCTTGCAAAGTGAAAATGTAAGCCATTTAAGACAAAATAGCTTCACTTTATATGACTGTTGTAGGAGCAACTCTGGTTGTAAGGCAGACCTTTTCTCCTTGCCCCTGTTCCCACACACCAGGTTTTCACCCAGTGTGCATCCCCAGCGCTGCTCCCCAGCCCGCCCCAGTGTCCTGGGCTGCACTCTGAGCACTGCTGGGGACTGCAGACCCTGGCCAGAGCAGTCTGTTCCCATCACACTTGTCCTGCTGCTCCTTTTGCCCTACAGCACCTCACACCTCGCAGCCATGCACTCGTCCCTTCATGCTAGGAGAAGCCTAGAAGGTCCAGATAGGATGCTATTAACCCTGCTTTGCTGATTGTCCCATATCCTAGCATCTGTATCCTTGCCAGGCTTTGCCCTCTCCTCTTGGGCAATCTGCTCACTCTCTACTCTCCTACCCTGTCATTCTTTTATAGTTTCTGTCAATCTGACTTTCTTCAGATCCTGCTATATTCAGGTTTTGTCTCCAGTTCCATAGTCTGGCATTGACTTCCCAGCCCCAGCTAATCCTTCTGAATCAATAATTTTCTGCCTGAAAATAAACAATCCTTGATAAGCATTTGCTGAATTCAATAGACAAGGTTTAGCAAATTATTTGATTTTCACTAATTCCCTCAGTTTTCCCAACTTTAAATACCATGAAGAGGGGTTAAGGCTCACTCTGAAGATCAGGAACCCTCCTCTTACCAGAACCTTCTGCCAGGCATAAAGTGCTCTGTGCCCTCCTCCACCCCACAACTGTGCACAGCCCCAGTGATAGGTGCAGGCTGACCCCCACGGGAAAATCTGCTTTTTGTCTGCTTTAATAATTGCTCCATACAGCTATGTCACTTCAGTCACCAAGCTGTAAAATTGCTTTTGTTATTTATGTTGTAAAAGCACTTTGAGTGCAGCCTCAGCAGGGCTTTCTGTGCTAGATGGTCGTTCGTTTTTTCCTCCCTTTTTGCCTTTGTCTTGCAGTTTATTGATTGAGGTCCTTACACAGGTGACTAAAATCCCAGCACCTCCCAGAACTACACAGAGCATAGAAAAGTTTCATTTACCTCTCTCTCCAGAAAAGAGGTCAAAAAATCGGCCTGTGCAAAAAATTGGCCTGCATGTTTATTTCTGAATATGGCAAATGTTTTGGTCATCTCAGTGTCATCTTGTAGTGAGCTACAAACCTCAAACTCCTGGACCAGCTGAGAGGAAACAAAACATGGGTGCTCTCTCAGTGTCACTACGCAGAGCTGAGTTCCCACAGTTTTGATCCAGCTACAGATCCCAATTCCTAAATCCACTGGACTCTAGAGACACAAATTACAACTTGTTCACAAAATAAGATGAATCAAACCTTTCCTTTGATTTGTAGTTACATATAGAACTGCTGAAGACAGAACTGCTTGGATAACCTGTGCTGTCTAGCATATGTCCTTTGGTCACCAATGCTTTTCTTACTGCAAACAATTTGCATTCATATATCAAGGTTTCAATTTAAAACAGCATTTATCATACAGCAGCCTGAATTCAACAGGAAGATTGCTGCTGCCTTTCCAGCTGTCAGTTGGATCACAAAAGTGTCATCCTCCTTTCTAACAAACATTCCCACGAGACTCTTTCAAAGCCTGAAGAGTATCTTAAGAATTTTGGTGGACAAGTAAATGTAATTTCTTTCCATATCACATATTTATCATATATCATAGAGTCATATCTTATTAGGATTAAGCATTTTAATGTCTCCATCACAAATTACGAGTTTTTTCAGGAAAAATAGCAAAACCTATTTACTGTCTACTATTGAATTTCACCTTCCTGATGAAACCACAGAAATGGATTTTTTTCATTCATTGTTTAAAAGTCCTTTGACAGTTCAGTCTTCTGCATTGTCTTCCACCAAGGATAAAACATACCTGAAGGCCAGGCTTAGAGGCTAGGAATTTTTTTTAAAACCCAATGAGGGGTTTTTTTTGTGTTTCGAATACCAAAATTTGTGACGCAAGGGTACTTACTGGTTTGTACTGCATGGGTAGCATCCATTACTGTCTTCTAGATTTGGGGTTTGTTTTTTTCTTTTTTTTCATATGACACACAGAGCCTCTCGGACCTCTCTAAGTCTATGCACTTAACCTTCTGATAGAGATTCAGATTTTTCTTTGGTCTGAGTCATGGATAAAATTATTTGGGAATGTAAAGTAGACTCTGGCCATCTTTTGAGTACTGTCTTTTCTTTCAGACTTTAGGACTGTGGTCAGTAAATTACCTGACTATTACCTGGTCTTTCAAAAGTCCAGCAAATCTTAGTGCAGGGAAAAGAAAAGAAAAAACTGAAAAGACCTCAACTAGAAGAAAATCAGTGTGAGGCTGTGAGGGTGACAATGGTGGTGACAGTGGCACAAAGTCAGGCCATAGCTGCCTTTAAGGTAGATGATTTGATATGTAAATTCTCTACTTGGCTGAGAAAGGCAAAGGGGGGGGGGGAAATGCACTGAAAACTACAGTCAATTATGGGTATAATGACAATTTGTTTTGATATTTTGTCTGAATTTTTATTTAACCACTAAACCCTCCTGAATTCATGTCGAACATGCCCTTCAATTTTTCAGGATTAGAAGGTGGCTTGTTCTTGTGAATGTCCTTGATGGAAAAGTTTCTCTCATTCAGTGAGAGAAATCTCAGTGCTTTCTCTCTTCTAAGAATTTAATAGGCTTTTTGGATGCTTTGTGAAGTTGGGTGACCTTGTGCTACTCGCAGTCTTCAAAGGAACATGAACTGATGGACAGTAAAAAGGCCATACTTTGGGACTGTGACTTCATTTTGGAGATCTGGTATTGCTGCAGTGAGTTAAGCACAAACAGCAACGCTGAAGTCTCACTCCCCTTGCATTCTTCCTCATAAAGAAACAGCTGGGACTGCAGAAACACCCAACATCAGATATTAATTCACATTTGAGGAATTTAATTTCAAATAATTCCATGAGCAGTGTTCCAGGATACTTTCTACTTCTCTGAGTTCCATCCATTATATTTCTTCATTCTCAGCATTAATCCATGTGAATAGCAGATGACATGCAGACCTTGCAGTAGTCTTGTTGCTTCAGTTGTTTCTACTTAATCAGTCAGGAAAACCAGCCTTGGGGTAAAGTTTTCCACATTTCTCACCTTCTAAGCTTGAACTAGCTCTTTGTCATTTTACCTCTAGCATTAACAAATTTTCTAAAGAGAAAGAAATTGAAACCAAAACAAAGCAGAAAAACAAAGGACTGCACTAACCTACCTTGCAAAACAAAGAATAGTTGATGAACAAGGACAAGCCACCAGTGGTATGATTTTCCTCTGCTTTAAAAGAAATACTTGGGATGTTGATCTCTTCATTTGCTCTGGCACTGAAGGAAAAGAAAACCTCTAAATTCTATGAAAATGCACCTGGAAACTCAATAATTATTCCTTACTCTATTTTTTCTGTGCAAATATTTCTGGTTGCCAGCATACATTGCAGTAGAAATTGTAGCTGGTGGGGTGGAATTTCACAAGAATCAGTGGCTCCATTAAGTTGTAGTCAGTGTTATGAAAGCTACTTTTCCATGACTTTAGGCACTCTGGCCCTGCTTCCTCCTGGTGCCTTCCAAAATACAGACCTGCATGTAAATCTCTGTTGGGTTTGATTATTTTTGTTAGTTTTGGCGGTTTTTTTTTTTTTGAGTGGGGGTTTTTTGTTTGTTCTTTCTTTTGTTTGTTTTGCTTTGCTGTTTTTGGTTTCTTTTATCAACTGCACAGATTGAAGATTATATCACTGTTGCTGATATTCTAATCCTCTGGACTGGAATCTTTGAAAGAGCTTGGGTGCACAAACTCTTAAGGCTGAACTTTGACATAATAGTGTTTCAATCCACTGCTAGGGCTCACTTAAACAGAGGCCCTACCTGCAACTTCCACTCCCTTGTTGGCAATAGACTCCTGTCATCAAGTCACAGTACTTAAAAGACTTTAAAGAAAACAGCAAGTTTTGTTAATAGATATAACAAATATCCCATAGAAAGAAGATCTCTGCTTTGTCACCATCTATGGAATCGGAGGTCTTAAGTCCCCTCTTCCTTGTCACCATGAAAGCTTCCCAGTCATAGAGAATAAATGCCTTAGAAAGACTGCAGTAAATTCAAGCAAAATGCATTGTATGTAACCAGGGGTAGATCCCCAAAAATAATTGAAATTGCATAAATTTGTATTTTTAAAGAAATTATTGTTTCTTATTCTGTTAGTTATGGATAATCAGCACCAAGGCACTCTGACATTTTCAAAAATCCAGAGTGAAGGTATCCTTCTTTTAGCTGAGTATTTTCTTCCTCTTAGCCACTCACACAAGAGCCATTCCTTCATTGTACCCAATATGAACTTCTAAGTCTCTTTTCCAAATCTCCTCTGACCAAGTTAACTCTGGTTTAGCATGTTGTGAGGAGTGGGGGGGTGGCTGACTGCTATCACAGCTTTTTAAATGCAAATATGCAAATGACCTTCAGTTTGTCCTCCTTCAAATGCCTCTAAGCACAACATGAATTTCCCCCAATATTTAGACTGCTAATACCACCACTTTCTCCAAATCTCTAATTAGCATTTGCTTCTGTGTTGGTGCCTGCTGGAATTAATTGATATTTGTTAGATGCTGAAGGGCAGGAACATATGGTGCCACCTTGTGTGCTGTGCTGATCTATATGAAACCCTGCTGCTGTGACTGCTGAGTCAGTTCTTTCCTTTTCTCAGCAATAGCAGTAGCTTCAGGACTGACAAGCAGAGAAGGTGAAACCATTTAACCCATCGTCTGAGTAACGTGGCTGCAGCTGCAATGGAAAATAGTTACAGAAAGATATCAGCAGTGAGAAACACTCAGAGTTAAATATCTGGTTTTCAGGCTATATCCAAGTCAGGAAGGCTGCTTTGAACTAGGTTGATTCTGGTCCCCTGGGATGAACTCCACTATGCAGATGAAGTACATTGATGTATTTCTGGACACTTTAAAAAAAAATATTTAAGATTGTTTATTTTCTGACCAAAAGGAAAACAGTACCTGTGCTCCAAGCCTGCACTGTGATGCCCACCAATTGTTTGTTAATCTCTACCAAGTTTATCAAAGTTTACCCTGGCTATGAGCTACTGGGGCCTCTCCCAGGAAGCATGTCTCAGCATTGCACAGGAGCCCAGCTCGGGAATACATGATCCTGGTTTCTATGCTTTGAAGATATGGAAGAGGGTACAGTGGCTTTATGTAGGTGGAAAACATTGTCTGACACTGTACATGGGCAGTGAGGTGTGAGGAGAAAAGCTAGAGAGCTCAGAGGCTGGAGGGGCTTCCAGAACCACTGAGCCATTTTTATTCCTGCCCCATGACAGCTGAATAAAGTCTGAGCTGCTCAAGCTCCTGTTCTTCATGTCTGACAGGGGCCAGGTGCCACTTCTGCACTGCACTGACCCACAGCACAGCTCTGCTCCCCAGCAATCTGCCACAGAACACAGGTCACACGTCCCTCCTCAGGAAGCTTTGACCTTGAAGGGATCCTTGCCCTCCTCCATCCCCCAGGCAGGGATGGTGTACATCGTTAGGCAAATGTTATTTCTTAGAAAGCAAGGGCTGGATTATAAATTTACTGATGTACTGCTGCAGGATTAAGGGATCTGATCTGTTTTGTACTGCAATTGCTGTGGGTGTTTGTTTTCTTTTAGTTAGTTAGTTAGTTAGTTTGTGTTTTGGTGGAATTTTTTAGTTTGGGTTTTTTTCTAAATCATCTTATTCAGGAACTAGTTTTAGTAGAATATGTACAGTGTGTTACTGGCTTCCTGACTCCTTTGTTCACTTGCTTTCCTTCAGAATAAATAAACTAAAAATACTGTGAAAATCCCTAAAAGAAAACAGGAGACAATCAAGTGTGCCACCAAACCTAAACCTAAAACTCCCCTTTGCAAAACAAGGTGGTTGCTGGGAGTGAGAGGTGCTGCAGAACTAAGTGGTCCATAGCTTTTGACATTGATTTGGTACAGCTTGCTCCTAGCTCTTCAGCAGGTGATAGTACCAGGGAATTAGTGCAGAGCTGGGAGGCACAATCTAGCTTTGTTATTCCTAAACCATTCAGCTTAATCCCTTCTTAGAGAGAACACATGCATTGAGTAAAAGTTTATTGGTTTAAAGCTGACCAATCTATTGAGGTTGGGTAGGGTTTTTTTTTGTTTTTTTTATGGACTTAACTACATACTAATCGAAAGTTGCATCCACATTTTTCTCAGCTGAGGAAAACCACAAATTGGCTACATTTACAGACAGAGGAAGGTGCTGTTAAGGCCAGCATTCAATTTCCTGCTGAGAGGCTGTGAATCATAGCTCACAAAGCAATACACACAGAGTTTTTATTCTATTGTAAAAAATACTGGAGTGAATTTGCTGCCTGCAAGAAATGAAATGCAGTGAGATACTGCAAAATGCCTTAATTTGTTGCTTGCTGACATAATGTGTTTTGGATAGCTTTCCATTATATTACCCTAAACAGCTGGACATTGATTGGATTTTTTCAAATGTTCATAATTAATATAGTGGAGGTTTTTTCCGAGGGAATGCTATTTCCAACACAGCAAAGGGTTGTTTTGTGTTCCTTATTTCACTCTCATTTATCTTCACATCTCTCTCACTGACTTTTTATTTCAGCACCTTTTGCTTTTCATGGGTCTTTAGTTCCATTAAACATCCAGCGCTAATTAGACTCTGTTGTCTAGACTGTACCAAACACTTCACTCAAAATCAAAGAGCATTTAATTAGTTAGTCTACAGGTTACACCCTATCTTGCAACATTAACACAAATGAACAGTTGAAATGCTTGTTACAGACTAGCAAAAATTTTTAAAAAAGCTTCTTTAATGGCAATCAAGATTTTAATTTCGTTATTGATGGAGGCAGGCATGACAAGTCCCTGCTACTCAGATGACTGACTGGCTCTTTGTGGTGGAGGCAAGGCAGGGAAGCAGTAATGTTTATTTCTATCCTTTCCCTGCACAGACAGAGCCCCTTGCCTGTGCTGAGAACCCATGGGGTTGAGCCAAAAGTGGGGTGAAGCTACACGGTGAGCTTGGCTTAGCACAGCCTGCCACAACCATGGGCAAGATCCATCAGAGTTTTACTTCTGCAGTTATTTGGGATCTCTGGGTTTTTATTCTGGCATTCAAATGGGGAACAATGAAGTCGGAAGCAATGGCTAATATAGTCATATCTTACTGTTTGCAATGACTACAATAATAGAATGCTAACTGTATCTTGGACTGCTTCAAGAGGTTGAGGGAGATGATTCTGCCACTCTACTCTGCTTTGCTGAGATGCCACCTGTACTGCTGGCAGTGCAAAGTTTACTAAAATTTACTAAAATTCCAAATCACCAAAGCAAGTCATTTTGTGAAAATCTTATCTTTCTTTCTTTAAAGAAAGAAAAGAAAGAACAGAAATTCCTCTACACTCTAAGATGCCCTTGCAAAAAGCCAGCTGTCATGAAAAATCATATGATTGATATGATTTGATATTTGATACACCAAATATCAGACATAGTTAACGATTTCTGAATATTCTGAATTGAAAACAGTGGTTGCTACAGAGGCAAAGAATAGTAGGCACTTCACTGAAGTAATTAAATCTCAAGTAATTACTCTTCAACTGCTCAAAACAATGAATAATTATTTGTGGTCTCTGTAGTGGTCTGAGTGTTTCATTGAAAAAATGGAGATGGCTAAATAGAGTCAAAAACTTGATCTGAAAGTGCTTTAAAACTGTGTGATGTCTGGAATACTTGGAGAAAAATTGTTCACTACTGAAGTGAGTGAACAATTCTTCTCAAAGCAGTACAGGTAGTGACCAGTAATGTTTTCCAGGCTTGCTTTACCCCTCCTTCCTTCTCTCCTCAATAACAATCATCTAGCAGCATTCAAAAAGGAAATTACTTCAGGTTCAGAGTCTGCCTCTATTTTGCAAGACATTTAAGTGTCTGTTGAAGTCAAACTCACTAAATGAGCTTCTTCTTGCAGATGGATCTATGTAAGTCATCTTTTCAAAGAAAACTTATGCTGAAACATGCAGAACTGCTCAAGATGTACTTGAGATAATTTGCTGACGGTATTGGTTAGGCAGCGCAATCTACAAGAGCTAGTTCTGCAACTAAAAGGGAAAACAAAATTAACTAAACTAGTTACTCCTTTAAAAACTTGAAAAAATATTTTTTATAGAGAAAATAACAGAAGCAAAACAGGATTGGATTTATAGTGCTTAACTCACTTTAGTGATCTTCAGAATGCTACACTTCAGTCACTTGCTTTGGTTCGCTAGCATTGCTATTAACAGAGGCAGATGTATTTGTGGTGTTCCTGTTGTAAAGTAGAAAAATGATATTGGTATTACCAGTTTCTAAATATTATTATCATTTTTACAGTTCATGGCTGTCAAGAATGATTGCTGCAAGACCTCTCTCATTCTTGTTTATTCTAGCAGTAAAAATCTGATGAAATAAGGAAGCTCTAATATTCTTCCTCATGAAATTAAAATCTCCAAAATTGAGTTGAGCTGTGAACTGATAAAAAATAGTACATATTCCTGCTGAATGTGCTCCTTTTCTTTGTTTGTTTTTGCCTATGTAATAATATCTTCCTACAGCAAACTTTTAATACAATTACATTAAATACAAATAGGGAGGGACTGCATATACTGCTGCTATCACTGTGTCACAATTTCCAATGGATGTGCAATGCCCTGAGTGTGAGGTATCTGCCACTCCTTGAGGGGAAGGTAAGTAAATAAAGCAAAATATCCTTCTTTTTATTTATTTTAGTATATAAACCAGTGTGTGTGAGAAGCAGTTGTGACATGTTAATGGAGTAATGTCTTTACAGCTGTTCAGAATTAGCACTTTAGAGTTGATTGACAGCTTGGATCACTGCAGGAATGTTTTAGGGGTGTTATGTCTCAGGGGAACTGTGGAGACTGTTGGAACACAGGCCAGATTAGAAAATATTAAAAGAGCAGCATTGAATATTTTTAGTTTGCAGTGTAAGGAGACATATTTTTCTATTTGTATTTCAGGCAGGGGTAAAATGAAGATAATAATAATATGGTGTTCTACTTTTACTTTTTGGAGCTCCAAAAGCCCCCAGCATCATTGGTCTGGCATCTATAAACACTGTTCATTGCTATACACCTCACTGAGGAGTAAGCAAGTGTTCAGACTTTGTTTACTCTGGAAGTTGAGTGAAGTCTTCTAGCATAGCAAAGTTTTATCTACATGCTTTGTACAAAGCGCCCTTTAAATTTTACGCAAGTTTTTTACTAAATTAATTATGTATTAAAATTTATATTCATGAAGGTTAAAGTTGAATTATTAGGCAGAGGCATGTATGTCCCATTTGCACAGTTTTCTTTGATCTCATTGACAGGATCTTCCATTTCGCATTGCTTATCTAATTCACAAAAATCTTTAGTGTCTCTATTGCTCTTACTTCAAAAATGTGCGACTTCCGATGATCCCTCCTACAATTACGGCAGACAGGTGGTGGGTAGCTCAGCATAGCAGTAACTAAGAGAGAAAACATCCATGAAATAGGGACTTTAGAATTTAAAATCTCTGATTGAAAACATCCATAGGAGACTATCTTTTTCTGAAAGTGAAAGAGCTCATTTGTGTGAAATGGGATTTGTTAAAAGCTTGCAACAGAAAACTCAGGAACCCTTCACTGAAAGTATGGCATTTTGCCTGGGCTGGAGCTGAAGGTTCTTTTGATTTGATTTTTGCAGCTGTAAGAGAGGTGGGTTTTTATTGTAAAAAGACACGGAATGTCCACAACCATATCTTACATGCCTGCTAATGGAAAGGTGGACTACAGATTGCCTCATAAACTTGTTGACTGGCATCACTATAAATAGTTGCCTTTTTATATTTTCTAGAAAAAGAAAAAAATATTCATTACAGCACATATCATCAGAATACTTTTGACATTTCAGCTGACCAGCCTGAACTAATTATAGTTTTTTAAGGCTAAGACTGGTCAGAGACAAAGATGCATTAATCATTCAATTGGGCTTGAATGAAAGAGGAATTGCCCCAATATTTGATTAAGCCAAAATAAACTAATTCATCATTACATTAGCTTTAGATCAAATCTTGACTCTTAATTCCAAATCAGATTCTTGAACTTTGAGGACATGATTTGACTGTCTCAAATCATTAGCAGGATTGCAGAGGATTGTTAGATGGAAAAATGGGTGTGCTTCATGACATACTTTGGACTCCTCTCAAACATCTGAATTGAGGTATTGGTTGACATCAGCAATAGCCTGTCTTCCAGGCTCTGTGACTGCTCTGTGACCATGAGAGTTACTGCAAAGATAACTAATGGGACCCCCCAAAATTCTACTCTGGTAAGAGGTTGTGACACAGCTGGAGAATTTACCTGCACAGAACCTGGGAGCACAGAGATGTCCCTGGTCCAGCCTTTCTTGGATACTTAAAAACCAAAGCTATAGACTTAAAACTGTGTATTCTGAATGTCACAACCTGAAATAACAAGAACCTTGCTGACAAATGCCAAGGTGTTGTCAATGGGGCTATTTCTGGGCTAGGTTTGACCTGTGTCTAGATCAGAGTTGGTGTCACAGCTTGGATCATTTCACGTGTACAGGCCCTTTCCACTTCTCCTAAATTGCATACTCAGCTGAAGTAGGTGAGATGTGAAAGTCTACAGATGCCTGGAAGGAAAGAAAACATTCTCCCCCTACCAACACTCCCAGGGTTAAAAAGCATCAGTGATTTGCATAGAGTGATTTTTTTAAATTTGAAAGTTATTTGCTTTATATCTAATTTTTCTCTTGTCTTCTCCCACCAGAGGTGCAGAGGTTTACTCTCTTTCTGCAGCCAAGGTCTCTACCCCTCAGCAGTCTTCCCAGATTCACTTCAAATATAAACTGATAATTAAAGATAGATGATGGTTCACTCTAATGAAAGTGTTTGTACATTAATGGAAACTGCATGCATGCTATCGAGAAATGAATACCCAGTAATACAAAGATAAAAAAATTTCTGGTGAGCTACTGGCTGTTGAAAAAATTAAAATCTAAGACGGAAAAAATATAAAATGGATGTGTTCTCTGGAGATAAAACCCATCATCTCGATTTTGTATCTACAGAAAAACTCCAGGTTCTTTTAGCTGTCATGACTCAGAGGAACAGAAAACCCAAGTTACTTCTTCCTTTTTCTTACTGGCATTTCTAATCATACTGTTATATGAACTTTATCAGAAATATATGTGGCGTAAATGACTGTGAGAACTCTTGTTTGGTAATTCCCTGACCTTATTATATTCTGCTAGCCTTGTATTTATCCATCTAAGCAGTTAAAACCCCATAGAAGCACCAGCTGTGTCTACTTGTATCAGGAAGATCCTGGGTATAAGCTGCAGGAAGGCTGGAATCCACACTGACTTAATGAAGAGCTGGTGTTGTGTAGTGCTGTAGCAGTCAGTGGAGACAAGGAGGGTGTGACGGGTTGGGGCTCCTGTGATGTGTGATCGACTCCTGACACATAAAGGAATGTCAGAATTAGTCCCAGACCAAAAAAAAAAAAAAAAAAAAAAAAGCCATACAAAAGGCAGGAGCTGAGATGCAGCGCTGTCTTTTGGGAAAACTAGTTGAATGACTGACAAAAATCTATTATGGAGAGAGAGGTGAGCATGACTAAAAGGTCTCACAGCATTTATTTTGACAGGATGATTAATTTCTCATTACTCATCCAGAATGGGGATGTCTGGGGGGAATTAGGGAAATATTTGATTCTTTCAAACATTGATTACTTGGAGAAAAGCTTTTGCATAAATCCAAACACTTTATCCTGTCTTGTTTTGAAATGGCACTGCGGAAGCTTTCTAATTTTTTTGGTGGAGGTTCCTCACAGTCCCAGTAGTATCAGGACTCTTTATTCCAAAGCCAGGAGCTGAATCCTTAGCTGTTTCAGATGGTCTAACATACGTGGCCTGTGTTTTCATACCAGCTGGTTCATTCTCTTCCTCCAGGACTTATGGTCCTGCTGTTGTGATGGACTGCTGACTGCTAACCTGCAGTACTGCTTCACTCCAGTAATTTTTACCTGACAGCCACCTGGGTAATAATCTTACCTTCTTCCTGTGAGGAAGCACTTTATGTTCAATGACCCTCGAGGAATAGAATAAGTATTTGCTCCTTTGCTCTAGCTGATTTCTATCTTGCACGGCTCCTGCTTAAAGACCTTCTGTTTGAAACGCCACTCAGGAAGTTCTGTGTGTTTATAACATCTACAGTAGCTGAGCTCAAGAGAGAAAGGCAAAGCTAGGATGGTGCTTTCACCCTTCATAAAAACCATACCTAGTAATGGCCATGTTAAATCATATGTGACGCCCCTCTAGCTCGATATTTTGCCTAGGTAGCAGGTGCCTAAGTAAAAAATAAGTACATGAACAGGGAAAACATTACAAGGAAATTTTCCCACTTAACTATTTTTGTTGGAGGTGTAGGGGGAAAGAATTAGATCTGGACACAGTAAGAGAAGGAGAAAATAACTGAAAGTGAGAAGTGTGAACAAAAAAAGCTATTCAGAAGGGATGTTGTAAAGGAAAATGGGAGGAATTGTGGAAATAGGAGATGGTGAAATAACACAGTCCAGGAGGCAGAGAGAACTGCAGAAAGTGGCTTGGGATAATAGACATGGAGGAAGGATGGAAAAATGGAGCAGTTAGAGAAAGAGCCCATGGAACAAGGGAACCTGAACACATGGCAGCAGGTAATAGGAAAAGCCAGCCTCTCCTATCAGCTATGTACCTAACAGAAAGATGTTTAAAGACACAGTTGTAATGCATATTTACTTAAGAGAGCATGGATTTTGAGTAATTTTGAAAAATCTCATTATTTTCTCTCTATCATCCCCTAAATACATTATAAATCTATATAAATTGTGTATATATTGCTGAAGAGAGCCATAGTAAAAAAAAAAAACATGGGAGAAACTAGGACCTCTTTGTCACAAGGCAGCTTTGATGAAGCTCTCTAGGATGAATGAGTGACACTGCTCAGGGAGAGCACAGAAGGCTCAGTTGGTCTGAACTGAATGCAGGGGTTTTTCATGGTATCCACCAGGGTCAGGATACTACCTTAAGGTCTTAGGACACCAGAGGACCCTTTTGGAAGGGAGAGGATAATTTCTGAAGGATTTAAGGGTTCTCCCATTCCCTGGCATATGCTTTCTCTTCCACAGTAATCACAGCTAGTGCCACAAGTGTTAGGGCAAGTTACACAATCCAGTTAGAAATTATAGATTCATTTTTGCCCATTTTATAAAATCCTTTCCTTCTTTTTGGTTTCCTGGAAACCTGGTGCTTGATGTTTGTGGATTTTCACAACATATTTGTTTAAGGCATGGGACTATACTGACTGTGAGTTCAATTTTCTTAAGCATTAGCTAATGCTTTAAATTAAATTTCTCACTGGAAAACAAAAATCCAACTTGAAAGCCACATACAGATTGTTGTTTCATGATTCATGCATGTGTCTTATAAAGAAGCTCTTCTTGATGAATAAGAGTAAGTGAAACTTCATAGAAAAAAGGAAGCAGAAATAAATGACCAAGAGAGCAAAGCTTTAATCTTTTTCTTCATTAGGATTTCCATACAGTATCACATGGAAGCACTAGATTGTAAATATTTGTTTTCTGTCCACCATGCTGATTTGTAGAGATTTCCACAACTTATGAAGTAGTAAGAATGCAACTATTAGTAATAATTTAGGATTTCATCTTATATTTATCTACAATAAACAGTTCACTTAAAGAGCATTCAGTGTGAAGCAAAATGTTTTGAGTCTGGGTAAAATTTAACCATGCCCATACCATATCAGCACGATCTTCTGGCTCAAAGCGAGGAGAGTTGGTCAGTGGTTTATATTTGTAAAGACAAACCCACCCTGAAATATAGGGAACCGTTGCTTTATGAAAATAGGTGTCTGTCAGCAGCTGGTAAAATAGTCACAAAATTTTTGTTTTGGTTCAAGATAATTTTGTTTTCTTTCAGAATAGAGTCTTTGTTACAAAAAGCTAAGAAGGTAAAACTTGTGCAAGCCCATTTACCTTCTCATTGGCTGTGACATCAAAAAAGAGTTTACTGGTTAATGGAGAATTAGCAAATCTGTGGAAGAAGTTGGGCTCTTATATTTTTTCTTACTGTTACTAAGGAAAAGAAGGATAATATTTAGACTGAATTCTTGTAACAGAACTTGTTCTGATATTCATTCCCATTTCTATTCCGTTTTTTTACCTATCTCATTAAAGAGAGAACTGAAATTAATGCCTGTAAATTTTTATGGGAAAGGAGAATCACAGTAAATAAAGTAGCTGTTCTGTTTCAAATGCACTCTCAAATCCAAATTAATTTTATGTTTACAACAAAGAAAAATGGATATTTCATCAGCTAGATCCTTTCACATTCCCTGTTGCATAGTCTCGGTGAGCATTAAGCTATTACAAACAGTGAGTAAATTTAGAGCAGGGTCATGTTTTTGTATATTTTCAAGTTTCCTTTATAATTAAAACATTGTTTTGTTTATATAAAATTCTAAGTGATAAATCTGTTTTGTAAACAGTTCTGTTTTTAAATTTAAATTTAATACAAATTCTTGATTGCAATGTTCTCATTAGTCTCCTTTTTTGTTTTTCTTTTCTGTGATAAACCTTTTACTTACATACATCCCAAATATCATGTTTTCAAGCTTTTGTCTGCTGACAAAATATGAGAAGAGGCTAGGAGAACTTGGTTTGTTTATCTTACAGATGAAAAGGCAAAGGGAACCACACAGCAGTCTTTTCATTGCCTGTGGGGAAAGCCATGGAGAAGACAGAGTCAAACCATTCTTATAAGTGCTGAGCAAAAGGACATGAGACAAAGGTCACAACTGCTTTGACCAGACGAGAGGAAGAAATTCTTCATGGTGAGAGTAGGCCAGTGCTGGAAGAGACCACCCAGAAAGACCGGGGACCCTTCATCCCTGCAGGTTTTCAGAAGTCAATTGGGCACACCCGTCTGCAACCTGATCCAAGTTTGCAATTAGGTCTGCTCTGAGTGGGGTATAGGACTGGGTGACTCCCAGGGGTCCTTTCCAGTCTAAATTTTCCTAATCTTTTATGAAAGAGTACTTTAAATAATGGTCATCTGATTTTTTAATGAGGAAAAGTCAATCTCCAGAACACTTAACAGATAGTACTTTCCATTAGAGTTAGTACAGCTGTGGGAATTAATATGATGTATACCAGTTTTTGAAGTTCTAAGTTTATTTCCCTGCAGAGTTTACAGGGGCAAATCTTCCTTTAGATGGTGAGTTGTGTTGCAATATCTTTCTTAGGATTAACAGTTGGGGTAAGACAATGGATATATCCAAACTTTCTCTCACAGTCATTGTTATTTCTCTGTGCACTCTTTGCCAATGTATACCATGTACAGTCAAATAATTGCAACATTTTACACACAAGTATAAATAGCTCTCTTTACCTGAACTAATAGCCTGGTTCTGCAAACATTTGCCATTGTGTATGAGCAGTTCTAGTGAATTATTCACCTTGTGCTCTAGCGGAAACCCTAGAAAAATATTTAAGAGTCTGGTTCTGTTCTTTTTTTTAAAAAACACAGAAATATTAGCTTCCACATGTTCATTGCACAATTTTCTTCGAAACATAATCATGGGGTACTCATTCTGTATGCGAATCTGTTTCCTGTTCTACCTGAACACCTTCACAAATATCTTAATAGAATTGTATTCATTTCATAGTTTTCCTCACATTCATCTACTATGTGAGTACTCAGTTCTAAGAGTTTGTGTTCTTGTCTAGTTTTTTTTTTTCCCAACCATCAAATATGAGTGCATGATTCAAAACACTGAACAGTAGTTAGGTATCCAGAACAAATGCCCATGCTCCTTCCCTAATGTGTCAAAAGTCAAATAAGTCATGAAGGTACAAAAATAAACAACTCTTAAGTGTTGCTGAATCACTGCACTTAAAAAAAGCACATAAAGGAGATTTTCAAACTGAGTTTGCTGCTACAAATCAAAACATGCCTCCATTTTCTGCTATCCCACTTTTTGACTTGCTTCCTTGTTTACTCTTGAATTACCTTCCCAGCATATTGACTACCCTCCCCCCTATTTGGTGTTGTCTGGGAACTCCCCGAGTACGTATTCCACCTTGGCACTGGGAGCATCAGTGAAGGTGATGAACAGGCCTGGCACTAATATCAAGCCCGAGGAACATTCCTTCCAACTACCCACCCAAATCTCATGTAAGTCTTCAAAAAGACTTGCCCCAGAGTTTCCCGGGGGGGGCTGAGGTGAGATGGACCAGTCTTTTGTTCCCTGGACTTATGACTGTCTTTCTTAAAGGCAGACATAATATTTTATATTTATTGTTATTTATTTTTCTATTTCAAAGTCACATAAAACTTTACTATATTTGCTGATAGGTAAATTATGTGAAACCAAAATCGGTGCCAAACAACGAGAGAGTTTCACAAAGTTGTAACCTTGACAGCCTCCACAGTCCCATAGGGGTGCAACACTTCTCCTCCTGCCATCCCATCAAAAGGGTCTTACCCTTTTACCAAGCACATCCAAATCATAACATTTGCAATACCTTAAAAGCCTTTCAAGACCCTTCCAAAATGAACGCATAAAAATGATATAATTCACTATGTATTGTCAATGAGACCGATGAATAGGGCCTGCATCAATCAGTTTTTCCTGCCTCTCATACCATCAGTTCCAGCTCCAGATCACAGAACCTCCTTGCTAATTTTGCCGGTGCTGTCAGTCTTTCACCAGGTCCGTGAAGAGAAGATAATTGCTGCTTCAATCTGTCTCTGGGCTGAGAAGAGTTTGACATATTATGTGGTCTGGGAGGAAAATAAGATTCAGAGAGAGAAAAAAAATATGGAAGAAGACTTTAAAAGGAGTAAAATGCCCTTCCTCCTTTCCTCCCTCTTTAGCAGAAGAACCTGATCCCTAGGCTTTATACCCAGAGGCTTCATTTTAACCGCTGGTAAGTAGCTAACCTTTCCAAAACACCTTGCAGCGCAGCGCTTTCTGTGAGAACGCCGCTGCGCTGCGCAATCCTGTGGCGAGCTACACGAAGCCTGAGGACAAATGTGCGCCTAACTACTCAGAAAAGTCCTCCAGGAAACCCGTAAGGAATAAACCCCCAGCCAAATTACGAAAAAGAGCGTGTCCCTCCTCAGGCACCTCTGTGCTGCGGGAGGCTGGTGGGTGCTCCACCGCCTGCCCCCAGCTCCCCCCAGCCCGCATGAGGAGGGATCTTCGCAGGAAAACAAGTTCAAGCAGCTTAAAATCCTAATGGCAGGGGTTCTCCGCCTCAGGCCGCGGGGGTGAGCGAGGGGAGCCGAGGACGACGGCGGGGCCCGGCCGGGCTGGGCTGGCGGCGCTTCCCGCGGCGGCCCGGCGGGGGCGCTGCGAGCCCGGCCTTCGTGGGCAGCGCACGCCGCCTCAGCGGCCGCGGGCGGCCCCGGCGGCGCGGGGGGAGCGGGGCCGGCGCCTCCCGCCTGCCCGCGCCGCTTCCCGGGGCAGCGCCGCTTCCCGGGGCAGCGCCGCTCTGCGCCCCTCGGACCCACGGAGGGGCCCCCTTCCACCGCCAAGGGCTCGCTGCCCCCGCGGGGCAGCCGGTGCCGCCGTCGGTCCGGCTGTCCCCAGGGCGCTGGGGGGCAGCTCCCCGAGCCGTGCCCCCTCGGCGTTCCCTTGCAGCGAGGCAAGCGGGGACGGGCAAGCCCGGCAGAGAGCCTCCGGAGCGGTGGCAGACCCGAGCCGCTGCCCGGCCAGGCTGTCGTGCCCTTCGGGCCGGCTGCACGGCGGGTCGGGCTGGGCCGGCGGCAGAGACCGCGGGCTGCCGGCAGGGAAAGTTGGAGAGGCCTGGGGGAGAGCTGGGGCAGCGGGCGGGCAGCGGGGTGGCGGGCGCGGAGGAGGAGCGGGGAAGAGCCGCACCGGGAGGAGCCCGAGGAGATCTGCGGGCGGCGCATCAGGCGTCTCCGGGATAGAGGAGAGGGAGGACCCGGGCGGGGAGCACCGCTCCGGGTACCGGTGGCCGGGAAGGGAGAGCTCCGGCGGCAGCCAGGGAAGGCGGGGGCAGAGCCGGTGACCTGCCGCAGATCGGCTCATCCGCCGCCGCCGCCGCCGCCGGAGGATGCATGAAGCGCCGGCCGCCCGCACGGCACCGCCGCCGCCGCCTCCTCCCCAGGGCGGCTGCGGACAGCGGCGGGAGCGCCAGCGAAGATAGGGGAACGCGGGGAAAGTTGTGCGGGCCTGGCGTAGGGCTGCGTGCCCCGCTGGGGCAGGAGGGCACCGCCGGCATCAGCGCGGAGCAAGTGGGGTTGGAGAGCAGTTTCTGGTCTCGCTGCCAGCGAAGCGCATTTAACCAGCATTACGGGGATGAAGGGGAAACTGGGAAAGTAACTCGGAAAAGTGAGTGGGATTTTTTTTTTCTTCCCTCTGTTTTCCCCCTAATCCGAAAAGAGCCGTTTAAAAGGAAAGCAAAAGCCGCCGTGTGCGCCCGCTGCTGGGAGAGGCACGGGAGAGGAGGGCACTGCACACCGGCACCCCTGCCCACGCTGGGCGAAGGGTGCGGGATCCTGCGCTCGGCTCTCCCCCGACACCACCGTGTACCAAAGCAGCTACTTATAGTAAACAGATTCATACATAATACGACAGAGCGCAGGAAGGTGAGACAGAAGCAGCAGGAACAGAAACTAACACTGAAAGGAAGAAAGAAAAAATAAAAAGACAGCGACTGCGAATTACTTCCAGAGAAAGTGGGTGGATGTTGTGCAGCAGCGACCTGGGATTTTAGGGGATGCACCCTTATATTTTGCTTTTTTCTTGTCCGAGCCTCCCTTCTCCGGTGGCAGAAAGCTGCTGTACTTGGTACAAGAAGAGGAATAAGCAGGAGGGATTCGCTCAGCAGTGCCTGCGGTGCCCTACTGATCTGCTTTAAGGAATTTTTTTTTTTCTTTTCCTGGTGGGTGTTTTTTTGACCTTGATTTTGAGACCTCTTACTTGCATCGTAGTTTTTGTGGCTTTATTTCCTTTGGCGAAAAGTGGAAAGGAGGAGGCTGGCTTCGGTGCTGAAAGTTGCAATCGTTATTATTTTGGAGCCAGCATGTGCACCAACATAGTCTACGAGTGGCTGAAGACCCTGCAGCTCCCCCAGTACGCGGAGTCCTTCGTCGATAATGGCTACGACGACCTGGAGGTCTGCAAGCAGATCGGCGACCCGGACCTGGATGCCATCGGCGTGGCCGTGCCCCACCACCGGCGCCGAATCCACGAAGCCGTGCGGCGGCTGAAGGAGGCGGACGAGAGGGCGGCGGGGCTCTACTTCACCCTGGAGCCGCCGCCGCCGCCCCCCGGCCCCGCCGGGCGCTGCCCTCGCCGGGCGGGGGGCCCGGAGGAGCCCCGGCGGGGGGCGGCCCCCAGGGCCCGGCCCGGCGGGCGGCGGGGGGCGGCTGGTGGCGGCGGGCTGGTCGCGTACCCCAGGCTGAAGCTGAAGATCATGATCCGGGACAAGCTCATCCGCGACGGCATCAACCTGAGTAAGCCGCCCTACTCCAACAAGGTAAGAGGGTCCCCGCTGGCCGCCACCCCAGGAGAAGTCATGGCTGTCGGGTGCGGAGGAGTAGCGGGGTGGCTGGGCTGGAGATGCGGGGCTCAGCAAGGCCTGGTCGCCCCCCTGCTATGTAGTGGTGCTGAGTTTCTCCAGCTGTGCCAGTGGCATTTTGGAGGAGAATATGGTAGGGACTGAGCACCAGCAAGGTGTGAAGAATAGTGGGGCCAACAAAGGTAAGATCCACCAGCACTTTGGGCATTGGTGGTATGGCATGGCTCTGTGTTTTGGTTTCGCCTCCCTTTTTTTCATTAACCGGTTTTTTTAGTCCAGTTTAGTTTGAGTTGGGAAAGTGGAAATTGACAGAATGGTCTTAATGATTTGGGCATTTGTTCGTCTTTTCTGCTGAACTTTTCCATTGTGTTGAAGAGGAATGGCTTCTCTCATCTTTTGCTAGTAGTCCTGTTTTAATGTCAGTTTCTGTTGGTGAAATGGCTCCTGAAGCAAGCAGTCATCTGGCTGGAGGAAGAACTCCAGCAGCTGAATCCAACTGTTTCCGGATTTATTTGCTGGAAGATGGTAGTGACTGGTGAATGTCATAACTATTCAGTGCAGGTCAGTCAATCTTCAGGATGCACAGTCTGATGAGTGACCAGAAAAGGGTACATCTCAGAAGAGTCCATTCCAGCCCAATGAAACGTCAATGTTTACCTAATTCTTATCTTTTGAAAAAATTACAATGTAAGATTCATCAGTTTTGAAAGTTCGAAATTGTTTTGTCTGAAGTTGTTGGTAGGTTTCCTGCTGAAAATGTAATAGGCAGAATAAGTAAAACAATGGAATAAAATGAATACCATAGAGAAGAAAATGATTTGTGAAAGAAACTAAGGTATTATAATGCATGGAGGTTTCAGAGTGAAGTGCTTCAGAGTAGTTTGATGACCCAAGTTGCCTATATTTTCTTCAATGATTTGAAGTCTCATTTTTCAGAAAGACTGAGCAGTTGATGTTGACCTTGAACTTGTAGGCACTTTTTCCCTCTGAAATGCTTATGAATGTATGGAAGCAAGGTGATGGGGAGGGCTGCAAGTCTGGATTTACAGAAATGTGAGGAATTAAAATTGACAATGTATTATCTGCTGTCAGGGATATGGGTGTGAGAATAATGGGTAAAATTCAACTTGGATAATATTGTGAAGGTGCAGATAATAAAAGTGCAAATTCCAGTATTCCAGTTTTTTGGTATCTCGGTGACAGTGGCCCATAGTTTCTTCTCAAGTACAGCACAGTTGTCTGGTTTGGGATATTTATTTGCTCCCTTTTCCTCAACTTCTGGCTGATAACATGGTAAGAGACGTTATGTTAAATTTAACATTTATGAAAATATAGTCTAAGTACAGCATCTTCCAAAAGTTACTTTATCATTTTGGGGAGATTTCTTTTTCCTCCCACCATTTACAGTAACAAATCATTTCACTGAAATTACCATTACATGTCTGATATAAAAGAAATTCCATGGAAGTTCTGGCTTGTCAGTGTAGCTGCACCACATTACCATCTCCACAGCTATGTTTCACTTCTTCTTTTTGACTTTGTGTGTGTTCATAGTTACCTATTCAGTCTTTCCAAGTGGATCCTCTGCTTTCTCTCTGTAGTATTTTAAAGTTGTGTGGAAGTGGCACTTTGGGACATGGTTTAAGGTGGACTTGGCAGTGCATCCATTGATGGACTCAGTGGTCTTAAAGGTCTTTTCCAGCTTAAATGATTCTATGATACTCTTCACAAGAGTTGTAAAATTTGTAAGATGCCAGCATATGACATCAAGGCAATTCAAATCCTTGGCATTGATTTCTTCTTTAGCTCATTTTATTTTAATTTGATGGGTCTGATAATAATGTGGATTAACTGTCAGGACAAGCTTGCCTTAGACAGAAAGCATCACTCAGCTTTAATTGTTTTAAATCTAAATGTAATATTTTGAAATACAAAGAGAAACAAAGTTTACTTTCCTAGTTTTATTTCAGGCTGTGGTGTCAATGTGTTTATTTTGGATAATAAGTACATATAACATAATTTTTTTTACAGTAACAGAAAAAACTTTCTTCTCAGCTTGAATTGCTTCACATTGTAGCATGTTGTAAGAAAACATAAAGCTG
Organism: Sturnus vulgaris; assembly: GCF_052056855.1. Classification (NCBI taxonomy): domain Eukaryota; kingdom Metazoa; phylum Chordata; class Aves; order Passeriformes; family Sturnidae; genus Sturnus; species Sturnus vulgaris. The sequence continues at coordinate 49,432,646 of NC_142245.1, read as the reverse complement.
GCATGATTTGAGTGTGTGTTGCTCAACATGCATTTTTATGAATGCCACCCACCATAGCAATCTATCTCCTGAATGGCTTAAAGTGAATAGCAAAAGATCACGTCATTGGACATTATTCATTGGATGTTGTTCAGAGCAAGAAAGATTAAATACTGTATTTTTGCATCCGGTAAAGAGCCATATTACAGCATATTATATTTTTTAAAAACTCCAACAAAATCTAAAAAAACCCAACAAAGTCAAACTGTAGAAAATTATGGGTATAATTTAAGCATTAGAGTTTTAATATAGAGTATACTGCATACAGGCTTCTGCATGTCAAAAGAAACTGAATGTATTTTCTGCAGCACACAGGATTAAAGAATCAACTTGAAGTTTATGTCATGGTTTTTTGTATACATTTACCACTCATCCTTGTCATGTGGACATTCTGGAGCACTAGACCACAGACCTATCCAATATCTATTTGCATTTCTGGTTATGCTGAGCTGCATACTAGTCTTCCACTTCCATGGCTTACGTGGAGAATGCCATGTTTTCTTCTTAATATCTATGCATAAAAATTAGTGTCTATGAAAGGGGGACCCTGCTGGTGTGTATATGTGTGTACATGTACATATGTATATGCATTTCCTTTTCCTGAAGAGTATTTCTTGGATTCAGTTATGAAGTTCTCAAGCCAGATTTGGTGTTTTATCTTAAAACATCCCTGAGAACTGGAAGTGTTGCTCCTCCGGCTTCTTCAGAGCCTTTTGCTAGCTGGCTGAGCTGTAAATGTGTCAAAAGATCAAAAATTAATATTGGATGTGACTGTGGAGATGTTAAAAGCATCCTTTTGCTGTCTTTCCTTTTTCCTGTAGTTTCAGATGAAATGTGGAAAAACAGAGTGAGCAGAATACAAATCTATTGCTATGGTAAATTTTAGTTTAACTTTGATTACAGTCAGCAGAAATGGCTAACAGCTACTTAGCAGAGCTTAATATAAATCCCTTAAAAGACGTGCAGACTTGGAATTGAAGCCATGTATGTGGGTGACTTCAGACACAGAGAATTATCATAAGCCATCTTGATTATTTCCATGGAGAATTTGAATGGGGCCTCACCTCCTTCTATTGCATCCTGTGTGTATTTCAGGTAAAACAAGGAATTTAACTGTAACTGAGGAGTCAGATTTTGTTTCATGTTGGTAATGCTCCACAGTACTCAAAGCTTTATGATTTAGTTTGTTTACCAAGCTTGCTATTTCTGGCTGGTAGTCTTAGGAGCCCCACATGTCTAAGACTTCTTGTGGAGGTGATGAGTTAATGTCCTTCAGGCAAGAGCCCATGGTCAAGTAAAGCATCTTGTCATCTTGAAACATCTAGCTGCTGAAAAAAATTATCCTTGATGGTTATAATTCTGTGTTAATTAGGAAGTGAATTATGCCCAATGTACAAAAACTTCTAACAGTCTTTTGCCCTGTAGAAGTTTTGGGGAATGAATTGATGGCAGCAGGAAACCAAAATGAGCAGACTCCCTGCATTACAGTGTAGATGAATGAAGGAAAATCAGCACTGACCTGAACCAGTTGGATCTGAGAAGTATAGCCATTAACTTCAAACAAAAACATTTCTTTCTTTGGTGGGCTTGTTCCAAAATGGATAATGTCCATGCTGCATTTGAGCAGGAGTAAAATCACTAAATGTAACTGTGGAAGAGAAAGCAGAGGAGCATTCAATTTTGTCAATATAAAGACAAGTAGGGTACCTTGTTGTGGAATATGCTAAGAGAAAGTTAGTACTCTACTTCTCTTGAATATAGATTAAGTGACATTTAATAGTTTACTGGAATTTCATTATTATTTCTAATTGAAATAAATGGCCTGACCTGTTTCTTGAAGAACTTTTTTCAATTTTTCATCTGCAGAGAATTGCAAGTACATTAAAAACATACATGCGTTTAATCTCCCACACCAATTAAGATGATTTGCTTAGCCTCAGTAAAGTTATAGTCATGGAGATTTCAATATTTATTAGAGAGAATAAAACTGTAGTGTGACATATGTACATGTACGTGACTTCATTGTCACTCACTATGCTCTTCATGATTATCAGCATGCTTGGAAAACAAACACTAAAAATTCAGATGCATGAGATCATAATCTCAAGAGTTCAAGCAGATGTAGAAAAGTAAAATGTCAGATCCAAGTGAGTATCTGTTTAAACACCCAAACACATTCTTTTTAAGTTATGTGCTGATAATATAGCACAGATTTGTGGTTCTGATTACGTCTTTGTGTAATCCTTGCCAGTAAAAAATGAGAACTATTTCACATAAGTTAAATGTTAAGAGGTAAAGATGCCAGTAATACTGCTTTGAAATACACTGGTTCAAACTGGGGCTGGATAATGTAATCAGCACTTTAGATATCTACAGAAGTGAATTCAGCAAATTAAAAATATTGTGCTTTGAAGAAATGGCAACACTTACCTATACTGGAATTAAACATGAACCTTTTTCTAAAGACCTGGCTGCTTTAGAATAACTGCATCAACTCTGATTAGCAGAGCGTTCTCAAATATGCCTTGGGGAAAGCTGCCTATTGACAGAAGTACTAGTGCATTAAGTAGTAACAATATTTTCATGGCAATAAATTAGCAAAGCTACAGGCAATGTTCAGGAAGTGAAAAGGTATTTTATATAAGATACCACTGAATTTGCCTTTGACTTCACAACTCTGTTTTCTTTTAAAGAAAACATAGCGCCTCATATATTTGGCAGCTGTTTCATAGTCCCAGTTTATTAAACTCGCTAAAAACAAACTGGAAAAGATCTTCTTCCCATCAGCCCATTAAAGCAAAATATTGCAGAATATGAACAATACAGTACTATATTGTATTTGCATTTGAATTGTTCCTGAATATTTCAAAGTGTATTCAATCTCCTCTAGAAATGTTGAATGCAAATTTTCATGAGTTTCATTATTCTTCAATTTAGAGGGGAGAGAAGATCTCATTAGGGTACATTACAGGTGGAGTCCTGGGAGAGGATAGTAGTTTTCTTGCCCCTTTTCCATTATTGTGTTAATAGTAATTTTTGAGCTCTCATCATGGTGTGGGCTGGCTGAGGAGCTGTGTGCAACTGAGCAGCTGCCCTGCAAGTGGAATCTTTCCCATGTCCTCCACAAGGCTCTAAGTTTGAAGGAAAGACTAAACTTAAAGGTTCCTGGCAAAACAGAAATGCCTAGCTTCTGGTAGTTCTTTGAGGGCTTTTTGCTTCCCCCAAAGGACTTGATTCAGTCAGAGCTCTATAGTGCAAAGCTGAACTGATTTTTCCCACCTGTGGGGTTTTGTGTACTGCACCTCAACACGGACATCACCGGCAGTGTGACAAAAGTCTGTCTACCAGTTTCACTCACACACTGATAACCTGTCCTAAGTAAGTTTGATGATCATAAGTCTTTCTGAAAAGTAAATGCATTTTAAGGAAAATATTTGTGTTTGATAACCCCACCCCCAGAGCTTCTGTCTCTGCCATATGTGGGATGATGAAGCCCATACGCGCAACTATTCACGTGGAATACAAAAAAAAAGATAATTTCTCACCAAAGAAGTAATCTTGTGAGCCATGTTTGTAGCTTTGCTTATGACCAATATGAATATCTAACATATTCCATAATATATAGGACAGATGTGTCCCTGATTTCTGACATGTAATTTAAGAATTTGTTTAAAGTCATGACAGATTTTAGACAGATGAGGCACTGGGACCCACGGCAGCAGTGTCTTTGTCTGTTGCCTTAGGATTAAGAGTAAACTTCCTTACGTGTAAGTAACAGAAAAGTGATTGAGGAATAACTGGTGGCCTGACTGCATGGCAATTAGTTAGGCTTGTTAATTCTCTGTGTTAGTTATACCCTGTGTGCAAATGTAATTCTAGAGGCTCCCTATCCACTAAGGTGTATAGATCCATACATAACTTGAAACATACTAACAGCCATTACAGAGTTTTTGAAAAGTGCAGCAGAGGGGTTTGAATTGACAGGAATACTATTATTGTAGATTAGGAATAAATTTATTATATCACTTACAGGATATTATTTATTATATCACTTAAATGATTATATTGCTTGCTGGTTTGAGACACTTCTACATCAGAAGAGGATGGAATGTGTTAATACTAGAGTGTAGATTCAATGTTTGAATTTCTTGCTTTGTCAGTTTGAATGAGCCCCTCTGCTTGGTGTTTGACAAAGCTATCTGTTCAATCTCTTTGTCTAGGCTAATATGACATCTCATATTGATGTGCTTATCTTGACAAATGTGGTGGCTCGTGCACCCTGCAGGAATCGTCTTTTATTAAAAGAGCACGTCTGGCTATGTTTAGCACTGCCACGTTATTTTGGGAATGGCTGTGCAGCAGGAAGGGGAGAATCGGGTGAACCTTCTGTGACACTGGCAGTCTGTGAGCCAAGCCAGCCCAAAGCAGTCTCCAGTGACTCATCGAGCCTCTTCAGTTTGTTACTTGCAGATAGTAAAAAAACTTCTCTTATGATTTTGCAAAACAAAAAAGAAGTGGCATGTCACGTGAAACACAAGTAGAAGAGCCTTCAAATAGTATCTCATCCTCATTCTCACAAACTCAGCAGGATGGGAATGACAGTGATTCATGCCTCTCGCGGGAGCCCTGTTCTTCCAGTTGGTCTCATTCCCAGTGAAGTCAGTGGGGGTTTTGCCAGGGGTTTCATTTGATGCTGCTTTTTGAATGAGGTGTTCAAATTTAAGTCTGCTAACAAGCATAACCTTAGAGGCTGTAATTGTGGTGGTGGACAAGAACAGGATTACATGAGTTTAGAATAGTAAATACAACAGTAGCATGAAAAAAAAGAAACCTGAACTTTTCAGAGCTTAAAGTATCACCACTAACAGCTTAAACAGTAGTGAGGCAGACTTCTGAACATAGATCTTACAGCTCGATGCTAGAATAAATGTTTGGTAAATATTCTCTGAAATCTCCACTGATGTCTGTTGGTGGGAGTTAACATAGTTGTTTACAGATGTCCTCCCAGAAACTTAAAATCAGGGAGAAATAGCAATAATATATGGCAAATAAACTTTATAGGCAGGGACAAACCCCAAATTCTACACATTGGGGTTTTTCCCAGAATAATTGCATTGGTTTTGAGGAAACACACCCTGATGCAGGCATGTTGTGTTATCACTGAATATGATGTCAGTCTTTTGGGGAAATTAAGTCTGGTTCTGATGTCTGTGCCTCAAAAAATACACAGTAAATTAGACATGAATGAGAAAAGAGCTAAAAGGCTGAGAAAAAACCCTTGCCTTTCAGTCAGGGGCTAAGGAAAGCTTGTACTGTTTTTTTTCCCAGAGTTAATTAAGTGGCCACTTGGCCATGCTTTCACATGCACAGAAGGAAATATTTTTATTAGGAGAAAAAGGCATTGAGAACTTCCGTGACTGAGATCTGGAACTAGGCTGTTCATGCTGTGAAGAAGGCCAAAAGCCAGTATAAACCAAAAACTTAGTAAGTTAATATTCCACAGAGGAAAAAACAAAACAACCTCCTGACAAAACTAGGAGTATGCGCCATTTTTGCATCAGTGCCCTTCATTTGTGGATAGAGAAGTTTGCTGGAAGTGGTACCTCTGCCCTAGCAAGCTCCTGTCCTTTGGGCTCCACTTTTCCCAGCCCTGCTGTCCCAGAGCCTTCTGAGTACCCCAAAGCTACCCATTCCCTGACTTCTCCTGAATCATCTCCTCAAAGTCTGCCTCATGATACACTATCTTTTTCCCTAAAAGCAATCTCTTTCCCACGCAAGAATATACAACTTTTGCCTTTGGTTTCCCTAACATTTTTTCTCCTAATCTACATTCTGTATGAGTTTCATTCCATCTCCCTCTCCTGCTGCCCTGTGTCTCAGGCTGCTGTTTGCATCCTTCTCTCTCCTCTTTTATGTTCTAATGAGGAGAGAAACTTTCTCTCCCACTCAGGAGAGTGGGGCAATCACTTCTCTGCCCATTGTGCTCAGTGTCCCCAGCTGCCTTCCCACTGACTTACACAGGTGGCTGAACCCACATTGTTCTCATAAAATGAAAGTTATAAACTTTGATGTTAAAAATTTCAATCTTAAAACTGCCACAAGCAGCAGTCATCCCAAGTCCCTCGAGCCCTAGTTTTGTGGCAGAAAGGAGATTGATCTAGGAAAAGGAGGATGTATAACAGCTTTTGAACTGCTGTATGCGACTAATTTGGTATTTTTGAAGCAGGACTCAATGTATTCTTAAAAAAATAAGTTGTAACCTCAATGAAAAATGCCTTCAATGCAAAATTGTGAAAGGCTTTTCTTTTTGCATAATTTTCTAGTTCTAATAATATGATCGTAATAATTGCTTCTAATTGCAGCATCTCTGAATTCTTGTCCAGTTGTTTTTTGTTTTTCTTGGGATTTCATTTAACCTTTTCTACTTATAATTGCTTGTATTGTATTGTATTAAGAATTTTTGTACAAATGCATGACTGACCTTTTGTTTACCTCGTAGTTAAGGTTTCTCCCTAAATATCCAGCTATTAGTTTAGCAGAGGTTTTTCTGCAGTTAGGGAATGAAAAGCACCAGAATGAAGAATCATCAAGACTATCATAGGTCTTCATTAGCTAGTTTCTAAGCTAGAAACTTCAATTTAAATATAAGGGCAAATGGCCATTTCAGCCTGAGTCTGCATTCTTTCTCACATCATACCAAACGTCAGAAGGGAATCTCATTTTAAAACACTAACCTGTAGAAACTAATGGTGGAAATTGAAATTGCAAACCAAGAAGATTTTTTTCCTTTTAAGGTATTAACGCTTAAAAGAGGAGAAAACAGAAAATAAGGAAACGGGACTAAAACGAGTAATCTTGATTTAACCTGCAGTTTTCATGTGAAGAAAACTTATTGGACTTTCCTATGATAACTTCTAAATAAGATTTTGACAAGAGGGTGTTTCAGAGAGAGCATTTTCACATGCTCTTAGTATTTGCACAGTGTTAAAAATAATGCTCTGTAGTTTGTGGAGTAGGATGGAGCAAGAGGAAGTTTGACAAGAATACCACTAGCTGGTTTCTGTCCAGCTCTAAAAATTACACACAGTAGGGACATACTTCACAGAGCCAATTAGATTAGAAGTAATAAAATGTGCATGTGTCACTGCCAGTAATGACAAAAAAACACCAAACAAACCCCCCAGTCACTCATTTTTTATCTCTTCAAGAACTAATATTTGTATCCCTAGCAAAGGTTAAAGCAAAATTCTTCACTATTTCTTTGGCTTGTGGTCTAAAATCTCCAAGTTTGAAGCAGTGTTGAAAAATTCTCTTTTCAGTAGTGCTTTGAGTCCTGATGCAGTAGCTCCCCGGGAAAATTTTCTTGTTCTCTTTGATAGAAAGGCATGCATGTACTAGCAAGTGAAAGGAAGGGAGCTTATTTGCTATCAGGCAGCAATGGAAATCAGCTGAGCCAGGCTTGCTCCTGAGTGCTCCCAGGCTGGTGGCCTCAGTGCTCGTTTACCTCTATAAATATGAGTAGCACTGTATACCCTTAAGTCATGTGGGAATATTGTTTTTTTCAGAGGAGTTTTACCTACAGTGACTCTTGTCATAGGTAAGATTTATTCATGTCAGTGAAACCAGAGTTTATCATAATAAGAGGTGGTCTGAGTCTTTTGTGGAGGTTGTCTAATACTGACATTACAGCAAGTACGTACTAGTTTGAGTGTTGTGCTCTTTATAAACCATTGCGTTACTTATGAAATTGGGTGGCTTTCCTCTGAGTCTTCAGTAGTGGGTATTAATTCACCTCTATAAAAAGTTGTGAAGGATTGAGGTATTCCCCTAAGGAATAGAATCACAGAGCTGGAAACACACTTAAAAGTTTATAGTCTTAAGTTATGTGTATTAAAAAGAACTGCTTATGCAACTACTGGATTCATTAAGTCAATTCCTATGATGTCTATCAGGAAATAAGCTGTTGCAGTATATCCTTGTTCTATATGTGTGTCATGAGTTTGGAAGAAGTATGGTTTTGTCTAGGTTTTTATAGAACTTGTTTTGCTGATCTCTTGGTGGCTGAAATTGATGTAATAGTTAATATTATTGATTCCATTTTGGAAAATAAGGCAGAAATTCCTTTGTGCTGAGCATATTTCTTCCTACAGGGACAAGGAAATTAGTATTATCTTCCCAATAGTAAGTACCAGTTTTGTACTTAAAATGAATATGAATTAAATTCAAGGTGAAGGTAATGAAAGAATTTCAAGGGCTTATTTTTCTTCTCCTTGTAGCTCTTGTCATGTTTACCATGGAAAAATGTCTTTCTCTTAATTTGAATTTGTCATACAACTAGACAAAAACAATGTGGTGCTTTTACTTAGCACATTCTAACTTTAAAGTCTTCCTTTTTTGTTGTTTTACCTGATAGTTTGTGCAGTATGAATATATGCTTCATGTGCTTGGTAGTTTACAGTTTGTAGATGTCTAATTGGAAGTTTTCAAGATGTGTTATTTCTAGCTAAGTGCTAGCATTGGTTGCATTGGTTTGCCTTCAAATCATGGTGCCTAAATTCTTCTCTAAATTTTTAGAGTTGGCATCTTCAAAATTACTTTTAGAAGTACTTGGGCATTATCACTAGCACCTTGCTACTTTATACAGCCCCTCTCAGAACTTTGCTCTTGGGTGGTTGTCTTGCGAAGTGTTTAATTTACCAAAAAAAAAAAAAAAATTCACTAGGCTTTTTCAGATAGTTACCTGATTAGCAATTATCTATTGGTGGTTATGTTTATCTCATAGACAATAATAAGCTAACAGAAAAATATTTATGACTAATATTACATGGGTTTAGGGGCATGTATGAATACTTAAAAGCCTTATTAAAACTTGAACAGACTACAGAATCAAATCTTTGTCTTGCTATACCTTCTTGTGGTCTGCTCATTAGCTGCTTGAAGGTGAGATCTACAAATATGTAATTGTATGTTGCTGTGTAAATAGCTCTTTGACAGAAGAGGAGGCTTCTGCAGTTTACGTGTTATCAGTTATCTTTTCTATAGTAGAGTTTTCAATTTAAAAGCATATTTACAGTAGATTGTGTCAGGTTTTTAGGCTGTGGCCATTACTCCCATCATGTGAATCGGTGGAAATTTTGCTATTGATTTTGTTGGGAATGGACTGAGGATTTTGCCAAGGAGCTACAACTATGCTTTCAAAGTACTAAGTAAAATGTAACCCTTACAGTTTCTGGTTGAAATCTTGCCTAGATTTAAATGGTTTTTAAAATATATTTTTATTAGCTGCTATTTTCACAAGCTGGTAAAATCCTCTCTCCTTGGAATGAGCTGCTGAGATTTTTGGTTCCCTTTCCCCTCCCACTTAATGTCAGCCAAATACTCTTAAATAAATCTGTACCTCTTTTGTAATATTTTTTTTTTTCTAATTTGCTTCTTTCTCTTTTTTTTCCTCTCACCCAACACCCCCCCTCCCCCTCTGCCCACTCACCCCTTTTTCCAGTTTGGAGGCTTATAAGTTATAGCCTGTCAAAGAGTCTGATGAAATTCTGGATGGTTTTCCATTTTTCATCTGGAAGTTAGGGAAGAGAAAATGTAGTCAGTAATAATGAGATTTTTTTTTTTTTTTTTTTTTTTTTTTTTTTTTTGGTACATAAAAAATATTAAGAAGTTAAGAAGTGAATTAATTACCTACTGATGCCATATATCGCCTTCAAAAAGATTTTTAACCTATTTAAGAAGAGTAATCCTATATTTTAATTATTGGTGCCTTACTAGACTTAAACTGTCTGGGAGGAGCAAAACTTGGAAAAAGAGTTATTAGCTATAGTAAAGAAATTGCCAGAAAGCCAGACTGAGGAAAAAAAAGTTTTTTGCACTGTGAGTTTGTATCATGCTGTTTTAGAATGTATACCCCAAGGACCAGATCACTCTGACTTTGACTTTGGGATTTGTTTGGAGATAGGTGGATTGGTTTACTTTTGTGTCTGGTCAATCCTAAAGGTAGAAATTTTACAGACGTTGCAACTAATTTCCTGTTCTTTTTTAATTTGAAGTCGTGTTCAAAGGAGCTGTTGGCTGTCTGCCCATGTGCTCACTTGCTTTTTCTTCAGAATCTATGCTTTCTGCTCCCTTTTCTGATAAATGCACACATTTTTTAGCCTTGTTAGCCCATTGCTTGTGCTCATGTAGACCATCAACCTGGAAAAAAAAGAGCTGAAAGGGGATGCTAATAACACCCTAAGGATGTTTTCTTTCTATATCCCCAAAACTATGTATAAAGAATACTTAAACCCTGGCTTTCCAAATACTGTCAGTGTCTTTTAAATAGAGGAAAAAATTGGAAAAGAAAAGCATTTTTTTTTTTTCAGAGGTTCATGTTTAAATCACAGCTCTGGATGTTGTTTAGACAGCTTGCAGCTGAAGACTGTTTCTTGCAGTTTTATTTAAGCTTCTTTTTTCCCCTGTACAAATAAGTGCTAGTGCTATATGGAAATGTGTATTTCTAAATACCAGAAAAAGGAGTGAAAATGGTTCAGCCATTTTCCATGTGTTTCCTTTCAATGTATCTAAGATTTGACCAAGTGGATGCTGCCTGAGTTGTAAAAATAATTCTGTTTATGTGACATCAGATCCACACAGGGAGTTAAATGTCTTTCTGCTGTTTGGCGAATTGATAGCACTAACCCTTTGGTAGTTTTTGTGACTGAAATACTTGTCCAATACCTTTGAGTAGAGGTGACATATTGGTAAGTATTTTTTTCTCAGTTGTAAGCTGGACTTTGAAACTGGTGATTGGCAAGCAGTTGTATAACTTTACAAAGACCACATTACTGGTGATCTTAATCTTGGCTATTAATCGTTTGACAGCACTAAGCTGTCTTTGCTGTTAGAACCTTTTCCTAAATCTTCCATGCAACAGGTTTAGCTTGTTACTCCTTGCCACGTCTGCCATGGTCATAGAGAATAAAGGTTTTTGTCTTGTCCTCAGGAGTTTAAACCATTATACCAGGAGTTGCTGAGTTGAAGGCAAGGCAATAATTTGTCTTCCAGCCATTTTGTTGCTTTAGCTGCCCAAGGATGTCACTAAGTTCTACCTACAGGTGTCTGCTTAAGTAATAAAGATGGTTCATTAATCCTCCTTTTAGGCTGTATTTGCTAGGCCAATTCTTGTTCTTTGAAGTTGGTCTCCTCCCTTGTTCGTTGTTGAATTCCATTGGGGCCTTGCTGGTGTTGGGCATAACCCTTTGCAGTAGATAATTTGGTTTGTTTGCCCCCATATGGCTGTCATCCTTTGGTTGTGATAATGCGGATTCATGCCTTTGAGTCACAAGTGGCCCTGAGACCTTGGGTAGCAGAGCCAGCCATTTATTTTGCAATGCTTTGTAGTCAGTTGTGCTTTTTTTGCTGTTGTCCCTGAATAACATTCCTGTATTTACCAGGCTCTCCCTCCAGTGTAAGACTATTTGCAAGTCTAAGCCTGTTGTTCTGTACACTAATGCTCCATCCAGTTGAATGCGGCCTACTGATATAAAAAATAATTTTTTTTCTCTACTCAAACCAGTGATTGCTGTAATGAGGACAGCCGCCTGCAAAACTTGTCTTGATCCCTCTTCAAGTTTTTGTTTGTAAAAATGCTTTTTTCCTCATATTTTGTATTCATTTATTATTTTGATTTATACTGTGCTTCTCTAGTTGACTAATCCAAATGTCTTAGGAAACAGCATCAAAAGATGTAATGAAGTTAAGATTTTTGGCATCTGCTTATTTCCTTTTTTTGGTGGCAACTTGTTGTCTGGTATACAAAGAAATTAGGTTGGTTTGACATAATCAATTCTAGATAAGTCTATGTTGACTTTCAAACATCTTGTCACTTTTTGATTAATGAAACAGAAGCATCTTTATGTGGGAAGATCAATAAATATTCCCTGTACAGTATAAAAATCTTGTTCCAACAATGAACGTTTGTTTCAACTGTCCGTTATCTTCCTTTGCCAAAAAGTCACTGTTCTTGGTCACTTAGATCACCAATTTTGGGTGAGGGTAGCATGTTTTCTTGCTGAGCAGAAGCCCATCTCCTTGCATGCAGTCTCAACTTCCCCCCATGTTGTGACCATAAACCCAGACTCATAGGTGAGCACTTCTGCACAGCTGTTGACCCCTACGTGGGTGACAATGTCTCAGAGACACCTGTGTGTCCTCTGTGTTTCAGCTCCTGCTAGTTTTCTGGTGGGTAGAGGGAACTGAGGGTAACTTTGTTCTCCACTTTAAGCATTTTGTGCCTGAGCAGGATTTACCTGTAGATGCTATAGGAATGTGCTTGTGTAAAAGCAGAGTCTGCAAAGGGTGTATGCACAGTATCATGGAACATTGCACAGTAATTTAACCAGGGGAAGGGATGTGCTGTGGGAAGGCATCAAGTTCATGGAAAAGCCCTGGACAGTTCAAATGCACAGGCAGGAGAAAAAAAAAAAAGTAAAAAATGTCACTCTTGTTTCCTCAAGGCTTAGCAATGGAAGGGATAAATGAGAAAAAGTCTCATGGTTTCAGTATGTAGTGCTGTATATCTTATTCCCTACTTGCATAATCAGCAGATCTTCTGGTTAATGCAGTGGGAGCCATGCAGTGTCTTTGAATGTTATCTGCATTATCATCCTAATGGATTGAATATGTTTTGATTCACAAATGCTGATCTTAATGAGAAAGGGGGTAAGCTGCAGCATACTGGAGATTTTTTTTATGCTTAATTGCTGAACCACACATTGATCTACTTATGTGAAGTCTGGTGTTTTCAACAGTTTATTTTTCAATAGCAAAAAACATTCTCAAATAACACTGTTGTTACCCACTTTCACTGCACAATTCCCGAAAACAAACAGTTCAATATATTGCTTTTAAGGGAAACATTTTGCCGTTGCTCCTAGCCTGGAGCTTTGGGGAAATTAGGAAATCACTTAGAGGAAGTTAGAAATCTGTGTAAAGGGACTTGTAGATTAAAGACTACGTTTTCAACCATGACTGTGGCTCGTATTGGAATGTTATAGAATAGAATGTATTATCAGATCGAATAGAGATTACTGTGTTGAGGTTGGGGGATGTAGGGGTGGGTGGGGAGGGAAGGGAAAGAAAGGGTAAGGAGAGGAAAGGTAAAGAAAGAGCAAGGTGCAGTTTTTACCGTGTTCTCTTCAAATTCTGTCCCTGGAGATTCTGCAGGAAGGCTCTGCAAATTGTCTGGTTTTGGTTTTGGCAGTGTCATTAATTTAGGAAAACACTCACCAGAACAAAAAGCAATTTTTATTGCACCCTAAAATACACTTTAGTGTATTATAGTGTAATAGTAATAGTGTATTATTTAGTGTCCAGTTGAAGCAGACAATGGCATCAGTATGTAGATGTGGAGGAATCTTTTGGACTTAGCAACTGGTTTATTCCTATCAGTCATCCTAAGAGAAGCACTGCAAGATCCTTGAAAGTGTTTTTCAATTTTTTCTTTTAAATAGAAGCTCTATTCTAATTTTCAGCCTACATTTATTGTGTATTTGGTTTTCATATTTTAAAAAATAAAAATAATGATGGCCTTTTAAAGTTTATGTAGATTATTGTGTAAAAAGAACAACTCTGACACAGCACCCTGTGCATAGTCTCCAACGTGGGTGTATCTCCTTGCATGAAGACATGAATTGCAACAGCAGTCCCCATTTGAGGGATAGCCCAGACTCACAGCACAATAAGAGCAGGTGTATCTCTTCAATGCCTTTGTTCTGATAGCTGAAACAAGGAAAGCTCTTCTGGTCTCTCCTTGTTCAAATAGACTGCATCCACAAATATTCTGATATCTCTTTACTGCTAAACCCATCTAAGTTTTAATGTGGGTTTGTTTCAGAATTTTTAATCTGATATTTTAGGAAATGTCTAGCTAGCATACACTTCCATATCTCTAGAAACATTAAAGTCTTTTCCTGTTACAAGGCATTTAATTTTCCTGATTTCCTTTCCACCTCTCCTAAAAAAAGCATACATTTCTAGAAGCCAATTTTCTTTTTATTACCGAGGGAATGCGGTAGATTGCTCAAGTAATTTGTAGGTATTTTCTTTTTTTTGTTTGTTTGTTTGTTTTCTGGATTTGGTTTGGTTTTGTTTTCTCTTTTTAAAATGATATACAGTGTTTTAAAATTTTGCGGAATATTCTTGTACAGTGCTGTAGGTAGCTGGTAAGTTATCCCAGGTGTTACAAGTTGTCTTGAAGTTTTTAATTACAGGTCCAAACTGCTTTAAACCGCTGCAGACCTTTTCAGTTTTTACATAGCACTTAGAATTTTTTTTTAATTGAGTTTGGTGTCCACATGTATTACATAAACAAGCAGGGGTGCCAAATCTGATCCTTGACGATTTAAATTTTTTATTTATATGTTTCAAAGCAACTACTACTACCCCTGCCCTTCTTTCTTAAAAAAAGTAAATGTTTGTAAAGTGAATTTTGCAGGGCTGCAGTTCTTGGCGGCAAAATAATTTTGAGCACTGGTAAGGAAATTTATGGATTTCAATTATAGTTTGTAGTATATCATAATTCCAGTTTTATACCCTGTGCAATTCAGTGTTTTGGATTTTTAATGGGTATAGAGTAGTAATCATAAAAGTGATTCAAAATGCACCCAGTAATTACAGAGATTTGCTGTTGCTTTTGCATTAAAATTATGATGATTTACAATCAACAAAATTGCAGTCTGTGGTTTTACTTCAGATACTCTCGCTATTACACTGTTTATTAGTTATGGTCAGTGATTTAGAGCTTAAGAGCTACACATTAGAAAGCTGTAAAATTAGTTATTCTTTAATAGATGATAACAGTAAATTTTAAGAAGACTTTATATTAGTTATAATCTTGTATATTCAAGATTACACATGTAGCCCTTTATCTCCTTTTGTTGCTGGAAATTAACTACAGCTAAAATGACTTAGATGGACTGCAACAGCCAGAGTTGGATACATATACAAATGGGTTTTTTCCTCTTTGTTTTTATTATGGACTAAGAATTTTAGGTTAGCTGCTAGCCTCCTTTCTGCTTGGCATGTAATATAAATCCTTTTCTTCACCCCTTCCCATCATACTCCAAAGCATATCTGGGTATATATGGGTTATTGGAAAGGTAGCTAATATAATGAAGTTCTTAGCACTTAAAATCATACTGAAAGAAGAAAGATCTGTTTTGCTTGCCAATTATTTTAGAATGCTTTTTGATTAGAATAAATATATAGAGGAGTTTTTCTCACATTTCCTCTTTCTGTCCATTTTCTCATTTTTCTGTATATTTTTTTTGTACCTTCGTGCATCAAAACTCAAGAAGAGCAGACAATGACACTTAAGTGGTATTATTTGAATGGACCCTACAAGAAAAATGGAGAGAGACTATTTACAAGAGCATGTAGTGAAGTGACATGATGAACTAAAAGGGGTAGGTTAAATTGAGATATAAGGAATAAATTCTTCATTGTGAGGGTGGTGAGGCACTACGGCACATTGCCCAGAGTGGTAGATTGCTAATCCTGGGTAGTGTTTCCATGCAGGTTAGATGGGGATCTCTGAGCAACCTGGTTTAGAAAGGTGTCCACGTTAGTGGAGCTGGAACAAGATGGTCTTTAAGATCCTTTCTAACCTAAGTCATTCAGTGATTTTATGATTCTGAGTTGGACTTTGGGAACTCTGAATTGAAGCTGTTTTAATAATATGTTTCTTGAGACCACTGTTGAGCATTAGCATAGAGAGCACTTTTCTGTTCTTATTAAACATGGATTTTAACTAAGATAAGATAGTCATCAGGTACATTAGCAGTCAAGTCACGATGTAAAATGTAAAACTGCTATAGTTACTGATTGTATACCTGTTAGTCAGAAATAGTGAATGAAAAACTCAAAACTAGAGGTATTTCTGAACATTTGAATGACTGTGGTTTTTTTTTCTACATGCTCCCATGCAGGTCCTTTATTATTTTTGACCACAAGAATAAATGTAGTATTTTATTTTTGCTTGTATTTTATGTGGAATTCCTACTTAAGGTTACAGTCACTGTGTTGCATTAACAATTGTATTCGTACCAGTGATGTAAAATATTATTACGAATTCTTTAGAAATTTTCCATATTAATATTGTTCATCAGAAAATGGGTTTTGAAATGCAACAGAGATCACCTCAGTACAGGTTTCTTTGGGTTTTACACTCTCTGGCAGATTCTTTCTAGCCTGGCACGGTTTTAGTGGTTATGATAGTGTGAGAGAGGTTGCATTGGAACTTGAAAATAGCAATATTTTATCTTGATTCTTTCCTTAAGTACTTGTAAAATAAAGCAGGAGAAATGCCGACCATAATTGCACCTGAAAAATATTTTTTCACCATAGTCTATTTTGTCTAGAGATGGTTGGATATTTTTTGTTTAAAATTAAGCATCTGAAGTGTTCCACTTATATTATGCCATTTTGAGTGAACTTCTGATTTCTAATGAGACTTGGCCCAGGCTCCCTGCAGAATTTCTCTGATCTATAAAGCCTCATCTGTTCATTTCTCCTTTTCAGCTTCTTCACTGGAGGATCTGAGAATCCCTAGCTGATATCTGTCCCCAGTTTTTGCAGCTGATCTCTGATATATTTTTGAAGCCCAGATGGGTGTCTAGGGTGTAGCCAAAACTCCAGTGTTTGAAGCCCAGAAATTGTCAGGATGAGGAGGAGTTTGCCTAGGAGCCATTTATCCTGTAACCTCATACTCATAGCTGCTCAGTGAGATTGCATTCTTGCATGACTAGAGATGCCTTTTACCAAATAAGATTTTAACTACTGTACTTTCACTGCATTAGCTGAAGTAGTCTGTATTAGCATAAGGCCCTCATTTTATAAACAGTATAAACTGGTTGTATTTAAACAAAGAAACAAAACACCAAACCCAACCTTTTAATTAGGCAGTTAATTCTAAATATCTGTTACCTTCGTCTTATCTGAGCACAGACACACAAACACACCACTCCTCTTTGTATCCTTTGAGAAAGATTAGCTTTGATTTGGATAAATCCTGTGATGTGAGCAAGTCCATGGTCATGTGGGTGGCATATGGAGATGAGAGTAGAGGCAGAGACAAGGACATAAGTGATGGGGGAATTCACAAATGCCTCTTTACAGTCAGAGTTTGACTCGGCTTCATTATGCTGTGTGACTCTCTGTCCTCTGCACTGTAGATTCATGTTTTGTGAGCAGGATTATTTTAGCCAAGTATTAAGTGGGAGGGGTAGTGAATGATGGATGGGTAGCCAATGACCCTGACAGAGTCCTTTGCTTAAACAAGCTTTTCTGCCATTTGTCAAGAGAGTTCAAACTTGCCTGTTTCATAATAGCTCTGTATTTGTGGAAATAAAACTGTTGGGCAGTTTATTT
Organism: Sturnus vulgaris; assembly: GCF_052056855.1. NCBI lineage: Eukaryota > Metazoa > Chordata > Aves > Passeriformes > Sturnidae > Sturnus > Sturnus vulgaris. The sequence goes on along the minus strand of NC_142245.1, from coordinate 49,415,195 downwards.
TTTGTTGATATGTATAGTAGATGGTGTTGGATGGGTTAATACTTGCTGCTAGTAATTCAGTGGTTTCTCTGTTTAGACTCTTTTCCATGTAATACAGGAAGGACAGAAAAACTAAGATCTTAAGTTTCCAATAAGTCTGTAAAGCATGAACATCTGCTGGAGTCATGAACTGTATATTGACTGTGTTTGGTAACAGGGCAAAGGCAGCTGATCATGATCATCCTTCTCTTAATTACTTTGTCAAATGTCACTACAGTTCCATGTAAGGAAGAGAGGCATTTCCTTAATGAAAAGGAAATAAGATAAACAGCAAGCAAAAATTGAATAGGCTGCTAGTATGTACACTGCAGCTCTCAGTTTTATTTAATCATAATTGTCAGTTGTCACATTAAATTGTTTCTTGTAAACATCTCAGTACCTTTTTTCTCCCAAAATGTAGGGTCTCTAGTTTTAATTTTACGGACTGCTTTTACCCTGCTAGTTACCCAAAGTGAATGTAGGTCAGAGTTTCAATTTGGCTGTTTCTTTTAACACTTATTTTCTCTAGCCTTATGTTTATCCACCAAGTAATGATAGTATTTTTTATATGGTCTTAATGTTTTATATGCAACAATATGAGAAGGATGTATACTTTGCAAATGTGAGTGTCCATTTTACATTTCGGTAAGCCAGATTTCAGATGAACCCATCACTTGAAGGTCAGCCTAGCAATAGAAATTACATTTGAGGCCTTTGACCTTCATGGGGAAGTTGTAATCTGTAGCTAATCTTTGCGTTAGTGAAATCAAAAACCTGTTAATATATATTTAACCCTGAAATATTTTTACATATTCAATACCTTTTGGAGTGGAATATTATATAAAAAGTGTATTATATCCTGCTAATTCTATTTTGGTGGTTTAGCTTTTGAAGCTTGAATAAGGCATTTATGGTCTAAAAAGGTAAAATAGACCTATGACTTTTTTTACAATCATGACCTCTGCCTACACAAAGGCAAAATGAGATTGTTTTGGGTTGAAGCTAACTAGATGATAACAGCATTAGCACAGTTCAGACTTTGGTGTTGATTGTGATATTCTGCTGAAAATTTTCTGGACAGCAAGGCACAGATGTTAGGTAGATGTACAAGTTACACTTTCACTGTCCTGGAGCTGAGCTTAATCTTTTCAAATTGTTAGGTAATGTTGAGTCCCCTGAGCATTTCTCTCTGTGGGAGTATGACAGCAATAGTTTGCTGTGCAAAACAACCCACTACAGCTGTTTGCTTACACTTACTATAAAAGTGTCTGTTTGCCTTAAGTCATGCTGAATTATGTTAGCCTTTTTAAAATGAAATATTCTGAAACAGCTGCATTTACATACATTAGCTGAAGCTGCCTAATTAGCTTAATTAATTAGCATAATTAGCTAGGTCTTCATTGTTCTTTAGAGTTAGACTGCTGGGTAAGCCTTTGGGCTCAAAAATAGTATTTCAAATACCTGGACTAAACTGGGGTAGGCAGGGATGAACCGTGTCCAAGATGAATCTTGGAAGTAGTAAAAGATCATATGGAAATTACTGAAGGTACAGATGGGTTTAGTCTTTATGCATAAAGGAGATCTTTGAGTCTGCTAGGATGTAGAATTGTCTCATATGAATACTTATATGAACTTTATATGAAGAGTTTTCCTTGTGGCAAATACAGAACATGAGTTTGTACTGTGTTGCAGTGACTGCATATAAGATTGGAGTTAGAATAGTTTAATACAACTTATCAACAAAAGGTCCAGTCACTTCTGTCTTCTTTTTTTGCATTATCAGTTCCGTATAGATTACATAGGAAACTTTTAGGTGCCTGGAAATGAGGTGCTCAGGACACTGACGATCATCAGCAGTGAAAGCTGCCACATTTGTCACTGTTTCAGATGTCTGGGCAGTGTCAGCTGGCTGATGGTAGAGCAGGAGCATCTCTCTGTCTGAGAGCAGCATACCTGCACTGTTGGAGTGCTTGGACCTTGCAGCCTGAGGCTGTCCCGGGCTTCCAGGCCCTTTTACGGCACATCCATGTGCAGCACAGGTACACAGTGGGCTGCTGTCACCATGTGCAAGTGTGTGCTGGTCTGCTCAGGCTGTCCAGGGGACTGGTGCTTTCTTCTAGGACAGATGGTTCTGGAGGAGTGTAGGTATGTTGTCTGTGTGCAACAGTGTATGGGGTTGGGATTTTTGCTTGACTGCTTACAAAATTTGAGCGGCAGGGTTTGCCACCAATGTCACAGAACTTTAGCAGAGTCAGTGCGAAGTTGATTTTAGTATGTTTTGTCTTGTGGGGTGTTTGGGGTTTTTTTTGTACTAAAAGAGTAATAGCAGATGAACAATACTGAGTAAAAAAGTAGTAGCTTTATGTTGTAGATACTCTAAATTTTAAGGCATGATGTAAATGTGGTAAATCATCGTGTCAAAAATAGATTTATGGAGTCTAGGAAAACTGACCCACTTCATTATTTGCTTTTGGGATAAATATTTTGGCTATAATAACAAAACTGCATCACAGCCATTCTTATTACTTACGAGTTTCTTTCTTTGTTTCTTATTGAGTCAGAATTTTCATTTCTTTGTCCTAGAATGACTTTTGTCGTAGACTTTTATATTCATTTTTTGTAATGATGTGATGAAGTGAGAGCGAGAGAGGATAGCTCATACCATTTTGTCCTTGCTGTTTTCCCTCTTGATACATTGCAAATGATCTGTTTGAACCTTTTTGAGGCTTTATTGTATGTTTCACAGCATGCAGTACCAAAGCATGCAAGGCCCTACACCAGCAACCAAAATATTGAGGCTTGTGCGGTGAAGGTATGAAAGAGAGATAAGGCATAATTATATGCTTTTGATTACTTACAGGTTCTAAAATATTATTAAATTAGGGAAATTGAGCAATAAAGAGAACACATGAAATTACAGCAGCTGGCATGAACTTATATAATTCCAAGTGTGATTGAGATCATAGTATTTGTCTACATTATTAATGTCTTGTGTATTGGTTCTTAGAGCAATAGTGCTATCACTTGTTAGTGAAGCAGCATGCAGCAGACACTCTTTCAGTGATTGGCCTAGATATAATTGTAAAAGGTGCACATTTAAGGGCTCAGTTGGATTCAGATACTTGTGACTGATCCATCCTAGGGCTAAGCTAAGCTTCAGTACTGAATGTATTCATTTTAAATTGTGCCTATTTTAAATAACTGAGAATATTGTTTGACTGTGTGAGCATTTCCTTCACCAGCACCACTTTTTTCAGAAAACACTGTAGATAAATGATGAGTGTATAGTAGAGGCCATATGGATGGAGAAGTAGTGTTGAAAGCCAGATTAATTTATTACAATCAGCTTGTGTCTGGAACAGGTGAGATAAATCATTAATTGCCAAGGACATCTCATGAGTGTGAATAGAAGCAATACATTAACTGAGGAAAAGGCAGGCCAGAACTTTATTATTCTCTTGTTCGAAGTATGAATGAGGAGAGTGGTACAAACAGGATACTCTGCCTTACAAGGACTAGAGAAGATGTTTTTGGCTTTGTTGTTGTGGCAAACGTATATTGCTGTGAGTGTCTACATTTGTTTGTTTTGCTAGTTGTTGCTGATAGGTAAATGAAGTCTTTAGAGTTTGCATCTTCTGTTCCTTTTGCAGGTTTTGCTTCTGATTTATAATCCCAGAACTTCAGAATCCTCTGGCTTCCCTTTCCAAATTTTAAAACCAGTTTTTGTACTTACCTGGATAATAAAGCTGGTTTCATTTTTTATGACAATATTTTAAGGAAGTATTATTTTTAAGTATGTGAGATGCTATTTTTTTAATGTTTTGTTTTTTCACAAAAACCAGCAGCAGTCAGTTTTTAAACAAGAGTTTAAATGGTCAATCTAGAACAGAATACTTAAATTAGAAGTACAGACTTGTTTAAATAAAATTGTGTTGTGTTTTGTGTTTTAGGTTTTGTTTTTTCTTCCCCCCCTAGGAACATGGTGATACTCTTTTTTTTTTGGAAAACTGAAGTGATAGTTTGACTTTGGGGGGGAAAAAGTGAGTTTTGATGTAAGACTTGTAAGATAAGGGATGTGGGAGGTGAAAATAAAGGATATGATGGGGTGGAGGCCATGCAGGAGAGTCATTGCAAGTTTATTCTTTGTCTTTTGGAAAGTAAGAAGGAAATGTAGCAGAGTAAGACAACACATAGAAGGCTGTGTTGGAAGTGTAGGTTAGTATAGCCATCCTATGCCCAAGTACAAAACCTTGTGTGTGTGAGTATGATATGACAGCTTTTTGGGAGAGTTGATTTTATATTATGGGGAATAAATAAAGCAGTGGCTTGTCATATAAACTGTTTGTTACTGTTGTTGAATGAATAATAGCTAAATGCTGTTGGATAAGAAAGTGACTTGCTTTAGAAAACTGGGATCTTCTAAAGCCTATCTACATTTTCCATGTTTGTTTATACCCTTAAGGTTTGCATATCAGTATTCCGCAGTAAACTTGGGTCTTGGCATTGCATGACAAGTTGTCTATCTGCTGACAATTTATACGTGTAGGGTTGTCCCTCTGCTGAAAACCTAACCCCATTATGATCAAGATTTCTTGCAATTGATTGCTTCCAGAACTTTTTTTATTCTGTGACAAGTAAGAGGAACTTCTTCCCCTGTTTTTACTGTCTTTCTTCCTTCAGGCACTCAAAACTAGGGGTCTACTGCAGCAGCATGCACAGTGCATCACTCAAAGTTTGCATAGAACTGTTCTTGTTACATTCTTATGACTCACAGCAGACCTTGACTGCTGCATGGGAACTGAAATGTTGAGATCGCATACAGTAGTTATAGCAGCATTGCAGGTTACAGTGCTAACTGGGCCTTTTTTTGTACTGTCAGTCTGACTCCTGTATGTGCTGTGCAAAAAAATCTCTACATGTCACTTATCTTGATCATTTCAGGAATGAGAATTTCCCATTTAATAATGCCAATTTTGGTACTTCATTGCAGATGCTTCTTGTTGATGACAGGCTAGGAAGGATTGTTGCCCAACCGAGGAATGGTGACCCTCTAAAGATTTCCATTTGTCCAGACAAGATGACAACCTTTTCTAATTCAAGAAGCTGTTTAGCCAGGGGTCTCAGGTCCTCACCTGTCCAGTCCTTGCCCTTTCTGTGTAGGTTGGTGTGCTTGGCTGGGGAGCTATATTCTGGGTCCTTTTTGCCTTCAAAGAAATCTGTGTGGAGCTAAGGCAGCAGAGGAGTTGCATCGTCTAGGAGCTCTGATGCTGGAATAACTGTTTATCAAATTAGTTGTTGTTATAGAAGAAGGAAACTTTTTCCTAACATGAATTTTTATTTTCTCTTTTGTCTCTTCTCTAGTAGTTTAATAAGGCACCCAGATGAGTGAGTTAATAAATAACTTGCATCTTCCTCCTGCTTTGCATATTAATCCAGTTGTCTCCGTCCAGTAGGCAGTTGTGATTGGCTCTGAGGATTTTTTCTAAACTACTTAGATCTCCTCTGAACTGCTCAGCTGGTGCTTTCCTGCTGCAGTGGAAGGCAGGAAATGTAATCCCTGATTGGTGTTGAGGAGCTGCAGTGTCCTGCTGAGGGCTCTGTTATTAGTCTCCCCCTGCTTCTTGAAATCCAAGGATTCCTTTCCTAGAGGTAAAATATCAGTGATTGGAATGCATGTACAGCAGTGTAAAGGGGTAGCATATGAAACAAGTCATCTTCTGATGATGAATTAAAGAAATATGATCTGTCACAGATGGCAGAAGGGTTGTAACAGATAAATAGATGCAGTTTAATTCTATACTAAAAGCACCAAAAAACCTTCACAATAGCAGACTTGGTTGAATTCCTCGTTGCCATATAAGTGAAAAAGAAAAGCATTTGAAAGTGAAAATTTTTAAATGAGTGTTAAAAACTGATACTAGGAAGGTTTACTAAAGTGGACATGTGGGGGTGGGGGTTTTTTGTTTGTTTTGCCTTTTTTAAAAAAATTTTTATCATTTATCTTTAAGTTAAAAGAAACTGAGGTGTTCCATCTTTAGACAATTGATGGACAGTGGTTGAAGTCCTGGAGTCAGGAAAATAGATACAAAGCTACAATTGAATGGAATTTTTCATACATATTTGTTAATGTAATGTGGGTTTATATGTGTTTTTAATCTGCTTTACACTGTTTCAGTTCCAGGACTTCAGAGTTAATCACTGCACAGAATGTATGTTATGATCTGCATAACACTATTCTGTACATCATGTGTTGGTTTTCCAACTAGAAGCAGTGGGTATCAAAGAAGAAGAAATTTTGAGGGATGGTAGAAGGAGCAGTTGGAGGTTAAAGTGGATCAAGCTATTAATGAAAGAATTGTGAGAGGGAAATGCATCATGTTCTGACCTTGAACTAAGTGATCGATGTAAGGAGTCAAGTGTCATTTAAAGAAGCACAGCCAAATAAAAATCCCAAAACTCCAGGATTAGTCAATGTATAATTATTATAGGCAAATGTTTTATTGCAGCAAATATTAGATAGCTATAATATCCTTTAGATATACGAAGTTCAGCCAACAGTGAGTGATTTGGGAGACTACTGGTAAAAAGCTGATCTGCAGGCTGATAGAGATCATCTGACTTTATTTTTTTAATATCTCTGTATCAGCCAGGCTCCCACTTACACCTCAGGTCATAGATTTTGTAGGCTCAGGCTAAATAGTTTTTAGTTTGGTATTGAGTGCTGTGATACTTGTTTGTGAGAATTTTCTTTATGCTAGGTTATCTTTTGCTATGGTGTTGAAGATCTCCTGGATTTGCCATCTGAGTGGGCAAGATGAAGTATGAAACAGAAAAATATGTGAAAGGTAGAGCAGAACTGGGACTGGGTTTAACAGTTTGATTGTCTGTCTTCAAAGGTCTTATGAAAAAGGGAAACGGGGGCTTTGTCTTAGCCACTCCTGGCCTTGATTCCTGGCCTTGTAGTCTTGTTGGGGGAATCTTTTTGGCGGATTGCAAATGTATGAAGCCTGATGGCTTCATACATTAGGGGAGTATAGTCTGCACTTAGTCTTCTGGTGCTGCTATTGTACCAAGTGATATAATTTTGTATTTTGCTTGGAGTATCTTGCTGAGACAAGACAAGAATTTTCCTCTTTTCCCCTTCTGGGTAGGAAGGAGTAGAAGTGACAGCTGGATGAGCTAGCTGGCAGTCTCCCAGTTCCTGTCAACTCTCAATGACAAAGGAAATGAAAAGTTTAGAGTGTTATATAAATTATTTTCAGTGATGGAGTAACCTGAGCATAGATAAAATAGTATAATTGACAAAAATGTTTTTGTTATATTTATATTAAGCAAAGGCTTGGTAATATCTCCACAAAGATAACACCGTTTTGCAGATCATAATTGCAGACTACTTTCCTCTGTGCTACTGTTGGCTTTGTTTCTGTTTGTTATTTTAAGTAATATTGTTGCTCAGTGTCAATTACTTAAAGTTAGTGTTTAATATTTCAGCAATTTGATTTTAATAGGAGCTGAGAAAGGGCCAGTTCATAGTTAATAAGTTTTTTGGGTTTTCTAACCATGCAATTGTGTTTCTGTAGAACTTCTACAAATCTAAATTAATATGTACTTAAATTGAAGTATGAGAGATTTTTTTTTTTCTAAGAAAGCTATAGATGTTTTTTTTTAATAAATTAATCACTTTCCATCAAAATGCTGTTCTTATTAATGGGGAGCAATTATTTTAGTAAGATTTTGGGGTTTTACTCTGTATTATCACAGCAGTGATACTCTCAAGGCTGTGGGAATACTTTTTAATATTGCATATGATAATATTTTTTGTTCCTTAAATCTTGGATTCTGTAATCTCTTGACCGAGATGCCTACTTAGTGGACTAAAAAATAAAAGTACTTGATTACGTAGAGATCGTCATCAGTATATTTCAAGTGTTATACAATGGAAATAAGTACCATTTTACAGGTGATGAAACTTATGGATAATAGCAGATTAAGTCACCTGAATGTGCTCATTAGATCAGTTGAAGATCTTCAAATAAACCATAATATTCCTGTGCTGCTCTCCTGTTTTCTTTTCAGTAAAAATAAATACCTTCTCGTGTAGACAGCACTTTTTTGTCTTCCTGGGTTTTTTTGGGTTTTTTTTGTTATTTTTTTCTCCCTAGAAATTTTAGATGGCACTTACTGATACTAGTAATAGGTATTATACATGTGTGCAGGTAGTGCTATGTATAGAGCATGCCTAAACATGGCTCCTTGTAAACACCAATTATTCTATCTGTAAGATTATATTTTACTATACATGGTAAGTAACATGAATATTCCTAATTATCTACAATGCTAATATAATTTTTAAATTTAATCAGGCAAAGCTGTCTTTACTCCAATGACAGCATCATTGTTTAAGGTTTAAGAGGATGGGGGGGAAAAAAGGGAGATTTAGTTGTATAAAGTGAGTTTTCTTTCTTTCAAGAAGTTTTGTTGATTTGGGGGGTTTTTTTTTGGTTTTTTTTTGGTTTTTTTAAGATTGGTTATTTTTGGTTTTCAGCATAGATCAAAGGAAGAAATTCCAAGTGGGATTAAACCTTTTTCTGTCTTTATCATAAATGCCTCTTATACATATATTGGGTTTATTACAGCTGAAATAGAATATTTCCATATACTTTGCCGATCCATCACTGTATTATATCTGCTTTTCCTGTGGGTGGGATTGTCCTGCTGACATTCATGGTTAATTACAGTTTGATGTAAATACAGGTTTCTAGTTTTGATATAAACAGACCCTTCACTCATGTGTTGTACTTGTCTATTTTCCATATGGCAGTTAATTGTTCTGTGTGAGACTGACCCTCCTGTGTGTTGGTGAACCTTCTATGCTTTGTAATATTCAGAAATTTGCTTCTTTTTTCATATTAAATCACGAATGAAATTGATGATGTTATTTTGTTGTTGTTTCGTGGGCTTTTTGGGATGGTTTTTTTTTGGAGAAGGTGGAGGGGATTTTGTGGATGGGCTCTTTCTGTTTTACGGTTTCTTTGAGTGCTCGGATTCTGTGGTGATGTTGAGGGGAAGTTTCACAACACCAAGTGGGCAAAAGGCATCAGATATATATTGTTCTGCACTAAAGCTAAGTAGCACATTGAGTGGAAGAATAATCCAAACCAGGCCTACCTGTTTGTGACCTTGGAAGTGCCAGATACAACTTCGAAACATCACAGCTTGACAGAGTGGATTTGCTATTCACCAAACCTTGCCATGTGAAACTACAGTGAACTCAAAACTTGTGAGTCATGGATGTGAAATGGATAAAGAAACTGCTCCTGACACAGCAAGTTGGGAGCTTCAAAAACTGCAGAAATTCTGTTCATATGCCCGCTCTAAAACCCCTTCCCATTGCTGCTGCTGCTAGGAACAGAATAGGTAACTGCCTGGTCTAAATCACTGAAACGTTTTTCATCTGCAACAAATTATCTGTTTGCCTTTTGCAAAAATCCTCCCACTGATCTGATGACTTTTTTTCCTGCTCACGCTTATGGAGTACTGTTCATCCAGTTCTCCAAATCCAAGCATAAGCCTCTGTCTTGATGAGTTTAAGAGCTAAGACCTCTTTTTTCATATCTCCTGCCTTTGTGTTCTCTATTCTCTGCTATTGAAAACAGAATCCAAGTAGGTTTTTTTTTTTGATACCTCCCAAAACATTTAGTAGCTGCTGAAAAGAATCTGCTTTATAACATTATCTTCAAGAGTGAACATCAGGGCTTTATTATTTTGATATTTCACTTATGTGATTTTTAAACAGTTGAAAAATGCAATGTGTGCTGTAAACAACCAGTATTTGTTGAAAGGTTTTATTTGTTCATCATTTGACTTTTTTTTGTCTCTCAGTATCAACTTCATAAGAAAATACTGATGTTTTGTATATACTTTAAAGTTTATTCTTTGTCAAATAATATTTGTACTAAAGGTTACGCAGTGTTGGTGGGGTTTTTTTTTGGTATGGTACAACACTATCTTTTTAAAATCTGTGTTTAAAACACTGATCTATTTTTTCCACTGCATTTCTTATTTTTCTTAGTTCAATATTTTAATATTCTTTTTTCTTTTCTAAAAATTCCTTGAGCAGTAGTTTGAGAAGATTCATGAGTGAAATTCTCTGAAATCTGTCTAGTATTTTGTTGTTGCAGTACACAATTTGCTTGGACACAAAATCCGTTAATAACAGCCTTATGGTTAACATACTTGCACCATCAGACAGTAATTTGAAGTGTGACTTCTTTTTTTAGCATAATAAAAATAATATTGGATAAAAATATGGTTTTAATGTATCTGAGTATGCTTTGAAGTAAAATTATGTGGTCTATAGACAAAACCTATGTTCCTTATGGAAAGGGGGAAGTTAAAGTCTAGAATGGGAATACTTCAGGATATGTTAATTGCTTTTAGTAGTAGAATCAGGAGGTGTTCCTGGGTTTTGGAACGTAAAAAGAGGTTGTCTAACCGTCTTCATGTTACTGACAAAAGAAGCTCTCCTAATTTCACCTCTGTCTCTATATTCTTTGTGGAATCCTAGCGTGGTTTGGGTTGGAAGGAACCTTAAAGATCATCCACTGCCACCCCCCCTGCCATGGACAGGGCCACCTTCCACTAGACCAGGTTCCTCAGTGCCCTGGCCTTGAGCATTTCAGAGATGGGGCATCCACAGCTTCTCTGGGCAACCTGTTCCAGAGCCTGACCAGCCTCACAGTAAAGAATTTCTTCTGAACATCCAATCTAAACCTAGTGTTTTTGAAGCCATTCTCCCTCGCTTGTCACTACGTGCCCTTACAAAAAATCCCTCTCCAGCTCTTTTGTAGACCCCTTTTAGGAACTGAAGGGCTGCAAAGAAAAGTCCTCCTGGAGCTTTCTCTTCTCTGGCTGAACACCCCCAACTCTGTTTTTCCTCACAGAATGCATGCTTCAGCCCTCTATTTCATCTTTGAGGTCCTCCTCTGGACCTGGAAATATTTATCAAATTACAGATTCGTGCTGACTCCTCTGGCATAGCAGGTTGAAGCACAGACTTATGTGCCATTTAAACTATGTGTAAACCTCTCAGTAGGATTTTTGTTGGTTCCTACGATGTTGAGTGAAGTTGAAGCTTACAGGGACTGCTGAGGGCCATCTCCCCAGCAGCCCCCTCCTGGTTCTGGCCCTGACTCCCCCTTCTTACCTCCAGCAGAAAGGGGGAGCCTGCTGTGACATGCGCTTCTGAAGCGCTGACTCTCAGCCTTGGCAGATGGGTGGTGAATCGTAAATTCTGCGCGCGTTCGGTTTTGCAGGGCCTGTCGTTCCAGTGAAAGCAGTTTGAACTGTCAACACCTAACAGGGCTTGTGGGTAATGAATGTAATGTAAACCTGAGAAGCCCATGAACAGCGCTGGCTTCCCACATAGCAGATGAAATCCACTTGGTCTCTTGTATTTCAAAAAAGCCCCTTAATCCTGTTCAAGCGTTCATAATAGCGCAGTGTTTTGGAAAAATAATTCTGCTTGTTCAAAGATGCATGTTAACAAAAGAAGTTAAAAATACTTAAGCATCCTATGTTTTGTGTTTGGAAAACCATTCCAGAATGTTGACAGCTGATTATTAATTACAGTACCATGGATAAATGTGCCATGATTATGCTGCACATGATTTTATGTAACTTACATAAACACTTTCCATTGCTTGTTCAGTATTTGTCTGATGGATTTCAGTAAAAAAATATGGCTGAGGTTTTTTTTGTATTTTTCACTAACTCTAGTTGCTTTTAGTTGAATGCAACATATAAGCAAATATTATTTTCAGTTAGTGGTATTTGTGATAGTTGTTTATTCTTCTAGAAGAAAAGGCCTTGTATTTAAGTAATTTTTCTTCTTTGGGGGAGGAAGATAGAAGAAATGATCCCTTGGAAAGGCTCTTCCAGAAAGACAAAATGCAGGAAACCAAATTGTGGAAGAGCTCTGCCTTTCAAATCCTTTGAAATGAAAAAGCATATGGAGTATAATCGTGTAAAGTAATCACCAAGGAAAGTAATCATCAAGGAAGTAATCATGATACGTGTGAAGTAATTGCTGAGATTCATACGTACTGGAAGTAGGTTCTTTTTCCTTTGGTTTGTGTGGCTTTAACCAGAAAAGAATGTAATTTGCTCTAGAAGTGTTCAGTAATCATTTATTAATTATTAAACTGGTCCATACACTTATCCACTTACATACATTGACCTATAAGATTCTGACAAGAATCAATTTTACTTTAATAAGTTACTTATCTGTGTTATCCTCAAAAATCTTCCTTTGCTTCAGAGGAGTGTGTGTTTCCGATCCTCAAGCAGTAGAGTACTAAGTATTAGTTAAAACAATAGAACCTAGTTTGACAGTGGAATGCAAAGTGAAGTTCAGCAGCAGCTGAATAATACATGTTATACAATATGTGTGAATGCAGTTGCTGAGCCTGCAATGCTCTTAGTAAGTCGTGTTGTTGTGGGAACATCTGAAAAAGAACAACTGAAGCTATGGAGAATTTACACTGGCTATGAAGGCAATAACCAATTTTATGTACTTCCCTGAAGGTGCAATTCAGAAAGAACTTTTAAACTTCCTGAAATAGCAAGATCATCCAAATTAAATCTACATGGGGGAAAAGAGCTTTACTTCCTTCTCTCCAGATTATTTTGAGGCAGAGAAGGTGATAGTTGCTTTGCCCTGGGTAGTTATATGCGGTACAATGACCTCACTTATAGTTTCTCATAGTCTCTCTGTGGAAGTTCATTATTGCTACTTCTATGTTCTCTTCAATACTGTTTCTACTGCAAGAAAAGATACTTTGTACAAACTCCAAGCATTTAATTCAAATTCAACAAGTGACAATGTTTGTGTGATGAAGCTCTACAGTAGAGCTCTTGCTTAATTTTTAATTAATACCAAAATATATGCTTACACTTCTAGATCCTTGTGTTGAATGATCCCATGAAAAGCTGAAAAAACTCCATGTAAAATTGCAAAAGCTTGCCTTCGTTCCAGCTATTATTGCCTATAAAATGGATTTTGTTTTTGCAATTTATAATATTTACTCCTTCGTAATATAGAAGGATTAATTGGTTAGGAGAAGAGACACATTGAATTCTGGAAATTTGTAAGCAAATAACAGTGAAATAAATACAGCACTGTGGGAATAACTACAGCTCGTGGATGATATAGATAAAGCTGCAATGCATTAATAAAACTGATATACTAAGAAATTAACTGGTGTTGTAGAATAAGGGCCTATAAACTCTAATGATGTTAACTTACTTTTAGTCACGTGAACTGTTCCACTAGGAGAAAAAGTATCATTCACATGTCTCAAGTTCAAATGTTTCAAGTATTAGTCCCATGGAAGGTGTTTTCTGGAATGGGACCTAATGGGACTTAAAACTACTATTACTGTAGTTTTTGAATATTCCACAAGACAGACAATGCTTATTGGCCATGATTTTGGAGATTTTTTTTTTTTTTTTGAGCATTGAGTTGGGTTTTTTTGTCCATTTTTGGTTTTCTTTACTTTTTTAAACTGGTGAGTATTTCTTGGTTTAATGTGTTGCATGTGCTTTACTGATATTTCTTTTTTTATTCAAGGCTTGGGCATTTTCCCTTTTCTTGTGGAGTGTAATTAGTTAATTTTTTCCCCCTTTGGTCTTGGGCCAAAAACTGCATGCCTTAGTGACCAGATTGTTATGGAATAGAGTGTTTTACATGGATGTTTAATAAATATGTGTTTAATTCTAATCCTTGTTTCTGTAATACTTAAGACAAAACACTACAGGGCTGCAGCGAATAGCTCACTGCAGAGCCAGTCTGTGAGGAATTTTTCCCAATGGAAAGGGTTGTTGAGAGTCATGAAGAAATAAGTTAAACAGTTGAAGAAAAAGGGAAAGTTGGACTTTTCTGTTATTTACCTTTTGGTTTTTTTTTTTCTCCTGAGAAATTGTAGGGAGATTACTTAAGAAACTAAGATGAAGTGAATAGAAAGATTATTTTAGTAACTTAAAGCTAGGATAAGACTTCAAAATTTTATAAATATTAGTACTCATTTTAGATCAGAAATAAATGGGTTAAGCTCTGCATTTAAATCTGCTTTCTACTTTCCAGCTAGTTCTGCCAAAAAGTCATTCCACTGGAACATTAGGAAGGAAATAAACTTTTAAACATAATTTAAGACCGGAAAAATCTTTTATGGTTATATTTTGTATCATGACTTTTATAAAAATGACAACATTTATTATTTCAAAAATGAAACAATCTTTCAAATATGTACATGATAAAATAAGGAACCATCCCTGGGACTGAATGTCATGCATGTCACTGATTTCTGTATTCATTTTAATGGCTCAAAGTGTTTATCATTCTCTAGGAACTAGTGCTAATAACTTAATTCAGTGAAATCCTCTAAGAATGAGGAAATCTGCCCAGTCCCTGAAAAATCATTCTGGGGCTTGCTTAACAACGTGAGTGCTTACATAAGTGTGTGAGGTCTTTGATTTTATTTAAATAATGTTCTAGAAATATTTCCCTGTTGATTTGGGGTTTTTGAGGGACATGTATCTCTTAAGGATTTTGTTTGTCATTTTCAGATAGCATAAATGTTACTTTCTCCTTTCTTTTTACTTAAAGCCATTGTGGCAGTAGAACAATACTTGATGCCATTATCTGCACTGAATAACACGTTATTTTTCAAGTATTTTGAAATTTTTATTGGACCACCACTGAAAGTAAAATGTACTTGTGAGCAAAACAGGTGGGTTGGTGGCAGTGGTCTGCAGCCATGTGCCATCAAGGCTGTGGGAGGCCTTGTATTTACTAATAAAAAGACACAGTTTGTCAGATGTTAAGATTGCTGCTTAAAAGATTGATTGGAAAAGATAAACCAGAGGCATGTAGTTGAGGCCTGTTCTAGAGTCAGAAACAGATGGTTATGGCCTCCAAGTCCATTGTGAACTGAAAGATGATTTCGACATCCACTATTTTTAGAATGATTGCATGTTCAGTGAGGGGATCATCTGGGGCATGTGAAGAGGGTAAAAAATTGATACCCAGTTTTCCAACTGAAAAATTTCCCATGAGTACTTTATGATAGGCTCAGCAGAATTTTTCTAATTGCCAGTAAACTGAAGTATTTTCAAGCAAAACCATAATTTTCAAGAAAGACTGAATAAAACTCTCTCACTTGAGCTATAGTTGCAGTCGGTCTCAATAACACTTGAATGTTACAGACATCCTTAATTCTTATAATTAGGAAGGAGGAGATTAGCCAGATATCCTGTTTTGCAAGCACCTGCCTTGGTAGTGGTTGGTTGATTTTTATTCAACGTGGTGCAGTTTTACCTATTTTGATGGGGTCCTATATAGTTTCAATGTTGTTTAAAAAGCCATTGTGAAATGATACATTTCCAGGCTTTTATTTTCGTAGCTCTCCACTATATGCTAGTAAAACATATATGCATCTGGGGTTCCTTCACTCTCTGTGGTTCCAGAAGACTCAAGAGGTCAAAAACTAGAAAATACCAAAATCTAAGACCAGAGAACCTTACAGAATTAAACACAATAAAAGTCGAAATATTTTAAGTAATCAGAAGAATCTGTGCTTCTGGAAAAATGTGAGGCAAGTCTACTCTTTTAGCCTTCTGAATGAAAGGTGTACCGATTGAGGGGAGAAGAGCTTGCAGAGTTGCATCTGAAAGTTCCAGAAATAAGAATTATGGAAGGCAATAAGCGAAATAACGAAGTGTTCTCCATGGGCAGTGTGTTAAATAAGGGGAGAAGATAGCTCTATGTTCAATGAGCTTTAACATGTGCTGAAGGACATATGAACTTACTTTGCTGTCTGGTCAAATTGCTTATTGTTGAAGTAGAAAATTAAAGTAACATAGAAATAATTTATCTCATCCAAACACTTGTTTTACATGCCACGTTCTTTCCCATTACCATACAGTGTATAAATCAGATGAGATGAAAAAATCCACCTGCAGAAACAAGTTGCAGCATTCCCTGACATTCTAAAGAGTGTGTGTTACTTACTGAGATGAGACTTTAATCAAAAAAGATCTGAAACTTAGCACAAGGAGTTTTGCCTGTGTTTATCTAGTTAGTATTATGGAAATGCATATGGTAAGGATGTGATAGTTTTTTAAGTTAGGAATATTGAATTTACATCTTCAAACCCTTCTGCTCCCCTCCTGAAAATCCTTTTACTGTACTGGATACTCTTATTTTAAATAATCTCAATTAATCTTGCTTGTTCTTTATTAATGATGCAGTATGTCTTTTACGGCCTAGATGAAATTCAAGTTTTACAATTAAATTTACTATTTCAGTTTCTAAAAATGCTTACTTCTATAAATGCCAGCTTCTAATCACTTGATCATATCAGTTGAGCAGAATTTGTTTAATGAATTGTAAGCACAAAATAAAAGCAGTTTTTAAAAGGTTTAAGTCTCCTAGAACTAGTAGTTATATTCATAATTGGTAAAAGTCATGTTAATTAATAGAATGTTTTTAATATTTCAAAGAAGAAAAATGTTTTTCTGAACTTTTCTGGTTTACACTATCTTATGTCACTAGGATAATTCAAGATCTAACCTCATACAACTCAAAAAGCAGTTAAATAGCATGCTGTTATATGTCTAATATGTATTCTGCTTGCTATAAGAAGATTAATTATAAATGAGAAGCCTTGAACAAATTGTAAATATGAATATCAATCATTTTTCAGCCTTGCTTGGGGCAGTGTGCATTTCTGTAATTAAAGGTGTGTGTTTAACCAGCATGAACATTAGGGAAAAAAGTATCTATGTCTTAATACTGACTTTGTGAAGTTGTGCTCATTTTGTTTGTGAACTGCACTACACACATGAAGCTGTTATATTAAGATTAAATAACTGCATTATTTTCAGTTGTTTTTTAATGAAAAAAAATCAAAACCAAACAAACTTCCATAGTGGTGAAGCCATTTTGGTTTTGCAGTGTAATGCTCTCTGTAAATATTAGGCAAAATATGACAGTCATTAAACAGCAATCTCAGGGGGTGTTGAGGATTTGTGTCTTGGTTTTCTGTAGAAGAAAATAGTACTTTTGTTCAGATGTTAATTTGCTAAAAGAAAAGTTCAAACACTGAATATTGACTATTCTTTAAAGTCTTTTAGTCCCTGTTCCTCTCTGTCCCCTCCCCACCCCCCATCCTTGCATCTTTCTACCTGGGTTTTGTATGAAATAAAATGGTATTTGTAAGTCTTGATGGTCTTGATTTGCTAAGGTCTGCTTTTGATTAACCCAGGGTAGATTATCCAGTTTGAGATTAACTCGACCACAGAGCATACAGACTGATCTGCCACCCCAGGCTGCCTTTGGGAACAGCTCTGAACGGGAGTTGCAGATACTACTTTGCTTTGCCATTTGCACCATCCTCTGTTTTGTAATCTCCCTTATAAAGTAGCTTGATAGAAAAACTGAGTAACCTACAAATGTACAAAAAAAAAAAAAAAAAGAAAAAAGAGAGTGATGCTGAACTTAAAATCACACTTGGAAACAAAAATAATCTATAGTGTTTTTCCTTCCTGAAGATATTTGTGCTTTCACTTTGAAAGGAAACTTCTATGTGTTGGAGGTTCAGCCATCTTAACATCCAGTGTTTATCATGAAAGACATCAGCTCTCCTAAACCAATTGTGTAGCAGAATTGACATAATTAGATCTTTTCTCAGGCTCCTGGTGTATATTAAGAACAGTTAAATTGGATTGACTTGTGTTACTGTAGATTGTACCTGTGTCTCAATTGATATAGATACTGTATGCTTTTCTTTTCCATCATTTTACCTTACCTTTTTAGCTCCTCTTCTTAGTATTATGTTGTTTATGGTATCTTTTCTCTCATTTCATCCAGAAGTCATTTCTTATTTGCTATCTGGAGATTTTATTCAGGTTGATAGATTTTCATACCAAGTTGCGTCTGCTTCAGTGGGTACAACCATTTTGCTCAATGTTTCACTGAGCTATAATATTGCAAATATATTGAAAGATGCTCTTGTGGGTGTCTCTTAACACTGTAACCCTCTGAAAAAACTCATTCCAGTTCTTTGTTTAAAAATAAGGGTAGATTTAATAGAAAATCATATACACAATTTTATGGTTGAATTTAATTCCATCTCAAAAAGCAGAATATGAACATGACAACTGTGGTTGCCTACACAGTCATTCTGAATGATATTAAATGCAGTGGCTGAATGTTCATTACTTATCTAATAAAAATAAGAAAGCCTTTTTTACTTCAAGCTTCTCCGTTGTGTGCACCTACAAAATATGTCAAGTGAAGAACATCTAGTTATACAGTGACTTGGACTCTTTGCAAACCCTGTGTTTTACTGCTTTTTGAACTGCACACTTCATTAAAAATCAAGGCAACAACTTTGATAAAAAGGGCTTTTTATACAATAAAAAGAATTCAAATGGAATGTCACGTCAATCTGCAGCACTAAACAAATATAACATATGTAAATGCATTTACATTAAAATGATATGTTTAAAACAGAAGTTTAAATTTAAATTCTTACGGGTTGTATACAAATAGCCTAGAACTGAGAGACCCTTGAGATCTGTACAGGAATATTAAGTAAATAATTGCTAAAAAAAAATCAAATGCATCATACTAATATAACTATTAAATGGTATTTAACGAGAGAAACTGTGCATTTGACAGCCCTTTACTGTATAAAGCATTCTGAAATATAGCTATTTACACAGCAGTCTGTGTTTTCTTATTTCTCACAGTATTTCAAAATGCTCATCTTTAAACTACCACTTGTCAAAATGAATTAGTTGGCATTTGCCTTTGTTAAAGACTTCAGAAACCTTGCAAAGTTGGTTTAAAGATTTATTTACAGTAGTTACTAGGAAGGCTTGCAGTATAATTAATGTTTTGTGTATTATCATGGAATATCCTGAGTTGGATGGGACCTACAAGGCTCATCGAATCCAACTCCTGGCCCTGCACAGCACTATCCAAGAGTCACACCCTGTGCCTAAGAAAATTGTCCACATGCTTCTTGAACTCTGCCAGGCTGGTGCTGTGATCGCTTCTCTGGGGAGCCTGTTCCGGTGCTCAACCGTCCTTGGGGTGAAAAACCTGTTGGTAATGTATGATATTGTGATGTTTTGCACATTGTGTTGTGTAATAGTTCTGAATTTTTCTTTAAGAAGAAAAAATGCCCAGGTTATTTAAGTTGAAATAGTAGAGTGTTGATTTAGAAAATGAAAAGCTGTATTGAATGAATTAGTATTATAATCCTGTTATATTCTTAGGGCTAATATCTGCATTTATTTAATAAGGGTAGATGCAGTAGAAACAAGGTATGGCTCATCAGGTTTTATTCTTCAAAATTTTTCAAGCGAACTTGAAAAATATCAAAATTGATTCTCCCTTTGTTTTCTTCTCAGTTGAAAATCTATATGCTGTAGCAGGAAATACTGTTTTGTAGGAGAAACCTAGCACTTGCAAATGGATCCCACTGAGAATTTTGGTGGGGGGAAATAAGCATGTGTGTACACTTACAAGGACACAATAGTGTATAGTTATATTCTTATGGTTAATTGTCTTATGCTTACTGTAACTTTTTCTTCCTGAGGCTGTCTCAAAAGATCCTGCTTTCGAAATCAGGAAAAAGAGTATCAGGAGGAGAGTGTCTTAAGCTTTTAAATTCCAGAAGCACTTTAGGCTGTTTTTAAAGGCCTGAGTTTCTCGAGCTGATAATATTTTGTTTCTTGTTAGTTAGACGTTTTTTGTATAAATACAATGCTGATCAGCATTGAGTCCACCTTGCACGGCTTGCTTTGAATCATATGTTCCTCACAATAATGTTATTGCAGCGTTTGAAATGCTGTCTAGAGAAGTAACATGAAAATTAGGTAGTGCAAAGGTATAGACTTTCTGGATCTGTGTGGACTCACATGCAAGGAGCATCAGACTATGGCTTGTGCTACAAGCTGTGCTGTGGAAAGCCTGGCAGGACATCTATACCAAAGTTGCTCTGTTAAGTACCTAGAATTCCTTATTATTTTGAATGATAAATCTTCAGATAGCCAGAACCTTTGAAGCATGTCTCTTGGCGTGATGGTCCTAAAAGAAGCTGAGTTCAGGTGATGCAAGTGCAGTGTATGTGGGGTTTTAATTGATTTTGCTTACTTTGGTAGTTGTTTGTCAGATCTTGAAAGGTAGAAGTGTAATTTGGAAGATGAGAACATGTGTTGCTGCAGGTGACGTTATTTTCTTCAGTGCTGAATTTCATTTGAACAATGTTTTTTTAAGAGTAGTTTCTAATGTTTCCAAGTTCAAAACATTTCTTTGTTTTACTGAGAAGCTGTTTCTTCAGTTAACCTTCTTTTGCCATGTTGCATTGTTCCCCTTTTCCCTTTATATGCACAGGTGAAGCAAGGGATTTTCAGCAATATGACAAAGTCTTATAACCTCTGGGTTGCGAGTTCAATTTTTTCCTGTCAGAATTTGTAGATACAGTCATAGTTGTTTTAGAACTGCAAACACGATGTCTTTGCTAAGTACTAAATTAATTCTTACAAAAAATTTAATAGAATAACAACAATGGGCCTTTAGTTGTGAAATTTTGCTTATGACTCTTTGATTAAAATAGTAGATATGATTTCTCAACAGTGCTTTACTTCTAAAATACTGTGAGGACAAATCGCTTCCAAAGTGATTGATAAATGTGTAATAAGCATACTGATTGGTTTGACTTTTCTTTTAGGGATGAAGCAGAGCACAGAAAGCTAAAGACCTTGGCTGAAAAAGCCTTGAGTTCTTGTCATTGTATGCTAAAGGAATAAGGACACATGAGGGGAAAAAAGCTGGGTTATGATGAAAGAAGTAGTATTTGGTTACCCTTAATTATGTTTATATTGGCAGTGTTGCAAATGTGAATTCATGATGAGATATGTTTTTTTCCACTTTCTGTTGTCTAGTGTATATGTACATGTTTTCTTTGGAACTGGTCGAGAAAAGTAAATGTCATAGGATACACTGGGACTACCGGTGTTTAAGTGTACTCTCCTGTCCCTGTAAAGCTTGTTACTATGTTACTCAAGATGAGAACTAGTTGTTAAAAGTTCTCCAAGTGATGTGTGCTTTTATTATGCTTTCAGTGTAAAAAATGCAAGTACTTTTTTTGGTGAGTTGTGGGGTTTTTGAGTGTTTTCTTATGGATATTATACAGAATAGAAAATGAAGCAGATGTTTCAACAGATGTCACAGGGGGCCTCTGGAGGGAATGGATGTTTCATGCACCAGAGGAAAGAAAACTACTGAAAGAGGGGAAATCTAGAATTGTGTAGCCTGAGGTCCATGGAGCTCAGTCACTCATAGATTTTTGAGGCTGCAGCTGTTAAGAGCGGAAGGTTTTTATTTATTATGCTAGCTTGAGGACACAGATTCAGAAACCTTTATCACAAACAGAATTGCTTCTCATTTAGCATATATGAAATGATCTGTAAGGATTTCAGGGGCCCATTGCAAGCTCCTGTGTAAAGTGGTCCATCTTGAAGAGGAGTGTCAGAAGGAGGTTCTTCTGCCCTGAGAGGAAAAACCTTACTTGGGCCACTGCAGAGAAGCTGCCAGGAGAAAATCAGGCAGACTAATCTGGAAATGTTTTCTGGACTGAAGAAAACTGCTGAAGTGGAGGAAGGATGAAGAAAAAAAAAATTTAAAACTTTACATAAGGTAGAATGGGATATCAACTTAAGACTCTTGCTGCATACTTAAGGATACCAATTGCAGTGGTTAGTGAGCTCTACATTGAGACTGATTTAATTTTGTAGCAAGGAAGAATTGTAGCAACTTCTACATCCTGTCTAGTAGTGCTTTGCTCAGGAAGCACCCTCCTGTCTTTTTTTTTTTAAATCAAAATGCCTTTCCTAGTTGTAATAACTATAACAAGGTGATGGCAACTCGGTGATCTTAATTCCATGTCTTACACATTTATCCAGAACGTGGATATGGGCTCCAGCAGTCCTGAGTCAGCACTGTTCTTTGTAAAGTATTAGTGCAGTGAATACTACATTTTGTAGATGCAGTTTTGTGGAAAAATGTCATCTTGCTAATAAATACAAACATATATTAAGAAGAAAAAGCAAAGCCCCATTTAATTTGGAAATAAAAGGTTTTGTCATGGGGGCCTAGTAGCTTCCAAATATCTGAGTCTTCAGACTGAATGACAGGACAGGAAAGATAAAGTGATATGTCTTGAGAGTTAAGAAAACCTTTTAAAGTGTAAAACAAGCCTTTGTCTTTTTAATTACTCAAAGTAGACTGTTGAAAGGGATGATGGAGAAGGCAAAGAGCAGCTCATGATTTCTCAGAGCCGTACTTGCTCAAATCTGCAGAGGCAGAAGACACATGTTTTCAATTTCTTAAAGGCAGCAAGCTGTCAGTCAGATGTTTGAGCCAGCTCAGTCGAGAGAGGGCACATGCTTTGGTCGTTTACACAGAAATCCTAAGACTGGGGGAGGAACGCTTTCATGGACACTGTTGGCATCACTTAACACAGCGGCACAGTTGCTTTGACTTTAGTCATCCTTACTGGTTTGGACCTACTTTGCCATGTCATCATAAATTGGCTCAGAGTGATAAAGAGTACCCTCGGCTTTTCAGTGTTTCACAACTAAAATTTATGTCTTGCGTCCTACCTGGGATTGAATGTCTGTCTGCACCTTTAATCTGTGAGTTACTGCTCCTAAAAGTAAATTATATAATGGGAATCTGTGGTACTGAAATAGAATGGTTTCCTGTAAATCCATTATTTTGGCTGCTTCATGCTCCGATATGAAGTAGAGCTGTCATCTTCCTTTAGGGGGAAAGAACTGCCAGGGCAAGAGGAAAAAAGAGATTAAAATTTTAAGAGGATTTAAGAATTCCTGACAAAATAGTTTCTGCCTCATGCTTTTCAAAAACATGAGAAGAACAAAATGAAGGGGAGAGAAAAAACAGGAAAAAAAAAAGCCCAGAAACATGTCAGACTGTATGAGGTGTTAGTGTTCTTTTGGTCTAGATTTGTTTACATGGGATTTGAGAAGTATCTTTGGGCAGTAGAGAGCTGCATGAACAGCGCTGCATGCCAGAGTGTAGAGAACACTGAAGAACTCTAATGAGAGAAGTGGGGCAGAACCTGGAACCAACCTGGGCTACCATTCCCAAAACAGTGTGATGTCCAACAGAGAGATAACATCAAATGGAAAACAACAATTTGCTGAGAAAATACCCTGAGGTAGCAACACATATTAATCCTTCATGATATGAATATATTGTGTCACAGCATTGTACAATGTAATATATATTATTATATATAATATATATAAAGTATATTATATATATGTTCTATTATAAATATAATATTTTGGTGCAAGTATTGTGAAATATGTATTATCTGATACTTGAATGAAAAGAAATGTTCTGCCAAAAACACAGTTGTGAAAATGCTGATGGCTGGAATTATTCTCAGAAAGATATCTTCTATTACTTTTTGGTTATTTAGTAGCTCCTGGGGAAAAAAATAAAGCTTTTCCGATTCAAGGGGTTTGCAGATGTTTGTTGCTATTTTCCACACGTACTGTAAATCCTATTGTACTTTCAGCAGCAAGCAAGCTGATTTGCAGATATAGAGACTGAAACTTATGTAAGAAGTACAGGACTCCAGTAGCTTTAATAACATCTACAGCTGAGTAAAAATAAATCCAGAGCAATTAAATTTAAAGGAAATAGTTTCTTCAGAACTTTTTTAGTTGCAATACATTTTCTCTTCAATGAGTTTCCTTTTTATTGCCACTTATTTATCGAGAGACGTGTAACTTGAGACCATTAAAAAGAGAATCAAGAATTAAATGTTGTGTATTTGGCACTTTTACTTGAATATCTGCTTAATTCCTGAAAGTCAGCCTGTTGTGGTAGCAGGTTTTTTGCTCAGTTTTTTGGGGGTTTTAGGTTGCTTGGGATTTTTTAAAATATTTCACAGTGGAAACATACAAAGGTAATCTCTTACATGGTGGAGATTTATAAAAAAAATTTGTATCTATATTATGCTAATGTATATATATTTTCATGATTTGATTTATGAGATCCAGTATGAGATACTCCATTCCACACTGCACAGCCATGAAAAAAGCTGCTCATACACATGCCAGTGCACCTTGAAAATGAGAAATTAAAGAACCATAATTTTTCCTTTTTATCATAGTTTTTAACATTTTTGTGCAGTTGTGATATGAATGTAAAGCAGCTGATGAAAGTGTAGTTATACTTGATGTGCACAATAAATAAACCCTCTGCACTGTGGAGGAGTAAATGTATTTGTTATGGTACAGTTTTACTTTCCATTTAAGTACCTTTACAGAAAATCCCATGGAAAGATAGGGCACTTTTGAGATAAGAATCTGTTGTAGAACAATGGCATTCTTTCCAAAACTGTATTTATCAAAAATCATGAGGTAGATGTTAAATATCTAGGATGCAGTGTACGTGAAGTGAAAAGAGGGAAATGTGTATTACTTTTTATCAGGGCCAGACTTGTTGCCCAGAGCGCAGTCATAGAATTCATGCCATGAAGAGGATGAGGTGAATGAGGGATAAAGGATCCTGTCCTTATGACTTCCTGCTGGTGTTTCAGTTCTGTTTGCCCTGTTCTCTTTGGGATACAGGGACTGTTTGATGCCAGTGTGTACAAATATATTCCTTTCATAAAAAGAAGGAAGGAAAAAAAAGAGGTATCACATCTGTAGGTGTGTCTAATAGATGGCCCTTAATGGTAGTGAAAAATGATATTGTGAAGTCCTTACGAGTACATTCCAGAAAATCTCAGTTCTGTTCTCAGGAATAGGAGTGCTGGTCCAGCAGTGGACATAATTTAGCCCAGTTCTGGGTAGTGGAGGGTATTTGCTGCAGAGGCCTGCACAGAGCTCTGACTGCTTTCATCACCCTCATTCTGTAGTAAATCTCTCTTGTGCTGGATGTGGTGAGGAGCTACCATGATTTTCCGACCGTATGAGGACCACAGACTTGAGACTGCTGCTTTGTTCACGTTGGTGGTGCTTGTCCTCTTGATGGTGATTATTCATTACTCCAGCTCCTTCCTAATTAGTTTCAGGGACTGCTATCCATAGATCTTACTGAGTGCAGTAGTCCATTATAAGCTCTTCTAGTCCACCATGGCTGTGTTGTCAGTGTATTATCATCAGTTAATTTTTGTCTGTTATGTTTGCTTTTGTGCTTTTTAAGCTTTTCACCCAGCTACAAATAACGTATTATTTAAAAATGGAAGCTCATTGGGTTTTTACTGAACCATATGCCTTGAGGGGGGGGGGAAAGTGCTGTTAATACTTTTGACAGTGTTGTAGAAGTTGGCAACATGCTCATATTCTCTTTATGTTCTTGACAGAAAAGCAGGCTAACTTTGACATTTATATTTTGACACTAAATTATTTGGCTGACATGCATATTAAAAACAAAACAACCAAAAAAACCCCAAATAACAACCAAAAATCCCCCAAACTCTCTTCTTTCCACTGCTAGTATCTAAACAAAGAATTGAAAATCACATTTGAATATACTAGTGTCATGAGACTTCTGTTATGGTCAAGCACAGGTATAAAATCCCATTGTCCCAGATTTCTCTCAATTTTGCATTTCCATATAGGTTTGTCTCTTAATTTTTTAAGTTACATATTTATCTATATATATTTATATATATTTAATTTATATGACCATTGTTTTCCCATGTGTTAACTTCCTTTCCTTTTTTTTTTTTTGCATCGTCTACCATAAAAATCAGTCTCTCAAAACAAATACACGTTTGTTGGATTGGTGAATTGGGTTTTATTGCAGTGTGCTGCTCTCGATACAGCATAATGATGGAAACAATTTAAGGAGATGGTGTTTTAATAATAATTAGTTCAGCTGCAAGAGGTATTCCAATAGCTGTAACTATAGCAGTAACAATATTTTCTTTATCTGTTTTAAGGTCATTACAGAAATCTTTTACAATAGTATCAAGGGCCTCTGGCATTACCTTTAGTCTCCTGACAGATCACCTGTCAGCTGCTAATGGTTACCAGTTACTAAAGGCTGAATGCAATTATGGTTCAACGTAGCTAGAAGTTGTCTTCTCTCCTGATAACTCAGTTGAAAGAGGTATAAAAAGACTCTTGATTGTCTTAATCTATACCACCCTAAATAATTACATAGTTTAATTTATCTTTTAAATTGTCAAAATTCCAAAAAAAGACCGAAGGACAAAGGGAAAGCTAAAGGACCTTAGAGGTGCTACTTAAGCCATCAAGACCAGTCCTGTGCTCTTAGCTTAATTTTAGTAGTTTGGTTCAATACATTTTTCTTTAAGCTACTTTTCTGTTCAATAAGTCTCTTCCATGCTCAGAAAATAATCTACTTTTAGTTGATGTTTGCAATTTAAATGTATGATTTGGTAACTTATGTTAGGGAACTTTTTGTTTCTCAGGTAAACAGAATCATTGACTATATGTGATAGTTTCTTAAATAGGCGTCAAGAGGAAATGATGTCCAATGCAGAAGAAAAAGTAATATGAAAAAGTCTCTCGATAAGTTATGGACAAAGGTTATTTCTGGAAATGCACTGCCAATGATTTATTTTTAACCAGTTTATCCCACTTGGTTCATCTTCCTTCAGACGCTTCAGTTATTAATGTAATGTAAATAATAAATCATTCAGGTTCTCTTTACACTTGTCAGACACATTTCTGTGGTGTCTGTTTTGGCAGCAGCAGTGATGAAATACACTCACTTATTGACTGCAGTCACCACAATCTAAATAGATATCTGTCTTTTCCTAACACCACAAAATAGGAATTTGTGGGTTTTATCCCTGAAATAAATCTACTTGAAAAATTTTTCTCCCATAGGCTTTAATGTTCATTTTTTTCTGGAGTGGTTTTGTTAACTTTTGGTATACTTAGAGAAGGTAGGAAGGTGGTTTCCCACACACAGCCTTCCGCTGAACATATTTTGCTGTATTTTCTACGTGTTTCTTAAAATTTACATCTGTTCTTTTTCTGTCAGTATAAAAAAATAAAATGTGGTATAAAAGGAGCCTGAAGTGATGTGTTTTTCCTTTCATTCCAGTACATGATTCATCTCCTTTCTTTCATTTTTTTTTTTTAATAATTTATCTTCTTTCCAGGTTATTCTGAGGACTTATTCACTTAGTTGTAGTTGTTCATGAAGTAGACAATTTTAATGGGGAAGTTCCTGATACTGTGGGTCTCTATTCTGTTACTTGTGTCTTTATCCTGCATGAAATAGAAATAATAATTGCCTAAAACAAATAATTCTGTTAGGAAAATGTATTGGTTGGAAGAACAGAGGATGGATGTTGTCTTAGACTGTGGTTTTACTCTTTATTTTTAACCCTGATTGTGTTGTTAGACACATTGCAGATAGACTTCAACAAGGGACAAACATGCTTTAATGTGTTCTAGCCTATAATTTGATTATTAATATGTGCTCTGGGGAGATGTGATGGTGGAGAACAGCGAAATGCCTGAAGGAGGCTGTGACAATGTGGCATGTCTGCACTAGAGCAGGCTCCTGCCAGGACCTATAAAATTCTGGAGAGTGGAGCCCACTCCCACTATCTCACTTGAGCCAGTTTGGTGGCAGGATTTTTGACCTTGTGGGGTCCCACACTGGAGCTTTCTGTTCCTGAAGGACTGCTCCCCATGGAAAGGAACCACACAAGCAGTTTGTGAAGAGCTGCAGCCTGTGGGAAGGACTTGCATGGGAGAAGTTAATGGAGTACTGTCTTCTGTGGGAGTGACCTGACACTGGAGCAGGGAAAGTGTGAGAAATCCTCTGAGGAGGAAGGAGTGACAGAGCGTGATGAACTGACCACAATCCCAGTTCATTGTCTTATTGTCCCACTGCACTTCTCATGGGAAGGAGGTGGAGAAATCAGGAGTGAAGTTAAACCTGGGAAGAAGTGAGAGGTGGGAGGGAAGGGGTTTTGAAGGTTGGGTTTATTCCTCACTGTCCTTACCTGATTTGATTGGTCATAAACTAAACTAATTTCCCCAAGTCAAGTCTGTTTTGCCCATGGCAGTAACTGATGAGTGACCTCTCTCTGTCCTTATCTTGACCCATGAGCAGCTTTGGGTACCTGATGTCCAGACATGGTCAACCACAATGTCTTTCTACCCCGTCCTTACCCAAGCAGTCTCTGAAGGTTTCTCTAAGTGCTTCTCCCACTCTACTCAGTTCTTGCTTTGCAGATTGCATTTTGGGTTAGTTGTAGTGTGTTTTGGAAGTGTTGGGCTTATGGTCCAGACAAGTTTGCAGGTACTTGGTAGGATGGAATTTAATAGCTAAACTTAATTGATCAATATTTGGTTAAGAAACATTTGATGTAACATACAACTGTAGAATTTGTAGGTGTTTGTGAGAAGAAATATTGATTTTTGTCTGTAATATCCAAGCATTACATTGGAGGTAAAATGAGCACTATCCAGAGCTAAAAATGACAAGACTTGTATGGATTTAAGTCATAGTTTCACTTGAGCTATAGGTTTCTTTCCTAATGTCATGTAGTTTATTATAATAATCTGACACACATCCATGAAAAGATTTATTTTACTCAGAGGAAGCTGTGCATAAAGTGATGCTCTAGAATTTTAAAAACATCCTTGGTATCTCTGCCCCATTAAGATTCTACAAGGCACTCCGTGAAATTTTATTTAACTAAGTAGCTTTTATAATTTGATGTGGTGTGGTTTCTTTGACTTAGCTGGTACACTCAGTTTTCCAAAAATCAACAGCATGCAAAGACCTAAAAATCTAAAGAATTCATGAATGCAGGAAGAGAATTTTATGTCTGTAGAAGCAAGTACTTGGAATGGAAATGAAAGTCAAGTTGTCGCTTCCTTTGCAATTTTAGCAACTTTATCTCCTCTCCTTTCATGTGTAACTATTTCATAGTTAATTATTTTCCAACTGGTTGTAAACTTTTTTATCATGTGGGATGTTTGATGTGCAAAATGTCTTTTTTTTTTTCCTCTCTGGATCCCTACTACATTTTTGTATGCTAATGAAGTTAAATTCCATGCAAAATGAGCCGTTTATCGGTGGGATTTTGAGGTGAATGACAGTGAAGCACCTTTGTCCTTCACAAAATTCATTAATTTATTTTAATGATACTCCTTGATGTACTACCTGCATTATACATTTGGCAACTTAGACACAAAGGAGGAAAACCAGCATGAGAATTTTCAGCATATTTAACATCAAGCAGACATACTGTCAGATTCAACTCTGTTGACAGGAACATTCTACAATGAGGTCTTTAGCTCATTATTAAACAGAACTCTAAGCTGGCTGTCACACACTGTAGATGATTATGACTGCTATGAAATACCTCATATAATTTCAGCATTTCTTTTCTAGAAAGAGATATGTCTATCTTGATGAGATAAGACAAATGAGATTATTGACAAGCCCTGCAGTCCTGTCATGGTTTTGCATAGGCTCCTCTTTGCTGTTTTGTGTCACTTTGATACTTTGATGGCTTTAAATATAGTAATATTCATAGGCTGCCTCAGTTTTTATATAGCCCCAGACAGGCTTAATGTTTATAATTTTTTTTTCTCAGATTCCCATGTCAGGGCCATATGTCAGAATTAAGAAAGAGGTAAGTTATTGTTACTAGCATTTGTCTTCGGTGGTATATACATGCTATGTACCAGAAAGATCACAGCTTTTGCATTTGCTCTGGACGATCCTGTGGCACATACAGTCTTGTAAGTCTGTCAGTACTTAGTTAACGTGTTCTGGGATTGTGAAGTTAATCATGCAGATGGGTATTTAGGAAGTCAATGTTTTCTCATCTCTAAGGGTAGATGATGATTTTCTTTAGGACTAATTAGTAGGGTTATTAATCCAAACAATTAAATTCTCTTCTAACACTACAGCTGTCTAATTAATGAATCTATTAATTAATCACTAGGTTCTCCAGATGTCTACTGAGATACTGTCCCTTGAGCAGCAATATTAGCTGTTGACTTTGCAAACCAAGAACTAGAATCTTTCATTTGTTTGGTTGTATATGAAGCAAGAGCCTGATTTATTAAAGTTGTATCTTTTCCTCTGAGTAAAAAGCTGGTTTTATTGTTTATTTTTTCATCTGACATACACGTGGTTAGAAAATGTGCCATTAAAACCTAAGGGAATGCTACTCAAATGCTTCCTTTCCAACAACCAAGAAAAAGTTCTTGCAGAAATGAATGTTACCATACAAACATGCAAATAGCTTAATTGCTTTCAATTTCAAAAACCTACTTACCTTGTGCCAGTAAGTCATGATCGTACCACAGTGTTCTTATCTGTGGCATGCTGCCTAGCAGCGCAGCTTGAAATTGGCTGTCATTTGGGTCAAGTCTGGCAAAGTCAGCCTGTCTGATTCAATCTGACCATTTCTCTGTTTCTCAGACAGGAATGAGAAGTGTTTTCACCACACACTATGTGCACAGGTTTGAGCAATAAAAAGAAGCTTCTCTACCTACTGTGATATGTAGGATTTACTGTGTGTGCTGTGCTGGTCTGCTTGGTTTGTAACTTCTTTTGGAAAAGTGGATTTTTCAAAGATAAATGTTAAAACTTGTTTGCCATCTTTTCTTTTACAACTAAAGCAATTAGCAGTTTATTCAGTAATGAAATCGTAGTCATCTAAAAGTATTGAAAATCATGCTCATAGTTCCCTCTCTGTTGCACAGAAGCCAAGGTAAAAGTGATCTCGTCAGTTCTAATTATCATACAACAGACTGGGATGTAATTGCTAAGTTACCGTGGCTGCATTTTTGCTAGCACATTGTTTTCCTCAGTGACAAAGAATTATTTTATTTATCTTTTCCCTCCTTCCTCTTAGAATTTCCTCCCTTTTAATTTATCACATACAAAAGAAGGTAAGGAGGAGGAATTTAGGCCTCAAGAAAATTGTATTCATTTTAATTAAATCCTAGAATGCAAACCACACCCCCTCTATTCCTGTGTTGGTGTGCACAACACTCCAAAAACTTGCCAGGCCACAGCTGCCAGTGTTGCTGTATTATTGGAACATATGCAGAGTTGGCTGCTTTTCCCAGTGCCATGCATCCATGCTGAGCAAGGTGCTGTACTGTGAAAGGACAGTGTCAGAGGAGCCGAGGGCATATGTTCTCAATTGGTGTTTGTCCGTACTGACATTTTGCTGGGGGCTTGGGCTGTTTAGGAAGGTAGTTTTACTGAGGTGACAGGCTGGGTTTTGCCAGCTGGCATCAAACTTACACAAACTACTGGCAACGAGAAACAAGTGCTTTGAGTTAAACCTTATAGGAATTCAGACCTGAGCTAAACTGACTTTATGTAGGAAGCACCTTGTTCAGGATCCTTCAGCTTCTGCCCATTTTATTTGGTGTTAACACAGATATTTTAGGGAGCTTTGAGATTACATTGGCTTGGTTTCCAGCTGAGTTCTGGGAACTGAAAACTGAGCAGGGGTATAATTCTGTTTCTAGCGATAGACTGAGCTAAAGATAATTGTTAAGTGTTCATTTTCTGGACTATGTTGTGCAGAAACCTACAGTTATACTATATCAATAGCTGTCTGCATGTGACTAACCAAGCAAACAGGACTATCTAGAAAATAGAAAGAATGCTGGACAACCAAGGAAATAAATCCTGAATCTATTAAAGGAAGAAAATAGAAAACCTAGCTCTATAAAACTCTTTTGAATTAGGAAGACTCTCAGTCTTCTCCAAGGGCAAAAGCTTTATTTAGCTCATCTTCAAGAATGATCAGTGTTTTTGTTCCTGTAAACTTTTGTGCTGGTATTTAAAAGACGAATCTGACCAACTGATAATTGAAAAGCTTAACTGGCAGCTGAACAAGTGTTCAGTATTTCTTTTTCTTCTATGATGTTTCTATTCCTATAACTGAAAAAAAGTCCTTTAAAAGCAAATGACTTATTCTCCTTCCACCCCCCCACCCCCCCAAAAAAAAAGGAAAAACCTTGACTATGTGAGCATTTACTAGAAAAGAGCAACCAACAACGTTATCATTTGATTTAGGAGTGGAGATCTTTGTGTAGTTGCATCTTAAATATTTTCTTCGACCAAAGAATCTTTAGAATCTGGATAATCAGAAATGAGGAAAATATTTTTCTTTCTCATGCATCCCCACTTTCCTCCTTGATTTCCTCTTCTCTCTCTAAATCGTCCACCCTACCTTCCAAACTCAATTCATTACCTAGTTTTAAAATGCTACTAAATATCACTTGCTATTATATTAACCCTTGTATATACTGTAGATTTGAGGCATCAGTGCTAAGATTTGTTTGAGTAGTAAAATGAAATGAGCAAAGCTCACTGTTTGCCTATTTTTCTTGACTTTCAAGTATGTCATAAAGATTTTCTCTCTGTGGTTCACAAGTTATTGATGGTCTGATAACTATGTGGCAAGTATTTGATCCTTAGAGAGCTAACTAATTGCATGTGTCCTATTCATTTCCAATTTTAAAACTGCATTAAAAGAAAGAAAAAACCACATTGCTAATATTGCTCTTGTACATAAACAGCTTATATAGTCATTGAAAAGATATTACCAGAGTTGTGAAAAGTTGTCAGTCCTTATGAAAGGACAGATGCATGTAAGACCATGTTAAGACATCATCTGTAGTATAAAAGCATTTGAGAAATCCTGCTATCCAACCTAGACCTCAAAGTGTGATCCTGGGTTTGACTTCATGGACCACTGCAGTGTAAAACCTGCATCTAGAAGTTTTCAGAGACAGAATTAAGATCTTCTGATCTACAAGACTGTATCACGTGATTGTATTTTGTGCTTTTGAAATTGGTTTCTGGCAGTGGAAACAAAGGTCCGTTTTTTAGTCTTGGCTCTATTAATACCTTGATTTTTTTCCCTTTTTTTTTTGTCCAAACTAAAGCTACATTTATAATATTCAATCTCTTTCATCCTGTTTTTAAAAAAGCACAACATAACTATCGTTGTTATATTACTCTGCACCTTACACTAGCACTAATAAGACTAATGAGACAACTTTTTCCCTGTCTTAAGTGTTTTCTATATTATGGATTTCCATATTAAGTGCTTAAGCAATACAGTTTTGTTATCACCACAATTTAATGAGAAACTTCCTTTTAGGATGGACAAAGTAGATAATTCATTGCACTGAGCTCCATTTTTGGCTAGGGTTGAGAGCTCCCTGAAGGGCATAGATTAAAAGCATATTTTAAAGGTGAGATTATTTCAAGAAATAGCAGTCTTTATCTCCATGACAAACTCTTGTACGTGCTTGAATTTTTCACTTCCTTACTTTGTTTCATTCCTTTGACACAGCTGTTTGTAGTGTTTAGATATACTTCTACTCCATCAAGATGTCTCCAGTATAGCAGATTCTAGCTATACTAATAACTGGCTGGGCAACAGGGATATGCCAGCCAAATTTCCAAGCAGGCATAAATAAATAAATTCCAAAATGAATCTCACAGAAATGCTTGTGTGTCTTTGGTCCCATTTGTTCAAAGAGTAGGACAGCGTGGAGCCAACACTCTTTGGCAAAGACAGGTTTTTAAAGATAATTCAGTTTGAACCTTCAGTTTTTTGATGTATGTCCTAAGGATCTTTGAAATATGAATCAGTTGTTATTATTCCAGCCTACCTAAACACAGCTGTTGCAATGTCAAGTCTGTGCTGAATGAAAGTGGAAGGGCCCTTTAGTCTCCTATTCAGGCAGACTCTCAGTATACAGTGCATGATACTTCAGCACTTTAAATAAACATGCTGTGTCAGGCATACTTGATCAAAGGTAGCCTTCTTCTTCTGATTAAGGCAGGTAAGCTTAGTGTCTGCTGTTTCAGAAGTGCTGAGCATCTACAAAGCTCTGAGTCCCTTGGATTTGCAAAGACTCAGCGTCTGGAAGTCACACCACTAGCAGTGACAAAATTGAAGTATCCAATTAGGTGATCTCATTGTAAGTCCAGTTAAATTATAGATGTTAGTGTACTTACAGACTCAGGTAATCACGTGAATGCATACTTCTGTTGAAATCAATAAATGTTAAATTACTCAGTGCTTTTAAAAATCCAATTAGGCACTGAGACAGCTGAATAACTGTAGAAATCTAATGTATGGGGACACGAATTTATATGTATGGCATCCATTATGCTAGGAGACTGAAGGAAAGCTGAGGAATGAAATGCCCAGTCAATGGGGCATTCAGTGGCTAAGTTTCATAAGCTGCTTTAAAGCCTGGGATCACTGCCTCTGCTTTCAGACGTTTATGGCCCCTATGTGGGGAGAAAATAACTTGGCATACAGCAACCCTGAAGCCTAGCTATATGTTTATATATTCAACATTCTATTGCCTTTGGCGTAGAAATCTAAATATTGAGCCACAGCCATACTTTGTAACAACTTTTTGCCAAATTCTCTTCTCAGATAGGTTCGTGCAATGCCATTAAGTCAGGTGGGTAGAGCCTAATAAACATAAAAAGGAGCAATATTTGGGAAAGCAGGAACTCTTTAGAGGGGTTTGGTTTTTTTTTCATTATCAGCATATTTAACTCAATTTTCTTTTTCTCCTGATCTTTGTGAAATATCAAAACATAACCTATTCTATTTCTTGTTTGTAAGAAAGAGTTATAGTCTCTTTGGAGGGAAGGCGTAATTATGGATGGTAATCAGAAAAGCCTAGTGGGAGACGTCCAGTTTTAGTGAGGAGATGCTTAGCCGACATGAGTCAGACAAGGCAATGTAAAGATAAACAATTTCATTTGTCTGGCAGATTTTCAAAAGCTTATTTCAAGGGCAGGCCTAGAAGCCTTCAGGGAATATGGATGTATTAACATATTTAGTCTTTTGTTTTTTAAAAACCTCAAAACATTATGGCTACCACATGACTATCAGCTCCCCATGAACTTTTCCAAAACTCAGCCACAAATAATAGCAAGAAGTTTTCGTCACATATTATTAGAAAATTATTGTCCTGGTTTCTCTTTATTGAAATGAGTGGCATATGGAAAGGGATGCAGAAATTTATTTGAAATTTCCTTCTATTGTCTAGTAGTCTTGCTTTGCCTTGACTAGTCAGGGTAGCTTTTTCAAAAGGTATTTTTAAGATCTTAAGATGTTAAGAGATATTTGTTACAAAAAATTTATAATGTGGTCATTTAATGCACTTTTAAAAACAGTAAAATGTGTGAGATGCGTTGGTTAAATGTTTGAATACGGAAACTGCTAAAATGAAGGATTGAGTTATAATTTTGTATAGTCTGAATATATTTATTGTCTCATTTTGTACTAACAGCAAATATACAAATTTATACGTAAGAAGCATCTGGTGAAATGCTGCTAAATTAGTGTATCTTGCTGCAAGGCTATTTCCTTTTCTTGGAGAGAAGTGAGGAGGGGTAGATCTGAGGGCATTGTGGTGGTACTGTCTTGATGGGGAGTGTTGTATTTTGGGAAGTTTTGAGAATGGGCATTTAGCAGAGCTTTCAACCTTCACATTATTTTAGCTTTATTTTTGAAGACAGGGGTCTGGGTTAAGAAAAATTGTATGTGCTTAGTGGTGGTAACATTTAATAGCATTGCACAGTGATCCCTGAGAATGAATTGTTCTGTGTGATTCTTACTTGTCGTGTGGCTTTTTTCTCAATGTGGCAGAGGAATGGAAATTTTCTATTGCTTGACTTGAGACAATTTTGTACCTCACTAGAATGAATTACAGCAGTCAAGGTATGTAATGTATAAATGCAGTGATACATTTATATATTGTGTATATAAATATATATATTTAGTGTATAAATGTAGTGATCAGGCCCAATATTTTTAATGGACCTGATCACTACATTTAAACACGTGTATGTGTTAAACTTTGTTATTACTGAATTTATCTTTTTTGTATTTTTAAATTTTTGAACTAAACTATCGCAGTTTCTGGAAATAAGCTAAGAAAAAGTGTTTTATATTCAAAATAATTCTAGAAGCTAATAGTAATAATTAGCTTTATATATTGAGATCAATAATTGGAGCACTGCTTTGAAATTTAGGAGCAGGTGGCCTTCTTGTCAGGGGTATGTCTTCTCTGATAAATTTCCCAAATTACAAACTTTTAAAGTCTGCTTGCATGGGCTGAATAGAGACAAAAGGGAGATTTTGAAAAAAGGTAATCTTCTCTGTAGTTAATGGGAGACAAGGTTTTCCTGGACTGATTCAAAGGATCAAAGTTAGGTTCCTGCTGAGTTGCTCTCTTCCTTCATTATTTCTGGAGGAAGTCAAGGGAGAGAGAACTTACTTGATTGAAGTTAGTACTGGTGAATTCTCATTTCAGGCTTTTCTGAATTCTCTGAATTTGTGTGTGAGTGTTTTTCTGCATGTTTTAGTTCTGCTTGTGCTGACCAGCCTGTGCACATATCATCCCCTGCCCCAAGATACTTAACATACTTTAGCCTGGAGCTACATCATTAAAGCTGGATTCATTTTTTTCTGCAATTGCTGCTCCTGTCTGAAGAGCTAGCATTGAAACTGAAATCATAGCCCCTATTTTGCTGTGCTCTTGGTGAACCCTGTGCTGGCCCTGAGGCAATGCTGTGTAAGAAGCTGTCAGACAGGAGTGTGCAAAGCAGGAGGGAAGAAGCAGGGCTGAAGCATTTTGGTGGCAGCAGAACAGTGCTGGGAGGAAAAAGAAATAGTAATCCTGAGAGTTCATATCTTTTTGTGATGCTGGAGAGGACAGGGATGGGAGGAAAAAAAATCAAAGCCCAGCAAACTTAAAAAGACCCCACTAACCCAAACCAAAAAATACCCACTTGGTCTTTCAACATATCACTAAAACCCCTACTCGTATGTATTCTCTTTTACTTTTTCCTATGTTGTTGCCCACTGCTTTTTAACTTCAGATTTCCATAATAAACCCATTTATACTGAAATGTATTGAGACAGTGATGCTTTTGTGTGTTGAATGTGCTTTGACATAATTTATCTAGAACTTGACAGGGATTCCATCCTTGATGATTAGAAGAACATTAATGAGATGGGTACTTGTCAAGACTGGATTATAGCCATCTTCATGTTAGTGAAAGGGCAATGGAATGGCGACTGAAAACAAATGTGAGGCACACATTTTTGCAATGAATTATTGATCTTGATAGAGGAAATAAGAAATTGGAATGTCTGGGAAGCAAAATATAAGCACTCCTTGATATTTTAATCAGTCATATCATGATGTTAATGTAAAATAAAAAGCTGTACATGATAACGAAGTAATTGTACATGATACAAAGAAGCATAATTCAGTCTAGAAAGAAAAAACAGTGTATATGGGTTTTATATTTATTAAGCCATAATGCACTATGGCTTATGTAACATGCAAATAGATTTCTTCAACATGTACATGAGTTTTTTAATTACAATCAGATAAGCTGATGATAATTCAGCTAGATACCAAGTATATGATTGACAATACATCTGTAACAATTCTCAGAGATTAAAAATTTAGGGATACACTAATGCTCGTTTAATTTCTAAGGTATTTAGCTAGTTTTATTTGGCAAATTGAAATAGGTGGCATCCTGGGGAATTAGGCTAAAATCTGGTCTGTAAAGGCTTATTATCTTTATATAATGCTTTATAGACACTGCTTTGCTTTGACATCTCTTCACAGGTTTTTATCTTGTAATGTCAAAACAATTAATGGGAAAATAATAATTTAGGGATGCTTCATCTTACTTGTCTTCAGTTTGCTAATGAGCTCCTGTCTCTATCTCTGGAAGTTTTTAATATGTTTGTGTGAGGAAAGATGAAATGCAGTGTTACTGCTGCTTTAGTAAAGTTTCAAGGAAATTGTAACCATGAACGGTTATTTCTACACAAAGACACGCACATATCTAATCTCAGAAGTATGCAATGTGAGATGCAGTAAACATTTACTGCTCACCATGATTTGTATGTCTTCCAGCAGGAGATAAACAACAAAGTATTAAGGTTTGGCATTTGCAGAATTCTGCCTAACTATGCGGAGATAGTTTTAGAATATGTTGATCTCTAAAATTGGAGGAAAAAAAATTCTTTTGCTGTTTGTGTCATGCAGTTGGATAAAAATGCAGTAAAACTGTTTTAATCCCATTTAATTCTGCAATACATATTTTACTTTGCATAAAATCAGCAGTCTCTATCAATTTTCTTGTTCATTACTGTACCTAGTGTGCTTTCCTGTTCGAAGCCTCATTAAAAAAGTGTAGCTTTAGTTCTGAGACATGATGAAGGTTTCTGGGTTTTAACACTTGATGTGAAAATTTTTAAAAGCCTTTATTTTCACATTTCTTTTTCATTATTATAGTAAACTACAGTAAAACAGTAGTTAGGAAAATGCAGCACTGACAGTGATATTGTCTGGGACTATGAAATGACAAGCAGTCCTCCATTATGAGTAAGCCACATACTTTTGTTGGCACATGGGTGTTTTGGTTGCAGCGTGGGGATTACAGGATTACATTGTCTACTGGGTTAGTAAACTACTCTGGCTGCAAGGCAAGTATGTTGTAAGGAGAACCTAAACTTTAGCTCTTCTTTCTAGCCTTTTTGTTTCTTGAAGGCAATAGCTTGAAAAACTGCCTCCCATCGCTTCTATTTTTGTAGCTGAATAGTTTTTTGCATAGCAGGTAATTTCTCTTAGAAATATCTAAGCATAGATGTCTTGTAAGACATTTATGAGTGTTATGTGCCAAAATACCCTAATTAGCTTATTAGAAAGTGTGATCATCATGTGTACAAACATTATCAAGCACATGATCGCGTCTTGTGACTTCAGTTTTGCCCATTTGGCAATCATATGGGATAATCTGCTTCCATTTAAGCAGTGCAAAGGGAGCTAACTTGTTTCCTGTTCCCTGGCCAAGCTGTAACATTTGAAGCAAGTGTGTGGGTGGCAGTGGGAGTGAGTAAAGACCACTTCACTAAGAGAAGAGTTGGTCTGCTGGCTTTTTCAGTTTAAATTAGCTCTCAAACTAAAGAAAAGCAACTTGCTCAAACGATAAAGTGACTTTTGGCAGGACAGCAAACAGTTTCCTTTCTGACTGGATTGTGCCAGGATGTGAACAAATACATTTTAGATATGTGTAAAGTAAAATCCTGTTTTGCTATACACATTAGCTTTTTCGCTGTTTAGAGAGACTTGGGGGTTTTTTTGTGGTTTTGTTTTGTTTGTTTGTTTTTTTCAAATTGTTTCTGTTAGTATAAGGTTTATAGTGAAAGACCCCTTTTTCTCATTTTGGATGATTGTGTGTTTTATCTTTACATTAAGGACTTCTAAAATAATGAGAGTATCTGGGGATTACAATTCTTCTCTTACTGAAATCAGCAAAAATCAAGAGTTTGGCTGGGAAGAGTATCAGGCCAATAATGGGTAGGAAGAAGCTGGTTCCACTTGTGCACAAGTCCACAGCATTTTCTCATACAACAATTGCTGAGAGGTTGTATATGGTCAGCACCACACTGGTAGCCTTAGGCTGACTGGAACTGCTTCAAACAGACCTAAATATCACCAGATAGAGAGGAATCTGTTGCATGTTCCCACTGTTCCTGCTCATAAGAAGCAATCCATGCATAGGCAGGCATAAAAAGTCTAGTTATCTTTAGGTTATAATGATAGTTTTAGCAGGTATGCACAAACTTAAAATTCAAAATAATGCTATGTTATACCCAAACCTGTTACAGTTCTGAGTGATTTAGTCCTTGCTGAGAGTTAAGCTAATACAACAAGTTGTGGGGCCTCATGTCAGCATTTTGCAGCTTAATAATCACAAAACACTGGACTCGCAAGAACTGTTCTTAATACAAGTCTAAGCATATGGTGAAAATTGTTTCCTATAAAAACTCTCTCGAAATATTAACTGTGATTATTTCACTATTATAAGTAGTTAGATCCTATTTGGTTGAAGAATATTGTGGGCAAATAAGTAACTACTAAGTGATGAGAACTGTGAGAGTAAATAGGTTCTTTCCCCATCTGGTAGGTTTAAAAGAAAAATTATGCTAGTGAGAGGTTTATGTTATCATTTATTGATGATATTTTTATGCCTCCATAACATCTTAAATTTGAAAGTATCGGTGCCTCAGGAAGCTAACTCATTTCTCTGTAGGTGCTAAAATTTCCATAAATGTGTAGTATGAAATCTGATAGATTTGTTTTAACTGAATTGAGATGTAACTGAGACTGTATTAGCTTGTTATAATCCCTCTGCTAAATTGGGTTCTGCATGTTTTCTCACTATTACATTTCACTATGCATTGTACATATTTTAAATATGTACCTCTGCAATTGCCTGGCAATAGTTGTGAAGAGGTTGTTATGGTCTCTCTTGCATAAGTAATACCTCTTTAGAAAACAGAATTAGGTCATTGACACATGCATTTAAGTGATTTAGTTCAAACAGGAACTGAGGAAAGAGCCCTTTTCTGTGTCCTGAGGTTCTCCTGACTTTTCATCTTAAGGCTACATGTTAAGGCTACCTTCTTTCCTCGGGAGGACAATTAGGTCATTTTGGCCAGTGTTTAGCTTTTTTTCCTGGTAAATGAAGCACCAATCAGCCCTGGGATATTACTATAGCTGTACACTAAATCAGTAATACAAAAGGTAAGAAGTTCAGAACTCCAGACTGTTATATGTTACTACTGAACTTCTACTTCCTGTGGTGCACCTAACTGAATAACGTCTAAACATCAACTGTACATCCAAAGCTGGAAAGGCATTTTAAAAGTTTCTATCAGAACAATCATTACGTTTTTGGAGGATCTCAGTGGTGCAAAATTACTTAACAAAATGCGTTACTGCAGGATGTTAGCTGGCTGGAGTGGCACTTGTCCACATGTCCCTCAGTTACAGTGTAATTTGCTTTGTGTGTATGTGGGGTTGTCCCCCCACTCTGCAGGAAGCACTGCATCAGCACAGCTGTGGAAAGCCACATGCATAGATCTTGATGTTCCTTCTCCTCAACCTCTGCTCTGGCTTGAGTGTGAAATGGCTGTACAGAGTATTATCTATAAGTTTCCTTTCTTTTGGCTACAAGAGACTCTGTTAATGCTGGTTCTTTGTTAATCAAGAACAGTTTTATGATGCTTTCAAATTTTAAAGACTTCACATGGCCTCAGGTTACATTCCCACTGATGGGAGTGTGCATCAATAGTGATCTGAAGACACCCTCTCTGTAAGCTGCAATGCAAAGCATGAGCAGGTAAACTCTGCTGGACCAGCCCTAGTTTTTTGAATAGTTAGTTTGTTATTTCAGTCCCTAAATCTTGGTGAAGGAATTCTGTATCCATGACTTTCCTAAGTGCTGTGGCTATGAAAAAGTTCAGAGCAGTGCCCCACAGTATGAAAGAATGTATTGGAGAATTTTTTTCCAGCAGTTAAAATCTCTTCATGGTTACGCTGGTCAAAACAGAATAACTTCATTAACTTCAATATCTATATTCTGGGCTGGCAAATAGAGCAGAATTGTCACTTGCTCTTTCATTATTTTGTTCCATGCTTCATACAATGTCCCTGACAAAAGAGAAATTTCTATGTATCAAGAAAACCTTAGCGACCTGGACTGCAGTAGTGGATTGCATAAGAATCTCTGGATGCTTTAAAAATAAATATGTGAAATAAGGCTATATGTAGCAACTGTCATACGGTTTAATCATAGCTTAATATAACTGAGTTCAGTCTGAGTCCAAGAGATAGTTATCCTATTAAAATCCTGTATGATTACAGAGCTGTTTTCAGAAAAGAGTAGAAAAAAGGCTTGTCAGCTTTTGGCAGTGCTGAGGTGTTGGACTTTGATCAGAAACTCTGATTCCTGTGGCTTCTATTACACAGGAAAGGAACTTGTCTTGGCACATCTTCTAACGGGTTGTGAAAGATCTGTTGCTCTTGTCCATTGGAAGAACTTTCTTGACTATTGGACATCTTGGTTTGATTAAATCGTTCCAGAGAAGTCATGAATTAGAACCTGAGCATTCACAAGAATGGTTTTAATAATGACTTTCCAGGCACCATATTTATGAAACATGGGAGAATAGCACTTCTCTGCCTAGCAGACATCTGGAAGCAAAAGTTTATTGAAG
This sequence comes from Sturnus vulgaris, assembly GCF_052056855.1. Classification (NCBI taxonomy): domain Eukaryota; kingdom Metazoa; phylum Chordata; class Aves; order Passeriformes; family Sturnidae; genus Sturnus; species Sturnus vulgaris. The sequence continues at coordinate 49,372,953 of NC_142245.1, read as the reverse complement.
GCTATAGCATGTAATTAACTGGAGATTAAAACATTGTAAAGATTGAAAGTAATTTGTAAATACTGGTATGAGGACTAGAAGCTACTCTATATGATTTATTTTAATAAATATATTAAACAATAAGAATGGTTGAAATTTTATATGTTTTTTTAGATTTTACTTTTTCTATTTCCACTTGATATGCTATCATTCCTCTCTTAAAATCAGTGTAGTGTTGCAAATTGTCAGGTTTTTCTGGGCTTACCCTTTAAGAGCCACTGGAAGACTTGAAATATAAACACATACAATCCCAAGCAGTGTCAGTAAAAAAAGTAAATAGGGAGAAGATGCTGGCCGAATGCACTTTAATTCTATTTTTTTAAACCAAGCTGAACTCTACAGACACTTCCCAGAGCTCCACAGATAAAGATTGGACCTTAATGGAAATGTAGGTGACAATTTTTTGAGGCCTCTAGGCAGGCATGGGTTTTCTAGAAATGGACAAGTGTTGCTGCTTCTGCAGTACTTCTTCATCTTCCCCCATCTTGCCCATGTAGGATGGGAAAGGCTGTGTATGATCCCCACCTGGAGAACAAGCAGGCAGCACATTCCCATGGCTGCAGGTAAACCTGGCCACCTAGTGTAGTTTTCAGAGGTGCAGGGCTCCTATGGTTCATCTCACCTGAGCCCTCAATAAGTCTGAAAGTTGATTCTTTAACGGCCTTCCCAATGTTTCTTATTAGGGCAGAGTTAATTTAGGGTGTAATAGTTGTATCTGATCAGCTCCGCATCCTGACCCTATCACCCAAAGTGATGGAGACCAGGAAACAGATTTTCAGGTGCTCTAAATTCATGCTTGTAACCTTAATGCTCAGTTTATCTCCTTCTTTAAATGTAGCTATTGTGCTGGTTAATGAACAGTGTGGACTAACCTTGTGTGTAACTATGTTCCCAAGGCCTGAGATGCCCTAAGGTTATCCCAGCCAGATGTGGAAAACTTCCTTATGGGGAAGCCTTTCTAAAGCTAGCCTTTCTTATGGGTTGCAGGTTGAGGGACACTGGAGGATTCTCAGTGTTTTTATTTGTATTCTTTCTACAAAATGGGCAAGTGCTAACTGAGTTTAAACTAGACCCTGGGCTCTAAGCCATGCTGCCATCTGTGCTAGTGAGTCAGGATTCAAGATATTCAGACTCAAGTTAACCTTCTGTCTTTGTGGAGGTAGGGAGATTTCAGCCAAGATTCAGTAAAAATTTTAAACTATTGATAGTGCAGAAAGCCAAGGCTTCTTTTATTTTTTATTATTTTTTTCTACTGAAATTTTTTTTCAATCTGTATTTGTAGATAAAACACAAACAGATTGCAACGTTTTTAAAAAAGCTTGATGTAACTGTTAGTTTCATGCAAAATAGTAATAAAGATGAAATAGCCTCAGGACCTGTCGGGAATCAGTAACTTTTGGGGGTTTTTTTCTTACCATTCCATGGGAGAATTTTTCAGTTTAACTCTGGGCTTGATTTTTCACTTTGGATGATACAACTCTTGTTTAAACTGAATAGCTAAACCTGTACTAATTCTGTAATAGTTATTTAAGACAAAGGTGTTATATGCAATTTTTTTAAAAATGTTCCCTGGTTTGAGAAAAAAGAAAAAAAGGAGGGTAAATTTAAAACATAAAGGTTTAATTTTTTCAAAATAAGTATTTTCTATGTTTTGTATACCATAATTTCATATTCAAACTTTTAACCAAAATCCAGCATACTTAATGAAGTACAGCATACAGATCAGCAGTTTCCAATTTTCTATTATGTGTGAATCCAGTTCCAGAAGCACAATATTTTTTCCAGTTTTTCTTTTGATCTGTTAACTCTGATTTATTTAAGAATGACTGACTTTGCAGAACGATGGCTATGGGAAGCCTCAGTGATGAGGAATGAGCCCTTTGTTTGTGGGAATACCAGTTCCCAGTGCTGCCTTGGCTGGTGTCCTGGCTCTGACAGTGTACTTGACAGCATCAGATAACTGAAGTTGTAAAAATGGCACAGTAGGCATATAACTTCTTCTTCCAACTGTTTTCACTCTGATTACAGATATTTAAAGACAGGTTTAAACCCATAAAACATGAGATTTTAATAACCTTTCAAGATGTTGTGTTGGTTTCACAAAATCTGAGTATCTTTGACAGCTGTGCAAGTTATGGCTGTCAAAACTTTAGGTATATCCTTGCTCGTACTTTGGGGTTTGTTTTTTAATTTTGCAGAACAATACTGATCACTTTTCCCTCCTTCATTTCTCTGCCTTCAGTTTCATTGCAAAAGTCCTTATGTTGCAAGATAAGTCACTCTCATTCTAACTTCTCTATGCAAATGCTATTTTTTATGATCTAGCTCGTTTTTTCTTTTGTTTGGAAAAAAGCAAAGAGTTAAAATTGTAGTTTCTTCAATTTAATGCTTCCAACTTTTTCCCCTTTTCCTAATTCAGAATGTACAGATCAGGTTCCCTGATGGACTATGACAGATCATGGCACATTTCCCTGTGTACAAGGTCTCTCCCTTTTTCCAGTCACAATATTTCCAGTGGCACGTTCCTCTATTTGCCTCTGCATTGTCCCCACTAGTTCAATGACATTCTCTTTATCTTAATGTATCTCAAATATTTGGCCTTTTCTGGTTGGATGAACATGCATTCAGGCTGGATGATTAAAGGAGGTGGCTGGGACCTGCTGGACCAGCTGGCTTCTGCCTTTTGTCTGTCAAGCACTTGTGACAATGCACTCTTCCATGGTGTACTTGTTTCCATTGCACAGATGTGATACAGGGGGAATGGATTTAAACCGAGCCTGGGTTGGGTAGCTCTGTCTGTTGGTGTATTGTAGATGTGTTTGCTGTCTGAATATGCAGACTCAGTTCAGAAGGGAGCTGTTAGAGGGAAAATAAGTGGTGATGAAAAGGACTATGAGATGGTAAACAACTTCTGGACATTTCACATGGGAATGCCTTTTTTTCCAGAAGTGCTATGCTATGTGTCTCAAGCTGGCTGTGCAGTCAGTCACTGTTCACAAGCAGTTGGGGGCACAGCCTCAGTGCTGAGACCTGGGGGTGCAGTGAGGTCCGTGATGTGATGGGCTCTGCCATAGGGACTGCAAAGGCTGCACGTCTCCAGATCTGACTGATCCCTCCTACCAAACAAAACAACACTTCTCCTCTCTGAAGGTGAAAGGCAGAGACAGACAAGGGAGCTGGGGCAGACTGGCTACCCGGGAGGGTAGGTCTGACCATCTCACTCCTCAGAGAGCTGGAATGGGGAAGCAAGTAGCAGGGATGCAGGACTGTTTTCCTGCCCCCCAGCAGTTTGCTGCGTAGGCAATCATCAGCTTCAGGTGCACACTTTTAGAGGATCCTGCATTGGGAAGACTCTGAGCAGAGACTGCCTCACACTGTGGCAGCGGGTGACCTGCCAAATGGCGCATATTGGAATTTTGGATTTGGAGAGGGTGAAATTTTATTGTATCTAGGTTCAGGATGTCAGGACTGGGTTTTTTACATCTTTATATCCATATAGATACAGAGATGTACATACGCGCACACACGCATATGTAAAATATTAACAAATCCAAAGCGGAAAGTTTCTGGGACTATCAGTTCACAGACCAAAGCAAACTGAGAGACTCTACCCTGGGTTGGGATAGGTGTCATTTTCTGAAGTTGTAGTTTATTGTGCCGTTCTGAGCACTTTTTGAGCTTGCTAGTAACTGGGGTCTTTAACCTCTGTCTGTCGAGGGGATGTAAAGTTACTTTAGAGAGTATTTACACATCCTTTCTGTGCAGCTTTGATGTGTGCTCCTTGTCCTATAATTTTTGTTGAGAGTTCTGTTATATTCCATCTCCACTTGCAATGGACCCCAGAAATCATTAGATGCAATTTTTTGGCTGGGTTGCAATGTACATTTCAGTAAGTGATTTTTATAGTAAGACTGTGATAAAAGATCTGCTCTCATAGAATATGCATGGCTTTTCAAATGCTTTGCTCAGATTAATTTTTTTATTCCCAGCAATTCCAATAGCAACATAGTATTGGAGTTTTTTTCATTAAGTTGTTGGAAACAACTGTACTGCAGCAAATGATAAATACACAATATTATTCTGAGAATTCTGCACTGTAAAGCATGAACATAATTTTCTTATAAGATACTTTCCATGCTGTGCACAAATCTCTTATTATGTGTCTTGTGTTGTGGTTGTCCTTATTTTCATTTAAATTTATTGCAGTGCTTTGTCTGAAGAAAATATTTTGATTGGTTAGTAAACATGCCACAGGGGGTAGGTAATTTACATGAACAGCAATTCTGTTGAAATTGCTATTCAGCAATTTAAACTACCTGTTTCATCCTTGCTGTAGTTAAAGGACAGGAAAGATCTCCTCAAAACATGGCCTAGGAGGAGAAAACACACAAATAAAAAGACTCGCCAAAAAAACCAGCTGCTAGTTCCAGAAATATGAAATAGGTGGCTTGTTTCTAATAAGGGAATAACTTTTTGGGAAAATAGTTGGAGCGTGACTTGTTAGTCTCTGTGAACACTGCAGCAATTTGTTTCTATTGCAATAAATTCCTGTAGCCTTCAATGCTGCTCCTGTTCTCCTATAAAATTAAATGGGACTGAAGTTCTTTACTAGTAGCTTGAGACAACTAAAGTTAATTTCTCAACTACTCCAATTAGCACTAAAATGGGCTTACAAAATAGCAACTTCATTGACAAAAGTAAGGAAATGAAAGCCAGTGTCAGAGATCAATAAAATATGAAGATCACTGTTTTCTCCAGAACACGAATTTTCTTTAAAAGCTGTTGTTTGTGCTTGATCAAATTATAGTAAATCTGTTAGTTAGTTAGTTAATTAACTAATAACTGTAACATTAGATGCTTTTACAGAATTAATAATGTATTAATGATCACGTGAGGCTTTTAAGAAAGGTTTAAGCTGTGAATGGCCTCCTAGTTCTGCTACAATACTTTTGAAAGTTGTGCATTCCTGGACCTCCCTTTCCCAGTCTTTTAGGATTGTGTCAGTCTGCAAGTGGAAGCACTCTTTGGGGAACCACTGAAGCATACATAACTATGAACACTTTAAATACGTAAGAGATTCTGCTCTGGGACATGGTGTGACAGAAGATGGCCTTTGTCCTTGGACATCACAGAGCTTCTTGCACTCCAGACACACTTGAAGAATGTGGACTGACAAACTGCTTTATGCTGCCTCACTCCTGTTTCCATTTTCGTGTGTTTCAGTGGCATACTGAGACCCAAACCCTAGTGGGCCCAAAACTAGGTAGAAAAATAAATTTAGAAGCCTGAACATGTTTTCGGAGTATGTCTAACAATATATCTCAAGTCAATTAGTACCCAGATTTTCATGAATGAAATTTTCTGAGAGCTGAGAGATCTGATTCTAGGCATTAAAGTGTCTGCCATATCCACATTATTATTTCTACCAACTTGCTACACTGAAGAATTACAGTAGAAATGAAAGATGGGAGGGAAAAACACCCCAAAACATGAGGAAAGGGAAGCCTTCCCTTCTGTTTTAAAGGCTTCAGCAAGGATCTGAAAGATTGAAAATTATTTCTCTCTTGCATCTGGGAATATGTTAGCCCCCACTTAGGAAATGGTCCTGCCTTGTAGATGACACTCATCTGGGTTGAGGGACAGTCCTCAGTTGAAACTGCTTTTTTGCATACAAAACACCATGAGACTTACCTAAAAACACAGTTGAGATTTGTAAAGTTTATGTATGTAACTTTGATTACATGCAAGGCAGCTTTAATGGGGATATTGCTGCTGTGCTCTCCTGACAGGGGAAGGGGGTTGAAGATATACCAGTAGGCTCTCCTGTTGGCATTTTTGGTTCCTGTTGGTTCAGTTTGACATCTGGCATCTTGCTGGTCTCTGAAGCTGAGGCACCTCCTTTTCCTGTGATTTTAAAGCACAGTGTACAGGTACTCAGGTCTGTAAGGACTTGGCAATGGTATCTAGGCAGCAGGTAGTTCAGCTGTGCAGGGGCTGATAAATACCAGGTAAAATATATATCAAGTTGTATTCTGTGTCCAAGAGAAAATAATCCATAAAATTCCTTTGTAAATAAGTATTTTCAGCCTACCTAAGCACTTGAACTTCATGGTTAATATTAACCCAGGCCATTTCCTCATCTGAAAACTGCAGGAAGTACCAGGATGTGTTAAACATGTCCACATATAACATGGTAGGTGAAAAGGCAAAGATTTTGCGTTTTCCGGATAGTCTTCTCTAAAACACAGAAACGCTCTTAAGTCCTGTACATCTAAAGAATTATTAGTAAATCTTGAAAACAGCTGTAACACATCTGAAGGTAAAATGTGCTTGATCCAGGGACAAAATAATTAATTCAATGCTGAGACGCATATCTACAGCATCTCTTTTTGTATTTCACGATTCCTGTGGATGATTTAGAGTGTGAGATTGACTCACTACCCAGAACATGCAACAGAAGCTCATTAGATTTTCACTCATTTTTCAAATACTTTTTGTTCCAATAAAAGCAATTAATTAAAAAATCAAAGCATAAGTTGCTGTAATGTTACTTCTCATAGTTACATGTAGACAGTTTCTGCTTTTTCTTTCATTCCTTGTTTAAGGTCGTCTTATTCAGTGACAATTCATTTATGTAAATATAGTTTTAAAATGTACTCACAGTTCATTCCAATTTCCAAAATGGTTGAATTTGGAATGCTATCTCTTCACTGAAGTTCTGTAATAGAAATACTGGATGTCATGCACACAAAGAACAGCCCAAGCAGCAAGCTACACTAGAATTTTCCTGGCTTCAACCTTAATAGGAAGTGGTTGGGAATTTCCTGGTTTGAAATGTTTTGGATGAAATTGTTGTGACATTCTAATTTAACACTGTTTAAATGAAATTGTACTCTTTGGTGTTTATTTCAACGGCTATAATAATTAACAATAAAGCAAAAAAAAAATTGCAGCCATCTAAATAAAATATTCTGATTGGTTTTGGGTTACTTTTGGCTTTAGGCCATGTTTGGATTTTTGACATTTTATTCATAGTTAGAAAAAAGTGAAAATTTTTGTGGCAAAAACCTCTCCTTTCATCTCAGTCTAGTATTAATATTGTGTTCAGTAAGCTTTTCATATTGAAAGTTATGAAGGGAGAAAAAAAAGTAAGGCTATATTTATTAGACATCAGAATTAATCATTATGAATGACATTAATAACTTCTAACTGTCAATTGACAAAGTCAGTGTCATAAATATACAGATATATTTATATATGCTCGAGCCTTAAAATATTTTAAACACAACAGCTACTCTTCCACTTGGGCATTTTCTCACAGTTTAAAAATCTCTGTTTTCCCTTTTGCTCCTTTTGTGTCTCCTTGTTCATGAATATGGATTTTGGTATTTGTGACATTATAGCTATATTTGTGTTCCTGAAGCTTGTAAAAGCTCAGTTGCTGATGAATATACAGCATAATAACAATCATGATAATTTATGACTCTGTCCAAAGCCTAATCCGAAGCAGTTGACAATGGAGGTTACTCTTCTTTTTTTACCAAGTTAGGAGAAAATGGAGGGTTGGCAAAAAACGGCAGGAACATTTCCACTTAAAAATGATTTTCGATGTTTATAATAAATTTTTATAAAATTCAGTCATTCACTGTTGGTGTGATTTCTGTGAAGATATGTTGGTGTTAAAGTAGAGAATTAAACTATAATATTGTTTTGAAATTTTGCATAGATTTTGGATATGGTTTTATTGGAGTATTACTCCAATAAAATGCCAGTGTAGGTATCAGAGTGGTAGAAAGCTTATCAACCACCTTCCTTTTTAGCTGTTTATTAATATATTTCATTTGGAAGCATATATTTTTGCAAATGTCCTATTCCAATGAGGAACTAATTTGCTGACCTCTGGGTAGTTAAACTTCAATTATGGAAGCACAATTAATTTTTTTTTTTGTCTGTACATGGAGGGTTTCAAAGCCCAAGTTAGAAGCAGGCAACATCAAACCTCATAAAAATGGCAACTTGGGAAAAGTATGATGTAGTTATCACAAAGAACTAATGCCCCTGATTATTTTACAGGCACAAAACTAGTTATAGGACACAGCTGTGGATAGGGATGGAGAGAGAAGGAAACATGCCAAGACTGCAAAAAAGAAATTAATTTTTGTCAAGCAAGCTTAAGATGTTCAGGGCAGCCTCTCAGGTCATTGGTGTGTGGGCTGTTTGCCTACCTGAGAAGCAGAAATTCACCCACTAGGGCAGTGCTGAAAGTATTACCATGTTGTGAATTGTAGTCAGTTAAAATGTCTTACACATAGTGGTCATTTGAAAGGCAAGGTATTTCTAGGTGGTTTACAATCAGAGTAATTTAAGCTGGAGGGACCTCTGGAGAACTAGGAGGAAGTACTGCAGGTTTCCCAGAGCTTCATCCAGCTCAGTTTTAAGACTCTTCAAAGGTAAGTGTTCAACAACTGGACTGACCCCTTGTTTCAGTGCTTGACTATTTCATTTTGAAAAGTTATTTCCTGATATCTCATTGGAATTTCCTGTATTACAGCCTGTGTCAGTGTCACTCATCCTGTCCCTCTGTGCTTCTGGGAAAACTCCACATGCTGACCCCCAGCTCCAATTTATCTACCTTATTTTGCTGTATTATCGTATTTATGCTGTGTGTAAGGGAAATGAAGAACCAGCAACCTTGTTTCCAAGATGAGCTGCACATTCCAACTCTTATAATTTTTTTAGGGAACCAGAAGGAAAATTAAGAATACAAACCCAAAATCTAAATTGAAGCATTTTGCTTAAGTGTCATATTAAATACCAGTAGCAAGAGAGCAATAATATTCTGGTTTTTTCATGTTTTAAAAAATGCATATCTTAAAGTATTTAAAATATAACCCCTATCCAGACAGGATCAAAATGATATTACTGACAGTAGTCTAGTGAACACTTTTTCTCCTTTTTCTATGATTTCCAGTCTAACTGTGTTGATACTAGTTAATCAGATTTAATGACACGTCTTAGTTCAAACGTAACTTTGTCTTTAGATGCTCCTTGATACATGTCATAGTAGAAGAAAGTGCCCTGTCTTGATCATGGTTTTAGGAGGTTCTTTGCCTGCCCCACTTGACTGCTGAGCAGCTGCTGATGTACAGGATACCTTCTGTGCCAGTTACAGTGTGGGGTGGCAAGGTCATGATTGGTCATGAATTTGTACAACTGATCACAGTAAAAATTGGTTTTTCTAAATCTGATGAAATACGGAACAACTCTGGTGCCAGTGTTGTGCTTTGGAAGCCAAAGACAAAATGCCTGACATGTTTTTGTGTATATAATTTAGCTCTTCTTCGTTGCCCAGGGTGTGTTTCACTTCACCTAAATCTTGCTATCTGGGCAGGCACCAGTGTTGAGCAACTCCCCACTGTGATTTTTTTCTGTCTTCGAAGAAGTTCCTACCTTGTCCCTTTTATTTTAATTTTTTTCAAGCTGGCCAAAGCCAGCTAGAAAAAACGTGCCCCTAAGCTGTGTCTATCTCTTGTGTAGTATCCCAACTTAATTTCTATAATAGCATAGTTCCTTTCATACTTTCTGCTTCTTATTTGTAGATTTCAAAACACAGTGAAGACCAGTAGCAATATACCAGTATCTGGGTGGGAAACTGAAGCATCATAATCTGAGGATGGAAGCAGGTAACAAGAAAGACATAATTAGAATCTGTGTTTTGTATTGCCCAGTGTACTGCCCCAGCCTCCAGGGCAAACTAGAATTTGAATCTTCCTTGGATTATCTTTTTTTTTTTTCCTGCAGAAATGCTAGAACTTGGAATTCCGTTATTATGTGATGATTTCCAGTTTCTTTTAAAATTTTAATTACACTCCCACCTTAAAGATATAGACTCAAAACTCCAGTTGTGGGAAGAAAATAAAGGCTTTACATACATTCTCTAAAAAAAGCTCCTGTTTTTAAGCAGCCTCCTGAGTTTTGAGGACTTCAGTCATGGCTCTCCCCTCCACAATTGCCTAAGATTTCATGGTTTCCCCCCAGCCTTTACTGTCTCTATATGTGTGTATTCAGCCAGTACAGTGTGCTCTGTTTATGCAGGGATGGTAAATGTGCAGCATAGCAGGTCTTTGCATAAAGAGCTGTGGTAGTGCTCCAATCTGTCTTGTGCAGAGATGATTCAGTTTTGAAAAGCTGGGTGGTCTTGGAGGGAAAGGAAACAATAGCTTGATATAAGTAGCTATATTTTAAGAGACCACCTCCTTGCCTTTTTAGGGGTTGGGGGCAGGGTGAAGGAGGAAAAGTGACATAATTTGATCCATCATGAAAAGCCAAGCAAGTCTGTAAAGGGCCCCTTTTCAAAATCTGTCACTTTTTTTTCCACTCTGTTTGAAAACAAAATGAGAATCCTGTTGGTATTCTTTATTGGATTTTGGGGTTTTGCATGCATGTTTTTTGCATAACAATGATACTGAGATACACTGGAGGGAGTATCTCCTGGATCAATGGCAACTTACAGTAATGCTCTGCATCTGTTGGTGTGGAGTATTTAACAATACAGAGCAATGCAGCGCAGATGCTTATGCCTGAACTGAAGTCAATGAGACCTTTTGTGGGTTTAGAGCTAATTGCAATAATTCTATGTAGCAGGCCATTATACTGTAGAAAATATCTCTTAATGTTGTGGTTTGGTCCAATAAGAAAGAATTTAGCATTAAGGCTGATTAGGATTAAAGACTCATGTGGATCAAAATTATCTCTCTGGATGATTATTTTTGACTAAAATTAATATAACTGTGCTAGGGATTTTCAGTCATCTGCAAGGAGGTGACTGTCTTTTTGCCTAATATCCTATGTGCTAATGTTTTGTGTAGTGTTAAGTAATATTGTCTTCCTAAACTTAACAAATATAGGTACAATATATATGAAAAATGCATCATTCAGGCAGCCTGGCATGTTGTTAAAGGGTATAGAAGGGAGTTCAGAGAGGTACTGAGCTCACACACACACTGTGTGTGTTCTGGAAAAAAAAAATCTAGTGAAGAATACATAACTGCTTCAATGTGTGTGGGACAATAAAATATATGTACTCTTGTTACCACCTCAGCATATGTATATGCTTCATTGCAGTGACTTGTACTTGCTGCTCAAAATGCAGCAAAAATCAACATTAAGTTATATTTAAGAGAGTTTTTAGATTCAATTTAAGCCTCTAAACCATAAGATTTGTTCCTTAGCACCTTCTAAATATAAGGGAACTTGTTTTCTGTTGAAGAATAAATCCTTTCATACATAATGAGATGCTTCAGGACTTTTCCTTTCTAAATCTTTAAAGGCTGATTTGGTCTTTACAGAAGAAAATTCAGTTGTGACTCCCACTTCTGTTTCACTGCTGCCAACATACCTAGGGTGTGATTAAGATGGCAGTGCATGTTACTGAACAGTTTGAAGCAATCAAAGAATTTTCAGTACTATTCATTACTATTCATTATTTTGCATGTGAACGTATGAAAATATTATATGGGTAAATAGTAAAGAGCAGGATTTCTAGCTGAAGCTGTTTGTAAGCATTCCTTTATTAGCTACTATTTTTTTTTCCCTGAAATTATGGCTATATTGCTGTGTATATTTGGAGTCATTTTAGGTACTGTTATTTATTTGCCTTCAGTAAATGTTGGCTGCCTGCCTTCATTTCTTTATGTCTTGCCAGTGATGAATTTCTGGACACATAGAGCTATGCTTTGGAATTGAGCTGTTGTAGCTCAAACACTGCGTTATCAGATTTGTAGGGAGTACATCTACTGTTACCTTGACTGAGCTGTTGCCTTTTTTAATTGGCAATGTAGTGTATGCTTTGTCACATTACATTTATGAAATAAATTTTAAAACACATTTTTACCTACTTTTAATTTTGTAGTCCTTGAAAAATATCTGAAACAATAACTATTACTGTTTATTCCTCACTTTTATATTTATTTCTTACATTCTTTCTATTTTCCTTACACAAGGTTTACTTGCTCTTTTTATGTAAGATCTTTAGATTCAGTGCTTTGCTTGGAATACAACGACCAAATTTTATGGTATCATATTAAGCAAAGAGATGCACTACAGCCTTTGTTATGCACGCAGTGCATGGCTCAGATTTGTTTTCTAAGACAGTATAAGCAACCTTGAGAAGGAGAATGGCTTCATGGGGATAGAGAAGTCCTTTTACAGCTGACTGCCACTTACACGAGTTGCTGGTAGGAAAGCAAGAATAGAAATTTGATCTACAAAAGAAAGTCCTCCACCTAAGGAATTGGGTAATGGAGCACATATTTTCAGATGAGTTTGTGCTCTGCTTCACTCAATGCAATACATCAGAGGATGTATATTTCAACAACACAAACATGGTACACTTTATACTCTACTGGAGCACAAGGAACAGAATTCAAACTGAGTTCCCCTCCTAGCCTGTTTCTGAGGCTGTGAAACTGCATTGTATTTGCTTGTGACCTGAATTGACTGCAAACTTAGAAAAAAAAGTGCCATTTTAGTCACTAAGCAAAGTCCAGAGCAGTTTATTTGCAGAGCTCCCCTGCACAAGGTGGCATTTTAATCCAAAATAGTTAAGCTTGTGTGATTGAAAACATGTGACATAGCACTACTTGCTACACTACCCGGCTCCTGGCATTTGCAGTGCTTGTCCTGAGTAAATCATAAGCATATCAGTAAGGTTACTGCCACTGGCCTTCGTTTTGAAGACTGGGAAATTGAGGCACAAGCTGACATGTCTAGGTCAGTGAGGCATTGTCAGGATTTAGTCTCTGGAGCATCAGCTCAGCACACAGTGCAACACACCATCAACCTGTTTGGCCCATCTGTTGCCAAGGGAAGTGTGATTCATTCAAGTGCTCTTTTGGATATGTAAGAGCACTGTGTGAATGGTTGTGAAAGATGTTTTTTCTCTTCAAAGCTGTTAAATATACATCCATGTTTTGGAATCAGTAATTGTCTTGAACTTGATCTTTTGTTTTTATATTTTACATAATCCATCTTTTCTTTCTTATTTTTTAGTTTAAAATTTTTTTCCAGTTTGGCAAAGGTTGGTAGACTTCAACAGTAGTGTTTATACCTAAACATTCTTAATCTAAAATAAATTTTCAGCACTAAGGATATAAAAGCCTAATTTTAAAAGATGGAGTAGAAGTTTCTATGTATGGTGTAATTTTAAGCTGTGGATAGCAGTGGCAGGCACAGGTGCTGCAGCTCAGCCAAGAGAAAGGTGTTTGTCAGATGGCACTGCTCGGGGGGGCAATCCAGGGATGTAATACTACGCACTCTGCTACAGCCTTATGAACACATATTAAATAGTTGTTGTACTTGAAAAAGACTTTCAGAAATATTTCAGATGGGCATTTAGTTTTATGTAATATTGAAGTCAGGTGACATGCAATTTTAGTGAAACCAAATTGAAACAGTAAGTACAACCTGCATGGGAATGGATTTTATTTCTATTTCTGCAAAAGAGAATATCTTAGTAGTGGAGGAGGCAGTAGGAAATCACATACTCAAATTTAGTCTGATTGCTGCTCATCACAATAACACCCTTCAAGAAATCTTTAAGTAATTCCAAAGTAAGTAAAAAATTTTCATCTCTCATCATTTTTCTATCAGCACAACTTGTGATTAAGGCCTACATACTTTTCTTTTTGCAACAGTTCTTGTACCCTCTCTATCTCTGCATTCTCATGAACTTTGGGCAATCATCGACTTTAGAGGCGGCATGTATATTGTGAAACTGTACAGGGAAACACACCTGCAGAGCCATTAATGTAGACTTTTGTTATGTGGCTTGTCTTTTAATTGAGATAAAATGGGTGGTAGATTTCAGATTTAAAATACTTTTACTTTTGAGATACTTAATTGGGGAGAAAAAAGGCAGCTGTATAATCCTTTGATCCTTATATTGATGATAGAATATTTTTATGCTTAGATGTTTGCTGTGGGTTTTTTGTTTTGTTTGAGGGATTTTTGGTTTATTTGTTTTGGTTGTTTTGTTTTTTGTTTTTACATGCAATTTTACAAGAATGACAGATTACCCTCAGAAATTGTACAAACAAAACAAGCATAGAAATTTTGTCCCAAAGGATGGCCTTCCTGAGAAAATGTATGAAAATACCTGACATGGGGACTTATGATAAAAAATTACTTACAGCTATGACATTGTCCCTCCTATCCTAAATACTGTGCTCTCAGTGAAGCAAACAAGATGGAATTTTGCTTGGTTATGGCAATACATTGCTAGTATTCCTACTAATCCTTTATAAAGCTTGTTAGAGCACTTATTCTATTACTCTCCTGAAGCACTAATTTAGTTTTAAGTTTATGGTATGCCTCCTGCCTACCTGCACAATTCCAGTTAGAATGAATACAGCATGCTTTTAACAGGAAGGTTATCTTCATATTGTCAAGTAATTGGAAAAACTTTGCGTGCTGAGGTAGACTTTGGCATTGCTAAAAATTGAATTGACACTGCGCCAACTTCATTCATGCTGTAACATCGTTGACTTCAATGGCATTGCAGCAGGTCGGAGTTTACTCTATTGTTATTATGTTGCTTGGTTTTTCCAGGCACAGATACAGGAAGGAACAGGGTGGATATAGAATAGCTGATATAGTCTTTGTCTTTCCCATGATTCATTTTTCTTGTAAATTAGTTTCACTGAAGGAAATGATATAACTTAGTAGATACTTGGCCCAGTTCTTCATACAAGCAAAACCCATTATGGAAAAAAAAATTCTTTGTCCATTATAGTTTGACAGCATTGTGTTCACAAGACATGTCTGACAGCTGAGAACATAATGGGGATATTCCATCTGAAGCAAGAAACAAATAGGATGGCAGTGACTAACTAACTTTTCACAATATGGGGGTTTGTGTGTGTTCTTTTGGATATTTTATAACATTGTGGCAATCTTTACAGAGACAAATGAAACCAAAGAACTAACACCATATTTTTATTTGGAGAATTGCCAATGAAAGTAGGACACAAAGTAGAAAAATAGGCAAATTTAGTCTATGCAACAAATTTGTCTAAATTGATGGGTGTTACCATCATGTCTTATGGAAAGAAATTAAAGAAAAATAAAAGCAGCATGATCTACATTTCTACCCTGTAGGCAAGCAGTAAAGTGTGAATTGTGAGTCTGAAAATTACATTTTGGGGAGTCTCTCTTCATATTTTACTCATTTGTTTTCCAATTGTTACTTCAGCAGCAGCTCTTGGGGCTGGCAGAAAAAGCAAACTTTGTTTCATCCTGGCTCTTCTGTAGGCACTGATTCTTCTTTTTCCTCTGCAGAAGAAGCTTGCTTGCCTTACCTCCTTTTGAGTTGCTGCATAGTATGTCTTCTTCATGACCAGTTGCATGGACAGTGCTGCTCTTTGAGTTTGTGGATTTACTTCTTCTTTGCTACACAGATACTTGTCTTTGCTTGTTATTTGTGATCCTTTACCATTTGTTATCCTGCTTTTGCACTGGGTAGCTCTAGTGTGAATCTGCTCTTGGGGACATCTTTCCCTTGCATCAGACTGACCAGTGACAGTCTTGCATGCAGCTTTCCATACTTGCCTAGAGTTCAGCTTGAAGAGCTACAGAACTACTTCACTGCTCCCCATCATGCTCCTTTTCTAAACTGCCCATCATGAGTCTGATGGAAAACAGGCTTTATAGAGGGCTGTTGGGCTGACCTGCACTGCTCTTGCTTTTTATTTTTTTGCTTTTATAAAGCCATTGCCCTCCATCCCTATGGATAATATTTTACTAAAAGGAAGAGGTATCCTTTTGTTCTTCATTCTGTTTCCTACAACAGTTAGATCTTGATCTATGGCTAAGGCAGAAAGTGAGTAATCTTACTAAAAATTTTAGTTTGTTGTATTATGTATGGAATCAATGAAAGAATAAAGAGAGCAACACTTTAAAAACATACTAAATTAGAAAAGTGGCTGAGTATTGGGACCAGTCCTTTTAAAAACCATGCAACATGGTACTGTTCCTGTCAATACGAATAATTTTGGGGCTATTTTCCTTAATTCTTCTTTCAGTTTCAGTGTCAATGCTCTGCATTGTCATTGTGAGAGAAAATTCTTCTGTGGTTTAGAGTTGGCATGCAAATCATAAATTAAAATAAACTGGTAGCTAAGCAGCTCTTTTTGAAAGCAGCATTACTTTGAAGTAAAATCTGTTCTTCCTGCAAACCATTTGAAATACAAGAATAGGTTTGTGTGCAGGAGAGCCCAGCCATGATATATCGAAGTACAGATAAGCATTAGTGAGGTTTTCTTTGGGGTGGGAGAGGAAAAGCAGCAGTGGGAGAAATTTTGATTATAGATTTGATTTATGTCCACTCTCCCACTTTGCTGAGCTGTTTGACAGGAAACTGGTGGAACTCCCTATAAGACTATATAGGAGGGGCACACTGTCTTCTTCTGAGCTTGCACATGCCCCTTCACTCATGTCTCTGTAAGAACTGTGCATTTTTGCTGACTGCTGCAGTACTCTGAAGTAACTGCATGTATTTTTTTTTTGTGAGATGTATAACTGGGTGTTTTTTTCGTTTTTTTCCCCTCTGTTGTCTCTATATGAGTATACATAATTACACTGATATATTCTTCTGTTAGAGAGTTTCTGCTCTCTAGTAATATCTGCTCTGTTTGAACCTAATATTGCAATTGTGTAAGATTTTTCAGGTGTAGTAATTAATTTTTCTCTGAGTCCACTGGCAAATTTCACAGCGCAATGAAGTAGCAGAAGTGTGTAGGAGCTATTTTAACAATTCTAGCAAATGCCAAAACCCAAATCCTGTTCTGTTTTATACCAGCATACTACAGAAGTTAAAGATTTTCTGGTCTAGCATAGATTTACAGTAATGATGTATGTGCTTTTTGTTCTTTGAATTTTACAAAATTATGCTGCTATTAAATTAAGCAGTCTAATAAAACAGAGAACAAAGTAGGAAAAAATCTCTCAGTATAATATTTTAATTTTTTTTCTACCAAGTGCAAATAATAATGGGCCTGTTTTATGAAAAAGTAAAAATAATTTGAAAACAATTAATGTATTTTCTTATTTTTTAAATCAAAATGTCTTTTCATAAAGCTTCATTGTGCTGACAGTACTTGAAACAAGAAGGAGAAAAAGCCCTAACAAAATACAGAACTCATCCTCTAGACTATTCATGATCTGCTGCCTATGAAAATCAGGAATTGTAACATTTATTTGGGATGGTGATAGAAACTTAATGGTGCATGTGACGTTGGGGTCTACTGGAGCTTAATTGTTAAAGGGATGGTCCTTTGCTCTTTTGTGTTGAGAAATGGCATTTGTTTAGCAGAGGAGAACCCCATGTAGCATCAGCTATGCCTTTCCCTACAAGTGGGCAGCTGAGAGGGCTGCTGAGTTTGCTCTTGGACTGTGACAGGTGAAAAACGCTATTTAATGAGTTTCCTTCCCAGACAATTAGCAGAGGGAGGGAGCTTTCCCATCTGTGCCTGACACAACCAGGGTTTGCTGGTTGCCACATTTCCTTTGTGAGAACGACGGGTAATTCATTCAATGGGGTAATGACAATGACATTGCTGGCTGCAGGCAGTCTCACTAACTGTTCTGTTCTGTCTAATCTTGGGGGGTTTTATTAAATACTTCCCACCAGTGTAAAAGGGCCATGTGAAAGAAGCGTTCCCACTAGGGCAGTGCTGTGTGAGGACTGTGGAGGTCTTGCAGTAAAATGGACATAAATACAACCAACAACTCCCAGGCTGTACTTAACATTCTCATCTGCACGTGTAACATATCAATAAGACCTGTGTGTTTTAATTGCTTACTCTCCGCATGAACTACTACATGTTGCCTTATTTTTGACTAGTATGGCTTTCTTGAAGCACGTTAGATCAGTAAAATACACATAAATCCTTCTGAAGTCTTTGTTAATTTCTTCCAGCCCTTTTCAGGGTGCCTTAATAAAGAAAATTTCAGTCTGACACTAGAAAAGACAAAAAATCAGTAGACTGCCATTCACATGAATGTAATGTGCCCTACTCTCTGCAAATTCTCTTCTTAATTTAAACAGTTTGCTAATTGCGTATTTTATTCATCCTAGACTCTATTAATCTGTCTAATGCAGAGACTTTAATTTCTTCACACATCAGTTCTGCTGAAGTAATCAAAATTAGAACACATTAACATATCACATCCTACTGCTGATACTTGGTACATACTTGCCGTGATACATAGAATTTTCACATAGGAAAGGACAAGAGGGGTAGCTATGCTTTTCTGTACAGAAAATCAAAATTTCTTTGCAGCCTTTCCTGGAAAGTAAGCTATAAGTATATAGTATTTGGCTAAGAATTTATATATTGGATGGCATTCAATTGCCTGGTAGCAGTGTCATTCTTGTTATGTATTATGTTAGTATTTATTTTTCACTTTCCCAAAAACATTTTTGTCTTGAAGTCTGCTTGAGCAATTTTATTTCATATGTTTTATTGCCCATTTATAAAATAGAATAAATACAGTTTTGAGTAGAGGGAGTTGCTTTGGTTTTCTTTTCCTTTTATTTTAAACCTTCAATTCTGTGAAATATAGCTGCCTTGGGGATTCCTTTGAAAAACCTGATAATGAATGTAAGATGTGAGTGACTGGTGTGTGATTGTGTTGATGTTTTCCCTTCTCTTGAGCCCAGTTTGAAATTCAGCTCTGCACAGCAGGGATTGTCCTCAGCCACATATTACTATTTTGAGGACTGTGTGCTTGAGTAGCTGTGCAGGCTTTGGGCAACTGGCAGCAGTTTGTCATGGCTGCCTTTAGGCTAGTAAACCTTGGGGATTTTAATCCCTGTCCCTCTCTGTCAATCAAGTCTGTTTCACTTTTTAATGTACTATTATATATTTTCAAACAAATAGTGTTCATTCTACAGTAGGTGCAAGAAAACTAAAAGGCCAAGTGTAATGTAAGGGGTTTACCTATTTTCCCCTGGCTGTGTCACTGAAACTTACTTGCTTTGTGATAGAATTGTTCATATTCAAATCATCAAGCTCTCTTGCCTGGTTTCTCATTGTTTTATTTTGATTGAGTACTTTGATGCTGTGAATCTTGTCTGCATTTAATTCATTATAATCATGTGAAATGAAACCCTGAATGGCTTCCAAATGAATATTATTTAATTTTCTTTGGCATTTGTACAAACAGTGGCTTTGCCAGCAGAGCAGTAAGTAGAGACATGTTTTTCACTTCTGTGTGACCCAGTCAGATCTGTTCTCTTTTGCATTTCCAAGGTTCTGAATATGATATTCTGAATATTTATTATTATTACAATTTTTTCTTCCTTTTATTCCCAAAATCTGAAAAATAAAGAGTAAACTGTGTAAACTGTTTTGTTGGGTTTTTTTTTCAGTGCTGTGCAAGTTGAAAAGTGAGTTTCCACACTTAATAGCCAGATACTCTACACAAATTGTCAGGCATACTGATGTCCAGGAAGAATAATTTTAGGCTTATTTGTGACATACTAAAACATACTAAAATTGTAAAACATGGAAAGAAAAATGTATTTTGTATTGCTCTGTATATATAGCTATACTACTAAACTGCAAAACTTCACATTGTAATGTTGACAGGACTTCCAACACCCCAAGTGAATTATTTTTTATTTTAGGTTTCTCTTTGTCCAGTATTCCTTCTTGGGCGAGTCAGTGAATGCGGTTCACAGTCTTTATTGGTAATTCACACTAAAACGTTGGAATTTTCATTTCAACAAGTTAGTCATAGAAAAACAACTTAGGAATGAATTGAGCTCAAAACGTAAGTGATTTCAGGAGATGAGATGTTTGGTTTTATTGCCTTATGTAGTAGGGGAATCAGTGTGGCTTTCAAAGACTCTTGTGATTATTGAAATCATACAATTCTTTTCATGTTTGAGAGGAGCAGGCAGCCAAGGAGCCAGAGGCTGCTCACACTGAGCCGATGGAGCTGCGCTGCTAACTGTGGTGGACTTGAAGCAAAACCAACAAAACTCAGCCTCTCGGACTTCTCTCAGCAGAAATAGGCACAGAGTCTAAACTTTTAGGAATTGTTACTCTTACTTTACAAAGATTAGTTTGGGGATCGTTTGGGGTTTTTTTTGTGTTTTGAGGGTGGTTTTTTGAGAGGGGGTGTTGCTTGGGTTTGTTGTTTTTGTTTGCTTATTCGGATTTTTTTGTGGTTTTTGGGGAGTTTGGTTTGGGGTTTTTTGGGGGGCTTTTTTTGCGGTCCAGTTTTTGTTTGGAGTTTGTTTGTTTTGGGGGTGTGTGTTTGGGTTGTTTTGGGTTTTTTAATGAAATGCAGGATTATTAGGATCATCAATCTTATAGCAATATATATGATAAGCAGCAACTTCTATGATATGAGAATAGGGCTAATGCTAGGTTGCCTACTTCCTTCGTGTTGAGTCCACGAATGGTCAAGTCCCTAAAGCTATTGCTTAAAAGACAGATAAGGTAAAACTCTTTCATAACAGACTCTATATGGGACAAAATCCAGAGACATTGTTCAGAACATGGAGGTCATCCTTTAATGGTGATTAACAAGGGTTCTCTGGTCACCATAGTACATGTGCTCCTGTGAGAAAATATCTTGTCTTCTTCTCTGATTTTCTAATTAGGATTTGAGTATCTGAGAGCTGCAGGCTATGTTACATCTGTTTGAGTGCAATGATATCAGCCTAAAAGAGAAATCAAATGAGAGTCCAAATAATTAAGAAATGAAGTGGCAGTCAGTTCTGATAGACGATCAGGAAAAAGCTCATGAGATGTTGTGACAAGCCTTGCATCCCATTTCAATATGATGCTAAGAAGGTTTGTTAAATACAACATACAGTGCTTGCCCTTCTTGTGTTCTGTGAGTCTACCCTCACACTTGAATTTTAGAAGTCTTGGTTCTGTTTCCTGCCTGAGGGACATGTTTACATGTCTGCATTTCCTCTAAGGCTTTTCTATAAGCCTTTTTTCCTTGTAATTATCATGCTGTTATTACTGTGTTACCTACTTAGTCACCTAAACACTATGTGTTTTGCAAAACTTTGACCCAGTATTCGTCAGGCTGTCAGACTCCCACGGCACAATTACATGATGCATGAGGGAGGTTTAAAAATTATTTGGTCCCCTAGCTTTTAACAGTTTTGCATATGATTAACTACTAACTGTCTCAAAGTGTTGCTGTAAGCACCATCTTTATATTCCACCAGAGACATGCTCTTAGGAGAACAATGAGACATTTATGGTGTTTGGATGGGAGGGAGATTAGAAAGTATAAAATAATTTCTTACTCATAAACTTCCAGTAAATTATATTTTCATTTTGTAATAAGACACTTAGTTTCAATAAAGATCTACATCAGTGGATTGCCAGAAAACAGCACTGTATTTCCAGTCTTTACTGAAAAATAACAGTGAAACAATCAGGTGTTTTTAAAAATTGTTTCTCAAATCCTTGGATCTTTGTTTGTGGGAGTTGTAGTGCTAAGCCCTTTCATTTATATTCCCCTCTCATCATTCCATGTTCATTAATTTAGAACCTCAGGTTACTGAATTGCCAAGTCTGCTGTTGTTTTCATTTAAATTGCAGAATATTAAACAGTAGTGTAATGTTATATTCAGATGGCAGTGCTGTTTTTCTCTGAAAATTGAAGATGTACAGCCCAAACCTTCCTCTGCCAAAAGAGAATAGGTGGTTCCATAAAAAGACAGGGTTTTAACCCTGACTGCCAGCTGTAAAGTGTCACTCTAGTGATGCTTTACATGGTAGATACAGTCTGTGACCATGTCACTTTTTATAACGTTCTTGGTGATGATCCTTCTCTGTAGCCTACCTGGTGTTTTTCATGCTTTTCTAAAGATCTCTCTACTCTGAAGTAGTTTTGTGTTGAAAAAATAATGAAAGAATGATAGAACATTATGAAGTATTGGAGACCTCTTTCATTGTTGATTTGTAAAGATACATGGATGGAATATGTGTAAGGATGTTAGAACTCAAGTTGCTCCTGCAAATGAAGTTACTGCCTTTTTTTTACAGTTTTCTTTCTGGAGTAGACTAGCTCACTTGGAGTTGGATTCTCCAAGTTGCAGCACTACATTTTCTCAAAAATTGCCTTGTGGGTTGAAAATTCTTCAGGCTTAACCCTGGAATGGAGGTATCATGACCTTTACAAATGACATCAAAGACACAAAGTAAAGAGTCCAAAGGCTGTGTCCTTGGGCATGGAGGGGATTCAAATCCCCAATTTTATGCCTTACTTATATTATGATTCTTAGTCTTTCTTACACTCACCTTTGGCAAAGCAGCCTGCAACACATGTAGTAATAATTGCTTAGAGATCTTCAAAGTCTATAAGGCACCATTTTGCATAGAAAAGTGTACAGTTGGATAATGTCTAATTGATGAACTCAGGTACAGGTGATATTCCCAGTAATGAGAATCCTTCTTTCATTAAAATCTTGTTTGATCCTCTGTTTTAAAAATAAGAAATAATTACTTTTTACTGATATTATCACTCTTGAATTTAACTTTAAAAGTTATACAGAATTTGTTCTTCTGCCTTCTAATTCTGCACTAAAGCAAAGCTTTAGTAAATTACTTTTTCTAGATGATGAGTCTTGGGCTTCAGGTCTTTTCTTGGTCTCTGTTGATTCAGGTTGCTCCAGGATTCCATAGCCTGAGCTAATGGACGTGTGTGACTCTTCCAACAGGTCACATCAGCTCAGTGCTGAACACCTGGGGATTTTTTCACCAGTGACTCTGCCCAGCATTTGAGAAAAGTGTAGCTCCTGTTGGTCTGTAGATATCTTCTTAAATTGGGAACATTTTAGATGGGAAGAATAAATTTGAAAACCTGCATATTTTTCTAAGGCAAGTTCAACCAACTAATTTTATTTTCTTGTATTTATGAATTTCAAAGTATACTGCCAGGCTTCAAATAGCTGATTAGCTTGCTTGATAAGAAGAACTTGCATAAAATTACAGTCATGTGTCTACACTTCTTTCAGTCTAATAGAAAATGTGAGATGCAAGATGTGGGTGGCATACTCAAAGCAATAGCTTCAGGAAGTGATCACAACTGAGCACTGTTGCATTTGCCAACTTTAGAAAGAAAAACAATGCAATGATCAAGGTTCAAGATGCTGTGGACTTGTATGAGCATGGTTGCCATGTGGATGAATACAAAACTGCCCTATCTAATGTCCTCCCAACAACCTAAGCAGCTCATTCTGCACTCCTTTTGCCTCAGTTTAAATATAACAGAACTTAAAAAAATAACCCCAAAACAAAACAAAATGCCAACCAAAATAAATTAATAAATACACAGATAAAAGCCCAACCTAACAAAAAAAGCCCAAAACCCAAAAATGCTGTGTTCCAGTACAAAGAACTAGAAACTATTTTGCTATACTATCTTTCCATGCTTACATGTAAAGTTATTCTCTGTGGAATTACATGGGGAGTTTTTAATTTTTAAGTAAAGGACCATACCAATTATGAGGTCTTCTACTCAGTTGTTTTCTTCATCTGTAACACAATACATATTTATAAAGTAGTAATACATATTTATGGATTGCTTCTGATACAGCAAGTGTTCCACAGTTTGTAAAGAAAATGTTAGGGGGCTCTACTATATATTTTCAGAGCTTCCAAAAATAATACTATCTGTAACCTTCTTCTGAAGAGATACAGGCTTAGCAGATTTAACTGTTAAATTTAAAAAAACCAACCAAACAAACAAAAAAAAATATAGAACTTTCCTGTATAGCTGAAGCTTTGTTTTTGAAATATGGAAGGAATTCAATTTCTCCAGAGGGTTTTTTTTCCCTTTACTCCAGAAAGCACAAAGAATTGAAGAAGAGTGAAATGATGTATGTAATCTGTAGCCTTCCCTCTCACAATATGATGTACAATGCACTGTGCTTGGAAGGAAGCCTGTGGACCAAACAAACGCTGTTGTGGTGCTTTTGGGGGGTGAACCTGTCCTGGTAACTGGGGGAAGGAACTGATGTGAGTTATGAAGTATCCTTTAAACTGTTTAATACAACTTGGAGACATAAACATGGCTTTTGCTTCTTCATTGTCCTAGACTGAGTGTGGTCTGCTGTATTTTTTAGTTCACCCAGCACAGGATATAGCTGTTAATGGTTGTGGTCTCAGTTAAACAGAATGAAGCTTGTGGGTCGGAACCAATCACTTTTCATACATGTCTTTTAGCTGCTTTTTAAAAATTCATATATTTTAGAGAACAAAATACTCAAGTCTTTAGGAAGTTGTTGGTGAAGTTGTGCCTGCTTTTTAAAACCAGATAGCAACAGGAAGGAGTAATTTCCTAGACTTGAAATGTTCTGCCTCCATAGTAACTTTTTTTTTTCCACAAGGCAAAAAAATACCAGATTATCTGATTCCACAGTTGTTTCGTCTTTGTAGTGTTATCACCTCCGCCTTAAGGCTCACAGGGGCCAACAATGTCTCCCACATACCCAGGAATCAAAGATTTTCATTTCTGTGGCTCTCAGGTGCTCAAAATACACATTTTCTGGCGAGTGAATCTGAGTTCACATAATTTTTTGAAAACTGATTGTTCTCTTGCACAGGGAGAAATACAGAGTGTACCTAACACAAGGCAACTGAGCATTTTGATTGTGCAGAGGCTCACACTGAATGAATGGAGAAAGTGAAAAAGAGGAAAGCTTATTTCTTCACCTCTGCTCATCTTTAAATTATAAGTCTTTTAATGTCCCAGCTTCGTGTTGGGGCAAGTCTAGACCATACAGTAATTCCTTCTAATTGTGTTGTCCCTTTTTAATATTTTTTTTTCCTTGCACCCATATATGCTCAGGTCAGATACCCTGCAGCTCAGGCACAGTCTTTGTGACTAACAAACCTCAATGTTGATGGGAATTTCCAGCTACCTTATTACTGCAGTACCAAATATATATGTATATTTATATTCTGAAACCCTGTATATTGGCTGAATCTTCAATATTTTACCTTTTAAGTTTTATTTTTGTGATTTTACTCTTTTCTTTTTATTATTGCTTTAAAGATAAATGCTTATGTTACTTTTCTGGAAGCTTTGAAAACATTTCTCTTTGCATTTCAAACGTTTCTGCAGTACTGTAGCAAAGAGATCTGAAATTTACAGGAGCTCAGATCTTTTTGGTACAATAATTTATATTCAGCTTTATTAGAGTCAAAACTAGTGGGTTTGTGAACCCATCTTTAGACATTCTTAGCAGACTTTAGAGGCTTTTCGTCTCTTACCTTTCAGTAAAAGTCCTATTTGGAGATCACTTTGCTTTGTAAATTTGGAAGAATAACTGAAGAAACTGTGGCAATTTTGCCTTTGTGTTGCATTGTCCTTCACAATGAGCAAGGACCTTAGTGCCAAGGGGAAGAAGAAAGGAGCTTTCTAATAAAAATTCACTGTACTTTGTTTGGAGGACATAGGCTGAGTTAATATTTCCTCCCAAAATTTAAATCCTGTCTTACATGGCTGATCATTGTAGACAACAGTAAGAAACTGCATAACAGGCTAAAATTGTATAATTGCATAACCTTGACTGCAACAGTACCAGTTTGATGCATTTGAAAATAGAATTTCCTGTTTCAGGGCTTGGCACAAAGTCTTGGAACATGATGCCTGATATTAAAACCATGGCTACTAAACTTTCATGGTAAAACTAAGCTGTGATTCTTAGCAGTGTTTCAGTTAGCAGCATCCAGATAGGCTGAGAGCTATCTTGAAGTGACTATGTAAACCTGCCAGTGAGCAAGGGAATTCACAGCAAGGCTGAAGCATTAAGGAGAACCATAGGTGGCAAATGCTTTCTGTTTCCCATGATTGTAAGGGGATGAACGTATAAAAGTATTTCAAATGGTTTTCTATGCAAGTTTGGTAGGTATTTAAGTTGTCTTTTTATAGGCTGCATTAAGGTATTTCTGCACCTCGTATCTTTGCTTTCCTAACTGAATGTGTTACATGTAGCAAGAATGAAGTGTTTTAGGGTACTAGAAAATGTACAATAAGTTCATGCTGCCAGTACACTCCAGGTAACCAGCCACTGTGATCCACTGTGCAATGCCCCCCATTCACTGATGTTACCACACATTTTTCTTAGTGTGTTCTATCTATGTTTTTGGGTGCAGACCTTGTGAGCTATTTATCTGTAGTGTACGCATCCACATGTGCATTCAGCTACTTTTGCTGCTCATAGAAGTGGTGATAGGGGAGTATGATTCACACCTTAATCCTCTGGCAGTTGCCTAGAGCTGGTCAGGTGAATCACAGCCCAGAAATGCCCTTCTCTCATGGTGAGTCTAGGCAGCTAGCCAAGATGTGGATGTCTGCAGAAGTCTGAAACTATGTCCTTAAAGTAAAATGTCATTGCTTTCATTTCTGGAACAGTGCAAGCCATGATATTCTAATGCTGTTAGGCTATTTAGATAATTCTGCGGAAAAGGTGTACTTTTAGAGTCTGAAGTTTAGGAAAATAATTTAAAATTGGTGTTAAACAAGTAGTTAAATAAACAAGAAGGCATATTTATTTAAAATTATGGTTTTATAATATTGGTGTTTCTTTTATTTGTTTATTTTTCATGGGAAAGGTAGGATTTGTACCTTATACACAGCACTCAAAATTATTTTTGCACATAATACAGAATATGTTGTAGGGACACGGAAACATTTGTTCAGTGACTGTGAAGGCAGATGCTCCCTCTAGTGCCTAAGACTATTTTCTTGTGATGGCAACAGCTTTATTGGGCTTTCTGCCATGTTTTGTTATGCAGTTGCTTAAGTCCCTCAGGTATCTATCTTAAAATGGTAATATGAAATGAGGATAAACCCTTTAGTATTGCATGCCTCCTGCATCTTTCCCCTTGTGTGTAGCAGAAAGAGTCAGATAATACAAGTGGATAAAGAAAGTTAATCTAAACATATTCTTTTAATTAAAGATTTTTATAGCCTATCAAGTCAGTAAGCTGTTACTTAAATTGAATATCACCTGGGAGAACTTTGGTACTGGTGAGTATTTCTGAACCAAATGAGGGTTAATTGGACCATGAGGGATTCAGAAGTACCTGGACACTAATTGCGAATTCAGGTTATTGTTCTCTTCTTGATGTTTTTGTTAGCTGGTGTTTGTAGTATGGCTATTGAAGACATCAGACTAAAGTTTTAAGTGCTGTAAACCAGTCTATGACATTACTACATAAAAAGAACAAATTGTTGAGACATCCAAACACATTGTTTAGTAGGAGAGTATAACTGTGAGCATTTATGCTGGCATTTGGGAAGAGAAGAAGGAAGAATGGAGTATATTAGTGTGCCCTGTGAGGTGCCCAAGGATGCATACACTCTGCTTCTTATGCTGTAGCTGCCTTCATCCTGACAGTGTCCTTTCTGGAGACAGCCTTTCAACACTATGGGGGTTCATAAGTTTTTAAATGTTTTCTTTAAAAAGATGCATTCTACAGTTGTGTGTCTATCTGTAAATCGTGCTTAAAAATCAATTCTGTTAGAAATTCTGTTAGTGTGTGTAGAGTAATGTATGATACAATACGTGTGGAAAAATATTTGTGAATCAAGGTATATTCCTAACAACATTTGATATTAAACTGTAAAATCCAAGGCTATGAATTGTTCAGCAATAATGCATTGCCTACACTATTATCAAGCTTTTGTAGATATGACAGCAGGGGATTTGAGGGAAGAGAATAGGTAGGGGGCTTTTTAAGAAATATTTTACAAGTGTGACAATGAGTGAATATAGTATTTATCCTAACTAAAAGCTGCCTGAAATGGTGAGCTTTTAGTTTGAAGGGTTTACTATTATTTTTGGATGTAGGGTGTATATCCCTTCTCCCTTCTTTTCATTCTTTCAGTCTTTCTCTCCATAAGGAAAACAAATGGAAAATTTATTGTAAAGGCTCTGTGGACATCAGCATTCAAACCAAAGAAAAGTGTATAGAAGTAAATTGTGTGTTCTACTTTGGTGCACTGGGAATATCGGCAATATTTTTCATTCTGTATCTTGCATTTATACAGCTGAATGGAAGAGTGATGCAGTACAATTTGAAACAGTAGCCAGCAGCAGCCTCTTTTCCTTCTTAGATCTTTTAGCATTTTTTGTCTTTCCCAGGGTGAGAGAGTGAGAATGTGTTTTAGCAGTCTTTTTTTCAACATGTGCCACCTGTACACAGTGTAAGAACAAGTAACTGGAAGAACAAATAACATAAACTATGCTTGATTACATTTTAAAGTAGTCTGATACTAGGGTTGAGTTTAAATAAAATATATAATTCAGCAATTTGTTTCAATTATAATGACTGCCTATTAAAAGTTAGTTTCTCAGTGTTGCCACTGGCAGAGCTTTTTGTCTGCTTTTTTTCTTTTCCCCTTGTGGTTGGCATTTTCTCAGCAGCAGTGGGCATGGGAGTTAAAGATCAAAATCATGTTGTTTAAGAGTTAGACTCCACTCTGAATGCCCTCTCCATAAAGAGGATCCATTTTAAATTCTTTTAGTTATGACAAGGTATGTTTACATCCTGTTGGATGCCTCTGTATGCCTTTAACCACTCAGCAGTCTAAATGCTGTGTACTTACTCCTTTGTTTCCAGATGTGCACTATAGATTTTGTGTGGTTAAATGTTCCACCTGCCTGCTTCAAAATTACTAGGTAGGTCAAAACCTTAGCCAATTGTCCATAACTTATTGTGATCTTTTGAGTGGTCCATGACCTTCTCAAGAAGAACACTTCTTCCTTAGGAGGGGAAATCAGCCCCTAACTTTTATTATGTGCTACTTGATTATCTTTGCTGAGGTTTTCTCAAGAGAAATGCAGTTTCTTGGCATTTGCAGTATAATGTTAGTAGAGAGAAATACAGTTCAACAGAGTCATATTCAGGAATTTTAAAGATTGGGTAACATGTCAACATCCTGATCATTCGTGAGGATTCTGTTTGCATGCAAATATCACATTCTTTTTCTTTGAGGGAACGGGAAGGAATTTATCCATCGGGAGTATTTGCCTTCCTGCTTCAAATATAGAGCTTTTTTTGAGCTGTGTTGAGTCAGCAGGATGTGACCTATTCCTACTGTTCCCTTCTTGCTCCTTCTGCCCAAGAAGACTCTATAAATTAGTTGATAGCCTCTTGGAATAGCAAATCATTACTCCCTCTCATGTGGACTCTACTTAAGGAGGAAAAAAAGAGGATAAGATTTTAGTTATGAAATGCTGCATTACCTGCTTTTCTAATCTCATGATCAGCCCTTGTGTATTCAGACAAAAGATGGGGGTGCTATTTAAGAAATATTTAATGAAGTAGATGTTATAATATATCCTTAATGTTGTTTTATAAGTATTGGTATTGTAGAACCAAAAATACTTGGCCTTGTGATCTTAGGCCTGTTTCTGCTCTGCAGAATGTAATTAGCTTTTTACTTCTTAGTTAAAATTGAGATGATTGTTTAGAAATGACTAAGAACATAAGTGCACAGCATGATGCTGCACTGATATAGTTATTCTTGATACTTCTGTCTAAACATCAACTTCTATGTGATTCAAACTTTAACAAGATTCTTACATTTTTGGTTTTATTAGTAAAATGTAAAGTCTGTCCTGAAACTCTGGAATAATGGCTTTTGGTTTTTATACTATATAGTAGCTTATAAGGTAAGGATAGAATAATTTATTATAGCTAAATACATATTTTCAAAAATACTGTCTCAGTAATTGTTCCTTGGAGCTATTATATTTTCACTTCCTTCCTATATATTTCACTTCCTTCACTTCACAGTCCCAGGGATGTCTGAGCAGTGGGGCCCTGACCTGACTTGTAATTCTGTCATGAATTCAAATTCCATCATAGATATTCTGATTTATATCACTGCCAAAGTTCAGTTAAGATCTTGAACATTTCTATGTCGTATTGTGGTTTTTTTTCATTTTGTTTTTCTTTTAAGTCTTTCTTCGAAAATGATGACTGTTGTCTTTCTTTAGATTGTAGAATTCTAAATGTTTTCTGCCAATCCTGTTATTCCAAGTTAGACTTCCCCTGGATATAATTGTGAAATCTGATTTTTCTACAATGGAACATGAGCACAGTATTTAGGTTGATTTTGTTTCATTCTATTTATGACCTATTTGGCACAGTTTGCCTTTTTATGGGTATAAATTCATACCTTGCATTTTATATCATTGTATTTCACTTGGATTTATTCTGCTAGACCCAGCACAAAATGCTGTGTTTGACAAGAGCTTTAAGATGCTAAAGCTACAGGCTGTATCAGACCTCTATTTTCTGCAAAACAAGACAGACATAATAATGAAACAAAACCCCCATAAACGCCTTTAGTGTTATCCTACGTTCCTAACTTAAAACTATAACATAAAGCCATTGCTATTTCTCTCAGTTTTCTTTTGTAACAGTTTATCATATCAATAAGCTCATTTGCACCATTCATCTGACATGTGCTATCAGGGGTTATCTTCTAAGTGTAAATTAAGCTTTTGGAAATAGTCCAGAATATATCATAGTGAGGTTTATGTCATTATAAACATGCTGGCCAAGCTTACATCAGTATGAATACAGTGAATTGAAAGTTTGAGTCACAGTTGTGTTCGTCTCTTTCCAGTAGCTATTTTTCCTTTTCACAATTTTTATGATAGTTGAGCTGCTTATCTTGTGTTCTTTTCTCTGATTTGTATGCTCTTTCTCATTTTCCATCCAACTATTACAGTGCTGTATGCATTTCCTGTCAGCCAATTAATTGGCTGTCTCCTCACTCAGCCAAGAATAGAGGTAGCAGTTCTACATGAGCCCCTCATGTCCATTGATGTGCACAGCAGACATCCTAAGAATGGGGACACATTTCCCTGGTCTTGTGGCTGCATGCTGTTCACATCAATTTCCCATTAAAAGGTAATTTAAAGGTATAGCCCCAGGCAGACTCGGGAGAGAGCTATAAAAAGAGTTTAATTAACAGTTCAGAATAATATAATATAAGGTTGAATAGTCTGTAACCAGTTCATTTTTTTGTTCACACTTGTCATTTCCTTTACTTGCAGATTAGAGGAGATTTCCTTGTTTGGTAAAGAATGCAATGAAATAAGTCTTCGAAGAAGCTTTATTGTACGTGTCTTGGAGCTAGATCACTGCATTATCATGAGCTTTAAACCTGCCACTGCTTATCTTCCCTCTGTATTAGCTCACCTCTGCTGGCCAACGCATTTTAAGGAAAGAGATACGAGTCACCTCACAGTTGAGCCCCCATGCTTTTTGAAAGGCTTACCAACATTTCAAAATACATTTACCCCAACGTGTAAAATCTAAAGTAGTACCTGTTTTTATGTGGAAAAATTGTAGAAAATTCGGCTAAAGCAGATATAGGAGGCTTTGTATTTAAAAATAAGTATCATTGTCTCTTTCCTTTCCTTGATGATTGTATTTTTGGTAAAACTTTCTTTGCAGGAACTTTGTTTCTTGCTTTTCTTTTTTTCTTCTTCTTTATTTTTTTTTAATTGTTTGTTTGGTTTTGGTGTTTTGGGTTTTTTATTTGATTGTTTTTTTATTTCCCCTCCACCACAAGTCCTCCTGTGTTTTGCATTGTGAAGGTTTATGCACAAATCTAGCCTTGCTGAATATAGCAGGATATGTTAATTTCATGACTCCTAAAAGCCTTCAAATCAGAATTATTTCAAATCTGTCACTCTGGCCTGACCTACTCCTGGAAAAGTTTATTACCTAAAAGAAGGAGGAAGAACAAGATATATTAAGGAGACTGGAAGTACTCTCTTCCTTGAGGGCTTAAGATGTACAGTATTTGTTGTCATTTAACCATTCACCTACTTAATTAATTCTAAAATGCCAGCTACAAGTGCAACATGGCATATATTGCGTGCTTGGTACATAAGAGCTGGAAGCCTGACAATTTTATTCTCCTGGAGAAAGTTGACTTGCTTTCTTAGACCGGTTTCCTTTTTTCTACCAGTGGAAAATATGTAGATTTCTTTCAAATTTTTGGTTTTTACCTAGATCACCTCTGACGAAGAGAGTGGAAGCAGTGACTGAACTTTTGCTTTGTCCTAGTATGTTAAATCATTCACTAATTAAGTATGGCTATGCTGGGGCACATTCTGCACAAATCATATCAGCCTGATGTTTCAAGTATTGAATTTGTTTTGATTGCAGACAA
The DNA here is from genome assembly GCF_052056855.1 of Sturnus vulgaris. Taxonomy (NCBI): domain Eukaryota; kingdom Metazoa; phylum Chordata; class Aves; order Passeriformes; family Sturnidae; genus Sturnus; species Sturnus vulgaris. The sequence continues at coordinate 49,340,670 of NC_142245.1, read as the reverse complement.
TATGAGAGGAGGCATAGTTTGATTTTCATTCTTTTGTGTGCCAAGTTTTTAAGCGTGTTATGACAGTTTGGAGAAAAAAAAAAGCAAAACAGGAATCTTTTTGTATGATTGTCAGAAAGACCCCTTTAAGAAGTGCTTGAAGTGACTACCTCAGTGAAAATTGTTGTGGAGCTAAATCAGCTTTTGCAGTATCTAATTAACACTGACACAACATCCAGATAGTTAGTTAATTACTGTTCTGCTTCTTCCTCCAGTTGCTGTGTCAGGCACAAAAGTTAACATGCACCTTCACAGTATACATCAAGTATGTTAATTTCCATCATGCTCTAACAATAGAAAGCTGTAGCGGTGATCAAAATAAATTTTAACCATAGCCATTCTGAAAGCTTAGTAAGGTTATATGTGTCTATTTCAAACATGTAGTGGGGTTTATAATTCTAACTGTAGAATGGTGGGAGTGGCTTCTGTCTTGTAGAGCTGAGATTAAAAGCAACTTTTTCAAACAAGGCTGAAAAATTCCCATGTGCTGACAACAGGGATTTTCCGGAGTGAGCAAAGCCCAAGCAGGCTTGATCTTCAGTGCCAGGAAACTCTGACTTCAGGGGTCTCCAGCTCATGACTTAAAGGGAGTGGGTGAAGGAAATTAAAGTAATTTAAAATAGAGCTCTCTTTCTCTGCTGTAGCATAGACATGCTGTCTCATGCTAGTCACTGTGGAATTCAGTTTTTGGGCTCTTTTGTTTTAGTCTACCCCCCACTCCCTCCAGTCTCTGTTCGAAGTTTCTGATCTGTATCAGTCCTATACAACAGATCCTGTATATTCAAAGGCGCAGTGTTTCCATACAGAGATAAGAGCAGTACAGTAAAAATGGAATTTACTGTCCTACATGCATAGTTCTTCACTGCAGGACTGAGCACTGCTGTGGAAGAGGTCTCCTGCTCAATTTGTACCTGTGCTGAAGCACACTGGAAGTGATGTGAGCAGGACAGGGCACTTCAACAGCTGCAGGTTTTGTGTAGCTTTCACTTTGCTCACAGGTAGTTGCTGACTTCACACACAAGCATGTAAGCTACTCACAAAGCAGGTCTGGCTAGTATATGCAGTCATCTGGAAACAAATAGCTGCTTATCTGTAGTAAATATCTGCTCTGAGAGGAAAGAGAACAAAGCAGGCCAAGTTTCTCGTCTGATGTACACTTGAGGACTTGATAGGTGAAGATGAAAAGATGGGAAGCTTTCCACTGGGTTGCATAAATCACTATGTAGCTATAACTCATGCAGGCTTGAAACTACCAATTTTCAAGGATGACAGTAAGATACATCTCTGTCAAACTATCACTGTCTTACTTTAGGGTCTCCATCTTGTATTACTGCAGGAACAAACCTAACCTTGCCCAGGACTGTACTGCTGAGAGGAACATTTGACAGCTTGTCCCCAAGAGCCATTGCAAGGTAATCCTGAATTTGGGCTGTGTCTTGAAGTTGGCCCAGTTGGCAGGGACAGTGAATTTTCTGAGAAAGCATCACTGAATAATTAATAATATCTGACACTTCTCAACCTTTCTACATGGCAGAGAGAGGCAGTGCATTCAAGAGCTTGTTAACCATCCCTGTGCAAAGCTGACTGGAGAACAAGTAAAACTGCCTGCCCTAGAATACTGGAAATTTTCAGATTCTGGAAACTGAGATTAGACAAGTAGGCAATCCCACTACCTTTATTGTTATCATTTGAATTAGAATTTCCAAACCCTGTAGAGTACAGAGGTGAATAAATAATTCTCTTCTTTAGCCAGAATTGGTAAAACTAGGAACAAGGGGAACCTGCAGTCAGAGTCAGGACTGAGGAAGAGTGAGTTCAAAGCAGCACCAAAATATTGAGAGAAGGTGTGCCCCAGACCTAGAATGCACAAACTATTCTGTGGTGGAATGGGCCAAACCACTCACTGAACATCTTTTGATGGATATCCTTAAATGCCACAACTGCAATCAGGAGACAATCAGCACATTGCGGTTTTTCAATATATTTGCAGTGTGTTTTCATTTCGCCAGCTGTTCTGTCCTTACGTCATACTAGCTTCGAAAGTTTTAATTATTCTGGCCCATAGTTAAAATTATGTTTGTGTGGCTAAATCCAAGTGTGTTGTATCTAATGTCAGAGATAATTGCTGGCTGCCTCGAGAGACTTGATAGATTCATTACCTCTACATATGGTAGGAAGAAAACTGTCAGATTTTATTTAAGCTTTGAAGAGCCTTTAAAAAGGGTTACAAATTGTTGCAGAAAGAGCATCAGTTTTCTAAACAAGGTCCCACGCGTTGCTACATTAGTGTAGGGTGTTTAAATTGATGCATGTCTTCTATCTGTCTTAGAAAAAAACAGACTGGAAGCAAAAAATAAAGGATTTATAGCTCTCATCCTGATGCTCGTAGATCTTCCAAAATGAAAGCACTTTATGCTGGACTTTGTTATTTTGAATATCTTGTATGAGATTTGTTAAATGTTCTGAGGTATTTTCGAAGCAAATCTGTGATGCATCTGATGGTATCAACTTACTAGGAATGTGGCTAGTTCAGCAAGCATCATAAAGTGACATGTTCAATTTGACATCTTATTTTATCTGTTTTATTATTTTTCCAGTGTGATTGCACTTAATGGCCTTATTGAGTTTGAAGTTTTATCATCTGAATGCAGATGAGACAAGTTCCTGTCTCAGAAAAATAACTGAAGCTCTTGCAAGCATGTAACAAGAATTTAACTTGGTCTCACTGCTGTCTCCGTAGTCACAATCTGTCCTTGTCTTTTGCCGCACATATCCCACTCATGTTTGACAGTTCTTGTTTTCACCAAACCTGCATTTCACCACACCAAGCCAGTGAAACTCAGGTCCAAGTAACCGGTGGCTGTTGCGCTGAGCCTGCTGTGGAGCCACAGCCTGGAGGTGCAGTTGTGTTACAGCTGAGCTCATTGAGAAGTGTAGAGACGAGTCCTCCCTTGCTCCTCCTGTCTGCTCCTAAAGCACACACTTCTACCCATTTCCTTTGACACAGCTTTGGCTCCTATTAACTTTCCGTTCAGAGATTTAGGTTCTAATTCAGTAGGAAGTTCATTAGCTTCTCTGCTCAGGCTGTGTTTCTGAGGAGTAAGTCTACCCAGTGCAAAATTAGACAAGTACTTGATGAGGTGAAAAGGAAGATGAGGGGAAGATGAAGTGATTGGGATCAAAGCAAGGGAATGGCAGTAGAGTTGGCAGCACTGGGAGGTCCTCCTGCAGTAGCAGTGTGCTGCAAATCTTCACTCATAATGTCCCAGAATCATAACCAGAGGAGCAAATAAAGTCAAGATCAGGAAACAAAGGTGCACAGAAGACAGTAGTGGCAGAGATCTGGGAATCAGATGCATCCACAAGATTTCTCTGTCATCATGAGTTTTTTATAGTTTTTGTGAACTTGTGGTAGGATTGTGGAAATATAGCAGAAAAGAAAAGCGCACAAATTTTTATTTCATGTTTTCCTCTTTGAATCCACCTGCCATGCCCAAAATATTTGCATAAACTTAACAGATACTGATTTTTTTTTTAATGAGCTATAAACATTGTAGAGCGATTTCAATGTATGAATGAAATGGTTAAGTAATAAAAGGAGAGGAGGGAGTAGTGGTAAGAGCAGCAGGTACTTTTACTGTCACAGAGGATATGTGAAGGCAGTATGATTGCCTAAAGAGGTTTCCCAGTGGCACTTCCTGGAATTCTTAAAAGCTTGAGTCGTCCTTTTGTGGTGATCTGTCATGGGTGTTTAAATCTGTCATGAGCAAGCAGAGAATTGATAAAAATATAGCATGCATTTGATGTAAAGGCAGCTACAGAAAAGGGGATTAAATCTGCTACAGATGTTGATATATTGAAGTTAGCTCGAGTGGAAATCTAGCTTGTCTTAATTAACACACCGAAAGCTGGAATACACATAGAAAGGGAAGTGCTTCAGAACAGATATGGGACCTTTCAGCTATTTAGCCCTTGTCTCAAATTCAGAATGACATACCCTTGGAGAAGTGTTGGATGATGATGTCTCTTATTTTTTCAACACATAAAGTTAAAGAATCTAGTTGTTCAAAGAAAGCCCATGTATAAAATAGGTTTTTGCATAATATCTGTAGCAAGGTGTTGGGAAACTGGAAATGAAAAATGGGGAAGATAGAGCAACAATGTTCACAGCTTTTTCACTTTTGAAGTCTTTCCTTGCAGTCAGTCAAGCACCACACAAGTGTATTACTTAAATATGAGGTTTATATTTTATATTAAAGTAGATGAAAAAGCACATAAGGTAGCTGTGCTGCTATGCAGAATAATCTTATGAAGCAGTGAAAGTTGTTGTGAATTTTTTTTCCAAGTTTGAGACACGTGAGAAAGAGGGCTACTCTGCAGAGTGATGTGGGAAAGCAATTTGTTTATGGTGTGATGTATTGTGCATAGAGTCATAAAAATCTTCATAGGATTTTATTTAGAAGCAAAAGAGTGTTGTTTGCTGTTGTGTAAGCCTACTTTGGAGATAATTTATGTTGGTTCTTTAGTCCTCAATTTTGATATTTAAAACATTTCTGTGCATTCTGCACGTTGCTCAGTTTCTCTGCTGCAATTTTATCTGGTACTCTGGGAAGAGAGTTTTGAGGCTCATGATTTAGAAATTTTTCAGATGTCAACTGAAAGTGAAATTTATCTCACTAGTGTCTGAGCTGTAGGAATTAGCTTGCAAGGTTAACAGTGAAATAAAAAATGAGGTTTGGTGCAGTCTTTTATAATTTGTGATTTATTTGTGGTAATAACCTCTGTCATACAACTAATGATTTTACAAGTGTTCAAGGAGGACGTTCTTTGCTCTAAGGAACTCGGAGCATAAGGAAAACTGGTCAAGGGAACAGGGGTACAGTGACAAGCAATTTAAAGCTTTGAATGTGATGACAAGAAGCTTAAATTTGATGTGATAGAAATAGAAGTCTTCAAGGAGGGAGTGACTTGACATAATCAAATCGACAGGTGAGGAAGATGGCTATTGCAGCTGTGTTTTGTGTCAATGAGGGGAGTCTTTTGACAAGTCAAGGAACAGGACTTATCTGTTCTTAAGGGTTAATAAGGGTCTGAGTAGGACTTGTCTGTAGGAAGCAGAAGCAGAGTCTTGGAAATGCTAAGAATGAGGTAGCAATAGAATTGGAGCATCTCAGCTGTGTGGTAGAGGAACAAGTGAAGTGATAATTAACTCTGAAGTTGTAAGTATTAGTGATGGTGAAAATCAGTTGATTTGTCATCTTGCACAAAGAAGTGGAAAAGCAGAAACAGGGTGTTATAGGGAAAGGTGTGGCTACTCTTGTGGCAGTATTGTATAATATCCACACACTTAGTGAGTGGACATTGAAAAATCTAATTGGAAGTTCAACATCTTTCCCTTCAGTTTTCTATGCAACAAGACAAGGGCACAAGGCAAATTTTCCAGTGTGTGAAGTCTGTCAGCAGTGCAGAGCAGAACTGTGTACACTGTGAAAGAAAATGCACTTCACCGTGAACTGGGTTAAAAACTGCTTGAAGCAAAGTCACAATAATTTTGCTGACAGGAAAAAGTTCATTTCAGGTCTCAGAAGTCAGTGAGATACAGAGAAGCTGTGTTCATCTGAAACATCGCCTCTCTGGCTGAAAGTCTGACCCAAACTCAAGCAAAATAATTTTAGTACCTCATGTCAAGTTTAAAATACTTCACTGGTCTTCCACATGTGGCCAGAACCACCCTTGTCGGAGGAGCAAAGGGCTAACCAAGTACAGAGAACTGATACAAATCACAGCAGCATAGTAATGTGAAAAGTTATTTTTTCTTGTTGCTGGTAGGGGATTTTGTGTTTGAGTGTGGGGAATCAAGTCTTAAGGAGAATTTCTTGGAAGCATCCTAATAGACTACTGGGATTCAAAGCCACAGCTTGCTCTTATCAGGAGAGTTTTCTAACCAAATTACTTCAGAAGGGTTTTCTTTGGACAAGCATCTAATTCTGAGGCAGTACCTATGGAAAAGATGTCCCTTTCACCAATATGTATTTCACTTCTTAACTTCTCCGAAGTTTGAAGGACTGTTTCTTCTTGGTAATGTCAGAGGAGTATTTAAAAATTATAAAGTGTTTGTTTTCTCTAGATTTCTCTAAATAAATTTTTGCTTGCTTGAAGGATATGAAGTCTGTGACAAAAATTATTCTGTTGCAGGCTAATTGTGCAGGTTATTTTAAAAAAGTAAGAAAAAAATCCTTCAGAAATCATTTAGTGATCAGATAGCACTTACAGATACTATTATATTGTTGCCAACATAGGAATATATGGAAAGCCAAGCCCAAATGATTTTAACCGGAGTCACTGCATAAGAAATAATTATGATCTGCCACCAATATTTTTTGTTATCCTTCTCCTAGCCTTGAGCTTTATGAAGCACATTTATTTTAACTTCATTTTATGTTACCGTCTGAATAACATGGTTGCTGAATGTTAGACTGAGCTCTTGTAGTGAAATGTGCTGCAGTTCTCTCTGGCTGTCCTGTATATTTATGGATTGCTGCTCTAAGAAATAGAAAAGTTTGCATTATTCCACAAACATGACCCTTAAGGTATTGTAATGTAAGAGGCAAGATAACCCTGTTTATGCTGTAATGGCACAAGCAGTGTTGATTTTCCATTGCCCTTGCTCGTGGTGACCAGAACGTGCTAGTTTTTTTTACAGGAGGAGGTGGACAACGGGACAGAGCTAACAGAAAGCATCCTTTAAGACAGGGAGGAAAGAGATGTTTCATCACAGTGATGGAAATCAGCCTTCCTGGGAGTCATTGGCAGTTAACTGCAAAAATCACTGGTGGGCAGGAGCTGTACTGACTTATGAACGTTTGTGTTTTTATTTTGACGTGGTTGCAGATACTTTGCCCGCATCCATTAGCAATGTTTTAAGGGGAAATGGAGCTGAAAGCATTTGCGCAGATACATTGGGTGTTTTCATTGCAATAATGTAGTTTTGTAGGTGCTCTCTTGTGTTGGTCATTTCTTTACTTCAAAACTTGCAGAGTGAAATTTCTAAGTAATTCTTCTTTTCTATGCCTGATTGCATGATCCAGCTTTCAGTTTACAAGGTCTTGTTACTCAGTGGCAAGGCCTTTGTGGGATCCTTTTCCATTCATGTATTTTGGAAAACACAACATGGGAAGGGAAAACTCATAAGGAAATGTCTGAATGTTCAGAATAAAAAAAGTGTCTGTATGTCACAGTAAGTCATATTCTGTGTATTTATATAATTTGCACCTTTTTTGCAAAGTAAATGTAATTGACAGGGGTTTTAACCTTAGAAAACATTCAAAACACAAGCAGGCTGTATCAGAGTTCTGTAACATAAAGGCTCTTTTACAATAGGAAAGATATAATTATCATTGTCCTGGTTTAATCATGCAAGAGGAAAGCCCTTTGTATTTTAACTTCTCAGTCTCCAAGAGTTAGTGCTGCTAAGTGTATGTGTGACCAGCTGCAGTCATTCACCACCTATGAGTAAGGAAGTTCTTTTTTTACATATTATGTAATTCTTACAGTGGCTATACATATATATATATGAACTCAAAATGTCACTGGGTAATAAGATAGTTAAAATCTATATCTATACAGGAATTGTAAAAGGGAAAAAAAAGGAACACAAATGATGGAAAACAGGAAGTAATATATTAAAACAGACATTAAATATGTGTAAAACAGATACCCCAATTATACAATGAGAAGTTAGTCTATACAAGAAGATCTGTCTCCCAAGTATCACATCTTTATTTTCCATATCAAATTCTAAAATCTACAATTATTTGTATGTTTTGATAAACACTTGACACCTCTCCTCCATGTCCAAACTAGTATTATTTGGATGTACTTAAGAAAGAGGCTGTAGTAAAGAGAGAATTTTATAGAGAATTTACTTGTGATTATTCAGTTCTATATTCTTATTTAGTAGTAGTCAATAAATCTAAGCAAAAAAAAAAAGCATAGCAGATACATGGCTTGGAAAAAGTACACTTGAATGTCATAAACTACTGATATTGTAGTTATTGATAACTTTAAGTCCATTGCTTTGAAAGTTCTAGCAGAAACAGTATTTATAAAGACACACATTCAAGCAAATTTTTAAACTTTTTTCTGATGTACATGCTTTTCCAAAATGTTTATATATTCTTGGAAGAAGAATTTAGCCGTATGTGTTGAGGAGATAATGTTTGGAAGGCTCTGTCCCAAATTCTCTAAGACACATCGTGTGCTACACTGTAAGTAATAGAACTGACTTCTGAGAACTCAGAACAGTAGCAAAAGATTATCCATTTGTGGGCTTCCGGAGATGAAAATAAAACTGGTTAGTTTTTTGTTTTTGCGTTTGTTTGGGGTTTTTTTGTTTTTTTTTTTTAATTTTCATTTCTCATTGGATAATTGTTAACAAAATCTTTGTTATTTGAAAGAAAGAAAATCCCAATTTTTTATTTGGAGACATAAAGAAAAGGCATATGGGTATGTTGGTAAAGCATATGGAGACCCTTATGTAAAGACGAAACAAAAGCAAAATAAAGTTACTGACTGGCCCCCTGAGGTGCAGCACATAAGCACATTTGGTGGAATGTTGCCAATTCTCTTTTCTTCTGAAGAACAAAACTCCCTTTATATCCTAAACAAGTAAAAGCAACACAGACAGTATACATTTGGTAGCACCACACTGCTTGAATCTCAGTTTTTATACTGGTTATTTTCACTCAGTGCTCAGTGATTGGGTTCGTAACAATTACAGTGTTACAGTAGTTGGTTTATTCCACATAAATGCAATGCACATTTTTTCTTAGGTTGGGCATCAACAGTATAAAAAGATCACTGCTGTAAGAACCTCCTTTCTGTTAACAAAGGTCTTTACCCTGATCTGATGTTTTCCCACTGTGTTAACTACATTTAGAAATAAGCCTTCACTGGCTGAGTCCAGAAACATAGTGTAATGCACTTTTTCGAAATTTTAAGCAAATTTTTGGTAAATTTTGCTTCTTTATTATGGTTCATATCTTTTGTCTTCCTTTATGTCAGCTCTTTAGACACAGCAGCTGTGCAAAGTTAAATATGTACTTCAAAAAATTAAATCATCTTTTGCTGAACATAGTGTCTATTAATAGCTTGTTCTGAATGTATTTGGATCAGCCTCTAGGATCTGCTATAAATGACACACACTGTCATTACTAAATTAAACATGCCAGAACTGTTATAGCATATCCATATACTCATAATACATTTTCACACACTTTTCATGTTCTCATAAGCAGGGCCAGCATGGCTGTAGGCAGACTGCCTGTTAGAAACAGTCTCCAGTGTATACTAACCCCTGAACTGTGGCAGGAAATTGCTAGGGAGCACAATGGTCATCACAGCCCAAAAGCATATTCTAGTGATTTAGTAGTACAGAACACTAAGGCTTAGTACCCGGGAACATTCTATGGCACAGTAAAATTTACTCCTGTAGGTGTAACCAAGGAGTACTTCTACTAATTTGTTTTCTAGGCTACTGCTGTCTCTCTATTCTGAGTTGTTTTTAGAGAATATTGCTCAGATAATAGATAATACTGCTTGGATAAAGAGACTGCCTCAATGAGTGTTGCCTCTTTTCAGAGCACACATATAGACAAGAGCTCATCACTGTGCACATTGTTAACCTCTGTGGAGATTTGAGCTATGAGAGCTTTCAACATTGCTTTTTATCAGATGGCTAATGAATTGTGTTGAAATTTTTTAAGGACTCAGATTAATCAGCAACCATCAATAAAGATGCCTTAAAAATTTCAGGTTCTTTTGAAAATAACAGTCTCCATTTTTATGCTTTTTATTATGCCCTTAAAATTATTAATTAAAAAAACCCCATAACATCTATTGTTGCATAATAATAGTTTATTTCTTGCAAAAGGGAGCAAAAGCTCCTGATGTGTAGCTGAGGTTAAGTTCTGATATGTGAAAATGTGTTTAAGAAAGCTGAAGAGTTGCCATATTGTTATTTAAGACAGATATATCTTAAAGTATATCTTTAAATTATAAAACACAGTGAAGTAGGAGCATGCATGGACAGGACAAGGAGGGGAGAGAAAAGGATATGAAACCCTTAAGGTGGACTGAATGCCAGAAACAATATCAGTCAGAGTTGCTGATAAGACAAAACAGTGCCTGCAAGGGCACTGATACAGGATCTTCAGAGCACCATTTCTGGCATCTGTAAACTGGTTTAAATGCACACCTTTATCTCAGCCCTGCCCAGCCTAGTGCATGAGACAGTTTTTCTGTCCAGCTTCTCTCAAGCTAGGATGACATCCTGCAGGCTGGAAGGATGGCACTAGCCTTCCTTTCAGTCTGTTACCCCTCACACCAGAGAGAGAAGCTCATACATCTCTGCCTCTGACCCTGGAGATTGGTGCACTCTGCTGCAGCTGTGTGTGCTTCCTTGAAGAGCCCTGTGTTGAAGCCAGTCCTGCTAGAAGGCTTCTTGTCTTACCTCTCCATGTTTGGAGAGGACTTGCACAGCCCATCTCCTTTTGTGGCTGTGCACACCTCTATTGTGTGGGCCCTTGAAGAAGATGAGGTTAGTCTCAGCCTACAAAGTGTTTCAAGTTTTTATGGTGTCTCCATTTTGGTGAAGATCTGTAGATTATATTGTTAAGCATAATTCATTAGGAAGGCCATTTACCATGCCTAAGAGTGTCCAGCTGTTAGTGTGAAACAAACAAACAAGCAATGCTTGGCCCCAAGCCATGACTGAGAAGCAATTTTGCAACCCATGCTACATGTCATAATTTGTTTCACTGTTTTTCGGATGTAAGTCCTCTGATACAGAGATTTTATCTTCTATTCCCACCTCAGCTTTTTAAAATGGCAATATAATTTAAATTGAGAATGGTTTCTGGACAGCCTTAGCATTACCTAAATTCTAAAAGCATTTCTGCTGTTTACTGTAAATAGAGTAGAAAAAAAACCATGTCACATTTTATGTCGGTCATCTTAGCAATCTGCTGTGATTAGGTTCAAAATTTTTAAGTTATCTTTACTTTTATTGCCTATCAGTTGCACCAAATGGAATTGCATATTTTTTCCCTGTGTTCTTAAATGTCATACTGATGGAAACAAATGCCGAATATATTTTCTTAGAAGGTTATATTTAAAAACTTCAGAATGAAATGTTGATAACACAACATTCGTGGTCTTGAGAATGAAATTCTGCTGCAGATAGAGAAATTTGTTCATTTTCCACCCTACCCTCTGATTTGATTGTGTTGATAAAGGTTTAAGTTATAATCCTGTATTAGAAGATTAAACTGGTTTGGGGAGCTTATGCAGAGTCTGTGCAATGCATACACCATCTTTTCACGTGACTTTGTGATCCCATTGAGCAAGGTTTGAGGTGGAGGACACAATGAATAGAAGGAGATAAGAAAACTGGTAGGTCTGCTCCTACACAGAGAGGGTCTAGGCATGCGAAAAAACAAGGGGCTGCTGCTCTGCAACACAGTTAAGAAAAAAAGGTAGCTTTCCTCCTGGCTTTATTACTATCAAATGTTTCTGCTAATAAATATTTTTGTGCCATGACAGTATAAATATGCTGCATTATTAAAAAGCACATAAGAGAAGAACAGAGAATCTGGAAATTACAAGACTGTCTGTGCGTGAAGGCAATTTTCCGGAAGACTTACATTGCTAATACATTCAAATCTTTCTAATATAATGCTGAATTTTTTTTAACCTTCTGTCAATTCAAATTATTACAATGATATGATAAAATAATAAAGACTTTTTCGGTGCCACATGTTATCCCAAGTAGTAGGTAGCAGCAGTGTTTCATTTATAGTTATATAACTTGTTTGTTTTAATGCTTTGTCCACCAATAGTTTTACCATGGGGTTAGTGAGCAAAACCTTTCTATTTCTGTAGCAGAAGATGGCTGCATCAATTTGAAGGCCCATGCTGTCACAGTATAGAGCTCCTTCTACTGACCAAATCCTTGTTTTGAACTTTCCCTTATGGTCCTATAATACAGGTGGTTTTTTCTTTGGGCTCAGTGGCACGTGGTGGTGAAGGCTCTTCACTTGTTACTCTTCTGTGACAGTAGGTACTTTAGCAATTTGGCTGTGTTAGAGCCCTAAAATATTGCTGGTTCCTCAAAGATGCTCTAATTGTACAAGCACCATCTGCAGAATTTAACACTTCTTGTATGCTTCTTATGTGAGTAGAATTTTACTACTTAGACCATAGTTGATACATTCCTGGTACAGTGAGGCTTTTTCTAGGTTTCATAAATCATCCAAAACTATGAATTCACTTGTGCACATAAAGTTTATTAGAATATTTGATTCTGCAAACACTCCTCAGACTATTTCCCAGTGTCCTAAATATAACCTACACATATCAGTTGGGTGGATTTATGTAGTGGAGTTTTAATATTGAAATAAAACATAACACTAGAATAAAGGGAATAAGAAGCTGGTAAAAGCCATTTGTTGTTGAAGTATCAGGTGGAACAGCTGACATCATGCACCCAACAGCACCAGCATTGCATGTTCTACAGAAGAATTTTGAATTTTTGAGATAATTCTCTATAAAAATAGGGTATTCACTATCAGTTTTAATGAAGTAGAACATCTTAGTTACAGTTTTTTTCCACCTGCTTTCATTAACCTCTGTTAGCTTGGAGTTTTTTGTTGTTTGGGGTTTTTTTAACATTGACAGCAATAATAATTACTCCCAATTTAAGGTAAGAAAATGTGTCTAATGGGGAAATAGTATTTTAGCTATTTTTAAAATTTAATCATATGGGGGGATTTTTTTCTTCAAATCAAAGAGACAGTAGTTTCTATTGGTAAACAGCTTTTGTTGTATTAAATAATTTAAAGTATATTTTAGGAATAACTTTGGGTCTTGAAAATACCATTAGTAATTTGAATAATGGTAATAGTAATGGAAGGGCATGCTTGGGATAATATGCTTGTCTTCAAAAACCAGAGGCTCAATTGTAATCAGAATTAAAATAAGAAAACTTTCTGAAAGTGAACCGTGATATATCTTTATTGTTGTACATGTGGAAAGTCTGCTAATATCAGTGGTTCACAGATTGTGAACGGTCCCATGGGTTCTGGTAATTTGAGGTCTTCATCTCCCAGAGTAGTGTTTTTAATTTCTATTGTTGAGTGTATGAGTATGTGCAGAGGTGCAAGGGAATAAATATTCAGTGAGTAATTTCCTTTTCCTTTCAAGGAAATTGATCTTTTTATCACCAAGTGATTTCTGAATTTCTCATTTTGTTTATCAAGATATGTACTTTATTTTTTCCCTTTCAAAAAAACTCAGAAACCCTAATTTTACAGTGTTGCTTTTCAGAATGGAAGTTGTATTTAGCACCTCTGGTTTCCTACACAGCACATTAGGAAGAGATTTTTCTGTGTTTACCAAAATACACAGTATTGTTCAAGACTATTAATACCAGGCTATCAAAATTATTTTTTAAAGCCAGAATTGCAGGTGATTTAACATTCAAAGGGTTAATAGGTGCTAAGGAAAAAAAATTAGGCCTAAGAGTAATTTTACAGACTTAATATGAGCCAGAACTTAGTCATATTAAATGCCCTTAAAAAGCTGAAGACAAGTACTGTCTGCCTTCCTACAAGCTTCACAGAGATTCTGTCCAGGTATTATGCAGCATATCCTCGTGACTGAAAAGTTGTCACATCCTCCAGCTGTGTAGTGCTCCCACTCACAAAGCTTCAGCAAGGTGAAGATGATTTGCTACCTTTAACTTGAAAGGAGCTTGGGAGGAAGATTAGTAATAAAATTAATTAAGATATTTATAGCTCCTTCTTACCACTAACATGATTACATGTGCATTCTGTGCCTCTGACCTTGCAGCTTCACAAGTGGATATTTACTTTAGGAATATATGATAAGCCATACATTTGTAAAAATTTTAAGTATTAGTTTTTTGTGGGAAAAGAAGATAATGCATAATTTAAAATGAAAGCAATTCACATTACGTAGAAAAATGTCATTATCAGAGAGATGAGAATTATAATTGGTTGTTAGTTTGCTGTAGGTTTTAAAAGAAATTATAATAATCTAAGCCATATGGAAATTCATAACCTTCTGCTATAAAACAGCTGCAGTTTTCATAACTAGTAAAAATTACGCATATTTTGTATTTGTCAGATTGTCTGCTGGATTTGGTTTTTGTCAGAGCTCTCCTACAAGATAATATACAAATATCGAGTTTAGCTTTTTAGAACTCAGTTTCTTATTGCTGCTGCTGTTTTTTTCCACCCTTCTTCACTCCCTTGTCTCATTGTCATAATTCCCACATCATCTTCAAAGATCTTTTTTCAAACAGGCTTAAGTCTGTTGTTGACATTGGTGTGAGTATGCTGTAAGGAAGGTGATAGTGATGCTCCTGGGCCTTTGCAGTGGAGAAAAGTTATGAAGGATTGAATATTTGATATCGAAGAGTATTTTTGTTCCTATTTTTAAAACATTTTTCTGAATCCTTACCTTTCAGTGCTTATTCCCTGTCTACACATTTTTTGATGTGTTCTGTGCAATTGACTCTGAGAGAGAGGCTGCCTTTTTGAGTGCTTATTGTTCAGTAAGGAGCGGTGTTTTCCAAACAGGAGAACAGCACTATCGGGTTTCACGACAGGACACTGATTTCAGGGCACAGGTTTTGTTTGTCCTTTAGTTATGTGCAGCATGGACTGCACTGACTCCCCATAACCTCAGCCTCCCGTGTCCTCTATGAAAATAAATATGCTCTGTCCGTACAGGGTATTACCTCTAGATCATGTTCAGAAGCTTTGTGTTACATCATCCTTTGAAAAGTAAGCAGCTGATGCTGAGTAATAAACACCTCATTCCCACTTTGCGAAGGAGATAGGTGGGAGTTCTCTGCTTACTTCCCTCCTCTCTCTGCAGCTGCTCCCCTTCTCTTCCATTTCAGACTGGGAAGATGCATTTTCTCAAGTGCTGATATCAGAATACTTGACCAGAGGTTTCAGGTTGCTTCCATTTGTGTCTATTAATGTAGATTAAAGTAATTTTGAATTAGGAGTTATTACACAGCCTTTTCACCCTGCTTGTCTTTAGAAAGAATCCTTAACTCTCTGTAATTTTTGTTTTCTACAAGCTTATTATACTTTGGTTAAAAATAGAAAATCCATTACTCAGGGAAGAAAGAATCTCACTATCTCACTTTTATTCTAGATACTTTTGTACCACCTGGTTTCCTAATAATGATAGTTTGTGGAAAAAGGATGAACTACATGATCACGTGAAGAATTGGCAAGGGATTGCTGGGAATAATTAATGAAGGAGGAAGTGAGATGCAGAATGCAAGTGCCAAACACTGTGCAATTAGAAAATCTGCAGCACATTCTTAAGAATTCTTAAGAACTGTGACCACTCGTGTCCTGTAGGTTTGTCCTTAAAAGGCCTGATCCAGTGAGATATCAACTGTGATGTTTCCAGGCTATGGGTTTCATTGGCATTAGTAGGAACTGAGGGCATGTCACGTTGCATGAACATATGCTCAGAGGGGTAACATCAGTAACTTCCTGCCATATGAGTGCCAGTTTTGATCAATCACAATTCAGTTTGCCAGATGTGTCCTGGGTCAGATGTCTGTGCTTAGCCAGTATTGTTCACCTAGAGGGTGGGTGTCCTATATCACTTATGTGCACCTTTCTATACATGGGAGGCTATTTAAACCAGCAGAACTAATTCTCTGTGGAGATATCCTGTGAGATTTAGTGGTTGAGTCTCTGTTACTGAAAAGTAATTAAGTATTTATGTTTTAAAAAGAAGAAAATTGGTCAGAGGAAAGAAAATAGGAAGCTTAATTCTTCTGGAGGAGCTTCAGGCTGATGGAATGTTTTATTCAACTCTGTTTAAAAGTGCTCAAAATGTACTTACGCCACCTCATTGATTATCATGACAAAAAAACCCCACAGGAGGACTATTGCTGGAGGCATAGACAGCACTGGAATTCCTGGAAATTATATTGCCACTTTAAGTAAAAGGTGTTAAATTCTACTTTTAATCAATGTCTTTAGCAAAGTTATTTGTTGGAGTATGCGCATGTCTGTGTCTGTCTTCCTTCCCCTTCCCTTTCCATGTTGTAATGGAAATGCAGGATGCCTGTGTACAATCTTTCACCTCTGACAGCATGTACTGCATGCTGCACACAGCTGTCATAGTAATGACAAGTCTGGTGCACCAGGATAATTGGGTACTTGAAGAAGATTCATAAGGCAATGAACTGCAAGTATACTGTGCTGAGCCCCGGGGCAAGGGGAAGAAGGGAGGGTACCAGGCAGAGGAGGGAGTGTATTTGTGAGGAATGATGATGTAGTAATGTGATTTTGTTTCCTTATGAAGTGGTTTCCCTCATGCCCATTCGTCCCACAGAATTACATTAAGGGTTTCAAAGTTGGTTTGTTCTACCAAGGAAATTGGGTTCCATCGTATACGTAATGGAATTGAAATATCCCAGAGGAGTGAAGGAGATGAGTATTGTCACAACACTGCGGCTCTCTGTGAGTAGTTTGGTGTCAAACCACACTGTAATCCTACCATCTGACAGCTCGTTATTAAGAAACAACAAGATCTGACTTTATTACTGTAGACTATAGCTGGCTTATCTGCAAATTAGCATCTTTTCTTCCCTTGTGGCAGATTCTATCTGTTTTTCTGGCATCTGTCATGAGGTGTTAAAGGGGAGCATATTTTTAGAGTCTAATGTGATAACAATTAACCTTTGATCTCTTTCTGATACATCTCCTTTTTCATTATTGCTGAAAGTTACTTGTCCTGGAGTGAAGATGAAATAGTTGGGTGATGGTGTATTTATGCACACTGGTACTGATAGTCTGTGTAATGCACAATTAGATGTTTAACAGATAACTCATTAAATTTTTTATGATTGTTTCTCTCCAGCAAAAGGAGAGGAAGTGTTGGTCATCAGTAAAAGCAGGAACCTAGGATTCAAACCTTCCATCTGAATCACTGATTTGTTTCTACATCCTTGAACAACACATTTAATCTCTTGTTAGATGAAAATAATAGCCATGGTACCTCACCAGCATGTTGAGAAACATAATTAATTACTGTTTATATAGCACTTGGGTACCAGTGAATAACTCGTGGCAGAAATATGAAGTACTATTAGCAATAATAGGTTGGAAAATTTAAAAAATGCCAATATTGTTTTATCTGGAGACTTTTTTGAGGTATAATGCGAACAGAATTTTCATCCAACACAAAAAAAAATCATTAAAAAATAAATCTATAATGCAGCCTATGCTGCAGATAATATAGATAATGATACCAGCATAGCACAATACCAGCACTTGTTTCCAAGAGCTAACTTCCAGTTAGGTAGAGGGAGGTCATGTGCCTGAAAAGCTTTTCCAGCATCACCAATTTTGACTATTACAGAAAATGAAACGTGTCAAGGCATCCTTATCTTATTAAGAATAATGGGGTTGACACCGGCCACCAAGGAATGCTGAAAGAAGCACTCCTTAACTTCCTGAGCAGTGAATTAGGCTGAGTTTCCTTTTCATACATCTTTACAAAGAACTTTGTAAAATGAGCATTTATTGTTTTGTAGATATCATCCTTTGGAAGTCGAAGTTTTTGGAGACCCTTCAGGGAAACTAATTTGCAACATTTTAAATTTTGCAGTTCCATATTAAAAAAAAAAAAGTAATCCAGAAGCAACCATGCTGTCTTTACATATTCTCTATTTCTCGCTGACTGTGTGCATGGTCTTCCTCTGAACAGATGTTTGCCTTCATTCCATTTCATTTCTCTTATCAAAAAAGCATCTGAGCTTTTTCACTGTGTCCCTATCCATGTGTATTTTAACTGTCCAAGGATCACCGTGTTAGGACAGGCCAGGTCCCATTGGTTTTAAACAAAACTTCCAGGCACAATCCTTCAAGGTGGAGAGTGCTGCCACTTCCCAGTGTCCTCTGTGGGAGATAACAGTTCTTCACACCCTCAAAGAGCTTGTGCTGCCTTGCAGTATATTGTTATTTTAGTAATTGTGTTAGAAATGCCATTTAAGAGGCAGAATGCAGGTAGAAGTCATGAACTATTTAGCTGCTGAGTTGCTGTGTTACCTTTGCATTTTGATGACTTCTCATTAAGCCACTTTTATTCTTTAAGTATTGAAGGAGATAACCTTTTACTAGTCTGTGCTTTATGGATCTTACTAGCATTAGTAGCTCCCTTAGATAACTCATAATATGTATGCAAACCCTAAATATGTAGGGCCTTTGATCAACGATGGATTATTTTGGCAAAATTTTTCTGAGAGCTAGATAGAATTTGTTTTCACTCCTCTGAGAGGTCCAGAACTTAAATTATTTCTTTGAATGTTATTTTGACTGCAATTATGAAGTACAAAGGGTTATTTTTGTAGTAATACCTCTGAAATCTGTAATATACAATTTATTCTGGGTAAGCACTGAGATTATTCTGGCTATACTGTGTGATGTGGTACACCTAGCTCTGCTGACTTTTGAAAGCACATAATACAGGAAAATATCACTGCCCAGCTGATATTGTCATCTGGATATCTGGAAAGCTCTGAAACTGGTTTTGGTGGGGTTTTTTTGTCACTGATTTTTCTTTTTTTTTCTTTCTTTTTTTTTTTTTTAGTTCATCATTCCTTTTTAAAATACAGCAAGATTCAACCTTAGGAACACTTAGATAGATATTACTTTTTTTTCCACGGGAAGATGAATGCTAGCACAAATTAAATATATTGTATGGAACTTTATTCATGGTATGTTATAGATAAAAGATCAAGCAAGTAAGGAATGAAAATTGTACCATATCAGACACAATTCCTTTACACTATTTTGTACGCTGTGAAATAAGAAGTAAGCTTTAGAGACTACCATGTTTTGTCCTCTGAGGGCTTTTGAGGCTTTTCATTCCTACACCATTGGCTTTAGTTCACCTTAAAGACTCTTGATGAAACTGAAAGGTCATTTTACTCTCATCATTGTACCGAGTGTTAATCTGGGACCTTAACTGATTTTGAGAATTTGCTACAGTTTGGTGATGTTAGCAGGCAGATAACCAAAGTCATTGACAAAACCAGGTAGAGACAGTGACCTAGATTTCTGACGGCTCAAAATTGCTTGACTGCAGCTCCTGATTCTGGTGAAGGCTGTGTTTGATGTGGGCCCAGTCATCCTTTTTGGGGTCTGTTCTGTGTCTGAACTGATTACAATACTTAGTAAAACAGACCCCTGATCATGTTATTTCTTTTAGTATACTGGTTGTATTAGGTGATAGAAAGGTGAAGTTTAGGAGTGCCAGGCAGGACAGTCTGCCTAATCTGTCCCTATTAACCTGCCAAAAAGGCAGGTTGGTGCATCTGAGAGTTTGACACAGGTTATTTAAGGTAATAAGACTGAGTTTTGTGAACCCTACAGACATGCAGTAAGTGTGATAACTTTTACATTTTAAATCTTATTTACAGAAAATGTGCAGATTCCCCAGATGAATTTAAACATCTCTTTCCGTCGAAGAATTGGTAGTTTCATTGTCACTTACTTGCACCATGTTAAGAAGTCCTTCAAACCTCAGGATAAGAATATTTCAATTCCATATTACCTAATGGATTAGATTTGCTTTGCTGTCCATAAGTCTTCCTAATTATAAATGTGCAAGTGAAGAACTAAATTGTAGAACAAATAGACATTAATACTTACAAATACTTTCACTCATTGCTTTTATTAAGTCTTTACTCATTAAAAATGCATATAAAATACTGTTATTCAGAAGTTTATTTCTTATATATTTTGAGATGCATTAACCATATCAGCTTTTAATCCTTAGTAAATAAAACCACAGTAAAAAATATTTGCTCAACACAACCAATAAAACACAAAATACTGTTCAGTAACAGCTTGATGTTTCACATCTGAATTACAGTTTATACACATAGCGAATTATCTAGAAATAATAATCTGTAATCAATGTTTTAATTTTAATATCAAAGAGAATTATGAAATGTTGGGATGAGAGAACCTGATTTTAATAAGCAACTGTACCTTTTAAGTCCTAATTGATTAATTATTTATCTTCCACCATTCATCTCATATTTTTCCTTTCTTTTCTTTGAAGATCATTGTTGCAGCACCTTTTTGTTCAGTGCCTTGAATTTATATGCAAAATAAACCGTCAGACATTCATGTTGACTTCCATTTTAAAAATTATAAATGTCATGTTTATATGGAGAAAGTGCTTCAGTCTTCCTTTGGTTTTGTTATTTTATGTATTAAAAAAATCATAAAGATCCTTGTTTCCCCATGCCACAGAAAAGCAAGTGACAAAGGAATTAAGTCTTGCAGGACAGAAATTACCCTTAAGTTGCAAACAGAGACCTAGAAAATATCTGAGGAATCTAGAGCTGTAGGATCCCTTGCAGGGGCCTCTTTTGTTCTGACTTAGGGTCCTTGTCACCTCTTCCTGTTTTTCCCCCAAGCAAGGCTGTTAGCAGCATTGGTAGGTGGGAGCTTCATGAAATCTTTCCTGCTGCAGGTACTTCAAAGTGGAAGCCACTTGAGGGGCTCTTTGGCATAGTCAACATGAATATCCTTGAAAATCAGATGGCATATTTATTATGGTAACCGGTCCTTGGCTACTTCAGCTCCTGTCCTAGACATGCCAGTGATTCACTGGGAATGTTAATATTGCAAAGTAATGATAAAAGGTGCCTGAAGGCAAGCTCAAAGCAGAGGCTCCATTATCTTTTGTCATCCTTCCCTGACTCACACGTGTTTCGTTGATATCAGTTGTTTTGTTGAGACCATTGGGACCAGTATCTGGAAAGTAACAGAGCTATAACTGAGGTAGAAAAGCAACTGTCCTGAGGCGTTAGTTTAAAATTTGATGGTGTTTTCAGCATGTATAGTATGTTGTGGCATAGTATAGAGTTAGAACTCAGGAAGATAGCACATTCTTTGACACAGGTTGAGGCCTAATGTGACCAGACTGAGAATACTGAAGACACTATTTAAAAATGAAGCACAACAAAGCACCACATGGTTGGAAAACATTATTATCGGAAATAATGGCAGTAAATGTGATTTGCTGGTGGTAAATTGAAATCACTGATTAAATTACATCTTTGGCTAATAAATTCACAAGGGTGACAGTGCACAGCAAGTGCCAACACAGCACAGCCCTAAGGCATAAATAAAAGTTATCTAATTGATGATAAAGATAAATCAGAATAGAAGTAAGTGGCTTGTTAATGTGCTTGCACCGAATTCATTACAGCTGGAAAAGAAGCACCCCCTCTCTTCATGCTTCACTGCACAAGGCAAATCTGGTATCTGTCACTTCTACCCACCTGGATTTGTTGCCTAACAATTTCTCTTGTATGTGAGTTTTTTTGTGGGCATACAACAGGTATTGATGAAATACCTCCATTCTTACTAGACTACATTGTGATTAAATTGACACTTATGCTATCATTAATTTTGTACATAATTTTTCTCTGTTGCACAAGAAGCCCTGAATATTTTACCAAGAGGTGACTTGACTTTAGTTAATGGAGTGAGTCAGGGACCCAAGATGATTTCAAACCTACCACCAAATAGAGTGAATGAATTCTTCAATCAGTTCTGATGGGAAGATTCAGTTTCTAGTCAGTGCAATTACCTATGCACTCTTCAAAGAACGATGCACTCTTCAAAGATGGGACAGGATATCCAAGTCATCAGACTGAGCAGCCATTAAATTGTGCCACTCAAAAAATGTGGCATGGAAATTATCCTTTCTTTTAAAAGAATTTTTGGTTGCTGCTGTGGCAGCTGTGGTTAATCTGCGGTTGCTTCTTTGGGCTATTTAATCATGTGATTAGCAAATAAATTCTTTAAAACATCCATTTATCACATTAGAAAATGGGAGTCTGATTCTGCAGCCTCTGAGGTTCATCTCTAGGAAAAGTTAATGGGAATTTGGATATAATATTTCTTTCATATATTATTTCTTCAGTTCTGTAATAATAGCTCTTTTAGATGTCACCTCTAGGAAAAGCAGGTAAGCATCAGTACATGCATTATGCTTTCTCATCTGCTGCTATTTATGGTCATGTTCTGATCTCAGTGTCACCGAGTAAGGCTCTCAGGTAACTGCTGCATTTAAGGAATTTATTATTTCTCTACATATTGCTGAACAGAACTTGTCCTGCTACTTCAAGCTGCAATTAACAAGGACCTAATCACTTCACAGAGGTTATATTGTCCTGCTTTTTTGAGATAGGGCTTTTGTGATTGATATTCACAATATTTCTGCAGCCATGGAGCATAAATATGATTATGAATGCTTAAATAATGACAGTAGAAATAATTAAATAATTTCAGTAGAAATCCTAGAAGTATTTTCAGTTGTGTAGGTAAAGGCAACCACATGCTCCATATAAGATAAAGTATAAAAGAAAATAAAATTTTACACATGCAAGTAACTGTTGGATTTGAAAAAAAAAACAAAACAAAAAACAAAAAAAAACCATGAAATTCAAACCTAACAGTGATAAACCCTGAAAGACTTTATGGTCCTTCTATGATAGCCTTTGCAGTCTAGTTTTCCTTTCTTCTTTGAAGGTTTGGAGCTGCAATTTAGTGGGTAAACCAAGTCATCATCTCTCTTCAAGGCTGAGGGATAACGGCTCAACATTTTTATATCTTAATAACTTAAGAAAAGAGGCAAAAATTGCCTTACTTGAAACAATTGTGTAGTTCTCTGGAAACCAATTGACTGAACACTCATGATAACTGTATTGACTTATTTTACTTGCCTTGTCGAGTGCACACATCATTCAAATTAATGCTAATCAGCATTGCACAATCCTATGAAGCATATTGCAGATTTTTCTTGTTCATCATGAATTACAACTTCAGACACTGATGAATTTGTAAAGAAAAGCAGAGTGACTATCAGGGAAGATTATTGTAGTGAATTGGAAACTGGAATAGGAGGAAACAGTTTAAAATTTTTTTCTTTGCTGGTGAAGTATCTTTTACCCTAACGTAGCTTTGACATAAAAGTATCAACTGATTGTGGCCAAATCAGTTTTGTGTGCAAGAAAATAAAATAAAATTGGAACAGCTAAAAGAGGTTTGCCCTGATTAAAGTTCTGGTGGTCTTTTCTGGTGCTTATCAGCTCTGGAAAGAGTTTCATTTGCAAGGTAGGCTTATTGAAGTTTCTAATCTTTGAAGTAAAAGTTGGTGTTTTTAATTCATCCATCCATCCATTCGGAGTCTAATTATATATATATACCATGTGCATGTATAGGCTGAAAGCTATCCGTGACTGAATATGGAAGGTTCTTTTTCCTGGTGAGTTCCATAGCACTCATACTCAGTGGCAGATAGAATGATGAGTCCATGGCAGCTTCTGAAATATGGTATAACAGCAGAAAGTTCTGAAATTAACTAAGAGATAATTATGATTTACTCCTTAGTCTAGATGCTGAAGAAAAAGAGGTGATGGAGTGACTGGGCCTTTTCAGAGGGCTACAGAGCCAGTTCCCATTTTACAAATGGGTTCTATACCCAAAAGACCTCCATAATTCTTTGCCCAAAGCTAGCTGCTGCTCTTGCTCTTATGCATGGGGAGGAGTAGATTTCCCCTGTAATGAGTATGGCTGTCTCGTTAGTACTAAAATGCATTAGTTATTATAAATGGCAGCGATGGATAACCTCCTGAGATTATTGTCACGGCTGTGTGCTATCACATGCCTTGACATCCCCATTCAAGGGATTAGAGGAACAAAGAGAATGCTCAATGAGCTGATTAAATCAAATAAACAGATTTTTAATTCTCATTAAAAAATATTAAACAGCTACTGCTTTTACCAACAGAGATTGTGTGTACGTGTGAAATAATAAAAATCTGCTGCAGTAATTCAGAACATTTAAAGTAGTGTTTGTATTAGAAATATTGGTCAAATGTAAGTCTATCTTGCTGAATGTTGCAAACCTTTTTCATTATAAGCAGCAAAAATGCCAAGGTACATTTTGTATTAATCAGTCAAAATGCAGAAAGTCAACTCTAAAACCTTGTGTAGCAGCAGGATATCCCTCAGGGGCTATTTCTGTGGAATTGCCTGACTTTTGCCACTGTACAATCCAGATAGCCAGCTATTGATTTAAGTCTAATTATATGCTTTTTAGTAATGGTTTAAATGCGTATTAGAACAGATTTCAGGAATGGAGTAAGGAGGTTGAGAATCAGAGAAAATGCAGGGGTGGTCAGGCATTGAGGAAGATAAATGCCAAATGCCCTTTGGACTATTGTGAAAAAAAAATTCCCTATATGATGGGAGAGTTACATAACCAGAAAGCCCTTTTTTTCAGAGATAAACATGTTTTGTTTAGCATTTTCGCTATTATCAATGAACACTTATTTTGCTCACCATTTTGAGCTCTGTAGAAGTAGAATTATTTTGTGTTCATTTAGTTTTGCTCGTGCAATTGTAAAATGTCTTGGAAAAGGGCAACTGATTTTCAGTCTGGAACAGACAGAGAGACAGAAGGAAAGAAACAGGAAAACAGAACCGTGAAGAATTAGATGAACATCATCTTGGATTGTCTGTCTGGTTCCTTCTTTCCTTCATCCATCTTCTTTTCATCTTCCTCTTGGCCATCTGCCTTGGTAGCAGCTCCCACAGGTGCTAGGGACATGAGCTCATACAGCAACTAGTTTCCATTTACTAGAACTGGAGGGGAGAGTGTGTGTGTGTTTTCTCATTATAAAAGTACCAACAACTTTTCGCCACCTTCTGAACCAAAATACTTCATTAAAAGTTCAATGGGAAATTAGCAAAACAAAATCTCCCAGTACGGGCATAAGGTAAGCACCTGGTGGTCATGGGCTTTTCTACAGTCCTCCTAGTAGCTGTGGATTTAAAGTAATTGCATTTGAAAAATTCTTTATTAGATGAGAATAACAAATTGCAGAGGGGTAAAAAAAGGGAAAGAAAGCTCTTTCCAGGCTGATATATAACTGTGAAGGTTCTTAATAGTACATCTAGTATCGAACATACATAAAACATACCTTGTAGTTCTCTGTTTCAATATCACTAAATTAGTGGTGAGAATGCTGAGGGTCTGAGCAAACAATTGGTATTCCTTGAGGGACCTGTTCTAGCAAACACTTAAATGATACAATGTAAAACACCCTAGAAAAGAAATAGAATGAAGTAGTCAAATAATAATTAAGGTACCTGGAATCACACAGCAAGAAGGAAGACACACTGCATACTTCTCAAAACTCTTAGATTGCTAATTTACACACATTTAGTTAGAATAATTAGCAACTTATTGGGATAATAGCGGAAAATCAATATTTTAAGGTAAGATTTTACAAGGAGAATTAGAGAACTGCAAAAAATAGTTGTTACATCATTTCCCATCCTGTCATTGCCATAAGAATATAAGTAACTTTTTTCTCTCTTTGAAACAATGCCTAGTGATTTTTCCTTCGGGAATTGGTCCAGTTTCTTCATTTTCCCATAATTCAGAGTGTGTTTCATCACAATAAATATTTATTGTAAAAATAGTTGACTTAAGAAGTAGTCTGAAGTAGGAAAAGAACATACTTTTAGGGAAAATTATTATCATAGTTAGTAATTTTGAGAAGGTCCTGAGATGCCCATCTGTAGCAGAGAGCACTCAAAGATCTTGACAATTCTGGTTGTGACTTATTTTGGAAAACAGTTGTTTGGAAGTGGAGGCTAAATTGCATACTTCAAACAAGTATTTATTCAGTATTATGACTATTTTATTTGGTTTTTTGCTCAGTGTTGTGAAGTCTGTCAACAACTTCCCTTGCTCGCAGATTCCTTATCTTCTCTGAGCTTCCTGCGAGACAGTAGCTGAACACTTGCTTTATTTAATAAAATCTTCCAGTTGTATGGACATCTGACCATGTTCCTAGATAGTTTTATTGTACCTTTTTCCCAAGTAATTATGCCCACTGGAGATAGTCCCAAAATATTAGAGAATGTGTAATGAAATGATACCATAGATTTTCTTAAGTGACAAATGAGTTGTGAAGAGTCCATTTACAACTTGGGTGATATCCTTATCAAATTCTTCCTTTCTGAATCACCTGATTAACTAACTGTGTTTATTGTTCTTTATGGAAGAACCCTGCAAGGTACGGCTCAAAACCTAGTGTGGACAGAGCTGATACATAGACATTATGGAACATTTTTCAGTCTTAAAATTTCTGTATTATTTGTTGGGATTTTCCCCCTTTGTCAGTGTCACTATTTCTTCAGTCTATTTGGAAAAAAAAATTTAAAGGATACATTTTGTCTAAATTATTACATAGAATAAATATATAACTACAAAACAGGTTGGAGTTTTTTTCTGGCTGTTCCTTTCCCTTTGCCTCCTGAATGATTAACTTCTGTTTATTTCTAATTAGAAAAGCTACATCAGACTAAACCACAAAGCATGTCAAAGAGTATGCAAATAATGCAGAGTACTTGAAAACCTAGGGCACTTTGCCTTTAAATGCCCCGCATGGTTTATTAAACTGTAATTGCACTCTGTGAAATGTCATATTGCAATTATATCCTAGGTTATTAATTAAAAGAAGAGAAACTATAAATGTTAAAATTATTTTGCCTGTGAAAAGCTTTAGTGAGATTTTAGAGAAGGGCATTCAGGCAAAAATAATTTGTGATAAAACCCACTGAAAGAAAATGAGATGTTTTGGTCTCCGACGGAGGAAGTGAACATGAATCCATCCTGAGTAGCTTGGCAAGTGTAGCTAAGATTCAGAGACCCGCAGAAGAAAAATTATAGGTGGTAATGACCAGTTACTTATAGGAATAATTCATTAACATGCAGCCTATATAAAGAAAGCTCTCTATCTTTTCTAGAATTTTCTCCAATCATATCTTTTGGAAAAAACAATAAAAAACCTGCAACAAAAGCAAGTTTGCTTTTTAAAAAACACTTTGCTTGTTGGAGTTAGCATAATAGGGGAGTTGTTAAAATTCCTTTAAAATAGGTGCAGTTGGTGAAACATCTGAGATTTTCATCAGCATTACCAACACTTCTAGTAAAAGTGGAGTGAATTTTCACTATTTAGGAAACAGTACTTCAAAAGAATAAATGTTTACACATCTCATGGGTGTTTACTTTTCATATTCTGTAGAATAATATGGCTTTTCTTTAATGGAATTATTTTTATGATATACAGAGAAGACCTAAATAGCTGTTTTTCTGAAGTGGGAAAGATTTTTTTTCCCCTGAATCTCTCTCTTGTATGACTTCTCTTTGGGAATTTGTTTATGATTGAATCCGTCCTGAGAATGAGGGATTTCAGTCTGGCCAGAGCTTTCTGGTATAAAATGATTACTTTTTTTTTCTCTGAGAGAATGTAGTGCTGCTTCTCAGAGATCATTGTGCTATTGGACTGCATTCTGAGATGAAGTGTATTGAAGGATTTTGCTGGTTCTTTTTTTCTCTTAAAGCATTCCTCCATTGCAAACTGCATGCTCACACATATTTCTTTGCATCTGATGTCAGAAACTAAATCTGGCAAGGTGCAGTGCATGTCTCTATGTACATGGATATTTTCAGACAGACCATAAATAAGCTGTGTTTTTACCTCCCTAAATATAAATGTGGGTATATTTTTTTTTTACTTCTTTACAAGAATTCTACAATTAGCTGTCTTTAGGAGAGAGGAAGGAACATCTATCTGATTGCTTGGTAGGTTTGGCTCCAAAACCAATTCTTCTATGCTTCTACACTGTAGTTGTAGGTCAGGAGTTGTGCAGTGCTTCTTAAAAATAGCTTTTTGTGGTTTTTTTATTCTAAGTGTTTTTCTCTCAGTGCAAGTTATAAGTTGCTAATATTGGAGGAGTCTTCAAGTTATATGTTTTCAGTGTATGGCTTTCATTTAATTCCAGAGAGACAGAGGAAGCTTGGTCAAGAAGTTCTGGCAAAGGAAAAGGACCAAAAGCAACTTTTAAAAGTAATCTTTTGTTTTTTAGTCTTGCAGATGTAATTATTACAGTCAAAGGAGATGCTAAAATGAATGGAAGAGTGGATAAATAATAAATAAACTGCCTCTTAGACTGCACAGAGATAACGCTTTTTTATCATAAAGGGCCTCTAGCTCCTATTATTTTCTTTCAGTTGTTCAGAGGAGAATAAGCTCAGAGCTTTGGTTATTTTGTGGAATATTTATTGGGATAGGCTTTTTGTTATACTGTGTCTTTTAATCGAACAAGAGGTAAAAAAGAGAAAATTTATTCTTAAAGGTATTTTAAAATTTCAGTGAATGAAGAAGAAGCAAATTCTCTCCTTCTATGAAAAAAAAACCAAAACAACAAAACAAACCAAAGCACTACCATGTAGCTAGAAGCACAAAACTCTTTAAATCACGTTTGAATAGTTTTCCAAATGTGTCTAGCACAACCAAGTTTAGGATAGTAAGAAAGTTTCACTGAATCTGTCTTTCATCTGAAACTGTCCCAGTTTAAGATTTGCAGGAAGAAAGGAGTGCTTCTTGGAGATGTGCCACAGTTGAACCTATTCCTTTCATAGGTAAAAGGAAGCCAATATGTTTGCTTTTTTCCACAAAGCAAATAATTATAAAAGTAATCTGCCTGAACCGCCAGAGAGTGGAGTACATCCTGGAATGAGTCAGGAGCTCACCGGTTCATTTCAGCCAATGGTCCGTCAGCAAGCTTGCAAATGCAAAAGGGTAAAATCCCTCATCAGTGTATGACCTTATCTGTTCTCTCCCCTGACAGAGGCTGTATTTCACCTTCCATTTTTTCAATTACTTTTCTTAAAGATATATCAGACTCAGGAGCTCTTGTAAGTGCCTAGGGAGACTAGCTGCGAAGTTAGTTCTGAAGGGGAATGTTTATTTTTGAAAAAATAATCTGTAATCATCCAAGTGATTGATTTAACAGTACGACTTGAACTCATCAGAAGCTCATCACTAGGGTCAGAATTTGAAAAGCTAAAAGAATTTTCATGTGTTTATTGCTGCCAGCCTACATTACCATTGTTGTGAGGTTCTGAACCAATGCATGTGTTTAAATAACTAACTGAAGAGTATTAAGACAACATAAAACAGACTGCCATGAAAGTGTAATAAAAATTGTAGTGCTGGAAAAGGCTGATTTACACTTTACACTACTTTTAAATGCTTACAAAAATTTAGCATTAAGTTTTTCAACTGTGTGAATAAAGGAGTAACGAAGAATTGGATTTTCTGCTCTATAAGGCTGCACTGATCAAAAGCACAAGGAGTTATGGATTATATGAGAATGGGAATTAATGGGAAAATCTGAATTTCCAGAGATTAGTGTATTCAGTTCTGGAGAACTACAAAGTTTATACTCCAGATTTCAGAGGACATTTGTAAATAAATTCATTGGTTTGAAATTAATAATTTTAAGGGCATCTATAATGACAGGAATAATAGTGAAGCACAAGTTATTTGTAGACAGGAATGACAAAAACTACTTACTAAACCAGGGAAGATGAAGCTTAGTATATGCAATGTTAGGAAGTGTAAGAGCTGGCTAATTGGATGTGATAGTGGATTGTATTGAAAAACAAAATATTGGTTTGAGGGTGAAAAAGAAGTGGGATTTCCTAATGATTAAAGAGTTAATGGAGTAATTAGTATTTTTCATTAAATTCTAATAAGTTTTAGTGCTCTGTTTTTGCAGTTGACACAAATTTAGGAGGGACTATCAACAGGAAGAAGATTGAGATAGTAGGATGGGAATGAACTTGAAGATTTATAATAACAGAAGCATAATGAAACTCAGTTGTAGGAAGTGCAGGATCGTTCCTTTGGACTACTTGTAGACTGTTAAATACTTGTGTAGATTGTACTGCTTGATTTTTAGCATGGTCTCTAATTTAAAGCATGCTTTCTGATTAGCTGTAATGCCCTCTTCAAAACAGTGGTCAGGTATGGCTTAGGGAATGGAGAGCTCCAAATACCATTCCTGGCCATAGTTTGCACAGTGCTGGTAGCAATTAACTCCCACAGGCTTTGCACTTGTCAGACAGTCCCATAGGCTTTCATACTGCATCCTTGTGCTGTACATTGCAGATAAACTCCATTTTGTAGCATAAAAGTGCTACAGTGGTGGGTTACAACATGATTGGTTGGTTTTTTTAGGTGGATGTTGAACCAAAAAAACCCCATACACTAGCAGTAATAATACTATTAGTAAAAATTAGAGTAATTACCGTCACTGTTGTCATCAATATATGTCATTGGACCAGGTGATATAGTATGTGCCCAGCCTTACACTCTAAAGCTGGGTGCTGTGCACATGGCTTTATGGATAGGGAAGTTCTGGGACTTGGAGGGTTTTTTTAGCCTTATAGGATACCAGTTAATGCACTGAGTTGACCCCATTAATGACAAATTAACAAGTAAGAAAATACCCAGACGCGCTAGAGCCCCATGTATCAGAGGTACCTGTATGCTGCATTCATAAAAAAGGCTGTGGTGTTAGCCACTCAGCAACTGCATTTGGGCAGACATAGGTGAGCATTTAACATGCACAGCATGGTGCAAGGACCTCACCTGACAGTTTTGTTTAGCCATGCTCATGGAAAAGGAATTTGAACTGGGATAGGTGGAGCTAGGGTAATTAAAAAAAGGAAAGCCTATCATGTGCAGGGTACGTAAAGAGTTTTACTTGTTAAATGCAGTACAATTAATGCTGAGGAGTGTGATTACTGCTTTGGGAGCAGGCACCAAAGAAGAAAGTGAAATAATTGTTTTAGATAAAGGATGGTAGGAGCAGGAGGGCAAAAAGAAAGTAACTGTTCCTGAATATATTTGGCTTGGGAGATTTAATTGCAACAACAAAATGGTAATCCTTTTATAGGCTGTATGAGCGCTATAAACTTATGACAATTTTTTGTTTTTCTTTTTTAAAAAGTTGATTAATATTTTACATATTTGCAATTAGAGTCTTCTTTTGAGGAAGCCTGTTGATTATATAAGACTATTTAATGCTCTAATTTTCCCTTCAGTATTTTAGTTAATTTTACAATAGTTCTGGTGATTGTGATTTGAAAACTTCATCTTGGTATTAAAATAATCATATTAGGTTAGCCAAAGTTTACTAAATAAAACTTTTTCCCAACTTTTAGTAATAAGATAGCATTCAACTCTACAATTAATTTGATAGTCTTATTTTCTGTGTTGCTACCTTTTGCAAGTGTTTGAGGTATTATTTGGGGAAGAGGAGAATTTAGGTTACTTTTAGAAAACTTGTACCCAGTTATGGTTTCCTTTCCTATGCAGTGATATGATTTGATGGACAAATTTTAGAGGCAGAAGGTCACTAAGAGAGTACAAATATATTGTTCCTCAGGAAAGAAAAAAACCCCTACCACTGCTATAATTTTAAAAGAAAAATTGTTAAGTTGCTGAGAGAAGCTTAAGTTTTCAGGGTATCACCTGAGATCTGGAGTTGTACCTAAAATGTTACCATTGGTGGAAATATTAATTCATTAGGGACCATGTCTGGACATCTACCGACTTGAGCTGTTATTTGTAGGATATGCTGCTATAATCTCATTTCGTGACAGTGTAGTTGTATGGAAATTTCTTTTTGTGCTATATTAAAAATACCATTCTAAGCAGTATTTCTGGGGTGGGGGGAAAGGCTAATTTAAATATATCATGCCATTGTCTTTATATATCAGCATTCTCAACAATTCTGTATGTCTAATAGCTTCCTCTGAATAAAGAAACAAAATATATGCAAATGTATGAGGAGGCATCCATTGTTTGGCTGCTTTTGTGCCTGAGGACACTTTATGAAGTGTCGGTGATTACAGGTGCTTTTGTTTCGAACAGCATTTCCCCTAAAATAGCAACAATCACCAGTAAGAGGAAAAAACAAACCTTGTCAATATCAGCTGCATAAATGAACTCAAGGGTGTTCAAGGGCCCTTCTAATAAAGATAGCTGGTAGGGAGATGGTCTCCTCTGGCATATGAAATGTGTTTTATTGTTTTGGGGTTTTTTTGGCGGGTTTTTTTGTGAGAGAGGGGAATTATGCCTCTCACAAACCCAGTGGGAATGACACCGCTGTATATTGGGGGCTAACTTTTATGCCTCCACTTGAAGAACTTCATCCCAGTAGTGGGAGCTTCTAACCACTGCTTGCATACAACTCCCACTGTCCAAAGAAACTGGACATAAGCTAAGATCAATATAGCAAAAGCTAAGAATTGTTCAATAAACTAAAGGGCTCCCTTAGGAAAAATGTAGTTGGTTTTTCACAAAGACAGGAATTTAAGCAATCTCCCTTCTCCCTGCTTGCTAAGGACTCTCTGGCTGAAGCTGATTGTTGGGAAGGCATGTTGTTCTTAATGATGACTTGAGCATTCCTGATCCACCTCCTGCTTTTAATTCCCTTACCTTGGTGTTGGATATGTTGATTTCCCATCTTACCATAGCTGTAAGTATTAAAGAATGAATAAAAAACTCTATCCTTAAACATTAATGTTTGTATAAACTTAGATTTTAATACTTAGACCAATGTAAATATATCATTAAATATATATATATTATTAACACTTATAATAATATATATCATTAACACTAATATATCATTAACACTAACATTAATACATCATTAACACTATAACATTAATACTAGAATTTGAGATTGAAAAATACATGAAAATCAAGATCATACCATCCTAGTCTTTTGGTTGACTAATTTTAAGTATTTTTCTCTCTGCTACATCTTGTTACACATGATTAGGACACTTGCATGACATCACAGCTGGGATTCAATCTTAGTGCAATCTTAATTTGAAGATGCTGGATTTTTTAGCAGATATACCTAGGGTGCCAAGGATGCTGTTGTCTTCTCTTCCTTCAATGGCTTTTCCACAGAAGATGAAGAGAATAAGAAGTATGACTGAATGCAGTGCCCAACTTCTAGAAATGCAAACCTGGATGTGGTATCAGGTTTCAGTCTTGTATCCTGGCAGAGAGAAGAATGTACAAGTTGCTCTCAGCATTTTAGAAACACTCTGTGTAGTGTTAGTCCATTCTAAGGTAAACTCTTCCATCTCTTTCACAGGCAGTAACTCTCAGGTCAGGTTGTTTATGCTCCAAGATCTACGTTTTCTGTAGAAATAGACACAGATTCTTAATACAAGGGTGCATTTAAATAAGAAAAATGCACCTGTCTCATGACTAGCTCTTAAATGAAACTAGACTTAGTGATAGCCACTCTTAAGAGAAAATATATTGAGACGAAAAATATTGTAAGAACATTTTTTTCTATTAGCTTTATTTTGTTGGCCCAGCGGTAATTTTGGATACTGCTTGCGCATGTCAAATGGGAAAATAGGAATCAAGTGACATATGTTCCCTTTACATGAAACAAAAATTAAAGGCTTACTTAAAACAATCATAAGTAGATTTTTAGATTTTTATTTTTAATTAATATTGGTAAGAAAAAGAGTTGACATAAAAGTATAGCTAAATATTATTAATAGGTTGCACAGATGGAAAATGATGCAGGCTTTCACACTGGGACATGAATGACTGTATAATATAAAATCTAAATAGCAGAGAGCAAAAGAGATAGATGTGCCCAGAATGTTTGTGTGCTAGGCTACTGTGAACTAAAATGTATGATAGCTCCAAAATCAATAAGAAAATCCATTTTGGGGAAATAAAGGATGAAAAAAATTGTGGAAACTGTTGGTTCCCCAATAGACTCTTTAAAAAGCCATTTTCAATTTCTGGTGATGCATCAAAAGAAAGATAACATCATCTTCTGTAGTGGTGCTATTCTAAGGCAGAGTATATGAGTTTCTATAATGAAATAGATGAAACATAAAATGCAATTAACTTGCATCTAACCCCTTATTTTTGCATAGCAGTAAATGCCATTAGTAATTCTGATCTTTCCTTCATGATAAAGTGTATCCGCTCCTTTGTCTTATATTGGTGTCTGTATGGAGACCAATTAATTTCAGACAAGTTTTTACCAAGGTTCTCACTGAGAAAGTTTTTATTATAATTGAATTTCTCTGGCATATGAATAGCAAGAGAAAAATAATGTCACATGGTTTTCAATAGACTGCAGTAAGTAATCCAGGTCCCAGTTGTAAGACACTGAGCCAAAAAAATGAAGTTCACTATATGGTTACAGTCTCCTTTCAACAATGTTAAGGACAGGGAGCTGAAGAGTAGAGAGAGAGATCTTGCAGTATAAGGTATAAGTATATTTATTTCATGCGATACATGAAATAAATTAATTCGGATCCATGCATATTTGTGCCAACAACTAAATACCTATCTGGAGTTTGAATTGTTTTCAGATTTCTAGAAGGTGTTTGGCATACTCTTCCATTAAGTTTTACAAAAGTTCTACAAGCACTTTTATACCGTAAACCATTTAAAAATAGATTAAGAAAAATCCTATAAAGTAATAAATATTAATAAAGACAAATAATTCCAGATAGGAAACTCCTTGTATGAGCTATGGTCAAAAGCAGTGTTTAAGAAGGCTTTTCAGTATTAGGTTAGTGAAAGAGTTGTGGAGCACACACAGCTCATTTTCTTTGTAGGTGAAATTTTCAGGGGATGTGAGCAGACATATAACCCTAAAGAAGAGAATTAGTGATTGCAATCATAAATATCTAATCAAGCCTTCTGCAGTGAACCATATTTGAAAATCCTCTGCATGCACAGGATGTTTCAATCGACTTCTAATTTTTCTCACACGTTTTCACAGTAGTCAAATGTTGAATATTTGCTAATATTCCCCAATCTCATTAAACAGAGCATGGAAGATGGTTGGGGAGAAGAATAATGTCAGGCTTCTGTAAACTGAAGCTGGGCTGCTGTGGCTGCTTTATAAAAACTTGTATTTGTTGCTCTCAACATTTGTTGATGTGAGAATTGAGAATGTTCTGCAGTGCAAAACCAACATCACTTTTGAGTGAGGAACGATGCCTAATCCCCTAGAGAAATTCACAGGCTCTGTTTTTACCTCAATTGATTTTTTCATTTAATGATTTAATGGAAATCATGACAATGTGCTAGATGCACCAAAATAATAATCTCATGAATAAAAATGTTCACTTTTACTAGCAACATTCTTGATGAGACTTCTTTCTGAGACATCTCAGCTCCTGTGTAAAAAAAAATCACAATTTCTTCTATACCTATGCTGTAACTTGTGTTCATATACGAAGTATTTTCTGCAGGTTCTGTGATAAAAAAGCAATCTTATATGATTTTAGACTAGAAAGAAAAAGAAATTACCAAAAAAAAAAAATTAGCCCTGAATTATTCAAACTACGACAGAGATCTTGTGACTGGTTTCACGTAGTCATTTAATGGAGTATTTCCTATACAAAGGTAATATATGCCAGCTCTCTCCCATTTAAGTTGTCTCATTGTAGTAAGCAGGATTTTTTTCTGTCTTTGCTGGCTGAGCTACAGCTAAAGACAGCAGCACAGGGCAAGACTGTTTTATCTGCAGTAAAACACTGGCTTCAAGGCAAATTTTCTATGCCTAGTTCCATAAATTAACAGGAAATTGAGCTTAGGGTTTGGCATCTTGAATTCCTGCATGGCAGCAGCAGTTTCCTGATTGATTTTCACTGTCCAGGTTTGTACAGAGACAGTGCAAGGTCGAATATCAGATCAGATGATCACATTGTCCTTTTTTGGCCTTAAAAATCTATAGATAAAACACTCCAACCTCTTTGTTCCCCAGTTTTCCTCTTTTTAAATTGAAATAATTATTGCATATGTGGGTCATGGGATGTACTAGAACTGTTCAGTTTTTGTGAGTGCATTTCTTTTTGGAAATAGAAATATTCAAATACAGTTAGAGACTTGGTTTAAACATTTACCAAAGTATCATCTGGCTGTCAGAATTAATCTAATACGATTAACAATTTTATTATTGTGATTGCAGTGCAGGCATTTCAATACACGTTCGCAAGGGATTCCTCCTGCTTAATTTGTATGGTAATCCACAGTCATTTATTCTACTTTGTGCCTGTTTGTATGGGGTGGTTATAGTCTATGTTAAGGTGTTTGTGAGCTGGATAGGCAGCTGGATTCATGCTCATTAAGCCTCAAAGCCTCTCAGTTTCTCCCCTGCTAGCAGCATTCAACGTGCTGTGGTTTTGTGATTTGGAAGTACAGCACTGAGGGAACTGATCTGAAACCACCAGTCTAATTTCACTTTGGTCTTTTTTCACTTGACTGATCAGAATGATTTTCAGTCACTCCAGTCAGGGCTGGAATCCCAGAGGTGAAAAGTCAGCAAGTAATCCATTTAGCAACCAGGTCCTCCAGGTGGAGCTTAGCAAACTATAACAATGATTGTATTCTCT
The DNA here is from genome assembly GCF_052056855.1 of Sturnus vulgaris. NCBI lineage: Eukaryota > Metazoa > Chordata > Aves > Passeriformes > Sturnidae > Sturnus > Sturnus vulgaris. The sequence goes on along the minus strand of NC_142245.1, from coordinate 49,304,154 downwards.
TCTCTGTTATCATGGCATGTCCATTGCTAATGTTGTATTGGAGCTTCCATTTTAAAATATGCTTTGCAGGAGGTGTGGAATTTGCTGTAAAAATTCCCTACATGATGAATCCGGACACAAAAGGTTGCAATGCGAGAACCATTTTTGGTACCAATTTAAAGATGAGCTTCAGTGACTTTTAATGAAAAATTGACTTTTCCATCCAGAATATTCTCCCTCAAAATCTAAGCACAGAAGGCGCCTTCTGTGAGATGAAAAACGTGTATTTTGTGGATATATGTCACCATTTCTCTCCAGCTGCTACATAAGTTGCAGAAGGCAACTTCCATATTTTAAGAAATGTAGAATAGCAAAGGAATACCTATGGACTTCCCTATTAGTTAAACAAGGTAAAATAAATATCTTTATTTGACCAACAACACCTCATTTTGTTATACCTAAGTTGCTCTTTAACCACAGAAATTGCTTATCATGTTTAATGGTTTTGTTAAGCTCTTGCACTTCTTTCTGAGTGTACAGTGTAGAACTGAGAAGTCACTTGTGTGAACAGACAGTTGTAGTTTTCCAATTACTTGAAAAACTGGGAAGCAAACATCACTAAATTGTTTTGTGAAGTACAAAAGTATCATGGAATCAGGATGACTTCGGGGTTTTTTTATTGAATGCATTTTTAAAATCCCTGTTGTAGAAAAAAGCCCTTTTTAAAAAATTTAAGTTGTACTAAATTAATATCCATCCTTTAAAAACTTATCTTGGAAAGTCACATGTGCATGTACATATATGACATATATTTTCTCACACGTGAATTTTTAGCTCATAAAGTAACCTTTCTTGTAAACATTAAATGGTGGAAACCAGGTGGAACTTGGAAAGTTTACTTATTATTTTTAAATCTACTGTTTTATAATGAATCTTTTGTTTTGTCAAGCATACGTGTGAAACTGAGAGAATTAAAGAACTAAAATCACTCAAAGGGGGATATTTCTGAATAGTATTCAATTTAATTTCAGTTATCCTCTTAGGACTTGTTTTTGGTCTCATCTCCTTATACTCTTGTCACTCCTAAGAAGAAAACATTTTAAGGTCTGGCATTTTTTTCCCCCAGGCAAAGAGCAGGATTATACCCTTAACTTGTTTCTACTGTTAACCAGGCAGATACTTCTCAGAGATTCTTTTTCCAGTTTATCTCAAGTACTGCTATTTCTCAGGATTTGATTTTCTCAGAAAAAATGTAACTGATAGGGGGGAAAAATCCAACAGAGAAGCCCCTCTTCTGTTTCATGTTAGTGGACTTTGATAGGGTTGCTGTGCAACCCTTATAATTCTATCCCGACTTCCAGTAAATAATGTAGCATTCAGAAGTATTAATTCTAGGTTTTTTTATTCTCTTAAATAATTTTTTGTATGTGGGAACAAGAAGATACGCATTAGTTTTATGCACAGGGGATATCTCACGTGTTTTCTCTTTGCAAACAAAAAATTAGGGAAAATTATCAAATAGGAGGAAATATTTTGAACGTGTCTTTCAGTGTACAGAACACAATAGGAAAGCTGGCAAAGCATTCCTCAACTGAAGATCTTTTCTTTTTTACAAATCTTTAACACTCTTGGTTGTTAGAGGCAAAATAGATGCAATTATTTTTAAAGTGACAAACTCTAATCAATATTCAATTGTTGGTGTGTTAATTAGGAGATGACACCTTGTCTCTATTATTAGTACAGGCAATTTGCTGCTGAAGTTCTCTGTTTTGACTGCTGAGTCTCCAGTTAAGTGATTGAATCACTACAGAAGCACCAGCACTTGTCTTCTTGGAGCTTTAGGTTAGCATTTGACTAGCCAGCACTCTTAAGAAACATGAAATTTCTCAGAAGAAATATTTCTGTGGGATTATGTCACATGAAAGTCCTTAAAGAGCCTTTGTTCATTCATTAGGCAAAGACAAAACTGCAGGAATTGCTACCGTATCTGCCGGTGCTGGCTTCTGGAGGGCAGTGCATTGCTTTGGAGTCCTTGACTTCAGTGTAAATTTGCTTGGATTATTTGTGTGCGATGTAGTTGGGGTGGTCTTTCTATGAAGATTACTCCCAATTAAATTCATGTCCGGACTTTGTTTTCAAACTATTAGGCATTGTACGTACTTTCGTATTTACTGAAGGCATGTTTTAATTTAGGAATCAGTGTGGAGAAAAATAAGAATTGGAATTATTTCTCACAGTCATAAAAGTCTAGAAATTTATATCCTATCAAATGACTAAATTATTGTTTACACAAGTAATTGTGAAAAAATGCTGCTAAATTTAGGAGACCGTTAGCGTGTTCATGTGTTTCTGCTTCTGAAAGTTCATTTGTTTAATTAGGCCAGTAGAAATAAACCATATGTCTAGGAGCATCACCCATAAACTTATAGTTACATGGATTAGTTCTAGGTAGTTTGACAAGGAGCAGGGAATTTTCTTGATGCTGCCTTCTAATTTCAGATATTTTAGGATTCTATGAAATGGTCTCAGTTAAGGATTATTCATAATGAGGCAAAGTCAAATGCAGGCTCATGGTAACCTGATGTCAGTAAGTACTGACTTTGTAGCAGCATGTCTTTTGGGAATCTACCTGTTCCTACAGATGTTGGACTCTTGATACATTAAAAATTTTGTATACTTTCCAAAAGTATTAGGGTACTTCATTTTTTTATGTAGTGGGAAGCTATATATTCTAGAAGATAGGTGGTACTTAATAATTAATTATTAATAAATTATTAATAAATAATATTATATGTAATGATACATGAAACAAAAATATATTACATAATTGCATAATAATTTTTTATATTTTAAATAATGTGTCATTTATAATAGTAAATTATTAGTTATTTTATTATTTATAATCAATAAAGGTGTATTAATTGTGATACCTAGGGAAAACAGTGTATAGTGTTAGCATTTAGCATCATGGCAAAAAAAAAAAATCAGCCATTTGTTTTAAAAATCTACAAATTCTTCAAAAATTATTTGAATACCATTGCTTTCCAACCGCAGTATAACTCTGGTACCTTTTTTCTGTGGTGGTTCCATCGGTGTTTATGTCTTCTTTTTTATTTCCCCAAGATTTTCCTGCTGGGCTACTAAATGTGCATTGCACTACAGCTTTGTAATTTTTTTAAAGTATTAAATATTAATTTGGATACATGCAGTTCATCCTTACTAGTGTTTCCTTGTTTTATGATATTGCTTTTCTCCTCTGAGGACAAGGGGGAGAAAATGAATGTTGCATGCAGAAAGGGAGGAATGAGAATAGGAGCTTTTGCCCATCAGGAAGTGATGGTGTATAACCCACTCAGTAACAGCCTTTTGCCTGACCACTCTGTCTTACCACCTCCATGCAGAGATGGAAGTCCTCAGTATTTTTACCACCTTCCTAAGCTTTTATCTGAGTGATTTAGCTGGACAACACTTAATTAAACTCCATTTCCTCTCTTTACGCTTCAGGTATTATTATGCAACTCCCTTCAAGAGGTAATTTGTAGGCTGTTTATCAAAGCTGTGAATTTAATAGTATCAAGGCATGCTACTGCACTGTCACTGTAACAAGATATATTGATATTTCTTATGAACACAATTTTCTCTCCATAAGTATGTTCTTCATCTGCTTAATATTGTGGGCTTTCAAAATATGTTAAAAAGTCCACAGTATATACATTATTTAGTCATATTATTCCCTTACCCTTACTACCTTCATAGTTTGATACTGTTGTCTGAAAAGCAGAACTTCAACACTGTAGTATTTTCATTGCAACAGGAAAACCATGTTTCATTTAGCAGTGTTACCTGCAGCACCCAGCTAATGGTTCTGTTTTGAGGCATGAGGGAAATGACAGTGGTGACCTTGTCAAACTGTTGGACATACAAGGAGTCTCTGTTGTGGTTCCAGAGCAGCACTGATTATACAATTCTAGAACTGGTCAAACTCAGATTTCCAAGTGGAAGGTGGGTATGACTTGTTAAAGGAATTTTTTTAGGAGAGAGACTTCTCAATAAAAATAATCATTATATATATGATATATGTATAGAGAGCAGATGCTTTCTTTAATATAATGTAAAATTACTCAGTGTTTTTTCTATGTAGGTGCACACTAATATGTAGCACAATTACAATGTTTGCTCTTTCCTTAACTATTGTCTATAGCTCTGCTTTTTGTGCAATTTGCTCTCCTTTCTCTAAATTCTTCCTTCTGCATTTAGGAGGACTGCTAAGATTACATATCTAAAATACCCAAAATGCAAATACTGAAAAAATATTGTGAAAGGAAATATAGAAAAACACCCACAACTTCCCAAGTCGATCTTCTGCTTCCTTTTATTTAGGTTTTCTCTCCTGTAACTTTCAGAAAATAGCAGAATGACAAAAGGAGCAGACATTATACAATCAGCAATGCTCATAATATACTATTAGGTATGTACATTAATGCTAATGTCCTTGGAAGCATTGTGGAAGACCTGTGCTATTTTTTAACAAAAATTATTCTTGATTAATCAATCCAAAGTTTTTAATAGCATTTTATTTTATACTTTTATTTTATGGATTTTAATTGTTCAACTTTCGCATTTTGGGGCTGGTTTAAATACCTCTTTCTTTTTTAAGAAAGTTAATTATTAAATTAATTAATAATGCTTTAATTAATTATTGAAGCATTGAGAACCAATGTTTATGGTGGTCTATATGGACAGCCCAATTCTTGAATTGTTTTCTCTTTGAATCAATGTCTACAAAGATTCTTTATTTGTTTAATGCATGACTGATGTATATGAGACAGGATTGATTGACTGTACAGGTGGTGGCCATGGATGCTGTTATTTGAAAATTCCTGGCATGAGATTGCCAATGCTTGTGTAAAACCTTGCTGTCTGTTGACAGAGTACGTTCTCTGAGCAAATGCAGTTGTGTACTGGCAGAATCTCTAATAAGCTAGTCCTAGCTAGGTACTGTGACAGAAGATGCAGTGTCTTGGAAAGAGCCTCAAAAAACTGGTCTGTCTGTCCTGATCTGAACTATCCTGTAATCTCATCTGCTGTCTCAGTGACTGTAAGTGCTGGTATATTCACAAAGTCAAATCCTGAGGGCTTTCTCCCTTGCAGTCCTCCGAGAGGTTCTTCAGTACTGCGTGTGAGCTAGGGTTTCATTTGCATTGGGCTGGGTGCACACAGAAGGCACTCTAGGATTCCCAAATGGGACTTTTGCTGCCAGTTACCTAAACAAAAGAGGAGCTGAGGTGTTTGACCAGCTCAGCAGAGGAAGTTATGCAAGGACAGCATAACTAAAAGTAGACCTGCAGGGTAGACTACAAAATATTTTTAGGTCATTCTAAAAATGCTCCTTTGAATTAACCCTGTTAAATCAGTGTCAGGATATAGTAACTAGAGGCTTGGATCTGAGAAAACAAATCATCTATAAGATTACTGTAGTGTTTGTAGGTGATGTATTCAGGAGAGGGAATAACTTCAAAGTGAATTAGTCACTACCTTTCAGTTCTGCTAATTAGTTTAGTAGACTTGTAAATGTGTTTGTTCCTCAAATGTCTGTCCTCACATGAATGTTAACATAGATTGTAAGAATACATCACAGTGAAAAAATTATCGTTGACCACAACAAAAGATCAGTTCAACCTTACTGTGAAACCAAATGCTGGCCATGTGCTCTGTCCCTTCTATGTCAGAACTTACATGAAGGACAGTTGCATTCTCGTTTCTGTGACTGGGTTTTATTTCTTCTGTTCTTTGAATTCTAAAATCTGGTATTTCAGAGGGGGAAAAGTGACTTTATATTTCTCTGTAGACTTAGCTTCTCCCTACTGATTGTGCTTTTCAAGAGACTACTATGGCAGACCCCTAGTCTCCTGGCTTTTACGGCTGCCTGCATAGTTCTCCAGCTTAAAACAATCGAGTGGCTCCCTGGACGCAGTTGAATAATTAATTTATTACTGCTAGAGGAGCTAACTGTTTTTGAGAAGCCAGGAAAAACTTCAAGTTTGCTACCTGTCAAGGGCTCTCTTGATCCTAGGCTCATTATTCCAAGGCCTGTGCCTGTAAGCCTGCATGTTTTCTTTATCACAATGGATTATGATGGTATTTCCTCCTCTGCAGCATCTCAGACACAGACACCTGTGATTTCCACAGGCTTGGTGTCAGCTCCCATCATCTCTTGCCCAATCACAGAGCTCAGCACTGAGCATCACAGAATATCTTGAGTTGGAAAGGCCCCACAAAAATCCTCCTGGCCCTGCACAGGACAACCTCAAAAATCACATAACATGGCTGAAACTGCTCACAGTATTGGCCAAGCCTATGAGTTAGTTCTGTGTTGAATTTTGCACTACTAAACTTCATGAAAGACATGAAATTGAGAGAGATGGAAGTTCCAGTTCCACTTGATACAGCGTGAGGCAAAATTGCCACTCTGCAGAGCCAGGTCCTTGGCTGATGATTTTGTTCCTCTTTCAGCTGTTTGTTTGAAAAGAAACCAGAGTATTCTCTCAGGCACTTCTTTCACAGATCACACAGAAATAGGCAATACACTGAGCCACTTGCAAAAGATAATAAAAGAGGCGTTTTCCTCATATTATCTGTTCATATACTCACAGTGTCAGTGTTCTTCAGGAGCCCTTTAGGCCTTGTATATCTAAGCTCTCTACATCATTAATTTCTTTTTAAGTTAGTTCTCGTAAATAATTCTACAGTTCCAAGGCCTCTGTCAGAGGAACTGGAGTACATGGTTGCCTTTTGGACCTCTGTTTTTCCAGTGTCAGTCACTAGAAACCAAGAAGATCACTAGAAAGCAAGAAGTACTTAGAAATTTAGTAATCGTACTTCTTCTTTTAATAACAGTGCCTCTCCTAATTTGTGGAACTCCTCATGAGGTGCTTTCCATGCTTAGTCTGCCTCTGAAAATACAGTTTAAGCACTTATGAAAGGATAAAGTGCAAAGATATGTAGACATGGATAATTGGGGAGAGATATCACAACTTTTTTGATAACATACAATAGCATTAGAAAAACTCATCTGTTGACAGAGTGGTGAAAGCATAATGAAGTCATGAGGCACAATCTCACCTCCCCCAGAAAAAGGAGTTTAAATGATTCTGAGGTCTCAGCCAAGAGGAGAGGTCTTGGATGGTAAAATTTAAGGAATGGTCCATACATTGAGAATACATGAAGGATGCAAAGCTGATCTGTGGCAAGAGACTGCTTAAAGAAATAGTCTGTGTGCTTTTCTTCCCAAAACCATATTCCCGCTTCTCTACTGTGCATTAGATCAAGTGATTTTATCACGAGAAGGTGAGTCAATAGATTTTGTTAAAACATGAGAAAACTTACCTTCTGCTTTTTCTGTGCTGGCAGAGTTAGTTTTCCAAAGGATGAGCCAACTAAAGTAACTCACCATGTTGTTGTATAATTCCCTTAATCTGACACAAGGCAGAGAGACAAGAATCCTTGACACAAAAATGCAGAAAAAAATTGAATTATTTTGGCTGTAAAATCTATTCAAAACCTAATATCTAAAAGTTAGGTAGCCATTGTTCAAGGTCTCAGTCTTTAAATCTTTCTCCTGGGACCCATTAAAAAAGGTTGCTTTTGTTAAAAAAAAAGAGTGTTATTAATAATTAAAAAAAATAAAAAACCTCAGAAAACTATCTATTACATTGTCATTTTTATATAATGAACATTTTATTTTTCAATAAAATACACAGTTTTTCTGTTGCTCTCCAGGACAGATTTTCTGGATACTCATCTCTTTATTATTTTCATGCTTTTTTCGCCTAGTCACACACAGACTCTGTTATGGATCAGCTCTGTTTTGAGCCAGACCCTAAACCTGTTATTTTACATGTGTTCATTAATATTTCCCTGAACTAAGTTCTGAAAGGAAATAATCTTGATGCTTTTTCTGATGCAACAGTGTATTCTATAGTCTCTTGTGGTAGTACTAACTCGAAAATGAAAATATAAGTTCATTACAAGGAAAAGCCCATTACATTTTTAAACCTCACTTTCGAAGCTGAAGCCTTATCTTTGAATGTGCTGCAGCTGTTCTGTGATCTTGTGAATCAAATTCTAGGTTGCTGAAAATGAAATGAAGCAATTTGGTTTTTCTAGCCAACAAGAAACAAAATTAAGTCAGATGTCACAGCTTGTAAATATTACTGTGCTTGTCCATTGAATAAAACAAGCAAACTCTAATCCCAGATTTCCTTCTGCTTAGCTTGTCACGTCTTCTAAGGCTACACTGTCTCCTAGTCATGTACTGTAGTACAGGGTTTGAGGGGTGTTTTTTCACATGTGCTTAAAAGATTTCACAGCAGAAACATGTATTATTCTTCAAGTATATATAAGAAGGGAGATGAAAGATAAGCATGTACCCCAGATAAGTATTCATTTCTAGAAATGTTGGAAACAATTCATGAGATGAAAAGCCTGTATGAAACATAAATTTATACTTCATTTTGATGTTTTTACTTTCCATTGTAAAAACTGAAATACGGGAGCTATTAAAGGACAGTTGTAAACTCCTTACAGTAAATATAGAAATATATTAAATAAAGAAATATAGAATACCTCTACTAGGCCACAGGGTGAACTCTGGGAATGTTGTGTTTGCTTTGAGCTGACACCAAGGAACTCTGTTTATGCTCTGAATCAGGAGTAAGAATTGTGTGCACTGCAGCATCTTACTCAAATAATTCCAAAAATATCTTCAGTTGTGTCTCTAGGAAAATATTCTCATTAGTTGCATGAGGACAGCAGTTAAAATATATCCGGACACTGCCCTCATAAGTTGTCCTTTTCCAGGTTATGTCAGTGATGATCAGTGCACTGAAAGCAGAAACAGAAGTGACAGCTCTTTTTCTTTCTTTAGTTTGGAAATCTGACAAGGATAGACTGTGCTCTTGTCCATTAGTGTAATTTTATATTTCACAACTGGTAGGAGACACCTTTATATTCAAGTAACTTCTTTCTCTGTGTACACCAGAGGGTGTCCCCTTTTTGCTTTCTTTCTGTAGCCCAAAATACTTCATCTGTGGCTTACTCAGCTTGCTGATAATACTCATACATTTTGTTCTTCCTATTTTGTCCAACTGATTTGTCTATTGCTTTAATTATCTGTGCCCCCCATGGGATATCACAGAATGTGCTCAGCTCAAGAGAAGGGCTCATTCAGCCTTTCTCTCTTGTATTTCTCATGATGGATTGCTGAGGTACATTTTTTCTTTGGTTGTATAGCCACCATGAGAGTCATATCAAGAAGAGTTAAACTCTAGCCCATGGTAAGGGCAGGTGTAAGTACCAGCATGACATTCAGGGAGTGTTTTGAAAATGGCTAGAGATGTCTGATTTAGTTTTGGGAAAACCAAAATGTAGGAGCGATACATAATGATGTGAAAGTTGGATCATGTTTTCAGTGTTAGGAAGAAGTACTAATGGAAGAAAGGAAGGACTTGGACCATCCTGGATAACAATGGGGAGATGTTCTGAAGAAACACGTAGGGAATAGGAATAGGTCTAGTCATAGGCCCAGGAATTGCAATATAAGAAAATAATGGTAGTTGGGAGCAATAAAGGATTGCACAACAATGGGAAATAAGAGGAAAAGAAATTAATACAGTTAGAATGGAGAAAGATTTCAAATAAGATAGACATGAAAAGAAGAATAAAATGAATGTGCAGGAAATTAAACCAAATTTTTTCTACATTTAATGTTAAAATAATGAGCAGCTCAACTGTAGTGATCCTCAAGAAAAAAGAGAAAAGAGTTGGGCAAGTTGAATTGGAATGTGTGGATACACTTAAAAACAGAGCAGCAGCAATATTTGTGGGAGATGTGGAGCGGCTGTTCTGCAATGTCCAGTTTTATTTCTAAATTCTTATATTTCTAAATTCTTTATTTCTGTATTCTAAAATTCTTCTATCTGCCTGGTGATCAACTTCCTTCTTGATAAAATTGTGTTGTTAGGTCAAACCAAATGTGGAAACATGCAGTGGTCTTATCCAAAGCTTTATTACAAACACTTTGGTTGAAGGTCTGTTCAGAGCTTACACTTTTAACCAAAAAATGTCAAGCCAGAGAAAGGACATAACATGCAAAAGGAACAGGATAATAGAGGATGTAATTTGTCCCTGTGTGCATGCACCGTGTCATACTGTGATGTCCTTTTTTGGAGAAAACAAGTGAGGGTTTGTTGCTTACTCCATGCTTAGCTCTTTCCATCTTGCCATAGATTTTGTGGACTGAGAACTTAACTTTTGGCCAGGTTTTAATTAAATCAAGAATATTACTTAGTACATCTACATCATGAATGCATAAAGTGTTAACATTTTAAAATCAAATTGCTGGTTATGAAATGTTCCTCAAAAAAGCACAGCAAGGCATTAAAACCAGCTTCTACTGCCATGCAGAACATCAGCGCACTGTAGTAGCCTAACACAGCATTTTACAATGCTCCTCTGGTAGCTCCTCCACATGTGCCATCAGTCAAACAGATCAAAATATTCTAAGAACTTGCTTTACCATGGTTAAGCAGACTCAGTTCTATTGTCAGCGTCAAGGTTGTCCCATGCTGTAGGTAGGTACCCATGGCATGGATGGTGAACAGCCAGCTCACTGCTCTAGCAGCCTAGTCCACTGTCATGGAATATTTCACGTCTTCTGTTTTTTCTCAGTTTTGCAGGAGTTTCATTGTAAGAAGTAGACAAGGGATCAGGTGTTTTTAGTCACAACACAAGATGCTTATGGACAAATTAGTTTATTAATAAATAAATAAAGTCTAGTATTGTAGCAAAATATCTTGTTCATGCTGCTGAAAAGAGAAGGAAAACTGTTAGGCTCTGAGGTACTTTTGATCTTAACATTTGAGAGGAATATTTATAAATTTAATTCAGTAATATTTTTAGTTCTATTGCAATTAATGGCAATATTAATAATTTTCAGTGTCATATTTCTCAAATCTACCTTCTGTAGTTTTGCTTATGTGTTTTTAAATAATTTTCAATGCATACAGTATTTCTGTAAGTAAAAAATGCACAGATATTTAATTTCTCTTCCCTTTAAATCTCAAATCTATTTCCAGTTATTCATAGTGACTCTTTTCTCTAGTCTTCCAGCTGCTTGTCAGCAAAGAGCTCTGGCAATTATTTCCTTGGGAGATCTACCTCAGGCTGTAGCATTCTGAGACTGGTTCTTGTCTATTCAATTCTCACTTAAAACCACAGGACTTAGGGTTAAACTGTGGAGAAGTGCTTTTCTATTTTGAAGTTAAAAATAATAATATGATCTTAAAGGGAAACACATTATATTGAAATTTAGATTAAGTTATAGATGTAAATTATAGGATGCCTATCTTTGATAGACTTTCCTAGAATGCAAAGGATTGAGTTTTTGCTAATTTCTAATAATTTTATGAAGTTTAATGTTTTTTATAGTATTTCTTTACATTTGGTATTTTGTGTATCAGCTGTAGATACCTAACAGGCCTGAAGTTTCATTCCAGTAAACTCCTTGGATTGGGAATAGGTACACATCTTCCACTGCATTTCAGTGTTGGATTAAAGAAGAAAATAAGGTGTGGAGGTGGAACATTCTTTATCAAATAAATTCCTATAGGCAAAACTAAAATATAGTATATACTTAAATATTTTGAAGAGTGGCATGTCAGAAAGTTTTCAATTATTTGGATGCTTTGTAGGACATGATATACTCAGGTTTGTCCACTGTCAAGCCAAAAATTTTGCGCTTGGGAAACTGTTCAAACATTTGTTACCAGCATAAGTAACCTTGCTACTTCCCTTAAATCACTCCTTACCCTGTGGGGTTTTATCTTGATTTTTTTGTTTGTTTGGTTTTTTTCTTGTCGTATTTTTTTAAAATTGTTACTTCTAGTAAAATACCGTCTGTGTCTTTTTCAAAGTTTTTAGCTCATTTCTTCTGTAAAATCTTAAGGTACATGCAGGAATTGTGAACACATTTATGACTTTTCAGTTGTTCAAGGTATTGAGTCTTTCTGAATCTGTTGGACACAGCATTTCTGTGAATGTTAAAATAATTACAGTACTTAAAATTTATAGTCGGTGCATTTTTAGTGAAAACATGCAGAATTATGGTTCAGAGTTGATTATTTTGTAATAGCCTCTAATTATATTATTGTTTGCAAAAGCAAGGTGGTGTTTATACTCACAGCAATTTGAAAATTATAATTTTCCTACATAATAGCCTGGCTGGAGTGAGACAAAATTGACCCCAACAAACCATCTATCCTGTGCTAACTCCAGCATAGCACCTTTGAGAAAGAGTGAAGAGGAAGGAGGGTGTGTTCAGCTGCAGGCTGAGGCATGTTGAGGTTTGTTTGGAATTCAGACTTCTCTTTTCAGTGATACTCAGTGTGTATTTAAGGTAGGAGCACATTCATCCTGGTCAATTTGAGAATTACTGTAATTTTCTTTTACTACACTGCTCCATGCCTGGTAAATTGCTTTATGATACAAAAATAATGTAACACGTTACCTTTGTCATATCCAAGAAGACTCAGTCCATGAAAGACGTGACTGACTGGCACTTAAAGCCTATGATATTTTCTAAAAGGACAGAATGCTAAAATATAACAACTTCATTCTCCTCACAGCATCAGCTGAATCCACTTTCTTGTTAAATTTGACTAACACAGTAATGCTATTAAAAGTAGGTCTGAGAAGTACTTAGGCCTTTAGTAGATAATATTTTTGTATAGTGGCGTATAGAATAGGAGTAATCAACCCTTCCTCTACCAGGGCTGCTAAAATTCAATTGCATATTCACACTCAAAGTCTCTCCCATCCTGTGTATTGTCCAAGAGGAATTGTTTGACAGGGAACATCTTAGTGGTTTTTTGTTTTCTTTTGTTTTTATGGACAATAAAATCCTGTGCACATATAAAATGGCAGGTTGTAACATGCACAGAAGTGATATTAGGTTAGGTGGATAGAAAGTCTGAAGAGATTTTCCAGTATGGTATGGTGAAAGGACTGTGTCAGTGTCCTTGTATCCTCCTTAGCTGCTGCTGTTACTGTGCAACGATAAAGAATAGCTGAGTTAGAACCAAAGATAGTGCAATATGAATAAACGATAGATACCATACTTGTGATGATATGCATTACTGAAATAATGTCTTCTTTGAATCCCAGTAAAATACACAATAGGGAACAGCTGCTGAATATCTTAAGGATATTTTTTCACTCCTCTCTGTAGTCTGGTCAAGTGCCCAGAGACATTGTTCTTAGCAGATAATATTTCAGAGGAGTGAGTTTCTGTTCAACATGACTTTTGGCCTTATGTTTGCAAGGGAAGTCATCTTAATTTTTTTTAATCCAAATATTTGGCCTATACATACCTGTGAGGTGCAATAAAATTGAACATAAATATGTGAATATTAAAGCCTGATGAAATATCAGCATATTTTGGCTACTGAAAAATAATTTCTGGAGGCTTTCGTGGTTTGCAGATGAATGCAATCGTGAAACCAGACTCTTAGCTACTTTGATAAAAAGTCTGATTATGCATCTGTACTATGACTTGGATTCATCACTGCCTGAAAAACTTCCCATAGCTTCTTCAAACATAGTAGGGCATACCAAGACCAGATTATTGTCTAATCATTAAAGTATTTTTTAGCACCCATAATATATGGTACTACGCAAGAAAATTTCCTGATCTTCTAATGTGGGCCTCGGCTACCCAAAAGGATTATGTGGAAGCATAATTGCTTTAAAAATGCAGCGTTATTTTGCCATTTATTTTTGTAATTGCTTCCAACTTTTTCTACGCTGGATTACAGTTTTACCTAAGGAAGGACCAACAACTGAGAAATTCTAAGATATTAGAAGTTACCTGTCCTTCTGTATGCCACTGCACCATTATTCTCCACAGGCAATTTTCCAGTGGTGTGTCTAATTTGCTTTTAAAAACCCAAGCCAAATTGTACTTCTGCTATTTCCTATGGGAAAATGATATTGAACAGTCTCAACAACCTTATATATAACTTATTTCTATTACATATCATTAATCAGAATTTTATCATCCAGATAAAATTATAGCAGAAAAAGTACTTTTATATTTATTTTTTTCAGAGAAGCTGTGGTATTGTGGTGATGTGTTATTCTTCATAGTATAAATTTTATATCTCAGCGCACAGCAGCTGCCTATACTTCCATGTCCTATAGGACACTTCAGAGGAGATAGATTTATATAATACAGTCATAATTTATAGGTATTATATGAAGATGTTTATCAATTGCATAAGCAAAAATACCCTGTAGAATTTATACCTTTAGTTATTAAGAAGCTGTGAGTTTCTTAAATTAGTTATTGGAAATAAAGAATTCAACAACAGAAATTAATCACTGTCACATTCTTGTGCATATCTGGCGGATGCTAGGCAGTGTGGAACATTTATTTGGAAAACGGAAAAAATATTATGATACCCTTAATAGAAACAGACAATCAAACAAATCTTAATGTGAAAAGGTTTTTGCAGTCATAAATCATAATGAAAATGTGCTGTAATGGAGGAAAAATATCTTCATAACTGTATGACCTTGGTGCAGAGGGCCACGTTCTGAGAGGAATATGCTTCTCATCAGACATTTTTCCATTTCAAAGACAGATGACACGTTTACCAAAATAAAGAGTAAAAGACATGCATTGTAGCTTCTGGTAAAATCACATTGTATTTATTCTTACATTTTCTGCCAACTAAATATGTTTTTTTCATTTATTGAGATTATCTCTCTTTAAAAGGAAAAATTTAAAATGGAACTTAGGCTACACCAACCTCAGCCAGGGATGTAACATACCTGAGCTGCCATTCAGCCAACCTGCCCATATCATTGAGAGAGGATTTTATTTTTACATATGTATGCATAGGAAAACTATTTAATCTCTAGTAATTTCATAATTTCTTCCCTATTGAAGGGGAGAAGAGAGTAGAATATTGAGCAAATTAAAAGCTGAATGGTGAGGATATTTATCTTCAGCCAAAGAAGAGATTAGTATGAATTTAAACTAATGAGGAACTGGGTAGCAAATTAAGATACATGAATAGTTTTTTACATACTTTATTGTTTGTTTACAAAAGCTACTGTCATCTCATCTGAAATAGCATCCGTGGGAGGTAACTACCACCTCTCTGGGCAACCTTTTCCAATGTCTCACCAAATACATTGTAAAAAATTTCTTCCTTATAAGTAGTCTAAATCTACCATCTTTTAGTTTAAAGATATTATATTCTATCACAATAGACCTTACTAAAATGTGTCACTACTAAAGCAATGAAGGGCATAGCAAAAGATCAGTGATATCATTTCCTGGTGAAGGTTTGTCATCTATCACTATGTGAATTTGTGTGGTGCATGTCTACCGACCGTCTTTCTTTGTGAAATGCAATGCCCTTCCTGCAGATTTTCTCAAACATGGATTTTTGGAGTAGCAGTTTGGAGTAGTTTTTAAGTGTGACAGATTTTGTGCTGTGAAAGGAACAGGCCCCATAATAAACAGCTCAGCAGTATAACATAATTTTTTTCAGGTCACCTTTAAAGACAGACATGGTTCTCCTACTGTGCTACATGCCCCCAACAAACTGCTTCCTTAGCAGGAGCTCTGTTGTTTTATTGATAGCACAACTAACTACAGATAAATCCTCTGATTTCGTAAGTCCCTGGTTACCTCCCTGATGCAAAGCATCTCCTACTGTGCTTCCTGACTATCAGATGATCAAAAACCTGAATCTGAAAACAACAGTAACTGCGAATCTTCCTTTCAGAATCCAGTTTTTGAAAGTCTTGTAATAAATTAATAGATGAATAAAATATATCTCATTAATATACATTATAACTAAGAGAGAGAAGATTTTGAGCTAATTAAGGAAATAGAGCAATAGGGAGAGTTCAGCATTGCTCTCTTCCTAATGAGCTATATCGTGTGGACAGTTGGTCATTTAAATTACAGAGTGGTATGTGATTCAGAAAACAACTACAATTGTAGATTCAAAAAGTAGAAGAATAATGATTGTATATTAGGTGGTAAATAGTAGAAGAGTACTGCTTGTATTTTAGGTGGTGCAGTGCCCAGCTTTTCTGTACCTAGGATCATGCTGTGATCTTGGAGTATTTTTCAGTGAAGAAGGCACTCACAAGGTTTTAGCGCTCACTCTGAAAGGAGACTCTGGGAAGGTTACTGACTTGATTGTGTGTATCACCTGTTTATCAATGCTTCAGAACTTTGCTTTAGCAAATCTCCATTTTGGGATGTAGTCCAGTCACACGCTTTCTCATGAAATCTCACTGCCAAAAGTATACTAACTGTGTCTGGTGTCTCACATACCTCATGGGGCCCTGTCAGAGGGATTTTAAGAATGCAGTCATAAATGAATTACACAGATTGCACTTCTAGGAGCTCTTCAGCTGTACTGCAGTATTTACTCAATGGGGGTAGGAACTGGCAAGTCATTAATGCCTTAAAGACATTAAGGGGGCTTTGACCCAGTCTTGGTAATTGCCATGTTGTATATTGAAAAGGCTGCTAAAGTCTCTGGAATAGCTGCTTCATTGTAAGAAAAGTGGGTAGTGAGTTGGACCATAAATTTGTATAAAATAGGTCTTATTTTTCTTTATTATTTTGAATAGAAGTGCTAGCTAATAAAAGTGGCACATACTAGAATTCAACTGTTTCCTAGTATTACTTCTGGAAGAATCTCAAGCAATTTTAATATGTTTGCAGAAGTGTAGGGGAACATTCAGTCACTGCATATACTAACTCCACAAACCAGTCCAGCAAAACTGAAAAGAAACCTCTGCTTTTCATCAGTCTGACCACAAGAGCTGCATCTTGTCTGATTTTTCTGTGATCTGGAGATCATAAGAGAGGAAAATGCTGCTGGGAAAAATCTAGCCAAGTTTTTCAAAATTCAAAAAACTGTTCAGTTTGACTGTGATTTGGGTTTTGGATAAAGAGACAGTGAAAAGAAAACATTTCTCTGTTGTCAAGACCGGGTTTGTTGCACATCTGATTTCATGTTATTTCTGGACCTTGTGTATTATGAAGATCTAAAGATCATTGCATTATATTTGTAAGAAACACATATAGATCTATAAACACCCCATGTTTCTTTAGGAGACCAGATATGCATTTTATGTCTGATGTAAAATATTTAAATAAAATATTATTTAAAGGAATAAGTTAATATTCCCTGATTGTGACTATAATTAGAGTATCAACATTCCGTTTCAGAAACAGGCATATGTTGAAATATTGAATTTCAGCAGAAAAAGCCTCAACAGTGGATGTAATGGATTTTAGTGTGTTTTCTATGCACTGAGAGTAAAGATGGAGAGGTATTTGAAAGAAGGAGGTAGAGAAGAAAGTAATGAAAACCAAGAGACTGCTGAAACTTCTTAAAATGCAGTAACACTATAATGATCACCTATGCAGTATCCCCTGAGTAATGCATCCCTGAACTTAGGGAAAGGGAGGAAAACTTACTGTAGATTTTTCTCCTGTTGGAGAAAATCCTTTGTTGTTTTTTATTGATGAGGTGTTCTTGTGAAGCACAGGAAGCTGAAACTTTCACTTTGATTACTTTATGCCATTAAACGGCTCAACATAAAAGGGTCGAACAACGCTAGGGATTTTTTTATGTCTCTTTGAATAAATTATCATTAAAAATAGGGCAGTCTCTTTTGAAAACAGAGAATCCTACTGTCATCATTGGACACAGTCATTGTTATCACATTATCTTTTCACTAAGGACAGTTACATTGATGATTTAAGATCCAAACCCATAAGCTGTCAAAACAAAAATGTATTTTTGTTCTCAGAAAACTTATAAAAACCAGCTTTGTGATGTTCAAAACTGAAATTGTCCTGTGCCCATAGGAAGAGAGCACAGAAGGCAGCTTTCATTATGCACTGATCTAAAAGCCTTATTCCACCAAATTTATTTTATGATGAAGCAAGTTTATTATGTTTTGATTATAGATAAAAAGAATGAGGATAGCATATGACAGCTGGAACCTACATCTGGACTATTTTCTGCTAAGCAGAAAATTGTCAAATGTTTATCCAGTTCAGACCCTATCTGAGGTTATCACATGCTGGAGTTCAAAACATACAGCAAACAGACGACAGACATGCAGTGAAGACATTTCTGTTCTCTATTACTCAAACACATACATTCCAAATTTTCAAGACTTTGGGCTCTTAACTATAAAGATGTTTTTGTTTCACAGGAATATGCAAATGTTAGAGAAGCAATGTATAGGCTGCCTGAAAGTGACTTGTCTTTTTCACATTCAGTGGATATTGTTAATTGCACAAGATGCTATTTACAATAATAATTTCTGAGCCAGGTAATCATCTTTTACACTTTATGTAATGGTTTAGATGTTCTATCATGCTCCAATGCATTTGGACTTATTGGCAAGTCATTACAACAGGAGTAAAGCTTTCATAATTTACAGAAGTGATTATACTGTGGAGTGTAGGATGTCATCAAGTAAATAATTGAAAATGGTGGTTTTTTTCCCTCAGGTCCCCTGCCACAAGCACATTTCTCCACTCTGACTATTAGAAAACTGTGTCTCGAGCTACTCTTCAGGCAATTCAGAACATGGTTACAAGCATCTTCATTTCTATCAATCTAAATGTGATATGTGCTGAATTCAATCATGCAAACTTTGTATACTGCTTGTGTTCTACTGATAGCTTCTGATGTAGAGAATGGAGGGGATTTTTTTGTGTGTGTTTCAGATGCTTGATGATTTCACTCCATCACTTTGTTTTACAGTTCTGTATATTGTACAAATTGTCACAGTTTTAGTTCTGCAACCCATATCTCTTTAGGGCTTTTGCCTCAGGGCAAACCATAACTGTCACATTTCCTTGTTTAAATTAGTTTGTTTAGAGTGTGTTGCAGGAAAAGCCTAAGTCATGAAATTCAGACCCTTGTTGTATATAAAAAAAAGGTTTTTTTCTCATTGGAAGATTTGAACTTGCGTAGTAATTATGGGCTAGTTGTAGGAAAGTCTGAAGCACCAGTGCTAGACTTGTGAGCAATCCTATTTGCACACTAGACCAGAAGTGCTCCAGAAATCAGCCTGGCTTCTGAAGAAGCAACTTGGGGTGCAAATTTTAGTCTTGTATTTAATTTTCAGCTTTTTACAATTCAAATCTTAAGTGCATGTCACATGGCAATCAGCTGCAAAAGTGCAGAAGCAACCTCCTGGACAGATCTGTCAACAGGTTATGAAAGTGTTCATCAACCAGTGTAAAGTTAAGTAGCTTTATTTTATATTGTGATAAAAATATGGCTTGGATTAAGCTGCTGGATTTCACACAAAGTGGCTGAAGAATGCAGGTTGATGCAGTAATCTCCAGCACCAAGTCAGTAACATATTGCTGTGGAACAGCAGCATCTTCAATTAGTGCAGGTGCTTGCTAGGCAAGATACACATGTAATCCTTAAGATCTGTATTTATTTACTGAAGACAGCAACTCATTGCACCCTTTGCTTCAGTTACAGTACATAGTTTAATAATTGGATCTTTGAGCTACAATTTCCATTTACTTTTTAAAAAGAAGGTGTAGTTTTTGAAGTTTCATACTCTTTTTCTCGGTTCATGCTAATAGGTTAGCTTATATGCCTACTTTCAGAGATCTAGCTGCTCTGCAATGAGGATTGCAAGACCCTGACAATGTTTTCCTTGGCGGCTGATATACAGCTTTTCATATGCAATAGTGAAATGTCCATTATAAGAGTTTATTTAGAAGTATAATAGAAGATTAGGAAGATAGAATAGAAATTGAGTGGAATTTCTACAATGAAAAGCAATTCCTGAGAGCTCTTTCTGACCATACCAATGTACAGTTGCTGGCTTCTGTTGTACTCATAAAACTGGAAAAGGGTTTTCCTTGGTAACTGGTTCTTCTACAGAATATATTATTATTTTCTATTAAGAAAAAATTATAGCCAAAGAGGACAATGTGTACCAAACATCTGCAAGGTGCTGGATAAGCCAATTACAGCTATGTGCATGAGGAGGGAGTAGTATCAAGAAAGGTTAATGAAGAAAACAAAATAAATTTGTTTGAATCTTAAGAAAAACATATTGAACAAAACCATTCAGGAGTATGAAAAAGTAAAAAAAGCTGTCAGGTTCGTAAACTGCCACTGTATTTCAAGGGCTTAGCTCTGCATTGCAACCTTCCTTCTGCAGTGTCATCTTCACTGGCTGTTGAGGTGGCTTACAGCAAGAATTGTGCCATAGATGCTTGGCAGCTACTGCACTGACAGGCCCCCAGTGGTCACTGTGCAATAAAAAGCCTTCAGTTGAGAGACATTTCCCTATTACAATGACAGTTTCTCATTTATTAATCACTCCTTACAGAAAATAGAGGAGAATGTGTATGTTTGTGGGGAGGTAGTATGGGGAAGGCCAAGCCCTGAAACTGTCCAGTGAGCAGTAATCACAGAGTGTTCAAGTTAAGAAACTTGATTGCTGAGACTCAATTATTGCCTTCTTGCCATGTTTCACTAGGAGTTTAACACGCTTCCAGAGAAGTAGGTTATGTAGGGGCTGTATTTATGGGCAAAGCCCTACTCCTTGGCCTTAAGCTCAAGTAGCATAACAGAGTTTGAACCCATATAGTATACTTTTTCTCTCAAAAAAAATATCATGTCCTCATCTACACAGGCTATTAAGAACAGCACTTGCATTTTGCTACAACCAGATTATTACTCAATCACACCGGTGCTACCTGGTGTGAGCAAAAGCACCAGACAAGATATTAATTACAGCTTTGACAGTAAATGATCACGAAGCAGTGCAGGAGCCTATCCCCAGTCCTATTGCCCATACATCTTGGGGAAATATATTTAAATATCTCAAGTGACAAAGTAGGAGATACTGTCTGGGCTCACAGAGATGACTGAGCCCTCTTTTTTCTGAGATGCCAGAAGTGATAAGTGCAATTGATAGCACTTGAACTGTGGGACTTTGTAAGACACTAGATAGGCTCAGTGGCAGACTCAGTAGATCATGTGGGGAGGAATGTCTATCCGAGAGAGGACTGACTAGGTAATTTCCATATTTTTGCAGTAGAGCTTGGTTAAAAGCCTATGGAAGCCCAGGTATGATAGAGGAAAGCCTTCACAAAGAAGGTAAAGAAAATATGTTGTAGCTGCCACAGTGTCACTTCTTATACATATTTGCATCATGAAAAGACCAGGTTTACTCCTGCTTATGTAATGCTTTAAAATTTTCTAAAATTGTACTGACTGATAGTTCTTTCTCTCAGTCTAATCTTCAATTGAAAATGAATGTAATGTAAAATGGAACAAAACTACGAGGTCATACAATTACTATAAAGGTATGTGTGAGATATTTTAAAGGATTCAGAATTTATACACAAAATCCATCCTCTCCATAGTCTTTAATACGTAAAATGTAAAACATATATATCTCTGTGTGCATATAGGTTATCTTTGAATTTCTAATGAGTGCTTGATTATAGGAATTCTAAACTGATAGCAATTTTCATCTTCCTTATTTCTGGCATGTTATACTCTTATCATAAAAATACACTGCATTCTTTTCAAGTATATTCACAATAACTGTAGGGAAGTGCATTTCATGGTTTTATAACAGCACCTCAGACTTCACAAAGCAATTGTATTGGGTTTTATGCATCTTTTCAGTATCTAAGTAATGCTGTATTCAGTAGTAATCATGAGTAAAAGGCATAGCAGTCTCTTGAGATATGAAGACAGTGATTGTTAATCATAGTTTTGTAGTCATTCATTACAGGAACTAGGGATATCAAGATATATGTATTATTTCTATTTAAGTGCTTGACTTAAATTATTTTTTATTTATGTGACTGACTGTGGGGGTGGAGGGTAGAAACACTAAACAGAGAGCACAGACAGAAGAGGAACTGCCTTTTTCATGTTCATTAAGATCAGTATAGGAAAGTGCCATGACCACAAGTGACATAGACCAGGATGCTGTTTTGCAGGCGTGGGCTGTCTTGAGCAGCTCCCTGCTTATCTTTACTGTGGTTCTGCTACTTGCCTCCTGAACTATGTGGGAATTTTTCTAAAACCAGCCAGCAAATATGCTCTCTTTAACTGATGTTCTTCCTCTAGTTTTCTTAGTTTCTCAAGTTAGATCAGGGTTACTGTTATTTCTAATTTTTTTCCAAGATTTTTAGACCCTTTACAAAAATTATAAGCTGATTCAAATGAAGGAGGGGAAAGAGGAATGCAGCTGTGTGGGCAGGACAGGAGTTCTTGTCTGGGTGTTACAGCAGGTTTAACCTGGCAAAAGGGCAAAAGTCATGAATCTACACTGAGTGTCTGTCTATCTTTCTCCCTCTTGTCAGAGTTGAGGACAAGACTTGGTTGACGAGTGGGTAAAGAGAGTAGAGCAAAGTTCATGCCTCTGCAATATTTATAAGTGTTACAATCACTATAAAGCAAACCACCCTATCCTGCAGACTAGATTGCACTGTTAGAACAATGCCTCAATATGTGACAGCAAGACATTTTTGGTCCATGTCTACACTGTAAATCATTGTAAATTTTTTTTTTTTCAGTATTAGCTGATTTGGCCTTCAACCCTTCTGCACTTCAGATCTTGAACTTTGCAGCACATATTCATTTTTTTCTCATGCTTCAAGGGAGTCTTAAATAAGATATATATTTAAAACTATGAAAATTCAAATTTGAAAGTGTGAAAATTTTGCCCCCTTATTGTTTTGCAGAAAGGATAAGAGATGGTTGAATGGGGGATTTGGGAAAAAAAAGGCACTGAGATAATGTCAAATAGGGAGAACATTTAGTAAGTAGAAGGACCATTCAGGAAGTCTGGGAGGCTCTGCCTGTAGGAGACTGTAACCTTCTGGATTTCCTTATATAATGAATATTTCATGGAACTTAAAAGTAATGATGACTTATTTGATTCAAGAGATAATAGCAAACATAATGCCAGATCATAGCTTGGTCCTTCTGTGAATACATCTAAGCTTTTCCTCAGCAGGAGCAGGCCAGCTGAACCACTTTAACAAAGCCTATTTCCCCCTGACGCTTAAAAGAGCAGGTTCTGTTGGCAGAACCTTAGCTATTGTAATCGGCAGTGAATGCACCAAATTTCAGAGCTTAAAGCCTTCAGAAAGACCCTGCACATCGGGAACATCTTTCAAAGGTTTTAGGAAAGGGTTCCAGCAAACAAAACTGTAACTCTCCTCAAAAATAGTTTTTTTAGAAAGCAGAAAGAGATTCTTTTTACATTTCTTATCAGAATAAAACTTCTTTAAATTACCTCATAGGGGTACTGCTGTCATCTGGAAAGGTTAATATCTCACAGTAGTCCTTGTTTATCTCATTCGTCATTAATTTTCAGGAATAGCCTGGAGCCATTGATAAGATAGTAAATAAATAATGTAATCCTTGAACTTAAAATATAGAAAACTTATTAAAAACTGTAGACATGTAATAAATAGGGTCAGCAGTATTAGTCAGCTATGTGGGAAGAGAAATACCATCACTCCAAACACCCGTTTTCTTCCTTCTTCCACCCACTTTATATACTGAACATCATGTCATATGGTCTCGAATGTGCCTTTGGTCACTTTGGGTCACCTGTCCTGGCTGTGTCTCCTCCCAGCTCTCCATGCACCCTCAACTTCCTCAGCAATGTGGCAGTGTGAAAAGCAGAAAAGGCCTTGGCTCTGTGCAAGCCCTGCTCAGCAATAACAAAAACAGCTCTGTATTATCAACCCTGTGTTCAGCACTAATCCAAAACTGTTGCCAATAAAGAAATACATTTCTGGATCACCTTCTCCTGTATTAATGTTGCCACTTAGCAACACTAGCTTGCTGAATCACTTCTGTTATTGAAATTATAGATACTTTTAAGTGAATAGCGCCACTTTTTAGTGTGTTTAGGTTTTGCATGTATTCTGCAGATAGTGTCCTTCAAGACATGGAATTAAATAAACTAATTTTAATTAAGAACTTCTGTTTGGACATTGAATAATCATGCTGGCGTTGTCTTACTGGGATACTTAAATAAGACATCTAAGTCCACACTTAGATATCAGAAAAACACGCTTAAGTTGATTGCCAAAGAATCCAGATTTCAGAAACTTAATTGTATTTCTGTCAACCAGGCAGCTTTCATTTTTTATAGAACTTGGCCATCCAAATTTGAAAACACTGATTTATTTTTTTCCTAATGCCAACAATGGTTTGATGCTTTTAAGGAAAAAATGTAAACAACAACAAAAAATTTTTAATGCTTTTGGAATGTTTTTTTCTTTAGTAAGAATGTGCCTGTATTCTCTATCAGTAAATGAATACAGATAATAAAGAGGCCTGGGACATGATCTTGGCTAAAGGCCTCCACACTGCTTCTACACACAGTCCCAAAAAAAGGTATTGTTTTGGCCTCTCCAGTTTTTTCTGCCTCAGACACAGTGAGTGGAAGGTTCCTGAGCAGTGGGAACATAAATAGAGCAGTTTCTGACTATTCACCATTATGCAGGAAACCTTGGTCCCTGTTCTAAGTGAGGATCCAGAAAGGAGGCTGCCCTCTCCCTGAGTACTCAAAGAAGCATGAACCACTGAGCACCTCAGAAGATCCCAAAGGCCCGTGGAGCTCTTCACAAAATGCGGCTGAAGCTACCACATGCTACTGACAAAAGCTGGACTGCTGGTCTGTCTCATCCCCTGCCATTTTACGGATTGCTTTTGCCTTAGGAACTCATCTAGAAGCTTCCAGGGTCAGGTTGACTCCCTTCTCAGTATTGAGGCAAAGCTGTTCATCAGCAACTTCCTTATTGATTCTCATTTTCCCAAGCAGTTACTGGTTGAGCATCAGATTAAGAGACTCTTGCCTGCTTCTGCCCTGCTGGGGTGGCTTTTCCCTCAGCCTGAGGAACAGTACTGGGTGTGAGCCTGCCCAGATGAGGGGTGAGCAGCTCCTTTTTGCAAAACTGGGGGCTGGATGGCCATTAGCCAAACCAGTGCAGGAAAGTCTCTGCCTTCTCACTATCTTGTCTTCCTACTGCAAGTTTATTTCTGTCACTTGTAACCTGTGGTTAATGCCCAATCAATTTCTTTTTCTAAACTTTGGATGCAATTGCTCTCCCTGGAGGCAGAAACCTCTACCCTAGGTGAAGAGAAAGGGAACAATAATTATAGTTTTATAATTTTTGTTTACTGCTGGCTTTTCTTTCTGATTGCTGCTGTTAAAAAGTTGTCTATCTGGGTTTTGAATTTATACTGAAAATGCTTGATCTTTCCAAGGTTGAGGGAGACTCAAAAGGGGCCCCAGCTGCTTGTGCATTGCCAGTATTTTCAAGCTGACCATCAAATTGTTTCTTTTGTTCTGCTTGTAGCCGCTATTAATTCCCATGGGTTGCAATGGTGGTTAGGCATTTTTTCCTAATTATTTCAGATTTCAACGTATTTTAAGGGGTTTTCTCCATGATATTCTAAAGGACTAGGTATGTTGAAAGAAAACAAATACATAAATTATTCTAATCCATATATGCAGAGAGAGGATGGTGAGCCTTCCTTGTCTCCACTGCAACTCTCCAACTGTTTCAAAAGAAACCTGCTCTGGGTTTTGTTTTGCACCTAGTTTCAGCAACTACTTTGTTGTAGGATTGGCCTATCATCACTTTGAAGGTTTTTGTTAAGCAGTTTTGAGTTTATGTAACTGTATAGGACACAAATTACATCATCTGTAAGTGCGAAGCATACCAAGACTTGTCTTTATTTATGTTTCAGATAAAGTGTGATTGTAGGCAGTAGGAGCAAGGTAGCCTGTGAAAACTTATGTTCATATTTGTTACATATGTGCTGCATTCTTCTGTTCTTGTAATACACAGAAAAGGGTTTGTGCTTAGACTTGTGGTTCAGAGCAAAGACTACTATAATAGAAATTATATGTTGAGATTTAACTGCTCTATGGGTTGTGGTACAGTACAAATCCAGTGGTATAGTAGAAATCCATCTCTGCTGTGATAGTTCTAATTTTTTATTCAGCTGTGGCATTCTGTACCATGCTGTTTATCTTGTACTTTCATTCACTCATGGATCTGATAGTTGTGAAATTGGCAGATGGTTTGTGGTGCTTTCCTAAGAGTGGTTGCATCAATCCCAGTGATTAAAAGGCTTGCTGATTTGCTTACCCAAAAGGATTAATGGCAGGCAATGAAGCCTTTGTTTGAAAAATCCATGCCACGTAATTCAGCAAAGGGTCAAAAAAGTAGACTGGAAGTAATCCAGTATTAGAGCTGCATTATGGAGAAGCTTTTTAAAAATCTTACTGACTCAGCAATTGGATGTTTCTTGATGAGGTCTGAACTATCAAGGAAAATGCAGCTTCACAGTTTTCTCAGTCATTCCATGAGGATAAAGTTCAAGTTTTTAAGCAGGTCAGCACCAGAATTGAATGACATGTAAAACTTTGGAGAGCTGCCCTGCATATTTTGTTTCTGTAAAAAATCAGAAATGTAAAGTACAGAAGTATGACCTTGACCCATTCTGTCCTACCTATGTAATTTAAGCTTTCATAAACTGCTGATTTTTTTGTTGATATAGTCAAATGTTTAGGTAGACCAGATTGAGCACTTTGGCCTGCTGCTTAGACTTGCATAAGTTGTGATTGTTTCCTAGGAAATTGTAGTAGCAAATTGCAAACTACAGCCTACCATAATAGTAGACTATTGTCTATTTGAAGTTAAATGTCTAGTTTATATAATAAAAGACTATTTAAAGTTAAATGTCAACTTATACACCTTATAGCCCAGTGAAGAAAAAATTCCTCTGGGAATTCAGGAAGCCAGTCCGTTTTCTGAAAATCATTTTTAAGCTGTATGCAATGGTCCATGAATAGGAACAAAGCTACCATATCAATGTTTTTCATGCTCATTCTCTCTTCAGCCCTTTGCCTCTACCATTCTTGGTTTTCTAGCTCTAAACAGAGGCTCCCTCTCAGTTCTGCCTCTTGTCTGATAAGCAGGGCACTCCTAAGCAGTGGGTTTCAAATATTCTCAGGTTGGGAAGGCCTGGGTCCTGCCTCTGTCAGCTATTGTGCCAACTACTGGATGTCCCACCAAGGTAGGCTTGGCTTTGTCTGCCCAGTGTGAGCTTCCCTTTGCAATCGGGGAAGGTTGCCTTAGTAATTTTTAGAGTGATTTGTTCTAAACGCACCAACTGACTTCATTTGTTTGGGGAATTTAGGTGGAGGTAGATACATACAAGTAGAGGTGGTAGACACCTCCCCATAGACTAAGGTGCTTCTCCATATCCATTTTGTGGTTAGGTAATGGAGTTGTTTCTTGACTATGCATTTCTGAAAATGGACACATTTTCGGAGCCTATTTTGGGTCCCTAGCATCCAGTAGGCAGTTGGTGTATGCTGTCATACAGACACAATGCTGCCACCACAATGCTGTGATTCAGCTGCATCTGGATATTGGCATTCTTTCTTAAATTAAATTGCGTCCCTTCTATCTTTTTTCCTCATCACATTTTCTCAATTTTGGCACTTTCTGCAAGCTCTAGGTATTATTTAAAAGACATTGAACTAGCTCCACTTGCTTCTTGCTTCCAGCCCTTCCATGTGATACCTTTGCATTTTTAATCTCACCTATGTGGTCAGAAACTACAGCCTGATCAACATGGGGGCAGTTCCTGGGAAAATTGCAATCTCCCAGTAAAGAACTCATTCTAAGTGTCCTTGAATCTCACTTTGTGATTTCTGTCCTTTAGACTGACCGAGGGCTGGTCTTTTATCTCAGTTAATTCTCTCTGAGTTGCTTTTCAGTCCTAGGTAAGCTACAAATATTTTTCAAGACTTAGTTATCTTCTGTTGTCAAGCTTAATACATACATATTTTAAAAGAAATGTTGGCCTTACCTGAGGTATGACTCTCCTCAGTCATATACAATGAATTTTCACAGTCAGCTGACTCTATGTGATTGCCAACCAAAATGCATCAAGACCACAGGAATCAGCTACTATCAGACTATTCTCTGCTGGTTCTAACACCAGAACCCATTTTTTAAAGTGCAGAATGTGATTTAGATCTCTTTCGGTTGTCTCTATTATATCCGGAGTTTCCATCTTTGCTGCTGAGATTATTTTCTGCTATTTCATTTTCTCCCTGGTGCTAGATGCTGTTCAGATATTGCTTTGGACAACAGTGCTTGAGAGAAAGATCCTTATTTAGGGATGTATTTTCAGTAACTTCTGCTTAAATTGAGCAGGTGCTTCAATGCAAGATCTTCCTGGATCTTCCAGAGAATGAGCAGAATTATGTAAAGCTTCAGTTCTTCTATCAAGTAGTATTTGTGACAATATCAACCAGATTACTCATCTGGAGTGTTGTCTACAGATTCTGTGGCCCAGCTAGAAAATCTGTCTTATAGACCAAAGGTAAAATGGTTAAAGGCACCCAAATAACCTAAGATCCTACCTGAAAAAGAAATAAAAAATAATTAGGATTCTAAATTTAATTGAAAATATTTCTACATTCTTTTGCTTTATTTGCTCTGCTGGATTTCTCAGAGATTTAAAATATGCATGTTTTCCATACTGTCTCACTATACCCTGGAGATGCTCTATGTAAGCTGTTTTTAATTAGATTCGTGGTTAAAAGAAACTGCCTTTGTACCAGTTGAGCAACTGATGTGTTGAATACTTTTAATGGCAGTCTTTCTATTTTGTATGTGTGATCATTTACTTTTTTTTTTCAAGCTATAAAAAGACAAGCAAAATTAGCTTCAATTAATAGAGGCGTGATACTGGTGTGATTCTGATCTCACACAAAGTAGATGGGAACCAGCTAGTGGATAAACATCTGGAAAGTGAATGAACTTAAGATGCTAATTTATCTAAAATTTAGCATAGCTTACTAAATAATTTTCCTTTTGGTTATAAATAATTTTCCTTTTGATTAATCCCTTCAGATGTGGGCAGTTCAGCACACAGATATATTTTTCCATTTGCACAGTATCCCTTTCCCACAGGAAAGTTTGGCAGTATCTTGCTGGGTTGTTAGTGTTTTGGCCAATCCTGGCTTTGGACCGTGATCTGGTGTCTCATTTTGGATGTGTGTAATGTAATGACAAAAGAGGAATTCTTAGCCTTGGCCTAATGCACTCTGCTTGTTTAATGATTTGATAGAGTAATGTGATGTCCATATTGAAGCTAGTCAGTGATGACTTCATTTGAGATGGAATCAGCCTTAGGCTAACAAAAGAAAGCCAGCCAGATATTTTGGGGTTTTTTAATAGATCAGAAGAATTTTGAAGGTATCTTCAGCACCTAGCTGTAGTGAAGGACTTTTCTTCTTAACCTCTTTTCTATGTCTGACTATATGACATTAAAAAGCAAAAAACCCCACACCACTCCACACACACCCACACCTACACACCACTCCTCCTTGCCCCAAGTTAATTCTACAAGCTGCATATTTACAAGTTGGGAATCTGTACTAAATTTGGAAACAAGGTATTTTGAGTGTAGAAAGATAGTTTTTCAATAACTGATGAAAATCAAAAGCTAGAATATTCTACTACTTAATTGTGAGAGACTGGGGATGTATTTTTTTGAGAGAACTTTCAAATAGGGACTGGAATTTAGTACAAAAAAAAAATAATAAAGTGAATCACAGAATCTTTTTTCCTTTTTTTTTTCCTTTCCCAAACTAAATCCTGATTACTCATTTGATTAACTCTTTTTTTTGGAAAAGCTAGTTGTTAATTTTTGCCGCTGTAAGGAATAGTAGACTGGTAGGAAACAAGAGATTTGTATTACAGATGAAGGCCATAGAACTGGTGCAGTATCATGACAGGTGCATCAACTTGAACTGAAGACAGTGTGAATCTTTGTGTCTGTTGCCACACTCATGAAAAGGATGTATTTTTGTAACTTTTCAAGAATTTTAGTGTCTTTCTTCTTTGCAAGTAGTGGTATCTTGTCTGCAATAACAAGGTGAAAATAGACCTGTGATTTTTGCCTCTTGTTTTCTGCTGGTTATTGTGTGACATTTGCAAGCTCAGCAAGTCATGTGTTTTCAAAAGAATAGCTTTGTATGGTATTTTAAAAGCAGCAATGTCTTCAGTCTGATTTGGAGTGGGTGACCATGAGACTGAAAGGAGAATTTTATCTTTTTCTATAAAAAACTACCATACCATAGATGACTTTCAATCAATCAAACCAACCTATTAAACAAATTTGCTGACACAGGTGGTAACTGGTTTCTGCCAAACACAGAGAAAGTGACTTCTGTCATCACAACATGACACAGAATAGTCTGGCTTATGCATTTCCTTTGTGAAGGAGTCGGCGAATATCTTTGTAATGCTGTTGAAGAAGAGATTACATCTCCTCACCTGAATTGGTAGCTGTCATAAGGTTTTCCAAAAACTATAACATAAATCTTAGTTTTTGATGATTTCTGAGATTGAATTCAGTTGAGCTGAAGCCTTTATTGCATTGAATCGCAATGAGAGTCAAGGACCAACGGACATGAATAAGAATTAAAGAGATGCAAGAAAATAGCCCCAATAAAAAAGCGCAGCACTTGGATGCCACAGTTAGATTGAGTCCTGAATTGCCTTTGATGGGTTTCTCAATCTTGTCAGTAATGATGGTCTCCCATGGTGCCAGCAAACCGCGAGCAATTTTCTGCAGTAGCTGCTGTGACCAGATTGTATTAAGATGAAATGTTGTCAAGAGACATATACAAAATCTTCTCCTTGCTTGTGTCTGATGCAAGGAAGAAAACCATCTTTCTGTGCTTGGTGAAGCATAGAGAACCTGCCTCAAATCAAGGCTGGAAGAAAATATGTTTGTGTTTCGCTCACAGGCTGTTTATTGTATCTTTATTAGAGACAACTTTTGTAACTGGAATAAAATGAAATTATTCATACTGTTTTCAATATATTAAATAGCATTTGGTCACATATGTGGATATATTATCAACAGGGATGTTTTTTAGAGTAACGTAACCAAGTAGGAACTTGTAACCTAGTAGGAATTTCTAGATAGCATTGCATTGTGCCTAATGCATGCTTTCTATACATATTTTAAATTTTTATTTCTTAGAAGTAAGAAATGGATAGCATAGAATATTTCAGTTGGAAGGAACCTAAATTATCATCTAACTGTCATCTATCAGTCCAACTGCCTGACTATTCAGTTGCTGATGAGATGGGAGAACAAAATTGTTTAGATGTTTATTGAGGAGCACTGAGAGATGACAAGTGTCTACGCCACAGATATTAAATTCTGTTAAATCCATTGCAGTCTTCAATTTGAGACCTTTAAGATGATGGAAGTTCGCAACTGAACAGTTTTCTAATGTAAATTTGGGTATTTTAAATTAAAAATAAATATGAACCTAATAATGCCAAAATCTGGAAACAACAGGAAGTCGTATCCAATTAAGTTTAAGTAGGACTTCTTGGTCAGGATTTTGGTTAATGTTTGTGTTCTTGTAATTACTTTTGCCAGTAGTGAAAGAGACAGACCAGCAGGTACCGCATACAGAACAATTTCTGCTCATAACCAGTAAATCAGAAAATTTCTATCTTTGCATAATTGTGTGGGATAGTAGTTTCAGTTTTAAATGGATAAAGTGCATAAGCAGTCAGGTGTAGCTGAAAGTATAGCAACAGTTCTGAATCCTTCAGACATACCTGATAGAATTAATGGACACAGAGATAATTATCATGAACACTTATGATGGTTATTTAAATAGAATGCTTGACTCATAAAGCCACTGGAATTCTTCAAAGCTGTTAGCAAGTACATGGGTAAAGGACATTGTCAGAATTTCCAGGTGGCTTTCAAAAAGGTGACTTCCCAAAACCTTTAAGGAAATTAAGTGACTGAAGGGTTGGTGCCTATGCAGTTCCTTTATTAGTCAGGTAGTGAAGAAAAAGAAAAAAACAAAGAAATAGAAATAATGAGACTGAATATAGATATGATCAAGTCTGTTCATGATATTAAGGTTAACGCAGCATAGTAACCACAAGGTTCATCAGCAACCAACTACAAGGATGAACTTACAGAATCAGTGAATGGCAGATGAAATGCAAAGTAAACAGATACAAGTGATACAGGTAGAAAAAGTCAGAACTTCACACAGAAAATGAAGGCCTTGAGCTCACTGGTACTAGTACTCAGGAGGACCAAGAATGGCCTGGCCAAGCTGAACACGTCTTCCTCTATAAAAGGGGCTGAACTGGAGCCAGCAGAAAGCAGGTTTGGAACATTAAAAGGAGGCAGGTTTTCAACAGCCACGGTAGCTCTTTAAGGCATAACAAAAGTTCTTATTTGTTAAAGCTAAGGAGCTAAAATTGTCCTAAAAATTGTTTCAAAGATAGTTCTCTCTCTGATGGTCCCAAAACATGGCCTGTATTAGTACCAGCAGATGAAAATATAACCACCTTCTGTGGCTGGCACAGAGAGCTTCTCAATTGTGCTGCTGTCAGCACCTTTCACAAGCAGCCATATAATACTGACAAATCTGTGATGTGTTGCTTCAGTTGATACTGTTTTCAGTCTTGTGAAGATAAAAAGGACAAATCTCCCAGGTACTGTGCTGCCCTGCATGAGAGAGGCCTAAACTCTGAAGTTGAATCCCTCATAGGTGATGAGGTCAGCTGAACAAACAGGATGCTTCTGAAGTGGTGAAAGGGAGAAATTGTATTTCTGAACTCCCAGACCTAAGAGCTGAGGTAGGATAAAGTGAAATGAAGGAGTGGAAAATACGAGAAATGTACCAGCCAAGGTGATTGAGGTTGATGGATACGTGTGAGCAAAGTGCAATAATAGCTCCCTGCTAGAGAATCCCTGAAGCTGCATGACTGAGCAGGAGTAGGGTGATCTCAGTTTCTGATTCATAGACTTGAGCAAGATGTAACTTTTCAGACCTCTGACAAAATGAGTACTTCCAAACACAGTTTATGTGTATTTAAGTAAGTATGTTGGAAAGAAATTCTCCCAGAGAGTTTGTGAGGCTTTTTCCTTCTGACCGTGACAAGATATGACAGCTTTACAAGTGCAAACTCGGAGGAGGAAAAAAACCACTATGTTCTTTCTTCCTTTTATTGGGTCAAGTAATTTCCTGTTAAGTGAATGGAAGTAATAACTCGTCTATTCATGTCAATATCCCAGTGCATGTCTACTCTCTGGCAGGTCTTAAACAATAGTAAGTGCTTGTTGGGTAACATTGCTTATCATCTTCTAAGATTGTTCTGAGTCCTTCAGCAATTTAAGTTGCAGCTTACACAGGCAGTAGATATGTACTTCAGTAATCAGTTTGAGGTGACTATATGGAGAGAAGTGTACACACTTAAGAGCTGTTAGTATATTGTTATCCTGCAGGTGTACAGCATATGAAAAAAATTGGATGTATCAGGTGGGAATGCTAAACACCTCTGGAAACTGATGTAACTTGTGGCTGTTCATCCTGAGAAAATATGTGTCTAACTACTGTTAATTATGATTTCTTTCTTTTTCTTTATTATTATTGTTTTTTTCTTGATTAATTGCTCAATTAGGATGCTTAGATTGGTTAATATTTGTCATGGATGCAGGTAGAATTTGTATCACTGATTGACAATATTAATTTAGTTCTCTCTACTTTCTGCGTCTCTGGTTTAGCTTCTGATGTTACTTTAGACCCACCCAAATGTTTCATCCCAATCTTGTGTACTTTGGGCATCTCTCTTGAGTAGACAGTCTGCCTTTTGATGTGGAAAAATCCCATCCAATACAAATTTCTTGAATGTCTTCCTTAAACTACCCACATTTTCCATACAATTTTTCTGTCAATTGTCCATTTCTGTCAATTAACCATTTCATTCTCAAGATACTTTAAAAAAACAAAAAAACAAAACCTTGTGTTAAGCATTTCTTTCATTCCCCTTCAAGCCAATTTTCTATTTTCCTTTTCCCTGAAACCTAGTGATATTTTTTTCTGTAAATCATTCTTCATACCACCCCTAGGTACTTTCCACTCCAAAATATCCCTTCCCATCTGCCTTCCAAGAGATCTACCCTTTGTTTATTATCTGCTTGTAAGCTCTGGCATCTTTCTTCTTTCCATATCTTATGGCTACCCAATATATTTACAAATTTTTGCCTCTCGTATGTATATTGCTGTACTTTTACTGCTCAAGATCTCTCTGTTGTAACAATGACCTGCTTGCTTTTATTCCATGTATTGTCTTTGTAACCCTCTGCCTCATCTCACTGGGTTTTCTTCTTTTCTAATCCTTGTATTCTTCTCCACATCTGAGAGGGCACTTATCCTGTGAGAGACCTTCTATCCTTTAAGAATCACTTTGCTAGCTCTTTTTTTTTTTTTTTCCTTTTTCATCTCACTCTCCTTTTGGGTTTCCTTCTCAGTCACACAGAATGTAAGCTATGGAAAATGAGTTTTTTAACAGCAGTCCTAAAAAAGTGAGACCTATATTTCTCACTATTTTTTGTGGCTTTCATATTGTGTATTGCTGGCATAAAAGGATGTTCCTGTTCTCTCATGAAAGTGTAGCTGCTTTTTAGGGCCTTGGTATGAATAGAATTTCACTTCTGAAAAGCTGAGGCTGTATGTGCTGCAGTTAGTGCCCAGCCACAGGATCAGTTTGTGGACCAGAAGATTAATTTGAACCATTTCTTACTGTGAAATCTTCTTTGGATACTGGCTAACCTAATTTATAACTTGAAGCGAAACAATCTATGTGAGCATTAACAAAGCCTTTGCAACAAAGAATTGCCACAGAAGCATTCTGATATTACTTCCAACAGTGTACAACCTGAATGCTGAATCTGTAGGACAGGTACACATAAAAATGTTTGGTCAAGAGATTAAACTTCTCTGTCAGGTGCTCAAAAGATATTAGCTGCCTAACATCTAAAATACCAGCTGTCAAAGTCCTTAAAATCCTGCTTCTTGAGCAGCATGATCTGGAGGTAGGGTGAGAGGAAAAGTTATCACATATAGGACTCTGAGATGAATGTGTATTTTATTGGTTTCTTTCAATTCCACTTTGACCAAGCTTTCTTTGTGGAAAAGAAGAAACAAATTAAAGTGGAATAAAGACTTTAAAATGCATGCTAGCTTAGAATTTAATTTGATTTATAATCAGTTACAGCCCATTCCTCACTTACCCACCTGAATGTCAGTTTTTTTAAATTAAAACAGTGTTTTGTTAAGTATTTGCATAGTTTTTTCTGAAAATATAAAATGCCTAATTAGAAAAGCTTATTTCTTCCAATTCTAGTGCATCTAACTGAAAGCAACTCTTCTAATGTATAAGTCTTTTTAAGTCTTTAAACTTCCGTGGTATTTGTAATTGAGTGAATCTAAAGGTGCTTATAAATGGAGGGACAAGTGTAGAGAGGAAAAAGTTCATATCACAGCTCAAATATAGCAAGTGTCTCCATATTAAATTTTCTCTATATTAATTTAATTAATTAAATATGTCTCTATATTAAATTTTCTGTATATTACTTAGGAATAGGTATGTCAGTATTCTGTTTCTGAGGGGGAATTTCCTTGCTTCTATGGCAGTAATTGTTCCTAGCTCACACAATCCGCAGTCACATGGTAGGTGTTCTGGAGGTCACTTGTCATGTAAGTGATGGAAAGTTACTCTTGTATTTCCAGGGAATCTGTAAGGCACATGCTGAGTGTCTTACAGTAATTACAGAAAAACCTAAACATGTTTTCCCCTTAATCTTTTAAAAACTTCCATTACGATCTATGTCTTCCTATTTCAGAAATAAAATTTGAAAAGATAGCCTAGTAAACATGGCTAATTTTCAAGTAGATTTTTCCCTTGTTAAGATTTTTACCTGAACAGAGTCAGACAAACATCAGTGTTTCTGCAGAGCAGTTAATACTAAATTGACTCATCATGAAAAGCAGATGTGGATATATCCTGCAAACACAGCATGAATTTCTCCCAAGCTCCCCT
Organism: Sturnus vulgaris; assembly: GCF_052056855.1. NCBI lineage: Eukaryota > Metazoa > Chordata > Aves > Passeriformes > Sturnidae > Sturnus > Sturnus vulgaris. Next base: position 49,268,078 of record NC_142245.1, on the reverse strand, counting down.
CACTATTTTTTCCAGACTGAGATGCCATTCAGTGGGCACAAACAGGGAGACTGAATTGCCAAACACCCGAGCTCAGTGGTGTTGGTACCTGTGCATTTCCACAGTTAAAACATCATGCTGGCTTCCCATTGGAACTGTCTGGCTCCAGCTATTTCTGTCTATTTTCAGGGGTTAGCACTGGCCATTGTGACCTGATTCAGGGTTGTTTCCAGCTAAGGAGTCCAGTCTGTGTTCTGCCTTTTCATACAGGGGGTCAGAAAATACGTGGGCTGGGGAGGGTGTACCCCACCATTTTTGGGATGTTTCTTACCTGCAGAACTGCAGTGTGAGGCAGTAGCACCTTTCAGGCATGGGAATGGGATAGAGGCACTGGGGCAGGATAAGGAAGACTCACAAAGCTTCTTATCGAATCATCTTGAAATAATTTTCTTGATGTGTGGTACATATGGATTGGTTCTGAATATTTTATGCAGTGATATCAAAAGCAATTTTATTTTTATTATTATTTTTATTTTTTAAAATTCTCTTTGGAGCTTCTTCAGTTTCTGAAAATAATTTTTGGCTTATGCATGCCAAGTACATGTGAAATGCTCTGATATCAATTTAGCACTGTGGTGAAGTCATATTTCTGCTTAATACTTCTTCCTCCTGCCCAAGAATTTCATTAGTACTTTTTATCATATCATCAACCTGCAAGTTTATGTTCTCTTTGAACCTTTTCCAGCCTCATCATTTACCAGAGTTCAAACTTCCTGTTCTCTTAGTGTGGGCCATATTCACGGTTCTTAGATATGCTACCTGCCCAGTAACTGGTTTCTATGCACTAATTCCTTCTGCAGATCTGAATTTACAAGCATTCTTTGTGTAATTTGAAAAATCAGCAATCTTGTTTACTGGATTTTTTAAATGTACTCCTTCATGCTTTTAAAAAAATTTAGTGGGGTTGTCTCTAGTACTGAACAATTATGAAACCGCACTCTCAGTATTTTGAGAATCATTAGATATTATTAGATAATTTTAGGTCGTTTGGTATGCCTCTTGCATTCTTTACTGCTATTGTCTGGTGTTGTACTATTTTCTAGTTTGTAGTTAATGTGATTATAGCTGAATCAATACAAAATTCTAAGAATATCCCAGATCTGTAGTAACCGATTTATAACCTCTTAAAATAGTAGAATTAGGTATGGCTGCCAAGACTTTCATTATAGAACCACAAATGTAGTCTTCCCACCCTCTAGAAATTGGATCTTTGGCAATCTTTTCTTTCATTATGCACAGTATTCATACTTCTTTGTTTGCCATTGTTGGATAATGAAATGCTAGACTGCCTCTGAATTTCTTATGTATCCTGAATATTAAGGGATTTTTATAAAAAACTGGTAGTAGTGGTTGAAGTATCTCTCCACTCATCTCCATAGAGTTTTGAGAGGTCATTATAAAAAATAAGCCATTTAAGTGATTCTTTTCCCTAGTCCATACTGTATATCTATACCCTTAATTTACTCACACAATGAAAAAAAATATTTCTGCATTCTCATGTGATGAGTACCACATTGTGCTCTTTGTAAGTTCAAGTATTGCTTGAATATTTGAGTCTCATTATTATGTCATGAAATTTTATCATTTCCATTTATAATTGAAGTTTTTACTATTGCTAAGTATTCTCTAATGGCTGTATACTTGCAATCTGTGATTTTATTCTGGTTGATCTTAGATCGCATTCCCATGTTTCTGATAACATCCATCCTACTAAATAATTTCCCCTTACTTTATCATTCTCCAATTTGGCATACAGCCCTTGGGGAAGTGGTGATAAAAAAGGAGAAATGTCATCTAGTGGAAACCTATTATTTGTTCCAGTTCAGTCACTGTGTAGTTGTGCTGGAATAAAGGACATGGCTTATTTTTAGGTTTACCAAAGCAGTGACATATTTAATACTTTGTTGTTTTCACAGAATATTAAATGAGTTCCTAAAAAAAAATAAGTGCAAGGATTTTTTTTTTTCAGAATGAACAATATGTGTATAATAAATAAATTTTAGCAAAACAACCATGTTTATTAGTTTAGTCAAAGAAATGGCATATTCCTCTTGGAGATATTTAAGGTCTAAAAATTGTGCGTATCTTTTGAAACAAGCTTTTATTACCTTAAACTTCAGTGCAGTTAAATTGCTTCCATTTTCAAACCCTTTTCTAAATATGCCTGTATCAGTAGGCCAGGCATCACACCGTGAATCAAAAATCATGTTGCTTTTTGCTCCCTCTGGAAGTCAGTTGTTGATATTTTCTGAGGAGCTGTTTGCTGTGTAGTTGCTGTGCTGGAGCAAGGCTGAAGACACATTGTGGAGTTTGTGTAAATGGAACACCCCTCCAGCCTGCTGTGACGAATTTCCTGCACAGTAATGTCCTTGAATCACAAGCAATCAGTGAAGCATGGTTGCAGGAGAAGATTCTGGGAAAGAAACCTGAGGGATAACTATCTTTTGAGGAAAAAAATGTAAGCAATAAGACTGTAGCTCAGATACCACACTCAGCTCCAGGTTAACTTTGGAAATTATGTGTATCAAACCTGCCACAGGATCTTGGGCTTGAAAAGACACATGTTGGTAGCAATTATTTCAATCTTAAATGATACAAGAATTGTCCTACTGAATTAGAGATGCTTCCATTCTTCAATAGGCATGGAATAAAAACCTACCTTCAGTTATTTATCAGGTGATAAATGCCTTGCCAATAGTTACTCATGCCAAAAAGCTAAACATCTTGGATATCAAAGTATAGATTTAGTCCAGTTTTAGGCACTCCTGTAAAGAAATTAAGACTATTCTGAATGCTCATCAGGGCAGAAATCTCTGTATCTCTCTCCTCTCTGTTGAATAAATGGAACAAAAAAAAACCTGATGCAACAGATTGTACCAGTAGAGTTGATATCCTACTCACAAAAATGCAATTGCATACATTTTTATTGCATTCCTCAAAGGAAACTAGTTTTTTATGCATACAAGAGCTGATTGGATATCTTCTTGTTCTTGGCTTTTTGTTTGGTTTGCTTTTTTTTTGCTTTTTTTTTAATTGCAGCTAAATTAAAGAAAAAGCTTCATCTTGGCACCCATTCCCAACAAGATTCCATTTTGATATGGACTCCCATTGGGAAAAGAAGGATTGAAAGACAGTTTTTTATATACTGAAATAAGGTAACTGATAAGGAAAAAAGAGTAAAGATAGGCCCAATAGAAAACAAAATGTTACCTATTGAAATACAAGGCTGCCATGTTTTTTTTATAACAGGCATTTGGGATAGAAGATTATTGTGGAAGGTAGCTTTAAGATCTCACCTGAAATACTGATAAAATCTTTTCATAATCCAAATAGCAGTCTTTCCAATGCTCCTTTACTTTTATGTTTTCTTTCAAAAAATAATTGCCCAGTAGACCATAAAAATCTCAAGTGACATTGTAGTTTGTTAGTGTCTTAAATATTATTAAATATTAAAGTAGCTGTGTTGTCCTCTTTAAAGTAGTTATCTATCTGAATAATTGATAATATAATTGGTTGTTTGTTCCTATTACCCAGGGACTTGTCTATTTGCTGTTTTAATATGGCTATCTAGCAGCAGGCTACTGATAATACGTGAAACAGTTTTTAGTGCATTTTCAAGGGGATAAAAGTGTATTATACTGGTTTTTGGTGAAGAATTGCTACAAGTTTCTACAAGAACTGTGCTATACTTGTGTTTCAGGGAGGAAATGTCATGGTGATTCACCTTGGGATATTATAATATACAGCAGGGGTTAGGACATTTTTGCATTTCTTTCATTTTTTTTCAACCAAGCGGTTGTTGACCTCTATCCCTTATGCAGTGGCTTTGTCTAACAGCACACATAATCACACAGCACTCTGTTTCTCACATCTCAGATCAGACAGCAGCATGCAAAGCAGCTTAAAACCAGCAGAATGGCTGTCAAGGGATCAGAGTGGCAAACTGGTGATTCTAGGAGAGGGGGAGTAAGGATGAAGAGGAACTTGGACTGGTCTCATGATACATGTAAGGCATGGCAGCCATTCTTGGGTCCTTCAGACTTGGCAGATTTTTGGCTAATAGTGTGAGAGCATTATAAATTGTGAATAGGATTTGCATGAGCAATGTATAAAATTTTCCCTGGTCGTGTGGGAGGATTGGCTGTTGAGCACCCAGGCAGTGAGCTGGCTCACCCAGCTGATTGCTGGGCCTCCAGCCCATACTGCAAAATGCAGTTTGCTGTTTGAACAATCCCATTATTGCATTAGACACCTGCAGGGGGTGAGAGGTGGTTTTTAATCTTAAGCAGCAAGAAGAGCAGCCTATGTAGCTAAGTTCAGCTCCACTAACAGTCACAGTCCATAGGAAACATGGTGAGTGGTTCACAATTCATTCTTTGGCTTACAGAGTCTTTGACCTGGGAGCGTGTTGTATGGAAAGAGAAGTATCTCTGTCTTCTCATAAAAATTGAAAGTTGTCTCAGCACGACTGCAAGAAAAATTATTAAGAAAAATATGAAGGAAGACATAATCTCTATGGAGAGTGGTTTAATTGTGATGCTTCAGGAGGGGAGTAGTTGTACTAACAGCTTGAGACCTTTCTCAACTTCTATATTAGATTGCACAAAATTGATATAATCTTATAGTTTCACAATACATTTTTGTGAATAGCTAAAGACCACAAAGTCTGGAGAAATTGTAGGTGTCTATTGCTCTGTAAGGCAGTGGAGAACCCATTGCAACAACTTTTTTAATGGAGGTGCTTGCTTATTCTTACATGTTAAAAAAAAGCTACCACTTCTTCTTAGTAAGTACCACTAGGAATTGACAAGTTTGCTCCTAAGATCCAATTTTAGCCACTGTCATGCTGAATACATAACAGTGTCTGGGCTGGTTGCCTCCCAAAACTACTCTGACAGCAAAACAAGTACCCCTTCCATTTTATGCCATAGCAATAGAAAATAAACACCTGTCTGTTTCTTCAGAAAATGTAAAATGGAACATCTGAGACAGTGTCTATATACAAGAGCAATCTTTTGTCAGAGAAATAATGCTTTATCGAAGAAAAGCAAAGACAAAAAAACTTTAAAATCACAGTGTACAGCATCAACATCTGGTTTAAAGTGTGTTAAGAGCCAACAACTCAATGTCAATTTGGTCTGACTTTACGGTATTACTTGCTTGATTATGGCTCTCACTGGGGGAGCTGAGCATTTCGATATCATCCAAAGCCCCTGAGAACGATTCAAACCAGCTGGTATTCTCTATATTACATAATTACAAAGCACGCGCCGCCGTTTGGCAGACTGAAGAGGCACTGGGGGCCCATTTCTCAAAATATTTACAGCCTTTTATTCTTCTCTAAACAATCATTTGCATAGTAAAAGTGATATACAGCGCACAAACGTGGGTTTACTTTATTTCCACTTTCTCAAACTTACCTGGAAGTAACTGTGTTTAGCAGTGAGCGGGCAGAAGTGAGATGGAGCCAGCAGGGATAAAGGCTGTAATTTTTTCAGAAAAAACTTCGTGTTAACTTGGTCTCTGAAAGATGGTGTATGTTTCAAAGAAAACATGAAAGATGTATAAATATTTTGCCTATGTGAAAGCATATCCTGAAATGTCTGCCCTGGAAGTAGAGATGTTAAGAAACTAGGAGAAGCTGCACATAAGCAAGCTGGTCATGACACGGTTGCTAATGTGTAGATGAGATGCAGTGGCTGCATCTTGTTAAGAGGTGTGTGTGTTTGTGTGTGTGCATCTTTAAGTAATATATTTTTGATTGTGAGATTGGTTTCTTTCTATGGCAAAGCTGGTAAAATTCCGTTTTATCTAAAGTGAACAAAAAGCCCTGGAAATTATCAGTAGCTGAGATGCTGGGGGGAAAATAAAGGGAAGAAAATAAAAAAATCGGTTGGAATTTCTATTCTTATGTATCAGTCTGAAAGATTTAAAGTTGCAAAGGGATAGGAGAATGATTAATAGTTAATTGTCTATTTTCTCCCTTCCACACCAAGAAAATGCGTACACTTCTTGTGTACACACACAACTTTTGAGTTCCAAACCTCTGTCTGATCTTAGCATCCACAGCTTCCCATCATGCTCTGTATGGGAGGCATCACACAATGTAGCTAAATACCTTTAAAGCTCCAAATGCTTCTCAAGTTTTCTCCTATTTAAATTCACATTGGTGCATGGGAATCACATATAGCATTGTTAAATGATTGATTAATGGATGTTTAAAGGTTTCTTTGCCATGTAATACAGGCTTTTTTCTCTTTTGTAATGGTTTTAATGAAGAGATCATTAAAAGTGATACCGTGTTCAGTGCTAAACCCAAGATCTTTAGTCTCTTTATCCATAAAACTTAAAATCTGATTTTAACCGAAGTTTTACATCTTATAAAATGGTTTTGAGGTGGATAAGCTAAAAGTGAGCATAGTCAAATTATTAGAGACATTACAGGGAGCCTGGTATTTACATACAGTCCAGGATCTGAATGGTGAATCGTTGATATGAACAGATATGATTAGTTTTAAATCTCTACATCCCTGTGGGGGGTGTTATCATTCCATTTCCACACAGCAAGGGTTACTGAAACTAATTTTTGGTGCCTGTTTGTTTCCCACTTTCAGGATGTTTTATTGCATTGCATAATTTGGGCTACAAGTGAAGGGATTGTAAGTGCAGAATCAAAATGAGAAATGTAGTGGCAGGCTGAGTGGGCTGTTGCAAGTGGCTTGCTGAGCACAGGGACACAGGGTGGTAGGTGTCACTGTGTAACACCTGCACCCTGCAGACCTTGCTGGATTCGGAACTATAGTTTGCTGTCTGGTCCACTGCAGAATTTGACTGAGTGCCAGTGAGTTTCACAGCCAGCTTCCTAAGACAGGGCAAAGAAAGGATGCTGCTGTCATATGGAACAATGAGACAAACACCTTCATCACGCAATGCCATGTTAAATTACCAGAATAAGCAGATCACCCATTGCACTATTTCTGAATTTAGGCATACCACCAGAGTATCTGCCACAGGAGATGCTAGAAAATTTATTTTAAGCCTGCTAAGCAGCTGGAGATGAATTTGTGTAAGAAAATACCTGACTGCATTTTAATGTATGCTGGTTTTTCAAGTGCTGCATGAATGCTCAAATAGGAAACTATACCACTGATAGTTGCTTTATAATTCCCCTTGTCCTTTGGCTCTCAGTCTTTATGATTCTGCTGGTTTTGCCTTGCAATCTTTCTTGTGCAGAGACAACATCACGGAGGAAAAATGTGAATTGTAGGGGAAAAAAGGTTCACTTATGACAAAAGTGATCAATTAGTCTACAAAAATACCACTCTGCAGAACAATATACTTAAAACAAGGAAGAGTTGCTTGGGAATTTGAAGCCTGAAGTGGGCAGTCTTTTCTGCAGTGATGATGAAATAGAGAAGTTCAGGATGTTGCAAGGCTTTAACAAGGCAAAAAGCAGGATCATACCACTGTGCTTCAAGAGAACAGGCTCCTACATGTTGATGAATCTTCTTGGAATAACACTGTGAGATATGGCCCTGGATAGAAGAGGTCCTGGAGGGCTGGTTGATTTTCCAGAATCTCCACTTTCAAGCTTGGTAATGGTCCTGTCTAACGCGCAGGAAGTGAGGCAGTGTTAGCAAGAAACCTGTGTGGATGAACAAGGAAGTTGTGACAGAAGCCAATACAATAAAAGAAGCTGGCAGTCAAGAGGTGGAAACAGGGGTAGCTGACTCAGCAGGGAGACAGAGACATCAACAAGTGCACAAATCCATCTGATTCAGGAAAGCCAAAAGTGTAAGAAATAGATGCCGATATAGATTAAAGGATTAGCTCTGGAGTCTCGCAGACTAATTTCTGTTCAGGTGTGGATCTGTTTATCCTGGAACCTGTTATCCTAATAATAGTCACAAAGCATAGAAAAAAATACAGATTTGTTTGATTGTTTGTTTGTTCGTTTGTTTATTCACCCTTTTAAATAAATGAAGTAACAAGTGCACGATTGACCTCTTCTTGAGAAAAATATAATGTGTTTGTGAATAACTGTAAACTATGGGAAGGAATTGCTCTGGAGGAGTCCATGCAGGACTGTCTCCTATGAGAGGGACCCCACAGACAAGGGCAAGGTCCTATTTCTGAGAAGAAAGCAACAGTAGTAATATGTGGCAAACTGATTGTAACTCTCAGTTTCTTTGCCAGTGTGGCAGTACAAAAAAAAAAAAGGGGGCCTTAGCTCTGCTCATCAATAACAGAACATCTCCATATTATCAACACTGTGTTCTGCACAAATCTAGAACACAGTTCCATACTAAGCACTGTGAAGAAAATTAACTCTACCCCAGCCAAAACCAGCACACCCCCATTCCCCATCTCCCTGCATTGCTGTGGAGGAGGAGGTAGAGAATGAGGAATAAAGTTGAGAACCTGGCACCCAGCCATGATCAAACCACCACAGAGTGTAAGAACACTTCATAATGGAAGTCTGATTTCTACTAGTAAGACAGATCCCTTGAAGAAGGCTGCACAAAAATCTCTTAACCAGGCAATGGGGCCTTCCATGTTGCTGCTGTAAGGTTGTTGTGTAATAAACACTCCCCTTCCTGAATGGGCTCTGATCTGAACAGCAAAGTAATGGCTTTGCCTTTCACCCTGACACTTCAGATACATATGTACATAGTTTAAACAAGGATGTTACACAAGAGTCAGATTTAAAACAGGTTTCTGTCCACTTGCTCATAGGTTTTGCTCAACAGTCAATGCAGCTTTCAAACGTCTCTCTTTGTCACATTTCCAAAATAGTATTCCTTTGCATTCTGACTTCTTTTAACATTCTGCTCCCTCCCCAGCCACATTAATAAAGTTGGGACACCTCATTCCATCCTGTATGATGATGTTATTGTTTATGGAAACTGGAAAAGGCACTGGCGGCTGGAAGCCTGTCGGGCTTGATGTAGACAGACCTTACTAGCAGTTACTCAAGGCTGGCTGAAATTTCCATTAATTACATAGAAGTATTTTTGCTTCCACAAATCTAAGGTATTTTATAGTCTCTTCTGTGTTCTAACTGCTTCTGAAACAGAAACTTCAGTGAAAAGTAGACATAATCTTTTTTAGTGATACAGGCAGAGTGGATAATGAGTTGCAAGTAGAATAGACAACATACCTCTCCAAACTTATGTAAAACAGTATTGCTGCTTTGTTCTTTGCTAAGTTTAAATCCATTTTTTAGCTAGCAGATTCAATAATCTGTGTGGTGCTACTATGTAATTATAATTATATTTAATGATTGCATTCAATACTATTACTAATAAAGTTCAACAAAAATAACAGCATTGTGAAAAAGCAATAATATCCCCTATGACAGCTCAAATAAGTAAGTGACCTTTATTCTATTGAAATATGCATCATAGCCTGATATGATTAACATTAATTTTGTTTGAAAATACTTTTCACCTGTTATAAGAGAATAGGCCTTTCACACATGCTTCATTTTCTTCTACTGGCTTTAATAATTATATTTATCAGGTACTAATTTTTCTCCTTTGTAAAAATAATCATAGTTATTTTTGTGTATGTATATTAAATTGAAATGCATAATTTCTCAGTTCTGTAAAACTGCACTTTAAAAGTCTGTACATCTTGCAACAGGAAAAGAACTTATTTTGTGCACAGCTAGTGTCATGATACTCAAGGTGGACAATGTAGCTTGTGTTCTTCTGAATAGTATTTGTGCAGCCTTTAAAATGTTCAGTGTGCCATTGTTTTAAATCACGATTGAAAACTTATTTGCTCGAAGTTTCTAAGAAATGCTACTTTAAGATTTTTCTTAAGCCATTGAAAGTGATATCTCTTTAAAATGCATGTCAGCTAGCATTTTACTACTTGAAAAAAGAAATAAAACCTAAAGCTTAATGAAGCAAATGCATCAATTAGATAATTAGCTTAAAAAGCAAAAGGGAATTTCATGTCACTTTTAGTTACTGAACCTTAGGATGCCTTACTAATTTACACATTAGATTTTTCTCATAAAGAGGTCAATCATGCACTTGTTACTTCACTTATGAAGATGGTAAAAATAGCAGAAATGAAAAAGGAAATTTTTAAAACCTGAAGAATTGTGCCTACTACGGACAAATAGCTTGCTCTAAAATAGGTCTCATATATGAAATTTAAATGTTGATTAATAAAATCAGATTTAATTCAATAGCAGGAAGACCTTAGGTAAGAATAGTGCAGACAGAATATTACATCTTGAATGCTACGTTGCAGAACTGATAATTATTTTTATAGCAGAACATTTTAGTTTTCCTGTCTTAGAAGCTGATTAAGAAGGCAGTTTCCAACCTTTCTTTCTCTGCCTCTATATTATGGGATTCAAATGTGATTTGCCTACTTGAAGTTATGACTTTGCTTACTGGAACAGTTACAGGTTCTCACTGCTGGGTGAGGCAAGTGCCAAGGGTTCCTGCAAGTGTGTGCTGGTTTTTAAACTGATGTGACCTCCTTTAAAACATTTAATAATCCATATCCTTCACTAAAAAGCACCTATTACCTCCCCCTTCCTGTGAAATAAGTAATAAGAAATAACTTTTTTTTTATAATGGGTGAAGGCTGTTCTTTTTATACACACAATATTTTTCAACTTCAGAGTTCTAAGAAACTTGTGCAATATTGCATTGGAAATGAAGCAAAAATTTTTTTTTCATGTTTCATCCATTTAATACTGTCATATGTAACCCAGGAAAGGCCAAAGAAAGGGGTATCAATATAAAAATTTCATGTTTTTAAAACAATGACATTACTGAGAAATGTTGCATATCTAACTTCTTCTTGCAGGCTTTTGATATAATCCTTAACTAGTGTGTCCTTCCATGAGGATTTTATAATCGAGTACTCTCTACTGATACAGTGCTTGATACTGTCATTAGAAACTTCTTTTGGATCACACTTTGACAACTTCCAAGCTTTTCTTACTGCTTTCTCACATTGATTAATATCAATATTAATTGAAATAGCTATGAAACAGCAATAAAAATAGCTAGTGAAAGAGATTTTACCTAGTCAAAATCCTGACCTTGAATTCTGATATCTTGCCTTTGCATGCAACATCTACTCTTGGAATCTGCTTGATAACTGACTTTTCTTTAAACCCTAGGTCTTACCTGCTTTTCTAAGAAAGTGATTTTCAGAGGCTTTTTAATTCTTCTAGGTTCTGTTAAAATTCCAGATAAATTCTTGAGTTATTTGGCTATTGACTGCACAATTCTTTTTCCATTATACTGTTTGGCTCCAAGTTCAAATAAATTAAATTGTGTTTAACTGGATTTTACAGCTATCTTTCTTAGAGGTATTTGTGATGGCTTTTAAAACTCAATTTATAACAATTCTTAAAGCTTAACTCTAACTCAAAATTGTGAATTCCTCAGACTGACCAAAAAACTGAGTCAGAGGAAAAGCTTCCCATCAGGCTGTTCTGTAAAGCAGTTTCCCGTACATAAGCTGCTGACCTGGCTGTGTTTGGGATGTATCTGTACAGCTGCTTTAAGTCAGCTGAGGGCTTCTATGCCACAGCAGAGAAACAACAGAAATGCAAGAATTTGCTTTACTATATCAAATTTCTGTGTGAACACTTGTAAGCCTATTTGCAACCAAACCACAATTTTTGACAATAAATCCTTGTAAAATAGACCAATATGCTTCAAAAGTCAGTTTGTAGTTCCATATATCATGAGGCAGTGTGCTTGAACCAAGGTCACTCAGATGCGATCAATCTATTTCAGTTCCCCATTTTACCTTTGCTTTCACCTCTTTTCCCTCCTTCATTTTCCACATCATGGTTCAGCTACAGACCAGAAAGCTCCAGCATGCTCTGTGAGCCTGCACAGCTGCTGCTTGGCCTCCCCTCTGCTGGGGGACCTCTCCTCTCCATACCTGCTTTTACTGTACTGCCAATCTGCATAGCCCAACAGGCGCAAAAGTGACTGGAATATGCTTGAAGAAGTTCAATTAGCTTTTTAAAAATTTCTTTCTTCCCAGTTTCTCTTTATTTGTGCCAGATTGGCTTCACCTGCAATTGCTGAGTGTGTCTAATTTCTCGCCTCATTGGCCTGCCAGCTCCAATGGATTGGCTAAATAGTTGTGGACCTTCAGCACCGAAGGACAAGAGGGCAATATTTTGTTGCGCTGCTATAAAACCACTTCATCAAAGATTCAGGAATTGCAGAATTTTATTGTACTTACGCGCATAATATCATCTGAAAATTTCATAATATTGGTACTAAAAAGTAAGAATCATGATACTGCAAATTCTGTGATGCTCTGAAAATATTTAGATTGCCTTTTAAGAGTCTAGGGGTCTCTATCCTCTATAACCCTGCTGTCTTCTAGACAGTCTTGCTTTCATTGTGAAAATGAGGGTGTTCCTCTGGGAGATTTTTGTTACCAGCTCTTTTCCTGTAGCTTGTGAGCACTCTCTCTCTCATCAGTGACCCCCAGCTTCTCTCCAGGTTCATCCAGCAGCCCCTGACCCCACACTTGGCATTTTGCTGGAACAAGTCCCTTTTGCTGGTGTTGCACAAGTTAAGCTTCCAGCACAGTCCTCATGCTAGGCACAGCTTGAGATGGACTTGGTATAACAAAATGTAGTGGCTTAGCAAAGGGCCAGGCCACATCTGGGTCTACAGCATGAGACACAGGTCAGGTACCAGCAGTACCACAGTAAGATTAATATGTAATGTCCTTCATAACAGTAACAGGTTTCAGTTTATTGCTGTTCCAGGAAGAGGCTTCAAGCAAGAGTTCATTCCTGACCCATTGTCTATTACATGTATCCTCCTTATCTTCCCAGAATGATGAGTTATCTTGAGAGTGGAAGTATTTCAGGGGAAAAGGATATTAGAGGAGTTCATCAAGTGAACAGTCGTATTTAATATTCTCCTTAATGACCTTGACTCACAAGTGAAATTTGCTGATATAACAGAGATGGGGGTCAATCTCAATGCAGAGTAGGAGTTGAATAACAAGTAGGATGAACTGGGTAATATGAAGAGCTGAAATGAATAAAAAGAGATGGATTTTAATAGTACAAGAGACAAAGCTGTGTATCAGAAGCAAATAATAATGTCTGCTATATTCTGAACCCTTGTCATTTAGAATAAAATAGACTTAAGTGCATTAAGCATTCATAGGATGTTTATGAAAAACTGATGAGATTTTGTTTTGCAAAATATGCAATAGCAAAATACGTATGATAAGGTATTTCTAGTTCTTGTACTGAGTAGTATCAACTATTTAAAATGTTGATGGAGTTCCTTCTGAAATGCCATGAACGTGTGTGTCTTCAAGAAGGATAAAAATTATGTTGAAATCATTGTAAATAAGGGCTAAGATTGCAAGTGATCAAGGAAGTTGTTTGTTAAGAACAAACAGGTGTCAGCCAGTTGAATATTAAGTTTCTTTGTAAGAGAAGGAGAATTTGCATGGTATTGCCTCTTCCCAGCTGGTGAGAAGAGCCTTATCTTCAGAGAATCTGAGTCTCCCTGGTTTGGAAAAACCAATATTTATGTCCTGGAATTACATGATATCACCCTAAAAGGAAGCTTGCCCTTCTGTTTTCCTTTCTCTGAGTTGAATTTTGCAATAGTACCGACTGATTCAAGGCAATGCCTTTTTGTCTGCTTGTTTTCTTTTTTTCCCCTAGCTGCAACATGTGTTTGGATTATGACAGAATATGCATAAGCATGTTGATAACGATAACATCTGTGTACAGTGACAGAATCTTTCAGCTGAAGACACCTTTCAAATTTTTTGTCATTTTTAATTCTCAGCCCAAGTTTGACTGTTCTAAAACAAATATTCCGAGTTTTACTTTAAATAAAGAAAAAATTCCTACCGTTCTTTTTCTGAGAATTTCCAAGTGTTTGATCTAAAGGAACTCTAATTACTTTGACAGCTACCAGATATAATGCTGGTAATTTTCTAAGTTCTCATTAAAGTCCATTTCAAAGACCTCAGAAAACAGGCATCTAATTATTACAAGTGTCTCCATCTGAGCAAAAAAGGTTGGTGGTTTTATTAGATCCAATAGGATTCATGAGAATGAGAATAAGAGTCTCAAGACAGTTCACAGAAAGGTAATAATTCAGTTACTGTCAGCACATTAATAGATACCAATTCGGTATCAAGAAGCACTTTTCTATCATTCTCCTAGTATTCATACCTAGGTTTCAGGACAAGAAACTGAAGGATTTACCTTAGAGACAACAAGCATTATTACATTTTTCAGTCAGCATTAGAAAATATTCACAATTTTCTACTGACCCTTTTCGTGCTTCAGAAAGGGCAAGGTGTCCAAACATAGCTGAGGTATATCTTTGTATACAGGTATTGTCTAATAATCTACTTCGAATAAAAGTTTGCTGTTTGTTAGGATTTCCACAGGCTGCTCTATATTAGCTGATAGGAAAGTTGCTGAAGCATGAGAAATGTGTAGCCCTTCTTAAGCATACTTGCACTCTTGACCTTTTTTAAAGAGTGTCTTCTCCCAGTAAGTGGTGATGATTGAACATGTGACAGAAAATAAAGGAATTTCTTGACGTAGGTGGTATAAAATCTGATGGGTAAAAAGAACTGATTTTTTTTTTTAACTTTAGTTTTCTTTGTATTAAGTATATCTGGGGATTTTGAGTCCCTCTCCTAACTTTAAAAACCATAAAGCTCCTATAGATTTTACTCACTGAGAGCCAGATTATTCACTGCCATTTTAATTAATGCTACTTTTCTCCTTCTTCTTTTTTTTTTTTCTTTTTTTTTTGTAGCTTCAGTACCCCACACGCATACAGTTTTTAACTCAAAATACTTGCTTGTAGCTATTCCACCTAGAGGTAGATGATTACCTTGAATGATTACCAGTTCCAGTGAAGAAAATATTGAGTGGGGTTTTTTTTCCTTCTTTCTCTGGCATACTACTCCAAAAGACACTGGCACCTGGTTCTTTAGCCTTTAGACACAACAGTTGCCATGGGAATCCGAAAGTTTACCCCCAGGCCCTTTACAAAAGAGCACCTTCCTCTTTGCAAAGGTGTTTCTATGGTAACATTTTACTGGAGGCCACAGAACTTACACGGGATGTGCCATAAGGCTTCTTTTGCACATTATCTGTCTTAAATATGTCAATATAGGTTTAGTTATGTTAAGGCAGGAAACAGTGAGAAGAAATGTTTCCCTTGCTGACTGGACTCTCCAGGAGTTATTGAACACAATTCATCAGAATTTTACTTTATTCCATGTTTTTATGCTGTGCTCTTTCATTTTTTTCCCAATAGAATGCCCTGTTACTCAGTGGTAGTCATTGTCTAAATAATACGGGCTGATTGTATTATCTTCAGAGAATATACTGTATTTGTGTGATTTCTAGTTCTTCTTGAATAAACCAAATAAGACTTCTGATTACTAAGATGTCGTTGATATTTTTCAACTTCCTAAGATGTTTCAGTGTTTGTGAGGAAGTTACTAGCTGTAGTAAATGTACAAGACTGAAGGGTTAAGTATGGGGGTTTATTGTTTCTTTTCATTCACTATAGATCATTGTCACCTCTGATAATGGCTTTCACCTTAAAAAATGAGATGACACTTCCCAAATTAAAATGGTCCATGTTTTCTCCCTGAGAGTCATCCATTGATGTCAGCTTCCATTTACAGCAGAGGCTGAGCAAGCAGCAGCATTCTTGCCTTGTAATAAATAATTTTGGGTTATCATCATTGTTTTATTACTGTGCTATCAGCCTTTATATTTATTCCTATCCATCAGTGAAAGGATTCTTATTGCTGCCACGTATGTGGGCCCATTTTGTTTCCCTGCCTGTTTTAGAACACTGGTCCTGGCTTTGGATCAGCCATTGCTTTGCTTTAAGTATTGGAACCGGCTACAATCTGGGTTATTATTAATGTCCATCATTCCCTGCTGGCAAGGGCACAAATGAAGGTTCCAGCCAACACCGTGCTACTTTAACAGGGGTCTTAATTAGATCTTCTTCCTTCGGCCAGGGGACAGTGGAGAAGAGAAAATGAGATGAGCTAATAGAATTAGGACAAATAAAAGCATTTTGTGGATGCATTTCTGACAAATTAGCCCAGACTGCAAATAGAGATTGATTTGTTTGGGTGAAATGAATTAGTTTTCAGGAATGTAAGGATCAGACTCTTCAAGCTTAAGGAAGGTATATTTAGAACCAATGTTAGCTTTTCTTCTGGCATTAACCCTAAACTGAAAATTCAGTCTGAAGTTAGCACTGTGGAGGCTTCTTCCATAAAAAGTCTTCTCAGGTAAGAAGAATCAGCTGTTCTTACACAGAAGTTGGATAAAACACAAATTCTGAAAGTGAGAAACAAACTGATTCACTCTGTATAGAATGAATACCTTAAATGCCTGCCACCTTAAACATTCTGCTGTGACAGAGGAGGATGCCAGCAACCCTCGTTGGGTTGCTCACTTGCCCAGAAGATGCAGTCTTACTCACTCCCAGTGCACTTGGATTTACATCCACTTGAAAGGGGTTTGCTCAAATAAAATACACTGAGCTGTTTGCCAGTGTATGATTAATGCTAATTTTTATCTTTCTCATGTAGAAGCAAAAAGAGGGGAGAGGAAATTATTTCCATCCAACCTATTGGCATTTAGAGTATTTAATTCAGACAGCGTTACTTTATTCTGCTTTGTAACATGGGCGTCACACAATTAAAAGCTTTTGATGTGAAAAATTCATGCACACATGACTTTATCTGGCATTAAATCTTCTACTTGGAATAATTAACAATTCAATAAAATAGGAAGCCATATTTTCAGTAGGGGCTCAAAGAGGCATTTTAAATTATTCAGATACTTCTTAACATGCATTCATCGCCACACATAGGTTAGGTGACTGTGTACAATTTGATTGGTATTGTACCATTTGGTGCTTAGTTTCAGACTGACTCCAAATTGGAACATTTATTGACTTAGCTGGATTTCTTAGAAATGTGTTTTGCCAAGAGTTTAAGCAAGCCAAATGTTTACAGCTGCTATTTGCTAAGGATTCTTCCTAGGGGAAAATCTGCCAGAACCCAAAAGATAAAGCATTAAACCAATTTATATAAAAGGCGATGAGAAATACTCTGTGATGCTACCTGTCCCTCTCCTCTTTGGTTAATTTCCATCCGTGTATCTTTACTTCTCTGAAATAAATAATTTCTGTCTTCAAAATCATCCTTTTGTAATGAACCCTTTTGTATTTGAATTGCGCCCAGCCAAATGAAGTCACTTAATTCTAGTATCTTGGCCAAATCCAATTAATTAATGCTGGCCTCCACTCCTTCCTCAGGTCTTCTCTGCTGTTTACACAAAACTGCACCCTGGATACATAGCAGACCTTCAGGGCACCGTTTATTTCTCTTTACTTATGCCTGCTGCCCCTTCTTCTCAGCAGTTCAGAAACTATTTAATACTGCATTTTTGTGCCCAGGAAGAAGGATGAGGCACAAAGGTTAGTATAAACCTTGTTCTCATCTTGTAGATTGTGAGAATATAACTGCTACCTCACTTCTTTCTTCTCTTCCTTTAATTTCTATCTCTATCAGCATCTGTATTGCTGGTTTGAGGTTTTTTTTCTTTGGTTTTCTTTTTGTCTGTATCGATTCTGTCCTCCTATCCACATTTGTTGCTCTTGGAGTGCAGCCCACTAATGGAACATCATGTGAAAGGGTAGCAAGGGGTTTTTTTTATTTTTTTCACGACTTTGAGGAAAAGAATATTTTGATATTTTGTTTAGTGGTTCTTTTTGTGGTGTTAGAAGACAATGATAAATAAGGAGGTGATACAAAATCTGCAGTTTGGCATGCAGGAAACTCTGTCTTGGGTTTTTATAGCTCCATCTGTGCCCTATGAGCTGAGAAGTTTCACAGAAATAGAGGGAGAGAGGGCCTGGTGATAAGCCGAAGTCCTGTCCTTTTTTTCCCTTGGCCAGCACAGGTTTCCTCATCCCTTGAAATACCAGATGAGGGTCGTCATTTTTGTCCTGTCATAGGTAGGGAAATGGCACAGGGAGGCAATCCTGTACCTAAGGGAAAGGATGTAGAGAGGGTACCACAAGTGCTCTGGGCTGCAGCCTCCACTAGGGATTTTAACCTTTCCTAATCCAATTGAAGTAATCCAATTTTAAGTAAGGATCCGATTTAAAGCAGAAAATGAGTTTCCTGTCTTTGCTCATTGTCTCTTCTAACTTCCTTTAAAGATTTTATAATATTTCCATTTAATCCGTGTGGAATTTTGGTGAGAAAGTTCATATAGTATTGCCCTGGATATCACTGAGAGCCATGGTAACCTAAGTAACAGTCCAGTAATGAACCTTCTCTTGTGGCATCAGTATTTGCGCCATAATTAAAGTAGAAGTTTCCATTATAAGTTTGATTTTGTATCCTTCGGTGCAATCTAACAATTCCCATAAGCTTCAAAATGGGTTAGATTTCCTACAGGACTGAGAATTTGTCTCTTCATTTCTTCCTCACAAAAAAAGGACAGGAATGATATAATATTTACCTGAAGATTATATCAATTAAAAAGAGTAAGATGTGTATTATTTTGTATCTAAACAAGAAAGAATAAAATTTAAAAGTGGGATTTCAGATAGACTGATATAGGAGAATAAGGATTTTTCTTGACAAGTACTTATTAAGTATTTCAGTTTCATAATAGTAACTTATAAAAATATATTGTAATAAAGATTTTAATGCAGTAATCGATTAGTGTTACACTATAATTTGATGGAAGATTTTTCCATGAATGCATTTTATGGTGACTATCCTGTTTTTTATTTCTAGTTCTCATTTATGCAAAATAAGGGAGTGATGACGTGTGTGTGTGTGTGTGTGTGTGTTTGTTTTCAACAATTAATCACTAGTTAGGATGAATATGGATATACTTATATATGTCTAGTAGCTTGGCAAACCTAATCATAAGCCTTTCAGTACTCTCCTGGTAGCATTCCTTTGACAAGTTAAATAGAAAGTAGCCCCTAAACCTGCTGTTAATGCAATTACCATGAAATCACTCTAGATGGAGAGAGAATTAAATCCAGGACTCTTAACTTTCTGGGCAAATTAGCTAGCCACTAGGCTGAGATTTCATTCCACCCTTCTCCTTCCAGGACCTTAAACCAGGTAATTAGGCACAGCTCAAAATTTGGAGCTTTCCATATTTCTTTCAGTGATATCTGGGACAGGATGGCGGGTGTCAGTCACCCCTCCTGGCCAACAATTACAGTGTCTCTTGCAATAAGATGTGTAGACTCCAGTAATACAGCACTCATTGATGGTGTGGGTGTCCTGTGCAGCTCTGTTACACAAAGCTCTAGCAGTACATCCTGTGAACTCAGTTATGACTGATGCAAGATTTTGAAAGAATTGTTGTGACTGTTTTTGCAGTCTCTGAACAAGAAGCCAAGGTAGGAAATACCATTTTTGCTGTATAGGAGCAGAATAATTTAAAAACATATGAATGAACAGAATTTATTATTCTTCATTGTACCAGATTCTTCTCTAATGAATTTTGGCAGTAGGATCTAATTAAAGTAAATAGTAGTACATGGTGACAGGTGCTGTATTTTGTATGTTGTGTAGTGACTTGTTATTTTAAGAGGTTCTTTGGGTTTGGGATTTTTTTGTTTTTTGAGGGTTTTTTTGGTGAAGGTTAGCTATTTTTGTACAGTCACATTAAGTCTAAACCAAAGCTCTACTTGTCATGTATTTTGTTTCCCAGTAAAACAACAATATGGCTTGCCCTATTATTGAAATGTAGCTGGCTAGGTTATCTTAGCTGTCATTTTCTTTTGGAAAATATAGATTTCATGTTCTAATCCTTGGTACGATGATACTGATCTCTTTATATAAAGACATATGGTGTGGGTGCACTGTAATCTACTAAAATAGAAGTAATTCTTTTAGAATTGCAGTGCTTGGAAACATTCTCTTGGTTTTCTAAGTTTATCTGGAGTGCAGACTGACTACATTATACGGAATCATACTGCTAAACTTCAAATCTTTGATTTGCAGTTCAGTGTCTTCTGTCTATATGTGTTGGGGTAACTTCAGATTAGCACACCTGTAGGCAGAAGTTGTCTTGTGAAAAACATGCTTCTTTCAAAGGAGAGTTGAAGACTTGAGACTGGCTCTTTTAGGAGGAGCAGTCCTGTCATCCAATGCTCCAGTTCAATCCAGCCCTTATTAAAGATTAATAGGCACAGAGAGGCAGCTACCGTTTTATCCAGATATTTCAAGTCAACAAATTTTAATAATGTAAAAAAGTAAAAGTAAATGTTTCTTGTCTTTTAGTCTTTTACAAGGGTAATTTTAACAAAATCTCATCCTAGTTTCTTTCTGTGATTTTGTCTTTCAGTTGTATAATACTATGCTTCCATAAAAAAAAAAAAAATCAGGAGATTAGGATGGAAAAGGACTGTTGGGTTGTTTTTGTCACAAACAGAGTGAGCACACTGGGTAGGAGGCAACTTCAAGTAGCAAGGATTCAAGGTTTTGTCTTTTTTTCCAACACTATTAACTCTGATTCTGCATAAATTCCATGTGCCCCAGGGGCCTGGTATCTTGGACAGAGGTTAGCCATTAACTGCTAACCTTGTCTGCATTACTATTGACTCTGCACCGTTAAAAAGACAACTTTCTAAATAAAAATTGTGTCACAGTCCATTGCCAAGTGTTTACCAAAGCAAGAGTATAAAATGCCTTAAATGTTCCCTTGTGTATCTTCCTTAAACAGTGGGATTAATTTTAAGTTCATGCAGATGCTTTCCCTGTGCCTTATGATAAGTATTGTTATTGGATATGGTGTTCTTTGATGAGCAGTAGAGGGTTTCCTACTTATTGGGTAAATATCAAATCTTAAATCATTAAGGAAAGACAGGAGTGTAGAATGATGGATGTCCTTTAGACCTGGTCACCATTCCTTCAGTTTAGCCTTCTGGAGAGGGTGCAGGAGAAGGTTTCTTTTTCCCAAGAATAACCAAGCTTTCACTTCTGTCACTCATTGAAGAGTAAAGCTGGTCAGCCAGTAGGAACATTCAGCTGTGTCTCAGCCAGGGTGACCTGGGTAAAGGTGGGAGCTGATGGGTACTGGGAAGCCCAGGCACAGAGCTGATGAAAAGAAGAGAGGCTTTCCCTCTGATATGATGGCAAGGAGTTTAAACCATTATACCAAGAGTTGTTGAGTTGAAGGCAAGGCAATAGTTTGTCTTCCAGCCATTTTGTTTAATTTTTGTCATTCTGCAGTTTTGAATTTCTGTAGCTGCAGTTATCTTTTCCTGGTAATTCCTCTGATTAAAAAGAATAAAAAATTAAAACCAGCAAATCTTCAATTAAAGACTGCAAATACTTGGTGTTTTTATAGATGATGGAAAGAAAGACATTTGTATGCTAGGGTTCCAGCTGACTTGAAATTATGTCAGGCTTTTCTTCAGTCACTCTCTGGTTTGCACAATTAAGTTGAAATTCCAATCTTCCTGACTGAAAAGGGTACAAGGGGCAGGCAGGGAGATGGTAGTGATCTGTTGCATCTCAATTTCAGCCACTTTAGAGTTGCTCTTCACATCACACGTGCTGTACTATGTTGTGTCATTTTGTCCAGTCTACTTCTGGGAATCTCAAATGAAAATTTCCTTCCTATGATCTCCTTAATTTCATCATACTTTCATTTTTATCTCTTCTTTACAAGCACCTTTAGTATGTTCTATCCAGTATACAGGTTGCTTTTGTACCATTTCAAATAATTTTAAAATATTGTTTTGCTGAAAGACCTGGATATGCTTGTTTACATTGAAATAGTTAAAGTTTTATCCTGGTTTCCAGATGCTTATTGGTGATACTGAAAATACATAGAACAACTGAACCAATCTATCAAGGTAGAACTTGGACAGCTGTAACCATTTTTCCTGTGGCATTCCCCACAAGTCAACAACTGGTGAATGAAATCTTCTGGTCCAAAGTCCATCAGCACATAATCACCTGTCCTGGTTTTCATTTACATGGATGAGTCTATTGTGACAAGTCTTTTTTACCCATTATTTTATAGAGGAGCATGAGGAATGAGGTTTTCACCTGAGTGAGTCCCAAGATCATTGACAGCAAACTTTGCCTCATGAACAGACTAGTTCCAACACAAAATAAATATCATGAATGCTCACATATTTTCTGTAACGGCAAATGGTAAACTTAAGAGTCTTTTCATAAGTTGCTTCATAGTAATTTATTTGCACATCAGAGTTCCTGCTTTGCATTTTTCTCAGCTGTGTAGTAAGAGCAATGTATGTGGAGCAGCTTGGGTACCAGCGTTAGGAGAGAAATGGGATGGAGAAAGCTCAAGGGAATCAGTACATCATCTTTCTACAGGAAAATGATGTTGCAGTAGTAGTGTTATTGTTTTTACTGAAAGCTATTCTAAATAAATGGAATATTCCACTAGAGGAAATGGAAAGCAAATTTGTTTTGCTTTTACTACATACTAATAAATATTGTATTTTCAGTGGTGTGAAAGGAACCTTTGCTATAGCCAAAGGAGCAATATATCTCTATTGTAAGAAATAGTCCTAAAAAGCAAAAATAAACCCCAGTAATACCTTTCTTTTCCTTTAAACAAACAAAATTTCTTTAATGAGGAAATGGAGGGGAAAAGACATTATTTTCACTCGACAACTAATCATTATGCCTTTGCCTTGGTAAACATATATTTTTCTCAGTTTAGCTACATTACATAATAAAACATTCTGGTTTCAGCAAATGTGTTTTCTGCTGAGTGTTGTGAAATTTAATAGAGAAGTAATGTCTTATTGATGCTTAGTTTTTGTGACCTTTTCCTTCTTGTATTAGTGACATATTGGTCCTCTGTCTCCAGTAGTATGGGATTCTAATGGATAGTACAGAATGGGTCAGATAATGAAAGTCCCTGGTACATTAACTTTCAATTTCATGAATGTCTGAATACTGCCTGCAAGATGAATAACAGGCATTTCCTTCCTTTTGCATTTTAACATTTATGACCAGGTTATGATTTTTTTTTTTTTTACTGTATTACCTCACAACAGGTTCTATAGTATCATATTAAACTGTGTACTTCTGCTTTTTTGGCAAAGATCAAATATAATTTGCAGAGAGAGGCAGATAATATCCAAATTCTGCTAAATGAGACAGTCTAATGCCCATGTTTTTATTAGCAAAGGCAATTTTTTTCCCCAAAATTTATGTTCTTTCTTTAATAAGGTCAGATCACTCAGATGGTTTAGAAAAGCAGTTAGACTTTGAGAGTGGTCGGTCTGTAGCTGAAAAAAAAAAGCAATTACTGTTATAAGCAGCATTTGAGCCTTGTAAGGCTGTAATAGTAGGCATGATATAGGAAAGAGAACCAAGGATAGGGATTGACCAGTATTTGTAGCATATATGCAAGTCTATATAGGATACAATATTACACATATAATGTACATATTACATTGTATATATGATATAATGGGAAGCTGGAAGTAGGTTCATGTTGCCATTTGTTAAAATAAATAAATAAACAGAAAAATAAATAAATAACTGTTAATGGTAGGATACACTGAGGATACAGCAGGTTTGGAACTCAGTCTTCCACCCCTTCATAGTTTATTAATATAGCAGTTAGCCTTTATGGAAAGTGCATAAGAACTGGCCTGAATCTTTCTAGGTTGGATTTTTAGATAATGTTTTAGAAGGTGTTACCTTGTATGTCAGAGCAGTATCTTTGCTGTTTCCAAGAAGCCTCTGCAATGTCAAATTCTACAGAAATGAGCACCAGATGTTAAATAACAGCAGCATGGCATATTCAGAATCTTTCCTTCAGAAGCACTGTACAATACTTCCAGGGGATGAGAACAAAATAAACCTCACAGTCCGTAGGAGAGCTCAGCTGCATTTACTCTATTTCCATTCAGCCACCTTTGGAAACTGGAAGCAAAGTTATTAGTGTCAGTACTTGTTTCATGCATTGAGATTGATGCACATAGATGAATAGGGTGGTTAACAAGGTTGGAGTATAGTCCATGAATTATGTCTAAATAGGAACTGGGCTAGATTTCCTCATTAAAGCAAAGTCTCTGGGTTCTTTTTCAGACAAAATGAAGTGAGATTGGGACTAGTGAGAAAAAGATGTTTCTCCCTTGTCAAGAAGGAAGAAAATCCAGAAACATTTTCTAGAGATTTTCTAGAGGGAGATAATGAAACATGATTCTGAAAGTGGGGTAGGTTACATCAGAATGCTTTATTGATTTGTGACTAAAATACAGTTCACAGTGCATCTTGGAGACAAACAGTATGTCAACAATCTTTCAGTTCCTAGCATCAACTATATTTATGATTACAAGAATTCAAAACATTCTGGATCCTGATTGAATCTGCTGCCTAGGAATCCATTCTTTCTCTGAAATCATTTTATGTTGGAGCAATTCAGAAATGAGCAGCAGTGTGTAAGTAGAAGGGATTCTGTGGAACTAATCATAACATTCCTGTGGTTGTGTGATAGTTTATAACTGGCTAGCAGTTTGATAGACATTCTTATTTTACACCCAAAATTGTAAGGAAAAGGGAAAAAAATAGTATTCACCTTTTTTTTTCTTAAACAGCCCCTACTGATATTTTTACATTTTCCAAAGATGTAATTTAAAGGCAACTAGAATTTAATAATGCAGTATAAATACCAAAAAAATTTACATATTTTAGCAGAAAAAGGAAAAAGAAAGTTCTGTTCAGCAGGCTGTATGTTGGAATACCAAATTTTATCTGCAAAATAAGAATTGCAAAATAACTTCTGTGTTGTACCTTTTCATTTGAAAAGTTTCAAAGGTGCCTGTTTAAAATAAGTATTTTGGGAGGAAGGATTCCTCAGTAGGGTTCTGGCTCCCTGTCATTAGCAGTCCCATCTGTTGCAAGAGCAAAGACTTGGGAACTTTGGGAACACCTGCTGATTATGCAGATGCTACCTCTTTTACAGGGGTTCTGTCATGAAGTAAAACGAGTGTGCGTGCACATGGGGCATCTTTTACCTTGGTTAAGAGGATTGCTTCAGCTCTTTTTTTTTTTTCAGTAAAAAAAAGTTGCAAAGACTGTGTCCAAAGCACTGTGTAGCATTTTGTGGAGACATACTACCTGACAGGCCATAAATCCTGTTCATATATTTGGCATGTGTAACAGGCTGCCTCATACAGTAACCTGTTATAAATAGCTACCTAACTGCTTTTTTGGCTGTTTCTGTTCAGCAACCAGCAGGAAATCTGATGTTTGGAGGGTTGATGCATGTGTACAAAACAATTCATATTTCGAGTTGTCCTCATTGTATCCATGTCTACGTGCCTTGGAAAGACCACAGCTGGCCTTGTAAGGCTCCTGCCATCCCTTTCAGGACAAACCTGACTGTCACTGTAGTGGGTGACATTGCCAAAAGCAGGTGTAATGGTATTTGGCCAGAGATAAATTCTACACAGTACAGATGCCATCTATTTAAATAATCTAGTTAAAAAGGATAGTCTGCCATATTCAGTGTGAAGTAGAGCAAATCTGTGCTACAAGGGAGAGACAGCACATCAGGCTTCCCGCTTGAATGAACTTGATTTACGTCCATTTTTAAATTAGCTGGGTTGCATCAGTCAGTCTTGGTCTATTCTTAAAATGTAATTTATTTCAATGCACAAAAAAAAGGTATTTAAAGTCATTGTTTAAAAGTGCAGGCATAAAGCATTATGCAGCATGTTTTTCCCAGATATAAGAAAGAATCAAAAGAATAAAAAAGAGATAATCTGCAGTTTAATTTTGTTACTTTTAATGCAGATACGATAGAGCCAAAGAAGAGATACACTTTGGGGCAGAGATGAATATCCAAATCTTAAAAATGGACAAAATAAATCTGGTAAAACAAATAAAATAGGCAGCCTGAAAATCTGTTTTCAACCAAGGCATGCCAATCTGTATGCATTACATGACACATTCATTATATCGATTCAGACAAATATTATAAGGTCCCATTTTCACTTTAAATAGGCAGTTTAATTTTTGTTGTGCTACACACAGATCTGAGTGACTTTTATGATTAGGAAGCGACTTTTACTGTTCATCACCTTACCATGGCTGTGATCATCATAGCTTTCTTTTTAATGATGAAAAGAGTGACTTATCTCTTTCTGGGGTGAACACTATTTAATAGCCTTGTGAAAATCAGAGCAGAAGCACACTGGGGTATTCCTGCACCAGCACATTTACACAGATCCTAAATAGAAGATCTCTATGCTTGAGGAAGAGGGAGTTTGTAAATAACTTTTTGTAAATAAATATGTTCTACTAAGAAAATGCCCCAGTGTAGGGCTGCATTAGGGTCTCTTTAAGAGAGAAGTGGCTCTGGAAAGCCCCTGACTCTGGGCCTATGAAGAAAAACATCTACAGAAGGAAAATCTCAGTTATCTGCAATTCAACTTTCTATTAGATCTTAGCAAAAGTGCATCTTGTTGATGTCGTCCTGCTGCAACCTTGCTAAGAAATGCTTCTCTAAGAATGTGTGGGGGGCTGTTGTGCAGAAATATGTGTGCCTGACTTAGGGCAGAGGCTGGAGCAGTAACAGTGCAAACAACAAAACTGGTGTCTCTTAGAAAGGATTAAGAAATTAGATATGACAGGAGATTCACTTTAGAAAAAGAGGCTCGGTAGCACTTCTAGAGGCAAATGTAACTATTTTCAGGGTGAAGCTCTCGGAGACCAATATGTTTGGGGGAGAGTAAGCTCAGGGGATGTGCTTTAGCAGGGAAAAACTGATTTCAGTTTCCAGTGATTACAGCCTTATGGATTATTGGTAATAAATTCATCAAGTTCCACTTGAAAACTAATTAGAATGGTTGCCTCTCTTGCTTATGCAGACTGGTAATTTCATTTTAATTCTTAAATTAAATTTATTCATATACTCAGTTTTTCTCACGCCAACACGACCAGTTAGCTTTGATGTCTTTTGCTCTCCCCTAGTGTCTGTGTGTCTCTCTGATTTCTTATATTATTGTCTGTCCAGTTTAGCTTCTATCTTTCTCTATCTTTCTCATCTGGGAAAATTTTTCTTGACATAAACAAATATGCACATACCCTCACTCCCCCTAAAATACTCCAAAACATTATATTAACTACTGTACCATTATCCCTTGAAATTAAGTTTTTACTCCCATTTAACCCCACTTAACCTTTCTGCAAATATACTGCCCAGTGCTAGGAACTGAGGCTGAAAACCTCTCCTCTCATAAAGAAATCTAAACTTTGAATATATTCCTCCTGCCCAATCCAATCAAAGCAGAACACATTAAATGGGGAGATGACATTTAACTTTCATTGACCAGAACAGGGAAAAATGCAACTGGGAAACTGTATGACAGTTATCATATTTCTCTCATTTTCTTGGAAAGTTCCCTTTAATCCATATTAGCATCTTACACTAATGAGAAGGAGGTAAAAAATTACTCCATGGAACATTCAAAGTCTGATGATGCAGTGACATACAAAGATTTTATCTTATGAGTCATTAACAGATTATTTACTCTTTTCCAGAGCCTAAAATCCTATATTTATTTCTAGGCTTTTTAAAAATACTTAAGTGAAAGAGGTGATGGTCATAACCTGGAGATACAGTGCCAGAGAATTAACAGTGAATGTATAATCAATATTTCCAGCATCTATTGATTTATGTCAGTAATTACTTCTGAACCCATAATGCTGACCGTTGCCAAAATAGCTTTCTCTCTGTAGTGTAAAATACTGTTTGTGCCAAGGGATTCCTTATTTATCTCAATAAATTAAGTATATTAGTGATAACTCTAAACAAGTGTTTATATTATATGGCACCTTTGACACTGACCTGAGAATAATTCCTTCAGAAGCTTTCTTGGCATGAATTAGTAAAGAAAGTAGTAATTCCAGTCAGTCAGACAACAAAACCCATGGGTTGAGTCGGCCTGGGAAATGCTGATGTAGAATATATAGTTAAAAGATAACAAGTCAGCTCTCCTGAAAACTTGCACAGATAAGCTAAGAAGCAACAATCTAAGTTATATTGCTGGGAAACTTGTTTCGCAATAACTTAGAGCTTATGGAAATTGAAGTACGGTACTGAATTTCTCCAGGTTAATAGTTCATAATTGAAAAAAAAAAAAAAAGAGGCATGCAAATTTACCAGTTTATTGTGACTCTGTCTCTGTAAAAGCACTTCTAAAAACTGGAGGCTTTGTTTGCCCACTTCCATATGCTTTTCCAAGGTGTAAGGTGTTCCAAATTTCATCAAAATTCATAGGACTGGAGTAATGGATTTTTAGTAGCTTCTATGTATACTCAGCTCCTTTCAAAAACCAGCCCACAGAAACTGTGGCTGTGTTTCCTGTAATTGAGGAGCAGTATTGAAAAACAGTAGTTGGTGCAATTACCATTCAGTTTGGTCCATCTTAGAATATTTACAGTCGCCACAGCTTTATTCCTCACTTGGTTGTAATCATGTTAATTATCACAGCAGTAATTCATCTCTTGAACCACTTGATTATTTGAGTAGTCACCTGTTGCTTAAATGTGTTCTTTTGTTTGAGATAGACACCCTCCTTTCCTGGCTCTTTACTTTTTCTGATAAAATCGCCAAGATTTTAAAGGAACAAAACCATAAACCCTCATATTTTTAAACTGAAAAGAACACGAAGAACATGGCCTCTGATTAGGCATGATGGCAAAGGCTATGTGTTAGTGCTCTCAGTGCTAAAAAAAAATAGAGCTTAAAATGCTGATTAGAAGTTGTTCTCCTTTACTCTTCTAGCATTATTTAATATTGACAAATATTTTGATGCTTTAAGATTTATTGTTAAAATTAGCAGTGTAGTTTGTACATTTGAAACTAGGCATAAGTGTAAGAAAGGTCTTTTGACGCAGAAGTTACCAAAGATATAGAAAACATTTCTATAGCACAAATCCTCTGGTTAGAAATGCTTGTCCCTTATGTGTTACCCCATATTTCTGAGTTAATGAAATGCAAAGGAATATCCTTTCATAGGTCACATCTACTGAAGTTAACAAGGGGAGGAAATGCATATGGATGTAGTGAGCTGTCATTCAGCATTTATTTCTGATTGGTAATGCCATAGTCAGCCCTTTTGTAGTAGAGAACTGAATTAAAAACTTTCATATTAACTTACATTATTAATACTACACAAAGTTAACTGGAAAAAATGCTGACAAAAGGTGGTTTTTTGAGTTATCTTATAAAAGGACTGAATCTTTCCTTTTTGTCAGAAAATAAATGTCAATATTTTAATTACCACAAACTGGCTTTACCTGAGAGAAGCAGAGCCATGGCTCAATGGTGCTAGCAAATAAGTAGGAGAGATAACACTGCAGCCTAATTTTAAGGTTCTTTTCAATTCTATTTTTTCTTGCTATAACCTATTCATTACAGGAAAAAAAAGAGCAACAAAAAAACCCCAGCTCAACAACAACAACCACCCCTCCAAAACCAAAACATCTTTAATAGCTCCAGAAAGGTTCAGGCTGCAGAAAAACACCCCTCTTTCTATGACACTTCCCTTTGTGACAGCCACAGCTTTTAACAACCTTTCCCTCACTGTCAGAAGCATTTCTGTGAAGGCTGCAAGTAGATGTGTATTGCAGCTACAGCTGAGATCAGCAGGTTCTGCTGCCATGGCGATTATGTAAGACTCTTCCTCAAAGAGAAAAGTATCTTTTTTGATTAAAAACTTAATACCTTGAGCTCTCAGCATGCCGCATAAAGTCCCAGTTACCGTATGGAAAAATTGAGAAGACAGCTCTCAAGGAGGGTTTGAATTCCCATCTGGTTCAGAAAAAGAAGTAAGCAAGAAATTCCATACTCACCTGTCTGCCTGTACACCAAGGTTTCTACTCAGGCTGGTGACAGGGGATTGCAAGGGATATGTTTATATTTTTACAGGATATGGCATCCTTTACAGGCAGATCCTTCCCTGCCTGGTGACCATCTAGTATATCTCTGTATTTCTGAAGACCATGGGCTAAACCAGTAATGTTTTTCTTGATTTGGAGGAAAAGCCCCAATTACAGCTGTTTGTATGTTTTTTCTGTTGTAATTTCCAGAAGTTAGCATTAGCAACTACTTTGAAGTGTTCCTTCCAGTGTAATTAATTTCTAAGAATTGAATATATCTGAAATACATCTCTACCTTCAAGGTTTGACACGTTTGTTTTATCGCCTTTCATATGGCAAGTCCTGGGGCAATCTCTTTAATAAGTATAGAGGAGGTTTTTGTGCTTATGAAATCTGGGGAAGAGAAGCAAAGCCAGAAAATACAAAATAGGAAGGTTTTGTTGATAGGTCATTCTGGGCTAAGGAATGATTAAAAAGTTGATCTTAAGACAAAGTGCTAATAGGTATAATTGTTTGATAAGTGCAGAGTGCTAGCAGAACAGCTCATAAAAACAAGTTGTTCCTGAGAGTGAAGAATGGGCCAAATCTTATCTTTGCCAGCAACATAAAATGTCTAGCTACTGCCTTATACTCCGTCAGGGGAGTCCCAGTGAATGAGTGCAATGCAGCATGCACATACTATTTTTCTGAAGTGAAACTGCAAAGCTGTAACTAGCATTGCTGTTGAATTCATCAAAGGTGTTAGCTAACTTGACAGTTTGACCTCTTGAGAAACACTCGGGAATATGCATGAGATGTTAGCTTGACTTCTTGTGCTTTGTTTGGTGCTATTGCTGCTGCCTTTTGGTTTTTGTGAGGGAAATTGCCCTTTTCTTGTATTCTCAGCTCTAGCTGTAAACCAGACTGCCATGAACAAACTTCTGCCTTGGAAACCTAATACATAAGATTTGCTTGCCAGCAGTTTCGTAGCTGCTATTAAGCACAAAAAATGGTGTCTTAGGGTATGATCAAGTTTTTACCTTAGCTTTATAAATATTCATTATCTTACATTTTCACTAATTGCTCTAGAGCAAGAGAAAATGTTAATTTTTAATCAATAATACAGCATCCTTGAGAATATTTTACAAATTAGGACTTCATTACAGTCCCAGCATATGTTGTTAATGTTGGTTGTTACATGCTAATTAGTCGGGATTTTTTTTAATCAGGAGTAACACTGGAAGTACAAGCTATGAAACTGTCATTTTGCAGAAATTCTCCAGGCAAAGGTCAAGCAAGAGCTTACATATAGAAGAAGTGGGATGTAGTTACTTGCTGTCTGAATTTACTCTGTGAAATTAGTTGGTAAGGAAATTAACTCCTTTCCTAATATAGGTTAACCAACTGTATGTGTAATGCACAGGAGTTTTTTCTGATTTCACCATTTTAAGGCACCATGATTATAAATGGATGTGGTTTTTGAAGGCTAAGCATTTTCAAGCACATAGATTTATTCATGCAGACTATCAATTACTTTGATATCCTTTGAATTAGCATTCAAGTTGAGGGTCTTTGAACTGAAAAGATTTCATTAATTGAAGGCAAAAGATAGGGAGTCCATAATTCCTTTGGATGTAACTGCCATGAATCTTGAAATGTGGCAGGAAGAGTCATTAGCAGAGTGCCATTCACATTGGCTCATCAGAAAGGAAGTTTGATGTGATTGCCTCGAGCAGAGTACAGAAGGTCAGCACGGGCCAATACCCTCAGCTAACAGAAATGTATAAAGTTCACAGAGCTGCATGACAGCTAGCTCCAGTAATCCTGACTCCTCTGTCTACATGAGTTGTTTCTCTGGGAGAAACCTATTGTCAACTGCTCAAGGCTCTTGCCTTTTAAATTCTTAAAGGGATTTTTTATTAGCTGACATTTCTGTAATATTCTACATGACTTAACATTATTTTTAGGTGTAGTAGTAAGGTTCAGTTAGAGATTACTGATCAAGACAACGACCTGCTCCCTCTATTCTGTGTGTTTCACGTCCAATTTTTATCAGTGTTTAATGTTCTCCTACTATAGCTCTTCTGTAATTTCACATACTATTATATGCAAACAGAAAATATTGAGTCTTTGCGCACTGAGAAGATATGTGACCAGTCAGGAAGGGCCATCTCTCCACCTCATTTAGCAGAGAGAACTTAGGCACAAAAAGGATGGATGTTTGACAGGAGACAGCACCAATCACCAATTCTCAATTCTTTTGTGCTTTAGTTTATTCTGCTGATACAGGACTAGGAAGGAAGGCACACTTGAATGACTGTAGGAATTTACCTTTCTTCCTCCTGGACCTCCAACTTGGATGGGCAAAATTCTGAGAGCAAATGAGGAAGTGTGGGTTGGTAGAGCCACCCAAGGCAATGAAACATGATGGGAGGCCCAAGGGTCTTTGTCAAATATAAGAAATTTGAAATAATGTTAGTGGGAAGGAGAATATTCCTCTAGACTTGCTTTTTGTCTTATCCAGCATCAAAAAGATGAGATCTGGAGCTGTTTCAGCTCCTTCACTAGATTTCAGTTATAAAAGTTTAAATCTTAACCAGTTCTGTAGTGGACAAGAAACACTTTACTCTTTATATGGCAGTTGAAATTATATATACAATTTCATGCCTGCTGGTTGATGTCTTTAGAAGGGCTGTCTGCCTCACTATTCCCTGCTTATTAATCCTCTACTATCCCATTTTGCCACATTAATGTTAAAGTGAATATTCCACAAAATGAGAAGTTGAGACACCAAATTGATCCAAGTGGTCTGGTTTTCTGCCTGAGAAATTGCATGTGACTTCATGCCTACAGACAGGTATAGGGAAGAGATTAAGTTTTCTAAACCTCAGTTATTTCTGTTCTACTTCTGTAGAACACCTACCATTTCTTCAAATGACAATTCCTGGTCTCAGCTTCTATAAGAAGGTTATTTGACACTGAAATTGATTGAACACATTGACTTGATTCATAAACCTTTCAAATTAGTAAACTAATAAATCTAGAAGAAAGCATGGAAAAGGCTGGAGCTGACTGGTAGCAAAAATTGCTGTCTTGTAAAGATGCAGTGTACAGTGCAGACAAGGTCCTTCAGTTTGGTTTTGTTTGGAAGGTTGGGGTTTTTTGGTTTTTGTGAGGGTTTTTTGTTTGGTTGGTTTTTTTTGCTTACAGACGGTGAGGCTTTCTGTGGTAGTTTTAACTGATTATTACTTTTAAAACTGCTGCTTTTTAAGAACCCTGTGAGAAGCACTCGGTTGTGGTCGCATGAAAGTTCACGTTTAGCCTCTGGGGCTGTGAAAAGGTTCAGTTGATAGTTAAAAATGAAAGGTAGGTCACTCACAGCTAGTCATACCTTAAATCTGGTGACACTTTTGGGGATTTACTTTCCACACCATTACAAGCAAAGGCTCTTTGTCCCCTGTCAATTGGAATTTCAGGCTGTAGCTATATTTTCTCTGATAGTCAAGTCTTGAATTTTTATGTCTTCTGTCACATTTACAAAATGTTAATTATTTCATTCACGCAACCAGTCAAATTAAAATCTCACACCGTTTGTATTATTTCTCCATCTTGTCCTACTATATCTCAATAGTACTTTTGATCACTAATTCTCAGTGACTCTTAAACCTTGATCAAAATTTAAGTCCTGGGTTATTTGAGTGTTTTCTTCTTTATTACTTAATTAAGTATACTACATCTGTGGCCTGTCACAGTACTTGCTTTATTCATTCAGTTTTGGAAGTTTTGGTGCTGTGTATACCCTCAGATTCAAGCCTCTCATGCAAGTTTCAGACCTAGAAGTCAGCCCTGAATCAACAGAAATCAGAAATGTTAAGGACTGGAAAAATAAGGAAGTCACAAATATTTCATTTTTAAAGTAACACCTTCGCAGCTCTTCTGTGTATCTCCTGTTTTTATTCTCTCCTGGCATTATTTTGAGTCTGCTACAAGTATATGCAGCTTTCCAGGTAGTAAATGTTATGGTTTTTAAAAGTGGTAGTTGGTGGCACTACTGCCAAAAAGTGGAGCTCCAGTATTTCTCGGTCTTTTGAATCCAAATTCAAATACATGCAGTTGGAAATCCTGCTGTGCTGTATGACTTATTTGCCTCCTATGAGATGCTTTTTCTGGAGAGATGCATTCCTCAACAAAACTTCGGAAATGGTGACCTGGCCAATGGCAATCCAGCTTTTTCATTTTTCTTCATTGCAGTCCAGTAGGGAAGATTCAATAAGTTCATTTTGTGGGACCCAGAGATGACACTATTATTGTGAAGGAAGAGATCAGAGTGAATGAGGATTTGGAGGGTACATATATAAGTGTGTCTGTGTGTGTATATATAATGTATAAGAGTAGACACATCTGATAAAGAACGGGTGATTTAATTTGATCTGATTTTCTAGTTATCCCAGAAATCCATTGAACAACCTTTCTTTCAGATGCAGATTAAATCTAAACACAAAGCCAAAGCAAATTGCATATCCATTTATTCCACACAAGGGAAAAAAAAATCCATAAATAAACTTAGAATCAGCTTAGATTTTTTTTAATGTTCATTTTATTGCACATGCCTCTTGACACTTAATTTTAAATGTTACTTAATTTTAAATGTTTTGGGTTTTGGGTTTTGAGTCTCTTTATTTTGAGTACATATCTCTTCAAAGACATTATCAGTGCTGTTGCATTCTAAAATAAACTGTGATATAAGTAAAGCAAAGTAAAAATCCTTCAGTAATAAAATTTAAATGTACTTTATGTTGTAGTTCAAAAATCCCAGATAATTGAAAACACTATTCCTTTAATTTTTAGCTGTTTTCTTCACTTTTTCATATTAAAAGTGTAATAAAGTAGACTTTAAATTATAAATATATACACAGTGTATATTAAAATATTGCATGCATCATATTTTTTTTCACTTACTGTTAGCTGACTTTTAAAAACTGCAAGTCAAATTTAAGTATTTCAACACGGAGACGAGCTCACTTACTAACATGAGACTTGTTTTGATTCATATCTATACAACTTGGTCTAAAATGGGGGTTAGATGGAAACAGATACGGTGCTAGTTTAAGTTCATTTGAACAGACATCCAACTGAGATGATGCTATAGATGGAGGTATTTCAATTCAGCAACTATAATAGGATAACTAAGTAATGTTTGCTCATTGTTTTTTAGTGGGTGTTTGCTCTTTGGTTTGTTTTTTTTTTTTCATTTAGCCTTTGAAGAACAAAAATCAGGACTTTGTTCAAAATACTAAAGAACAAATAAGGGAGAGATGCACAGGCACAGAAAAACATACTGGGAGGTTAACAGTTTCCTAGGACAAACTCCTCATCATTGTAATATATTAACTTGTCCTAGGGTTACCCTCCACCTTTGCCTTGTGCTTCTTCAAGTACCCTCATCAGAGTTGAGAGAATTCTTAGCATTCCTAGGATGAGCCTTATTGGTAAAGAAAAAATTAGCATGGAAGCACTCAAAACAGTGAGAAATATCATTGCCTGGCATTAATTTTAAAGTGAAGATCCCAGCCACATTGATTATTTTCAGCTATTGCAATATTTTCAAAGCCACAAAATGATCTCTCTCAGGCTATCAAAGGCTATTTTAAGATTATTTGAACCCTTTGTAAGAAGAGTCCTTGAAGATTCACTGCCATTTTTGATCCAAATGTGTACCTTTCATATTGATTGAGTTGAAATTTTCATGAGAAGAAATCTTGTAGCATCTTTCTCTTTTATACCTCTGAATAAAGCTCTGCTCCCCACATCTCGATTAAATCAGCATTGACCTTGCAGCTCCCAGTAGAAAACACAAAAGTTTGTCTTGTCACATTTCCCCCTGCTGTTTTCAAGTTGTTGTGCTCTCCAGAACTGTAGGATCAAACTTTCAAATATATATCCAAAGCATACCGTGGACATACTGAAAATACAATCTCTATATTAAAGGTAACTGGTTACACAACTCAGCATTTTTCTCCTGGAAACAGTTAAAATCATACAGAAGTCCATCAAAATGAATTTTACAGTCCTCATTTGCACTACTGGCTAACCTCAAGCCTCTGTAAATTGCTGTCTAGGAAGGTGGTGGGCCGTGTGCCAGGCTGGACTTGGTAGTGGGGATTACTGGGATAGAGCAGAAGCATTATAGATAGAGCAGGTGAAACATAATTGGGTTTCACTGCCAGTCAGTAACTGGGTCTTGTAATAACGACTTGGTGAAGAGGACAAGCTACACAGGAGATATGTGAAGACCTGGACACTGAGAAAAATAGATCCTGCAATATTGTTTGGGTATTTTCCCCCACTTCCTCTCTGCAGAGGGCTTGTGCACATATGTATTTCATACAAAACACAGAACAGAGACCTATTGTGAAGGTGATGCTTCCTGAATCCTGAAGATGGAGGGATATTTTTATAGAACATTCCTGAATAGGGAATGTATAATACAAAGATAGGTATAATAGATTTGAAGGCACTATATTTTCTGTGTTATTCTCTACATTTTATTGATCCTTTACTCAAAAAGAAATTGCAGCATATTTTGCTTTTTTATTATTCTGACTTTTAAAAATAGACTTCTCAAGTATTTTTAACAGCCCTTTATATTTTGTCATATATCTAGAATATGGAACAGGTGTTTTATTTTTCACTGCTTCCATTTATTTTTGTACTGGAATTTTAAAAATCCTTTGTTAAGTACTGGAACTTACACTATACTGTATTCTTAGAGTACAATGGACCAAAACCCTCAAGCCCATTCAGGTTTGCTAACATTTATGCTTTTAACTATTGCATGATCTTCAGAGGTTTCTCTTGTATTATCTTGAAGGGCTTTTTCTTCCTAAGAAGCAGTTTTGTAAGGTTAGGTATTTTAGAGGTTTATTAAAGCCCTGGTCAGGAAGGACTGTTTGTTGGGTTTGAATTTTTTTATCTGTTTTACTGTTGTATTTGGATGAGTATTAAAATCATGTATGTTACAGATTGGTTTCTTAAGTAAAACATATTTCTTCAGGCATTCTCCCCTAGACTACAGAAGTCATATCCAAATTCATTAGTCCCTTTCTATTTGCAAGCAAAGTAGGATGCTCTGACTGGCTATTTTTCATGTTGCTTGGGGGCATGAGTGCAGATATTTTTGCTCAGCTTTGTCTTTGATAATATGTGTATTACAGTAGAGTTTCTAGGACCAAAGCCAGAAAGACCTAATAAATTCTTTATGTCCTCTAAGCAGTTTTTTTTTCTCTCCAGTCAGACTGGAATATGTATGTTGATTGTAATTCCTTCTGCAGATAGTAAAGGGGAATAAGAAGAGTTGATACTTGGTTTTCATTTTACTAAAACTGTGGCCTTGTAAAAGCAGGACAAAAATAAAGCAAAAATGAGGTCTGAAAATCTGGGACTCGGAAGTTGTCCAGTCATAGCCTGATCTGCCGTGCTTAACAGAAATAGGTCATGTATTCAGCAGACAAAATATTAAAGCAGCAGGCATTTTTGCCAGTTTAGATGGGTTTGTTCAGTTGTCATTAGCTGCTATGAAAACGTGTCAGCTACAAGATATATATGTATATATTACAAGGAGTATAAAGCAGTTATTGCCTAGGTAGCACCCAGAAGACAGGCAGGATTTAATGAGCTCTTAGACTAAGCCCTAGTCCATAAGCATTAGCATTAGCTCTTAGGCCAGCACGCAGCACCTGCGGCCAGCACGACCTGGAGGGAAGGGTCAGCGCCTGCAGCCCCCGGCACCGGCTCCGCTGCTGAGCTGCCTTCTGCCACCAGCTCTGCCATCACTGCTGTCACTGCCCACTCAGAGCTGGGACCTGATGATTCCCAGCTCCCCTTTAGGATTTTAGACCTCGCTGTGTTGGTGCAACTTTCCCTCTTGAAAGTTAGCTTACTTTCCCTCGTGAATTCTTACACTGGTAACAAGCCCCAGCTCAGCAACTGTCCCCATTTGTAATTTTTATTTTCTCATCTTTATCTTCTTTCAGACAGCTCTTTCTCCTTAGTCATTTTCTCAAAAGCCAGAAGCACAGTAACACAGTTGGATCATAGCTGGGACTCAGGTTTTGGAAACACAGCCGGGCAGTGCCCTGGTAGTCAGAGGGGAAGCTTACAAAGCATTGCTGTTGATTTTTGCTATAGCCTATTTTTTTTTACTGTTAATATTTAGCTTTATCAATTTTTTGACAGCTAAACAATAACAATTCTGAACATTTTGGTTTGTGGGAGCATAGCATTACATCCTGCTTCCCTCCTTATACCAATACAGGCAGTTGCTCTATACTGACCAATACTTCAACTTTCCACATCGACCTATATATTGACCTATTTCATCTTTCCCTACATTTTCCAACTATTTACATTGTTTTCTCTTCACAACCAATTTCAGGTGCATAGCATATTCTGTAGGCTTATTATACAAATTCTAACACCAGGAAATGTATCTTTGCATATATTACAGAGGAAAGTAAGTTATATTTCCATGAGGAAAATGGAAAGCCTATGTTTTCATTCCACAGCATAACTGTTTTATCTTGCTGTGTTCACAGAAGCAGTCCTTATAAATGTATATGGATGTGAGTGCTGAAAACACCCAGATCTTCCGTGAGCTATTTTTTTCTAGTATAGATTTACTTTTGATACAGATTCTTTTTTGAATGCAGATTTCTCTATTTCAGTGGATTTTTGTATATTTATGCAAATTACTACTTAGGTTACATAAATTTAGTTTGAGGTCATTATATGGATAATTTGTTACTCAGTAAAGTAGTTTTCCAGGTTATGAAACATTAATCCTCCAATAGATCTTTAATTAGGAGAGATGATCTAAATAATTCATAGCAAGACTTGGCCTGAAAACATTTATACACGATTATACCATTTTATGTGCAGTGACAAATTGTTTTGGTGTAGTCTGGAAATAGCAGGACTTAATTAATTGCTTCCAAGGTTTTAGACATCTGTGATAGGTTCTTGAAATGCATTAGATTGGAAATTCATACAAAGGCTAAAAATAGAGTTCAAGTCCTTGGGGTTAAAAAGCTGAGATGAGAAGGGAGCTTGCAGACAAGAGCAGGAAGAAGCTGAAAGAGAAGAGGAAGGGGAGCTAACTAGCATGTCCAATTCCCCAGATAGTGTTTTTGAAAAACTGAGCTGGAAATCATTAAATATAGGAAATGTCATGGTTTTACATTTGAGTAAATGAAATGTGCCTCTTGCATATCTGGTCCATTAGATGGAAGAGATGGCTGAGAAAGGAGAGCTGAATAGTTTAAAGAACATACAACCAAGTAAAAGAAAAAAAAAAAGGTGATGTTTTTCTCTTCTGAAATCACATGGCAGATGAAAACAACTGAATTAATTTATTAGACTGGAAAGAGATACTACTTTAAAAAAAGCCAAACCAAGCAAAATAAGCTGGATTTTGTAGTAACCCAAGGATCAGTATATGTCATTAAATGGTGTCTTCAGATAATTAATTGATGAATCGTGCTGTTATTGCACCTACAGCTAGTGGAAAGAGCAAATAGCAAAGAATTATAGTCATATGATAATATATAGCTGAGAAAAAAAAAAACTTTTGGTAAGAATATTTACTAATTTATGCTGTGGAGGATGGTATTTTTCCTACGAATTAGATACCACATTGAACACTTGAATTGTGACCTCTAAAAGATGGGAATTCATGACCCCAAGCCTGGAATTATTCCCTGAGAATGGCCCTTTTGAATATGGACAGATAACTAATTTTTTTCTCGAGTCAAGTTGCTGACCTTAACATGTAGCCTTGCAGCTGGAGCCCTCATCCAGTGCTCTGAAGTCTGCCTTTAGTTTCCTCTGTGGCCTGAGAAGACTCAAATGCACATTGCTACCTCTCAAGAGGTCATCTGGGTTCAGTAAAAGGACCTGCACCATTGTGCTGGATGCAGCTGTGGGAGACCAGAAAATGAGCAATCAAAAGGGAAAGTAATGGAAAAGATAAGTCGTTTGCAGACTACGTGATGGAAAAAAGCAGTTTGAATACAATACAGACTGAAAAGCATGTTTTATCTATGACTGCTTTCTGACTTTTTGCTGGAGATAACTGCTGTACATCTACCAGCAGACCTTGAGGTTACACCTCTTTAATTTACTGGTATGGATATGGTTTGTGGGGACACCTTGAAGTTTGTGAAACATCCTATCTGAGTCCAGGCCACTACCTTCCACTTATACTGCATGTTTAGGTGCCTAGCAATTGTGCTGATTTAGACCTTCATCACTTGGGTTTCAGGTTCTCTGTCACTTTGTGAAAGTACTGAACGGAAAACCTCCTCTGCCCAAAGCACTGGCATTAGGAACAGAGCCACTGAGGACAGCAACAGGTGTGACAACAACAGGAGGTGTCTGAATGGAAATAATAAGGGAAATAGTAGTAGCCACACAGTAGCCCTTGTTGCTAGAATGCTAATACCTAGGCTCATTCATAATAGGTTTCACTGGTAACTCTGAAATGATCCTAGGAATTCTCAGAATATCTGCCGCTTCTGGGACTATTTTAGACATCTGTAGAAAATTTCAAACATGTTTAATAAAGAAAGGATGTGGCATCCCCCTCAAAAGCAAAACCTCTATGTGTTACAAAAAGGTACTGATTGTAGGGATTCAAGAGGTAGAAGAAAAGGAACCTGTAGGGTCTCAGTGAAACAATATAGTTATATCAAAAGGGATAAGCAGTTAAAGAGTAGACTTACTGATTATGTTTGTCCAATGTCCATATGTGAGTTAGGTTGAAACTGAATATTATGGGTTGCATGTGAGTATAGAAATCGCATTTCACAACTTCAAAGCAATTGCTTTACTTCATAATCATCCAAAATCAGATTAAGTTTTCTTGTTCCATTTGTCAGTCAGAAACACATTTTTACAGAACCTACTTTTTCGTAAGACAGGGCACTTAGAAGGAGCTGCAGCAAACTCTTTCAATTCACTTATCAAAGCAGGGCCCATTATAAAACAACAATAGGTGGTAACAAAAGGAAGTTAATCTGTACTCTATAAATAAAAAGCTAGAGAACATCAAAGCTACTTGCAAAATCTTACGTTTCTTTTAAGTTTTGTTCAGTTCCCCTCTTTGCATCCATGTGATGCAAGTTTATTTAAGAAGCCCAGCTAAAATATTCCGCATTAGAGAAAAACAAAGGAACAGCCTCCATAAAGGAGAAGTAAAAAAGTGCAGCTGAGTGAGGAAGATGTCACAAACAGCTTAGTTGTCACTAGCTGTGATATGTTGCTGAGGTAAAACCCTGCAGACAGGCTTTAGTTGGCTGCTGCCTTCCTCAACATGAGAGGTCAGCGCCTCGAGCAGCTCCAGCAGCACTGCTGGTAGGAATCACAGGAGCACACTTTGTCCCTCCAGCATCCACAGTCCCAGTGCCTGCCAGAAACTGAGCCTGGATTTCAAGCTAGCTGATGCCATCAGTATTGTTCCTCTCAGTTTACTTGAAAAAAGCATGAGCTGTTGGTTTTGCAGGGCCTGCTCCTGCTTTCTGTATGAAGGTTTGGAACCTGCTGCAGGTCTA
Source organism: Sturnus vulgaris (assembly GCF_052056855.1). NCBI lineage: Eukaryota > Metazoa > Chordata > Aves > Passeriformes > Sturnidae > Sturnus > Sturnus vulgaris. The sequence continues at coordinate 49,226,493 of NC_142245.1, read as the reverse complement.
CTCAGCTGGCTTGCGTTTGTTCTGAAGAAATTAATAGATAGAAGTGATGCCTGCTCCTGTGCCTCTGGCAGTAGGAGCAGCACCAGTGTCTGTGACATTGAGGAATACATGCCAAGATAGCACCAAAGCAGCGTGTAGATAACGTCTTAAAACCAAAATCAAGAAGAAAAATATTAAGTAAAGTCGGACTCTCAAGGCAAATTGACAGTAGAGGGGTCTAGTAGAAAAGCATCCTCTGCCAAGATGAACCATTATGTGAAGCATGCAGGGCAGAGGCAGCCATGCCAGTAGAATTCAGCATGATCTGTAGCCTGGCTGCACTGAGAGACAATTTCAGGCAGTGACAGATACAGTCCAAGTGTCCTTCCCAACAATAGAGCCTATAAAACCTGAGATGGGTTTCCTTCCAGGGCTAGATTGCCTCTGTCATTCCCTGAAGAGTTTTTTATTGTAAAGCTTGTTTTGTGTTCTCTGCTATTGATGCATCTCAGTTTGCTGTGTAGATTTTTTGAGGGCAGAGCAGGTGCTTAGTTTGCCTGGTTGTAGTAACTATCAAGACAACTAATGGGGAAGTCCTGCACTGATACCACTCAGAGGTTAATTGCTTGTTATGTCATAAGTGAAATCAGCCTGTGAAATTGTTTGAACATAAGTTAAGCAACTTGTAGGATTTATGGTTTTACAGAAAGATTCTTAGAACTGGATAATATAGATACCATTCAGTTATTTTTACATTGTTTGGAAAAAAAGTCACTAGCATGCAAACCAAAAACCCAAGAGCCATCTTTAAATCTTATACTGTGTTATCATATATTTCTTAGTCATCCTCACTAAGAATGTTATGTAAATGAAGAGTACTGACCATTCCTCCAGCTACTTAAGTATATTTTGTTTTTCTCTCATTTTTCAAACCATTACTTAGATGCATGCAACCATCCTAATTGTACCACTGCAGCTGTGAGATGGATCTTAAAACAAGGAGATCTTGTATAACTCAAGCAGGGTTTGCATATTTTACTGTTTGCAGAAACATTTGTTCAATATTGGGAATTTCAAGAAATACAAAATATTACTATGAAAGGGGAAAAGGAAAAAAAGAATAAAAGGCTGAGCCTTGCAGGAGCAGTAACACACAGCCCCCTGGGAGTCCTGCTTCTGAGGCACACGTGTTGGGGAATATAAAAGTCAAATTGAACGTAATGCATCATAAAGATATATAGATATAGATGATATAGATTAGATATAGATGATATCGATATAGATTCGGTATAGATATAAATAGCTATATATTGAACTTTTAAAGTGCTCTTGTCTTCCACAGAAAGCTCTTCTGTGTCTGTGAATCAGGAAAGGCTAAAAAACACTGAACTAGCAAATAGACAGCTGTTGGTATTATCTGAATTGGGGTGTTTTCACTTCATCCTGGTTGTAGTGTGGAGAGAAGTTTGAAAGGATGTCTCTTACGCTTCCTTGCTGTAACACCGCATTAACTTTTGTATAGAAATAAATCAAGAAATAAAGTGCTAATGCTGCTTTTGTGGAAATACAGTACCCATGATTACTGGTAGTTAGGGAAATAATTCACTCTGTTCCGAAACTCTTGACTCTGCCTTCATTTACTGCTGGTTGTCAGAAATGAGAGATACTGTGGAAAATACCTGCATAATAAAGTAATCTGTAAAACTAGTGGTTATATTCAGTAGACACATTCAGAACGCTCTATGTTCAGAACATTAGGTAGCATATTGTAGCTCCATGGCTCTGGGTATGTGCTAAATTTACTCACCAATATTCAGTGTTTTAAAAGCTTAATTAGGCTGGAAAACAGAGCTAATTTTTATACTGCCTTCTGGTACCCTTGCAGAAATGTTTCAAAAGTGAAATAAAGCTTTTGAAGCCTGCCTGTACTGAGCCCCTCAAGGTGGTGTTTCATGATAGCTCCTGCCAGACTTCTGAACAGCCAGATCATCTGGTGGATTAAAGTTGGTCTGCAATTAGGCACAGTTACCATGGCTGGTCTCTGCTACATGATGGCAGCCATCCAGAGTGACTTTAACCTTTACAAACCTATCTGAAATTTACTTTTTTCAAATCCACATGTAAAAAGCAAATGCCCGTCTCCCCATTAACAAGAGCCACTATCTTAGAGCTCCTTCTATGTACTTACAGTTCTTTGTTAGTTCCTTTCAGTGTGTTAAAACTGTATCTCTGTGAGGTGGTGGCATCCACACAGACCTTCATGAGAACTCCCATGAGCAAAGAGTATTGACAAAATGTGTAATAAAGTCTTAATGGGATGTCTTCTGAGCAATCCTCTGCCCACAAGAAAGCCATCTCACCCCCCTTTGTTTGATATGGCTTGACCCTAGCTATTATGGCACTATAATTCTTCAGCCATTAATGTTTCTCTCTGAAGTATTTGTTTGTAACTTTTTATGGGGATCTTTTGGCCCTCCTTGGCCTGTTATTTGAGTGGGAAGTATTGGTAGAGGAAACTTCATGAAAATATTAATTGGAAAAAAGAAAGATTAACTTTGCTTCAGTTTATAGAGCAATCTCCTTTGACTGGCTTGCAAAACTAACTTTTCTTAAAACTGCAATTTAAAAAAAACACTTTCAAATGTCTATGAACAAGAGTATTTGAAACATTCAGCAGTCTCTGGTTTCAAATACATTATGCCATGGTCTTTAGGCCTGCATTGTTTGGGCTCCCTGCCTGTAAGTGATGTGTGCCTGGACCTAGTTTTGGTGCAGAGAGCTCTCCCTTGGTATAACCTTGTGAGAAATGTGGATTGAATTTGTCCCATAACAACAACATAATAATGAGAGAAATTGATAGTTTTCTAATTTCTTATGTTTCTTTAATGGTATATTCTATCATGATGGCAACTAATCAATCTCTCTAAACCAACTTGGATTCACAGAATTGTTTAGGTTGGAAAGGACCTTTAAGATCATCAAGTCCAACCATTAAAACTAACATGGCCAAATTCACCACTTATCCAAGTCTCTAAGTGCCACGTCTAAAGGTCTTTTAAATACCTCCATGGATGGTGACCCAACCACTTTCCTGGGGAGCCTGTTCCAATGCCTGACCACCCTTCCAGTGAATAAATTTTTTCTAATACCCTGGATACACCTCCCCTGGCACTTGAGCCCTTTCCATCTTGTTCTGTTGCTTGTTACAGACTGATCTTCTCTTGGCTACAGCCTCCTTTCAGGCTCTTGTACAGAGTGAGAAAATCTCCAGTTATCATTGAGGCTACAAGACTACATGTGTAGATCTCTCTTATACTGGTGTATTTATTTTTATACCTTTGTGGTATTAATTCAATGCTATTGGAAATACAATAGGTGTTTGTGTGGCCAGACCTAAATGGCAAATGTCCAGTATGGCCTGGGATCCCTCACATGTGAGGTAGGGCAGAGACTTCTGCTAAGAAGCCTGCAAGAGCCACGAAATCTCTCTCATGAGAGTGAAAAAGCAAGGAGCTGGGTTTACAAAAGAGAATCTTTAGCAGGTGACTTGAAAAATTGCCAGTGTTACCTGCTGAAACCAGCTGTCAAAACCTAAAGACTATGCTGATTTGGTGCAGCAGCTTTTCTCTTGTAATTGTTCTTCCTTTTCTGTATTGCAGACTTTTCTGTGTGAATGCAAATAATTGTATTATATACTGCACTGTGCTGTTTTAAATATGGGTAAAAGGTGATAAATGTGTGAGAAAGGGAAGAGAAGTGGTGAGATGCATTACATAATGAATCACTTGCAGGTGTTGCAGTTAGTAAATGCATGTAAAATGAAAATATTTCCTTAGTTTTCACTGCTTGTCAGTTAAAGTTTTGCCATATTCTCCATAGCAGGAGGCAGGAAAAACCATGCTGAATAATTTCCTTGATCACAGCTTGGGAGAAAATCTTTTAAATGGAAACCTCCATTCCACAAATTATCCTTTGCTTATTACATCTTAATAATAAAAGAAGAACATGTTCACAAGTTGATTAGGTAATTCTTCTTATTGAAATGCTGTTTTCAATCAAAAATGACCTTTTCTCACATTTATTGGGAAACCAGCTTTAAGACACATTAAACTAAAGCTTTTGTGCTGGTGCTGTAAAGCTGCTGTCCACAAAGATGATCTTCAGTTTGTTTGCTTTCTACAGCCCTTATTACAGGCAGCTGGCTGCTTGATAAGCTTTTGGGGAGAGGAGGGGTTCTCTCATATTTTGGCTCCGTCTTCCTGGTCTTTCAGTCTCTGCTGCATGTTATTAAGTCAGCTTTACAAAGCTTTTGCTCTGCTTAAATTCTGTGCATAAAGAAGGATGAATAAGGAGGGGTTTTAGGTAAAAGATTGTCGGCTGAAGATTATGCAGCAGTCTTATTACATGGAGTAATGCATCAATGTTATCTTTAGATGTTGAATAAGATGATTTTATTTTAATTAAGTTATTTTAGAGAATGTAAACTTGCTATTTTCAAATTTGATTCTTATCTCCATTATAGTTCTATTACTAGTTTCCTAGTAATGGCATTTTATATTAAATATACTTCTGGCTCCTTTCTGAACCCTTCTCATCCTGCTAAACAACATGAGAAGTACAAACAAGGATCTAACTATGTTGACATTTGAAAGAAAGAGAAAGAAATTAGAGGAATACAGTGCTATTTGAGAAATGCTTTCCCCTGCTGTCTTTTATGTTTCATCTTTTCTGCTCAGAGATATTTTTTTCAGAGCAGAATTTTTATGTTTGTCTAACATTGCTTTATGTGTTTTTTATTATTAATGATCAGAGTAAGGAGTTATCTTAGAATATTGGGTTTTGCTATAAAGTTTTCAATATTTAATATCTTCCTGCTGCATTTGAAAGTATTTAAGTATCTGGTTTTCTGTAGATCAGTTTCTCCTTTTTCTATGAAAGTGAAAATAGAAATCTTGCTGAAGATTTTAGCCGTGTAATTTTTCAAGCTGTGCTTTTTCAATAATCAGTCATTGCATACCACAGCTATGGTATGTGAATTGAACTCCTCTACATGTTGCTAAGCTTTCACTATATTTTATCCCCGTGCTATTCTATACTGTGTAATTTACAGCAGTGCTGTAGAGGATAGAGCTGCCTCATTGTTTTACACTGAGAGTAGAGTCTATCTTACTTAAAGCATTCCCAACATAAGCATCCATGTGAACCAGACGAGTAGATCCCCTCTATGTAGTCAGTGCAGAGGAAAAAGCCTTTCTAGGATGTGGCCAAGATCATGCTGAGGTTAGTGCCAAAAATACAACAGAAGTGTTTGTTTCTTTCCACTGGCAATAAAAGTCATCTAGAAGTTGTCATTCTCTAGACATGTAAAGTTAAAGTGACATTTCTATCAACCATTCCCTCAGCTGTGGAAAGTGCAGAGATGCAGAGTTGAGAATATTGCTTACTGACGGTCCATAATGCCTCCGTGTGTTCAAGTTAATTGCTGTGTGGTTTTTAAGCTCTTTTGAAAGAAAACATTGTGGGTTTGGGGACAAGAGGGATTGGCTTTTAGATGGGTGATAATTTTTAAACAGTAGCTATGCCTTATGGCTTGATACCTAGGGATGTCAGAAGTAGCACAGTGAAAAAGAGAGAGAGGGATTTGTGGGCAGAGGGCAGGTGAAGACAGTCAGAAGTACCAAGTAAAAGCTATTTATCAAGTGGTTTTACTGCACAAAGAATTCAATTTATTCGGTAGGTAGTTACCACATAACATTTTTTTGCTGTGATTCATTATAAGCTGTGCCTCTATCACTGCGAGGGGGACAAGGTAGGCAGTGACTTTTGTTCTGTCCCTGTGCAGGAGAATGGCAGAAGCTCCTAATTTTCCACAGAGCTTCTCATGAGGCTTTGTAGAAGATCTTAATGGTGTCGTGCTTTACTAAGATTTTGTGGAATAGCTGTCTGAAATTTCAAAGAATTACAATAGATTTGTAGAAAACTTATCTTTTATGCTCTGATTGCTTGATGACCTGACAGAAGAATGCAACCTCTCTGCTACTGTCAGTGACATACAAGTTCCTTGGAATTATAAAACACAGGCTTTTTTTGTTTAATGCAACAAAGCATCAAATTAAATAAACTGGGATTTGGGTTGGTGGGTTTTTTTGTTCGGGTTTTTTTTTGTTTGTTTGGGGTTTTTTTGTTTTGTTTGTTTGTTTGGTTGGTTGGTTGGTTTGGTTTTTTGGTGCTTCTTGTTGTAAAAGAAAGGCTGTTGTGTGCAGATAAAAATCTTCTAGAACACATAGAAAAACCTTTTTAATAAAGAAAGCATTCTGTTACTTATACATAGGACAAACTGGCAAGATACCTGCACAGTTAAGTGTTCTAAAATCATTCAAGGGGCAGATGGAGCACAAAGCATGAACTATCTATACTTTTCTACAACGTGAGGTTATCTGTTCATATTTAATATGAAGGTAGACTGGAATTCAGACTGTATGTCTCAATGTGCTTATATAAGGAAATTGTTCTCAATGCCCTATAATTAGGCACAGTATCCCAAAATTAGAGGACAACTTTTTGTCTGAGGATGAAGTGCTCTGTGTTTGCCTTTTTATTTTTTTTTACACGAAACTTTAGCAGATTAGTTCTCACATAAACATTGCATTTATGTGACATTATTATTTCAGATGCTACCATCCCAAAAACTAAATTTCTTTCCTTCAGGCGTGTTTTAATTCTAAAAACAATTAATGTTGTGTGATGTCTACCATAAGACCTATTGGGCCTTTTAGTTATGTTTTAAAAAAAGAAAAACAGCAAAGAAAGTTTTTATCAAAGTAATTCCAATGTACAAACAGGAGCTATTAATGTTTGGATGCAGTGTTGTGTCATGAACTACATGAGAGCTACAGACACCAGTACTTTAATGGTGCATGTCACCTCCTAGGACATCATCTGTAAATTCTGGGCTGGCTTTCAACTTCAACATCACAATACAGACATAGAAGCTGCATATAGCACCAGTGAATTGAGTGAATGAAGAACAGTCTGATACTAGTATATTTTAAGTCTGAGGAAAAAAAATACAGCACTCAGAAGATATTTCCTTAAAAATTAAAAACTAAAGGACGGTAAGAGTAGACAAATACCTCAATTTGCTCTTAATTTATTCAGATGTGTTATTCTGTGACTGGGTAGGATAATTTGGTTATTTGGGTGAATTTCTGACTTTATGCAAATAAAAATTCAATGAGGCAGAAAATGAGAATTCCACAGTAAACAGAAGCTGTTCTTTTTACTCACAGTTAACTGATTGGAACAAGTGGAAATTAAAAGCAAGCCTGGAATTTAGTGACCCACTGATAAGATGCCTCCATTCAAGTGGCACAAGGGTAGAAGAAAAATTCATCAGGTTCAGGAAATAATATGCAAGTGCGCTAATACCAGACAAAGAAAAGTCAATTTTCAAATTTTGTAAACTTCATCAAGAGTTTGTCACAGTCTCACAAGTGTATTGTACATTTATACATATATATACATATATATACACACACAGACATATATACATTGATAGTATATTGTAGTGTCCATTTTACACAGAACTTTTTTTCAAAAGAACATTCATTTTCTGATGACATATTAATTTACAGACTTTATTTTGATTCCTCGGTAGTTCTTAAAAAGAAAGGATTTCTGGCTCCTCTAAGATTTACAAGGAAAAATTGTAATCTCCACAGTTGATTTCTGTGTGCATGACAAACCATCTTAAGGAAGCACATCTTTCTTGGATGATTATTGCAGCAGAAGCACTGAAGTCGTAGTTAAATACTCTGGTATCTATGCAAATGCTTTTTAAAACTCAGTTTTGATCTGCTTGTACTATTTTTTAAATTTATACATTTTATGATTATGCAAGTGTATCTCCAGAGAGGGGCTTTAAAATTAATATTATTTGGGCTTTTCAGTCACGTTTTACATAGACTTCCTTTTTCTCAGTTGTCTTTATAATATAATTTCCCTTAAGTAATTATATAACTAGGCAGACTAGCCTTCATCTAGTCTCTGCTGATCTTTCTCAAGCTAGAAACAGATTCATAGAGAGAGAGTGACATTTCTGTCTGGTGGCAAAAGTCTCAGCTGAAGTCCTAACAAAGGATTTTGAAATCTGCACTAAAACCTAGATATTCAAAGCCCTTTCCTGGGTCTTAGTAGGGAAGCGGAAAACTGCTAGTGAGGGAACAGATTTTTTTCAAGGAGGCAATCATGACATTTCCACACTTCCCCCTCACCTGTTTAAATTAACACTTTATACACTGTAGAGGTAGAAATTAAGCTGAAGGCTACAGAATTCAAAGTGATGGGGTTTTGTTTGTTGGTTTGTTTCAAGCCTGATTTGTAGCTAATGCTGAAATAGAGCTTCTATACTTTAAAAGATGACAGATGAGATTATGAGAGTACAGAATTCAGCTCAAAAAAAATTAAGAGATTTTTGTTACAACTTCCGGTAAAAAGTTGGAACTGGCATAAACAAAAGAAAAAAGTGGATTCGTTCTTATTTTAGTAGTGCCTTTGGTTTGTACTGTTGGTTACAGGCACTTGCTTTCCTGACAAAAATAAAATATCAACCTACTGATTTGGGGTTTTTGTATGGTGGATTTTGATTTTTTTCTTTAATCATGTGATTTGCCAATTGTACATTACTAGCAGGAACTGGCAGTAATATCACCTATCACTGAGTTCTATGAACTTTTACTTCTTACTTACATATTTAAAAAGTAATACTTAGCATTTATCTTTTTCACCCCCTTTCACTTAATTCAGAAGGGAAGTTTAACAGACAAGGGTCACTTATGGTAAATAAGTGTAATATGCGTGATCCATCGAATGATGCATAAAGGCTGAGAGGAGTATTTTTGCTTTTATTCCTATGTATTTCTAATTCTATCTTAGAAACCATACTTCAGACCACTGTCAAATCTGCTGTAGCAAGTGGAGAGGAGATGCACTGCAATTGAAAAAACTACTCATAGAATCTACTTGATAAAAATCAGCACAATACTTTCCCTTAGTTCACACACATCACCTGAGAGGTCTCATCCTTCCAGAGTTCCTTCTTTGAGCTTTTTCTCTGATGTGTAGGCTTTGGCAAAAGTTTGATGATTGCACTTTGCCTTCTGTTGCATTCAGTAGAACTTTTCGATGAAATGGAATATAATCCCTGTGAGTTTTCAGGGATATAGTATTTTGATGTTGAAGCGTAGAAATCTTCTCTGACCTAAATTTTTGGAAGTGACTAATGCTTTGGGGGATTGCATTTTCTAATGCTTGAGCTGAGGTTATGTAACGAGACCTTTTATGTCAGATGAGTGCTAACAACTGAGGAATTGACAAATCTTAAATTATCTTAATTGGTTGTCTGAATATTAATGCCATAAAAATGGATGCAATACAGTTTCTTCTGTCATATTGTGTAAAATAAATACTTTTATTTCAGTATTGCAAAATCTATCCATATTAACTGGTGCACAAAAATGTGATAACATGAATTAAGGCAGGATTATTTTCTTTTCTATTCTGATTGAATTGCTCCTCATATCTTTCTCTCTCTCTTTCTGACTTATTTCACAAAAGCTGCATTAATTTTAATGGCAAGCATTATGATATGAACAAAAATCCACAGAAGTCAGATAAACAAAAAGTAGGGTTCTTTTGATCTCTTTCACTTTTCCTGTCCTGTGGAGAGACGCAGCATTTTGTTATTGAGATTTGCAGTGCTAAACATGTAGCAGAAAGGAGCTGCTGCTGGAAGAAATATTTTTGTCTTCTGAATTTTGTGCAATATTTATGTCTTTGCAACAGGAGTACCTCAAATTTTGTTTGTTTCTCTGGTTAATGTAAATTATTTTAATTACATTCCATTGTAATTCCATCTCGTCACCTTGCAAAGAAAATGTGAGTAAAGAGATACTTCATTTGAAGGAGGGATATAGAGGTGGATGTAAGGTTTCTTTAGTCTCTAATGGAATAAAACTTTTAGACACTTGCACCCTGACTGAATGTCTTTGTTTGGTGGTCCAGCAAATGTAAAGCAGCTTTCCTAAATGTGCTTATTGTAGCCAATTTTTCACACAGGTATTTAGAATTTCAAAGAAATTCTAAAATGCCAGTAAAAACTGTGTTCCCTTACACAGATTAAGCAGCTGGAAATCACACTTCTTTCAAGGTGGTCCAAAGTCTTCATGACATTCCTGAATTAATTTGCCTGTGCTGTATGAAGTGTATAAATCTGTTCTTAGAAAAATGCCTATCAATTTTGAAATGCAAATATCTATTTGTCCTCTAATTCAGACAGTCTCTGGGTACCTTCAAAGCAGGTGACACCTGTATCAATGTAATGTAAAAACAATGGATATTACTTGGAAAAAAGAGGTTCAGCCAGAGAAGAAAGGTATTCTTAACTTATTTACATCTTTTTACATGTTGTTCAGGAGGCTGGAGTTTATCGGAAAAAATGAAAACATAATCAAGAGAACTAAGGCTAGCTAGAAATTTGTCTCTAAACCCTTTAAACTTCCATGGGTTTGATACTTGGTAGATTTAGAAGTGCTGCTATGCTATAAGTGAAGTTAATTTGTTGTATATGACAACTCCTAAAAACTGGATGTTGATTGCATTGGATAAAATTTAAGTCAACTTAACATGATTGAAACTTACATCAAGAAGGATTGTGTATTTTAATGGTCATCCTTTGATACTTAGCATATCCATACCCCTTTAAAAAGCTAGCTTTAGCAATTAGGAAAAAATTTCTAATGTGTGGGATGTCTAAAGGTGTAGTGAATGCCTGGCAGAATTTTGGAGTCACATGCATCTGAATGCTACTGATTGGCAAGGTAGCTCCTGAAAATCAATGTGGGGGGAAGAGTCTACATAAAGATTCAGCTACCTAAGAGTTTGACCATACTGTGACTGTAGGCACTCTGAAAGTGATGGGAAATTGCAGCTTTTCAGCTCACTCTGTAACTTGGAAGATTTTCTCATTGTCTCATACATTGAATATTGTTTTATACCTTTATGTAAGATTTAATGGCCCATGATAGCAGAGAGGAAACTGTGGATAAAAAAAAGAGATACACATACCCTATGAACAGAACTGTCTCCCCTGGGAAAAGATAAGGGATGCCATAGCAAATGGTATTTTTGTAAATTTAGTTTACTTTAAGAAGCTTTTAAATCTGAGTGCAGAATTCCAATGCAAAATAAGTAGCCACAAAAGCAGCTGTTAGGATTTACTCAATAAGGTGATTTCTTCCTGTTGAATGCTACATTCAATGCAATATCTGGATATATCCTTGTTGCACACAGTTTTCTCATCACTTTTTTCCTAAGTAAATTTTTGTGAAGAGCTAAAGAAAAAATTTCCTCTTCTTGAATTTTCTGCTCCTTATAGTGACCTTCTCATTCCTAAGAGGACCTACAAGAAAAGTGGAGAGGGACTTTTCACAAGGAGATGTAGTGACAGCACAGGGGGTAATGATTTTAAAGGGAAAGAGGGTACATTTAGATTAACTATTCAGAAAAAAATGCTTTACTGTGAGTGTGGGAAGGCACTGGAACAGGTTGCCCAGAGAAGTGATGGATGCCCCATCCTTGGAAGTGTTCAAGAGCAAGCTGGATAGGGCTCTGAGCAACCTAGCCTAGTGGAATGTCTTCCTGGACATGGCAGACAATTTGGAATTACATGAGCTTTAAAATCCCTTCTAACCCAAAGCACTCTACAACTCTATTATTCTCTATGCAAAATTCCATCACAATGCTTCTGAAGACAAGATTCCTCTCTAAACTTACTTGGAGAGAAGGGAAAGGAAGTTAATGTTATTAATTTATTCAACACATCAGCCCCCTTAATCTCATAGGATTTAGTAGTCTTCTGCGTTAATGGTTCACTTTTACGACCACCAAAGTAATTATTTCTTGTTCCTTAAGCTGCCATAAGAAAGTTTCTTGTTTCCTTTGTGGATACTCTTGAGTATATACTCAGCCAGCCTGGGGAATTAAAGTCATCAGCGTCAGTGTAAGTTGTATATGTTCTTTTTAGTTCTTCCATTCTATTTTGTGAAAACTGCTCCTCTTACTTTGAAATAGTCTCTTTTGGCTGCTTAACACTGAATATATGCAATTTAAAACTGGAGAAGTCATAGCATGGAAACTAGCACATCTAGTAGTTTTTGATGATCTGACTCAGTCTTTGATCAAGACTATCAAGGGATGCATCCTACAGAATTTAATTCTGTTCACTGTGTTCAAAGAAACTCTATGCAGATGTGTACAAAAATGTCCTGAAGTAATGTTCATTAAATCACCTTCTGTACTAAGATACTGATAATTTGCTGCAAGTATTACACTAAAGTACCTATAAAAGTCCTGGTTAAAAACACCTGCTCAGTGATGTTCCTGTTTTGATGTGATGTGGAAATGTTTCTAACTTCTTTGAAACCCCTTTATGTCCACAGAACCAGCAGAAAAGAATAAAAATGTGAGGAAAGGTAGAGGGTTACATTAAAAATCCATTTGGAAAAGAAAATACTGAAATACATTTGAACTGATAATAAAATTATTATTTCCTTTCATCATGGAATTGTTTAGATCTTTAGCTGGTGACATCTTTGAGAAGTGTTATTACCATTACATCATTCCTAGTCCTGAGTTTGTAGTTTCCTCCTGTACAATGCGAGCTATGGAAGCACAGTCTAAGGTGCAGCCGTCTCCTTTATTATATGACAACTGCTGGTCCTGTGAACAGGCTGTGTCATGCTGCATTGTGTATGTGCATTACTTATCAAAGAGAGTCACCATTCAGAATAATTAATCATAATTAGCAGTAAAGAGGCAACAAGGTCAAAATAATAACTGAGGTTTTTTCCATGCGCATCAATCTCAAGTATTTATTGTGAGGTGAGGAAAAAAAAAGTCGTTTTTTAGAATGTGTGCTTTTGTAGCTTGGATCCAGCAGTAAAATATATTGAAATGTAATTGTTACAGCTGATTTTGTTCTGTTTTTTTCACCTGATGGAAAAAGTCCCAATTTAAGCACTGAAGTTAGAAAGTTGGGGTTTTTTTTGTCATCACTTAGGAATTCTAACTAGGATGTAGTCATCCTATTCAGGCCTGTAGGTTGTTGTAGTCTTTTTTAGTTCCTTTTCAGTCTATCCCCATCAGTGCTCATGAGATGTAGCAGCACTACAGAGTTAACTACAGAAATTAAAACAGAATTTGAGGCCAGCTAAAAGCACTGAAAGAGACATCCTTAACAATAAGAAAGAAAATAAGAGAAAATAAGACCACAACAGGGTGTCAAAATATGCACTGAGGTTGAAAAGCTGCACAAATGGAAATAATACCCCTTGGCTGGACTCCAATGACTAATAAAAAATAGGAGGAAGAACAAATCTGATCAGAGGACTGAGGAACTGGAGAAAAGGTTATGACTGATTTGACCCTGAGTACATTAGGAAATCAAGCTGAATGCAAGATCATTAGAAGATAATTGTATATGGTGGTTATCCATGTAAGTAGGAACCAAATGACTGAAGACACATTTGAAAGAACTAGATAATTTGTATTTAAAGGGTCAGAGCACTCTGAAAATGTTAGATAAACTTAGTACTTGTTTAGTTGCTATGCTTCTACTTCAAGGACAAGAGGTTTGACAAGAGTAAATAAACCAATAAAATTGTCTGCTCTTGAAAAGTTAATGGAAATTAATTTTCATCTTTGCCCCTTTCCTCTTCACATTTGCTTTTTTTTTTTTTAACAAAGAGTAATCACTCCTGACATAAAAGATTTATTCCTGACCTTATAAACAATGTTTTACACATCACTTACATGCTGTACACCAGATGTTGTAACTACAACCTTTGATAACTTGGAAGCATAGGTCTCTGAATGCAAATTTTTCAATGTACTGGCTACTAAAACTCAGGAGGGAGTACTGCTGGGACATACCACGTATCACAAATTATTGAATCAAATCAGGGAACATGATGAGTGGCTCCTTAAGTAACTGTAAGTCATATAAGGAAAGGGAAATATTGTTGAAATGCCTCAATTTGCAACAGGCTTGTTAGAAATTGCATGCAAATAACATTTTCTACAATTGATAGAAATAACCTCTATAATTTTTTCACCGAGTCAAGTTCTGTATAATACCCTCTAGAAGTGACAGTGTTTCATAAAGGAGGAGAAAAGATAAAAATAGGAAAATACCAGGGGAAAAAATCATATAAGACCCTGAGTGACATATACTTGGGGAAAGCATTTCAATGTTAATGAAACAAAACAATTTGAGCACTAAATTAGAGGTTCTGAAAGAGATCTAAGAACAATGTATCAAAACAGTGCATTTCAGTGGACTTGAGTGCCACGTTACAGATTTGGCCAAGAGACTTCACGATAAATATGAATCTTTAAAGCTGATACAGGTGTCAAGTGGCTCCCTGTGTCCCCCTCTCCATTCTAACATCTATTTTAGATTAATTTTTATTTTGTTTTCCCCTCATGGAAGGTCGGACATGAGATTTCTGAAATACATTCGATTTCTATTCCCATTATGTAAATATCAAAGTGAAACAATACAAATGTACAGCGATATGTTTGTGTATTTTATATACATTGTAAGCATATATGAACAAAACCAAAACAAAACTAAAAAGAAAAGAAGAGTTTACCTAGTTTCCTTTCTCTGAAGAAATACAGATAGATAAAAATGCAACTGTACTCAGATCAAACTGAGTGGGCCTGGAAAAAGTCATATACTCTTCACCTTTACATATTTTCTCTCCTTGTATATTAATTTGACGTAGTTACTGGAGAAGTTATCAAGCACTGAGGACATGATTTGAGAAAGGAAAATGTGGACATGAGCATAGCAATAACTAATTATGAGTGCTGTTGACTGGAAAACAGATGTGAACTGAAATGCTGTTGTTTGAAGTGCTTGTACCCTCTTTATAAATTACTTCAGGGATTTTTTTCATTACTGTAGAATTGTTTATTACTACTGTGCTCTGTTACAAAATGCTGCATCATTGTAGAGTGCTCTAGGGGTACTTCCCCAGCACCTAAACATTGTGTTTTAATGAGCAGATATACAAAGCATGCTATTATTTTTTAATGATAATCCCTTGCATATTAATGTTGCTGAGATGGTTTCTAGAAGATTATTAAAACAAATTGCTCGAAAGTAACAAATTTGAGCCACCAGGGCCAGGCAGACTAAGAGAATTTAGATGAAAATCATGAAGTCAGCTTTACAGTTGCTTTATTTTGCTTCAGCAGCCAATATGCCCTTGACAAGAAAGGGTCTAACCATCTAGTACAAATTCTTATACTTGCTGCTTCAGTGGGTTTTGTTGAAGATACTGGCTTCTTCTATATGAGTCAGCAGTGTTTATCAATTTTTCTATCATGCCTCAGGAATATTGCCACTTACACTTTAATATGACTTGGCTTGTCATTTCAAATCTTGGAGGATTTTTTGCAATTTCAGCTCTCATGTTGTTGTAATTTATAGGGATCCATGATAATTAAACTATGACTTTCAGTTCTCAGATGAACATTTTAGGAAGATGTGGTATTTTGTTCTGGCAATGAGCTGATATATTGGCAGGTTTTACTTAAAGGTGTGACATTGAGAAAACTCTAAATGCAAGTTGAGAAGTTCGTATTTGAATCACAGTGGGCATCCTAATTGGAAAATGCTCCTGTAGATGCCATCCTGTAAAGATTTAATTCTTGTTGCTGATGTGCCCTACAAAATTCCTTTTATATTCATGTATTCAAATAACAGCTTTTATAAGCCTATTTATGTGGGAAATTACACTGTATCACCCATCAAAACACCTGCCAAAAGAGTTCAGTTTCCCAGTATGTGCACAGTCTTGAAATCACAACTCCTTGATACAGCCTTTGGTGTAGAATTTTGCAAAATCATGCTGAATGAACACTAAATCCCCAAAGACTGCTGCTCATTGAATATGCCACTGAATAGTAGCTTTCAACATGTTTGAGCCTCAAAACATGGGGAGAGGTGGAGGTGCAATAAGGGTTTAGGGGTTTTTTTGTTGTTCTCTTACCCAGCATTTTACCCTCCCCAGTTTTTTTGTTTCCCCTATTTTCTTGTCTGTAGCCCTCGCTATTTGTAGATATGCAGGTTACTTGGTACACTTCTGTCCTTCCTGCCACCAAGCTACTTGGTACCATTTCCACGGTGATACTTGAGGTGCACAGATGGTAGCTGGTGGGTTAAAACCTTTGTCATCTGTACAAGAATAGTTTAAAGCAGGAAGTTTACCATGAAGTGTTTACCACCATAGGGTGAGCTCAAAACATCTGCTTTAGGAAAACAGTATTTGCAAAGTACATGGCTACTATACTGACAGAGAATTTGTACATCTCCATTGTTGGGTATTGCAGTCTACAGGCGTAAGTTGACATTATAAGGAAAAGCAGAAGTAGTTCCAAGGATTTCATTTATAGTATGTGATAGAGTTATAAAATTGTAATCTTGTTTTATGTGTTTACTTTTCTCTAAATTGAAGTTTATGGGGTAAAGAATATAATGAATCTCTGTATATCCCTTTTCTTTATTCCAAATTTATGACTTCAAAAATCTTCAGTGAAAAGCTGTTTGTCTCAGCTCTGTGCATTTTGACATACAGGACTCATGTGGCTTCATTTATTTAATCTAGAATGCTTGTGAAAGAAACACCAATTGCAACTGTGGATGTTCAGAAACATAGTACAGTGATATAAGTGCAGGACATCTTTATACTTTATGATCTCAATTTTTCAATACTCTTTCCTGAATAAAGTAGGAACAAACACATAGGTAAAATTGGTAGAAATTTAGGATAAATATTTTTTAAAAATCAAAATAAGGAAATGAAACAGCGTTTTCTGGTTTTGTATCTGTGTATATACAAGTATGTGCACACACTCGTTTAATAAATAGCAAATTTCAATATCTATAATGCTTTTCATATTTACAGGCGATTATTTCAGTGGAGGTACCTGACAATAAAACTTTAGAGTTGTGCAGGTTTTCTTCTGTGGACATCTGCCCTTTGCCATTCCACAAACTAGGAGTGTCTGGAGCATATTAATACTACAAAGAAGTTAGACAAAAGAAAGGAGCTGCAATACCTCTAAGGTTTGCTGCATTTTATTATTTCTTTTGGATGCTTTACATTTATTATTCTGAGAATAGAGCTGAGGGAATTAATGAGCTGGTCTGTAGTTTTATATTGGGAAGGTGGCAGAGGTGACAGGCTTGAGCTGTAGGAAAAATAAATTTGTGATAGCTTCTTAGAGTTTGTGTAGAGCTTGAGGGTCTTTTGGGGTTTTTTTCACAGTGCTCAGCACTTGATATTCTTAAGTTTTCTTGGTGTCTAAATCACCTTTTCTTCCTTTTTCATGGTCTTCATTACAGGCCCATTTCAAGAAATTATTTAATTGATGTTTGTGGTATTTACAGTGAAGGTCAGTATACTGCCCTACTTAGATACATGTTAAGCATTGGTTCCATGAACTGGGCTGTTTCCTCTGGGCACTGCTTTTACGTCTGGACTCACACGGAGCTGAACACGCTGTGTGGTCACTGCTGCCATGGCTATCAGCCATTTCACAGATCACATCACAGCCTAATGTGATGCTTCTAAATACCTCTTTGCTCTGCAAACAATATTCTACTGACCCAACCTTCCAGCTCTTTCCTGATCATAAATACTCTTGTTTTTCTCCACAAGAAAGTTTAACTTCCTTGATTTTATAACTGCTTACATTCTTGACTTTTCCGTGATCATGTATATGCAAGGAATACTAAGTATGTGGAAGGATCACTTGTGCTCCTTCCTTCCTAAAGCTGTGTGTTTTGTTCCTGCCTCTAAACCTGACAATCCCTGGAAATACATCTTATTTCTGAGATGCAGTCTTCTCATCCACCTCCTTGTCTGGTTGTGCAGAACCCTTTATCATTTCTGGATGACCACAGGGTAGCTTAGAAGACTACCCTGACTGAGTTGTTAATCAGGACAGTGCTGTGCTTTAACACCAGCTGGCATCTCAGCCACTTCCTTACTCCCCACAGCAGGATGGGGGAGAGAATCAAAAGAAAACTCATGGGTTGAGATAAGGACAGTTTAATTGTTAAAGCAAAAGCTGTGCATATGAGCAAAGCAAAACAAGGAATTCATTCACCACTTCCCATGGGCAGGCAGGTGTGCAGCAGCCATCCCCAGGAAGGCAGGGCTCCATCACACATAATGGTGACTTGGAAAGAAAAATGCCATCACTCCACACTTCCTCCCCTGCCTTCTTCTTCTTCCAGCTTTAGACACTGAGCTGGGAGATGAGGTTCAGCTCTTCTGGCTGTGTTACCTCCCAGATTTTTGTACACCCCGAACCTCCTCATTGGTGGGGTGGGCTGAGATGCAGAGAAGGCTTTGATGCTTAACAACAGCAGAGGCATCACTGTTATCAACACTGTCCCAGCACAAATCCAAAACACAGCCCCATAGGAGCCATTATGAAGAAAATTAACTCTACCCCAGTGAAAACTAGTGCAGATATTTAATAAACTCGATGACCTGTACATATGAACAGTGAGGGAATGTGCCCTTTAATAGCAATGATGAAATTACTGAGGATGGCCAAAATTTTAAGAAGTGGTCAAGAGAAACTGCAACAGCAGAGAACATCTCTCTGGGTTCCCCTGCCAAGCAAACATCTGCCTCGGCTTTTGGATAAATTACAGCTGTTAATGACTTCTAGCCACCCTGTACAGATCAAACACCTTGGCTCAGTGTTTGTCTGTTCTACCCAAGTGAGTCTGGAGTGACTGGTGAGCTGGTGAGTGGCTCTGTCTTCAGTGTGAGGGCCTTGACATATGCTAATGTTCTACCACACAGTAAACCCAGTGCTTTGTGATATTGCTTGTCTACTGTGTTTCATTGTGACTTACCTAGAGAGGTTCACACTGCCCACTTTAATGGTCTAAGTATGTCTAAGTGGCTCCTGACCTTCTCTTCATGACTTTCTGTGCATCAATCACAATGAGGAGTAAATGAACTGTGACTGTCAGTAGCAACATTTTTTTGGTAGCGGTGTATAGCCCAGCTGATCACTAGTCAGCCCCACAGCCTGTTTTATTCCTGTAGATGAGTGCAGAACTGCAGCAGTCAGCTGTAGCTATGAATTTTGATCAGAGTAAACACCGAGGCTCATTTGCTATGGAGATAGGTGGGAGCATGGCAACAGGCGATGATGGAGGAAAGCAGGGCTATGTGCTGTTAAAAAATGAGACAGTCAAATAATGTTACACTTCACAAATTTTCAGACACAAAATATAGTACGAGGGTTTACAAGGCTGGTATATTGCACATTATCTGGTAGCACCTAGAATATTAATTCTGGGTAACCCTGTCTGTGCCCACACTGTTCAGATAAATCTTTTAGCCAATGCCTCTAATAAAAATTAGAGAAAATTGAAAATGCTTTCAATGAAAGGCATTTACAAATTGCCTATAGGTGCACTCAGTCTACAGCTGTTGCTATATGTTAAAAGAGCATTTGTGTTAAAATTGGCTGCTTCATCAAATGGAAATTATATCTGATGTCCAGTTAGATGTTGATATTGCTTATCTGAAACATATTCTGTGACTTCTCTTCCCACTCTTGGTGATATCAGCTTTGGATTGTACATATTCCAATCTTGCACATTGACATGTTCTATCAAAAGCAAGAGATCTCTTTTCTCCACCATTCTGTCATGTTCACTTTTTTCATTTGCTTACATGCTTGTGGTAAAAATATGCTAGAAGGAGGCACATGGGGACAGGTGGGACTGCATCCAGAGTGATGTTTTCTCTCTCTGAAGCCTTTATTTTCTCATCTTCAAGCAGCTCTCAGTTCTACACAAAAGACTTCTTGTGACAATTAACTTTAAGGAATATTAAGATAATTGGAAGCGATACTGGTTTGTTCACTATTTGCACTGTGCATTATTTCTAAGGCCCCAGTGAGCTAATACGTCACTACATTTTAACAAAAAGTTAATTCCTGCCTCTAAAGTGTTACAAAGTCTGTTTAAAAGAACACTGGCAAGTCAAAGGCTCGGCCATTACACTGCAGTTTCCCAGGCTACTTACAGCCAACTCCTTTTCTGTGAGAATTATGACATGCCATTCCCTATGTTTGCTACTCCCCAAAAGCCACTGCCTCATCTAGTACTCAGGATATTGCTGAGTGCTGTATGGAGAACTAATGCCATTGGCTGTAGAACATCTGCCTTGTTTGGTCTTGTTTGGCTGCATGTAAATAACATCAGTGCCTCCGATTGCACAACTACCTCGGGTATGTGTGTGTATATATCCTCTTAGATGGTTTCAGAGTTCATCAAAGTTCCTACACCACTCAGATTCTTCTCTGGTTGAGTAGTGCATAATTAACCACAACCAATTTAACAATTCTGCTGGGATTTTGCTGGAGTGCCACAAATAGAATTTCAACCAACACAGAGTTTCACGAAGGTAAACTCTGGGTGTCCACTGAGTAGGTGCTGCACAGAGACAAATCTTTCAGCACCAACATTGCACAATCCATGCTTTTACTGTCATGGGATATATCTACGTAAGCAAATTTTATCCGCTTGGTGCTTGGTATTTATTTTTTGGTTTATTTTTATTTGTATGCATTAATGGGTCATTTAGGTGCCAGGATGCCATATGCAGGCATATGAAGGCCTATTAGTGAAAAGGAGAAATTCTGATTATAAAGAAGATATACATAGAAACAAAAGATTCCTCAAAGAAGGACATGGTTTGGCAGAGATTTTATGATTAGCACTTACTGGTACTGCATTTCTGTAACATGGCTGTATGCTACAGTATCAGGAATTGAGTGTTTTATGTAGCGACATCTTTCATGCTGAAAGGAATTCACCCAACATTGGCATTAATTATGTTCACACTGTCATTGAGCAAAGTGCTGAGCAAAGAAGAAGAATTAGATATTTGTTTTTTATTGGAAGTAATTTTTTTTCATATTTGTATGGAAGAATTAAAAAAATATGCCAGAACTAATATCCACAAGCCTGTTTTATCAAACTGTTCCTACTTTATTAAAATAATATAGACATGTCCTGCCATGTCCTGCCCCCAACTTTACAAAATTGTTTGGTTTTTTTCTCAAATAATAATGACAAGCATTGGTCTTGAAAACATATTCTCATTGTTTATACAGTGTATGTTTGAGAAGTTCATTCTTAATCACTGGGCCTCTGTTAGTTGTTTTCAGTGCCACAGTCAATATAGTTCTCAAAATATGATGAAATTGTATTTTATGCATTTCTGTTCAATTTTCTTTTTTGACTTTCACTTGATTTATTTTTTTGAGAAGGCAGTGCCCTTACCAGTGAGATGATATATGCAATAACTACATTATTTTAAATCTCTCTAACTTAACAAGACCTCAGAGGCTGAGCTGACATTATCTGGCTGATTACATTTCCTGCTGGTGGATTACTGTCAGGAATCAGTGAAGAAATGCTTGGTGAGATAGATAGAATCTACCTATCAGTTCTGCTGTAATTAATGTAGAATTCACAGCAAAAAAATCCAGACTGTCAGTGATGTGTTCAGTAACTCACGCCAAGGCCTTGTTATCAATAATTCTTATCTTTGGAAGAAGTACAGTTAATTTCTTCAGTAGTCCATAAATTACTGCTGAACTTACAAATCTCCTATAAAATCAATGCAATTAATTTTAAATTAATAGATTTCTAAGTGTGAAGGAGCATGTAATAGTGTAGATGAGTCCTTGAATGAGCATGCCAGTTCTGGTGTCAGGGGTGGGAACTTCCCACTGTTTTATGTGACATCTTCAAGTGTAAACACATTTCTTTTCCTTTCCCCAACTGATTTAGCTTGCTACCATAGCAAGTAACATTTCCATTAGCCTCCCACCGTTAAATCGTGGAGTAACTATAATCACAAAAACATCCACCATGCAAGCAAACTAATAGAGCAGCAACTGTGGTCATAGCTTATCTCCATCTTACAGGCATTTTCTGTGAGTTCACCACAGTTGGTGCAGAAACAAATCCCTTTAAACTGAGTCTAATGAAGGAGAATAAAAATGGTTGGTTGCAATACAGATTAAGGGCTTATAGATATTCTTGAGTGAGCTTGCTAAACAGAAAAATGTTGTGTTGTTTCCCTTATGTGCAGTACTTAGCAGCAAGGCAGTGTCCCATGTGTCCATGCCTAGCCTGCTCAGGCTTGATGGGGCAGAAGAGGAATAGTCTGACTTCAGGATACTTCAGATTTTACTTAAAATAATATATAGAGAGATGTTGGCAGGTTTAGCTTTATTCCAGGTAGCAGGACAGAAACAATCTTAAGACCAGAAGAACTTTCCTGTTTATTGCTTGCACTGTTTTCATTCTGGACTGTAACAGACTGTGTTTACATCTGTGAAATATCCACAATTTTCTGTGATCTAGTTTTACTTTTAGCTAGAATTAAAAAAAAAAAAAAAAAAAGAAAAAAAATAGCCTTAACTGCATAGTGTAGTCAGGCTTTGTTTTTCTACAATCCTAGTTTCTGAAAGCATGTAGACTTGAAGCTGAAGTGACTCTGAGGCAAGGTTAACTTTTGCATACAAGTTTTTCTGATCTGGGATTTCAAGGTGTCTTTATCTTCCTCTGAGGCTGAAGCCTGGAAACTTGGCAGAAAGCCATTCATGCCAAGGGCTTATCTTGCAGCACAGCTTCTCTCCTCTGGATACAGCTGTAACTGTTCATATTAGTGAATCTTACATCAGCACCTTCACTACCCATGCACTGTGGGTTTGGCTTATGAGGTTTTTTAAAATAATAAAATTGTGAATAGGATAGTGACACAAGGTATCATAAAGAGGAGTCTTTATGTTAAATATATGTATAGAATAGCTAAAATGCCATATTTTGGAGGGAGGATAAAGTTTTAATAAGCTTTGCAATGAACTACTAGAACTAAAGCGTGTGGAAATTAGATGGCTTTTCTTTTTTGCTTTTGTTGATTTTAAAAGCGAAATATGGGATTTTTCTAACAGCATGTTAGGGGATGTAACAGCAGGGTGACATGGAGGGAAGAAGCACAACTCACTATGCAGACCTGCCCAGGAGGAACAACAGCAGCAGAATTGTGAGATAATTCCTAACAATATCAGATGCCACCCACTCATTCTGACAGCCACCCAACTTAAAGGTTTTGATAACTCTTTCCAAGATTGCTGCTTACAGTTTAGTTACTCTTAATGCTTATATGTTTGCTTCAAGCTGACTGTTGTTCCGGGTTTCCAACTATGCTGTAGCAGTAAGACAGTGGTAGAAACAAGAGGTACCTTAGAAACAGTATTGGACCTGTGCTCTATGTTCCCAATCCTGGTTTATCAAATGTATCATTAATGTGATTGTTTTTGTCCAATTTGAGCATTTGTTTAGGGCTTAGCATTTGAGTCCTTTCCTTCAGAGTGTCTCTTTGGATGAAAGGATGCAGAAAAGCAATGTCTTAGCTATGGGTAATATGAAAACATTAAGCAAAAGGCAGAAGGGAAATGTATTTCTTACTAGGTCTTAGTTTACAATGATATAAATTTTAGAAAAAAATGAGAGTTTATGAAGAGCTTTACAGGGGGATTTTTTATGTCATCCCCATAATGTTTTTTTTGCCCCTGACCCATC
The DNA here is from genome assembly GCF_052056855.1 of Sturnus vulgaris. Classification (NCBI taxonomy): domain Eukaryota; kingdom Metazoa; phylum Chordata; class Aves; order Passeriformes; family Sturnidae; genus Sturnus; species Sturnus vulgaris. Next base: position 49,202,750 of record NC_142245.1, on the reverse strand, counting down.
TGCCCCTATCTCCCTTGGGAGAGAGGAGCTGGGTAACAGGTGAAAAGGGCTCTACAACTATACTGCATGACACAGCCTTGTGCTAATTACATGGCATCTCTGTCTCCAATATAACAGGAACAATATTTCTACGTTATGGAAAATAAAAACAAAGGGATGCACTTTAAATATATATTGGAAGGGTACAACTGCATGCAAACCATTTTAAATCTTCTGACAATTAAAGGTTTATTATACAGTCAACTATACTCTGTAGGAAATCCTTTATTTCTCCTGTTTCTTGAAACAGGCTTTCAGAGTTTCTTATTTAAATGTACAAAATCATATTTTAAATTATTCAAACACTTCCTATGATGGCATATTTAGAAAAGAAGTAGTGCAGTTCAAAGGTGGCATCAGCTGTAAATGAGGAACTTTGTTCTTTTGCTTTTTTCTCTCCTCGTAACCTCTCTTTTAAGTGTCCTTACACATTAAGCATTTCATGTTAAATGGTTGAAGAGTGGTGCAACCCCCAAACTACCCTTTCTTTGATAATATGTGTTAGTATTTATAAAGGATTTGGATGTCTGTATGCACATTTACAGTGGAGACAATATGTTCTATTTTTGAAAATCTCATATCCCAGGAACTTTCAGACACTACCTCACTTCATATTTCGCTGAATTAATTTTTGTTTTCACAGTTTTTGCTTACAATGTTAATGAATTATGGAGGACTTCTGATCTAACACCACTCCAATTATTAAAAGTTATTTAAGCAGAAGGGATTAAATACTGTGCCAATTTCATAGTTCCTGGGTTTAAAATGATGCATGAATTTAGTTTTCTCTTGCTTTTGAGTAAGGCCACTGAAATCAATCCACCCATTCAGAAGGGGTGCAGTGACTGAGTGACCCTTGGGCTGTTGTCTCAGGCACAAGGGTTTGTTCTGACACAGCCCCCTGAGGAAGTGGGGCAGTGAGCTCTGGGTCTGGTCCCCTGGCCAGGAAATTGCTTGGAGCAGCTTTCCTGCCCATCCCTGCTGACCAGGATTTGTCTGGCATGCTGGCGAAGATGTGTGTTGATTAAATATATATGCTGATTGTAGCAGATGCACACTACTACAGTTTCTCATCCTCTGCAAAAACTTTTTTTGTTTTGCTTTGGAGTTTTCTTGGTTGTTATTTTTGGTTGGGTTTTTTGGGGGTGTTTTTTGGTGAGAGGGAGGGTAAAGAAGGAAAAATTAAAATTAAATGTAGTAAAACTAAATTTTCTCTCCTAAATATTGGATCTGTAACACTGAGTTTCTGATAAATTACCTTAATTTTTTTTTTTTTTCATTTTAGGTAAGTGGAAGCTTTCTCTTCATGACTTGGGGCCACATGTAATTGCTGTGGTAAGTGTTCATAAGAATATAGGGATCACCTGTGTGTAAATTAACACCTTAAATTGGCTTCACATGTGGCAGTGGATTCTAGGAGGCTACATGTATATATACACTTGCTGCTGCTCCTGCACAAATTATTGATGTTTTTGAACACAGAAGATGGTGTTTCCTCTGCAGACCTGCTCAAGTTGTACAGCTTGCAGGTACTGTGATTCATTTTTCCTCAAGTGAATATGATTTACTATTAGCTTGTTGTGTTTGGTCTTACAATACAAAAGCTTGTTAGCAGAAGTGGTTCACTTGTGTTTCTGTTTTGGCAATTTATCCTCCAAATTTCTTATGCTTAGCTATAAAAATGAATATTGTTTTTTCTCTACTCCTTCAACGTTATTTCACACTGCTTTGTACCAGCATACTTTGAATTGTTACTGGCTTGGGTTTATTGTGGTATGTGTCTTTTTAATTGTACATTACCGTATAAATTACATGCATGCGTGAAAAAGAATTTGAACATCTAGCCATGACTTGTTTCAGAGAAGAAATAATGTTTGAATTTACTTTTGTGCACTTACCATTTCTCATGTATCATAGCTGGGTGAAAGGAAAGGATGGACTATTTTTTAGGAACTTAGGTTATACATGATAAGGGGGAAATTTTCTGTTGAGGCCATGCAAATTCTACAGGGGTTTTATTTTTGCCTAAGCAGGTGTATGATGAAAGAGGCAGTGGACTGCAGGAGTGACAAAATTCCTTTTGCATTTCTGGTATTGTCCTGGGAATAGCAGTGCATGTGTCCTCCTCTTGTTGAAAGGACTGTGAAACGTGTTGTAGCATCATCTATTCAGTTGTGGCTTTGAAATGAAACTTATGATTCTGCTTGACTTTTGGGTTCTTTTGGAGGGGTTAGGAGGTTTTGTGATTTTTACATCTTTATCCTGTGTGGCTTTTGTTTATACATTGGATTAAATAATGCATTTCTTACAGCAATAGTATTTTAAGCATATCCATCATGCTTAGCCTATGCCAACAGCATTACTTATATTGATGTTATTTTTGGATGTAGATAAAAAAGGTTGTGGTAGTGCAGAATAGCTCCTGATTAAAATGGCTTTTTTGTTTTGAGTATATCACCTTTTCAACCGAAGGAAGCCTGTTTATTTGTGTTGTTGCTTAATCAAAAATATAACAATGGTGATGATTCTCTTATTTTTCTTTTTTAATTATTATTAAATGATGAAAGTGGTGGAGCTGTAATATGTCCTGATTTGGCACTGTCCATCTACACTGGAATGGCTAGTTTATGTGGAAAAAGTTCATTGTATAGTTAAGTCTGTACTAGTCTGTACTGTATTAGCTGGAGGATACCCAGGTGCACATTTTTTTTATTCTGGGCTGGTTTTGTTCGTTTGTTTTTTGCTTGCTTAAGGGAAACATTTATTCAGTACATACATAGATCAAAATTGGATGTTTTTTAAAGGACGTAGGTTATTTAGGTTATTGCAGAACGAATACTGGGATGAAAGAGAAGCTAGTACAACAGACAAAATCACAACCAATGTATGATTATGTACATACATAAATAGATGAACTGTTTATTTAAAGATGTTATCCAATTAATCAAAAGTCTTTCAGTGCTTAAAGTAACTTAAACCCTACAGAAACCTTTCAGAAGTGTAGAAGTTAATAGCATATGTTATATTCAAATAATTTTATAGGATTCCATGAACTGATAAAGAATGTTATCTACTTGTCACCAAAAAATTTGAATTTATAATGGAACAGTACTTCCTTGCTTCCAATGTCCTTTCCCCTCCTCCTTTTTCCACTCAGTATTTGCTAAAATATATGATGAAACTAAAAGATTAAATTTGTTGTCCAAAAAACATGTAGAAAAACTCAAAGTAACTAAAAAAATCCAATCACCCCTTACCAACACAAATAATAATTTATTGCTTGGTGATGTAGAGTAGAAGAACATCAACTCTAAGAAGTAGAAAATGTCCAAAGGGAAGAATATTTGGTGTCAAAGTTGAATAAAAACCTCATGGGAATTGTCATGCCTTTTTGCATTGGTTGAGCAGGGGGAAAGAAGCCATATGTGTGTGTAACGTTATATACAAACTATCTGCTGAAGAGTTGCCAGTGGCCTATGCATAAAGGAAACTGTGCTTGAAAATGCAGTTATATCAGTGTCAACACTAGTTACGTATTCTTTTTCAGCTTTTAAATTATTTCTTGTGTAGGAAACTTAAAAATTAATTCCTGGCAGACAGATAATTTTTTCTTGAAACATAATAAAGACAGCAGATTTTCCTTTAAATGCCACATTGAAGTCTGTGCCCCATGCTGTTCACCAACCCTGTTATGGTTTTATTTTCTATTGAAGAAAAAGGACAAAAAAAGATCAGAAAATAGAAAAATGCAGAGGTGAAGGTCAGTTTTTCTGCTTACATAGGCTTTTTATGCTTGTGCTTTGAACCCTTGTGAGAAGGACAGAGGCACACAAATCCAGATGTTGTTTGAAGAGCTACCTCAAAGGAGGTTGGTCAGAGGAAATGTCAGGGCAAACCTGTGACTGTGGTTTTTCTTGACCTTGCACTGTTTGATATCCAGCAGCTTGACAGCTGTATCAAATTTCAAGTGCTAATGGTGTACTGATATGTCTGTCTTTTCCTCTGTGTTTGATTTGGGGGTGCTGGTTCTTGACACCAGCACCAGGTTCTTGAATTTGTGGGCAGAACTAGCTGCAGTTACCAATTTGTCATAACTTTGGGTTTGGGTTTTTTAATGCTTACCCACAGGGATCCTCATTTATATTAGGCATCAGTGTACATGAAGCTTTCTCTTTTTTTAGCAGTGATATTTGTAACTTGTATTGTATCTCAACAATCAATCAAAATATTAGAAAGTGAATTTGGGATTAATGCAAATACTCAAATCTATTAAATTATTTTTTTCAGCTCAGGATGCTTTCAAATTTCTGTGGTGAAACTTCATTAAAATAAAATAGTGTTGTAGCAACTGGGAAGTCAGTCTTGAATCATTTGCTCACAGAAAAAAATCTAGTTAGTCTGGATTTGCAGGCTTCCTTGGTTATGATTATTTTAGGATGTAAATGCTTCTATTCTTACTTATTCAACCACCTGCTATGTTCTTCTTGTTCAAGTTTACTCTTGTTTTCAGAAATCAAGTAACTTTTTAAAAAACCTTTAGCTTACAGCTTCTATTGCCATGTTGTTTGCTCTCCTGTAATTAATAGCTACGTCCAGGGCTGCAGGCAGAACATTAAAACACAGAAGAAATTGTTGTGCCTTTTGCAGCTGCTCAAAGGAGAGGCCAAATGAAAAGTTACACTATCAAAAACTTGTAAATGCAAAAAATATCATGTTCCAAAATAGCTATTAAAAACAACAAGTAAAAAATGTTGGATTTGGTACTCATGCCAATTACTTTAGACTTGTGAATTCTGCTGTGTGTATGGGAGGGGAAAGCATTTCCAAACAGCTTGGTGGGTGACTTCAGGTGAACGTGACCTTGACCCATGCCTGAAGTGAATGAACTCCTAGCTGGATGAAGGCTATAATGAAGTTTCTCTTTGTGGCAACATTCCTTTCAGAAATATTCCTGCATTGATGAACTTCTAGAGGTAGGGAGTGTTAAGTGGGTTTTTTTTGTTTTTAAGTGGTTTCTTCAGTTACTACATTTCTGATATTACTTTAAAAAAAATTGCTAGACTGTTTGTATACTTATTAACAAAAATTATTTTCTAAAATATTTGATTCCAGAAAGAGCTCAATAAGCCTTAATCTTACAGGATAAATCAATGTTTTTCAAGATGTTTCACGAGCAAGAATGAAGCAAATAAGATCTCAATTTTCTGACAGTGCAAGGTGCAAAATCAAACCAGTTCATGTTGTATTTTGGAACAGATGTGGAATTTGAAATAACAGATTGCTTCTAATAAATTTACTTCCACTGCATTCATCTGTTTAGTAACATTTAACTTGCTCTTCATTATTATACTACTGAGATTTTTCTAATCTTCTTTATTTCTACAGCAGGTTGGTTAAAGTTATCTCTCAAAGAAACTTTCACTAAGAAACATCCGGTGTCTTTGACTGAACTGAGCCATGAAAATAATAATCTAAATATTTTGAAACATTTTGGAGTTTGTGTGCCTTTATGTGCAAACATGCATGTAACAGAGCCGGTTTATATTACCAATCTGGCTAGAGAATTTGTTTCACTTTGTTGTTTTGACAGCCATAACTGCATTACCTTTCTGATTATGTACACAGACATTTTGTACTGTATTCTTATCTCTTGTAGTCCATGACTTCACCTTTACCTTGCCTCAATTTTGATGGGTTAGTTAGGGTTGCATTCCATAAAGCAAAAAGCACATTATTTGCATTAATTCAGAAGACCAGTCCAGAGAGATTGTAGTCATAAGATCATCATTGTACCTTTTAGTCTATTAAATTTCATTCAAAAAGCTGAACAGTAATGAGGTTGGGGTTTTTGTTTTTTAATTTTTGGTTTCTTCATTTTGGAAGTGAGGAGTGAATTTGTATGGAGATGATCAGTATAATCTCAGAAGATGCACATGGCCCTCCATCGAGGTTTTGTTTCTTTACAGAGTGAGCAGAAGCACCATGGCAGCCATAATAGTGAGCTCATATGTGACAGGGTTTCAGATTGCTGGTTTTACTTGGCTTGTGCAGTGTCCCTTGTACAAACCCACTGTGTGGTGAGCTAGAGGTGACTGTCTCATTAAATTGGCCCTCTCAGATTTGACTGAGACCCTGTAGAGAGTGCTTGGGTGTATGTGTACCTGCAATTATTTATGCCAGTCTAAGCAGGATATTGAAACTAAGCATCTGCTGGTTTGCATGCTAATGGGGCACTTGGCTGGCCTTACACGTTTTATGAAGCCTTGATCTTTTTCTGAGTTTTTGTTTGTTTGTTTTATTATTTTTTTTTCCTATTAGCTAGTGAGGACAGACTGAAAGGCAAATTATCCAGTGTTGTGCATGAGTGTTGGATGTTAAAAAAGAACCACAGTGTTATTTATGGAGCAGAGTAACTCCAGAGTGTTTAATTGCTGTGAACATAAAAAAATTAAAAATCACAGTGTGGATTGCCACATTAGTATTGATTTATGCCTTTTACTACTGTGATTTTTTTTTTTTTTTTTTTAAGCAAAGTGGAATTTGTGAACTGAAACTGAAATATAACTCTTAATTATTTATGAAATATTGAACTAAAATATTTTATTTTGCTATTATTATTTTAATAAGTGCTTTCCTAATTATATGAAATATGTTTTCTTCAAGGTTTGCCTGACAGGAAACAGTAAAATGCTATTTTATAGTTTTTTTTAATAATGATGGAGAGTTGTTTGCTTTTGTTTTGATTTTATTTTTATTTTGTCATCTTTGAGGATTTCTCTGTCTTCTATATTCAGAATTTAACTTTTCTGTTGTGGAAAAGAAATGGGAAGAGAAGCTTCCCATTGTTGTTGCATATCTGTAACAAACATGAGAATGAAGTGACAGCAGAGGTGTTGGCAACAAATAGTTTTAACCTTTATTTAAAAATGTAATTAAGAAATGAGAAGATTACCTTAAAATCATGAGAGTGTCTTATGCATGGCAAAATCTGCTTTTTCATTACTGCACACTTTCAGCACTCATTTACATTGTTATTTCCCTAAGTCCCTGCAACTGTTAAATTATGCAAATCAAGTTACCATAATATTCAGTGCCAAAATGTTTTATTTAATAGCAGTCATTAATTTATTTCTCTAATCGAATCCACTAGGAAATCATTTTAAATGTATCATTTTGCTTTAAATAGGTCCCAGTTCAGCAGAAATAAAACCTGTTGGGTCTTATAATCACTGGGGCTTTTTGTCATATGCATGACGATTCAGCAGTGATGTCTCCCTTTTTCCCTCCCATTTACCCAGTAATTTTGCAAAATGGGAAAATCAGACAACATGTTTAAATGTGACATGACCAGTTATTTTATAATGCAAAGAATAACTACTATTGTTAATTCTCTTCCTCAAAGTGAAGCATTGTAAGAAAAGTTGAAGCTGACCTGAGAGAACTAGGGTAGCCCCTCTGAGAGATGGTGAAGGCAATGCTAATCAGATTGAAAAAGGAAAAAAAGGAGAAATTCTTGTATAGCTCCAGGTCTCTTATTCACTTGATATTTAGAATAGAATACAAGAATATCTTGAATGCAAGTGCTGCAGTGAAGTAAGTTCAAGTGGTTTCTGGATCTCCCCAGGAAAGTGCTATTTTTCAAAGTCTTAGCAAAAGGGAGGCAGGAGAATTTTCTGTTGATTTGTCTTTCTGTGAAGTGTATTTCAAGTGTGCTGTTTAGAGAAGGGAGATTTTAAAGGACATGATTTAGTTCACTGCAATCACAAGAAAAAACACTATGGAGTTAGAGCTTCCCAGGTTTTGAGAGGCCTAAGCATAATTTAAATGTTCTGTGATCTGAAAATACTATATGAGTAACATACACAGAATTTCAGAGGGAGCTACTGCATTTGAAATCCTGAATTTTAGATATAAAATATAAGGACTTACATGCACATATTTATAAGCAAAACTTGGATATGGACAGATATTCTTTCACTTAACTTTAAACCTTTGCACCCCCACCTTCGTCTCAATACCCTTATGTGATAGGAAATTAAATTCAGTGCAGGACTAGAGATTGCAATCATCTCTTCTCCTGTATCTGACACATTTTTTACCTTGTACTGTTACAGGGAAGTTCTGGCAACTTGTTTGAAAATGCAAGTGAAATATTTTTGCAGGGACAACTAAGGTTACCTTTGCACCATTTAAAAGCCACAGGAAGCAGAATATTCTGTTGTCTTTGAGAACATGCAAATGAGATTCTTGTCTAATTGAAAAATAGGACAGTTCTGGGTTAATTGCTGGAAAAGACCAATTATCCAAGTACCTTCAGTAAAAGAAGCAGCACAACCCCTCTGCTATCTTTCTTCAAAGAAATTATCATCTTTAATCTGTAGCACATTCACTAGAAGACTAAATTACTCTTACTAGTCACCTTTGTGAATAACTGGTGAGATTGTTTCTCGCCTGCCTTATTTTCCATTTGAAATTAAATGGAGCAATAGTTCTGTTGTCAGTGCCTTGCCTGTGAGTGTCCCTCCTAGTGACCAGCTGCAGATCCTTAAGCACATGAAGTGATGGGAAATAGTGGATACAGGGCCATCACCTCATATTTTCCATCACCTCGTATTTTCCCATCTTCTGTCTATGCAATTTAATTCGGCCCTAAACAGACTGATTCTTTCCACATCCATTCTTTCTTCTCTGCTTTACCTCTGTAAGTGTTGCTATAGGAAGCAGAGGAATTAAAGGGGTGGACAACCTGACCCCTCTTAGGGCAAGACGAGGCTGCCCTGGACTCCTCGTGCTGCTTCTCTCCCCAGCAGCTGGGCTTCAGATAGATCTGGCACAGAAGAGGAACAGTCTTGGCTTTAATCTTAAAAGCAATCTGTAAGTGTTCATAGGCTTCTTTGTATAATTATGTTTTTCATGCAACCCTAGCATAAACAACATCATGGGGTGTATGCTCTTTTTGCCTAGTAAATGGTGTTTACCTCAGGTAACTTTGTCTTTTTATAAGTATCAAGACTTAAAATACATTAGAAGAATAAGTAGGCATTTGGACAAATCTGCTTATATTTTGTTGTTTTGAAAACTAAGAATTTCATCACTCTCAATGCTTACTTTCATATTCGGGACAGGTTTTTTAAATAATTATTTTTGAAGTCAAAACCAAAATCTAAGCAAGAATGGCACATAGGAAAAATATATTAACATTAGCCAAAGTAATGCAAATTAATTTTTACTAATCTCCCCATATATATACATGTTGTGTCCTGTCAGAATTAAATATTCCATGTATTTTAAAATAAAACAATAGATAAAAGTAGCAAGCAAAATTGGTTACTATCTCCTCTCTTTCTCTACCTCTTGACTTTGTTCTCGACTGATTTCCTGTCTATGATTGTGTATTTCTTCATTCCCGAGATATAAAGCTCTCTGTTGAATCTCAGTGACAGGAAAGAATCTCAGCAGGTTTATTCTTTAGTGATCTGACCTTTCCTCTGTCAACTTGTTTACTTAGGAACAGTTCTGCATCTTTGATTGAACTTGCAGTTTACTGAAAAGCAAAAAGCAAAACTTTTTTGTTTGCCTCTCCACTTCTGTGCTCTTTAATTTCTGTTGCGGAATAATAGTTTGGAAGAACAAAGGGAAGTTTGTTTCTTGGTTTGTCTGATGGATTTTTTTTCTGGAGAAAGAGGTCTCAGGATTGAAATTTTGTCAGCACATTTTGTCTGTCTTGAAGTGCTGTTTGCCTTGATCTAATAATAATTGGATCAAAATGGAGGTAACCAGTTGCTAATGCCTCAGCTCCTGTCACTTCTACACGGAGATAAAATACAATAGGTAGAGTCCTAGCTCATCAGTCTTAGGCTTTTTCCATTTTCCTGGCTGAATTTCTTGGGGGTGATCTAGAAGTACTTTTACAAATTCACCAATGTTGAGAAGCCAGTTAGGAGGGAAGTGTGTCTGTGGGCATGGGGAATGAGGAGAGCCTCTGTCAAGATTCACTCTCAGGAATAATAATTTTCATCTAGATCCTCATTCTTCCTCACCGTGTTTTCATCTGTCTCCAGTGACTAAACTTGTCTTAGTTAAACTGCATCTGCCTAATCTGCCTGCCTCTAGCACTTAATGTGGGCATACATGATCTCCTATCAGTTTTGCTGGTCATGGACAAGCATGTGCAATTTTTGAGTTTTGTAATCATAATAACAGGGCAAAGACTAAACTCATACATACAAGTGGATTTTTAAAAATCTAACGTAACTTTCTTAGCTGAAGACTGTCCAAAGCTCAGAAAACACTACTTTTATTACAATGTTTATTCTTGTCACAGCATGTCTTATACAAAAAAATCCAGGATTTTCTTTCCCCTCTTCTGCTGGTTTTACTGATGAGAATACTACTTTTTTAAATAATGTGACATGGACTTAAAAGATCTTTAAAGAGGGAAGTGTTTGCTTAAACTAATTACCACTTTGGTAATCACTTGTAGCTGTTCCTAGTTTTCTCCTCCCCCAAATTTCCCTCTAAAAGAGGCTCTCTGCTCAACGCTTGGGGACCTCAACGTTTGAGGACCTTTCCATTGACTGCAAGTGCTGAGCTCTCTGAGTGTTTCCAGGGTGGCAAGGTGGGCTTCTCCACCAGCATACAGTTAAGACAGCTGGAAATAAGGATTTTTTTCAGAAGTTCAGATATTCCTCATCCTATTGCTATCCTCTTAACAATCAGCATTATCAATCATTACGTTACAAATAATATGTCAGATAATCATTAAAGCCCAGATGCTTCAACTTGTTTGTATGATCAACTTCTTTAGGTTTCAGTATGGAAAACTCTCAAAAATCTTGTGAAAAACGTAAGAGACTTCTCAGACATCTACACACAGCTTCCAGTCAGCTTCATTTCCCTGATACCCATCTGCTACTGCACACTCTTGTGTATAAAAAAATGGATGGGGAACTGCAAGTGTATTTGCAGATTAGTTGTTTTCATCAAGAAGGCAGTGCCCAAGAGATTTATTTTTGGTTTGGTTTGTTTTTTTTTTTCCTAGCATGTGCTGTGAATCACCTGAAACTGTGCAAATGAAAGACGCTTGTATTTTTTTGCTTAAAAATGTTAGTGATTTGCATTGTTTCATTTTTCTTCATCATCAGAGGGCTTTGTGTGCTTAGTTCGGAGTTTCTTTTTAACCATGATATTACTACATTTTATGGAAGAAGTAGTAAATTGTTTAAATATCCCTGCTTATCTGCAAAGACTGTTGTTCCAAGTGTAAAAAAGGATAAATGTTAGCAATATTTAGTAACCTTTAATGACAATAGTTTCAAGTGCCATTTAAAGCCATTAGTACCTGTTAAGAGTCTTTGGAACAATCCATTTGAAATTTTGAAGTGGTTTAGAATTTCTACATATCATCAGGTATGTAATTAAATTGGTATTATTCAAAGAAATCTATGTAAATTAAATATACTCTATACTTCTTTCTCCTGAAGAAACTAAAACTGCAAATGTATAAGATTTTTTTTGTTAGAATAGGTGGAAATTTTGTGTAACTTCTATTATTCTTTTCTACTAAACTTTTTCAAAGGAAGGCCAAACATTGAAAACAGCACAGCATTTTGGTAATTAAGTGCATGTTACATAATATACTCAAAACCATGGTTTCTTTTCTGATTCAAAGATGTTGGTCTTTAGTTGACTACATGATGGCTGATAATAGATATCATTAGGAAACTAATAATACTTACCTCTGTTAAATCTATTTGCTCAGCAGATATGTATCTCTGAAAATGGAGTTGAATTCATACTTGACTCAGAAGTCTAAGAAAGTTATCCTTGGTATACTGTAGTCCTGAAAATTGAAGTGATAGCTGAATTAAACTTCTCTGGCAGGCATTTTTTCTATTTCTCCCATGAAAATGCATTACACATCTAGAAAGCCACTGGAATGTGTTGCTAATTATTGTTTAAAAAAAGATTCATCTATCATCCACATAGATGACATTTTATTTAAGTGTGATGAATGCATATTTCTGTAATAAGTAGGACATCCTCTTTCTATTGCATGCATCTTGGCAATTACTGTAGTGCTCTTTTCTAAGAACCGGGTTTTTTGCAGATAAATATTTTTACCGAAGTGTGGTGCTTAAGAAAGTCACAGGTACTTGATGCTCTGGTGATCCCCAAGAGAACCTAAGAGTTTGTTCCACAGTGCAGAATTGTCCCTAGAAGCAGCAGTGGATCCTAACAACCACATGGATGATTTCTTAGGTTGGGCTAGTGGCCACAGCAGCAGGATCTCAAGTCTCATACACTTTGCTGTGTTGGTGTGCCTCCAGTGCTTCGTTGGACTCTGTATGCTGATGAACTGGAATGCCTTTGGAATTATTTTGCCTTCTGTGTGGCCATGGTGGCAGCTCCAGTATTAAATGTCTGGTGATATCCTTGCCTCATGGAGACACTTGTTTAACTGTGTAACATGAGCTTTCCCATCAGCTATTCATCATCCTCGAAATGAAAGGAGTAGGTCACATAACAGCAGGCCATGTTGTTCTCACACTTCCACCCTTTAGAGCAAGGAAAGTTAAGAGGTGTAGATCTTGAAACAGCAGACTTTGTGATACCAAACAAAAATTGGATGGAAATATCAGATTTGTTTTCTACTTTAAGTTATTTGCAGCTTGGTTTATTGGTTATCTCTCAATTAGCTTGTGCAAAAATGAAAAAAAATGTGGGCAGATTATTTCTATAGCTTTAATTTGTTTTCTTATTTATTGGGTGGGTTTTTAAAATATATTTTTGTGTGCATTTATTTATAAAGTATGATTGGTATGTTAAAGTACATTTAATGTGTTACTTTGCTTGTAAAAGCAATAATGCACTGACTATCCCTAAAGAGCAGGCCTCCACTTTTGAAGCACTCTCTTTACTTGCCTTCATAATTAGAATAATCACATAATGCAATTTTTAATAAAGTGAAGCTACAAGGAATGACGTGAGATCTATAACAGAATAATCTGGTTTGGTGCTGATAATGTGACAAATTGTGTCATGATTTGGAAATACAGAAAATTGCAGTAAATGCATAAAAATAATTTGTTGTTTGAAAGCAAGGACGAGTTTTCAGTGCACGTGGGTGTATTGTTTGATCCTGGGAGAAGAACAGAATATTTTTGGAAGATCAAATGAGCTCATGTACAGGGTAGATTTTATAGTTCACCTAATGTCTGAGCCTTTTCCTCTAAAATTCCTCTAGCACCTGTAACTTCAACTATGGGAGTTTTCAATTTATCAGAATTTTGTTCTATATAACAATCAATGCACAGTCAGTTGTCACATCATCCGTGGGATAATCTGTCTGTGATACCATAACAGCCACCATTCTGGAATACTTTTGAAGGATGGTCAAATCTTTACTTTTGAAAACATACACAGGAAGCCTTTCAGTAACAGTTAATTCATCACATGCCTTGGAACCTGATTTTAAGGGTTATTTGACATTGCACTTTGATGTCATTTGGAGTATTAAATTTGAACAGTGTCACAGGCAATCCTCCCTGTGGCCAGATAACTGGCTACTCTGCATAGAGCAGATCAGTGGCCCACACTCAAGAAGAATTTCTTTAAGTGTATGTGCATGTGTATAAAGGCTTGGTAGCTTAACAAGTACCAGGTAAAATATAACAAACAGACAAAAAAACCCCATACAACAACAAAAAAAATAGTCCCATTTGGTTTGTATCAGTTGTTGTACATGGTGACTAGTTTAGAAATTCCCTGACCTAATCATCAGTAGACTATCTTTCAATACTGTAGTATGTTGTCTCCTAGGGAAACAGACATTTTTGAGTTTAAAGCAAATAATAGTAAAGTCAAGGTTGCATTTTGGATGTAGTTCTGTTCCAGTTGGCATTTTAAACAGCAGACTCCTGATTTGTGGCATTTGGCTCAGGTAAGGGAGGGGGATTCCTTTTGAGAGGGCAGAGGAGATATTCCCACACATACTCCAGAAGCACCAGCAGAGCTGCCCTTCAGTGACCCTGCCATTTGTCCTGGCCTTGGCATATGCCTTCCTCAAAGGACAGGCAGTGTGACAGAGCCTCAGCTCCTCCTGTTCTCTGGCCTGTCTTAAACCCTCCAACACTTGTACACTTACCTGAATCCAGAGAGGAGCCTTGTGCCAAGTACTCAACATGAATATACTGTGTGGCTTCTTCATTTAATGCTTCCCAGCTTTTCTCTAACTGTTGTTAAGGCTGATATGGTGCTGGAAAATAAGAAAGTAAGAGTTTGCTGCTACCTGCTTGTTTGTTTTACCTCTGTTGTGTTCTTCAGCTATTGTCCATATAGTCTGTTGATAAAACCAGTTGCCAGTTCTGCCACATCACCACCATATTTGTTTGAACTCTGGCTTCTTTGTATTTCACTACAATTAATGCTGCCATCATTACATGTGCAATCTGTTTCCTTATCAATGGAAATAAAAAGGACAAAAGCAACTCTGCCTTTTTTTAAGTGGCTTAAAGCTGAGCCAGGGACAAGACTAAAACTTCTAAGATGAACCCTTAACATCTGCATTTCAAACTATTATTACTTTCTCTATTTTGCTTTGCACAGGCCTGCTCCTTCAAAATTGTTGTTATCCTGTATTTTCAAACACATAATTAGATTACCCCACAATCATGGCTGACACTCCTACAGATATAGTCTGTGTACTTCCTAGAGAGCAGGAAACATTCATTGTTCTTTCAAAGCTTTTTTTTTTTTTAATTGTGGGAGAGGATGATGAAAGTCTGGTAACAAGTGTGACAGAACTGGATTCATAACTCTGAGGGAATACAATACTCTAGGGCTCATTCTATAATAAAGTTTTCTTAAGTTGCATGCTACAGGAAACTTGATTCCATTCTGCATGTTCCATATTGGGTTTTGTCATTGCATGTAGCTGTTTTTTCTTTTTAAAATTGTGTGGTACGTCTTAAACTGTATGTAAAATATGATATGGAGATTGTATCAATGACACTTCTAAACATAGCATTTCTGGTTTCCTTTCCCTACTTTGATGTTAGGGTTTTGACAATTGCCCTTTACTTGTGTGTCTACACACTGCACTTGGAAACCCAACTCATATGCCATATTCTGTCTTTAAAGCTATATTATTTTTCCTTTGACGTTTTTTATCTTTTGCTTTTTTAATTCCCAAACGATTTTGTGTTTTTGTGCTGATTTTCTGTTACTCTGGTTTTTGTACTAATAGAAAAAAGTCCACTCATGTTTAATAGATAGGTCAGGGGAATTTTTTTCTGTCATTTTCCAGCCTTCCTGTTGTTCACAAGGTGTTCACAGATGTGCTGCACTTTACAGACAGTATGCTCTGGTCCAGCATTACTCTATAATAATTTGTAATCAAAATGGCCTGAAATGATTTAACAAGCAACACTGAATGCAATTGCTAAGTACAGCTAGTATGGAAGCAGAGTTGATTTAGAGCCTGCTCTTAGGTCTTAAGGCATAAATTTACTGGTGCTAAGATGGTAATGTAGGGATAACTATTTGTTATCTGAGCCTCGCATTACAGAAGCCTAAATTAGATTAGTGCTGTGGTGTTCATATGTCACAAAAAATGCTACCCATAAAGAGAGCACAGAGACACATAAAATCAGCTGTCTGTCAAAAGTGAATTCACAGATGCATCTCGAGAAGATGGGCAGCATATTTGCAAAGTTCTGTTCCTGATGGTTTCCTTGTTCTGAAACAACGGGACTGTTGGCTTTTACTTGGAAAGGCTAAGATGTGGGGAATAGTATTTCTCCTTGGAAGAACAAAATAATTCCTGTTAAAAATTCCAGTGCTATGAAAGTTAATGGGGATAAGCATGATTGGGTTTTGTGGTGCAGAATGATGAAGAGAAATATTCTTGCAGTCTGTGGTTGAAGATGTTACATATTATTTTTTTACTGCAGATGTTATAATGAGCCTTATTCATTATATTTCTCCACCACTGTCTCTGGATTTAACTTAAAGAATTCAAAATTTAGCACTGACTTTAGTGGTGATTTGTAACAATTTCAGACATCATAAATGTGTTTCTAAAATAGGCTAACGTGTTGTTCTATTGATCTGTTAATGAAGCTCTTAATTATGGAATAATGCACTGTGACAATATTGCATGATGTAACATCTTCCCCAAACTCCTTCATGAGAAGTTACGTGTTTGAAAAAAAGAGTAGGAGGGGTTGGTTGCAGGTAGGAAGCTCATTACCCCTAAGATGATAATAATGCATTTTTTAAAATCAAACATATTTTGGTTTTGTGTGAAAAGAAACGCACATCAGATTTTCATTTTGTAATCTAGTCATGGAGTTTTTTCTTTGTTTATATGTATTTATTTATTTATTGGCTTTTTCATTCCCTTGCAGTAACTTTGTCTGCAATTTAAGAGGGTTTGGTTTTGGTTTTTAAGTTTTCAGAAAGTGGAGGTTAGCAGAGCTTCCTATAGAAATGTCCAGGTAACAAATTTAGCACCCTCCTGGTGAACAGCAGGGAAGACAAAAGACTTCCTTGGGAGCATTTAATTTGCCTAAGAAGACTGCCTTTTCAATTGAAGGGAATTTATTATTATGAAAAATCAAAATGCATTCAGCCTTTTTTGTGATAAATTGGCTTGTTGCAGTCAGACAACACTTCTTCCAAAGACAAGGGCATGGATAAGGTGTTTAAACTGGAAGGTGTAAGACAAAGGGAATGCGAATTTCTGACTGTGTAGTTGCCAAGCCAGGTCGAGGGGGAGTTTAGCTTGAGTAATCTGAAGGTGAATGATTCAGAGAAGGGAAACAAAGCAGGTGAAGGGTCTGGAGTGCACATTCTGCAAGGAGAAGCTGAGGGAACTGGAGTTGTTTAGTCTGAAAAAGGGGAAGCTCTGGAGCGACCTTAGCGCTCTCTGCAACTCCCTGAAAGGAGGGTGCAGCCAGGTGGGGGCCAGTCTCTTCTCATTGGAAACCAATGGCAGGATGAGAGGACACAGTCCTAAACTGCTCCAAGAGAGGTTTGGGTAGGATGTTAGGAAGAATTTATTCACAGAAGGGGTGGTTAGGCATTGCAATGGGCTACCCAGGGAGGTGATGGAGTCACAGTCCTGGTAGGTGTTAAAGGGAAGGCACGTGGTCCTGGGTGCCATGGTCTGGTTGACACGGTTGTGTTAGGTCATAGGTTGGACGTGATGATTTCAGAGGTCTTTTCGAAATTACTAAATTCTGGGATTCTGTGATCTTAGGGAATACATTAGTGAGTTAAGCCACAGTCAGAAGCTGCTGATGCATTTGTTTCACGTGTGGTGGCAAAGATAGAAGTTCCTGTCAGGAGTTTTTCACTGCTGAGTGATGTAACTGTGCCCAGGCAATTGTAGGGTACTTGCTGTTGAATAAAGTTAGGGTGAAGTAGTGACAGAGGATTGTGGTTTAAGTGCTCTATTATGCTGGTCGTTAACTACGCTTTTATTTTTATTTTTTTTTTAATCTTTCCACAGTTATTTATGTCTGCATAGTGTTATGGTGGGAGCATTGGTGTGGAAAGATACAGCGGCCCTCTGAATATGTTTACAAATACTGCAGTCTCAGTAGCTACTCTGTACGCTTCTAAAACTGATACATCCTAACAGGTGGTACAAACATTGGCTGTCCCAGGAGAAGAAAAATAAATGTTCTGTTAAATAAGATAATAGTGTATCTGTATAGTGTCTTTTGATTCTGTAATTACATACTAAGGGTGTGAACTATAATTATTTAACCCACCTTCAGTTTATGATTTGACAACACTGCTATGTAAGCCTAGAGTTATAAGAGAGGATAATTTCAGGCTTCAAAGCTCCCAGCCTAGATGTGTCCAAAAGTCCATTCTGCACTCTGAACTCTCTGGGGTTTTCAATTACTACACACAAAGGTCACGATTTTCAACCCTATTGTTCTGCTCTCCACTAGCTTTTCCAGCCTCTGATTTATTATAGCAGAGGGTGAGATAAGAGCCAGTAAGTTAAAAATTGTGTCTGTTTTGGTGGGGGATGTGAGCAAAGGCTACAAATGCTTCTAGTAAAACAGAATGCTCTCCTGGTGGCTGCTTTTCTCAGGTTTATTAGTTCACCTGCCTTCAGATGAGTCCTGCAAGTGCTTTGACAAATGGATTGAGAGATTGCCTAGTAAATTCCTCAGCTTCTTGTAAATACTTCTGTGCTTTATGTAGATGATTTGTAACTTCCTATTCCGAGGTGTCTTTGTAAATCACACCAGAGACCCCTATGCCTTCCAAAAGCCACAGTGTGACTTGGAAGAGGAAATGAAAAAATGCTGAAGAAAAATACTGGGAAAAAAAAGTGTTAATAGAAAATTAAGGTGTTGAAATTCTAAATGTGTATTGAGGAGACGTCTTTTACCCTTGTTAGTTTCTCCCACTCATGCCAATATGTGCTGTTTGCGTTATAAGACCACTTATCTCTTCTGCTAAGTGCCAAGGTCCTGATTTGTATCTCCTCCTCAGAAGTCTCATTTCTGCTGTAGATTCTTCCTGAACTGCTACTGATCACTGAAGTGATACATCAGACACTTGAGTTTGGCTCATCCCAGTGCCACTTCTGCTTTGAAAAATAAGTTTAAACTTGACATAGGGACTTAAATAATTCACAGCTTCTGTTGACATGATAATGTATTTGATCTCTCTCAATAGTTGGAGAAGAGATGACAGCTGTGGGTGTATCTGATGCATGAACAAAGTGGGGAAGATCATGTTTAGAAAAACTAAATAAACCATTATTTACACAACAATCAGTTTCATTTCACCCTGGATATACTTTGAAAACTCTGAGATAAGCAAGTAATATTTTCACAGAGGGAAGAAGTGGGGAACATAGCATAAAGTTAAGTGCTCAATTTCAGGAGCTGGAAATTCTGGAGCCCCTCATTTCAATCCTTTCCTTAAAATCACATTTTTTGTTTTCTGTGAGTTCCTGCAGGTCAAAATTCATGGCAGGAGGTGTTTAAAAGATGTCTAGATGTGGCACTTAGGGGCATCATTTAGTGGTGCACTTGGCAGCACTGGGTTAATGGTTGGACTCCATGCTTTTAGAAGTCTTTTCCAATCTAAAGAATTCTTTGATTTAATCTTCTGGAAATGTTTCCTTCTCTATGTAAATTGCATAAATATATATGTGTGTATAGGTGTCTCTTAAGGTGGGAATAGCACAATCAGTTATGATGTGAATTTCTTTGTAGATATTCTTACCTTAAAATGTGGAGCTCAGCTTTGACAGTAAACAACTCAAAGAAATTCTAAGATTGATCTAATTAATTATATTCAAAATTAATACCATTAGAAAGCTAAAGATAGTGATTTTATTTGTTTGTTCCTAGCACAAAAAAGGGTTTACAAAGAACAATTTTCAAGTTTTAGACATTTTTTGCAAATTGTTTAGGTGCTTGATGTCCTGATTCAATAGAACATATTCTAAAATGATTCTGAAGCCAAAATGAGAAGATGGATTATTTCTCAAGGAGCACAGAAGAAGGTTTTCTAAAATCTTCACTTATTTTATAATTGAGAACATTTTGATATGGGTTTTCTAATTCTTTACAAAAATATGTGGAGTAGTAGGAGTACTTTTTTATTCCTTCCTTAAACTCATGGCCTGTACTCTGTCTGGATCTTAGTAATTTCCTTTTTTACATGTCCAACATTTTAGCACCTAGTAATTTCAGAAAAAATTAGAGAGGTTGAGCAATACTTTACCTGCACTTACTCTTCCATGTTGGTACAAGAGGACAATCTTTTAATTAGCTGTGTTTTCCTCTGTTACCCAACATGGGAAAGAGGTTTCTGTCTGATCTACCAACTCTCCTGTTTGTTTTGTATCTTAAAACTTATTCTATGGCTAACCTGTACTAGTATTGAAAAGTTCCTTGCTTTCAAAAATGTGGTGTCGTCTGTTAAATTTCCTGATGGAAAGAAAGAAAGCAAGCTTGTTAAATTTTTAGAAATGTTATTTTATTTGCTGGGGAAGTTGCAGTGCTTCAGGTGATGTAAGTGATAAATGCAGTCCTGGGAGACCTACAGGTTGTCAATAGCCTTTCACTGACTGGCAGCACATAACTGAGTCCTGACAGAGGCAACTTGTAGTCCACTCTAGCTGTAGTTAGAGAGGGCTGTTATAGACTGATGGATATTTGGAGGCTTGTACAAAATGAAGTGGCTCTTTCAGGCTAGATTAGAGTTGGCTACAGTAGAATATACCCATAATTCTGTATCTTCTTTTATTGGCAAATGCACAACTTGGCCAGGATTGATGCAAATTGTCTTTGTGTTAAGATCATAAATAAGGACATACTTCATTCGTTGGTCAAAAAAAAAGTTTAAATAATGTTTTTTGGGTTTATTGTGTTTCAAATCAGAAATACAAAAGAACTGACACAGATATGAGTTAAAGAAAAATATTTTAATAAATAGATATAGACATTGATTTAATCAACATTCATTATGGAAAGACAGACAGGCCTTTCATATTGGAATTTCTAGTTATTGACAAGATGATGTATTTAATTTTCTGAGTGTCAGAAAAATCCCTAATATAATTTAATTTAAAAGGGAATTTTCAAATGTCACTGCAGACCAAATATAGAACTAGTGCTAATAAAAGAGCTCTACTTCTTTCATTAAAACTATGTGCATATATACTTCCAATATGCTTTCTATTTTCTCTTGTACAGTGTTTGCTAAGGAATGGGCACTTTTCGATGATGCTTACCACATGATATACTTAGGCTTGGACGCTGCTGTAGCTTACTTCTTATTTTCCTTCTCTTGCATCAAGTTAAACTAAGAAGATTTGAAAAACCATATAAGCAAAAATATGAACATTTTTTTTCCTTCGCTTATGAAAATACAATGTTGTCATTTCTACAAGCTTGAGAGGTAATAAAATTTAACAAGAGTAGTGTCTTTTTCTAAAGCATTTGTTAAGGGAATGAAGACAAGAAAACAATGGAGTCATAATTTTGAAAAGATATATGGTTGAGCACTGCTTACCTTTCTCGATGATCCTTCTTCAGCATTCTTAATAGTGAAAATCTGAAAGCAGTCATCTCACTGTGTAATTCAACATATAATTTTTGGGAGAAATTTCTAAATACTCTGAAAAATCTTTTTTGTGAGTACTTGTATGCATTTTACTTAATTTTTTAGTATCCTTTTTTTTAACTCTTTGTTGTGGGCACTGATTCTTCCTGTGCAGAGGAAAGACTGTTTTCTGTGAAGTCATTCAGGTTACTGAAAGCGTTTTGAAATAAGAGTTTGAGCCAAGGACAGGGTTGATTTTTCACAGTGGCCATGAGGAGAAAAGTCTGGAGCTGTGTGGATATCATCTTATGTCACAGCCAGGGGGAGGGACAGGGATTCTTGCTTCCCAGAATGACTGGGGTGTTTCGTTTCTGGGAGAGAAAGTGGTACATGGAAGGGTGGTAATGCTGGTTCTGAATGGAATGTTTGTCCACCATTGGTTTTCATTGTCTCAAGCTTGGGGGAAGAACAGAGGGTCTGGGGGCCATTTTCTTCTTTGTCTCAGGGGCTGCACAGCACTGAGTCAGTTGGTCAGTGATCATTTTTGTACATAAATTACCCTCTTTTTTATATACTTTTTTTTGTTAATATTTTTGCTGTTGCCTTTTGTTTTTTTCATCTCATTGCTGTTTCCAAAAATTGTTCTTATCTCAACTCAGAATCTCTGCCTTTTGTCTCTCTCTGACCAAAAGGGCTGGGAAGTGGAGAGGCTCATGGTCTTTGATTTTTTTGTGGGAACACTAATGCCATTCCTAAGCCACAACACAGAGTAAAATACTTTGGGGTTCATTTAAAATCAATCTAACATACAAACCAAAGCAAACTCATTCATGTTGACATTTGTCTTGACAAATCTGTATGCATTAAGTGTAACAACTTCAAACTATGCTTTATAATGAGTTAAACAAATTTTCATTTCCCCTTTGCATTTTTAGCATCTAGTTTTGTATTGTGGGTACAGGCAGATGTATAGTAAAGTGGGGATTGATAAGGTGGTGAATTTGGGGTTTGAGAGTTTCATGCTAGATCAAAAATATCTCAGCCATGGTGAACAATCTATCCCTGTTCCAATTTGTTTAAAAGCTCTGAAAGAATAACTTTGTCCTGACAAGATTCCAATTGGATTGTGTCTTTTCTGCTTTCTTATGCTACTTGGTATTCAGGCAAACTTTAAATTGGAACAATACCTCTGTCTTGTTACAGCTCAAACACCTGCGTGAACTTGAGTTAGATGGAAGGATGCACAAGTTTCTTCATGCTTGACCCACTTTAAACTGATAATTCACAGTGGCATTAGTGAGCACAGCAGCATGGTGTGAGCAGCCTGTGTGAAGAAACTGAATGCCAACTCAGAAAACCTTTGTTGTAAACCTTAATATAAAACCAAGCAAAGCCACTGTGGTCAGTAGAAGTAAAAATAGCAGTGTAGATGACAGCAGCACAGGATGAGCTGTCTATTGAAGAGAACTGAAAGCCATGTTTGTAGTGGATGCTTTCTGAATTCTGTCTCAACCTGTACAAATAGATCACAGCTGGAATACTTGCAGAGCCTCAGATCTTCGGGCCGTGCTCAACAATGACGTTTAGTATAGATCCGTTTTTTCTTCTGCTGGCTCTAAAGTAATTGAAGTACAGGTCAAAAAGAGCACCTGACTGAAAATACCCATGTCTAGGTAGCAGGACAATTAAAACAGGAAGAGAAGGTGGAGGATAATAGCAGGACTCAGCAGTCACCAAAGCATGGTAACCTTCATTACTGATCCTGACCTCTTCGACTCTTTTCCTTTCAACTCTCAATGTTGTACTTACATTTTGGGAACATGTTAACTTGGAAAAAAAAAAAAAAAGGAAGAGGAAGAGAAAGCAATAATCAATCCCTCAATTATCTAAGGATACTAAAATAGCTCTGCAAAATGGGATATTGGTATTGCAATTTGAATGCTATTTAAACATTTTTTTAAATGTTAATTTTCTATTTTTAATCTTTTTTTCCTAACTGAGCACAGATATATCCATGGAAAAATGACACTTGGCATGCAGTGGTTTGAAGATCACTGTCTGTCCCTTGATGTCTTCATTTGACAACATCTATATGTTACCAGGTTGCCATGACAACTAAGTACAGTTGTAATTGCAACCCTGGAAAGGTAATTCTTTCACTCAAAATCTGGCATACATTTAGCCTGACTGAAGTTTCAACAAACCATCTTTTAATGACAAGTATTTTGAAAGGCCTGAATGAGGTGCTTTCTTTGATGTCAATTTTTTTATTATCTTGTGTAGTTTAACCAAAAAGATATGCTGGCTTTTATTCAGTGAAGTCTGTATTTTTTAACCTTTTTATGTCTTATTTGGGTTTCAAATATATGGTATCTACTGTGAATCTGAAATTAACGCATGAAAGCAAAATACCACACAAAATGTTAATTTATTTCTATTGCAGTTCTGAAAGGAGATCTTGATACATTCCTCGTGCTTACTATCCTTTGGGTTAAATCAAGTGAGTTTTTTAATAGCTGACTATATTTTTTTAAATTGAAAAAAACAACCAAATCTAAAAGGAAAAAACAAATAAAACCAAAAGAGAAGCTCAACCAAATACCAAAAAAGCTCACTCATAAAACTTGTAAAATAACTGCAAGGGTTTATACTATACAGCAGGAAGCATAAGCTTTATAGTACCACAAATGCAACCTAAAGAATCAGAATAACTGCAGTGATTTTAAGAACTTTCCACCTGATTTTATATGTGTAGGAAGAGAAAAAGAATCAGGGTGTGCAAACTGAGCCTTGTTATTCGTTTACAATCATGGGTGATGAGAATTAGCACCATGTGGCTGCATTTTGCCCTGTTGGCAGCCTGACTCATCTTCTGCATCCATGATGATGCTCAGTCTCTCACCATCCATTTCCATGACACAGGGAAAGTAGTATGAGAGTCAACTACACCACTTAGGAGTAGTGGAAAGCGTCACCTTCTATGGCTGTTTTGGTACTCGTTTAGTGCTAGAATATTGGGCTTTATACTGTCTGAGGGGTATCAGCTAGCTCTGGGAAGTGAAAGCAAATGTGGTACTAAGCTTTCCACATTAATTTCCTCAAGTTGTGTCATCACTCCATGAAGACATAGTAGGAGCATTTTCTAGGTTTCTGAGTTCTTGCTCACTGAAGGCTAGTGCTGTTACTTGGGATTTCTGGGATAAATCAGGCAAATTTAGCCATCAAATTCATTAGAGGTTCAGTGAAAGCTGAGCATAAATAGTGTGGATTTAATTTCATATGGGATAAATGCCTGCATTTATCTATTTGTCTGTCTCAGCAAACTCCAGCACTAAAATCGCCTTCCATAAGACCCACACAGAGATATTTGGGATTAATTTTTTTCCTTCCCTCAATAACAAGAGCAGGGTGGGGCTTTGAATGTGTTTTGAAGTTGATTTTACTACAACAGCTTTGACTTTTCAGCATACACTTCAGTTGTTAGTTGAAAAATAGTTTAAATGCATCGAGGCCATTCACACTCCCATGTTGTTGTTCAGTCCCAGCTGGCAAATAAGCTCTAGAAAGAGACTCACTCACTCTTCCCCAAGTGGGTTGGGGTAGAAAATTAGAAGAGTAAAAATGAGAACTTGTGGGCTGAGGTGAAGACAGTTTAACAAGTAAAGCAAATTGCACTCATACATAAGCAAAGCAAAACAAGGAATTCATTCACTAATTCCCATCAGCAAGCAGGTGTTCACCCATGAATAACAAGGAAGTGAAGGAAGTTCTCCTTGGGAAGACAAATGCCATAATTTCAGATGTTCCCCTTTCCTTGCTCTTCGACCTTCCCCTTCAGCCCTAAAGAAAGACTTCATGCCAGCCCAGCATACTTGCTGGTGGGGGTTGGCTCACAAGCAGAAAAGGCCTTGAGTCTGTGTAAGCACGGTTCAACAATAACGAAAACATCCCTGGATTTTTAACACTTTTCCAAGCACAAATGCAAACACAGCCCCATAAAAGCTACTATGAAGAAAATTAACTCTCCCCCAGCCTAAACCAGCACATATAAATATGGAGGAGTTTTTAATAGGTCTCCTTGCAAGTCTAAGCATCCATGATAATTTCAGAAGGACAGATCCTCTGCAACAGCTGTGGCACCATACCACCTGATTTTCTCTTTTGCATTTGAAATTATTTAAAATATTTTTATTTGGCCTTTTTTGTTGCTGTTGTCCTCTAATGAAAAAGAGGACAAAACCATGGTATCATTCAGGAAAATAGAACTTGAATATCTGAAAACAGGTCACAGAGGCACTTGAGATGTCCTAAAGCTCAATACAACCAAAGTACTGAGCTAGGCTTTCAATATTCTAACACACAACACAGCAGTATAAATTGCAGAGAAAGAATCAGGATTGTTTAATTTGAAATAATCCTTTAATCTCTGAGGCCTGTGCTTTGCTGTATCATTTGAGCATTTTGTGTGATCTTGTAAACAGTGTTCTAATTGTTTTTGCAGATCACTAGTTTAGAAAGCCAGGCACACCTACACAGGGTAGAAAACATCCATTCTGTGATTAAAAGACATTGAGCATCAAATACATAATACCAACAGGTAAGGCAAGAGGATTAGGGATGGGACTGCAATCCCCCATATCTTTCAGTGCATCTTACTCTGGATATTCATATGGGAAGATAGCCTCGTGCCTATGAATAAACTATGGTGTGCTGGTGTAATTCAGTTCAGAATTTGCTGCTTAGTATATATGAGGTATTTTTTGTTGAAAGTTAATTTTTTGTGCTAGATATTTATCTAGTAAATCCCTTATTTCTTTCTTTAAACTTTAAATGTTCACTTTAGCACACAGGGAGATCAACAAGGATCATCTGATTTCTGGTTTATGCTGTATTTGTTAGTTTTCCTTTTCTTAAAGCCATTGAGATAAAAATTTGGCCCAGTGTTCTTGCAGGAAGACAGGTTGTTTATATTTTGAAAGCTAGTTATGACTGTGTCTTTAATTTTTTTATTCCAGTTACCAGTGTCTCCTGGCACAGAGGCACTGTGTTACGCCTTCAAAGTTTGCAAGTTCTCCCAGTCCTGCAGTAACTCCACAACATTTGGGTCTTCACCTTAACTTTTGTGCTCTGAATATTCTCTTGGCATGTGAAGGGACCGAATCTCTTCCTTCCCTCTGTTTTTGTTTGGTTTTTAGTGGCATATTTGCTGAGTACATGGTCCTGCCTTCCCTTCATGAGAATTGCGCTTTCTGACTAACCTGGAAATCACTTACATGTTGTTGTGCTCTGCTCCCCTGAATGCTCTGTACCTACAATTTATCTGTTTACAGTTGTGTGACAGGATATAGCATAAGATTAGAATCTAACTTTTTTGTTACTTGCACAAGGAATGCAAAAGTAGGAATCCCTTTAGCGTATTTTCTCAGTAGCCTCAACATCCTTCAGAAGCGCTCTGTTTTAAACTCACTTCTTCCCCCGTTGTCTGACCCTGTACTTACACAGGACTCCACCTGCCAGGAAAGCAGGTTCTTCACTTTCTGTGTTGTGCCAATGCTCTTGGGGGGGCTCAGTTCATTCATTGTTATGGTGACTTCATCGACCACTGCAGCACTCCTTTGCACAAAGCCTTAGACAAAGTGTGCCCACCGAGGCAGCCTGCTTAGCCTCCTGCCCTGGGGTCAGCACAGCCATGGTAAGAGATAATCACTTCACCCGAGCCTGCTTCCCACAGAGACGTGTTGCAGTCCCCTTTCCCACGGACACACACTCTTTTTAAAGCAAATGCATGCCAACATCATTATGGTGCCAAGAATTCATAAATTATATACAGACTGCCTGTATCATGATATTTTTTCTTTGTCAGGGAAACCTCATTAGGACAGAGGTGAGCTAGTCCCTGGATGCCTTTCTGATGTTCTGGCATCTCAGCCACAACACAACTTCTAATCCTTATTAATTGAGACTTCTGCATTCACTCAGTCAATGGCCCCCTGTCACGAAGACCTAATTTTAGGTCTGTTTTCATCTACCCCATGCAAATCTCCTTTCTTGTTACATGTGGGAAGCTATACAGAAAGAAGCATTCATAGCTCCTACTTCTTAAGTTCATTCTTCTATGAAATCTGTGTTTCATGTGTTTCACATATGAATATTAAAAGACAGGATTTACATGAAGTAGGTGTGAATGAACCTGTAATGCTTTTACAAATCTCTACATCTGTGTGATCATTCAGGCAAATGAGTGGTTGTGGTGTCTGTATGAAACAGAAGCCACGTATGTTCAGGGATTTTTATTACTGTAAAGCCTTCTTGGAGAAGTTTGGGGTCCAGAATGTGTTCGTCTGCCAGTCAAGGTGGGACGTGTAGTTGAAGAGAGTAATGACAACACATTTTCTGTTGCCCATTCAGCACGTATGAAGTTGTTGTTTCTCAGGTAGCAGTGTGATATAGATATAGTGCCTTGCATACTCTGTAACAGTTCTGATCTTAACATGCATATTGTGGTTAATATAGTCCTCACAGCCCTTGGTTATAAATGTGGAAACAGGCTCATTTGTAAGAATCAAACTCTCAAAATGTACAATCCATGCCTATAAATCTGAGAACTCATTTTGGCAATGACAAATGTGTTTGAAGGGAAAACAGTATTTAAATCAGAGGGTCACACAACATTTTCTTGAAATTATAATTCAATAAAGAAATTGATGCTAATTAGTGTTTAAATCGCTCATCTTGTCAGCTCTGTGTGGTGCCTTGTTTGAAGTGAAATGTTTTTCGACACAGCCTTCCTAATGTAAAATTTGTTTTCCTTAGTTCTTTGATGTTGTTGTTAAAGGGAAAGACATAAAAAAGCACTTTTTAAAGCAATAGTAGTAAAGGAGAGGAATTGGATTGATTTGATATTCATATTACTTTGTATGCAAAGCCCCAGAGGATTTATCAACAGCTCTGACCTATCTTCATCAAGAATGGAGGAAAAATTATTTATATTTTGTATTATAGTTACACCTAGAGGCCCCTTTCAAAATAAATTTTATCAAATTTGATGTTATACATGTCAGCAAGCATCTGTCCTCCAAAAATTCACAAATAGGCCAGGCAATGACTATAAGTAAAACTGGTGCTAAGTGCCCCTGTCTGTGTTGCTTTGTGGAACTGAATGCAGCAATGGCAGCATCAGCTCAAGGTGAGTTGGAAGGAGGAGAAAGTGGTGACAGTAAAGGCTTCCTCTGAGAACATTGGTACTGTACCAATTTGCACTGCTTCTGCACAACATCCTGCTAATGCATTGTAGTATAAACATATATGTGCTTGCTTTAAATGCTGTGATAGTGCAGCACATTGTAATCTGCTGTTTGTCTCGCACCTGGCAGATGGATAAAACAAAATATTCCAGGTGTAAGTGAAACAAATTATAAAATATGCATTATGACATAATAGTGTGAGGGTGTGTTTGTTGGGGAAATGCATGTGTGCATATAGACGTTGTGTAAGTCACAAGTAAAGCAAAATTATATAATATCATGCAAAAAAGTAGTATTAAAGTAGCTTAATTAAAGTCAGCAAATATAGCTTTTGGGAATTTTAGGATTTTATCAAGGTTTTTGTCCTGGTCTCTGTTTAAACTTTTCTTCCCCTCTCCTGTTCTTTCTTTGTGCAGTCTCTATAGATGCTTTATTGCACCTTATTCAGTGCAAATAGAAAAAATTATATCCTTTTGAATATTCTAAATTGTTTTATCATTACATACAATATTAAAAATTGGTATCATCCTCATGTATAGATCATTTTTTCTGGAGTTTTATCACAAAAATGGATTTAAAAATATTTGAGTAGTAGGAAGTCTAGAGCTGAGGCAAATAGATTAAATTCAAAATAGCAGTTTATTTGCCTGATCTATCTGGGATCATGCTTCTCTGGGTTCTGTTTGGTTCAAAGTACAGCTTCTGCTTGGATCTATAGCTCTTCTACAAATAAGAACCATATTCCTTAGTTAAGAACATTTAGCCATCTATGAAAGTTAACATTCTGATTTAGTCCAGTATTCTGTCTCCTCACTTAGTGAATATGTAAATGGAGAATTAATTTCACCATGGCAACATCCTTAAGACATGACTTGTTTTTTCTGCAATACCTCCCCTACTTTCATGGGGACATCCAAGCATGAAACAAATGTCACAACAATTTTGTGGGTGTTAGTAATCCTTATGGATCCCCAAGGGGAGGTACATGATATCCAACCATATTTCACATACAGAGTCAAGTAAAACAGTGTCTAGTCAATTTTAAAGATATATTATTCAGCTATGCAGCTAGCAGTCAGTGTGACACATCATTTTATTATCTACTTTATGTCATTGTCAGGAATGAAAACTGTAGGGCTACCCACAAATGATGACTGAGTTAACAGAACACTCAACAGTAATGGAAAGTTATTTTTCTTTAAGTCAAACAGAAGATGTTGAAGGACTGGTAGGGGGTGGGTGGGTCTTGAGTTTGGGTTGGAGGTGGTTTGTATTTTTTGGGTTTGGGGAGGTTTTTGTGATACTTTAGGTTTAGTTGCAGTTTTTTCTTCTTGATACACAGAAAACAGTTGCTTAAAACCAGAATAGCCTGTACTTGAGCATATTGTCTTTAATTTTAAAAAGAAATCAAATTTTGGTAGTTCTTACTGAAAGTTTTATAATTTTTTCTCTGAAATGAAATGCAACAAAACAGTAAGAAGAAAAAAGTTATATTAAGTCTGGGTGTATATATTTTTTTTTTAATGTCATAGGGTTGTTTTAAGACACCGTGATTACTTTTGAGTAATATAAGAAATCATAAGCTGGACTAAACTTGCTGACTAGATTTGAAAAAAATAGAAATCTACACTAAAATAGATTCTTATTCTCTATACATAGCATAGAATTAGTTAGAATACATGATACATCTAGAGAGTATTTCAAATCATGTGTTTGTATTAAAAAGATGTTTAATTTCTAGTGTTCGTAAATAATAATCAATTGCATGAAGCTTAAATTTGTAGATGGATTGATTCATTCTGTCTGTACTATTAATGATGAATTGCAGTTGCTTGTTTATATTAATTATGCATCCTCAATCAATAAACAGCTTCTAGCAAATATTTAAAAATGCTATCAAATCTGCTGGTATTTTCCATGGATTAATTTGTATTGTACAGTGCTGATTGTCTGCTCAGAAATTTTCTCACAAAATAGCAATTATTATAATGTGAACTTTGTGTGAAATATCTTTTATTAAGAAACCTAATAATTATTGCTTTCCTTATGATATGATATAGTTTTCCTTATGAGTCCTGTCATTTGTTAACTTGACAATTTGGAAATTTTTAGTCTGCCCTCACATCCTGAGGCAGCTCTAAATGTATGATAGTGCTGGAGAGCAGTGAGTGTAGAGAAACCATCTCACAGAGCTGTCTGAAAATCAATGATAGTCATTAAAAATAAATTCTAATTTGTATTGCTATTCCCAGATATTTTCTGTCCTTGGATTAGGTTATGTTGCATTGGAATATTTCTTCTTTCTTGCTTGCTGTGTGCTGTAAAAAATGTTAAAGCATTCAGGCTATTTTGATCATCTTTTTAAGTACTGCTAATACTGTCTGTTAACTGATCCACAGTGGAGCATTATTAGACAAATGAGTCATTTCCCATGCTCTAGCAATAAGTGTCATATTTAGAGATATTAATAGCACCTTCAGGTTGGCTACATGTGGCACTCTTATTTCAGTGGCTTGGAAAAGGTCTCAGGTCTTGGTTCCTTAGGAAAAAATGATTGGTTTGATCTCCAGGCAAACTGTGCCTGGAAAAGTGTGCTTTGGCAGTGGGTGTGGGGGGCAGCACAGAGTGCCCTCCCCGTTGATTGGTTTCTTCTCTCCTGTCACACATTTGTGTGTTTCACTCTGTGACTGCCACTTAGGTCAAGGGCAAGCTTTGACAAGGCTGTGCCTTTCTGTGACTGGAGCTCCAGGCTGCCTGTTCAGGCCTAAAGGAACTAATTGTAGTGTTAGCGTGGTATGTCAAAACATTTGTACAGTCAATATTCATGGATTCTTTAATACAGCACTTGCTTTTAGAGCTTCCTCAGCTCTAAATCAGCACAGAACAACAGTGATTGTATTTGTAATCACTACCAGCCCTGCCTGCCTATGGAGCCGTGTGAACACCCACTGTTTGCAGGAAATTCTAGCATTGCTCAGCCCTTGCTTTGCCCAATTCAAAAATGTCATTGTTGTCAGACAATACATCGCCATTAGTGTGACCACTTAAATGGCAGGGAAATTTCCTCTTGTCTCAGGGTAATATGTTAAATAGAAAATGCTAGTAATGTCAACCTTAATAGAATAAAAGGTTTTCTGTGTAGGTTGTTTGGGGTTTTTTTCTTATATTACTTATCAAAAGACTTTTTCCTTTAAGTTCAGGTACTCTTTGGTAGGATTTTGATAAAGAAATTTTTTGAGTACTGCAAGATCAGTTTAGCTTAATAGCACCACAAATATAAGTGATTATCCATCTCAGACTTTTCCCTGCCTCTGTCATGTTGCCACCAAGTGCTGCCCATTTCTGAATTAGTGAGAAAATAATGGAACTGCCAGAGCAGTTTAAATATTTAGGAAATGTAGTGGGGCAGGAGGGATATTCTAAGAGCGCTGGGGCTGCAAGCAGAGAACTGCTTGTCCTCAGGTTTATCTTTTGCAATATATAGTTACATTGAAAGTCTGGATGTATTGGCTCACTGAATGTCTCTGACATCTATACATAAATCTGTTTTGTATCCGTAGTTAATATTTCACTTGCCTAGAAGCATAAAAACTTTAGAAACTTGTTACTTTTCCCTTTGATAATGTTGGATGTATAGGTTTAGGGTTTTAGTCTCTGATTAATCAGGAGAGTAAGGAATTTAGCAGGAATGCCATCTGAATTTAGTTAACTGCATGTGGAGGATAAATCTCTATTCTAAGCACAGCCCTGAAAGGCCACAAGTTTAAAGGTATCCATGCTGTGCCTACATAATTCAGACCAGCATTCTCTGTGGAATATGCATGTTACCCTCAAAGCTAAAAACTCTTGTTGCTAATAATGACTTGAAACTAATATTGCCTGTGGCTGTGCAGGTAAATAACAACTTCCAATCTGTATGCTTTGTATTACATCAATTTGTTTTGTCATGAAGAAATAAAATGGCCATAATTTTTCTAGCAAGCAAAACTAGTAAATTCTATGACTTTTTAAAATCAGTTCATGTGTATTTATATTCCATAAAAAATTTTGGGAGGTGCTTTTCTCATATTCGCCATATAATTCTAGTACTGACAACATGACCTCTGGTTCACCTCTTTATTGAAAATGTGGCTAACAAAATATATTACTAAATAGATAGATCTAGATATTACAAATATATATTATCACATATTCAATTCATTTAAATGCAGAGGTAATTTTTGAAAATACTATATGGCTGACTACATCTGTAGAAATGATATCATGCTTGACTACCTCTGAACTTTAGGGGCAACTAGGAGAAATGTGCATGCTGGAAATCAGAACAATTGCTCCTACAATTTAATACTTTTGCTACTGAATTATTTGAAGGAAAAATAAAACTAAATGCCCCTGAAACAATTACTCAGAATTAAGAAATAATCACAAGGTAATTCTGTAATGCTTTCTCAATGTTTATTTTCTTCTTGAGATAGATTTTGATGTTTTGGGTTGTTTTTCGCCAGTTTATATGGTAATTATTTGGAGTTCAGCCTGCCAGATAAACGAGTAGTTTAAAGGAAACTTGCCTTTTGGTATTTCAAGAGACATCAGGATAAGTCTCTTTAACCTTCTCAGACTAAAGGATCTAAAAATATTCAAGGAGTGGATGTGCTGATACCCCAGAGAATTAGAAAGGCTGCACCTCTTTCTTTTGTCATGGGAACACATTTCTGTGGGTTGGAGAAAAGGAAGCTCAAGTGGAGAGAGTTCCTTTGGCAGAAGGCAGGCATTTGTAGGTTCTGCAGCTTTATCTTTTAGGTCCAATGATATAAGGCTTGGATTTGGAAGAGTACATTTGAAGGCACCTTTACTATGCATTGGCTAGATTGAATGAGGAAGATCCAAACGCCCTTAAACTTCAATTAAAATTCCTGGAAGACAGAACACAGTCTGGATCTCTTGTCTCTGAAAGCCATTAGGGCTTGCGAATAATTTTGCTTTGTTGAGAAAGCACAGTCTTCAGGCCCAAAGATTTTAAATCTTGATTAGATTCGAGCCTCATGGGTTGGTCTTGAAATAAATTTATGTATCCAGTGCAAGAAGTTAAAAGAAATTGCTCTCTTAAAAATGAGTCAGCCTTTGCTGAAGTGTCCCTTTAATTATATTTCTAGTCTACATTTTTTCTTTTAAATTCATTCAGCATAATCTTCATTGCTGTCTCCAAAACAAAACTTAGTTTAGTTAATTGGCTGCTGAAAGTGAACAGGCTCTTAGGTAGCTGCTGCATGGCTCTTTCAGTGATAAGATGGGGAGTGGGCTGTATCCTCTTGGCAGACCTCTCAGGACGTGCATGTTGCTGCTGGCAAGATCTGCTGCACTTTAATACTTGCTTTCCTTCTGTCTGTGTTCCAGACCAGCTGTGAGTATTTGTATATGTTTTCATGCACAACTCTGTCAGCATATTTTTGTCACTATGCAACTCTGCTTCGTTTCTTTGCAATATCCAAACATCAAATGGCAAAATATTTTTTTGCAGTGAAGGTTAGATGGCAGTGATTTGTTTGAAGCCATCAACTGAGTCTTCAGCTTTGGCCAGAAATGGATTTTTAAGCTAGATCATGATGATAGAATGGCAGAGTAAGTAGTACAGAAGAGTCATATGTGATATTAAAGTAATAATTTGGTAATTCTATTCTTGTTATTGAACTGCATGTCAAGTTGCAATAAAATTTGTGACTAAAAATAGTTTTAAAAAAACTTTGATTAAGGAGAATTAAAAGGCTGAGAGGTTCTCTCCAAATTTAGTTGCATGATTTTAAATATTTTAGAATAACTTCACAAGGTATTATTTTAAAAAATATAGGTCCTTTGTGAAAAATGTTATTAGCAGAGTCCTTGAAGCAAGTGCTCGAAAATGGCTTTTCCATTACTTTGGAGGCAGCATTAAAGTACCATGAAATTCAGAGCTTCTGATTTTATTACAGACGTTTTTATACTAGTATTTAAGCATTTCCCTTCTGTCTAACATCCAGCATTTTAAGACAACTTATATACCTGGACATGGATCACCAAGTGTTAATTTAGCAGCAAGTTATAAATCTATCTGATTTTCTAAGTATTGTAAATACCTGTATATCACTAACTTATATTAAAAACTTAGGTTTTAATTAAAATTCTACTATACATAGAACTTTTTTATATAAAAGGAAGTTGCAGATTTATTGCCCCTGAAGCAAGTTATTTTTTGTTGGTTTTTTTCATTTAGATGGATCTTCTACAAGTTAAATTAAATTATGAGTTTCTGTTGCATAAATGAATAAACATCCAGAGGTCATTCCAGTTATAGTCATGATTTTCATGAAGTTTTCCTTCCTGTTGCAGTGTCATCTGCAGTCTGTAGAAAAAAAGATTTGTATTTTATTCCTACCTGGAGACAGTTTACAAGAGAGAAGAATTAGTAGGTAAAACAGAGCAAGTCTGAAATACAGCACCTGTGCTGACTGTCTACCCTCCCATCCATCTCCTCTTTTCAGCAAATTCACTGAAGCAATATTTTTTAGGCCTGCAGATTACTTAAGGTAGCTGTGGCTGATGACTCCAAGAGCACAGCTGCTAACACCTGAGTTAGAAATAGGGGTAACTGCAGGGGAAGAGCAGACACATACCTGTCTCCAAGCCAAAATAGTCTACTCAAGGAGCACTTTCAGAAAAAGAACAGACTAGGACTATAGGAACAGTTTTGAAGATATATGTGTAGATGGCACTGTAGCAGGGCAGGACAAGAGGGGTTAAAAAAAGGAGCAAATGCTTTTCTTAGTATCCAGAACTATGGCTTACAGGAATCCAAAAGGAGGGAGGAGCTGAACAACTCAAGAGGTTAGATGGACATTGCCAAATCTTTGCTCTGACACTTTTTTTCCTTAAATACTGATAGTAGAACATGGTATTACAGGTCACTTCCTTTTGGGAGATACTTGTGCACTTGTCTAGCACATGAGGCAGAAATATTGCTCTATTCCTCAGTTATGGGTCAGATGACTGCTCTTTGAATATTCTGGTTAGTGTTAACATCACAGAAAAATACCTTATAGCCACACTATTTTATTGTCTTCTTTCACCATGATAAAGGAAAAGGCACAGGAAAGGCTGGTCTGTCCTTGATTGGTAGATCTATCAGGAGCTTGAGACGATTCATAGAACTGGTTGGTGAGGGCTAAGGGGGATAAATTATTGTATTAATAGAACTTTGCATAAGGTTTTCTCCTCTTGGAAAAGTTATAAATCTCAGGTTTGATCCCTTGGAGTTTTGACAGTCTATTTCACCTTTCATAAGGTTGTTTCAGAAGTAACAACTACTGATGTTCAGAACAAATTTGATGTTAGGTAATTGTGTCTGCATTGTAATGCTTCCAAAGCAGTGTAATTATGATCTGGTGTTACTGCATATTTTATAAAATAATTGTTCCTTCTTCCCTAAAGCATATATCTTGAAGGAGAATAGGCCAATTGTTTCTGGCAGAATAATTTTAGGCAAGCTAGCAGGGAAATAAGGTTGGCTAATGCTTTCCATCATTAAAGTCTTCTTCCTGTAGCTTATAGCTTTACCAGAGTTAAATTTCTGGTTTGGGGTTTTCTGTGCTTGTTCTCTTTTTTAGGGCAGGTATAAACTCTTTGCATGGAACAAAGTTTACAGGTGTTACACCAACCTATAACAATATGACCAGATCATTGCAAATAAATTTGGGGTGAATTGGTGTTAAAAATTTTTGGACTCTTGCATGGTTTAAATAAAGTTAAACATTTCGGTAAAATTAATGTGTCAGTCTTGTGTTTGGATAATGTAAAAAGTAACTGAAAGCTGAGAAGGCAAAAGTTACCAAATACTGTATTATGTATAATGTTCTTTCCAGAAATTTAAGTCCTTAGTGTGGTGAATTCATAAGTTTGAAATTAATTCATTTGTTCAGTCACCAACAAGCTAGGGGAGGCACCCAGAGGAAAAGCAATGGCCTCTATTTCATGGTATTCTTTCATTGGATAACATTATTGTGATTAAGAAGCAAAATTATCTAGATTTTTTTAAAAATTAATTTATTATGAAATCATATGAAATATCACTTGAAAATAGAATTCCAATTGACTTAAATACCCTTTGATGGATAAAAAACTGAAAGGCAGTAATGGAAAACTACTGAATGATTAATGACAGTGCACTGATTATAGGAAGTAGGATCTGTTGAGAGCAGCTGCAGTGGTTGGTACCACTGCCTATGCTGAGCAAATAGTTTCAGTAGTTATTTCTTGTGAAAAAAATGCCACGTTTATAAAACATGTCAATCACACTAAACTAGAAGAGTAAATAAATAATGGAATGCCAAGCAACTACTAATAGAGAGGCAATAACAGAGTTAAATTTGTTATACAACATAGGTAAAAAAAACATTTGCCGATTTACTTTTTTAAAAAATCTTGTCAGGGTTTTAAAAATATCTTTTTGTAGTAAGGATATAGTTTAGTGCTATCAGTTCTAGTGTAGCAACATCAAAGCTGCACAGCTCAGTGTTAGAAAGTTACATGCTGAAATAGAAAATCAAAAGTTGAACTTTCAATTATGAATCATTGGTTAAAGATTGATCTCTGACTTGTTGAATAAAGAGGTCTAAAGTGCCTCAAGTTCATAGCATTTACATTAAACTCCTTGATGGTGTTCCTGCCATGTACATATTGCTCTTCCCTGAACTGTATAGGACACATCTGCCACTCCACTTATATGAGCATGGGGTGTGGACACAAGGGCAGAAGTTCATAAATTTAAATAGAGAGAAGACTAAGTCACAGCCCACCAGAGTGATGGTTTATGGCGTAATGGAGAGGTCATGGCAGAGAGCAGTAGTCAGCTTCTCTAGTGGGGGAGCTGGTCCTGGCAGAAGCTGATATTAAGTGTGCTGTCTCATTCATACTGCCCCTCAGAAGGAAAAGCTGAAGTGAGTCCCCACCACATCACCTCAGTAGTTAGTGTCTGAGTGAATACTTTCTTCAAAGAAAGAGGCACAGTCAGTGTGATGTCACCCATTAGAAATTTGTATTGTTTGTTGATGTATGTGCATGGTCACAGTTGTTTGTGTGGGCTGCAATGACTGAGTCTGATAGTTCTCTATAATGATATACAAGTAATGGGCTACAAAGAATTATTATTAAATATGCTAAATTAAGATAGGAAACCATGAAAGCTTCTGTTGGACTAGTACCAAAAAATTTATACTCTAATGGATCATTGGTCATATATATATATGTATCTCCAATGTCTTCCACACTATTGAGATTAACAGTCTATGTATGCTACATGCCTTTAAAAAGCCATGGGTGACTATGTTGGTAAGAAATTCCATCACTCTGATTATTGTTCTACCCAAGCTAATGTAGTTGGTGATTGTTAACCTGAGAGTTATTAGGTATAGGATCAATGATGTGTGCCATCTGTAACAATGAAATTGTAACTTCAAATGGCAGAAAGCATTAATGTCTAACACTGGGTATTAATAAAAAAGCTTCTATTAGAAATACTGTAGTTCACAGAATCAAGGAACTAATGAGATTTCGCATCTAGTTCTATCAATTTCCAAAATCTAGGTTTTATTTTGGGATCTAAAATAGAGATCTAAATCTAGATAGACATTCCTAAGGAATATCAGTGCATGTTGTCAAAATTTAGCAAGTTGAACTTACAAAGGTTTTTACGAAACCAAGAAAGTTTTTTGTTTGTTTGAATTTTTTCCTTATCTGTTTGTTTTGGGGTTTCTTTTAAATTGGTGTTTGTTTTAAATCTCCACTGTATTTCCTATTCTTTTTCTAGGAGCAGAGGTTTTCCTGAAATTAGAAGCTGTTGTGGGTTAAACAATAAATTCATTGGACAAAAAAGTCCATTGAGCTCTTTGGTCAAAATTGCTATTTGAAAAATATTATTATAGTCATAGAATCATCGAAGAGTTTGAGTTGGAAGGGACACTTAAAGGTCATCCAGTTCAACCCCCTTGCAATGCACAAGGATGTCTCCATCTACATCAGGTTGCTCAGAGCAACCTTGAATGTTCTCAGGGATGAAGCATTTACCACCAGTCTGGGCAACCTGTTCCAGTATTTCACCACTCTCATTCTACAAACCTTCCTTTTATCTAATCTAAGTCTACCCTCCTTAGTTTAAATCATTAATCCTTGTCCTCTTGCAATAGGCCCTGCTAAACATTTGTCCCCATATTTCAAGGCACCCTTCACCCTGCAAGACTGCAATAAGGTCTCCCCAGAGCCTTCTCTTCTCCAGGCGGAATAATCCAATTATCTCAGCCTTTCATCATAGAAGTACTCCAGCCTTCTGATCATCTTCATGGCTCTTCTCTGGACCTCTTTCAACAGGTCCACATCCTTCTTTTCTTGGGGGCCCCAGAGCTGGATGCAGCACTCCAGGTGAGGTCTCAGCAGAGCAGAGGGGCAGAATCGCCTCCCTTGCCCTGCTGGCCACGCTGCTTTGGATGCCCACTGGGACTCTGAGCCATTGACCACTGCCCTCTGCATGTAAATGTGCAGCCTACTCCTCATCCATGAGGCAGAACACATATCAAATTCATATGTCTTCAATTCAGAGATAAGGACGTTGTGGGGGTTCATGTCAAAGGCCTTACATACAGATAAACAACATGTGTAGCCCTTCCCTTGTCCACCAGTGTAGCCACTCCGTCAAAGTAGGCTGCTAGGCTGGTCAGACAGGACTTGCCTGTGAGGCACTTACAAAAACACAAAATAGGCTGGTCATTAAGGTGTAGCATATTGTTTATGAAAAATACTCTGCAACTTGATGGCAATATATATGATGTGGTAATTGAATATTGAGGCAGATTTTCCACAATGGGAGTTACTATTATAAGGCATTTTCTGTGACGCTTTCCTTTAACACGCTACTTGGTCTACAGGCAGTTGCCAGAGACTCCCTTGTTGTTGTGTAAAATATAGATAAAAGTTGCTTGTGAATATGTTTGTATCAGTCACTTCGTATGAAAACAAAAATTCCAGCTGAGCAATGAGCTACAGAGAGAGGGCTAAAGAATGAGCAGTAGGATCTGTGCCAGTAGTTTGTCTTATGTCTTGAGGAGAATGGCTTTCTAACATTAATTCATTTTAAGCAAGAGGAATTATCTTGTTTTATGACTATGCAGTAATCTCAAGGTCTGTACATTACATTTTGTCATTATGAAAGGTTTCTGAAGGCACATAAAAAGCATGACCCGTTAGAACAATCCAGTGCACAAAGCCTATTTGCAAAAATTGTTGGAAAAATTGTTTTATAAATCATGATTTGTGATCAGTATGTACTAGAAAAAAATCATCTTTTTCAGTCTTGTATTCTTTTATGTCCTTCTTTTTATACAGTTAAATTGGTTTACTACTTTGTTCTTTATCTGAGTTGTAATAGTTCTTACACCTTTGCATATTTTCACAGGATCTATTTTATAGCACTGAAACCTGTAAAAGGAAAAGGAAGGTTTTTTCTTTCTTTTGTGCTTTATAGAGCCTTTCATTTGCACTCATGCATTAAAGTTTCAAACACAAGACTAAGCATGTTTTAGTGAAGTATCACCCTGCTCATTGTTCAAATTGTGGACAATGCCTGTTGGCAAATTGCCTAAATCATCTGCACCACTGTCCTGGTCTGTAAGTTGTAACCCAGAGGGCAGCAAACCATTGCTGCTAAACGTGAATAAGAGCTGAGGTAGAAATCCTTCCCTGCTGCTCCTTTTCTGCTACAGCACGCCTGTGCTGTCACAGAGGTGGGAATGATTTGGAACATCGTAAAACTGTCACTATGCCCCTTTGAGTTACTGCCTGATACAACTGCAACTCTGAGTTTCTCCCTTGGGTTTTGTATCAAAGGTATAATTTAGTCTCTTCTTGTAAGCCAAGAGTATAGGTGTTTTCAGTCTTTGTGAAAACTTCATTTTCACTGATTCTCAAATGATTTAAAAGTATAGTTCTGGTCTAAAACGTGATGACAACACAGATTTGTAACTTTCCTTTACATGACATGAGATCAATTTACACCCCAATTTTTTTCATTCTTCTGTGCTTGAAGTACTTGAAAATATTTCTCCCTGCCAGCAAGTGCAGATAGCTTACAGACCCTCTGTATTTAAATATCCTGTGTATTTAAGAGTGTTGCCAGTTACCAAACTTCAACAGTGTAAGGAACAACAGATGGAGAGCATAATAACTTTACTTTCTCGGTAGAAATCCAAAAAGCATTAAACTGTTTGACACATGTGCTCAAGAGCACATAGAATGATACCGGTTTTTATTACTGGAGAAATTTGAATCTAAGATCTCATTTTACCCACAAAATGTGAAAGATACACTTGGGCGTACACAATTTTCAATTAAAAAATGCATTTGCTCTAAGCTATTTACATTCACATCAATACATTCAAGTATCTATACCTGTAATAATTTAAAAATAAATAGTTATAACACTTCACTCTAAAAATCTCTGATCTAGAGTACTATATTATTGAACTGAGTAAGACTTATTAATCTTTCACTTGTGTGCAGAATGTTGAACTCTTCTACTGCACACTATCAAGCTAAATGTCCATTCTTCTGCATACTATGATTAGCAGTGTGCAGGCCTTTGAAACTCTGAGCTAAGCTTTTCTAAACATATCAGTGACTGATTTTTCTTTCTTTTTATTCCAATGACATGACCTCTGAATCAAATCATGCAAGGCTTGCCTTAGAATTATTCTCTGATGCTTTGAGAGCAAGCCAGCAAGGGATGTGTAAATTATGCAGAGAGCAAATCCTGACTGTGTGTCGTTTACTTGCACAACAAGCTCAACTTTAATTAAGCCAGGGCCTAAGATCCTTTGCCAAGTTGCTTTCAATACTGATTTTACAGTTCATAGAACAACATCCTCACCTATATGAAGACTTTTTAACCCTTCCAAACCCTGCCTGTGGTTGAATGTGTGTGATAAAGGGCAGTCATAATTCAGCAGCTGACAGAAACACTCTTTGATAAATATAATGATTTTAGCAGATTGCAGACTTGAATTTAAAAAATGTGGATTTCTAGACTTCTTTGGTGTAACAGGTATAATGATTGACATGACCTACTGCTGTAGTAGTTGGTATTAAATCTATGAGATTATCACCTGCTAACATCAAATGGGAAGGACTTGAAAGAGGTGACCTAAAGGGCACACCCAGGATTTGCAAGTGAGATAATTTCCAAAACTCAAGAATGCTGAACCTCCCATGTGAACTGAGAAGGTGTTTCCCATTGAATGCAATCCACTCTGGGGTTGCACATTACCGTGTGGATTCTTTCTTCCTTGAGCAAATAAAATATTAATCCATTTTGCTTATATTCTACAGAGTTATATTTTTCAATTCTATTACAGCTGCCAGCTAGCAACTGCCACTGTTTCATTTTAGAGGGATTGTGGTTGCAGTAATTTTTATCCTAATGTGTTAAATAGTATTTCTAAAACTGATAGGGTTTGATTTGCAGTAGTAAAATTCAGTGGTGCATCTAATGGTAAGATCCATCTAACATCTTCATTTTAACAAAGAAGAAATTGCAAAGAATTGATCACATTACAAATTTAGTGACAGATAGCTGTAAATGGTTAAACTTGGCACATGTTGTTAGTGTTTTGGACTTAATTCATGAAAATTGAAGAGAAAGAGGTTTTAAAGAAGAAATACAAGTAAAAAGATTGGAAGGATTTTCCTTTCTTTTATTGTTTTGTTTTTTAAAACCATAGTACTAGCTCTGATAAAGGACTTAGTGCAGAAGCAGAACTTAGGAGTGTGTATAAAAGCTAGTCAATAGTTGGGGGGTGAGGCAGGTAGGGCAGTGTTTTGTTTTATGATTT
The DNA here is from genome assembly GCF_052056855.1 of Sturnus vulgaris. Lineage (NCBI taxonomy): Eukaryota > Metazoa > Chordata > Aves > Passeriformes > Sturnidae > Sturnus > Sturnus vulgaris. The sequence continues at coordinate 49,160,476 of NC_142245.1, read as the reverse complement.
TTGGTGTTTGTAGGGTTTTTATGGTTTGTTTGGTTTTCTTTTTCAATATTAGATACCTCATGAATGTTCAAGAGCTCTTTCTCATTGTCTCTGAGTTTCAGTAGGTTCTCCTTGCTTACTCAGTTAATGTCATGTTTCTGTTACATCTCAGGTGAGGGTGGGGATTTGGATTTTTAGATAAGATTAACAGGAAATTTTGGGTGTTGGCAGTCTGTTTTAAAGATGCTACTGTGTGTCAAATACAGCTAAATTTTGTTCTTTCTTTGGAATTCAAATCCTTTCATTTATTTATTAGCAATTTCGAAAATTGTTTAAGTTTTATTATGCCTCAAACCTTTTGAACTAAGCTCTCTGAAGCTTGGTGGTGATGGTTAAAATTACAAACTGCTGGTCATTGAGATGAAAGCCATTATCAGGTAGTGCTGTTTGTAGCACACTGCTCATATTTAGTTCTAATACATGCCATGATATATTTTTATGAGAGATTTCCCTTTAGTACAGTCTCTGGAAATAATGCAATAGTAAATGTGTGTAAATATTAATGTCTGGTTCAGATGGTATCCTCAACTTCAGTTTATGTGCCAGCGTTGTTTCCTCTCTAATTTCTGTGAGACACTTATTGAATTGCTTAAGTTATATGTTTGTGTTGATATTTTTAAAGCTCTCTATGGTGCTAAGTAAGAAATCTTCTACTTGTTCCTTTTAATTTTCAGCTCCTGGTTATGCAGAAATTCAGCAGTTGTTAGTTACCCACTGGTCACTGTTTTACTGAACTTTTCTCTAGGTTTTTTGGTGCGTTAATTTGCTATTGATAGTCATGTAAATATTAGGTATAGGTACATAGTGAAAATTCAATATTTAGTTATCAGATACACAGGTACAGTCTGCACAGACTTCATGCCTTTTTGTTTCTTTTTGAAGGACGGCACACATCTCCATATCTTTTTTCCAGTTCTTTATTTTCCTTTCAGTAGCCTCTTTTAATTTCTTTTTTTCTAGTCATTATCTGATCTTGTTATGAAAACCACAGTCTCATCATTTTGTCTTAATTTATTATTCAAAACAAATTGTCGTGGTTTCCTTTTCCAGCTTCCTAGAACTCTTGTCCTTCTCACCCAAATTTCATGCAATATTCTTCTCTCTACTCAATGTAACTTCCATGCCAACTCATCTTAAGAAAATGAAGCCTAAACAAGAGAAAAATAATCAGGGACATAATTGCAATTTTCAGTTAAACGTGGAGAAGGACCATTTAAGAAAAAGAAACCAGACTCCTCTTGGAGGTGTGCACAGAGAAAGAACAAGTAGCCACAAACATTTGGTTGGATGTACTGGGGTAAAAGGGTGCCCCAGTACCCCTAGGACAGTTCACTGAAGTGCAAGTTTTTGGATGAGCTGGGATAGACATGGGAGAGAAAAAATGCTGGCTTAGTTCTTGGTTCTTTTGCTGGGCTTGTATGGTGGGGAACGGATAGAGAGTTATATCCAATATTCACGTAGTGTTAGCCATTTCTTACCTCAGGCTCATATGAGGAATGATTTTGAATATGCCCTAAAGAGACTATCAAGATATCTTTAATGTATTGGATTAAACCCAATTTAGATCTCACATGCATTACCAGCAACAGGAGGGGGGGGAGGAGGAGGAAGGAAAAATATAAAGAGAGATATTCATAGGATTATGCTTATATCAGCAAGTTATTCTCAAGAAAGAATGTCACACTTGTGCTACAGGAAAAAAATTAATTAAAGTAACATTATGTAGCAGGACTTTGTATTGTTTTTATTTGCTTTAGTTTTTCATTCAGGCATCACCCTTAACCTTTAGGGTAAAAGGTATTTCACATTAGCATAAATATTAAGCAGATGCCATTTCTGCTACATAAAGAACTTTCAGCTAATCATTTTTCCATGCATTTAAATAGGAATATTAGAATGAGGGTAATTACTTCAGTTTTCCATGAGTGATCCATCAAGACACTGAATTTCACTGTATTTTGTTGCACAGATTAGTAAGTGTAGAATTAAATTACAAATCAGTGTTAGAATATTTGAAGTGTTTTGACAAGTTTGATTTTTATTTTTTTTTTTCCCCTAACGAAGTTAGGGTTATATTTTGAAAATATATAATATTATGACCTCTTATGAAGAGGTTATTTTGTAAGGAAAAGGTACATCAGATTGGATGATAGGAGAAAATTTTAGGTTTAAGATATGTTCCATTATATGAAGGAATAACCTAGGAGTGAATTAGAGTGTGTGAAAAAATTAGCTAGAGAAGTTGCTTTAGATATAAAGATTTTCAGATTGTTATTGTTGTTGTCATTATTTGATTTCACAACAAAGATAGCACTCTTAGCATTGGGAAAGACAGTGCAGCATTGTTGAAGCAAATGTTATTGTAACAAAATCATACAACTTCAACATAAATATCTCTGGGAGTTTCAGATTTGGCTGTCATCAAGTAAAAAGAGCTTTTATTTGTTTTTCCAGTTTTTGGCCATTATACGCAGAGAAATTTTATTTTCCAAGTCTTTACAAGAGGATTTCACATTAGAACATCACACTGAAAATAAGTGCAAGAATGTACTGTTCATCCCCTTCCCAAGTGGAGAAGCAAAGCTTTTTTTGTGCCCCTCTCTGCCTGACTCTATGCTTGAAAGCCAATCAGCTAAGCAAGTGATGGGACTTGGAAAGAAATTTGCTTTTTGAGTAAAACAGACTATGTTGCCAGAATAATGTATCAGAGGAACTGCTTATTGCATGAGAGCAGATCTGATATTAACAGGATGCTTTGTTGGTTGGAAAAATCATAAGTAGGCATTGACTTCTCTTGCCAATATCAAGATTTATTGGCACAAGACATATTGACTTCAGCAAATCCATGACATTATTATATCTCAAAGACTAATAAATCTTGTTACCAGCCAAAAACATAAGTCAATATAATTATGCTTGACGATGCGTGTTTTCCCTAAAGACCTGAGTGTCATGTTATACTTCCAAGAAATATCAAAAGATCAAGGAAAAAAAAGAGAAGTCAGTATAAATAGCCATATTCACATGAATGTATGTCTTGTAGTCTGGGTATTCATGAAAGGTAATTGCCTGTTTCTGTGTCATTTCATATGCTTTTTGAAACAGGTTCTTTTCTCTTCAAAAGTCGGACTCCTTTTCAGCAGTAGAATTTAATTTTTATTATTGAAAAGTAGCCAGATGGTACATACATGTATCCACAGGAATTTCTAAATTCACAGTCTTGTTTCCAAATTATATTGTAAAATATGTAGGCCTGTTGGGCTACACAGGACTGTGGTCTGTTGAGGAGACTGTGTTTTATAATTCACAAAGGAAAACAGTGCTGCAATGTGCAATTTAGATAGAAAATCAAAAGCAGGCTCTCACTAACCTGATTTGAGTCAATTTATTGTTGTATGAAAACGAAAGTAGCTTTTTATTTAAAAAAACCCTCTGCCCTTGATTATACCAAAGGTTTATTTTCATTGGGCATTTGTCTTGGATTGTGTTCTTTACAGCAGAGGGAAGGTGAGGGAGGCACAGGAATGCTACTCAGCTGTCCTGTGGTGGGAGGGAGCCCCCATCACTGCCCCTCCTGGGGATGGCATGGTACCCAGCTGGGATCTGAAACATGGATGCTCCTTGTTGGGAGGCATGGACAACATAGCTGCTCAGGATTCAAAATTTTTTGCAGCTAATATTTCACCATGGGAGCAGCCTCACTCTGGGACTGCTTTTGTGGTTGAACTTTCATTTCTGGTTCTCTGGGACTTGTTATGAAAATTTCTTTTCCTGGACTAGTTTTGACTTCTTGATTTATGACCAATTTTTAAAAGTCTGAAGAAACTTCTGTCTAAAAATATAGAAATACTTCTCTATTTCTCAAACTACTACATATTTCAGTTATATATTTTTAATTATTCTCTTGCTCAGCTCTTCATTTTCTTTTTTGAAGCATGGTATTTTCTTAACCTCTTGACATAATCAGCAATAGCAGCTTTTCTTTCTGATTTACAACGTAAGTGACAATCATCTTAATGTGGAAGCTTTGGTTTAATCTGTTGACTTGCAAAAATATATTACATCAAATGTGGGAGCTGTATTGCAGCAAATGTGTAAATTTCTGAAGAAAAACAGCATGGTTCAGAAAATGTAACGATACATTAAATTACATGTTTGTATTTTTAAAAAGAGGATATTATAAGAAAACCTGATGTGATGACCTACAATCACACAGCAGTGATGGTAACAGCTCTACAGAGGAGTTGAATTCAGTTTTACAAAAAGAAAACTGGTTATTGAAAAGGCACTTGAATGAACTTGAAGATACAGATGGGGTTGAGGAAGAAAATAAGTTTAGGACATTTATTTAAGAAGGAGGACAGTGCTAAGAACAGGTGCTGTGTCAGATCTGATGTAGCTGAGGTCACAAAACAGTTTCCATATAATGTGAGGGGTTGTAAAGTATAAATGGCTCCATAAAATGTTCAGTTAGAACTTGATTTTGCAACTTTCGTAAAGGACAATAAAAATGTTTTTACAAATATATTAATGGCAAAAGGAAGGATAAGACCAACCTTTGTTCTCTATTGGATGCAGGAGGGTACTTAGTAGCTGCAGATGAGGAGAAGGTGGTAGTGCTTAATGCCATCTGAGCTTCAGTCTTTAGTGGGAACACAGCTTGTCCTCAGGACAGCTGTCCTCCTGGATTGGTGGATGGTGTCAGGGAGAAGAACACTCCCCTGTTACCCAGGAGGAGGCAGTCAGAGAAGTGCTGAATGCTTGGATGTTCATAAATCTACGGGCCCAGATGGGATCCACCCTAGGGTGATGAGGGAGCTGGCAGATGAGCTTGTCAAGCCACTCTCCATCATTTACCAGCAGTCCTGGCTCGCTAGTGAGGTTTCAGATCAGTGGAATCTGGCCAATGTGACACCTATTTATAAAAAGGGTAGGAAGGAGGATCCTGGTAATTATAGGCCAGTTAGCCTGACCTCAGTACCTGGTAAGGTAATGGAACAGTTTTTGTCAAAACATTACAGGCTGGGGACTGTGTGGCTGGGCAGTGCCCAGGCAGAAAGGGACCTGGGGGTGCTGTTTGACAGCTGAGTGATAAAGTACTGGAATGGTCTCCCTAGGGAGGTGGTGGAATCGCCATCCCTGGATGTGTTTAAAAAAGGATTGGATGTGGCACTCGGTGCTATGGTTTACTTGAGGTGTTAGGGCATAGCTTGGACTTGATCTTGAAGGTCTCTTCCAACCCAGTCATTCTGTGATTCTGTAAAATCAGGCAGAAAAAATTCCTTCCCATATTCTTCCTGTTTCTCCCAGTAATTAGCTGGAGGGTTGCTTTACTTCAGAGCAAGTCAGAACTGTTAAGTACTTCTCAAAAGCATAGATTAGATCAGGGAGATTTGGCATGTTACAGGATCATATCTATCAGTCAGTATTTTAATATTTAACCACATGATGTGCTTATATGTTATGCAAAAGTCGAGACAATTGGTTTTACATAATTTGAAGCAATTTACAGAGATTGGGGCTTCAGTATAAGAACATAAAGATAAATTTAAAAAGCTGCATCCAAACACTCACAGAATTGCAACAGTTTTTTTAACCCTGTCTGTCCTATGCCACTCAGAGGGTTTCAAGGTGGCACCCCCTCCTAGAACGCGGGATTTTGTGCTATTTGAGACAGTTATTAGCACTGCAGGAGAAAACTGTTACCACTTCTTTTGTAGACTCAAACAGCATGGGGTTTTTCATATTAATTAATAAATGTTCTCCAAACTAAATTTAGTTGGATTACCCTTTTTTACGTACCCCAAATATTGTACTTCATGTTTTAAAAACAGTTTGAGAATATAGTTTCCCCCTTAATGTGTTGTATTTGTCACAGCACAGAGAATAACATAGGTGATTGTATCAAAGAGAAGAGGTAATTGAATGTATAGTAAAGTGTAAGTTGGTAATTTTCTGTTGTGATAATCCTTCTCCCTTTCCTCTCTGACTTGATGCACACTCATGTTTTTTTAGCTAGTGATTCTCTCTGGCCTCTACAGTCCTTTGGTAGAAATCACACCTACAAGTCTGCATGCTAATTTGGGGGGATTTGTGGTGGCATTGCACTATCCTGTTGTGGTTTAGTGGACCATCACATTCTGAAAAATGTGAATGCATGGTCAGATTAACTGCTGTCTTCTCAGAAGGTCCTAGGAGTGCAAAGGAATGTGTAGGAAATGGAAATGAAGCAAAATTTACAGAAAAGCTGTACCAGAAAAAGGGGAAAGCATTATACTGTATACAGTTACAGTCAAACAGTTAACCTCTTTTTGTAAAGGTAGTGGAGATTTAAAAAATAACTTCCAAAACTGTACAAGAGGGTTCCATGAAAATTCAAGACAAATCCTTATCCATCTGACAGATATGCTCTGGAATGTGCTTATCTCTTATGTAACTAAGGCAGAACTGTCATCTGATGAGGTACACATGACACATAAGAATTTCATTATTATACAATGCATGTGGGTCAACTCTGCAGTAGGTCCTAGTACAACTCTAATGCAAAGCCTCTAAACTGCTAAAATCTGTAATTCAGCTGCATGTCTACAACAAAACATTTTTTCCTATTTCTAGTAGTTCTTCACAGCAAACTTCACCAAATCTTTTTAATTTTCATTTCCAGTTGGTTATAATAAAGATAGCATTGGATGACTGAGACGCTATTACAATATTACATTATCCTAATTTTACTGACATATATTGTCTTTTTCAAGGTAAAACAAAAGATTTCTTAGCAGTTTATGAAAAGATGAAAGCAAAGATGGCACCTGCTGTTCTTTAAAGACTTTAGAGTAGCCTGGCTAGAACCAGTTAACTCTGCAAATACCAAACCACTGCAATGAATTTCCTGATGAATTAGTGATTTGTCTTTTTGCTTATGCTGCATAGATAGACTCAAAATACAGAATCCTGTACAGTATCCCTGATCTACTGATGAAATAGTTTTGTTTATGAACAATATAAGATAATGGCATGTTGTACTGTGCACATAATTAGACTATAAACCTTTGTTGTCTGCTCTGTTTCAGTCTGGGGTTCAGTTTGTAATCTTTGATTTCAAGCTATTGTTCATTCTTTTTATATTCTTATATTCTCGGTTGGCTGAGTTCCAGCACAGTTTATTCTTTAAGCAAGCACTGGGAGCAATAGCCATTAACCTTTTTAAAGTGGCTTTTTAGCATGTCATGAGTTTATATGTCTTGCTTCTTTTTGCCATTAACCTTTCTGATGGGACAGTGTGCTGTGTTTTGCTTACTTCAGCATGTCATGCCCATTTTCACCCCTTGCCCATTTGCAGGCACTGTATTTCATTACAAGAAAGATGGGGGAATGTGGTGGGGAAAGGACAACAGCAGTGCATGCCAGGCCTTTTTCCTATGCACACAGCAGATAGTATGACCCTCATTAAGAAAAACTGCCTATTAAAGACATATCCTTGTTTGGGTGCAGAAGCAGTTCCTCTGACACTGTCCCTGGCATTTGCTACAAGGCCATAATTGTCAACCATGATAAGGCATTGCAACCAGAGCCCTCAAAACAAATGCTGTTCATCTGAGGCCAGCATCAGTGAAAGGTTCAGTTATTCTTGCTTTACTGAGCATGAAATGGAATTGAAAGGCAATATTAAATGGGTTATTAAACTTAAGACATGGTGTCTTTTGATCTTCTCTTGCAATTGCCCTTACGACATGCATATATAATGTATTCTCAATAGGGTTAGTCATTTGTATGGCCTTTGAGTTTCGAGAAATGTTTGCATTGCAATTATTCAGTTGTCATATTGTGATAAACTAAAAATATGGTTCCTTTGGAAATTAAATGTTTGTCTTCTGTTTATTTTCATCTTTTCTCTGCACAGACATGTATCTTCCACAAATGATTAAGAAGTAGAAAGAATATACATATTTTTAGCAGTTTCCCTGCCTCTCAAAAATCCTTAGTGTACTTTTCTCTTCAACCTCAACACTTGTGTCTCAAGGTTTGGGTTTATTTTACATATATATGACTGCCCATGTGTCTTCCTGAAATGGTTCTAGAACAATTGATATGTTTCCTGAAGAAAAAAAAAAAAAACAAAAAAAAAACAAATCAACGTGAATTTAAACAGGAATGAAATTTTTAAATACCATCTTTATCAGAACCTCTTCTCCAGTGAGCATTGAACAGTGGTTTCAACCAGCTGTAGCTGGCTGGAGGGCAGGCCCAAGGGAATTGCATGAAAACACATTTCTAGTGCTGGATTTAGCATTTTTTCAGTTTACCTAGAAGCCAGAAAGGGCTGGAACATCAAACAACAGGAATAATCTACAGAACATATGCCAGTTAAACCCAGCAGCTGGTAAAGGTGCCTGGTAACAGCATTTCCACTGTTTGCTCAAAAACTACAACCAAACTGGATTAGGAGGCTTCCTCGTTAAAAATTATTTGCCTGGCAACAGAAGTGTTTTCTAGATATTAATGATCTCCCTAAATAATTGAAAGACTTAAGCAGACTGGTCAGTTGTCATCAGACAGGTCAGGAGCACAAAGCAGAAGACAGAGGAACTGACACTGCACCTTACTGGCAATTAAGCAGAAGATAGAGCATGAGTTAATTTTGCTAAATGACGCTTAGCTGATAATTTGTGTTCAACCATTTACCTGGGAGTTCTTGCTAAAGATTTGCAGAATTTAGAAGAAGGGAAAAATACTTTCCTTGTGGAATGAAAGAAATATTATAAGATAGTTCCCAAAAGATATTGCTAGAAATGTAATCAATTCTACTAGGATTTGTCTGTCTTATTTTGACAGCTCATATTGAAAATGTCATCTTGACTTAGGAGTGGCTGAGAAATATTGTATAAATGGGTATACTTGTATTAGAATTTCTGGTATATATAGCTGTAATGTATGAATGTATTTCTAAAACAATAGTAGAGTAATTCTACTTTTCCTTTAATGATTCTAAAATATGTTTATTTTCTCTTTAGTACTTCACCTAGCTTTGGAAGATGTGTCAAACAGTAAAATAAAAAAGTGTCAAAGCATTCACAGATAGCCTTAGAGCATGAAAATATTGAATGGAATCAAAGATGCCACTGAGAGGCGTTTGGATTTTTTCTACTCTGTTGGCTTGGTTTATGTCTGCTGACAGTCAGGTCAACTGCCACAGCTTCATTGTAACACTTTACAAAATCATATTCCAAATTACTAGAAGCACCAAAAATATGTAAAGGCAACTTTCACTTGAAAGATTTCTGTATCACAGGGAAAAGAAAGGTTAGAATTCTTTATCAGATCAGGTCTGCATTGCTTGGACCAATTCAGGTGATGTAATGTTACTCTAAAAATGCTCTGAAATTAAGATTCTATCTTATGCAGAATTTAAACTACTTAGTTTCAGATATTTAAGGTCCTATCAATTGTTGATCTGTTCTATGCCTAGGATTTTGTCTTATTCTAGTGGTATTTCACAGAAAATATAGAATGTGACTTCTGATTGTGGAGGTACCTCAACCTGTATCTAAATCCTGGGTGTACTATGCATACATAATTTTTTCAGTCATAGTATTTTATGTCTATACATAGGGGGACAAAAGTATTTGTGCCAATGATTTTTGTATATTTTAACTTTGATTAGCAGTAATGAAATCCCAAGTTGTATTTTTTTCACACCAGGCATTTTCTTTCCCACCATTAAGTCTTTAGCTGTTTTTCAGCACAAGTGCTAGAGTCTGGGGAAATGCACCAAAATGCTTTTTATTTCAACCACTGACACTAGTGATCCAACTTTCTCTGTTAAGGAAATGGGTAAATCCACCCTTTCTTCATGGCTCAATCGATTTCCTTTTGAAAGGGAAAACCTATGGTTCTTTTGCCTTCAGACAGTATGTCAGCATATCTACTGTGTTATATAGACAATAGATTTAGAGGAGGTTTTTTTCCCCACATAAACATATTTGCTCTGAAATTCATGTTTGAAATATGGTATTATTAATCCTTCAAAGACTGGTTTCAGCATTACAGTTTGTGCTTCTGCCTGCACAATGTTGGTTGTTCTCATGACTTCTGCTCTCTTCTCTCACGCTGATTCCACAGTAGAGATTTGCACTGGTGGTGCAGGGCTCTGTGCAAGCAGTGGTGCTCGGTGTGTTGTGTACCAGTGACTCTGCACACAGTGAAGAGCAGTTTTGAGTGCTCTCCATAGAGCTACCAGCAGCCTCTGTGTCCAAGCTATGTGTCATTCCCACTGAGCTTGTGAGATCCATGGAAAGAGTAGTAATACAGTGCACAGAGATGTTGGGAGTGCTTTGTGGTTTTGTACAATCATCTTTTCTAATTAAGAAATGAGATCTTAGTGGTTTTCTCTAAAACTGACAGAAAAACAAAGTTTTTACTTTGTGGGAAACCAGTTTGGGCCTAAAATTTGGATTAGGTCAAATTGGGCTTGGATGCTTTAAATCCACCCTTTAGCTTCATTGTAAAGCCTCAGTTTACTATAGCAGGTGCAGGAAGCTCAAGTATCTCTCTCCCCATCCAGCCTAGGGAATCCTGTTAGGAAGCCAGGTTTGTTTTCTTTAATCAGCTTTGTGTTCAAGAAATACAAAATGTTTAAAAAACCCAACAAACTAAACCAAAATCCCACCCAAAGAAAAAAAAAAGTTTATAAAGTTTGATTTTTACAGTTTCATTTTTAAAAGATCAGCTGTGCTTCCCTGAAAAATCTTTAGGCCAGTTCTGCCTGATGTGAATTGCAGCTCTCCGATACTGGCAAGGGCAGGTTAACAAACAGGGGAATGTACTGTCTTCATAACATGTAGAAACTATATGGTGGCATCCAAGAACTGGACACATTCCTTTTGATATTAGCTCCTATGTGTTTTATTTATCTTGCTCTTCTTTTATAATTTGAAAAGCATATCTTCTTTTATAATTTGAAAAGCATATAATATGAAAAGCAATCAAACCAATAAAAGATTAATAATATTTGATCTAAATGCACATGTTTTTAAGAGAATCCGTTTGATGTCTAAAACTCTTCACTGAGGACAGAAATATAAGTTTATGTTGATTTTCAGGTCTAGGATGGTATTCCAAATATGGGAGAATATAGTAGAGAATATAAAACAGGATATGGTTGTCAATCCATCATACCCCTCACTGTGTTCCCTTGGTAGAACAGTGACTTCTGTAACCTGTCAACAAATTTAGAGGCAGTTTAAGGTCAGCAATTTTAAAAAGATTGGAAATGGTTTTCTTTTTATTTTTTCCATTTTTAGGGTATATCTAAATCTCACTGGTGTCTGCTGTCATATACAACAGGGATTCTTTTTTACTCTGAGGCAAGGCCTGAGGCTGTAATCCATGTCTGTGTGTGACCTGCAGTAAAGGCTTGTCAGAATAATTACATCTTGCTGTGGATAGGCATAAGCATTCCTTCTCCTTTTTTGACATTCTTCTCTGTACATGACCTGGCCTGAGCTGACTACTCTTTACAATGGGGACAAGGAGCATAAAGCAAAATTAGCTATGAACATCCTGCTGTCAGCCTGAGATCTCCATCATTGGCTTCTGTCAACCTTCTTGGCAGGAAAACAATTTCTTCTTCCCATGCTTTGCTTTATGAAAACAATGCTTGTCCATTAAAATAAGGAAGAAGAAACAAAACAAAACCCTCTGTCATATGTTAGCTTAGATCAAACTGTCCCAGAAACCAAACCCCACACGTTTATTAAGATGTCTCCCTGTTGCTGTGACCACCTGGTGTTGGCTTGAATTGCAAAGAACAGAAAAGAAGTGATTGAGTGTGGATTTTTCCTCTTTATGTATTATACTTTAGTTTAGTCTCAGTCTGGCTCCTAAATAGAATAATCAATGCCATTATCTCTTCCTCCCTTATCTAAATCACATCAGGAGATCAATAGCTACAACAAAGACAACCAGTGCTTTCTTTCCACTGGGACTCATTACTTTGTTGCCCAAGATGGGGGTATAGATATTCTTGGGAAGGTTATCTGGTGTTCCCTGGTAGTTAACAACAACTGTCAGTTATTAATGGTGCTCTGCAGCCTCACCTTTACAGTGCTGTGACTGATAGCAGGACATGTTTATAACAAAATGAATCTCTGCTGCCTTTTTTCCTCATCCTCCTGAATCTTGTTTGTTCTTTAGTTTCCTCTCTCCCCTCCTGTCTGCTTTTGCAATCCTAGGCAGTGTGTTTGAGAATATCAAACGTTGGGGGCCTTCTCATTGAGATTCCTCGCAAGTGCAGGTTTGCTTTTATACAGGCTAACATCTGCTGCAGTATTACAAAGACTAATTAAAATAAATTCAGATCCTAAATTAGTCTTTTCAGTAACATTTATTGCACAGGACACTGGGTGATAAAGTGTATTATATGGTTAAGCTGAATCAAAAGTCATATGTTTATTGGATTTGCTGGCCAGTCAGGAGCAATCTCTGCAAAGAAGCTTATATTTGCAATACAGTATTTTCCACTAGACTAATAAGGAAGTCTACCACAATGTTCTCACGTTTATTTATACGTATCAATTAAATGTAAAATATTATGTTTTTAAAAAGAAGAAAAATACACTTCTCCTGTTAGTTTGGGCTACACTCCCTGTTTGTCTGATCAAAACCAGAGAGTCAGTTTGCAAATCCTAGGTGAACTGATATGACAGATAATTCACACATCCGGTCAACAAATCCTCAAGGGGATAGTTATCCACTAATTTAATGGCTTCACCCTCTGTGGTGGAACGGCCTCGGTTTAGGTGCAGATCCCACCCTAGACCATAATTCTGCTGTGAGAAAGCTGGGCCTGGATTTTGGGTAACTCCCGTTTCGGTGTAGTGATGAGCAAAGGGAAGCAAGGCAATGGTACCTGAAGTACAATTTGTACGTGTCAGGTGCTTACAGGAGTTAGTCCATGGATAACCAGGACTGTATTTATTCCTTATTAGGCGTGCCAGAGAAGCAGAACAGGATGCTAAAACATCAACATTGTTGCTTTTCTGACCTGCAAGGATGTAAATGAATGAAAATGAGGGGAGAGCAGTTGTGAAATTGTGTCCTCCAGACATGCTAAGCTAAGGAGCCAAAACATAAAGCAGTCATGCTGCATCTTTTTCCTAATACAACATCAGAATTTGCTTGTTGAATCTTATAGACCTGACCTTATGCCAAGTGAAAATAATGAAAGTTTAGTGGTTGGATTTGATGGGAACAGGAGTCACCTTTCTCTGCAGGAAAATGAGGGGGTTTCTGACAGATGGATAAGAAAAGAATGTGGATATTTCAGGCTTCAGACCATCAATGAACATTACCGTGATGTGAAATATGTAGCCATAAAAAACCTTATCTTAATAAAAAACCAAAATTACTTGTATTTCCAGTTGTACTGCATATTAGGAGAGCTAATTATGATGGGGTTTCTCTGACTCTGTGTTAATAATTCCTTTTTAATTTTTGTCGACTACTTTTATCTGCAGTCATGCTTAATTTTTTGATGAAATAGACTGAGAAAGAAAAGAAAACATTTGTACTTTTGTTTTGGTTGTTTCTCAATGTACCTAAGAAAATATATGTCAGGAATTCAGTGTTGGAGGCATTGTTTTCCTCGGCCTGTGCAGCATTTCAAGTGCAAGACATCTTGGCCTCAACCATTCCCATCTTAGGTGCTTTTTATGGTCATCCTTTTCTTTAAGTATTTTGATTTTTGCAATTAAAAAAAATTCTCTTGACAATTAATAACTTGGCATCTGTATTGCTACACAAGGACTTTGTATGCCTTTCAGTGGGTGGGAAATAACTTAGTTGGCAAATATCTATGTTTTTTTCTGTATGAAAGAGAGACTTGCATATACTGTTTGCTTTGATAGCTTTTATTCAGGGCCTAAAATAAAGCTTGAGGACATAATTTACAGTAGCTCTCCATTGGTTACTTTGTTTTCCATACATGAAAGAGCGAAGCAGTGCAGGAGTTAATAAAAATACAGGTCTGTAAAAACAGCATAATATGTTGCAGACAACTCAGCAACGATATTTATGTTTTCTTTTACTCTGACAGTCCCCAGATTATAATATACAGATCGAGTATTTCCAAGGACACCACAGGGAAACGTGCAGAGAAATCAAAATGGGTTTTGGTAGGGCATAAACAAAAACTGTCCAAAAAATAGCCTTGTAAATAACCAAGCTTCAGAATAAGAAAATCTCGGCAAAATACTTAAAAGGAATATAATGAATGAAAAAAAATTACAGCAGAAGTGACTGAAGTTATCTTCAATTATAAGAACAAAAGGGAAATGGTATTTTTGTGTGTCTGAATTTCTTGAGAAATCTGTGTAAAGTTTCTCTTTTCTCTGATAATTTTTTCTGTTTGGGTCTTTTTTTTGTTTGTTGGTTTGATTTGGATTTTTTGGTGGTGTAAATAAAATTACGTATATCAAGTTTTTTGCCTAAAATCAGTCTAACAGAAAACATTAACTGGTAGTTAAATTTTGGATTGGCCATCTTTTTCACATGAGTGACATTGTGTCTTCATCTCATATTAAGATGAAAAGCTTATATCTGTGAGAGCACAGCATTCTTTTCTTTATCTGACAGTGGTTTTGAACTCTTCTTTGCTGATTCGGGGGCTTTCTGTGCCATCCACTGTCTTTGCATTGCTATTGCTGTCAGTACTGTTCAAGACCAAGGAAAGATGAAAGCACATGTCTTAAAATCAAACTATGACCCTTAACTAACTCAAACACACATCTCTGCAGTGTAAAACTGGGAAGCTATAATACACACCTTCACCTTTGCCACACTGGCAAGTGAGTGGTTCCAGATTTTGGATTCAGGCTCGCAGGAATAGTACTGAAATTTGGTCACGTAGCTCCCAGTGCAGTGTTTGGCTGCATTTCAGCAGGAAGCTGAGAAGGGAGGAGCGAGGCAGAGAGACAGGCACACCACACAGGGGCACTGGTGCTGATGAGAGGTTTTACTAAGATGATTAATGCCCATTTACAAAATTGGGCTATTTACAAAATTGAGCATGCAACTTAAAGACTGCCTGGCTTATAAAAGGAAGTGTCCCTGCCTGCTGACACCGCTTTCATGCCACACTGTTCCCTCTGTCCCACTGTGCCATAATTATGGCTGAGCCTTGTGCAGTGGCCTGTCCCAGGTGGCATTGGTCCAGGTCCTGCTCGCTGCAACTGCTCCTGTCTTTCCTGGTGTCTTGTGCCAGGCTGTGGGAAAGAGGGGACAAGGGAGCTCTTAATGGAAGGCCAGAGGTTTCCATTTATGGCTGTTATTTCACTGTGATTCTGGGGTAAGAGCCATTATAAGGGTGTTTCAGAACACAACAGGAAAAGACTGCCATAACTGGGAGTAATGGGATAAGGTTGAGCAAAGGCAAATGGAGGGCTATTTCCTGACAGTGAGATCTATTGGACTGTGGAATAGATAAGTCTCCCAAGGGAAGTGATAGAAGTCTGAGCACTTGAGTCATTTAAAACTTATAGGAGACAAAGAGCTCAGGAGTATATAATAGGGAAACATCTACCAGCGACCACAGAATGAGAGATTGATGTAGTATGTCCTTCCATCACTAGTTTTTGGGATACATAAAGTCTGACAGCAGCTTTCTACCTTAGTTTCTTGCTAAACATATTTTGGAAAGTCCCATTTTCAAAGAAAGAAAAATAGCTGCAGGTGTCTCTTAAAGGAACTACTGCTTGTTTTGTAATGTTGTTCCACAACCCTTTCTGTAGACGTTTCCTCTTCAGGTGACAAGTTTCAGGCTTTTGCAGTTGAATGAACTCCAGCTCGGGGGACAGCTTCCTTTTCAGACATGCCATTTTTCCTCCTTGTACCCTTTTGGTTCATCACATCCAGTACACAAATGTTTAGCACTGTTAATATTAGTTTCAGGCTCTTCTTGTACCTTGTTTAACTATTTCTATGACTAACTTAAAATGCAGATCATACATTGGCATGATGGAGTAGGCTTTGCAGGAAGATGAGTTCGTGGTCCTACAGTGAAAATCAGGGGAAGGAAAGCACTTCATGCATGAGGGACAGTAAAACGGGAAGCACAAAGAAGCTGTGAGAAGCACAGCAAAGTTCAGAATTATTAAAAGAGCAAGAGAGGAGAGATGATGTGATGTCAGAGGAGAGCATCCAGGGTGGGAGTAATGGGGTTTCTAAGTGTGCTTGAGGATGAACATGTGATGTAGAGGGATGGTGATGTGTGCAATGCAGTGCCCTAGAGCAACAGACCTAAGATACCGAGTTTTTATAACTTAGAGGTAAAATTAAATATGCTGAGCAGGAGTCACTGAGAAGGGCAGAGAAACTTGTGAAATACTTCTAATTTTGGAAATTCCACTGCACAGTATTGATCTTATGATCACTGAGCACCGAGTTAAAAACTGCATCTAACCTGTAGCCTTGTCCTTCTTTCACTGTGGTGTTCATGGCATAAGTTTACATTAAACCACAGACTGCAGAATTCACAAGCAGGTTGTGCAATGTATTTATTACTTGCTCCTCCTTTCAGGCTTCTACCCCTTAGTAGGTATTGACAGAAAATACTACTAGCATAAGAAATGGCTTGATCTAATCTGTAGTGTTTGTGCTAGAAAATGGAGAAGAAAATTGAAATGGATTATGTTCAATAAGCCCTAAAGGTGGGCTAATATACTCAGAAATCTTTAGCACCCTGTAATGATTTGCTGTCTTCAGAAGGTTGGTTTCTTTTTAACTGTGACTTGTATTTTTTTTAAATGTTGCAAAATTAATTTCTGACAAACCAGATGATTGATTCTAAAATTTCAACCTCTAAGATGTTCATTTGATCATCAACTGCCTTTCACCCATGTAAGCAGTCAAGATTTTGAAGACAATGCACTTCAATGCAACTTGGTACACCAGAAGAAAAGACAAAAATTTTATTGGTCTTTTTCTAATTCAAAACTCCTATTTTTCTTGATATGTAGTCTCAAATTAACAATAGCATGTCAAGAAAATTTTATGTTATCTGCTGTCTGTGTTAAGCAGATATATTTGTTTCTCACTAGTTAGGTTTTTTTACAGAGCAAATCCATAAATGCAGCCTTGATTTGTATAGAAGAATAATAAAATTTAAGTATCAACATTGTACCTGAGTAGCTATTGCTTTATATGTATCTTATATTTGTAATGCTCTTTTATATTTAAAATTATAAACAACTTCTAAAGGAGGAGCAAAACTTCAGTGACTATACTGGTATTTATCCACTAAACGAACACCTTTATTGTATCATTTATATGAAAGATAGGTATATTAAAAAGCTTATGTTATGCTAGGATGCAAAATGTGTGTGCGAACTACATACAGTCCAGTAGAAAGCTGTGCCAAAGTATGTAGATGGATTAACATAGCATATGTAACTACAGTCTATCAATATATATGTATATTTCTATGTCATTTCTTGCAAAGTGTTTTCCAAGAGGGAAAAATATAAGCATGTGACTGGAATACAGATTCCACTGGTGGTTATGGCATCTGATCTAGAGAAATGACTAGTAAACTCAAATTGTTATCAGCTCCTGCCTTCTAGGCAGCTATTTTTCAGTGCAGGGTTTACCATAAAGATCAGAAAAACAGCTGGCAACTATCAACTTGTTATAAAATAGACTTTTAAATGTCTTCTTCTATCTAGCTATGATGTAGTGCGACTTTAAAACGTAGCTATTGAATGCACGAATTTCAAGACCCAGAACTCCATTTAGCTGGTAAAATCCTTCTATGGCTTTAATTGTTTTAAGGTTTCTCTGGGGATATGAGTCTGTGAAGGGCAGAAAGGGGACAGGAGGAGGGGATGGACAGTGTTCTGGAAATTCTGTTTCCAAACTGTGATAGGAATGTTTCACTGGACATATTTGCACTGTCGTTAGTGACCAGGGAGACACATGGTAAATATTACAGAAGGATACAATACAGCAAGCTGCAGGAAAATATACCTGAAAAAGAAAATAAGATTGGGGGTTGAAGGAGATGTTGGACATTTAAAGCAGGGCAATAAATAAAACTATTATTTTTTCCTGTCACTCAGTTGGAGCAGCAGTGCAGGTGTACAGTCCATGTCATGCTCACTCTACACTGTGTGTGGGAATGGTCAGTACTGAGAGAATTGGATTGAGGTGATTTGAAGGTGGATTTTCAAGGCACATTCTGTCCAAAGCAGAAATCTGTGAGAAAATGTACTTGCTATCAGCTGGATTTTTTGTTTTTCATTCTTTTGTAGGGTGCAAACTTGTTCTTCAGTTTTCCATACTCACCCCTTTTATCTTCTTTATTTTTGTTTCCCTCCGCAATTCCTGGAGCTCTCTCTGTATTGCCAAGTATCTAATTCAGCTTTCATATCTGTTTTAGCCATCTCTTTGTTATAGCTCCATTTCAACAAGCTATCCTGCTAGAATATCCTGTCTGAAAACTCAGCCCAACAGCTGAGAATAGTGAGCTTGGATGGATGAATGGATGCATGGATAGATAAACAGTGATCCAGAATAGCTCTAAGAGCCGTCTATTTTAGCAAACCATTTAAGCTGTCAGTCTGTGTGTATTTATAGCCTATTTATCACCCTGGTATCTGAACACCTATCAATTTAGCATTAGAAATCCAGTCCAAGCCTCAGCCCAGTTGTGGAGACTGACTGTTGCTTACTTGCTTTAGATAAGTAGAATAAAAGATGTGATATCCAACCACATTTTGCTTTTTCCTTCCGAGTCTATTATCTGAGAGCTTGATCTAGGACTTCCTAAACCATCAGGAAAGATTCTGATGATTCCTTAGTTGTTCATAGCTCTTATTTGAAAAAGGTTTACCTCTTTCTGAAAAGGAATTTTCATTAGAAAGTCTTGCAAAATTTCCAAAATAAAACGTTAATTTCCATTTTCCCCAGTTTTTTTCTCCTTTCTTAGTTTTTTACCCCTTCTCATTTCTTTAATCTGTGGAGAGGGTTTTTTTCTTTTTATTTTTCACATTACTACTTGGGCAACATGTCAAAGAGAAAGTGAAGGGGTTTCTTTCAGCAGCAAAAATGGATAACGCTTTTCACCTAACAGTCAGAAATGCTAAGCTTTGAAAGTGAAGCTGTGCTACAGGATACAGAGCTGAGAGTCATCTAGAGAGGGGAAAAAAAATCCTAAAATTGAAAGCACCGCTTCTGATACCTTGGCACTTGTTTTTTGGAAGTTTTTGGTTTGGGTTTTGGTTTTTTTGTTTATTTTTTTAGTTTTTTCGAGTTTTTTCTTCATGTAACACTGTCTTTATCTTGACCACCAAGACTGAGAGCAAGTTCTTCTTTTGCTCTTCTGATTCTCTGCCTTGTCTCACTGTGGGGCAGTGATGAGTAGATGGGGTGGGCGCTCAGCTGCCAAGCAGCCCCAGCCACAGTCCATAAGTACCTAACTTAGGGAACAATGTAAAAGGTCGAGTCTCTCCTGTCGGACATAAGAACCTGGCCTCACCTCCTTTTTGCTATACAGCTACATTTGCTGTATTCATAGCCTGCATGCCATAAAAATATAATAGGGAGAAAAGGACATGCATATAAATATAAATCTGTGGAGGTGTTAATGACAAGTTGCTCTCAGAGGAAACAGCTGATCAATGTATAGGGAAGATGGAGGGGTGTGATTATGATCAGACAACAAGGTTAACAGTATCAATCAGGTCTCCTAAAATAGATGGAAGAGATGCAGTTTCACATTTTCAGCTACAACCTGGCCCTGTTTTCTGGCTTCAAATATAAAATAGCAATAAAGCATCCATCTACCTGACATCCTTTTATGTTCTCTTTCAATCATGGGCCACAAAATGTTTCTTTTCAGGTTTACCCTAGTTTGACATCCCTGTTATTGCCTATCACTTTAAGGAGTTGAAAGGCTGGGGATTGATTTCATTTTCTTTCAGCTCTCAAGGTTTTTTATGTGGAATCTGTTTCTCACTTGGTTTGCATTTCATCTAAGATAATGCTGGCTATCAGTGCCTGAATAATAATTGAACTGAAGCAAGCTGTTCAAGCCTAAGGTCTCAAGCTGGGAAAGCTGTGTTTGTCATGTGTGGGTATTTCAAAAGAATTTAACATTCCAGAATTAAGTTTCAAGCAAATACAAGAGTAGGGGAAAATCTGTGCAGCTCTGGCTGTACAGCTGTACCACTGCCTTCAGTAGTTCCTCACTTAACATGATCTAGTCCTTCATGTTCTTTAAAAATTTTCATCAGTGGTATGTAGGAAAGCATTACAGCACTGAGAGGTGGAAAATTGCATACTGGTAATTTTGAAACATGGATGAACCTTGTGGAATTGTTTCTCCCACCCCCTCAGATGCATTGAATGGCCATTTAATAGTTACCCTGGTTGAAATTGAACTTTTATTTTCATACCATTAGTGCTGCTAAAATATAGATGCTGTTTGTAGCTTTTATAATTATGTTACTACACCTTTAGTTGACAATAACACTCTACTATTACAGCTCCACCAGCTGTAATCTCTGGTAATAAGTATTTGAAATTGTAGCTCAACTTGCAGAAAAAACACTTATTTCATAATATCAGTCTGTAAGTGGATGGGTGATCATGCAATTTGAATATTGTGTATATTCAATGCCATTGTCTGACATATCCGACTAGAATTTGGCAGATCTTGGAAGTTGGAGACGCACAGTTTTGGGTTGCAGTTTGGGCTCACCTGCAGAGATTGATGATAAGCACCAAGTACTCAGAAAGCAACATGACTCAGCTGTGACTTAGGGGTAGAGGAGTAGAAATTTCTTCACTCTGTGACGCTTAACAGATGTGTACAAAACTACTGGATGTTTTTTTATGTTCATTTTATTGCTGTTTGAGCCATTCTAATAGTCTTTATACTCTCCTATGCAAACCATTTTTTCTTCAACTTGGGAAAAATGTTTTAATGGTCCAAATAGTAAGTAATAATAATGGTCCACATCTTGTAAGTCACAATCTGATGGCTTGAAAACATGGTTTAATTAAAAATTTGCAGACTGTTTTTGAAAAGCTTTAACTTTCTTCTGGCCTATTTCATCCAGACATGGCAGTGAGAATTCACGAATATATAAGCACTTTTTTATATTTTACTAGTTATTCACAGGCACAGTTACTGTGCTGCCAGTTAGACGATGTGATTTCTATGTGCTCTGGAGACCAATGACAATGAAGGATGTGTTAAATATTAAGGAAAGGTCTTTCTATGAGAAATTCTGCCATTTGCATAAAAGATGCCACAAGACACAAAAATGGGAGTTAATCACAGAGGTTAAACCATAAAAGAAAAAGTCATGCTTAGAGAGAGAGAGGGAGAGATTCCTGTTGTAGCTATCTATGAATTTATGATACTGCTGATGGATATCTTTTAAACTTCAGAATTAATGAGCACCCTGAGGACAATGAATGACAGTTGGTTAAAAAGGAATAGAAAAGTGAATGGGCAGTATTGAATATAGAGGTTTTTGCTCTGGAGGGGTAGGAATGCTAAAATCCTTTTGCTGATAAATATCAAATAACTTCTGTTTTAAAAAATGTTATGCTTCAGCTAAATTAAAAATTACACCAACAAGTACAGTATAGCCCCCACAGCTTACGTCCCAAATAATGTAAAAGAAAAGAGGTAGATAGCATAACTTAAAACTAAATCCCTAGCTCTTTCTTTACCTTTGAAACTTCAAGGAGAAATGCCAAGCTTTTAAATGTTGGATTTTACCCAAACTGTTATTGACTTCCGTTTTTGGAAAGAGAAGAATGGAACTGGGCTGCACTGGGACTGTACTTTGCTGTGTCCATCAAGTTAGCACTGTACACTCTTGAAACATCACTTCCTAGGCAAGTGGCTGCAGAATCCTGTGACAGGTACATTTGCAGCCTTCCGGAACTGTTAAAACGGTGCTATTCAGTGTGAAGTACTTGCTCAGTATTTCCTTTCTTAGGTTTGAAGTGCTTCTCATCAGTTTTGAGCACTCCAAATCAGCAATGAGGTTTACTGCTTTCAGCACTGCTCATGTTGATTCACATGAACTTGATGGGTTGCTGGAGATTCTGATCAGCCTCAGACTGGCATTTATTTTACAGTCTGAGTACAAAGTAATGTTAGTTACATCTACAGCAATTCTCCAGCTTTTCAAAATTCTGAATTCAAAATTCGGCTTTTCAAAAGGTTGCAAACATGTGCGTGGGCATCTCCTGGTGGTGGATGGTCCCTGTCATGGCACAGGGGTTTGGATTCAGCTTCCTTCTCTTGGGAGCACACACTTCATTATCACCCTCATGCAGATTTGTGGGTTGCACCTGGTCTCTTGCCTGGCTGTACCAAACCAGTGGCCATAAATGTGTCAGCAGCCCATCAGTAAGTGACGTTTTTAGGTTGTAAGTCTGCTACCTGCCTTATGGAAGAAGGGAACATTGTATGTTATGGAGTTGTCTTGGTCACATAGCAGTGTTTTTTCTCCATACCATATGCCTTCATCTCTGCTCCATTTGTTGAATATTCCAGCAATTGCCTGCAATTTTTCAATTTACACAGCACTTAATTGTAAAAGCAGTTTAATTTGCTGAAGTTTTTCCTTGCCTGTAGAAAAAACTTTTCTTTAGTCTTTAAAACATTAGTTCAGCAATTTGTTGAAAACCCGTCTATGAATGACAAACTCCTTTTAGTCTCACTTATCTATTCCTTCCTCTGCCTTGTCAAGCCTTGTCATGAGAGCCCCTCTTTTATATGAGTATTTTTTTCCTTATCAGTGCTGAGCAAGTGCTTTGCTGTTTAATATAAAGCACTGAGATTTCCCTTTAACCATTGAGTTAGACAAGTAATTTCAACGAGCCTCATACTTTTGAGTCTCAGGCTGGTCAGGTTTCTTTGCCAAAACAAACTTGTGACAGGTGAACAAACAGATGAATATGTAACTGCAGTAAGTAGGACAAAATCTTCCCTCCCCTTGCAGGAGGGAGTTCAAATGGTGAAGAAAAGGAACGTATGCAGCGTTCCTCTGACTGGATTGTGTTATCAGGGCCAACAGCAATGCTGCATCTCTCAATCACAGCAGCTATCAGCTGAACGTAATCTCCCAAGGCAGCAGGGAGGCTAGTAAGTGGATAATTGCCACCTCTAGATAGTGAATTTGGTATGGCTGCTTCTGGAGAGCTGTGTCTAGTCTTGAAGACCCTGGTACAAGAAGGAAACCAGCAATTTGAGATGGTCTCAGGTGAGAGCCTTGTCTAAAGGATCGCAATTAGTTCAGTTGGTCAAGGGAATGGTTAAGAAACAAGCAGATTATTTTAGGTTAGTGTTTCACAGAGAACAGAAATGTGAAGTTAGAGGGGCTTTGTGGTCCAGCTGAGAAATGTATGTAACAACTGGAAGCTAAAAAAAATTGAGAGAAATACAGTGATTAACACTGGCAAAATGTGCCACAATCAAGGACATTTTCTAAATGGCATCAGTGGTAGAACTTGACTCAGTATTTTCAAATTCAAACATAAATTAGTTCCAAGAGGTTCCTTCTAAGCTCTTATGTGAAAGTCTTTCTAAAAATTGTCCATAATATGCCTTCCACCTTGTTCTTTAATTCTTCCATTCTTTTTACTACGGGATAACGCTGAATTTCCAGGCTCCCCAGCAGCTTCTCTTTCTCTGCTAGGCACCGAGTCTGTGTTGGATATCTGGGGAAGTCAGATTCTGACTGGATTTGATCTGAGTGCAGAAATAGCAATATAAAATGTGAGATAATTACTTGATTTTTTTCTGGGCTTTGAAGCTGCTGTCTTAGAGGACAAATGAGAATAGAGGCACATGAGGGCATTTTTTATTCTTTTTTTCCAACCTGTCACAGATCCTACTTGACAAACTAGTCTATGCTAGTGTTAGGTTTGAAGTGTTATCATTAGATTGCCCTACTAGTAACATAAAGGTATATAGAGCCTTCTGTCCAGCTTCCTACCTTAATTAAACATGAAGTTTTAAAATAATCATTCCTGAAGCCAATTCCTTCACTCTACAATTCACTTACCCTCATTGCATGGATCTCTTGGAAACAATCCTTCCTTCTGCAGTCTCCTGAGCCTTCTCCAGGCCTATGGATGGCAGCTATGCTGTGTGATTTTTTTCCTTTTTTTTTTTTTTTTAATAGAGGTGGTTGAGTGCCTGCAGTACTTCATGCTCAGAATTGAGAAAAAGGCAATGTGCTCCCAGCAAGCACCAGAATATTTAATCCCCCGGCCTAGGAGTGTAGAGTCTATATCTATATCTATTTCTCAAGAGGTTTTAATGTCTTGGGTTCCTTTTTACAAAACAGGGATGTTTGCACTAGGTTTATTTTTTTTATGATGAGGAGAATACAAACAAGACAAATGTCAGCCACGAATTTACGTAGAGAATCACAAATGAAACGAGGCTGCTGTGGAACGCATCTTGAGCTGTTTCTTTTCCATCATCAGTCTCATTACATGGTTAGGACAATGGGAAGATGCCAGCAGCTCACATCCTCAGCAGCAACTGCACAACTCGGTGTTAAAATGCACTCTAAAAGTTTTTTGACCAATCACAAAAAGCAAAAGCATATTGACAGTAGTTTCATCCAACCACTATAAGTACACGTACCTTTGGTTAAAACTGCTTGCTTATTTTGAATACAATACCTGCTTGTAAGCCTTGAAATACAATGCACAGAGCTCCATTATTAAGCTTAGAACTTCCTAATATCTTGCTAGATATACTTTTCTGCAGCTTAGGGAGTTATTCTAGCCAAGCATTAATACACAGACCATTGTTTTATTTGTCCTTGCTTTCTACATCTTGTATAACTTTTCTGCTGACAAATCGTATGGCTACCGCTTAGCTCTAATTGCAGTTCTGCTGTTTCTGACACCTGCTTTTTGCAGCTTTCCCAAAACCCTCTAATTTTAAGGATTCCTACAATGACAAAAATAACTTCCATTTTCACTAGCTACATCTCTGCCTGTCCTAACATTTTCTGATGAATACCCCCTAGAATTTCAGAAGCAGCAACAACAGCAAAAAACTGCCAATTTGAGGTGTCTTAGCAGGTTGAGAAACAGGGAATGAGGGAAAAAAAGGAATATTCTAAAAGTATGTTGACTATGGAAGAATTTAGGTCTGCTTCTGATTAATGTATCCTAAATACTCTTGAGAAATGAGTAGGAAATTATTTATGTTCCCAGACATACAGTTTGTATATCCTTTCTCCCAGTTTTCAAAAATATGAAACAGAGTATGAGAGGCACTGTAATTTTAAAGCTTCATCTGCTCTCTGTGTAAATGGTATAAACCAGCTACAAGTGATGCCATTTGTTTCAAACACCCTCGTTTTATGGAGAGTTGGCTGTCAAGTGGCTTTAACTAATGGTAGTGGCTAGGAGGGCAGCTATGCCTACGATTTTCTCAGCAGTGCCGAGTTTTTATTCGGTCTGAGCCCTCAAAATAAGTATGAGCAATTCCTGCAAAAAAAATGTAGAGGCTAGACAAGCTTTTGACTTTTTTTTTAATATATTTCCAAATTTGATCCATACAATTATATATCTGTCCCAGTGTTTCTGTCTCCAGCAGTGGAGAGTATTAGATCTTGGAGAAAAGTGCTAAAACTCCCACAGTGGACAATTATGGAATAAGCTGCTCTAAGGAAAAGTTCTTTCTTAACCACAGGATGCCTTGAAATATTTCTGTTCTGTTTAATGTAATTGGAGATCTTCATATTAGTCTTATAAATGCCAAATCCCTTTATTAATCCTTTTGCAAGATTAGTTATTTTAAAAGTCAGTTCTGCACAGTGGCTGTTCAAAAAAGTAGAAATTAACTTAAAAAAAAATCCTTCTGTTTTCAAAGCAGGACAAGATCTAACTGATAATTTTAAAATGTATTTTTCTTCATGACTAGCCTGATATATTCCAGTTGAAAGGCAAGCATGATAATTCATGCTGGTTGTAGGAAACTGAATAAATTTTGTTGCTGCTAGAGAGAATATTCTTGAGACTTATTTTTAATGTTGATATTTTTTATTTACCTGTTTTAGGTATTCCTCTAATTCTTTGTGTAAGACTCATTCCCTAATCCTTTGAAACATACCTCAGATGCTCTCTTCAGAGCATTATGCACCTTTTTTCTTTTCTGCACATTCATGATCTACATTTTAAACATTTAATTCACTACAAATCTTTATAAGAAATAGAATCATAAATTCAGCATTGAAGATAAATATTAGGTAAATTATGAGGCTAATGTGTTCCCAACTAAGTAATTTTCTGATAAGCATTGACATTTCAAAAGACATTTAATTATTGATGTGCAATAGATCAGGAATGATTAATCAAAAGGGTAAGTTCAAATGAATATAATTTATAAGTTTTATATGCTGACATTATTTCATTTACTAGGACTTTAGGTTAGTAGTCATCTTGGATTAGACAATGTAGGGACACACTGTGGGAATATTAGGTTTGTTCTCACTTCCCACAGATTCTGAACTGGCAGGAACGGGCCACAGTTGTCAAGTCTAAATCCTATGTCAAATTTCAGTATAAATGCATGCCTGAAAGATTGTTTAGCAGGTATAATGGTGTCAAACACAAGCCATCTTTTAAAAGAAAATTACATCGGCTTCAGTTTTCCAGGACTGGTGGGGAGGTGGTGTTTAACCTTCTAATTATCTTATGCTCAAGAACTATATTGTACCATAAGGTGGTGAAAAATACCATCATCTATTTTTATCTAAGATGGCATATTTTAAGGTTACACTGAATAGTTTAGATGCTGTAGATTTGATTTTTCTAGCACAAATTTTTCTCTGATAGTGTAGTGCTGATAGCGCTTTCTCATGAATATGTAACAGCATACGGAAAGAGCTGGACAGTATGTGTTCTATATTAAGAAATCTATTTTGTCATCATTATAAAACAAATATGTTCCTAACAGAACTGTCCATATAGTTAAGTATGTTCAAATGAGCTGTTACACACTGGTTTTATGCAAAAATACTACCCTTGTCTATTCAGGTTCTGAACATGTTGTCTGTTGTGCATGCTACGTGCTATCTGACAGCTCCATTGTTGTTAGGGCTGGGGCAGTGGTGATGATTTCTCAGCCCTTGTGAAGGTTGTATAAAGATGTGGCCTTTGAACTCTGAAATTACTTTGGGTTTCAAAGTCAAACTTCTCTCTAAAATGCCTTTTCCAGCTTAATGATCAGCTTCCTAAAAATCTTCAAGGTTAGCACAGTACCAAAGTAATTGTGAATCTAAAGCTTTAAAAAACCAACCAAATAAACAACACTTTAAAAATCCCAATCACTGAAAAAAAAAGGAAACATTTTAGTGCCCTTCAAGCAAATTTTTTTTTAAGTGAAGATTTAGATGCAGTTTTAACTAGAGAATCTGTATTGGGAAATGTCAGCAGATAAGAATGTTGGAGCAGTTTGGTATTTTCCCTCAATCTGACTTGCTCAATTATTCAAAGCAGATAGGAAGCCCACTATAAGGACCTTTGGTTATCAGTTCCCTTTAGTGTTTTGGGGTAATATTGCTCTTTCCACAGCTTCCATGGCAACTGACATGGAATATTTAGAGGTTCAGTTCAGTGCCACACATCAGTGATAGCAAGACAGTGCCTGTCTGACAGTAACATATCTGTTCTCAGCTACCCTAGAGAACAAGCTAATGGAAGAAGTGCCCCATTTTTGCTACACGTCAGGGTGGTCCTGGGTTTGCTGGCATCTCGTGCATGGGGATGAAGTATCAGTGACTTCTTAGGCATTTTTGCTTTCCTAACATACCATCCAGCTATTATTGGAAGTCATGCAGACATATATCAATTAATTTCTTTTTTTGCCTTTTTTTTCCTTGGAATAGGTGACTATGACAACTTGATAGCCAATATTTTGTTAAAAAAGATCATGTCCTTAATATGGCAGGCTTTAGCCTTCATGATAGTGAAAATTCATGTAATTTTTTTATTACTATGATATCTACACAAACACTGTGACAGCATCTTCAGTTTGGAAGAACTAAAGATCAAAGAATCTTGGAATTTGCTGAAAGGTCTTCAATAAGTTTTGCCTGTAAGTTTATAATTTTCAGTAAAGTTTTTGTTGTGGTGGGATGAACACTGCAGTATGACAATTGTTCTTTTTTCTCATATATCTCCATTTAAAGAAGGAATATATTTCAGGGGTGGAGATGAGTGAAATTTTTAAAAATTGCATCAAATTGCATTTTTAGAAGAGAGAGATTACTGTATAAAAGTAAAAATCACCTGGCTAGAAATTATTTAACCAGCTGTAAGGCCATGACTGTGTAACAAACTTTTCTGTTCTATAGCTATAGGTGTGGGATTTTTTTTTTTTTAATTGTTTGACTTCGACTATGCTTTCTTCAGACTCCCTGTGCCTTGAAAACATCATGGTACAGTAACATAATTTTGAGCTGGCAAGTTCTGTACGAGTGCATATATTTTCAAGATGTGCGAGGAAGATCTCCCTTGTAATCTTACTCATTGAGATGTGTGTGCAGATGCCCTTACAGAGATTCCTAATTGTCTGCTCTGATTCTTTCATGATCAGCAGGTCTGTTCCTGATGTCTGAAGTTGAGTTATTACTTTGATAGTGGCCTTTTCCTGTAGGCATGACTTGATTTTTTTCAGGGGGTGTGCTCTTTTCTCAATTATGTGCTTGAGCTACTTTGGTGAAGGCCAGCATGGCTGGGATTTTGCTGAGGGTCTTAGCTTGAATTTGGATAAACAATGATTCTGTTAAGTGCAAAACAATCATGTAATACAATGGAGCTTTAACTAAATCAGCAAAGAACAGAGAAATATAATTCCCTCACGTGCATCATGTGGTTCACCTGGTGATGAAAGGACCGAGCACCAAGGACTCACTGAAGATGAAGGGTAAGATGGTGTGTGATGAGGATCTTTTATGCTTAGTATCACCACAAACCCAGTTCTGATCTCTGGGTTAAAGAATTCAACTGCCACGATTAACCAATGTCAAGGAAGGATTGGGAATCAATCAGCAATCAATAATACTCAGTGGAATAAATCTTTAGGGTTGCATATAAGTTTGTATACAGTAATTTTTAAATTGCATATTTTAATGCATGAAATGCTAAGATTGGATTGAAACTTCAGAAGATATTTTCATGATAGTTATTATATTTTATAGAATACTTTCTTCTTTTCTCCTTGTTTAGTTTAAGAACTTGGAAGGTTAAAAAAAAACATAAACTTTCATGCACATTTAAGTTATTCTGTGGGGAATGAACCTTGTATCCTAGAAGCAAAACCCACAAGCTACACATTGCATTTGGTCAGACTTAACTTCAGATTTTTGTTTAAGCTTCTCTCTGCAGGGATGAGATAGCTGCAGTATTCTGAAGTGGGCTACATTTATCTAAAGAGGTTTTTGCTATTTTCTTGTAAAAAGGCTCATGAGCACAGAGCTCATGAATTTGAAATGGGGAAAAATACAGAAAAGTGTAAGCACTTTGCGCTTGAGAAATATTGGTGTATTCAAGGATGGCCTTATTTACCAGTAGAGATTTTCTACTTCCTTTCCTCTTACACACCATGAAATGTGGCTTAATACTGCTGATCTATTGCATGGTGTTTATGGTGCCTGGCTGCATGGGGAGGTGCAGGGGGCAGTGTGCCTAGCTGAAGGCAATCTAGTTAGGACTCATTCCAGTGCTGCTGAGTTAAAATTAATCTGTTTAGGGAGAGAATTTGTCTTACCACTGTTCTTTAAACAGGCAAGAAAAGGCCACTTCTGTGAAGGGTTAGAGGCTTTTCAGTAGTCAGAGTTGTCAGCCAAGTGAGTGCTCTGTTTGCTTACCCTCTGCAGGGGCCTGTGTGCAAAGTGGAAATTCAAGGTTGAAATGGGATCTCTGCAGTCATTTATGTGAAAGTTGTACGATGATGCCCCTAGATGAAAGAATACATAAAAATTCATAAGATACATGAGGAGCAAATTTCATTAATATTTATCAGCCTTCTTCTTTGTGGAATATACAGATGTTAGCTCATTGTTGCATTTAAATGCAGTATACTCAAGACAGGAAAGAAGTAATGGGCAGTAAATCCCAGCAACCTAATGCTTCTGAGTACATGGCCATGTAGCCAGAATGATGGTATCCCTGCTTTTAAAACAGTATTTTCATCTACTCTTTTTCTCATGTGAGTTCGTGAAAATTAATCAACTTTATCATCATCCCAAGTTAAGTATGGCA
Organism: Sturnus vulgaris; assembly: GCF_052056855.1. Lineage (NCBI taxonomy): Eukaryota > Metazoa > Chordata > Aves > Passeriformes > Sturnidae > Sturnus > Sturnus vulgaris. The sequence continues at coordinate 49,130,128 of NC_142245.1, read as the reverse complement.
TTAAAGGACTTTGTTTTTTAAGGGCTGCTCTTCAGATTTTACCAGTTGCTTACCATTGCAGTGCCAGCAAGACTGGAAAATTAAACTGTGCTGGTAAGACACTGTTTCTGTTAACATATCTGGATTTTAACTTACTGCACTCTTTCTGAGAGAGGACAAAAGTTCAACCTGTAGCTCATCATTCAGTGCTGCTTCAGAAGTGTAGCTGAAGGGGAGAGGGCTATTTGGAGTTACAAATCTGCTAAAGCCTATCAAATTCTGCTGTGGCTACTCATGTTCTCATGCTAGGGGGTAATTACTTGGAACCAAGGTTCTTGGCAGATGTACTTTGTGCCATACCAGAAAAACAGGCAGAGCAGTGCAGTGTAATAAGCAGTTTTGTATAACACATTGTTCCAATTAGCTCTTGCCAGGACCTATTAACAGCACTTTCTCCCATTTTTATTTCCCAGCCAAACACAACAGTAATACCCCTGGAAAACACAGGAGAACAATTACAATCAATCCATCAGTTCTTACCAAATGACAACACATAATCAGTTACTGAGAAGTCCTGCATTGTTTGTGGTGACTGATGGGGTTACCCTGAAGTAAAATCAGTGTGAGCAGTCTTACTGTGGCAATTCTGCTTGTGCCTCAAACTTGGCAGGGTTCTCACCTGAGACTTTCTTGAACAAAACAGCATTCCACTCTCCCAGAATGTGGGAAAGATACCACCACCTAACTCTGTATAAAAAGGGCCTATCTTGGTTGAGAAATTCATGTAATGCCACCAACTTACTGTGATACCCTGCTATCTGCAGTCGTCATTCCCTGGTGTAGGTATTTGTCTTCAGGACAGTCTCCAGGAGCCACATGGTTTTGCTTTTTCTTTCTCTCTCCTTAGCTGCTGCAAGTCCTGGCTACATCTGATGTTGGTTTCCAACAGTGCATGCCTTCTCTTTGGGGTTTTTGGTTGAGCAAAATGGGATGGCTATTGAGAGAATTTCTCCTCAGCTCATGTTTTAGATCAGATATTTGTGCAGATCCAGGATATACTGAAGTGCCGGAAACATCTGTGTGAATTCCTGCTAAGTGGGCCCTCCAGTTTCACATTGGATTACTGTGAGAGTCAACTGTCAGCTGTAAGATAGCAGCTAGACCCATACACATTCTCCAGGCTATCCAACATACTTCAGAGAATTACAGCATTAATCTCAGTGTCAAAGGTGGAAAAAAAATTAAATAAGACAATCAAAATTGATGCAGTTCTCCCCACAGCAGAGGCTGGCTCTAATGGCCTGTCAGAGGCACACAACTGTGTGTGTCAGACCTGGGCAATGCTGACTGCACAACAGGCTATTGCAAAAATAGTACCAGAGGAGCAGTTTCAAAAAGCCCTAAGGGAAAAAAAATAATCAATGATCTAGAAAAACAGAGTTGAAGAAATTATGATAGGACTGTAAGAGTCCCGAAGGGATTGAGGACTCTGACCCTCAGAGGATTTTAACTAAATGGCTGCTTAGTTGATTGGATTTACTTGGGGGCAGAGGAGCAGGGAGGAAAAAAGCTTAAATGAAGCTAGATGGAGAAAAGATTCTCTAATAGATCAAACTGAACAATAGTAAGAGCTTTATTACAGTCTTGTTAAAATTCCCCCAGCTGAACAGTTATTCAGTTATCATGTTAAGATCCCACTATAGCATGTTCCTAAGGGGATTTTTTTCAGTCTCAGAGGTTGTATTCATGCCATAGTAGAAACAAATCAGTATTTTTCCACTTTATGTGCCAAGGGAAGACTAAACTTGTTCCTAGTGAGACATCAGCAAAGCTGTGCAGAGCTCATCAGCCCAAAAAGAGCCAGGTATAAACCGTTTAGATCAGACTTCTGCCACTATCTTTTCCTGCAGGCCATGGAGTGTGTCTTTAATTTCTTCCTCTTTCCTGTGTACACTCAGTTTGCTTCTTTTTTCTGCTGTGAATATGTCACTGGTTTTCTTTAATTGAAAGGCATGTGTATGTGAGTCACCCCAGACACTCCTGGATCTCATTTTTTAAAATCTGCTACTAGGAATTTCTGCTTTGTATCATTCTGAACACATTCCACTGCTCTAAACATTAGTTTCTCTCTCCTCCTTTCTCTTCTTCTAAACATTTCACTTTGACTGTAGCTCAAGAGCATTCTGATCTTACAGTAGGGCACTTCACCTCAAGTGATGGCTCTCCAGCTTCAATGATCTTTTGCTTTCTCCAACCAGGAAAATAAATGGTAGAATCCCAAATGTACAGGATTGCCTGCCTGTGCACCAAGGTGTTGCTCAAGGAGCACTTATTGCCTTACATCATACATTCCGTGCAGGCAAATCTGTGAAGCTATCACACTGGGTCTAGGAGGAGGGTGGTTAAGTGTTCCCATGCAAATGTGAAGATGAAACATGGTACAAAGATGGTGTCAGATGAAAATATGTCAGCTGATGGCAAGTTGCTCTGCTACTAGAGCTACTGGTTTATTTGGTTCCATAGCAAAAAGTGTGTAGGAAAAAATACCTTTGGTCAATTAACTAAGCACAGGGTGCCATGTGGATTCTTCAGAGCAACGTTTTACCTCTGTGTGAGAGTCATAATGGCTGAGTTTGTAGTGTGGTATCAGCAGAGAGGTTCAACTAGATGACCTCCAGTAGTGAATTATCAGTGATGTTTATTCAAATTATTTCCTTCCATGATCTTAGTAGAAACACTCTAAAATTTTTCTTTTTAAAATCTAGCATATTCATAAACTACTTATTCTTAAAATTGCTAGTAGAAATTTTTCTGTGTTTGCTTTAGTGCTTTGTAGAATGCAGATGGACCATTATGCTGACAATTAGTTTATAAGAATTGTAAATATGTGGGTGAAGTCTGTGAATTTAAATACTGATATAGGAATTAAGCTTTGCTTCAACAAAGACAATTCGTGATAGTTCTTTTGGAAATGCTGCAATCTGTTAAAGCTGAAATGACATTAATACACATATTAAATATGTATTAGATAAATATTAAGACTGAAATATGCAAATTTTGGAGCTTGTAATTGCATTTTTTGTTTTTCCTGATGTGTCTATTGATTTTTTTGATGACACCAAATTTTCCTCTTCTGATCTTTTAATAGTTAAAAAAAATGTAGCAGTACCAGAGTTAGCTGCATTATTGTCAAATCCTCAGTGGGTTGTTCTGTTGAACTAGTGACTCACCTCACCTTCAGTATTTACAAGGAGCATTTGGTATATCTTGGATATTAAAAGAAGTAAATAGGTATATAAAACCAATTTCCAGTCAAATGTCTTTTGAGACTTTGGAATAAATATTGCATTATTTTATGCACTGTCGTTTATTATTTGCACTGAATAAAAATAAGACTTTGACCTTCAGTGATTCAGTTGGTTTCTAGGACACAATGAAGGCTTTAGTAAATGTAATTTAGTGGTCTAGGACATGGGTAAGAAGATGTGCAGATAGAGACTGTAAGGAAAATGCTAATTATCTTAAATTTAATTACAGAAAAAGATCATGATGAGAATACATAAAAACCCTTGAAATGCAGCCAAAACATTTTCCAAAGAACATTAAAAATGATTGCTGTTTACTAATCACAGATGATGTAGACACGAAGCTGCAGCGAGAAACACGTTTAAATTTCACCTATGTGGGTAGCAGTAGAGATTCTGGGCCAGATGTAGAGAAAACTGGCACCTTAGTGCTATAGAAGAATAATTTGTTTGGGACTGAAGCACAGACTTCCCCATTACCTCTGAACTGTGCCAGCTGAACATGTCAACAGCCTCCGTAAATGACAAATGTCTCCACACAGACTTCCTCATCCATGAGGACTGATGCACACAAAAATTGCATGATCTTTGTTGAGGAGTCCTGCAGCTTCCAGTGGTCTCCTTTTCTGTTTAATGTCAAGTCTGAAGAGTACAGGTAGGAAAGAAATGATGGTACATGACAGCAGCATGACCTACCCAGTAACTGTGGGTGTTTAAGGATTACTCTCTCTTACATGTAGCTGGGAGCTTCCTTCATCATGGCAAAGATGAAAAGTTTCAAAATCCTGCATTGTCAGACAAGAAATACATGGTAGCTAGGGGTGAAGCAGAAAAGTCTATTTATTGAAAGAATTGTTTGTGACAATTGATTTTCATCTCAAGACTCTGACTTCCAGTTCCCTTGAAAGTACTGCTTCTGAAAGTCTCATTCTTGCTTTGTTTTATCCCAACCTGAATGTTGCCTGTTGAGACGAACTGAATCCCAGAATGCTCATTTTTGTCCCTATTAAAGCTAATATTTGATATATTTGGTAAATTGCTTAATTCAAATGAGGATTAGGATATTCAAAATTATAGTTTCCTTTGAGAACTTTTGCTTAAACCACTTCTTTTACCCCCGTTCCACTAAGGAAAAAAAAAAAAAGTGTAGGTAATTGGGCTGGCTGTTTGGTTGGCTTCCAGTTGTCCTTCCTAGTTCGAGATGAATAGGAAGGAAAGACAGCAAAGAAAAATATCCAGAGACACACTAATGAGGATGGATTGGGCTTCTCACTCCTGTTTAATATCCAGCTGGTTTACTTGAACCTTTATTTTCTCTAGAATGCTACTATTTCTCAGACTGCTAGGTAATCTGAACTTCCCAAATCTGAAATCTAGGTAACTACAAATAATAGACTAAGTCAAAGGAGAAATCTTGAGGTAACTCAAGGATGATCCTGAGACACAGGATCAGGATCACCTTCCTGATGATCTGTAGCACAGTACTTGAAAGTATCACCTCCCTCATCCCACCCATTTCCTTTTTTATTGTCTTGATATATGAATTGATTATTCAAGTGCCATTTAAAGTGAGAAAAGGATAGAGGCCTGAGATGGTGCAGTTGAGAAGGGCAGTAGTGGAAGGGAAAGAAGTGACTGGGGGTTAGAGTGTGGGCTGAACGTGAGTGCAGAGCAGTGCAGGTGAGCCTTGGTCCTGCATCCCACATGTGCTTTCTGCTAACAGCGAGAGCTGGCCTGTCACTAACCTACCCCTGACACCTGTTGAAAAACTCGACTGGAGAATAATGACCCACAAGCCACAGTTAGAAACCTCATGCAGCCTTGGCTGTGGATTTGGCATGTGCTTGCAAGATGTTTTCAGGGAGTTTTTGTTCTGACCTCTTAAGCAATGAGTGCTGTCAGCTGGTGTGGGGCTGGCCCCCATGCCCAAGTGGGAACAAAGGAACTAGGGGAGCAAAACAAGTACCTGTCAGAGCCCCTGGAAGGCTGCTTGGCCTGGCGTGTCTGGGGAGAATGGATTCATTATAATTTAGGCAAATCAGAAAACACTGTGGTTCATAGACCTTTCAGGCTGTGCAACAGATGGTGTTGTTTTGGCTGGCGCAGGAGGCAGGTGTTAAAGCAACTTCCAGAGATAATGGAGCTGCAACCAGTAGAGTTGAAATGAGTACAGGGAATTAGAGGGCATAACACATTTACATGGAGAAAAGGAGAAGAGGAGCTTTGAAACTAAACTTAGATTTTAAAGGCAGCCATCTGACTTGTTCACTGCTTCTAGGCAGAGTCACTGGTTACTGGGAAAAGGAAAGTATTGTATGCATTTTTTAAAAAAGGTAGAAAAGAAAAAGACCCTGGGGACTACCAACCTGTCAGACTCACCTCTGTGCCTGGGAAGATCATGGAACAAATCATCCCAGAGAATGTGCTACGGCAGAGGGAGAACAGGGACATGATTCAAGACAGCCAGCACAGCATCACTAAGAGCAAGTCCTGCCTAAACAACTCAGTGAACTTATACGATGGAATGACTGTTTCAGTGGACAAGGCAAAAGCCATGGATGTCATCTGTCTGGAATCTGTAAGGCTTTGGACAGTGTCCCCTACAACATCAGTCTCTGTGTGTTGGAGTGATATGGATTTGAGGAGTGGACTGTTTGGTGGATGGTAACACCCAGAGAGTAGTGGTCAACAGCTCAGAGTCCAGATGGACATCAGTGATGAGTGGTGTCCTCAGGGATCCATATTCAGGCCACTGCTATTTAAGGTCTTCATCAATGACATAAACAGTGGGATCAAGTTTACAGAACACACTGAGCTGTGTGGTACAGTTGGCACAACTGAAGCATGGGTTGCTATCCAGAGGGAACTGGGCAACCCCGAGAAGTGGGTCCATGGGAATCTCATGCCATTTAACAAGAGCAATTGCAAGGTGCTGCACCTGAGTCAGGGCAATTCCCCATATCAACACAGGCCAGGGGAAGAACAGATCAAGAGCAGCCCTGCCAAGAAGGACTTGGAGGTGCTGATGAATGAGAGGTGGGACATGAGCAGGAAATGTGCCTTTGCAGCCTAGAAAGCCAATGGGATTTTGGGCAGTGTGGCCAGAAGGGTGAGGGAGATAATTCTTTTCTTCTCCACTCTGATTAGACTGCACTCACAGTACTGTGTCCAGCTCTGGGGTCTTCAGCACAGGAAAGACATGGACCTGTTGGACAGGACCAGAGGAGGGCCATGAAGATGATCAGAGAGCTGGAGCATCTCTCTTATGAAGACAGGCTGAGACAGTTGGAGTTCATTGTAGCCTTTCAGTTCTCAAAGGGGGCTTGTAAAAAAAAAAAAAGGGAACAACCTTTTTAGCAGAGCTTGTTGTGATAGGACAAATGGTAATTGTTTTAAACTAAAAGGGGGAGATTTAGAGTAGTTCAAATAATTAAATTTCTTACAGCAAGGGGGGTAAAACACTGCAACACGTTGCCCAGAGAGGTGGTAGATGCCCCATTCTGGAAATACTCATGGTCAGGTTGGATGGGACTCCAAATAACCTGATCTGGCTGAAGATGTCACATGATCTTAAAGGTCCCTTCCAACCCAAACTATTATATGATTCTAGAAGGAAAGGAGATATGATGGCATGATCTGCTTTGGGTTTCCTCAGAAACGGTGTAAATTACTGAAAATACATAACTTTGTTAGGTCTGAGACATAGTAGTTATCATCTTTTATTGCTGATGTTTTCCATCCTCATATATCACTGAAAGAAGTGATTTGCTGTCTGGGAGAAGTAAAAGTTGTGAAGAATGGGTGTAGATGATCCCTGTGCATGGTGATATTAATCCACCAGAGCAGAGAAAATATGTTCAGCCAGAGAACGGGTCTTCATTCTGCAGAGGATCTTGTCTTCAGCAATTAATCCCAACCTATCAGTTTCTGGGGTTTGTTTCTGTAGTTGAATTTTGGGTTATAAACCCTTGCTGGGCACACTTCTTCCAAGCCATAACTCCTGCTCTGATGGTGGGCCTGGCCAGACCTCTCTGGTGTCTGCACTGCATTTTCACCCCTTCACTCTCCAGGCTGGATCACAGACCTGCTGGGCTGCAAGCCCTGGGAGCAAGTGCCCACACAGGGCCAGGCACTGCCTGAGAAGCCTGCCCTGGGACACATCCTGTTTAGATCATGATCAGTATTTGCTGCTGTGAACAAATAGTGCTGGCTAGCTAACAGTACTCATTTCCTGATTAATTTAATGCTCGCTTGACTGCAACTACTTGTACTGCAACTATGAGGATATACCTGATATTCAAGTGAAAGTCCCAAGACTTGTGGTACAGGCTTAATAGAAGGGCAATATTGAATCTTATTAACTCTCTCTTCACATTAATTTGCCCCTTGGCAAATACCTGCTGCCAGTCTGTCCAATTTATTCTGTGATTCAGGCATAATTTCCCACCAAGGGATACTTAAAATTAAAAAAAAAAAAGGCTATCACACTCTGCAGGAGTAAACTGCAGGTGCATCCAGCACTTCTTTTCTTCCAGGTCAAATACAGATATTCTTGCAACCTCATCAGGTCAAACAAGCCTTAAGAGTTCAGAGAGCAGCCCATGTGTTGCACCTAGAGTCATTGATGTGTGCCCAGCTTCAGAGCCCCTGACTGAGAGAATGACTTTTAGGTATTGCTTTTGAACTGTAATTTCAAGGGTTATTTCCTCTTCTTCTCTGTCTTATTTTAGTTAAATTTATTTTCATTTCATTGTGACGTATTTCATCATTGTTACAGCAAAAGTAAACAGTAGCATGGTTGCCATAATAGTTGCTATGTACAGATGATTAAAGTAGAAAATATTATTCTACTCATTTCCTTTCACTAAGTTAATGAAGAGTCATTGAAAGTCTCAAATGCCACTTACTGTTTAAGATGCACTTTGTGATTCTGTCAGCTGCTCACTTGGCAGATAGTATAAAGAAATATGAGCTACGTGTCCCAGTTAGGGAACTGTAATAATACCTCGGATATTGCATCATGGGGATTCTTTTTCTCCAAGGATTGGTGTGAATAGATTTTGCAAAATATTTTAGAACTAGAACTCCTTTTACAAATTTTTCAATCACTTGATCTGCTCTTGAACATTTGCATGGATTATAACGGGTGTTCATGGATGAGCAGAAAAAGTAATCTAGGAAATATAATGTCTCTTTTCTAATTTAGACTGCTGCAGTAAGTGCTGAATGTTGGTTATCATCTGCTAGGAAGATTGATGCTCAAATTGTCTAAATAGGCAGCTAGAAGTCTCCCTTTACAAAGAGAGCTACAAAACTGCTCATTTTCCAGTGAATGAATGATACAAATACGTATTATTCTTGAAGTATACTTCTATATTTCAAGTAATTTGGGGACTTATCTTGCAATAGAACATTTTGTCTAAATTATGATGTCTACAAACGGTAACGTTGTGATATCATGCGTGTTAAAACAGGTGCAGTACCAATTGCCTCTTAGATATGTCTGTGGGAGGATGAGCAATCCACTGTTTGAACTATCTCAGGTCTGTGCATATTGGTTTTGGCTGTATGCTGCCTGGTATACCCAAGCCCAAAACTTTGACCATTTGAGACTGACATACCAAATGACAAAATAAACTCAACACCCACCCCAGGGGGAAAAAAAAATCTTACATAGAAACACGATGGAAGAATATTTAAATGGGTTTTTTGTAGGGCAAAATGCTTACAGATTTCTTTTAAATTGTGAGTCTGCATAAAAGCATAGGTATTTATACTTCATTTCTTGTTGTCTAGTCAAGCCGACTTTCCCCTCTTTCAATTTGCAGTTACTATAATAGGAGCTTTGAGGAACCCTTTGTAATTTAATTTGACATGTAGTTTGTATATGCTGCACAAATGTAGAATATGTTTAGAATATTTATGTAGAATAAAAATCTTACTGAGTTTTGCTAGGCAAAGAAGGATGAAGAAAACGATCTCATAGTGAGTCTTTGGAAAAGTCAAAATCTATTCTTCCTTCCAAGTAGTGCATTTGTCTTGCCTCTGGCCTAAGTTCTTAATAAAATGTGAGATTTTGCATGACAGTTGGTGTGAAGTTAGCAAGGTGCTTTATTTCTTGGCAAGTATTATCAACAAGAGATTTGAATATTATCATTAGTTTAGAAAATTTGAATTGCCTTAATATTCAAGAAGAGATGGGTCTTGTTTTCCTTTTTTGAAGGGTGAACTATCACAGTATAATTCAAGTTTGAAGAAAGATTAGGAAGCATCTACTCCAATCTCCTGCTCAAAGTAAGGGTGAACTATGAGTTCAGATGAAGTTGCTCAAGATTTTTTCCCAGTTGGTCTTGAAATCTTCCAAGAATGGAGACTGTTCAGTCTCTCATGGCAGTCTGTTCCACTGCTTCATTGTCCAAGCAGTGAAAAAACCTTTGTGTGATAAACAATCTGGACTTCTCGTTTCAGTTTATGCTTCTTGTCTCCCATTCTCCTACTATACACCACTGTGAAGCGGTGGCTTCATTTTCTCAATAACTTCCATGTAGAGATACCAGGAGCTGCTGTCAGGTCTCACCAAAGCTGTCTCTTCTCCAGATCAAACAAGTCTAGTTCCCTCAGTTTGTCCCCATGGGGCAAGTGTTCCAGGCCTGACCATGTTGGTGTTATCTTCTGAAATTGGTTGTTTCAGTGTCTCCCGTTTATCAGAGCAAGTGCTGGCAGCCAAGGGGCTGTGGCTATGGTGTTCCTGTACCTGCAGCCCTGAGTGCTGCTGGCTGTCTTTGCTGCCAGGACACTGGCTTCTGGTCAGCTCATCCCTGAACACACCCAGGGCCAGTGCCCTGAGATCTGCTCCCCAGCCATTACTGTTGCAAGAGTTATTGCTCCCCAGGTAGAAGGTGTTTTCATTTCCCCGTGTTGAGTTTCATAAGGCTTCTGTCAGCTCTCTCCTTCAGCCTGCCTAGGTTTCCTGGAATGGCAGCTCCTCTCCCAAGCATATTGATGGCTCCCATTGTTCTGTAGTGACTGCTCTTGGCAGTGAGCTCTGCTACCTCCTCTGGGTCACTGTTAACCACAAGAGGTCAAGGTTAACCTCCTGGCAGAGCACAACCCATTGACCCAACCCTCTGAGCCCAGCCAGACAGTAAATTTTGTGCCTGCATAGGCTGTAACATCCTAACGTGGATTCAGCAGTATTGTGGGACATGTGCTGCAAGCCTTACTGGAGTCAAAAGGCCCCATTTGTTTCCTTGTTTGGCCTTTTACTTCTGAAGTCTCTGCAGTGTCCATGGTTTAAGTGCTGTTTGCTGACACTGTGTCCCTGTTCTTTGGAAATTTTTGAAGCAGCTCTTTTGACTGACTGGATCAGAATGTCGTCTTCTAATGAGTGACTTTTCACTTTAATTTTTTTGATTGAAAATCAGAATGAATAATAGTTACCATTTATTAAAAGAAGTAAGAGATTTTTCTGAAAAGGAGTACTAAAATTTCATCGTTTGTTCAATAAATAATGACTTGCGCTGTCAGACTCTCTTTTAGGCTTTTAAGAAATGCCTATCTGTAATGGAAGTTATTTTTATTAATTACAAAGACAAATTATAGCACAAACTAATGAAAGGCTTTATTTTCATTGCAGTATTTTTTTAAAAGGTCATTCACCTTCAGGCAGAATCTGTTTAGGCTGATTTTTACATCTGTTCTTACATATATCTTGTCCAGCTAAGTTCTATTGGAATAAAAAATTTCTAAATAATTGCAGTCCCTCAATTACATAGTTTTAGGGATTTGAATGTAATCTTTGGAGTTAAGGAACTCCTCTATGTCTGTATGCACATGCACAAAAACTTGGATCTTTCAGACCAAAATATTGAAGAACCTGAATTTCATTTCCCAATATGGCAGACACTGCAGTCAGGCTTCTAAAGCCGCCTGGGTACCAAAGGATTTATGCAAGAACTGAGATTGTTAAAAGCTTCTGTTTATCTATCTCCATCATATTTTACTTCTCTCAACTTCAGTGATCTTAAGCATGTAGTCAAATAGAATATCCTAGATTTCCCCCACCATCCAGAGAGAAAGACAGATCCGTCACAAAGTGAATCTTCAATGCAATCCAGATACCTCCTAGATGACTTGTGCTCTATACAGTTTTAGATTATATAGAGCTGCCGCAATTAAGTATCAAATTGTATTTTTGCCCAAATAAAATGATTGTATCTACTTAGTAATTTAATATTTAAGGCCTGAAAAATCAAATGCTTCTAAGCATTTATAAAATCACGTTTAAAAACTTTTTCAGCCCTGATTTTTATTGTCTATACCTATTGCAAAAGCCTGACCTATAATTCTGGAAAACCTTGCAGACTCCCTTTTGCTTGTAAAAGCAAAATGGAAAAAATAAAAAAGCATTCATAAATTATGTTAAAACATACTTTTGTCAGTATTGGAAGTGATCTTCCTTTTGTAGCGTTTATGTGGCAGTTTTCATGAGGGTAGCCACCTAGTTGTCTTCTCCTATGTATGCAAAGAAAACGGGAGTTTGGACACTTTCCACTTCAGAACTGGAATTGAAAACTGAACATATGCACCAACTGCAGAACAGCTGCCTTGGCCAAAACCCACTCTGTTTTATCAGTTCAATTGCATTTTTCTTCATGCATTCAGATAATAAGAAAACAATGTATTCTAATTTCTTCATCCTGTTAAAAAAGAAGTACATATGCATCAAAGACTAAGATTTTATTAATATTAGAGGAAAAAAGTGTGCTTAGACAGGTCAGAAGTACTAAATGCAAATTCTCCGGAGAAATATTTCGCATTATAATGAAATCTTTATGCATGCAGTAAAAGACTGCATAAACAGGCTCCTTTTTATTCTGTGTGGTAAATGGCAATGAATTTCTTACAGAAGGGTTTCTACCAGAAGCTATGGGACAAGATAAATTGCAGAAAATTCTTGTTTGGGATTTGAGCTCTTCAGAATAACCAGACTGTGGGCTCCGAATCCACAGCCGTTTTTCAGGGAACAGCACCTAAGGCTGGAAGGTAAATAGGTCCCACCTGTGTCAGCAGGCACTGCAGAGAGGCAATGAGGACCCAGGTGACCTGCTGCTGTGAGCAGAGCTTGAAGCAGCAGCAGCCCCGGCTGGGCAGGGGGAAAGGAGAGGTGGGGAGGCACTAATGGGTGCCTGGAGCCACAACTGCAATCAGGATGAGCAGCCAGGTCTTAGGCTCCTCAGCTCTGTCACCCTTCAACTTGAAAAGCTCTGGGAAAGAGATAAGTCAGTCGGTTAAACACAATAATTATATTCCTTCAAAAGCCAGTGAAAGTGGCACATGTTCAACACGGATCTCCTCCCCCCCTTCTTGATTGTAACAGAAGATTTGGGCGGATTTCCTATTCGGAGGCAATCACTGACTGTGGAGAGCGAGGGATGAAGGATGCCCTGGCTGACCTTCAGGAGAATTATTGTTTCTTTCACTCATAGTTTCTCCCCCCAACCCCACCCCCATCTCCCTTTACAAGGCTTGGGAGCTACAGAAGCTTTTTATTTAAAAACAGGTGCATAAGTGGAGCTCTCTGCTGCGGGGATGTAATTGATTCAGGACAACAGTGCCCCTAATCAGACAGCTGCTTTTGTTGTCTTGCCCTTTTGTGTGAGGGAATAGGAAAATAGCTATCACTATGTGTCTTAGGAAATATTCAGCAAATATTTGTCAAGTAAAGTGTGTTTAGAATATTGCTTAAAATCACAGATATATTTAACACTTTCCCCTCCTTTTCTGCTCCAAACTGCCAAGCTTTAAAGGATACAATTTAATTAGCAACGGCATTTTAATACAGTTACTTGCACTGGCTGTGCTCTATGCAAATAATTTATTTCATGGAAATTGTATTGGGATTGAAAACGTTTTTTTCTTTCCCAAGAAGTATTATAATTCCTAATTGGCTGAAGCTTTGCCGATTTAGAAACGTGTTCAAAGAAACCAAGGCACAAGTCAAGGGTATAGAGGGATTAAAGTTACTGTCACTCTTATGCAAATGTCTGTCACCCCACACAAGGCTCACAAATTAAAATTGAAGTGCTGGTTTGCTGCTGCACTCATGCTTTTGGAATAATCAGTAATGAATTCAGCTACATACCACAACTGCCTCCTGCAACCAGAGCATTATTCTGGTGTAAAATGCCACATTTATATTGTTAGAGAAAATTTATACCCATTTCATCCTACATTCAGATCTTTAAAGTTGCTAGATATGAACCAAGTGCCTTTGCCTGCTCTGTAGATGAGTTTTCCATGTGCAGCACCATGCTTGTCATTACAGATTAGTGCACCATTTAGAGGGAAAGGGAATAGATAGAATAGATAAAATATTTTGCATATGCATAATCAACACAATTGCAAATAAAGGCAAAAGTCTTGGGAGGCAAAACACAGCTGTAATGCTAATGCTGAGTGAATAATTTTCTTGATGAATTTAGCCTCTGTGTCTGCTCACCAAATAGCCTCAAACACATTGTAATTTCTGAAAATTTGGTTATTCTTTAGAATTGCTGCTCTGTTTTGCATGGAGTTTTTTGTTGTTTTATTGTTTTATTTTTAACTCTTTGGATTGCATTCAATTTGTGAATATAAAATATTTGCTATCCAGCCTGCAGGCTTTATTAGGTAGTACTGTCTATCATATAAACATACCTCATTTCTATCTACTGCTTGTAGGTTTGTAATTCCTTTAGCAATACCCTCTGCAGTTGGCCCATAGAAAAGAGTTAGAGCCTTATTTGTAGTGGTTCATGGCATGTCCTAGGAAGAGTGGCTTCCTGTATGGAAGAGAAAATTTTAACATTTATGTGGCTGCAGTCTATGAAGGAAGCAAAAGATAAAGTGGTGGTATTCTTCCCATGGGATCTATATATTTATGCTTTGCTTTACCACATTTTCATCTGCTTGATCTGGTTGGACTTGCCGTTTTTCTCTGCACAGGAATGTTGATATTTATATGATGTTTATAATTTAATTTATAGCCAAATTGATAATGACCACAAGCATTTTGAGAAAGAATCTGTAAGAACTGTCTATCTGACAAATGTTGTTCTTTCTGGTACAATATAAGTGATTTTTTAGCAAGGAATAAAGGAATAAGCATTATTTCAGAGCACTTATTGTTGTGTTCCCTAGAGTGATTAGATGATTCCTTGACATTTTGTGGTGGGAAATATTTATTTTAGTGGTAATATGTTTTATTTAACTTTCTTATTCTAGTTATTGGAAGCTCTGTGATGAATCCTATAAGGCAGTTCAGTACTGACACAGGCTGCCCAATGATTTGGGAATCATTTCTGTGATTGTGTTCCAATAGATAGCAGACAAAAGTCATTACACAAAGTATAAAGCTATGAACCCTTTCAAGCATTTTCATACAGAAATGAAAACCTGTTTTCAAAAACAGTAAATCAAAACTGTGTGTCCTTGCAACCTGAAAAAACATCAGGACAATAGATGGACTCTATTAATTCATGCAGTTTAAAACTTAAATGTACAAGCACCAAACAAAAGGCCGCTGCTTCTTCCAGTAGTGTCTGTATTCTTGCTTTTGCTTTTCCATAAATCAGTTAGTCAGGCACCACTGTGCAACAACAGCCTCTGTACTGGATTTTATCAACCATTACATCAGTTATTCTAAAATCAGCAAGTTATGTATACCAGATCAAACCTTAGCACTGTGTTTATCAGGGGCTCTCTGTACCAGTGATAGGGCTGGGATCAAGCTCCCACAACTATGATACTGTTAATGGTTCTGATTGTGTATTAGTCACCCTCATAACACAGGAGGATGAATGATTGCCCAAAGCAAAACAATGTGTGCAAAGAGCTCATTGTATGCCATTTTCTTTCATGATGCATTTGATGACCAACTCCAAAATCTTTCTAACTCCATAGCTCTTATTCAGGAACGTGATTTGTTTTGATGTGAGGCAGGAAGGTCAGACTCATTTAATAGCACTGCACATTCCCCACCAGTGTCTTTGATATGTTTAGTGCATAGATCCTGATTAACAAATCATGTTTCTTAAGAGAAATCATGTTTGTTATTTGAGAAAATGATCTGGATGAAGCTTTTATACATCTTTGATGTGCACTGTGTTTTCAGAAGCCGTTAGAAGTAGATCAACCAAACAGATTCGTATAGCACCTGTAGTTTTTGTTATCCATTTCATGGCTTGCTGTCACCCTACCCACAAGCATTAATCTCCAGTGAGGTAGGCAGTACTGCTCTTTGTCCAGCAGCTCTCTCGGGTCTGAGGGATTTGTTTGGAGTTTATTTATAACTAAATAAATAACTTTGTAATGTTTTAATTAACAGTACACCTAAGTAAAGTGTATTGGCTTTTGTTACTCTTCTACATCACAAAGCAGCAATTTGCAAACTGGAGCTACCTTTCTTTTCCCCTCTGAAAGTAATTATTAGCTACAAAGCTGTAATAAATCAGAGCACTTAAGGATGCCTCAAGGGAGCTTTCATGTTGGTAAAACCTTGTCAGCCAGGGTTTAGTTTTGCAAAAAGTCCAAATGAACCAAAGGTTTTTATTTCAATTTTATTAGCACTTTCAGAGCAATGAAGCCAAGCAGGTTTGGCTCAAAGTTTCTTGTCAGGGTTTTCTTTATTTTTTTAATACTGTTATCAGTGATATCTCAGATATCAGATATAGTAAATTGGTTTTCTTTAATTCCTAGACTGGCCAATATTTAAACTGATATGAAGAAAAGATACATGTTTTATATCTTTCTTACAACTAATTAAGTGTACCCAGACCATTACTGGCTTATGTTACTCTGTATTTGAGGATTGTCTGCCCACAGCAGAGAGATAACTTGCAGAAGGAGATGGATTGTACTGTCAGCAGAGTGGCAGAGCTCCTGCCAGGCTCAGACAGCACCGGAGCTGCAGACATTTCATGTGCTCACAGAGGTTACTGCAAACATGGGCACCATGGGTCATTGCATTACAGCAGCAACTTTATTTTACATACTACAGATCTACAGATGTATTTCACACATGGTAAAGTTCCTTGAAGTACTTCTGCTAGAGGACACAAAATATACTGTAAGGGTGAGGAGAAAGAAATCTCTCAAAAGGAAAATTCTCACAGAACACTGGCAAAGACTGTGCAGTTACAGTGATTCAGGCAAAGAAATGTGGCATCTTTATTCCTGATCTTTAGTTTTATCACAGTAGAATGAATTTTTTTTTTCTTAATAGGAAAGTCACTATTTTAATAGCGATTTAGGTCAGAGTTTCCAAAGTTGATGTATGCTTTCTTTTAACAAACTGTACAGGATTTAATGGCAGTTTTTGGTAGGACAAAGTTAAAAGCACTAATGGAGAGAGCAGAGTTTATAGACCTTCAAGAGAATATCTGTTGGAATAGTTTGGGTTGTTTTAGCAAGGAGATTGTAGTTACAAGCCATAAGTTGGCATTTGCTGCTTACTGTCTTTCTTCTTGTTCAAGAAGTGTCTGGACAATACTCTCAGATACATGGTGTGATTCCTGGGGCTGTCCTGTGCAGGGCCAGGAGCTTGATTTTGATGAGCCTTGTGGGTCTCTTCCAACTCAGGCTATTTTATTCTTTAAGCCAGTGAATCTGCTAACCAGTTAGTACCTGTGATGAAAAACACCCAAATGGGGTGTGGAGGGGGGGGGAGGGGAGTACAGTAAGTTCTAATGTGCTTATCAGAGGGATAAAGATTAACTGGCATATCTGCAGAAGAAAAATAACAGCCCTATAGCATGGCTCAGGGGGGTACAGCCCTGATTTAAAAAAAAAAAAAAAAAAAAAAAAGAGGGGAACTTAAATTGGTGGGACTGTTAAACTGCTGGAGGAGTGATTAAATGTATTTGGAAAATGAAAGCATTACTTTAGAACAATCTAGACCTAGGCATAGTGACAGCAATACTCAGGACTAGCCTTTTAAAAACACTAGACCCTCATTAAAATAGACACCTTTTTACTGTTATTGAAGTCATTGAAGTATGATACGTAATGGCAGAAGAACAATGAAAATGGAAAATTAAAGAACTGCAAATAATTCTTCCTTTTCAAATGCTTTGTAATTATATGCCTGGATAATTTCTACTACTCATTAACTGAGATCAGCTAATGAAGAGTCCACAAGACAGTTGGGCTGTAGCTCTGAAGTACAATTGGTCTTGTGAATAAAATTCTTACCCAATAGTAATAAATTGTCACTGAAACTGACTGATAGTAAAACTCCAACTGACTTTGATGGGGAAAGACAACAGCCAAGATCTTGTTTCCAAGTTTAGCAAACAGAGAGATTTGCAACATTATTGAAAAGGGAAAGATATTCTGCTTCAACTTTTCATGGAAACACCTTAAATAAATAGGTTTATACATGTTTTAGCTGTTTTGATCTAAAATAAATTCATCAGACTAACCAGTGCATGCTCAAACATCTAAGTCTGTAGTCTGATTAAAGAGGGTGAATGGTAACTCTGAAATAAAGGCTAGGTATGTAAATTCAAATAATTCCTTTGTAATTTATCTACATGAATATTGGGAGAACTAGCAAAAAAGAAAAAAGAATGGTTCTGAACTGCCAACGGATTACTCATAAAAGTATCACAAATGACTAAAACAGACCCACATCGACTTTAATGGCACGTTCCCAAATGACAGGAATCTTCCTCACTTCTAGCATGTTAAAATATACACACAAAGTCAGGCTTTGGATGAAAAGGAGCAAACATAAAAATGACTAGATGGAAAGGAAAAACACTGAAGAACTAAACTAATATTTTACTTTGGTCTTTGAGTTTCTATTCAGCTGAGCAGCGAGAAGCACAAGCTCCTTTTTGATTCTCCACAAAACTTCAGTGCCTTGGTGTTGCTTTTTTTCCTCTCTCTTCAGGCTCTCTTGGAGATGTCACTCCTTCCTTCCTAATAAATATTTGTGAGGCATGCACATGCTAACTCCAGGCTCAGCAATCCTAATTTATAGGCTTTGTAGCTGCATGTGAAAATGCGGTGCAGCTCCCAGCTGGCAGGCTGTGCAGCTGCCTTCTGGGACAGCCCCTTGGACTGTGCTCAGGCTGGACTGCTTCCAGCAGCTTTAGTCACCCCTTGCTAAACCTGCTAACAAGGATCTGGTGCCCATTTTTGTGTGAAGGGTGTAGTGACAGCAGACACAGCTTGTTAATTTTGTTTACTGCTTTTTGGCAACTCCCTCCCCAATTCAAAGGGGCATCTGAGAGGTCATAGTTGCAGACCTTCTGCTTCCTTTCTCCACTACAGGCACATGCATCGTCTGTTTGCCTTGCTTTAATAAGGTGAATCTTTTAATCTTCCAGTTCAAAGCCAAAACGAGAGGATGTTCAAAAGCAATAATTACTTCACATTTTTCTATAATGCCATCATCTTAAAAATTGTATTAATCAATGAGCTTCTGTGAGAAAGTCAAGAACATCTGGTCATGGAAAGGCAAGTATTAGGTGAACATCTAGTTTGACCATTGTTCACTATGAAAAACTACTTTCTGTCAAAAGAAGATATTTACTTGGCATTGCCTTATATTCATAAATCTCAGCTCCTTTTACTCTTGCCAAAATAGTTTTTATTTTGAAAAGAAAATGTCAGATAGTTGAGAACTTGAAGACTATTGTCTGAATTTGTTGCCATTATATGGAAGATGCATGAGTGTCATAATGATGGGGAGAAATGTAAAAACCTTGAAAGAAATTTCTTTTGGAACTGGAATGATCCAATGAAATGAGCAGAATTACTATAGTATGAATCATGGTTTGGTCCAAAGTCTGAGTATTTCTGCAGTTTTTGGCAATTGCATGTAAGGCCCTTGTAATTTTGTCAGTGCACAGTGCGTGCAGTCAGTGTTACCATTTCCTTCAGGCTAGCCCTAGCCATGCTTGTTCCTGTTATTTTCTAAATGTGCTTTTAGGGCTAAATGGTGGCAGGCTTTTTCTTCACCTGTAAAGAAACACAAAAACAGCGAAAAGGGTCCCATAATGCTTCCTTAAAGTAGATTGTTGACAAACCCTACCTAGTTTCCAGAGAAAGCAAATATTCTTTTATGTTTTCCTAGCACAGAAGCTATCATCTCAAACCAGGAACAGTGCCAACAAACTCTGGCACTATAGAATAAGCAGTTTACTTGCTTAAACTCCCAGGCCATATGGGAATTGGCACTCCTCTCTCTCACAAATACCTCTGTTACTTGAAAGAAGTAGTCTCTGTGTTGCACATATTGGTGATCAAGGGTTCATACTTTGAATTCTATTTCAGAGGGTTAATTTATGTAAAGCCTGATACCTTACCTTCACTCAGTCTCTGCTAGGTATTCCAAGTTGATTAATAACAAGGTGCAACTATACAAGTATGGGATTTTTTTAATGTTTTAGCAGGACTAGTTTGGATGTAATTAAAAGCACGAAACCATGAAATTAAACAAAATTTTATCTTTGATATATTTGGTATGCCTGATTTTAGAGTTCAAGATTTTGGGTAGGCCCAGAACTGCTTGAAAGCTGCTGTCTGGAGGAGGTGTCAAGTCCTCTGTCATAACTTAAATGAGAGTGTCAGTGCAACATCTAGCATAAAGTTTTTTCAAATCTCCTTTGGTCTACTTCTAAGATCATGACAGCAGATGCTAAACAGGCTCAGGCACATGATCTGGGGGTATGTGTTTGGTCACTTGCCTTTAAAGCAGCGGGAACAAGTGGAAGTGTCAGGGGATCACCTGAGACCTGTTAGGAGCTTGTGACACAGCTTGGCACATGCTGTTGCAGTCGAATCTGGTTTGGACCACTGCCAGGCTGGAAGAGAAGGTGGGGGGTGCTGTCAAGAAGCTGCATACCTCCTCCTCAGTGTACTGTGCAGCCGGTTTTTGGGGGATTGGAGATTTTTTTATCAGCTTCCTTAGTTGCTCTGTTGGCTTCCTGTAATTCTCTGAAGAGCATAGAAAAGCTTTAATAGATAATAAATTAGTCTTTTACAACAGCAATAGTGAAAAAATTACATTACTTTCTCCAACTATGTAGTGTTGGGGGGATTATGTAGTACTTGGGGGAGGATATTTTAATTTTTTTTTAGTATTTATATTTTTCAATACTTATTTAAGTGAGAGCATGAGAAACTCAAGTGTGATCCAGAGTGATAGGGACTGTAAAGTCCAGGGTTGCAGGTTATTCCTGCTATGGGTGAAGGCACTGTAAACATTCACAGACTTCGCAAAGGTGCAGAGACATCCAAAGTAATTTTCTCCTGGAAAAGAGTCAGAATTATCTGTCTTGGTGCTTATCTGCAGGGAAAATTTGCCAGTGTAATTAAACTGCTCTAGTTACACAGGTATAACTCCTTGCTCAGTCACTCTTGTCTCAGGAGTGCCCAGGCAGGCACTTTACACCAGAGTAACCACAGCAGCACGCTGCCCTACGAGTACAGCTAGGCCATTTGCCAGCTGCTGTGTGCCAGGTGGTTCCCATCTGAGATGCTCAGGACAGCACTGCTCATGGTGAAAAAAGTTGCTGAGTTGTGCCAGGGCCTTAGGCAGGACACACATTCCCATCAATGTCCTGAAAATAAACATTTTAAATCACAAGTCAAATTATTTCTCTAAGTGTAGAAGCTCCAGCTGCCATTGAAAACCTCTAATCACAGCTTTCTTTTGCAGTTCAATTTGAGAAAAAGACTAGTGTAACTGTTAATATTCAACAAGGCTTCTGAAGTTTGATCCTTAACTCAATTTCTCACCACCCCTCTTTGCTATCATCCTTATTTTTCTCCACCTTGTCCTTGGTCGCAGAATAATTCCTGACTGAAGAAAAGGTTAGGAAAGACACGAGGTGACTAGCTGGAAGTATGGGCCACCTGGCTCCAAGTCCTTGCTTTGCTGCAGAATTTTGTTTGGTCTTGGGTGAGACAGTCTCTCTGCAGTTTGCTTTCTGTCCTGCAAGGGTGAGGAGCAGCATGTACACAACCCTGTGGAGAGTTGCAGGTTGTGGTAACCACGTCAGAGAAGGTGAGTTATACAGGTTGTACAAGATAAGAGACTGTGTCAGTATCTCAGCTGTGTTGCATTTCACAGGAGATAGGGACTGAAAAGTTGTTCATTCCCCAGCCAGGCTGCTTTGCTGGAGCACATCCAGAGCTAGTCCCCCCTCCCCTTCTTCTACTGAGCAGTCGTCCAGAGCCTTAACTGCCCAAAGCATGTTTCTGTTTGCCCTAATGCACTCACAAGTATCTTTCTTAACAGGGATAATGCCCTTTGGAAGCCCTTGCGACCTCTGATTATTACAGCCTAGAGAAATAATTGATTTTAAAGAAGGAAGGTTCATGAAACTTCTCAGGTCATTTGTCTTGCAGTGAGATTTGGCTGGAGAAAGACTCATTCAGAGAGACAGACTGAAAAAGAAAAAAGGAAAAAGTGGGGAGTGGAGGGGACACACTAGGTTGGTCTCCATTTCTTCCTCATCTGTGTGTAGCATCCCTTCTTCACCTTGTCTGGACTGTAGATACTTTTTTTGTTAGTGGGGTTTTGCAGAGTATTCCTGAACTGCTGAATAATTGTGTTTATCATCTTGCATAATTTCCTCTTACTTATCTTACAGCAATCTGTCTGAGGAGAAAAAAATAGCATGTCTCATGTGGGAACTTTATTATACAGCTGATAAAGGCAGCTGTTTGAATCCTACTATCCAGTCTTTTCCTTAATTTCAAATGGGACAATTCAGATTGTGAGTTTAGCTCAAGGATATATACAATGAGTGTAATCAAACGTCTTTATATGGCCTCAAATTTGTGTCATAAAGAACTGCAAAAAAGGCTTCCAAACACAACACTGGAAGTTAGATGGCATTTTATGTCTACAGTGTAATCTGGCAGTCATTTTCCTGTCCTACAAAGGGCTTGGAAGTGCTCTGCTGTCATTTGTACACCATATAAAGGAAGAGATCCTCGTGAACCTACGCACACACTGATGTCAAATGTAGCTTCTGTGTTTCAGAATTTGTTTGCTTGTGTCACTGTAGGCACACAATATCCCTGACACAAAAAGGAAGGGATAGGCTAATGCTTTATCTACAATCATCTGTGTTCCCTCCAGCAGTCATGCTGCTTTTTCAGCATTGGATGTCTGGTGAAGGGACAAGCCATAGGTTCTTAACAGTACACAGATTGTGCTGGCTCTTCAGTCTGATCCTTGGACAGAGAAATGGATAGGGTGATGGAGAATACTTATCAGGGGGGAACTGCTGTTCCAGTCCTTTTCCTTATCCAGACTTTTGATCAGATTTCCCTCCCTCCACAGATTTGTGAGTTTTCCATTGGGGACAGGGGCACCCACCTCTGTTTTCTCTTAAAAGCTGTCTCTGGTTAAGTGTCCCTTTTATTTTTCTTTTATTTTTATCCTGTTGAGATTTTTTTTTCTCCAGAAATAGTTAGTTTCTCTTATTTCTTTCAAGATGCAAAGCAAAGCAGCACTCTCTGCTTCGGGCCAATGACAGATCTTTGTTGCTTTTGTGAGGAGCAGCCCAGGGGAGCACAGTCAGACCCCAATCCAATGGGCATTATTGTCCAGAGAAGAGGAATGAAGCTGGTGAAGGATCTGGAGCACATGTCCTATGAGGAGAGGCTGAGGGGAGCTGGGGGCATTTGGTCTGGAGAAGAGGAGGTTCAGGGGTGATCTTATCCCTCTCTACAAGTCCCTGAAAGGAGGGTGTAGCCAGGAGGGTCAGTCTCTTCTCCCAGGCAACCAGTGACAGGATGAGAGAACGTGGCCTCAACCTGTGCCAGGGGGCATTTAGGTTGGACATTGGGAAGAATTTCCTCATAGAATGGGCAATGAGACACTGGAATGGGCTGCCCAGGGAGGTGGTGGAATCACCGTCCCTGGAGGTGTCCAAGAAAAGACTGGACATGGCAATTAGTGCTGTGGTATAGCTGACAAGGCGGTGCTGCGTCATACACTGGACTTGATGATCTCAGACGTCTTTTCCAACCTAATTGATTCTGCAATTGACATGTGCATAAAACTAGAGCAGCTTTTGCAGTCGAAGCTTACTTAAGGGAAAGCCCGCAGTACAGTCGGAGTTTCGTGGGATTTCATGAGTGTGCCGCTTGGTCTCTGTGTTGGCTTAAACATCGATGGGGGGGCGTTCTGTTCAAAATTTGCTCTGCTGGAGGGGAAAAAAAAAAAAAAAAAAGGCAAATCAAACACAGACGGCATTTCTGCAGGCGTACAAACAATTCTCTCCGGAGCGCTGCTAAGTTTTGCAGGCAGCGCTCCGGGAAGACGCGGGGCGCGCACGGGCCCGCGCGCGCTCCATGCGCTGCCCGCGCCTTCGGGCACGGCCCGAGCCGGCGGCGGCTCCGCGAGCGCGCGCTGCCACCTAGCGGCCAGCGCCGGGCACCGCGCCGCGGCCTCCGCGCCGCCTCAGGGCCGCGGGAATGCGAACAAATGGGTTTAAAGGGCAGCAAAGCCCAATCCCACTGCCCAGGCTTCCCCCGGACACCGTGCGTATTTCCCGGGTCGGTGGGGAGTGCTGTCTGGGCTGCCCACCCTCTGGTGGGATCTTCCGGGACCTCCCGCATTACCAGGTGAGGGATCGGCTTTTCCATTTGCTTTTGCGTTTGCCAATGAAGCGGACGTGTGCTGAAGGAATGCTCTAAGCCCACCGGAAAACGTCCATGCCAAATAGTTTCTTCCCCGAAAAGCTCCAACAGAGTGGAAGAAAATCGCGGAACAACTTAAACAGGCGGCAGAAGAAATGAAACCGTGTTTTGCTTATGTGCAATCTACAAGATCACAACACAAACACAGCACAAGGAGCTGATATTTTGTCCTGACTTAATAAGCACGATTCTACTTGCAATTTGTTTTTTCAAAAAATGAAATACCTCCAATCAGGATGGTGATGTGGCATAAACAATTTAGCCATTCAAACTGTTCTTTCAAATTATCTGTCATCTAATAATTGAAATAAATTCTGCCATTGGCTTTTTATAAGCCTAGGTTTGAAACTACAGATTTATTAGTCATTTGCAGTTGCTTTATATAAGAACATCCCTGCTGTAAGGTTGCCGGCATTTGTGCTGTATTTTAGTATTAAACGCTACAAGGTCGCAGGAAAGTTGTTTCCTTGTGTGCTTCCACACTACCCTTCTGAGAGCAGTGGAACTCAGCACGCTGGAAGACAGAGGATATCTTGAGCTCTTAAGATGTTCTGCACAGATCTAGACAAAACATAGATGAGGCAACCATTGTGGTTTATGGTAGAGAGTTGTAGATATAAACAAAACGTTAAGGGGTCCTGTTAGTGCTAAGAGATTTTGATTTCCTCATTGCTAATGCCAGATATGAAAAAAAAAAAATTTACCTTATTGCATTTTATACCTTTTAGGTGTTAGAGTTTGTCCTTCTTTGAGATCTGAGTAGTTAAAACAACCTGATTTTCTTTATGAAAACTGAACTTCTCATAAATAGCATGATTCCAGGAGCTGAAGCTTCAAAAATAAAGCTCTGCTTATATATGTATGAGAAAGTACAAAGTTATGAAAGTTGTATTAATTAAATGATAGTAATCTTGTTTGTGGGGCTTGTGTGTAATTTTTAGTTATCAAAGCATCTATGGATATTTTATATAGATAAACAGGAATTAGACTTGCCAAAAATACTGCTAAATCTTTTTCTTTTAAAGCCAGATGCTGGGGGAGAGATGAGGGCACAGGTATTGCTTTTATCAAGAGCTAGGTTGGAACTATATTATCATCTAGCCTTGGACCCTTTTTCCCCCATCAGCTATCAAACCCTGAGTTAGCTTTTCAATAGTACTGTCAAAGAGTTTGATAAATATCTTGCGGATTATTTATATACTTTGTATAATTCTGGCTTATTTTTGACAAGTAATCAGTCTTTGCAACCTAGCTTAGATTATAAATGTTTTTCTTGTGCTGCCCAATGTTAAGTTGAACACAAGGACTGTCTGGCAGCCCTTGTGATGGAGAGAAAGTGATGCTGCATGAGAAAATGGTGTTTAAAAAAATCTGTGTTTGCAAGTCTAAACAAGAGAGGAAGAGCATTGTTTACTGGGGACTTTACAGAAGAACAAATCAATTTCTTTTTTATTTCCAGTCAAGATCTGTTGACTGAAATCTCCTTTACCTTCTAGGATTTAGAATTGTAAACCCAGTAATTGGCAGCAGCCCCCTAGTAATGGGTAAGAAAGTTGTGTAGGAAGCCAGCAACATTATGATCAACTTAATTTACAGAGCCATTGGAAAGTTCAGAATAAAATTACTTTTTCCTCTTTCTTTTTTTTTTTTTTTTTTTTTGTTAAATTAACTGATAGTTTTTATTTAAAAATCGGTATCAACCTTTACTGCTTCTTTTCCAAAAAGCACAAAATGTCCATATGTGGGTAGGCCTGAGTGTCAGTGTTTTTCTGTTGGGTCTTCTAGCACTGGCAAATTACAGACTAACGTGCTGTATAAGAAATCCATGTAAGCATAAACCCACTTTTCCCAGAGACTGTTGGCATCGCTCCTGCAGAAGTGACAGAGTTGGATAATGGTTTTTCTCTTCCCCCTCTGAAATGGCAGCGATCTGTGTACGTGGTCTGCAACACACGTCACACTGTATATTGTCA
Organism: Sturnus vulgaris; assembly: GCF_052056855.1. Classification (NCBI taxonomy): domain Eukaryota; kingdom Metazoa; phylum Chordata; class Aves; order Passeriformes; family Sturnidae; genus Sturnus; species Sturnus vulgaris. The sequence goes on along the minus strand of NC_142245.1, from coordinate 49,104,162 downwards.
GCAACCTAAGTAAACAAAACTTAGGTCAGATGTAAATAAGGCAGCTAGCAAACATCAAATATTTTCAAAATAAGTTTTATTTCATTCTGATTTGGTTTGTTTTGGTCTCTGCCTAAGATTAAAATTGCTGTTGTTAGTCTGTCCAAGATGGTGAACTCTGCTAAGGAAGAAATACTGAGCCACTTCCTTGGAAAACAGCTGAAAACACATTTTTTAAAAACACTGAGTATTTCATGTGCACTCCTTTGTTCAAAACAAACCCTTTCTTTGGTTGTATTGATGCCCAAGTGTCATGGTCTGTGCAGAGGACATATGTGCACAGATACACATCTTGCTTTAGTCTGGTTGCAGATGGAGAGGAATGTCATCTGCTACCTTTAACTCACAGCCCCAAGGACCATAGATTTGATCCAAGGAAATGACTTTGTGCTCCTCTGCTTGCAGTATTTTGTAAGTGTTTCTTACATCTCACACAGGAGTTGACCTTGAGGTCCCAGCTTCGTTTCAGCAGGAAAAGGTTACCTGCTACTCCAAATTCTTATTCATACCAGAGTTTTCTGCTACAGAATCTGTAAAGAAAAGAGCAATGGGAGCTCTTCCTTTCAGCATCCTGATTTCAAAAAGTATCATTGTTCCTGCAAGGGAAGAGAAGGAAAAAAAAAACCCAACATAAATAGCTAGAAAACTAAAAACAGCACTTCCCTTCTCTTCCACTTTGGCAGAAGTATCTGGGAACTTGACAAAGTTTTACTATGTGTCAATGCTGAAGACCTGTGTAGGGTTCCTGCAGGGTGAACATGTTGACCTGTGCTTTGAATTCCCAAACTCGCCATGAATTTTACCGTCCTCATTAGTGTCCCAAGCCCTCTGGAGACTCCATGCTCTTATGGTGTTGTAAATTAATGAAAACAAGAACTGAAGAAAATTGAGTAAAGAGGTTATAAAGTTTTTCCTAAGCAAATTTTCTTCTGACCCTTACAAGTCTCTGTAGCATAACAAGCAAGAATAAATGGTAAAATGTAAGGTTCCCTTAGCACAGCTGTGTCCTGATTTACTATATTGTTTGCATTTGGAGTTGCCATCAGACATGTTGGAGACCTTTTTATCCCATTTTGTCTTTATTATCACCGGAGTCCTTTCTGTTGTATTCTCGTATACTCTTCTGTAATAAATACAAAAAATATTTCCTCACCTCTGATTTTTTTTTTTAGTTAGAACTGTTGCCATTTCTTGTAATAATTCTCAACTGTATAATTGAATCTAGTATTTGAGAGTTTACTTAGAGTTTAGAACTGTGCAATTTTATGATCAAAACTTGATATTTTGAGACCAGGTTGTATTTTGTGGTGTCCAGGAGGTGATGTGCACATAACAGCAGGGACCTATAGCAGGGTTGTGTTTAACCACTTACGTTTGTCACAAAGATTCGAAAATAATTATTTTCAAGGATCTTCTATAGTGGTACATAGTGAGAACACAATAATTTTTAATATCCAAGGTTAGAATCACTGTTTCTTCTTATGCCCATACTACACATTTAGCTCTTCTCTTATATTTTAGTTTGATGAGTCTGATTCAGATTCCATTGGCATTAATGAAGAGCACTCATTGACTTCAATAATCTTTGAATTGTGTCTAGTATCAACTATATTACCATAATCAAGTGAGAGGCAATTGTTATGAGTGCATTATTTAGCACTGATTGGGAAGGTACTGTCAGCTCCCTTTGTCACATGGTGTTAGATGTTATTTTATAAGGACTTGATTATTAAATTAGTATTGTAGGTTATAAATCTTAACAGTTGTGCTTTCACTTCTTATTGTGGAATAGCCTGTATTTGTATTATAGTTCCTCTAAAGTGTATATTGGAAGAGTTCAGCCACTTGATATAATTTCCAAATCTGTAATCTCTTCTGTGAAGTGGCATTTCTTACAAACCAGAGTGAAGTGAGGGCCACAATGTGCCTAACATTCCTCTGCACGTCCCATAACGAGATGCACCCTGCATTGCTGCTGGTAAGGCTTTGACCTGACAGCACTGATTTGGGCATAAAGCATTAAGATAAAGAACATCGGTGTACTGATGGCACATCCTGGAGTAACTACCTCAAGCCCTGTTCGAGGGGGTGTGATCAGCAGTCAGATGCAAAACAGGCAGTTGCAGTTAGGAAGCAGGACACTGGCAGGTCACACATACATGGCAGTGCTCTGGCCCAGCTCTTTATCGTGATGGTGTTAGATGTTGCCTTGTCACAAGAGGATCTGCCTGTGCCCAGGATAGGTGGGTTTAAATTTTAATCAGCATTCAGTATTCAATTCATAATTATAGTGCTTTTTGAGTGAGCCAATTCAGAGCCATGGTGGTGTAAAAATAGCAGACAGGATACTTTCTACAGTGATAATCTCCATTTTGTTAATATCTGTGGGGCAGTTAAAAGTAGTTTTGTTGGTGTTCAGAGTTTTCCTTCAAAGAGCTGCAGGGGACATAGAACGTTTCTGCAAGTTAGCTGTAAGATAGCTGTTTGCCTTAAAGGAGCACATAATTTGGTGTTAGTGAACTCCAAAATTATTAACTGTCATTTTAACCAATTCATAGACTTGTTTCAGCAGCTAGAATTTCACTTTAGATTCTAACTTTCAGACTGATGGGCTTCTATGCCAGTGCAATGCTTCTTCAGTCAATAAAAGTCCATCTGCAACTTTATTTTGTGTTGCAAAACCCAGACCTCCTGAAATAAATCAGATGTGAAATCTTCTTCTGCTCATCAGACTGGAGTGATGATTCTGGGGAATAACATGATTTAAATTTTGGGATAGAGAAATGTGTGCATGTTGTACTGAGAACAGTAGTATTACAGTGAACTGTCTTAATCACCCACAAGATAAGGCAATTCTGAAGTGTGACAGCAGTGGGTAAAGAGGGCCCCTCACTGGGGTGAGCTGCTCCACTTCCACACAAGGCGTATGTGACTGCAGAAACAATCTCTGCTTCAGAAATAGGGCATGAAAAAACAGAATATACTAGATGATGAACATTTAAAATTGTTCAAACCACGTTTTCTGGGGGGGATCAATATAAAAGAACTTCAGGAAGGGTACATAAAGGTGATTTACTTTGCACCTTTCTCTGGCTTACTGCAGAAAAATGTAATTGAACTTCAACTGATCTCTGAATTATTTGGCCTTCTGTTAAGGCAGCAGAGAAAGATCTCTGACAGATGTTTATTATGATCTTGATGAAAGATTTTATGCTGTGTAGCATGAGACTCAAGAGATAAAAAAAAAAAAGAAAAGAAATACATTTAAAAGATGGTTTCTACCACACACCATGTCACTTCTGTGGTTTTCCTTGCTCTACCTATCCCAAGTGCCAGCTTACAGGATCCTGCAGTGCACAAGCTGCCATCACTCACCCTTTGCTCTCCTTTTCCATGCTCTCCTCCAAACGTCACTTCAAAACTAAGAACTCAGTCACTTAGCATTTACATCACAGCTTTTCACAACAATATTTCTAACTGTGGAAATTGTTTCCTAGTTTTTTAAATACCTAATCTAAGATGAAGTAATTTTCAATCTAAATTAAATTTCATAACATGGTCTTAAATGCTTCCCAAAACAAAATGACTTAAGTAAAATAAAGTAACGCTATTATGGTAATGTAATGGATCTACAAAAATTCCTTAGCGCTTATAGTGGAGACATATTTCCAACTCACTGGGTTCAATGAACATGGTTCAAAGCAACAGATAAGATATTGGAGACATTCTGTTCGTAACTGGAAAGCCCAGAGGGTTAAGGATCTTTTGCAAAAGGACAAAGAGGTCTGTGTTCCACAAAATGCCAGAGTTATATTAATTTGCCAAGTTGCAGGATTCAGAGAATAAAGCAAGAAAAATGTACAAACCAATAACAAACAGTTGGCTAATTTTTGCAAGTCAAAGAGCTTGAAAAGCACTTATAATAGCTTGATTGCTGAATTGCATCCTTTGAAGTTATTTATTTCTGGACAGATACAGGATGATCAGTATCCTGTTTTGTTTAATTTTGTTTGTATAAGTAGAACACGGAAACTATTAACTGGGAGGAAAAGTGCTGACTAAAGGTGCATCTAAATTTATTCCACATTGTTTGAGAATGGCCCAGATCAGGATATCTGAAATCAGGTAGCTGGATTGTAAATTTCATCAGTACGTTAAACAGCCAAAGTATATTCCAGGCCGAAGTGTGCAGTCAAAGTCCAGTATGGATGTTTCACTAGCCTGGGAAACTTTATTGGATGTAAACACAGCATTTCTATTCTGCTTTACATTTTGGCCCAGTGCTCTAATTAAATGCTGCCTGAGAGTGTGTAACTAGTTTAGATTATAGTAGCATAGATATTATGCTGTTTTATAGTTATATTATTAGGTGTTATGTAGAATTTCCTAGGCTGTAAGAAAGGAGAAGATTTTTCTTATGTTTTTAATTAAACAGGCCCGTAGCACTACTGCTCTCTCACCCAGTGAAAGCCACCAGGTAGGAGTTTCATGCCCCAGGTGTTAAGGAGTCAAGCCAGCCATGAGGATGAAGTGCCACAGGCTGGCCCAGCTACCTCCCACTGCTCCAGCCCCAGCAGAGGGTGCTGGGGCTCCCCTAAGAGCCACTGCCTGCTTTAATCCATGTCCTTAGCTAGTTTTTGCCTGCCTGCTTCTCAGAGTTGTGAGAAGAACCTGCAAGCACAGCAAGGGCATCAGAGGAAGATATTAAAGATAGAAGCTTGGAAGAAAACACAAGCTTTTAACTGTTCAAACTTGTAGCTGTGGAGAACATTCATCTCGATGCAGTTTCCAAGTGAGTAAGGGCTGCAGCACGTGCAGTGCTCCCAGCTCGTTAGGAAACGTCAAGTGGTGTAGAGAGGATACTACCTCAGACCTCGGTGTGTCAGAAAAAGTAAAAGCTGGCAAAGGAAAGAAGGTTATTCAGTGAATCCGATGAGGGCACAATGGTCATGTAAAGGTCTGCATCAGCATTTATTTGTTGATGTCTGGAACCTGAAAGATTTTGAACCTTCACAAGGTTTACCTGTCAAGGCAGCTGACATAAGCTTTAAAGATTGATGAAATAAATGACACATATTGCACTGGAGGCTTCCACCTATCAGACGGTGATTAGGTTGTTATGGATTTCTCCCCTCTTCATCTTTTGGCAGAGGTTTGTTTCTAAACTCTGCCTCTCAGGGCTCAGACAGGTCTGCATCTCTATGGAAAAGAAGGCACAGCTTTTAGATTTTCCTTGGATCTTGTTATCTCCATTTCTTAGAAAATTACCTTGCAAATTCTTCTATGCTTTTCGTGGCACTTAAGGGAGGAGTGTTAAAAGTTGTAATTACATACCTATTTAAATACATTTTTGTAATTCTTTTGTGATTCTTCCAATCACAGTAATTTTGTGCATTAATCTGGTAGTGCATAGTGGCAGACTCTGTTTTTAATGTGTAGCTTATGATGAACTTTATCATATTTATATATGCAGCAAGGAGGAATCCCACAGTTACATTCCATACACGGAATGTAACTTTATACACCTTAGAGACTTAAACTTCAGAGGCTTTTAAATACAAGCCTCTGGCTTGAAGCTGTCTTTCTTTTGGCTGCACGTAGCACCCAGTAGAAGTCTGTATCTGGCTCGTTGTTTTTGAGGTGTGGCAGACTTGGAGATGGTAATACGAGTAGAAGTTTTACAAATGATTGTGTTAGAGACGTGTATGAATCCCTGAGTTCCTTTATTATATGCTGTGTGAGCATTCAGTTAGCTGAGGCATACTTCACTTTTGAATCATAAGGAAAATGCCACTACCCAGCTTGCTTGCAAACTTGCTCGTTTGCTTAGAAGCCTCATTGCATCAGCAAAAACAACAGTGTGTGCTTAGAGTGCTCTGTGGAGCACAATGTTTCCTTTTCTGCGTTCAGTAATTTAAATGATTGGAGTGATACTTTTGACAAGGAAGAAATCATTTCATTGTTATGGATCATTTTTCAAGTGAAACTGAGTTTTGGAATAAAGTGATGGTGAGTAAACCATGTGAGTGGGGAAAGGGATTTTTATTGTTCTGAGTTTTATTCTGCAATTTCTGAAAAGTAAGATGGAAGTGATTTTGCTATTCTCTCTGCGAGGTTGTATGTCTTTTATTAAGCGGAAAACATAATGTAGTCATTATAGACAGTAACAGGCACGTTTGCTGCTGTGTTCCGTTGGGAAGTGGAATGTGATTTCTCTTTTAATATCAAGATACAGATCTGATTCACAGTTAGTTCATATGGCTTTCAGAAGAATCTGAAAGGGAAACACGTTAACTCATTAAACAGATGTATTTTGTCTAAGCAGCTGCTTTTAAGATAAGCGTAATGCAGATTTTCAAAATCATTTGTGGTATTGCTATCTTGATATTTAAAGACAAGAGTTTTTTACTTAAAAAAAGAAAAAATAAAATCATAACCCAATTTTATTTCTGATGGGGGAAATTTTTAAAGGTGACTAATTTTGACTGTTCTCTTTATGAGAACTGTATTCTGCATGTTCTGTAAGTAGCCATTTTCTTTTTTTTTGCCATCAAAATGAAACTAATATTTCAGTTATCGAATTATTGATTTCATCCAAGAGGAGACTGTAGGTTTAATTCCAAGTTTTGCCTGTAAGAGCAGAAAGGCCAGACAGAATAATGCTGCTTAAGTAAAGGGAGGTACTTACATGCATAGCTGCAGGTTAGGACAAGTAAACTTTATTGTGCCTTCTCTTGTTGCTGATGGTAATCAGGACATTCGTATTAGCCTGACGAAAATGAAAAATCAACTGGAGGCTTACTAAAGTAACTTAAAGAACACTTTCTTTTCTGAGGGAGAAAGGGAGCCTGATCTATCTGGTAAAGCTTATAATCAGTATGTCCGTCTTATTGTCTCAGGCATTGCCGCAGGCAGTCTTAGATCACCTTGAGGAAGTCACAGTACAACCCATTTTACTACACTTGCTTACAAAGTGAATTTGTAGTTTGTTTGTCCCACAAAATCTTTCAGTTTCCATATTTTTAAAATGTCCGTAATTTTTTCTTACTCTACTGGTGTATTTAGTCTGATGACACTGTTTCAGCTGTCTCTAGGTCTTTCCTCCATGGGCAGGACTGCAGCTGGAAGAGCATGATTAATATAAAACTTCTTCAAACTTGTGAGGGCTTATTTGTAGTTCTTTATTTTACAAAAGGTGACTAAAGTAACAGTTTGGCTGTCCCACTGCTGAAAATACAGGAGTACACAAGCAACCTGTATATTATGGAATTATGAATTAAGCTAATCTTTTTCCATATAACTTAGCTAAAGTCTGCAAGCTGTGAAGTTCTTCCTTTTTTTGTTTTGTATATGTGATTTGTGGTAACTTCATTAGCTCATGATAGGTTTGCAAGTGGAAATGATTGTCCTGTTGAACCTTAAGGCCACAATCATGTAATCTAGTTGTAAACCAAGAGTTTTATGAGTAAAGTCAACCTCTGTGGTTGTCTGAACATATATATTGAACAGGTTCCATTGCATGCAAGTTACCTTTGCAACTTATTTATATCAACTTCAAGTCCAGTGACCACTTAGGAAGTGTCTCATGCATTATTTATTTTCAAGTGGCTTAAATATCTCTATCAAAACATGAACTAGGAGAAAATATTTTCTTTTTTTACAGTAATTGGAGGTTTTTACTACCTTTCTCCCAGAACAGTAGCACTTCCATTATGATCTCATTGTACTCTCTTCTCAGATGAGCTCTCTCTGCCAAAGGCAGAGCCCTGCACTCAAGACTGAGCATTAGAAAAACTACATGAAAAAGATGCAATGAAATATTTTGTCTGTGGGATTTCCCTTTTCTTGAAATCAAAAATGGGGCAAAAATGGGGTGTTTGTGTGAACATTGTGATTTTAAAGAAGTATTTTCAAAGAAAGGTGCCTGGGAATGTTGGTTGTAATTTCAAGAGAGAACAGCAAGTGCTTTGCATTTGTGTGGAGGAAGCCATCTGATTGTCATGAAGAAAATGTGCTGGTTTTCAGACGGGTAGAGATGTTTGCAGTAACACTGCTGTGCTGTGCCAAAATCTGGAGGGGATTCTTAAGTTGTTCTGCAGAGTATCTCAGCACTGGAACTTGGTGAACTGGTTCCTCATGTGTCTTGACTGTGAGGTTATCCAGCCAGCTTGGTGAGAGTGAGTCAGGATATCTGGTCCTTACTGGATCGTTGGTCTGAGCCAAATCCTCTGTCAAAAATAAAAAGAAAACACTTTGAGGCATGCTAAACGTTTCAAAGGCAGTAGTGGACTCATTCTCCTGATCCACAGGTGTTTTGCTCTCACTTTTGAGTTTTAGTAACAAAATACATAGAATATGGCTTATGATGCCAGGATAGAAATGGTAACAGTGGTAGAAAAGTGTTGAACCATAAAGTAGTTTTCCTTGAAAACTGGGAATGGTAGGGACATCACTAGAGGAAAATGGTTGTTTGGTGCAGGGACACCAAATCCTATGGAAAGATTGGGGTTTTTTTTCTTTGTTTCATAATAGATTTACTGCCTCTCTTTATATCCATTCTTATGGATATAAAGATTCTTATCAAGGGATGATGAATGTGGAAGGTCTCTTGACTTCCTTCATGGCTGCTGGTGTCCTGAGGTCAGGAGTCACTCCTGTGGACTCAGAAATGCCCTGCCATCCTTATCACTGGCTGATTTCATTTGGGGTGCAGCTAGTCACAAATAAAATCTCTTGTTGATGGGGATTTTCTTCATGTAAATTCAGAACTGCTCTGTTGTGCTAGTTGGTGTCAATGTAGCATTTGATGCAGGTTGAGAAGGGCACAGCACAGAAGGAGTGTTAATTGCCAGGTCATGGATTCTGTTACGAGGTCTGTCTAACCATATGAATAGAATGTGCCAGTGTTTGCTATTGGCAAGTGCAGTGTCACTCTGCTAAGACTTTTGGGGTGTAGCTCAGAAACTTGGCTCTGCAGAACTGTAAGTTAACTCTATGTATTGCCAGCTTCACCACACAATGGGAAGAGTGATCACACTTTCCTTTAATTAAAGTACTTGAAGCAAAAAGATAAGCTAAACAGTTCTTTAGCAATAACATAAATAAAAACACTAGTAGATTTAAAACATGAACACTGACGGAATCATGGTTTAAAATGAAAGCAACTCTTAGTTCCAGTGCAGCTAGGGAGCAAACTGCATCTTCTTGTTCTGAGTTCTGGACACATTGACTGTATCAGCTTCCCTTACAAAGCAGAGGTCCCATTATTTTTTGAGAGGCCTGTTCCTGTCTGGATATAATCCACCAACATCTGAAACTCTTTATGCACCACTAACCAGGTAGAAAGTTTAAATTCACATGCATGAAGAAACTCCTCATCCATTTGCATGATAAGCCACAGTCAAGCTGGTTTTGTGTAGTTAGTTAGTAGATAGCAATATATTCTTCCATAGTAATTACATACAGACTTTTTTTTCCTTCCTAATAATCTCTCCCATTTCACTAGCTCAGTTTGTGTTTTGTGTCTGTCACTTCATCTATCAATCTGAAAGTGCTGTATCTACTGCACACCCACATTTATTTTCTGTTGAGACATCCAAATTCTAAAAATCTAAACCAAATGTTAGCAGGTAATCTGCTCATCTGGAAGGCAATAATTTTTTTAGTATCAAGGTGATGACTATACAGAGAAAAGACATATATTGATGTGATTATGATTTGCAATAATAATATTTGTCCATGTGAGAAAGTGTGAAGTTTTTTTGTCCTGCCACACCATATGGCTTATGACTATTTACAATCCAAACAGTAACAGCTGCTGCTGTGTGAGAGAATTCATTCTTCTGAGCTGGAGATGCTCTGAGTAGGGAATGACAAAGTGTGCGTCCACAGATGTATTCCAAATATCCTCATTTACCACTCAACAACATATCTTTCTCCTCTTGGAAAGCATTGGAGCTTTTTTCTTATATGCATAGCTGATAGGGAGAGCTTTGATAGCTTTTTTTAGAAGTTTGGGAACAGATAGGGAAGCTGTGTTCAATAATGACTATCCAAATGGGAGAAGGGAAGGACATTCCGGTTGGGTGCTCAGCAAAATGAAAAGATGAATCATGTTCTTAACACCTTTCAAAGAAAAACCGATTAACTCTCGAAATAGTTAACTCTCCTAATCAATAAATTAGAAATTTCTAGTTGGAAGAATAAACCAGGTAGTCTCTAGAACTTTAAAATATGTGTCACTTCATGCCCTTCATTGATGGCATGCTTAAAGCTTGAAATTTCATATTACAAAGGTGTATTTCGCATTCCTCAGATAGAATCAGTCATTTTGAATTCCTATTAATTACCTGTTTGAACCTCTTTTTCTTTCCTGCATTTTTCTGCTGGCCACTTCAGTAATTCCTGAATTTTTGTTTCAGACATTGTAAGAAAAGACTATCCATTGTCAGTCCCTCCTGTCAACAGCAGGGAAGACACTTTCCAGATATTACACAAGTGATGCCTGGCCTTTACCTATAGTGCTGTCATTGTAAATGGCATTTAAACCACATCTATGCCTGTCAGCAGGTTCTCCCATATTTGCACCAAGCTGTTCATGTGCCTGCTCTTTCCCAATAGGTTAGACAATTGGCACATTATATTTATTATGACTTACCTCACAAAAGCATATTCCAGGGAGGATTAAATGTTCAGCAAGGTATTCCCTGGACATATTCTTCCTGTCACACAATAATCTAGCAATGCTCATTAGCGAAGAAGAATTTCAGGTTCCTTGCAGTGGTTGCTTTATCTGCCATGAAGGTTTGCTGGTAAATAAAACCCAGTGGATTTTGTCCAACTTCAGAGTGTGTTGAAAAGGGCTATGAATAGAAGTGAGCACACCTAGCAACATTTTCTGTTACACTCTGTTACTGAACCCTTCTGATTGAAAAGCCTTAAAATTAAACCAGATTAGTTCCCTCACAGCATATAATGATATATATGACATTTGCATTTCAGGTTTCTTAATGTATCTGCAGTAGTCCTGTGCCACTGGGATTTTTTCATGTCAGGGCTACAGCTACCATAGAAACAAAAGAACTAAAAGGAACTTTCTGAGTTTTACTGGTGGTTAGGCTGGCAGCTCCAAACCTCACTGCTTCTTCAGCAATCCTTTAATTTAGATGCCCTTGTGGTAGTCTTACAGACATGTTTTTAACTTACATAGTTTTCTTCCCTGTACTTGGTATGAGTGAGTCTCCAGCTCAGACTCCACTTAGCCAGGTTGACAGCCACTGCTCCTCTCCTCAATATCAATAGATGCTCTGCTGCCGTGATTACACTGCCTGCTTACAATTTCTGTCATGGTTGTGCAGTGACCAGAAGGGTTTTGAAGCAGAGACCCCACAGGAATGAATATACCCTTGTGACCATTGATAATGACCTGTAGGCCACATACCATGTGCCATTTCAGCACATAAATAAAGTGGAAGTCCAGGTAGATACAGATCAAATCCCTTTATTGCCCAAGCAATGCTGCTTATAGTTAAGGCAAAATCTTTATAAATCTAAGCATTGTGATATGGCACCATGTAGTTGTGTCTCCATAATTCATGTGCTGAGTCAGCTCATTCCCATATGAAGAAAGAAGTTACTTGAGAACATGCTCCTTGGTGTGAATTTCATCTTGCTTGTCACACATAAAATGAAATTACCAGAAGTATTTGTATCAAAAGTCATGAGTGCAAGCTTAATCTATATCAGTGTTGCAGCAAAGAAGTTCTAACATATTCCTACCAGAAAAAAATATGTGATAGGTGCCATTTTCTCCCCCATTTCTGCTTCACTAGAAGAGAAAAATTACTTCACCTTCCTTCAATGCAGCTGTGCCTAGATTAAACTTGGAACTGCATGGAGAGAAATCAGTATAAAACAACTGACAACAAAAATGGCAGATGGGAAAAATTTCTCTCTATAAACTACAGCTATGTTTTGTCATGGCCTTTGCTTGCCAAAGCTGTTCTGTGAGCAATAACAATGGGTTGCAGAAACAAATTTAAGGGATTGATGGAATTTGATTTCACGCTTTGTTCTGGCTAGCTGTCTGCTGTGTTAAGTAGTGAATCCATTTCAATACTCACTATGCAAAATTCTAGAAACAGCTGTGAGTATTTACTTCTAGAGTGCTTCCTAGGGATAACCAAATTTCTTGGCAACTGTGTTAGAGCACTCTGTCTAGAAATCACCTGGAGAATAAAATTGTTTTGCTGACCTCTGACATGATTTGATGCCTTCAATACCAGATATTAAAGGCTCTGCTCTTCCTGCAGTCCTGCTCTTAGTTAATACAACACTGAAACGAGAATTTGCTGTTGAAAGTTGTCTCTTCTTCCTAGCAGGGAGCCCATGAGTGGAGACTGAATTTACACTCATTCCTTTCTGCTGCCCCTTGGCTTCAGAAAAACTGCAGAAATAAATTGCAGAGGGTCTTTGCTTTACTACTAGCTTTAAAGCAGGTGAAATTTGCCTCTCCTGCACAGTCAACCTTGAATACTAAAATTGCTTAGCTCTGGGACTTCATAGGTGTTTGGCTTCTGACCAGCAAGCTAGAATCTCAGAGAGTAATCTTGCAAATCCCATACACTTGCTTAGCATAGCAAGTTAGAAGGTGTATTTGGCTAGCATCCCAGTGAAACACCATGGAAAGTATGGAACTGGTTAAGGTCAGAAATCTGTACCTTGATGTGAATCCTAGTGCTACTGAAGCACGTTTCTCAGAAACCTCCTCCTGGCAGTTAGACTCATTGATTTGCCCAGAGACCTCTGCTAGGACCCAAGTGAGAGATATGAATGCACTTACACAATAACCCAGTAGCATCAGGCAAGCACCTCCAACAGTGATTGTTTGTATGGTTTTTTCCTGCCTTGCCAGAAAACCTTGAGCAAAGGATGAGGTAAAAGGGAATTTGGGGAGGTCTTCTCTCTGCGTCCTACTCTAAAGCAAAGAAAGTCCTGCTCCTTCCATCTCATGTTTGTCAGGGATCTTCTTTCCTATGCTTCAACAGGCTGATGATATGAGGTCTCATTTTGTTGGGAAATACAAGGCAGGAATAGTAAGACAATGTGACAGCAGAATCTTACAAGAGAAGAATTAAAGTGCAAATGCTCTCTCTTCCTCCTTTTCCGTGCAGAAATGTCCCATCTTAACTCTGCCAAAGAGCAGGGATGCCAGCAGCAACAAAAGCTCAGCAGGGCTGAGACTCTGGGATCCTCAGGGAGCCTCAGGCCCCACTGTACCATAGGGGAAGCTTTTTGGGCCATTTGCCTCAGCGTGGCTGTCACTCCATATCTCAGCAGCACAAAATAGTCAATCAGTGGCCCAAGTGAGGGTCTGACAGGGTGAGAGCTGTGCATGGGCTGATGGGTGTTGGGAAGACTTCAACTATCCACATGATCTACTTTAATGCAGGCCATTTTACATTTAAAATTCACTTGAATGATCATCCTAGATTAATTCCTGCAGCGTGAACTGCACTTTCTAGTGCCATTGACCTCATTATTTCTTCAATTTAATTCTTTTTACTGTGAATTTTATCTGAAAAAAAAATTACTGTTCCCCTCTTTGTGCTGTCACTGGATAAACTTACTTTCTCCAATACCTGTACTAAACCAGTGGTGCAGATCCTCTGTTAAAAACCTGCAGCTGTTACAAGAATTTTGAATGTACATCTTCAAAATCCATCCTTTGCCTCTTGATTTAATAGTCTTCAAGTCATTACTTCAAAAAGGGATGTTGCCTGTTTTTTATTTCTCAGGTTCAGTAGCTAGTGATAAATGAATCTCAAGAGAGGAAAAAGCTGAAGATGATGAATAGAAGAAAAATGTTCATTATTAGCTCAGGCAGAAAATGAATCCCTTTTCAGAAATTCAGGAAGTTGATAATAGTGGATTTTTTTTTATATAGATGATTACCCTCATGACAAATCTATCACTTTGCTTTCTCAAACAAGTATGATATGTTTTGTCTTTTTTTTCTTCTTGACAAGGGAATTCATGACATAATGTCACCCTGTTGGAAAATGTGTATGTTTCTGGTAATTACTGGAAATGATGATGTTCTTAATTTTCACATTATGCAGGGTGGTTGTGATTAAAAAGTTAGACATTGACATGCAAGAAAGTGCTGGGATTAGTCAGTTAATTTCTCCTAGCTGTAGTAGACATTTCTCTGTGAGGAGACAGACTACCACTAGTGAGTGCTTTTTTTTTAACTGTTTGACAGCAATCCCTGTATAAAGCAGAGCTGTGATCTCTCAGAGGTGCTGAATTTTTTTGCCATCTTCAGTGGATGTACCCCATCCCTCATGTTAATTTGTTCAGGAACTCTGGGGTACTATTTTACTATTGCCACATAAAGCAAAAAAAAAAAAAAAAAAGAGAACTGTCTTCTTGCCCATTTCCAGGTTTATATGTATTATTTTCAGAGACACAGAGGTGAAACTCCTTCTAAGCACCTTCCCCCACACTGATGTGCTGCAGTGGAAACTCAGGCAGAGAACAGGGTGCCAAGCTATCCTTCTTATCTGTAAATCAAAACAGAATCCCTGCCTTCTTTGACATACCCTGCCTTTGGACTTCATTTAGTATTTCTCTCCAAACTGCTCTGTTGAAAAGTCAAATGCAAGGGTGACAGAACCACTCTGTCACCATGTGTGTTGGTCACTCCTTGCACTTAAAGAGTGAAGTCACAGCTTGTGTTAAATCTTGCCCAGCCCTTTATAACTCCTTAGCCACATTTAACATGTCACATCTGGCCACCCTTAGGCGTGGTCAGCATCTTTATTCAAAAAGTGTGATGGAATGCTTACCTAAAATGTTTGCCAAACTAAAAAAAAATAAAGCAAAGCCAAGATTTAAGGTTCCCTTGGGAAATGGAAGGAGAGCCTGGCAGCAGGGTTGCTTCTGTAAACTGCTGGGAGAGGAGTATTCAGTAAAGGAGAAGGAATCAGAAGAAGGGATGATCCTCTTACCAGTATGTCAGAACAAGGCAAGGTTTGTGTTAATGGGTTGATTCAACACAGACAAATCCTGAGAGCTTTCTGAACTTAGAAAAGGGCTTTTTCGTATTTTTTTTTCATTAAAGGATTACTTCTCTACTCATGGTAGAGAAGTAATCCTTTAATGCAGTGAGAATTTATAGTATTGCAACACATTTTTCATTCTCCAAGGAGGAGGAAGAGCCTAACTCCTGAGAAGAATTATAAATTCACAAACTAAAAGTAATTAATTAAAAAATTAACCACATCATTTCCTTGTGTTTTCTGCCCCTTTCCTTTCCATATTGTACTTGTATTGCCAGTTTTTTAATTTTAAATTGCTAATCCTTAAAAAATTATTGCAATGAGTGTTGTTCTTGGTAAAGTGAAATATTTTATAAGCATAGGATGTGTTTATTGAAAAAATTGCTGTTGACTCAATTTTACTCTTGTGCATAGTCCCTTTAAATTCATGCAGCATGCAGGTAAAGACCCCTTGGTAGTCTCTTCCCCTTAAGGAGTCTGGGTCCTGTGGGCTCAAACATAAAGATAAGATAAAAATGATTATATTGTTATATAGACTAAACCACAGTATAATCTAGGTTGAGCAATGGCACTGATTTTTACAGCATGTAGCCCAAAATGTTCCAAAATTTCCTGTCCGGGGGGAAGGGAAGACCAAAGAAACATTGTGTTAAGTGCCTAGATAAAATTCCAGTAAGCCACTGTCTTATAATTGAATGATTGATAAAGGAATAACACACTATAAAATTATGTGAAAAAGAGGAATACTGTTCAACAAAATTACTATGCTAATAAAGAGCAGGTTTTGCTCTGAACTAGTTATAAAATCCACCTCCTGCAAATGACTGAATAGGCTCAAGTTGCTTCTTCCTAGAATTTCTTTGCTGCTGGTTATCTTTTAGCAGGAAAGTTCATTATGTGCAGTGTAGTAGTATAATGAAAAGCAAGAGAAGGAATTGTCATCAGTTCAAGAGGATTTTGGTGTTTTTAATCTTGATGGGCTTTCTGGCAGTTTAATTTACCTTTCAAATATGCAGAAAATGTATTTAGATCTTGGATGCAATGTAAAAAATTTCAGGCAGGTTTTTTTAGCATGAGCAAGCACCAGTGAAGAGAGGGGAAGTCCTGCACATAATCTCTGGGAGCTGATGTGTGATGATCCCTACCTCTGCTCCAGGGTGCATCTGGATCACTTTGGCTTATTGAAAAGGTATTTTCAGGTACAAATGACAAAAGTGCCATTCTGATATGATTCCTATGAAACTGTGAAGCACAAGAAGCTGTCAGAATGGAGTTGGTGCAAATATAGGACAGCTGAGAACACAGGACACAGAAAGTCAAAGACCCTCCATCCAGTCCTTTGCTAGGAAGGTAGCAAGATGCAGTTGGTACTGCATAAACAGGGCAGATGTGTGGCAACTCTCTCAAAAGGTTTCTTTTTCTCCTGCAAGACCCTCATTTGCAAAGTCACCTTGCTTTTACACAGCTTTTGTCTGATCTCACCTCTCTCATCTAGCATCAGAGGCCTTTTGGTCCTACCAAAGGCTGCCTAAAACTGGTGCTGCCTGAAAGAAGCCCTCCTTTATCTTTCTAAAGCATCTGTTCACCATTTAATTTCAAAGCATAGCTGAAAATCCTTTTTGTTTGTTTGCTTTTCTTCCCCATGCCAGTGCCTGTAAATTTTGTAATCACTTTGTTGTTGTTGTTTAATTTGTAAATTTTTAGATATGGTCCCTTTTTTCTTTTGAGAGCAAAAAGGCTGCCTCAGGTGCTGCCTTATGCATGGCAACATATATCAGAACCTTATTAATTAATAGTACTTTTAAAAACCCGCACACAACATACTCATTCTGTTTAAATCAGTGTAATGATTTGAACCTGCTTTTTTTCACCTAACAAAAAAGCATAAGAAAGAAAACAGTTCTTTGTTGTGATCAATTATTTTAAGATTTTTTTTTTTCCCTAATGCTATAACTCCCCTGTCTGACACTAAGATCAAGACTCTGTAATTCATGGCATACAGAGAATATACCTGCTTCTTAGGGCCTGGAAGAATAACTTGGCTTTTTCTTTCCCATCACTTACCTCCCTCTCCACCTCGCTTTTTTCTTCATCCATATTTATACCAACAGTGACAAAAGAAGGAGAGTTACCTCCTACCATTTACTTCTAGGCCTAAGAAATTGGGGTACATAACCAGCTGGGTTACGCTTTTCAGTTTATTGGGATTTTTTTATTCTCTCAATTTATAGACTGAAGTCAGGAAATGCCTTCCTCTTTCAACCAAGGCTCTTAGAGAACAAAGAGGAGAGGCAACAAAGCTGGTGAAGGGGCTGGAGCTCAAATCTTAGAAGGAGCAGCTGAGGGAGCTGGGGTTGCTTAGCCTGGAGAAAAGGAGGTTTGGGGAGGATTTTATCATTTGCTACAACTACCTGAAGTGAAGGTGTAGCCAGGTGGGGATTTGTCTCTTCTCCCAGATGACAAGTGACGGGACAAGAGGCAATGGCCTCAAGTTCCACTAGGGGAGGTTTAGATTGGGTATTAGGAAAAAATATTCATGGAAAGGGTTGTAGCATTGGAACAGACTGCCCAGGGAAGTGGTTGAGGCACCATCCCTGGAAGTATTCAAAGAATATGTGGACATGGTTTAATGATGGACAAGGTTCTAGGATGATGGTTGGACTCAATGATCTTAAAGTTCTTTCCATCCTTAAAGACAGATTGCATTATTCTATAACTCTCAGAACTCTTTTTTTCCCTTCCTTCTCCTCCGACGTCTTCCTCTTAAAACCACTGGTCCAGACATTCTCATCTCAGCCAAACACATCTTTTAAATGGCATGCATACATACCTGATCTTAAAAAATTGTTTTTTCAAGTAAAAGGATTTCCAAGTAAAATTCACAGTCCTTAGTGTAGGTGGGAAAAGCCTTGAGAAAAAATATCCAAACACACCATGCTGAGCTTGCCAGATGCTGCTTGCCCTGAGCACCTTCTGAGCCATGTTACTTGGGCCTGCATTCACCAGTGCAGCTTTCCTAAACATTTTGCCATGAGGTTGGCCTGCAAGTTGCACCACTGTGTTTGAAATCTGTGACTTACACAAGACAAACTATATTTTCACCAGAAAACTGAAAGTTTCATTCCTCCTTAAATAATATTTTTGTACCAAATACTTTTCTTCTCCTACCAAGTATTTGGGGATAAAATCTCCTTCTGAAAAATAGTAATAATTATGAAAATAGCATTTAGGTTTTCATAGTTTTCCAAAATGTTTCAACTGTGGAAAATTCATTCTCCAAGAACAAGGAATACAGATGATGTGAGTGTAGCAGCAAAAGTAAGTGAAGTTCTAAAGGTATAAAGAGCAAGAAACTACACATTGCATTCATGCAATGTGATGATTGCTGTTCTTCCCTCTGTAACAGATGCCAGTGGCTGAACATCACGGTTTGGATGTATACACTCAGTTACTGTAAAACTCCTCCTACTGAATCCAAGAACCCTAAGAATTCAGTTGAAAGGTCTGGAAAAAAAATGTGAATTGTTGAGCTACATTTGTAGCATATGAGAATTCTGCATCTATTGTCAGTGCAATAGTTTAGAGGGGAGGAAATCTCATCTAAAGGCAGGTACAACAAGTATGATTTGCCTGAGTTTCTCCTTTGAACTTAGAGAAAAATTGTCTCCACCTTGCTGAGCAAGAGCCAGGTGCCTTCTTACATATACACATTCATGTCTGGTCCTGTGGAGTGGGCAGAAACTGAGCCGATGCACTGAGCAAGTGTAATTTAAATAACAGGTTTAGTTACATGCCTTGAACTGGAGTGTCAAGTTTGTGACAAACGTAGTAATTTCCACTGTACCATATAGAGTCAGCAAATGTTGATCAACAGGTACTGCTTATTTTGTCTTTTTGAAGTTTTGATTTTAAATAATTGAGATCAAACCAGTTCTAAGAACAAGATATGTCTGCAGTGGATTCTTAGTTTATTCATTTTACCAATTCATTGTTTTTCACAGTACATATCCTTAGTAGCAACAGAAGTTGCAAAGTAAATGCTCTGAAAAGATAATACAATTTTTAAAGGCAATATTGTTGAGTGGTGGAAAAAAAAAAGAGAAGTTAGTAGCTTTTGTACAGACTTAAAACTTGTGTATGGTGACAGTATTTCCTGGACATCGGTGGTTGTCAATAATCGCATCTTATTCAGGGGTTATGTTATAAAAAAATTCTGAAGGCTAAAAGCTATACATTTTCATTAATCAGTCAGACCTCTATTTCCATAGCATTTGATAAATCTGTCCTTAAATCTACCTTTTTGTTTACATTATAAAGGAAGCCTCTTATATTAAAATTACTTTGCCTGCAGTTACCAGAAAATAATATTGCTAATGCAATAAATAAATAAATAAATGGTGTGCAAGCGGCTTATTTTTAGAAGTAATTTTCTAAGCATTTCATTTGTTTTATGTCCATTACCTACACTAAAAATGAATGGTGAATTGGGAATTATATTTTAGAAATAAACCTTTTTTCCTTATTAAAATATACTTTATGCATTTTTGGGCACTCTGGAGAATTAAAGCAAATAGCTGATTCTCTGGAGGTCTTTCATTTGCTTAAAAGTGAGGATTTTTTGTTTTGGGTTTTTTTTTTTTACAGAACATGGTAGTTTAAAAGAAGTTATTCAAGCAAAATGGGTTGTTGAATTCCTTTTCCTTTGTTTTTCCCAGTATTTTTTGCTTTTCCAAAAGACTTTCCAAAAACCCCACTTCCATGTATTTAAATATTAATTTGGTACTGTTAAATCAGTGTTAGAAATAAATAAATTTTAAAGTCCAGAAGATATTTTGAAATTCAAAACCTGTCCATTTCATTTTTTTCTTTCTAACTCAGGCATACTTCTGTTCCCTTGATTTTTCTTCCCTCTTCCCTTCCCCTAAATCTCTGGAGCATTTCAGATATACATTCATGACTGCAGGATTTTTTGCCTTGTTTCTACTCCAATATTTGAATTCAAGAAATAGGTTGTGTCTAATCTGTTCAGTTTTGATGCCTGTGATGTCAAAACCCAAGGGTCATAACAATGAATGCCACCTTGGTCTCTTCAAGATGAGAAGCCAGTTTTGTATTGTCTTATATCTGCCCCTGTGTTTTCCATAATGTTCAATTAATAGAAAAGGGCTTGTTTCTTGTGCTTTTAAATTAAGCAGTTTTAAAAAAAAATCACTGAGGAAAAAAATTTACTTTGTTTTAATTCTCTGCTCTTTTCCTTTGGCAAACTTTAGACAACCTTGCCAAATTCAGTCATACTTGAAAAATACTACTTGAAAAATTTTGGTTTTAGTTTTCCAGCCATGTTTGTGAAGACCTATGAAATAACTGAATAGTAAACATATGTTCCACTTACACATGAGCAGATTTTTGCTTTTCTACTTGCAGCATGAGGATAAGCAATTCCATTAATCAGATATTGAATACAGGACCTGATGGCAAGACAGACAGTGAGAGCTTGATGAGCCCTACTGATTGTGAGCCATTGCAGTTAATCACAGTGAAAGGGCTGTGGCTCTACACATCCTGCAGGCCCTCAGCCCGGTTCCCTTATTTTTATACCTTTCCATAGGAAAATTCCTATCTTCAGATAGTGTCTTAGCAGCCATAACTGACAAGATTGTGCACTGTCTTTCGGTGTGCTGGTTCCAGCCATCCCCTACCCCACCCCCCAGAAGGGACCCTCCCAATAAGACTTCTGTCACTTCTGCCCCAGAGTATCCAACGTGAATGTGAGGCTTGAGATTTTCCCCACACATAAAATGTTGTGAACTTGTCCCAAGACTTGACTTGACAATTGCTACTCCATACTGTGATATGACTTGGTGACTCCATGCCCCTCTTGGGATTACTTCAGAAAGAGAAGTTGCAGTGCATGCCACTGCACCACAGGGAGAGTAAAATTATGTATGGTCCCTCCAGGCTTTCTGCTTCTCTCAAAGCATTAATCAAAAAGCAACCTTGGAACCAGAAAGACTTAGGGGATGATGCTTTGGAGGTGCTCATGACTTTCTGTTGGAAAGTGGAAGAAAGATCTTCAAGAGTCACAGCAGGACTATTCATGCTGGTTTTGCACTCTGATATTATTCTCTCCTCAAGGGATGATAACAGCAATAACTCTATGTACCAGTGGCCTTTTTCTGTCACTTATATAAATCTTTTAGGTGCTATTGTTCACTCAGAAGAAATCTAAAGAAAGTCTGGCTGATAAAGAAAGACCCAGTTGTCCAGTGTTATAAATACTGGGTTATGGCTTTGCCCTTAGTGACCTGAGAGGAACCATAGGTTGAATTTTTATTATCGGTACTTCCCCAATAAAGCTATTTTTCCTCAAACCTCACATATTAAATTGATTATGCACCATGTCATTTTAAAAGTATGCAGTTGCTGTTGATTTATATGGTCAGACTGGCTGCCAACTCAGCAATTTCCATCCTAAAATAACAGATCCAAAAAAACCCCAAGTCCCACAGTCGGCTGTTTTATGTTGTAATGAGTCAGCTGCAGATCTGTGCAACCACTAATTTGAGCCCGTTTGTCCAAAGGGACAAGCAAAAACATGCAATTTTCTAGCAATTATAATCAGTGATGAACTCTGCATGGAAGTGGTCAGCAGAAATATCAAGAAAATAATTTAGGCCAGGAAACATTTTCTGCTGTTTTCTACATGCACTCTCCCTATATCCATATATATGTTTCCAGTAAACAATTAGATGACAATTACAGACCTAGTTGGCCAGTTTTAGGAAAAGCAAAATAACATAAGCTGAAACAACACAACCTAAAAGAAAACGCAAATCAGTGGAGTTGCTGAAGGTTTGCAACTAAGTGTGTAGTTAAGGGAATGGATGCTGGCAAAGCAGTGCGAGTTTTAGTAGTGTCTCTTAACACCGTAACAAAATTAATTAAAATTTTTCTATACGCGGTTGTTTCAGATGTAAACCAGTGAGGCCTTTGTGTCATGTGTGATTCTCTACCACTGAACAGCACACAGACTAACAGAGGGTAGTACTAAGTGTGGCAAATGTACAGTATTTCTAAAAGCAAGGAGAGATAGAGAAGCAGCCCAAAAAGCTAAATAAGGCTGCTACGCTCTTCATGTGTATAATATGCATCTTGGTATTAATTAGGAAGAAGTAGGAGAAGAAATTAGTCTGTGCTTACTTCCAGTAGTTCAAGATACAGAGCTTGCTGATCTCTTCCAGATACTATTGTAGAGCTACTATGTGTTGACCACTTAAAACCCCCTCCACTGTAGTGCTACAGTGACTGGAACATGAAAAGCTGTAAATTCAGAGAAAGAAATGGCATCCTCAGAGTTTTCTAGTGACAGCAGGAAACGAAAGAAAAATCCAACCTGTAGTGTAACACAGCATCTGTACTAATGGGAGAATAGAACCCATTTCCATTATTTTCCCTTTTGGCACAATGAAGGGCACCAGGCACTGAGGTATCCTTTGTTGTTGTGAAAGAGCCAAGACCATCTGACAATCACTGCAGACAGCAGCTTTTATCATTCCAATTACTTATGACCATAATCATGTGTGACTGTGTCATTTTAAGGTGATCTATAGAGCTTTATACTTAACTTGTGTATTGTTTCTGTTAATGATGCATAGTTAAGCCTAGAGCAGTAACTGTAATGAGATGAATCAAATAGAGTTCATTTGTAGGGCCTGTGAAAAAAATAACAGACCTTGCATTTAATGAGAATATGGTATTGATTAAATTAGATCCACAATGGCATAAATAATAACACTGAGTTTTCAAAGTGTGCTGATTGAGCTACTACTTCAGATTTAGGCTCTGGGGTTAGAAATGGGGTGAATGCATATCCATAAATAGTCTTTGCTTGGCATCAGTACTAATTAGTGTAATTATATGCCAATGTCATTTGCTTAATTTATGAGTTGGCAGCATGGCTAAAAGTAGGAGTTTTTTCTTGCCTTTTCTGTTTAGAATTTGGTTATTAGGATGAGGTCGTTAGTTTACAATTAAGTCACTTTATTTCCTCTAGCTTTAATATTAATGGAACACTTCATCACTGGAGCCCATATCTTGCCTTTCTGGTAAACAGAGGGAGGAACTCCTATGGGGTTTAGCTTCCCACTCCATCATTAAAGCTGCAGGAGGAATTTCTTATATGTGTTATATGAGACAATGAGGCAATTTCTTATTAAGTCATTTTTGCACACACATTCCCATCTTCATGCCTCCAGTGGGCTCTTTAGATCTTACCCCTAACCCTCTGCTGTCACTACCCATCAGTTCAGATGTGGAAGAAGGTTTTGCTTTGCAGAGTGGGTGAGAGTGAAACTGGCTACAGTGACAGAGGTTGCCAACCCAAACCAGCCCTAAACTTTCAGTTCTAGGATATTTGTCTGGCAGCAGTTGACATCAGTCCCTCTGATGAAAGCTTTTTCTCCTCTTTCCACATGAAAGGGGATAAGGGAGGAGACCTGTTCTTTGGATCACCCTAGACTATGAGTGTGCCACATAAATGACCCCTGTTGTTATCACCATATGATGTTTAAAAATAAACAGGCAAAGAGCTCATAAAAAGCTAGGCAAGATTCCTTTTCTTTCTCTCCCTCCATGCCGTTCCCTCTAGTGGTCGATCAGAGGAAGCTGCTGCCTTCCCGCAGAAGCTGCTGCAGAGCACAGCAAGCTCCTTGCCATGGAACTGGGCAGCAAATGTTTGCGTTGCCTTTCAGGACACAAGTTTAGAAGTGATTCTTCCTGTCATCTTAAATACTATATTTACCAGAAAAGTATTCATATCTTTTAATATGTTTTCTTTTTCTCCACCTGAAATTAAACAACCTACAGGTCCATACTACTGTGGTAAAGCACACACTTCCTTTTTGCAGAGTTCTCTTTGCCAGCAGTATCCAGTCAGAATGAGGTGTGCTACTATAAAAGAAAACTGTATTTTAATCCCATTTCACTAGTTGTGTCTTTAATTTTTCTAATTAATTCTAGATATGTTTTAAAAGAATCCTAAATCTAATGCCCTCAAGAGTGTGTGCAATGGCTTTTTGCCAGTGTAGCTGTGCTTTGTGTACAGCTTATATGTCCCTGCATATAAAATCTGTTCCTAAACCTTCTGAACCAGCTATCTTGAATTCATTAAAAAAGCTCCTCTCTGCAGTTCCTGGTAGAAACCCTGGGCAGCTACAGTGGTGACCATGTGAGGATGTGTCAGAGCAGGACCCTTGCCAAGGATGGCCTATTTCCAACCTCTCTGTTTGCCCCTCGGCCTCTGGAGGAGAGTGCACACTGGAGAGCTCTGCCCCTTGACAACAGGATTAGCTGTTTTTGTAATTTGCTGGGGTGGGTGGGAGTGCAGAAAGGCTGAAGCTGAGCAGCTGGCAGGGCTCTGAAAACACTTAAAAGGAGAGCTAGGGATATTGCCTGAGAGTGGAAGTCCTGTGCTAGCATTCCATCATCTAGCCTACATTCCAGCCTTCTGCATTCATGTCAGATGTCTTCCAGAAACCTTCCCAGGAGAAACAGCTGCCTCGTGCTTAAAAGAAGAAATATTCAAAAGCTCCTGAGGTATTAAATCTTGGAGGGTTGATGCAATTTCTCCTTTTTGACAACAAATTTTTTAACTCATCTCTTGCTGCAGTCAGGGGCTGAAAGACTACCATAAAATTTTATGTTTATTTGAATAAAAGATGGTACCTTCTGCAGGTTCTCAATGGTCTTAAAAGTGGACAGCTCTTTGATATTAAATCATATAAATTAACAAGATTTGAAAAGCCTTATTGAGAAAAGGATTGAAGTGATGTGACATTGCCATGTGTGTTCAATTTTTCAATGTCTCTAAGTAATCTAAGCTTGTGCATCTAAAAGTGGCACTTTGGTGGGTTTTTTGATGTATCCACTAATAGTTAGGAGATTGATAGATAATTTAGCAAATATACAACTTTTTGACCCTTTGAGACCCTAAATATCTTAAAAATAAGAAATATGAGGGGAAAAAAAGTGTGTCTTTCTGTCCTACAATGGCTGAAGTTTTACTTCAATGTCATTGGAAGGTAGAGGCAAATATTGATCTGATATAGGACTGACTCTTAGTGATTGCTCACAGAGAGAAGTAGCAATTAGACAAGAGTCTGGCAGAGAGGCTGAAGCCTGAACATCTGTGCACATGGATATGTTCATACTTGTATTGTTGTAAACAGGCAACTTATGAGTTGGACTTGCAGCAGATTAATGTTAATTGTAAGTAAAATGTTGGGTAGATACTCTGAGTCATAGATATATGGTCCCATTCTCATAAGAGGATGGGTCAGCTTGTGTGTTAACACTTGCGAAGCTGTAAACCCAGAGTAGCTTCCTAGAGGCAGTGGCTTTGGCATGAAATTTGCCAGGGTGTAAAGGGGAACAGATACCTGAAGAAGGATGGTTAAGATATGGAACAAAAATTAATTGCTGTAGTATACTCTGTAATTTTGTTAGAGGAGGTAGGGGTTGACATTGATATTCTTTAGAAAAATAAACAGCAATTGTTCTTAAAAATAGAAGCCAAACTTCCGTAACTAAATGCATATGAAGTACTTTTCCTCCTATATATTTCTTCCAACTTGCTTGCTTCACACATTTGACAGAATTTTGAGGGTGGCTGTGTTTGCTGCAACCCCTAGCATATTATTTAATCAGTTTTCATTGTTGTGCCCAGGTCACTGCTGTTAAGTGTTTGCTCGAGTACCAGCTGTATGCCTGGAATTGCCTGAGAACATGAGGATGACAGCTTGGAAAACTGCAAAGGCAGCTTAAAAATCAGTGTGCTTTTAAAGCAGCATGTCAGAAATTGATCTACCACATTAAGATAAAGCAGAGCTTTTGGGGAAATTTGGACAGAAGAGATGATATGGGGCAAAAGACAAGAAAACTCCAAAAACTTGGTAGGCAGAAAGTCTGGAAGGAAAGGGGAAGGTGTGGAGGAAGCAAGAAGTTTAAATAAATTGAAGATAAGTTTATATATATAGATATAAACAAGATAAATTAAAAGGACCTAGAATTATATTGAGCTTGAAGGATGCTGGTGTGTTTTGATTCTGAAGGAAAACTAATGGTGAAGCCAAAAACTGAAGGGTGGGAGAAGGAAAGAAAAGAGGTGATTAAATTGTCAGGCATGAAACACATTTAGTTGGCAGCAGTTTGATTTGTATAATTTTGTGCACACAGTAAGTTAGAAAGGAAGAATGGAGGCTGCAGTAATGGAAATGGGAATATGTATTAGAGATTAAGTGAAGGATTGCACTCTAAGGATGGAGATGAAAAGGTGAATTTTGAAGATGCTGAAGAGATTAGCGTCAAGACTTGGAGATGGTTTGGATGTAGCAAAGAGGAAGAAATCAAACACAACCCGTAAATGTGGGCTGGAGTAATCGAAAGAGAAGTGGTATTGTCAACAGAATTAGGAAAGTTTTGTGAGGAGAGGTAAATTTGTTTTGGCCACAAACCATCAAAAATGACAAAGAATTATAGACTTTCTTGGATAGCTTATTCATACTTAAATAATGACTTTTTTTTCATGGAATTAACAGCATAAGCTCCCAGCAACTGAAACAGTAGTTTCAGGGGTTTTTATAGATTTTTCAGGTACAAGTGGGGTAGGAGGAAAGGGAAAAAATAATTGAAAGATTGAAAGTTACTAGGAAAATTAAAGGTAAGGTGTTAGTACCTTAACGAGGTAGGCTGTATGTGCAAAGTGCTTGATCAAGGACATTAGACCACATGGCCCCACTATTGTCTCTTCCAACCTTACCTCTTCTGTGGTTCTGTGATTAGTTAGAAGTTGGTACTGCATTTGTTTGTGCATTCCAGATGGGTTTTGGCTTCCTTGTTTCATTTCTACTTACAGTGACAACCTGGCTATATTCATTCCAAGTGGCCTGACCCTGCTTTTATCTCTTGTGTATTTCCTGCTTATTCTTAAGTAATAGCAGGAGTTATTTATGCATCCAAATATCATGGCCAGTATTGCTCTTGATGCCTTCCTGAATCACAATTTTTAAAAAAAGCTGTTTCTCGGCCACTATTGATACAGCTACATAGAGCTGTTTATTCCAAAAATTTTTACAGTAATACAAAAATTACCAGTTTTAGTCTAAATAGCTGAAAGGCGTGGTTCTTTCTTTCAGAATTGATAGCAAGGTTTGTTTTCTGCCAGCTGGCAGGTCTAGGGTATCCATGAGAAATCACCTCCTAATGAACCATTCTGGATTCCTCAAGTGGAAGAGTCTGACAGCTGTTTGACAAGACATGCATCAATAAAGAGGCATCATCCTGACTCAGCTGATAGATGGTGTTGAAACAATGAGTTGCCAATATTATCGTGGCATTTCACATTACTAAAAAATTAGTGAATTATGCATTTCTTCCCCTCTTCCTTTGTTGTTGTCTGCTCCCAAAGTGAGATGGTACTGCTGATGCCAGCCTGGCTATTCCTTCTGGGGAGGTAAGAGAAGCCTCTGCTCCAGAGGAAGGTGTGAGGGCAGCCACGCTTTGCTTTCATTCCTTCTGTCGGGCTCCCTGCAGAGTAAAGTTCTGTGGAGACACACTGGGATGCCAGCAAAGTAAAATGTAATTTTAGAAGCAGGGAAGTTAGTGTGGCAAAGAGATTTCTGTGCCATTGGGATATTCACAGTCACTAGTCTACTGTGTGACAGTATAGATCAAAATTCTTGAGGAGTGTGGTCCGTTTTATCAACATACAGATGAATATACTACCTCTTTTTCTTGGTGCAAAAAGTCTGTGGGGTGGTCGAGTTTAAAATGTTAAAATGTATTTATAA
Organism: Sturnus vulgaris; assembly: GCF_052056855.1. Lineage (NCBI taxonomy): Eukaryota > Metazoa > Chordata > Aves > Passeriformes > Sturnidae > Sturnus > Sturnus vulgaris. Next base: position 49,076,216 of record NC_142245.1, on the reverse strand, counting down.
ACCTGATGCTTCCTCCAGCTGGGAGCTGGAGCAATTCCTTTTACTCAAGGACAGTAGTGGCTGGTCTGCGATAAGAGAAAATTATTCATGCAAGATGTCTGGAATACAGATTGCATCCTTTATTTCTAAATTATTAGAGGAAGGACATTCACATAAGAGGTGGAAGGAAATAAAAAAAGTAAAAGTTTTAGTAAAGTTAGTGCACCTCCTGCCCCTCCCCTAAGCAAATATTTCCTTGCACAATATCAAGGCCACTTAAGACATTTATCAGCACTCCTGGCTAACCGGGGAGGTCCTGGTAAACTGGAGGTCAGCAAATGCAATGCTGTCTACAAGAAAGGTCAGAAGAACCTGGACAACTACAGGCCTGTCAGTCTGACCTGAGTGCCAAGGAAGGTCATGGAGCAGATCATCCTGAGTGCCATCATGTGGCACATACAGGACAACCAGGGGATTAGGCTCAGCCAGCTTGAATGTGTGAAAAGCAGGTCCTACTTGCCCAACTCTGTTTCCTTCCATGGTAAGGTGACTCACTTCATGGATGAGGGAAAAGCTGTTACTGTTGTCTACCTGGATAAATCTATGATTCTGTGATAAGGAGTTTTGCTTTCCTTGGCATTACTGTATGCTATCATCAGTTTACAGTATTCATTATTATTGAAGAAAACTGAGCTGGAAACTCCCCATTTTTAAACAAAGTATTGCTTGCTAACCAGGTTATTATATTTCATTTAAGGAAATCACAGTGCAATTTCCTGCTAAGCAATCTATTATATTGAGGTGGGGAGGAAGTTTTAACTGCTGCTGCTACTGCTGTTTTGAAGTGCTGGTCCGCATTTTCTATAGGTAAAGTTTGTAATGATTAGGGAGAAGGTGCTTTAGAATATTCTGATAAATTTCCTCATGAACCAGACTTTGCTGTTCCACCTCTTCTGGGACACTGTACAGGATTTGTGGCAGTCAGAAGTGCAGAGAGCAAATAAAAGTGGCAGCTGTGGAGAAGCACCAGCAGCAAAGGTCTGCCCTTACCCCTTCAGCTGCAGGTTGAAAGTTATTCAGACTATGACAGCTGAACATTTATTTCCTTTGTAGCAATTACTCCCAACATAAGTTTCCTCTAGGACATAATTGGATCACTTGCAGTGGGTTTTGCTACCTGTCTGCTTTGAAGTCTTGCCTGAAATGTAGAAATGGGTTAAGAGCATTAAAATCTTGTGGGGAACTGTTTTCAGGCTTAGACCAGGATTTGTGTGTGCATGTTCACAGAGACCAGGCATAAGGCATGTAGTCCTGCGTACATAGACCACGTGCTGGCAGATGGGACTTCTGTGCATACTGAGAAGATTGACTTCTTTCCACTTGGACACTGACAAAGGAACATGCTAGGATAGCCAGAAAAAAATTGAAACTAGATTACCCTATACTTTCTGCTAATAAATGCAAAGAGCATCTCCATTCATACATTTTTCCACTCAGGCATTCATCTAAGGAGGCATGAGGCAGCACATCTTTCTCGTTAGAAATAAAACAGCCCTCATCTCCTGACTAACAGTGCTCTGTGGCTTCTGCTTGGCTGAAGCAGTAGCTCCTGTCTTGTATCCTTCCAGTTTTAGTCTTGCTTACCTATATATAGCTTTGCTTATCACAGTCATCCAATCCTTTACAAAAAAAAAGGCTGATATTTTTTAAGGAAAATAATCACCTAAAGAGATTCTATTTCAAAGCTCAAACCATGAAACTCATTGATTTCATGCCTCCCTGCATTTTCACGTTGCCTTGTCAGATCACTTCCAAACATTGTTTTGGTGGAGTGTCAGAGCTTAATACGTACTTGCAGTGTCCAGGACCAGAGTTGAATGATCCAGTCACATCTTAACTACTACCTTTACATCTATGGTACTGATCTCTACCTTTTGCTGTCACACTGTAGTCTGTGCTCTTCTTTGGTTGCCTCCACTATTCATGCTTCGTGTTGTTCTCTGGTTGTAGTGACTCAGCTTCCAGTATGGTTCTAGGGCACAGATGTTAATGCTAGAGAATCACTGGTGTCACCTGCACAATACTATGCCAGGGATTTTGGCATGGAGCCCATTCAGTCTGTGATTTATATTGGATCAGTGCTAGGGGTCCCAGATGCAGTCTGGTGGAGAGGGTTTGTCTTTGTCTGTCCTTGAGTTACAGAGGGACAGCTGTGAAACCACAAATAGTTCGGCTTCAGCACTGTGATTGCAGTTGTTGGTAATGACTGAAGTGGACAAAGATGAAGAGGAAAGCAATGGGAGAGGCAGGACATTTGTCATTCTCCAGGCACAATTTATCAGGAATTACATTTAGAATGGCTGAGCACTAGTGGCTGCTTTGTCCAGCTCTGCCTCTTTCCCGCATGCATGCACACACGTACACATCTGTATTTGCACATGCATGCAGAAACACACACACACACACCCCCCTCAGTATTACACAGAAATAAAACTTGTGATATGTGCTTGGCTTCTTTACCTGTGTGTGATTCCAGGTATAACATACAGTCCTGGGAGCACAGTAATATCACTGTGCCAGCAGAGATCTGTTGAGCAGTCGTCAGTCTCTGATAAACAAACGTGCTCTTTGTCCTGATGAGATGCCATTTCTCATTTATATCATCCCTCTTGCAGTACGGCATCCTTCAGGCTGGGGTCCTAGAGGGGCAAAGGAAGAAGGATGGCTTCAGCAGAGGGGTTGGCTCATCTCAAGTTGGCTTCTGAATGTCCAGGTGTTATCTCAGTAGAAATGCAACCAATCATAGTATCCACGTGTGCCACTATAGATCCCATTACTCAGGAGGTGCCTTACAATTTTGTGTATATTTGCTATAAAACCAAGAGATGCTTTAAAAAAATAGATACGTGGCTTGCTTGCATGATCTGTATCGTGAAGTAAGTGAGCATGAGCACTGATGAGTAAAGTATAAAGCATGGTTTGGAAAACATGCAAATCAAAAAATAGTACATCAGATTTCAGGTGAGAAAAAGAAGAGGGAAGAAAGACATGAGAGTTTTCCCTCAAGCCAATACTATTACTGTGTTTGGTGAAAAGGAGGAACAGTTCTGAAATACTGAAGCAGCCCAGACCTGAATGCATAACCACGTTCAAAGACTATATTATTGTTTGGTTTTAATTTTTGTGACCCACCTGCACATCGGGGGTAGATCATTCTTGCATTCATGAAAGTTGCTCTTCCTCTTCCTAGCGGTGCCACAGAGAAGCAGAAGGCTGTGCTTGGGTTCACTGAACTGGAACAGCATATTGATATAAACAGACCTGGGACCTGCTGAAAGAGACGCTACTTGGCACTAACACCACCTTGAGTTCAGATAGGATGTGCATCTGTGCCTCATTGATAATGTAATAACCTTCATCACATTTTTGGCTGAGAGCACCTGTGCACAGCCCGAGATGTCAGCCCAGGGCAACCATTTTGATCGAGGTGATATTAACAGCTCTCATTAAAACTGACGACTACAGCAATGCCCAATAGCACTGCTGTACTAAAGCGTCTGTCAGCATTTCTATTACAGAGCTCTGTTTTCAGGAGTTAATAACTTAGCCATAGTTTTCCTACCTCTGAGTTGGAACTTGAATACAAAATATCAGACAGGTTTCTTCAAAACAACACAACTGTTACCAGTCTGACTTTCACTTTTTTTTTTCCCCCTGAGTCTGCTTGTGCTCTGTTAATAGTGCAATTGCATTTATCTGGCAATTTTAAGGCCCCGAAACAAGTCATCTGTCTTCCTAGGCTGAAATGGGAGAGCTGGAAATGCCTGAAAAGTCTTGGAAGTCCTTTGGAGAAGGCATCCTCCATCGGTCCTGGGGGGAATTGAAACAGTCTCTTACCTAACCTTTGACATTAGACATTGTGCTAAAGTATAGTAATGTGATCAACTTATTTTTACTTGAACTTTGGCTTTTTTTTGAACTGGATTTCAGTGTATAGACTCTAAAGTAGTATTATATGTCTGGCTAATAATCGTCTCAGCCATAATGAAGGAATAATTATTTCAGATAAATATTCCTGGTAAAATTTCTGTAGGTAGACATGCTTATTCAAAATAAGAGTAGCATCTTAATATCAAGTTTTCATACTTTGGAGAGTGCATTTAAGTAATTTCCAAAACTTAGGCATTCTGATTTTGGAATGTAAATTTTTCTACTAAGCTATTCCTGAATGATTTTAAATACATTTGCCTCTGGAGACAGGCCCAAAAAGACACTTATATTCATTTAAACATGTAAAGCTAATGCATAAATACAGACCCTGAAAATGTCATCTTTCCCATGCTTAACTTTACTGGCAAATAACATTAATGTGTTTCAAGGGATTAAATCACAACATTTGATTATACAATTCCTTACAGACACAGAATGACCCGCTAAATCAGTGGGGACCGCAAGACAGCAAATACATGTCAGCAAAAAAGAATGTGGATAAACAGCAATTATGAAACAGATCTGACAAATCAAAAATCCAGCTGAGCTCTAGAAGTTTATATTTTGGCACCTGGCTCTTTGCCAGCACCAGTGTTTCATACTTGACACCTTACATGGACAGTGTGTGCTTCTGAGAATATTCTTACACAATTATATGAATCTTGGCAAGCCAACGTCCCCCTTAGGGAAAGGAGGGGATGGGAGAAAGAAAGGAGAGAACAAATAATGAGAACATTAATGATGCCTCTTATTAGTCATATATTATATAATCACATAATAATTTAAGTTGAAAGGGGTTTATATGGAAATCATTTAGTCCCAAATGCATACTTAAAGCAGGGCTAATTTCAAAGATGGGTCAAGCCCTGTCCACTTTTGACTGTCTTCAGGGGTGCTAATTTTGCTCATTCTCTGGATTTCCATTTCAGTGCTGAGCCACTCTTGCTGAGAAGAAATTTCTGTCTAATCAGTTTCTCTTGTTGCTATTTGTGACTGCTGGCTCTCATCCCATTGTCATTCATCTCTAAGTAAAGTTTGGCTCTGTCTTCTCTATATTCCTACTTTAGGTGGGTGAAGACTGGTTAGGTTGCCCTTCTGCCTTCTTTCATCCAAGGTAAACAGACATGGCAGCATTTGGCTTGGACCCAGGCTCTGCTGCATTTCTCATAACTTTATGAGTATTTTTCTTGTGATCTGTGGCCAAACTGGTCACAGTGGTTTGGATGTGATTTCAGATTCTAGACAAAAGAGAAAAAACTTCTCCTTAGACCTGCTAGGTATTATCTTGCTCATGCAAACTAGTAAAAAGCTAACTCCACCACTGCAAGAGTGCCCTGCTGGCCCACATTCCACTTGTTCAACAGGAGCCCACAGTGCTTTTCTGCAAAGTGGTTGGTTGGGCAGGTCAGGTTGTATCAGTACCACCTTTGGTCTCTCAGTATACTGATGGGTAATATTGTAAGGGATGTTTGGGCTTGTTGGTTGGTTTGTTTGTTTGTTTAAAACCACATAATTACATGGAGACCTCAGAGTGGTTTTGTTTTCTTTAAAAAGCCTTGGAGATGAGAGGACAGAGGGAAATTAGTTCCATTAGTCTGTGGAATTAAGGCTATCAATGAAAGATCACTTCACCAGTAAATCATATTCATTCTAGAACTGCTTAACACATGTTTTTAAAGTTTCATCATCCAGAAAATTTGGTTTGTATACAGATGGGTAAAACAGGCTAGGCATCCTTTCCATGAATGTTACCTAAAGCACAGCACAAGGGTATGCTAATTTAGCATTCCTCCAAATGCTTCAGCAAGGTAGGGGGATAAACATTATGACCACTGTAGAGGGGATAGGAAAACTGAGACACGATGGTTTTGCTTTTACCAGTAAGTCATTAAGGAAAAGAATCCTTCTAAGCAATGTAGCAATCTGCCACCTAAGATATAGATTATGTGTATTTGTAGCAATCTTTCACCTAAACTATAGATTATGTGTATTTTAAATCTAGTATCTTTAAGCTTTTAGTAAAAATCTTTTGAGGGTGGTTTGAGGAATGCGTGAGAGTTCTGCATAATTAAGTTATGAGTTTACCAAGTGGTTCCTATTTTTGTCTTTAAAAAAGCAAACACTTAGGAGAGGATAAATAAACTACAAATCAACAGAAAATTTTTAAAAATCCTTTCCATTTTCACAAATGAAAGTAGGATTTAGTGTTAGAGTGACTACAATTTGCAGGAAAATAACCTTCCAAATTGTATTAAAAAGAATGAAACAGGAGTAAAATGGGCAGTAAATCTAAAGTTAAAAGACTGAGACAAAAAAGCTGTGATTTGAGGAATGTGGTTCTCAGAATGCAAAGACAGATCCTTAAATCTTCACTTTCTGGAGACATCAATCTAAATAATGCCTTTGTGATCAGTCCTCCCCAGAGCAAATAGATGGTGCTTAGTGTATTGGGTGGTTTAGATTAATTGACATGGAGTCTTCCAGCCAAACCAGAGAGATGGGAAAGCAGATCAGTTGCTTGGCACTCCTCTGTAGCTGAACACAGCCAACAAGCTGTTCAGGATGGCAGCAGATGTTCCTGCCTTTGCCTTACTCCAAAGTTTGCCATATGGACTTAGTTCATGGTCCAGTCTTTCCAGCTGCAAATTCCAATGTAGGCAAAAGCCTGTCAGAGAAGAAAAAATGGATGCTGAGGCATCAAGACCTGGAAGTAGTTGGTTTTCAGATAGGTGAATGATAGGAGAACAGTAATCTGCAGTGTAGAAACGAGGTTATTGGAACTGCTTTTCCTTCTGGACTTTGTCCAGGCATGGCTCTCTTTTGTTTCAGTGCATAAATACTGAGGTTTTTGTGGCTGGACCCCATTAAAATTTGTACTTCACAAAGTCAATGTTTCTTTTGATGCAGGCCATGAGTGTTCGGGGACAAGGTTCCTCAGGGCCATGATCCAGCCCTATGGAAAACATGCTGGCATGGGTTTGTACAAGCAAATAATAAAGGAAAAAAATTTATGTATTCTTCTTTTATCCAGAGAAATGCTGGTTTTGCTAATAAAGGGCTTCACAAACAGCAAATTAGGGCCACCTCTGTTGCAGAGGAGATTATCTCAAGAGGGAGATAAACTTCATCATGTGCATCAGGGAGTAGGATACAAGAGCAAGCTCCTCTCTGGAAGCTCTGCATCTCTTCAGAGCTCCTGACAGGCTCCACCATGTGTCAAAGCCATAGGGAGAGTGTGTGTGGAGCCTGCTCTGGCCTGCCATGGGGAGCAAGCAAGGCTGTGCTGGCCAGAGCAGGGCTCCACCCGGGAGATGTGACTCAGGCTGTGGGACTAGAGCCTCTGCTCCACGGGAATGGCGTTCAAAAATCAGTGTCTTAAGTAAAGAGGTCATAATTCCTTTTTAACTTGGGGAATTTTCAGGGTTTGGAATGGGTTTGGTTTTTTGTTTTTTTTTATTTTAGAAAAAGAACTAGATGGCACATTGCTTGTAATTTTAAAGAACAGAGTTTGTTTTGTTTTCTACTTGATCATGTAACCTTGCTATAATAAATATATTCATTATTTAATTTTTAAGTATGGAAGTCAAATGGCTGGCTTTAAAATGCAGGGGTTTTATGTATTAGAGGAAGAGACATGGATCCATCTTCAATTTTATATTCCTTTTTTTCTGTAACCTTTTTCAGTGTATACAAGTTCTTAATAATTTGTCTATTTTACTTTCAAAAAAATAAGAAAATATCTTGCAAAATTTCAGAAATTCTGATCATTTTCTGCAAAACCCTTTTTTCTTGCACATATTGTACCATGAGGCTGACTTTCCCTATAGAGGAGGGAGGCAGAAAGCCCACAAGGGTGTTCCTTTGGAAATAAGACAATATTTCTATATCCATTACTACAAGGGCACTTTAAAATATATCATCTTTCATAAATGGGAATTTGGGGGTCCCATTTGGGCGTTTTGGCTTTTATTCAAGCTAGAGAGAAACCTAACTGAACAGTATTCCAGAGCCTTTGGAGATCCATTCCCGATTTTCAAAACTGAAAGTATTTAAATCCATTTTGAAAATAGGACTTGGGTTGCAAGACCAATGTTGCCTGTGGAATGTCTTGCCTTTCAACTACACTACACCAGAATCAAAGGAACTGTTTAGAATATGTTTAAAATGGAGAGTGTGTCTAGCACCTAATGGCAGTCCATAACATTTGTTTATTTTTTGAGAGAATGCATTGCAAACCCCCATCTTTTTTCTTTAATATCGGTTAGTTATAGAAATTTTAGTTTTTCCACATGCTTACTGACAGTTTGACAGAATTTTAAGTAAGCCTTGCATGGGAATCAATTCCTCTGTTTTATGCACTGTGCTAAAAGTAATTTGATTATCCCTTTGGCTGAAAAAAAAAATCTGCATTTGTCCTGAATTGAAAACAGATCTGCATTAAAGAGCATTACCTCAGTATCACTGATACGCTAGAAATGAGTCAGCTGGGAAGTATATCTTCAAATAAAATACAATGAAATTACAAGCAATTAACTTCCTTTGAGTAACAGCGATATACAAAATGCATGTTTTGTTCTTTAAAAATACCTCATGCTGTTGGTTAGAGAGTAAGATAGGAATAATGTGCTTAAAGAGTGGACTGTGCAGGTAACAAGGAAATATGTGCTGCAGAGCATCAGGGACTGCTTCAGCCTCAGCCATGAAAGTGATGGATGTTCAGCCAGTTAAATGGTCATCACTGCTTCCTCCTCCAGCTGAAAATATGGCCTGACAGATCTAGTCATGCTGGTGCCCTGATAACATCATATCAGGGTCTAAAATGTATTTTAGATTTGCTCTCAGTGTGCAAGAGACTACAACTCTGTAGGGCCAACATATTTTTAGTTAATATAATACAACTCTTAGGATTGAGCTTATTTGGGTACAAACCAAAAAATTATTTACGTCATGAGCATTTTTAGCTCTCTCAAGGTGCAAGAAGAATGCAGTAATTAGGACTTATTGATAATCACCAAATTGTATGTAAAAATCCTTTAGAAATATAGGTTTTCCATAGCCCTTTCTCATTTTAACACATCATGTTATTGACCTAACTTTTTTCCATTAAAGGAAGCATCATTTTAGCAAATTAACATGCAATATATCAGTATCTCAAAATTTAAAATCTATATAAGGCATACTGTAATCATTATCCAGTTAGGATGTATTTAAGGACCAGCTTATGCCAGAGGTGATGGAGTAAAACACAGAGAATTCTGCTGTAGCAAGTCATTCACTTTGAATCTGCCCTTGACTGTTTCACCTCCCTTTAAAAAAGCCAAAGAGTAAAGTTACACCGTTTTGCTATTTTAGTCCATTGTTTTGGCATTTTCATGTGAAATGAAGTCTCTTCTTGGCATCTGGGACAACAGTGACAGAAATTATAATTGAATCATCTAGATGTATGTTGAGTTCAAAAAGTGGTTAGCACAAATGGGACAACCACTTTGTTGATTGCTTTTGGATGGCCTGCTTGGGACAGGACAAGACCGTGGGAGGCAATAAGCCTAATTTTTAAGGAAATGAGGCTGTGAATCAAAGATTGACTCTCTGCAGGAGGTGTGAGTTACATCCAGTGACTAAAACCATGTGAAGGATAAGGAGCCAAATAGCTGACAAAAGTGGAAAAAAGGATTTTTGTTGATTCATTATAAGAGAAATAATGAAAGCTAAAAAGATTTTGGAAAGCTGGAACAATAGCCACTGGGACATTTTCTTCCTTTCTTTTAGAGCTGTTGGAAAAGTGGGAGAAAAATCTGATCTACTCAGCTACCACTTTATTTTTCCAAAGTCCATTGATCATAAATATTGTGATGGTGTTAAGAAAATTTATGTTACACGAGATTCTCATTACTGAAGTAATGATGCATTGGCCAGGAGGTGATGTGTTCTTTAGATCATCCAAAATCTTGTTTTGTTTTGAGAACCTGCCAGCATTTCTTAAATGATGTCAGTCTTTTGTGTATGCCAGACATGACTGCAGAGTACCATGGGACTGTCTTTGCCTTAAAATCAGCCAGATTTTTTTATTTGAGTTTCTTTGGTGGCTTATTTGGCTTCACCTAACACTGAAATATCAAAACTGTTGATTGATAGAATTAATAGAATACCAGCATCTCAAACCATTTGATCAATGGGCTGTCAAGGGTCAGTTAAGGATGTAGATTGATAGATAGCTCTTTCATCTCTGAAAATACAGATCTTGTCCTTCAAATAATTTTTCATCAAAGTTAAAGATACATTCCTTGTTTTTGACTCACTGGGCCATGCTGCTGCCAGTTTTGTGGTGGCAGAGGAGCACAGAGAGACAGCACTGTCCTGGAGTTGAGATTGGGACGTTGTGCTTGGATACCTCTTTCTGCACTACTTATGTAAAAGGAAGGAAACTCTTGCTTAAATGTTTTACCAGTGCACAAGCTGGGTTTTTTTAAGAAGATGTACTGCACTGTTATCAATTTAAGCTTATGCGTATGCTGTTACAGAAGAAACATGACAACATGTGTAAGAAAAAAATAACTTCTCTGCATTTCCTTTGTTTTCTCTGGACAGTTAACTAGTTTGTGTGTGTTTGCAAGATTACCTGGTATTCACAGAATTTGACTTAAAAATGTTAGCAAAATCTCAAAAATTTCACAAGTTACTCCTGACCTTGTATGTTTTGCAGATTATTATCAGGCATTAGTTACCTTTATTCTATAATCAGAGAGCAGGAGAAACAGTCAGCAGAAAAATGACTAAAAGTGGCAGTATTGTTTTAATGAATTTTTTAGATACAAGTTATTAACATAAAATATGTTTTCCTTAATAGACCAAAGGAAGGTGCCATATAGATTAGGGGAGAAACACAGAACAATGCAGGGATGTGGTTGTTGTGCCATCATGCTAACTGGGTGTTACCGAGTATCTGTTAGATCAAAGAAAATCCTTACCTTCTCCCTGAGAAATCTGCATTTGCCACCTGTTAGATTAGATAATGAAGCTTTTTTTTGTTGAAAAATACATCAACTTTGCATAAATTTAGTGGTAGTGATTTGGCTGCACCAGCTCTGCCCAGGGTGCAGTGGTGTTGCAAGCTCTGATAAGTCTGCATGATAAATCCACCAGTAATTGGCTCAGAAAGTTACACAATATACTCAAGTGACTCTTATTTATTCATCTAACAAAACTAGTGCCCAGTCTTGCAGGATATGGCATTTAAGAATGCATTTAACTGGAAAAAGATAAATAGTTGAATTGAGATGACCACATTTTTATTCTTAAATACATGGATAATTGTCCTGTTGGATTGACACCACAGCACTTTCCAGCATCTTGTCAGAACAAGACATCGGTTTATTAGTCAGCAAAACAAAGTATGGGTGTCTATACTACACTTGGAACCGTTGCAGGACATCCAGCTATAAGATCACAGGTTTTGGCCACCATCATGGGCCTTGTTCTCTTATTTAGTTGATTGGCTAGTTGAAGGAATTTTTGTTTCATTTGTGTTGAACCACCATTAGAGTGACTGAAGAATGATGTTTAATTCTATTTGTAACCATCCCCAGAGATGACGATCTTTCCACATTGCCATTACTAACAAGATGTATTCTTTCAACTTTTCAAAAAGCTGATACTCAATAAAGAGTAGCTTTCTAATTTTGACTGGCAAATGTAGCAGAGAAGAACAAGAATAATAAATCCGATCACGACTCCTTGTTGACCATATCACCAAAACTTTCTTATATCCTGTGTATCAATGCATATCCATATCTAGTATAGTGCTTTTGTTATCAAAGCATTTTTCAGAAGAAAAAAATAAAATCCTCATTTTCAATGAGAAAATAATTTATTTTATTCCCAGATATTGTCTGTGTGCTTATTTTATCATGCATTAACTTCAGGAATAGGCATTTATTTTAGTTATAATTTTTGAAGGATTCCTGTCGTATGAGCATTCTAAAGGGAAAGAGGTGATGTGTATTGATTGATACTCTATATGTTTTAATTAGTTGGCAACAATGCCAAATGATTTGAAAGCAGGTTAGTACCTTAGAGGCGGCTATCAGAAAGGCTTTCTTAATTTATTCAGTTATAGACCACATGATATAAAGGACAAATAAGTGTCAAGAACTTAGGTGAGAATTATACACTGTTTCATTCTGGAATGTTTCAACAGTCTTGTAATTTTGATGTCTGTTTGCTTGGCAGTATACCAAGTTTTAAAATTGAGTATATAAGTACATTTGGGCATGCATGTAGAAGCTGTTGCATTTATTCTGTTTTTTACCATTATTGTGAGCATCATTGCAATTACTGCTTTGAGAAACCAAAATTTCTCTGGCCTGCAAGGGATATAATCTTTTTCAGGCTGTCAACCTCAAAAAGAATTTAAATTTGAGAGCTTTCAAAGGAATCACTGGTGACATTTTAAAGTTTATAACAGAAAGATAATAAAGTTTTGTCTAAAGTGAAGGCACCAAAATGAAGCACCGTGTTTGCCTTTTCACAGGCTGTTCAATGTCAGCCTCCCCTCAGGAGGATCCACTGCAGTGTTAATAACATCAAGATTGCTTCAGGTAATTCTCTGGCTTCCTTAGGGTAAATTTCAACCTGAACTAGACTGTTTGAAAAAAGTGCAATTTACCTAAGTAGTCTGTAAGCTCTCCTTTTTGCTAATCTGACCTGAATTCTCACCCCTTTGTCACTCACCTTAATCATATTAGACACCTGATAACAGTTAACATCGTTAGCAAATGAGAAACAACAAAATCTTTACATGCATTAGCAGTCTCTGCAGCGCATGTTTGCTTTAGTGTGGGTCTCTACAGTTCATTTACTGTCCTTTCTTATTAGGCCTCCAAACACAGGAAGTTTACAGCTCAGGCTGCACTTTGATTCAAGTATAAGATATGTAAGTACAGCAAAGGTATTTGCCCACTCTCAAGCCAGTAATTATTCCACAGAGTAATTTATATCTTGACTGATGTGTCTTTGAGTCTCACTTTTAAAAAAAAAAATAGCTTTTCCCTTTCACCTGGAATGCATCATTATTTACTATTCTTTGCCTGTCGAAGTTCATCTGGTAAGATAATTTTATAAAAATATTTATAAAGAATACAGGGGGAAAAAACATGCTTTCTTTTTGCAATGGCTGATACCTCTGTTTATTCTTTGGGGACTGGAAATTACATCTCTAAGGAGAAAAAAAAAAGTCCCCTTTGTAACAGTTGTTCCTTTCTGTTGTGCAAAAATACAATGGACTAACCTGGCTACTGCAGTAGTTGCCTAAGCCAGCACTTCTTCTGTCAGTCAGGGAAGGTTTTGCAAGCACTCAGAGCAAACCTCACTGGAGAAGCAGTGCCCCACACTGTCAGGAAAATATTGCTGAATTCCATTATATGAAAAGTTAAGTGTTCTTCACGCATGAAGACTTCTTTGCAAATGTTTTCCATTATCTAAACTGTTGGCCCAGATCCACTGGCAAAAGCAATAGTGGGAGTGTAGAACAAGTGGTGAATATGCTTGTCTCTTTTTTGGTTTATTACATTTCTCATGATATTTGGTATTTTTACTAATCCCTAGTTGCTGGATACAGTGATTACATGGGAAAGAACTTTAATTTAAATAAAATAAATGAGAAGTTGCATCAGTGGTAAAATTCAGCCATTGCCGTTGCAAAGAAATATTTGAAAACATATACTCTGGAGGCAGAAAACTCCGAACAGAAAAAGAGCCCTGAAATCTGCCATTTATACAGTAATTTAAGCTACTGTAGGACACTGGGGAGTACAAGCTACACTATTCAGAGTGGGATGTCCACAATTTAGGGCAAATGCATTGCAGACCACCCATTCCTTGCTAGCTTCAGAAAGTAGCACATAAACCAGTAAATGCCAATTCACCACAGCTATGCAAAACCCCTTTTGCCAAATGAGATGGGAACAGATGAAGTTGCTGGGGGACCAGGCACTTGTAGATAACACCAGATGCATGTTAAAAGTGATATGCAGCATTCTCGTGCTCGTTTGAAATAGCTTTGAAAATCAGGTGGTGGTGGTGTTTACAAAAATGAAAAAATTCAAACTTTAAATATTAAGCCAGTAAGATTTAATTGAGAAGATGACATCGTTCAGGTCATATCTGTGCACTAGGACCAAAACAAGACCAAAAAATAAATCTTAAAATGCAGGTCCATTGCAGTGAGTGGTGTGGGTGAGCAAGGCAGTTTCTAAAATCCAGCTGAATACTTCAAGAGACTGTGTTGGTGTGAAGGAGTGCAGGAATTACAGGCCAGCAGCAGGGAGCCGAAATCACCGGGGCAGCGCTATTCGGCTGTCCCAGTTCTGAGCCCGTGCTCCAGGGGGCCCTGCGCAGCCAAAAGTGATGCTGCCTTCACTCACCATCTGCAAACCAGGGGGTTGTGCTGCTGCAAGGGCTGTGAAACGCCCCTTTGCAGACCCACGTTAAATAAAGTCTCTCAGAGTCAGCCTCTTCTGCCCAGGTCCTGAACACTTCCAAGAGCCTCTGCTTGCTTTTTACAAACAGATTGTTGTAGAAGTGATGGCTTATTTAGAGAGAAGTATTTTATTTTCAAATAAGATGATAGCCAACATAAAGAGAAATGAGTTGTCTGTGTGTTGTGCTTGCATGTATGTGGTTGTTTCCGGATTAAAAAAAAAAAAAAGTTAAAGGTGGTCCAGCAGGGGCTTGTAGTGCTTGTTATTTGTTTTCTGTTTGTGAACTGAGGTAGAAGGAAACGAGGTTTTTAATTATTGTTTTTATATGGTATTGCTGCTTTACAGGTTTAAAACAACTGTAAGTGCACCTCCTGGAGGATTCCTGATCTTTGTCACATTGGGGTCTGTATCTTTGCTTCCCTCCTCATCCCACAGTCTTTCCTACCTGCAAAACTCATGCACATTGCAAAGGGTGTGAGCAGCTGATTCAATTAGCTGTAAAATGTTTGGACTGTCCAACACCTTTTGCTTCCTTTAAATAAAAGTGTGTTTCCATATCACTGAATGGAAATTCAGACTTCCACCTTTTCTTTTTGCTGCTTGGTTTTCAACTCTACTTGGTCTTGTGGCCTCTGACACTGTACAAGAAAAGCAACCTGTCCCTTTAACAGTTCCTGTCATTGAGACAGGAACCCTTCTTCAGGGAGATACTGGGAAATTTTAACCAGCAGTATTCCCTGTGGCAGAGGAGACTTGAAATGACACTTCTCAGAGCTTGGCTAAACTCAAGAGTCACAGACTTATACCTAATAAGCTTTTGTTATTTCAAAAAGCTGTGATTTGGAAGTTGAAGTTTTGGAGTTGAGAGAAAGAAGAGGTTTTTTTGTGGGCAGCCTGTAGTTTTTCTGTACACAACTAGACTCGAGACAGTTTTCTGAAATAAGGGGAAGGAATACAATGAATCAGGTTTGCCTGCTAGGTGTAGTTGGTTTTGTGTACTCAGATCAATAGAAACTGTGACAGGTCACAGAGTAAGACTTAACTTCTTTGGCTACCTGCAGATTTCTATAAAATGCTTACCTAGTTTTGTCTCATTGATGGCTGCAGTCCAGAAGATATAAAAGTGCTTTGTCTTAACAACAGTGATCATTCTCGCTTCAAAGACCTGCAAAAATATCTGTGTGGCAGACCTGGGACGCCACATAAAGATGCAGTTAGAGACTGCAATGGTCATAATCATGGCCTATTTCCACAGGGCACTATTACCAAGCTTATAAAATATCGTGCCCAGCTTTATTTAGCTTTACAAGGCTGTATCTTCATTCTAGCAGAACTGCATGAGCCGGTTTCCCCACACACTGCCATGAGAAGGAGAGAAAGTTTAAAAAGGGGGGCCAAGATAGTACTAATGAATACCTGAACTGTGCCCATAAATGCTACTTCTCAGGGAGATAGGAGAAGGCTTTGACTGTGGCTCCACATCAAGGAGAAGCACTGTTTGAGTAACACCTCCCATACAGCAGCCTTCTTTCTTTGCTCTTGCCCACCCCAGGCTCTGCCAACAAAAGTATTCATGTGGCTTCCTGATGTACCTGATCACAGAAGTGAAGTGATCAGGTATGGAAAAAAAACTTTTTTCAGGTTCCTTTTCTCCCCGCCCAAATCAGCTCCTTGAAACATTTTACCACACAGCTGCGTAAATAGTTGGTTTTGGCAGAGCACAGGGAGGGAAGTGGGATGGGCACCAGATTCCAAAGAAGGAGATCCAGGCTGTTTAAACTATCCTTGCCATCAGAGAAATGCTCCAAGAATCACAGTCCCAGCTGCATGAAGTCTGAAAGCACAGGTCTAGATTGCCAGCTGCTTTCAGTGTATATGAAGAACCTGTACAAACCTGGGAGGCCACTGCACACAAATATGAGACTAGCTCTGATCTGTTTCTTTTGTAGGGACTGTTCTCAATGCTATGGACCATGCTAGTTGTTCAACATTATGTTGTTGGATACCATTCAGAAGTAGCTTTGTGCCTCTAAAAAAGCAGCTTCCAGAGGTAAATTAAAGTGACCTTTGGAATGAGTAGTGCAAGCACTGAAGTCCCACAAACATCCATGCTACTTTCCATGCCATTAAGATCAACTCTGCACAACACCAGATCCAGAACAACTGGCAACATAGATGTGTCATGTATCACACTTGGGTGCATGGTTACTCAATTAGCCTGCAAAATAACCTGAACTCCAGCATGTATTTCAGACTTCTGTTTATGCTGGATTCAGAGGACAGACTGTTCCTAGTCAGGAGTAATGCCTGCCAGAACAAAAAAAGTTATCCTTCAGAAATACTTCAAATTATAACCAGAAATGTAACTTTGGACAGATTTGGTGTTTATGCCAAATAGCTAGATTTTATTTTGTTTAGTACTATGTGCTCTAGAACCAGAGTTAGCACATTGTATGACAACAACCTGATATTCTGTACAAGAGTTACAATAGAAATGAAAAAAAAAAAAAACAAACGCTAAAAAACCCCAGCTAAATTCAGTTGGTTAAAATCCAGCTAACAAACTCTAAAACACCAGTCTAGCATGCTTTCTCTATTTTTAATGCCTCAGATTTTAAAAATGCCCTGAGACAGCTGAATTAAAAGTACTATGAACTTCTTGTTTTGTTTTCATGGTGGTCTTCGACGGAAGGGGAGACTTAATGTTGGTAGCTACAGCAATGGAGAGCAGCATCCCTATCTATTACTGAGTTGGTGGGTGTGTATTTTTTAGGGACCTAGGAAAAAGCTTTTTACAAGATGAGTTAACCTCTTTACGATTTGAGGGTTTTGAAGATGTCTCTGGAGGTGGTAGTACCGCAGTCAGTCTGGACACATTACTGAATACCTGCCAGGTGTCTGCATCTGACTGAGCAGGGTATTTTGCAGAATCCTTATGGAAGGAAAACTGGTCTGTTTGAACACTTGAGATGATGGCAGAAAGGAACAAACCAAATTTTTATGGAGTCCCGTCCTACAGGTCACAGAAAGCAATTTGCAAACATTGAAGAAATGTCAAGGAAAAGAGAGGTAACACAGTACATCCAGCTCCAAAAGCATCTGTGAAAAATTACATAGCCTAGATGGCTGAAATTATTTTCACATTCATTGCACATGTAGTCTGGTTTTAGCTATCTCCAGTGTAGTCATTCTGCTGATCTATGGAAGTTATTCTCCCCTCAGTGCATGAGCATGTTTCCCATTCACATAAGTAAGAGTTATGTCTTTGTATCGAGGGAGAGGGGATTTGATTTGTCTAGTGCCGAAGCAGCTTCTCACAGAATTTCCTCCCACGTTCTCAGTTGTGTTCAAGTCTCCTGATCTGTGTTTTCTTTGTTTTGATCTGTTTGAACTTTTACATTTTAGGTAATAAATGTTAGTAAACTATGGAAAAGGTGACAGGCTAGAAATGGGATCCTTACTAGGTTAAACCACCTCAACTTAAAACATGAGAAGCAGCTAAAAAGAGAGAAAAAAATTTGGAAAGTTTTGCAGCATAGAAGTAATTTGATTTTATGTGATGATATCATCACATTTTCCTCTCTCCTTTCCCCTGGTACCTATCAATGAGAACCTTGTTTTGCTGCATGTGGGAAAGTTTGCTCTTATTTCCAGGGCTGCTGTCAATTGCTTTTAAAGTGTCTGTCAGGTACTATTCAAGCAGTTCTAGGGATGACTACAGCTATCACTGCTAAGAAGTTCTCAGCCATGGAGCACGGGTTTCTTTAGTATGAGTTTAGGTGGTTTAATTAATGGAGTGCAATTCTGATGACCAAGGTTCCTCAGCCCAAAAAGGCACTGGGGCTGCACGAGCAATCATAGGGTCTCATTTTGACACTTCCCATTTATTTTCCAAGACTACTGCTGGGAAGGGGGAGCTAAGGTTTACTCAACGTTACGTTTGATGTACCAAGGTTTCCTGAAGCAAAAGTCTGTCAAGTTGGGATAGTCAATTTTTGCCATTTGTTCTTCCCCTGTTTAGTTCATTTGGTTACAGGTGTGCTGTGAGGAGGTTAGGTGTGCTCTTCTCTCTGTGAGTTTCTGGAAGTGTTGCTGATCTGTCTGCTTTTTGTCTCCTTTTTTTTTTTTTTTTTTAGTGGGGGAAAAGGGGAGAGATGGGAGAAGAGGGAGAAAGCAGCAACAAAATTTTAATTATTTTTAATTTTTTCATCTTTTTTTTTTATTTTTAAGATGTTTTTTTTTTTTATTCCTCTGTTACTGTTACAGACCAGGCCTTCCAGCCACTCCAACCTGTCTCCTTCTGTGTGACAGAAGCTGTCATACAACTTTCTGATGATGATATTTCTCTTTACCTTTTTCTGTCTCTTTTCTTTGCAGGCAAGTTTTCCTAACATGCTCACTGCCTGGTTAATCAAACAAATTGACACGCAAATTGGGAACAATTTGCACAAAATTGTGAACAATTGGCACAAACAAATTGGGAAACTATTGTATAACTGGAGAGACCAGGGAGAAGGCAGAGGAAGGTTCAGCAGCATACAGTCAGTAGCAACTTGGGATGAATGAGCTCCTGGATAGCCCTGCAGGCCTGTTAGCATCCTCTCAGCTGGCTCCTGTATAAATCGAGGTCAGCTGAAATCACTGGGGAGGGGGTTGTACTTGTACTCTTAAGTGAGTGCTCTACAGGGTCCTTGGTCACTTTAGCTCTAGAATGACTTGGCATCGGCTTATAGATAGACCTTAGTCTTTTGCATCCTCTCTACTGATGAAAAGCAGCTTCCCCTCAACTCCTTGTGGCGCTGGACAAGCGTCCTGTTTGCCCGGCCGCTCCCCGGGTTATCAGGGGCTGCAGAAGCAGCAGATTAGGGCCATTCACACCGGCAGTTTCCTTAGTGCTTTTGCCAGACCGATAACTCCTGGCGGAGCGGCAGTGACGCCAGCAGGCAGCAATCCCGTCCCCAGGGAGAGCTGCCTGCCCTGCATGTGTGTTTATCCCCGCAGGTGTGGCTCCTGGAAACCCTGTCTCTCCCTCTGGTTTTTGGCGCCTGCAGTAGGCTCCCACACCGGTCATCACGGCTTGCCCGGCTCCAGCCATTCTCCCTGGGGAGCCTCTTCTGGGCAGGATCTCGGGGGAAGTGTTGCTCAACAGCAGCCTCATCCTTCGCAGGTGCCTTTATGGCGCTGCCAAAGGGTATGTGCTGAGCCAGCCTGGCGGTGGCACGGCACGGCCCGCGCCCCGATTTCCTCCCTGCTGCCTGGCAGCCTGTGGGGAAAGGTGTTGGCTTCAGAAAACAAGACGGGCTAGGCGAGCAAACAAGAAGAGGCATGAGAACAGCTAGGTTTAATTCCTGAGCGCTTCAGTGCTGTCAGTGAGAAGGCAGGGCAGAGCCCGGGAATGCTGGCAGGGAAGCGTGTCCACGCGGGTGCGCGGCCGCAAGCACGCGCTGCTCCCTCCACACGGAGCCGCAGCCACAGCCGGGAAAGCGCCCGCCCCGCCCGGGGGCTGCGCCTCGCTTCCCGCAAAGCTCCTTCCCACAAAGGCAGCGCTCAGTGCGGGCATGCCCTTCATCCACTGTCCTCACCTTCGGGAAGCTGCGAAAGCAAAGTTTGAGGATTTTTGCACGTGGCTGTGAATGTATATTAGCTTGCTTGGCCCAAGATATAGTGAGCCACTGAGAACGAGTGTTTACTGAAGTGTACCCTGGCATCCTTATCCTTCCTTTGCAGCTGCTATTTACCAGACAGCATTTGTGGTGAATGTAGCTGGCAGGAAATATCGTCTGGAATGAACTGGATGAGTTAAAGAATTTTTCACACTAACATTGTTGCAGGCATTTGAAAATACTTCACATGGGGGCATATTTTTGTAACACTGAATTAAATTAACATTGCACGAAGCTGGCTCAACTAAATCGAATTTACCGTCAAAATATTTCGTGTTTTTGTTTTGGATCCCTGCCTTGTTTACAGCTCCTCTGTGTTAGGCTC
Organism: Sturnus vulgaris; assembly: GCF_052056855.1. NCBI lineage: Eukaryota > Metazoa > Chordata > Aves > Passeriformes > Sturnidae > Sturnus > Sturnus vulgaris. The sequence continues at coordinate 49,055,781 of NC_142245.1, read as the reverse complement.
TGTGTTGCAGAGATCATCTCCATCCACTCTATTGACACGTTGTATCACAAATGTGGCAGCAGCACAGCTGATTCATCAGAGCTGGGTGGTGGGTGTGCTTGGGGGGTGGAGGGTGAGATTTAGACTTGGCAATTCAAGAAACTGATTATGAAAATGGACATATTCCTGTTTTAGTCAAAATGGCCTGCTATGACACTATTTCTTTAAGAAACTTAGATTGCTTAACTAGAATGGGAATGTCTTCTTTAAAAATTGCCGGAATAAAGTAGCAGGATTGTTTCTTCTATAGGCTGTTCCGAGATTCAGAAATTGCTTTCTCCATTCTGGGTTTTAACTTGACAGTCAGATATAATTGTTTTTCTTGTAGTTTGGTAACGTACGACTGGAACTTTTTCTTTATTTAACTATCATTTCATAAACTGAGAAAACTGCTTAAAAATAGATATGAGAAGAGATCAGATCCCACAAAAACGGACCATTAATATGCATGTCACCCCACCATGCTGAGTCTTTCTTTGTAGGTTGTGCAATCTATTCCTTCCTTTACACATTGTCTTTGTTTTCTTACTTTGTTCCTTGTTTAGATTTCATGTAGTACTGTTATTCTCTATTTTTTTCTTGAGAAAGTTTCTAGCAGATTGTGGCTGGTATAGCTGTATGGGAACAGACTATTTTGGTCGAGTTATTTATTTGCATTGGGACTCTCTAAAGCCCCTTCCTTGTCATCAGTCTAACAGAGATGTTCTGACAGTGTATTAGTCATTACTGGGGTGACATGAAACAGAGTGTAGTTTTGGAGACGCCCTTCCAGTGAAAGACACTGAGCTTTAAACCCTCTTCACGGATGTGCAGAGCTGTACTAGCCATGCCTAACTCCCTTGCATGCACCAGTATTCAATGCATTTTGTAGGCTTTTGGCTATAAATCCCCACGTGCCACTGAGATATTGGATCTTAGTAGTAGGGCTGGATTGAATGGGAAGCCTGGATGTCTCAGATTTATCTCACAGCTCCTGCCCTCAGTGTTGCTTATGGGGGTGGGCGGGGTGCACTGCTTCTGCCACCCTGGTAAAAGCAGGAGAGGGAAAAGATCTCCCTGCCCAGCACCCAGAAACAGGCTCAGAGCTGGGGCTTTGTCTACAGAGCTCTAACTGCAGCATGGCCATGCAACAGATGAAGTAAACAAACCAACAATACAGGCATTTTTGTACAGAATAGGTCTATTATTCTTCCTGACAGCATGACTCGGAATTTGAGTTGTCATTCTTTGTATTGTTCCTTATTTAAAAAGAAAGAGAAAGCAGAACAAGGAATAATACAAATCAGACAGCCTGGGGCTTGTGCTTGCCTATAGGATATTCTTAAGGTTCTTTCGGCACTACAAATTGGAACCATTTTGTAACCAGGTCCCTGAACCCAGCTGTATTCCAAAAGCAGTCGGGCCTTAAAGTCTGACATGCTGGTGTGATTGATTCACCCAGGACTGTTATGCAGAGCAATAGTCAGGAATCCATAACCAATCACTTACCAAGTCTAATTCATTGATCACTCAATATACAGAGTTTTCCTTACCTGGCTGATATGGCTCACAGTCATACAGAGTAGCATCTGAGTATTAATGCCCTCTCCTTTTCATCCCTAGGTGAGGCAGGGATGCACACTGCTGCTCCTGGGCACTTTGAGCAGGGAGCCCTGTCTGTGGCAGGCTGCCAGGCTGGATTCTACCCTGACTGTCCCTACCAGGCAGTGGCTTTTGGCGGAAGTCCGTGGCCAGAAGGCTGCTGGAAATGTGCGTGAAGCTGTCAGGGATTTCAGACAGCAGTTTGTTGCAACCCTAACTCAGTAGAGCTTAAAAAAATTTGCATTAGATTAATTTTGATCCCTTTCTGGTAATTTGGACTGGAAATCCATACTGTCAGCTGGACACAGAAAAGCCAAGATGGATTTGGGAGATAGCCTTTTCTTCCTTACTCCAGCAGAGGCTGGCTATGCCGGAAAAGCAGTCCTTCGGCTTGCTGAAGTATCAGGGGTGGGGATGTTTCACAAAGATGGATCAAAAGAATGTGGAGTTACACACACCTGAAAGCACACAAACTCCCTGCCAAGGGGTAAGAATTTTGTCTTATCTGCATGGTAACCTCCTCACCTGGCCAAAGAAATCTTCTGGAGCATTCATTCCCTTGGCTGGGGGAGGTATGGCTGCAGAGAAGCCCTACCTGTGGCAGAGTTGAGAGGGAATCTGTTGAAACCCTCACATTCTCCTTACACTGATTTTTTTTCAGCTCTGGGCAGCCATAGCAAGGGAAAAGCAATGAAACCATCATGACTGAAATGAGATTCACTATTACCATAATCAAATTAGCAATCCTGAGCCTGCTTCAGGAGAGAGTACATCAGGAAGACTAGGTAGAAAATTGCTCCGTGTTTAAAAATTGATAGTTAGTGAAAAACATAATTTCTTGAGTTATTCCATACCATTTCTGTTTTTATCTCTGCGCTTCTGATTTTCTAGAGGGACACATGGCATAAATCCTTGTTCCACTTTTCAAGATTGTGTGTAAACCACAATTTAACTGGGCAGCCTGGAAAGTCTTTTATTCCGCTAGACACCATTTCTGTTTGCACATCTGTAGCATTTAAACATTGCAGGATTGTTTAAATGCATTTAACATTTAATGCATTTATGTTTATGTTTAAATGCATAAACAATGCATAGATTTTGTTTAAAGGCATAAACATTGCATGACAAACTCAGTTCATGGTCTTAAATAATTGGGGGATTTGGCCTGAGGCTAACAAACTGACAGTGGAGAAATTAAGAGGAACCACAGAAAACCTCTCCATTATTGATAGGTAATGGGTAACAGAATAACTTTACTGGCAGATAAATGAATGACTGAGATTCATATCCATTTAATGGCAACCAGCAAACATCTTCCCCCCTCAGTCTCTGATAGAGTTTGCCAAGTCAGTGCCTGGATGCCCAGAAATGCCTGTTGCCTCCTTCTTGCAGCAGAAAGTAGGAAAATGGAGTGGATGAGCAGCAAGGAGAAGAGGGGGCCTGAGAGAAGGAGGAGGCATGAGGCATTCTGGTAGGCAAGTCTTTGACTGAGAGTCATGGCAAAATGAGGAAGCCAGCTCACAAAGGCATCCAGCAAGACAGGCAAATGGGAGCAGACACAGATGCTGCTACAAGAGGACATTAAAATGTCCTGGTTAGGAGATGTGGAGGGGTAACATACAGGAACACACAAATATTTTATCTAGAGCAGACTGTGGCAACTAGTGAGGGTCGAGATGGAGGCACAACAGGAGGAAAAGGGTCACACATGAGTTAATGCCTTATGGTCACAGACACAGGTACCTGGAGGCATTAGAGAAGGCCACACTGGGAGGACACAGCATACACACAGGATTGCTGGCATGGGGACACCATGGTCAGCTGCAGGAACTTCTTGTGTGGCCCTGGGAGAAGTTCAGTCCCTTTCTCCCCATGTCTTTATTGTCTAATGCATAGTAGAGGCAGCACATGCAGTGAGACTGTCCTCAGCAGTGCACTACACAAGACTGATGGCAATACAGTTTCCTCGGGAAATACATTATGCGTTTTTTATTTTCAATGAATATAAGGTGGGAGAAGCAGCTAAAGGTAATTCACTGGCTTACTTCCTACTCATATTTAAAATTTGGAAGCTTAAGCCTTTTCTTTCTGATGTTGTTCAGCAGAGGTTGTAAAGCTTTGCTTTCAGTGGGGAAATCGATCAACTTGAAAACTGAAAATTGTCTCTGTCTGACACTGCCATACAACTAAGACAGAGTGCAGTGCATACTGTTCTTTTTGTCCCTTTTATGCTATAGATTTCCTAGTGTGGGGTAGTTGTACCAGGTTTGTGAATGCACACTCATTTCTAATTGGATACTTGTTATTAAACATTTATAAAAATCACAAACATAAAAAGCATATGGAAGTCTTGTTAAGAAGGATTTAGTCCTTTTGTGACTGTATACAAACATTTGAATACTTGAATCAGACTGAATCGTGAGGTTAAAAATAGATTGGTAACATCTTCAGATTTACTTACTAAATTTTAGACCCTGTGGAGGCATATGGAAGAATTTAAAGTTAGCTCACTTTAATCTTTTTTCTCTGATACCAGAAGGAGTAAACAAGGGGAGTTTCTTTCCTTTTCTTTTAATGAAAACAAGGGATTCTCAAGACTTTAAATAAAGCCCTGAGAAGAGGCAACAGCTTGTTTCCTGCTTCCTTCCCGTTTTGTTTCTGCCAGGGACCCTCAGCTGTTGGGCTCGGCCCCCAGCCCTCCTGCACCCTCATCCCACACTGTTCTTTCCCTGACGCTTCTGCCTCTTGCCTCCTATGGACGGTTTGCATTGTGCTTCTGCTCACTTTGGCCATAAGGTTATTGCCACTGAGTGTAAATGTGGTGTAAATCCTTATCGTGGACTGTGAGGATGGTGGCTGTTTGTAGTATGCATCTCATCTAATCTCAGCCCTCATTCCTCTTCCCACAGCAGCAGGGATGGTTGGTGGGGTCGGGATGTTGTGCAGTTCTAGCCTGTGCTCTTTGTCTCTGTAATACTGAGGTCAGGCCCTCTTTGTCCTCATAGGAGTGTAGCAGAACCAGACCCTCTAGGAATAGCCCAATTTAATCGTTGAATAGTTGGCAGATGAAAAGGCCACCTATAACAGCTGGAAAAAGCTGCTGCTAAAGCACAGTTTTGCTTTGCAAATGCAGGAATTGCTGAGTTGTAAAGGTGAACTTATGCTGGTAATGGAGTGTGGGGCAATTATGTAAAATCATCACAGTCACCATCATCTGTAGGAAGCGATTTTCTGCCACTTCTGGTACTTCAAAACAACAATGCCATTTTTGCCCTTCTAAGAAAGACATCAAGACTTTTTTTACCTGAAAGGGTGAAGTCTGAGAGCATCACTGACTTACGGCAGTATGGTGAGACTTCACATATGACACTCCATCTCAGACTCATTTTTACCCTTTTGAACTTGTAGTGATATGTCTTTGATAGAGTATTTTGATTTTTTTAAAAATTTGTTTCCAAATAGAGCTATAAAGGTATTTTAGATAATTATATGCAGGGATCTTGCTGAAGGCCTAACATTTTAAATCTTTCATGGGTGTGTGTGAATATGCGTAAGAGAAATTTTTCTGTCTGTGTACAAGTCACACTTTTCAACACGTTTGCTTGCTTTCTGCATTCCAAGCTCACTTTCATTTGTGCAGCTACAAAGCTTCTGCTGTTTTTTGTCCTAGATAAGATTCAGAGGGCCACAACAAATTGGTGGGACAATCCTTATCAGCCGTTTTCATAACCGGCAGAACTTGGGTTGGTCCAGCCTGGAGAGGAAGCTGTGGAGGGACCAGCCTGGGCTGGGCCAAGGCTGCAGTCTCTGGGTGAAGGATACCCTCAGGGTGATGCTGGAGTGCTGCTGGGGAGCAGGGCTGGCTGCTCCCTTCTCAGGCCAGAGAACCCGTGTATTCCAACTGCAGACCTGCCACGCCGGTGCTCTGGCAGTCAGTGATAGCAGCAGCAGGCACGTGGTGGTGGAAGTGACACATGTCTAGCAGGAAAGGAAGAAGGTGTTTTCAAAGGAGGGAGGGGGGCTGCAGCTGAGTGGCTCTGCCTTTGTTTGAAATGTAGTGCTAGTGAGTCAGCAAGGCCCTTGGCTCAGCTCCTCTGAGCCTTGGTATGTGCCCGTCCTTATACTTTTTCATATTTGAAGGAGTGGTTACCCAGCATTTTTAGGACACATGGCTCTTCCTCAGGAATGGGACTGTTTAGCTTGCTGATGCTTTTCATCTGGAGTATGAAGTATTGCTTTGATGGCTGGTGGGGTTTTTGCCCTTTCTGGGTCTGGAAGTTGATGGAGAAGTGAGTGGCACAGATGCTTTCGAGAATAGTCTAGGCTGTAAAGAAGAATAAATTTAATAATCCCTCTCAAGGCAGTTGCTGTTCATCAGTGTCAGATGGTAAGTCACTGATATCACTCCATCTTCACATATTTCTATATTTTATCTTCTAACTATAGACTACATTGATGCTTTTTAGAAATCTATCATATAGTTAATTATAGCTGAATTTAGTAGTTCCTGGCATTGAATATTTGATTGAAAATAGTTACTTTCAAACTGATTTCACCTGAGAAATAGAAGCATTACAGGTCTGCTGCTTCCTGTTTTCTTATCACAAAAGGTAAGAAATTAAATTAGGCAGTTAATTATCATTACAGGTAAGATTTAGGTGTTGGTTTATACTTTTAATTTATCCTTTACAATAAAATTTGTGGATAAATATGAACTTGAAGAATGTTTAAATTGAAAGGAAAGAGAATGATAAATACAAATTTTGACCAGTAGGATGTGGATAAAAAGTTAGTTGTGCAGGGTATTGTTTTTTCTCTGCTTTAAATACTAGTGAAAACTAACTTCTTGAATTTAGCTTGAATTCAGATTGTTTTCCATTTGCTACATCTTCTAATTAGTCACCTATTGACATTGTTTAGAGGCAAGAGAAACTGAATGTTGCTCCTGTGTGTTCACTTGGTTTAGATCTAATTTTCTGTTCAAGGCACCCGTATGGAAGAACATAAAAAAACTTCAATGATTCATTGGGTGGCTGAAGCTGTTAGTACTCCCCAGGGATGGTACAAGAAATGAAATCTCAATTAAGAGTGACTTTCCCTTACAAAGTAAAGCCTTTGAATCAGAGCATACCTCTGAGCCTTTTGTCTGCCAAATGGGTGGGGGTAATTCAGTTGAGAAAATGCAGTCAAGATGTGAAAAAAAGTGCCTGGGGGCATCCAAGGCCTGTTTCCAATGATGCACGGATATTAGCAACATGCTGAGCTTTAAGATCCCAGAGCACAATACGACAGAATATTCCCTTCTCAGTCTCTGGGAATTAAATTAGGTGTCAAACCAAAGGCCTTTAGGGAACCAAAATCAGAAAACGTTTGGTTTTCAGTTGGAACTTCTACATGACTTACAAACTTACTGTATGTGAAAGCTTATGATAATATGGTTCTTTGGTGGCAATGAAATGAGGACTTGTCACTATTTTAATGGCAATGCCTTTTGTATAAGCCAGTTCTAACTTTTAACTCAGAAACTTAAAAAAACTCTGACTATACTTCAGCAAAATGAATTCTAAAAATTTTGAAAGTATTAAGTGTTCTTTATAGTACCTTACAGTATGTACACTTTATAATGGATGGTATAAAATTGATTTTAAGATTCTTAGTTCCTCGAATTATGTGTAGAACTGAACTAAATTATTATTAAAGTTCCAGCAGAGACCCCTGTTCCAACTAAATAAGTGGATTTCCACAACTTGATCATCTCACATATTCTGTTACATAAGAATTTTAAATGGATTTTAAAAAAGAAGACTGAAGCTAAATATGTATTCCTCTGAAAGGAGAAAGTAGACAAAGTCAGTGAAAGTGAAATATATTGTAGTGGTGCTATACATTTTGTTTAAATGAATTTGAAGTACACCACTTGTTGTATGAAGGTATCACTATGGAGGGAGAATCTCTTAAATGCAGATTATCTGTTTCAAGATAAAATAATTTAAAAATTAAAGAAACTGGATCTTATTCTATGGTTCCTCATAAAATATGAAGAATATCTTAATGCTTTCAATTTTCTTCCTTTTATAGACTGTTGTAAATAAGCAGTATTCTTGATCTCAGCTGCTCAACTTTAGGTTAGGCTTCCTGAGTAATGAGAATTCACCTGTAAACAATTCTCCCCAGTACATTTTTTATTTCTTTTTATGCTTGGTGGATTTTTTTTCAGAATTTGAAATATGCTGAAAATGTATTTTCATGCACTGTAAAATCAAGAGGACTAAAAATTCCTGCTTTCTTCTCCATTTCCATTTAAAAAAAAAAGCCTATATAACTTCATGTGTTTATAGAGGGGCAAGGAAAGGTCAGCTGTCAAAATTCTTAGGCTGAAGATCTTCCAACTGAACAAGTGCTAGCTCCCAGGCAGTTGGGTTTTTTAGAAAGACCTGTTTTGTAGACCTAATAACTAGGCCTCTGGGTTATTTAAGGTGTTCTCCTCTGGACTCTTCATAACTGGTTGAGATTTTTTTGAAGTGCAGCTTCAGGAATGAGTCCCATAGCCCAGATGATGGAGGCCTTGCAGTGCTGAGGAGAGCAAAAGATTTATTTTACGTGCCATCTGTTAGTAAATCTTTATATAATGGTTGCTTTTCTATGACAGCAAGAAAGAAGTTGACTCATATTCAGCCTGAAGCCTGAAGATCCTTTTGTGAGAACTGCCGCAGGGCCAGCTGTCTCCTATCCCCTGCTTATCCTCCTAACTTATTTCTTCCCAAGTGAAGTATTTTGCAACAATATGTCCTTTTTGCAAACTGCTTCCCCTTTGTCTGAGCCTGTTTCTCCAATTTTCATATCCATCTGTGTATCTAATCTTCTCTGTTGTCCCTGCAGCTCCTTCTAGTTTTCTGCAGTCTGAAAACTCAGAAATCAGGTTGCATCATCCTCATCAACAGACATGGTCCTCTCTTACTCATGTTTTTTAGTGCTTTCTGCTCTCCTCTGCAGGCTCAGGCACTTCTTGAAGATTTCTGCTGAGCACCATGATCTGGAGAGGATGGTCACTGAGGCCTCAGAAGAGCCTCAAAATGGATGTCTTGGTCACAAGACTCAAAATATGAACACTTCCTAAACAAGTACACTGTAAAAATATTGAATAGTGTCAAAATGTCTTGATTAATTTTTCCAGTTTGATGAGGAATTACTGGCAAGTACTGTTTGATATGGTTTCCCTGTCCTGCACAGTTTCATGTAGACCATTCTCTTCATTAATATGCCATGTGAAGCAGCATTGGGAACCAGACAAAAATGGAGCTATATCTTATTTGCTTCCTTCTTATTTGTAAGGTGTATTATTGTACTATTGAACAAAAATTAACTTTATTTGACAAGAATTTACAAAGTTTCTTGTAAAGGCAAGTGACCTCAAAATCTTTATGTGCTTACAAATAGTATGTATGATTCTTTGTTCACAAGCACTTCTTCCTGCAAATTTAGGTCAGGCTGAAAGGTCAGTGGGGCCCCTGTGAAACCTACTTCTGGTTCATCAAGATAAACATTTCCTTGCCTTTTCTCTGTCTTCTGCACTGTTGTGCCTGGACCTGTGCTATTGAGCTCTCCAGACTTGTGTGGAGAAGGATTTTGCTGTCCATGGCTATGATAGCAGGAGGGCAGAGGCAGTGTGGACTGGGCTGCTGGTGTGGGGCAGCCCTGCAAGGGGCTGGAGAGCCTGCATCAACCCAGACCGTGCCAGTGACCTCTCTTGGACTGAGAGGACTCAGTCTCTCTCCCTGTCTCATGCCCAAACCATGTCTGCCATGACCACTTCCTCTCACATACCAAAGATATGCCTGTGATGCTTGTGTTTCAGCAGCAATTGGGTTGTAGGGTCTTTCTGCTTACCTGCATGTTCTGCCATGTGTGATACTATTCAGGAAAAATCTTTATTCAACCTGCTTTATACCTGGTGTAGTCATCTGTAGTAGGTGTTGAACAGTATCAGAATTTTTATTATTTTCCTCCCTTATTAATGTTCCCAAACTCAGTTAGCTTTCTGCTCTGACTTTCTGAGCTTGGGATGAATTTAGGTTACCGCTGAAATACAACCACAGGCCTCTACCCGTCTATCACTCCCAAACAAGCTGTACATTTTCTACATTAGCACTTCAGTTGTGTGAATTCCAAGAAAGTCTGTCTTGTGCCAGTCAAATCACTTACCTTTTTTGGCAATAAGACATCTGGTTCTTCCTGGTTTATTCGTAATGGCTATTTTATTAGCACACATTTTACTAATATGATGGCCAGAGTTTGCTATTTATTCTTGTCCCTTTTGTGACCTTACAGTGAACCCACACAGGCAGGGCATGCCTGGGCTCCTGAAAAATTGAAGAGCAACCAACAGCAAGGGAAGAAAATTAAGATCCTAACCAAGGAAAACAAACTTCAAAATAGGTTTTAAAAAAAAACTTGGGAGAAAAATCTTGTGATGTCTTAAAAGTGTTTGTCATTTCCTTGAAAATATTATGGCCACCTCCACCACTTGATTGCTCCTTTCTCTTTACTTTAAAGATGGTGCAGCTCAGTGCAGTGTACATGTATTTGAGGGCCTCTGTGCTACTTAGTCACCTGACTTCTCAGACTTTGCCATGATAACTGATTACTAAATTGACCCAGAATAAGCAATTATCCCACATACTTTTTGCAACAATTTCCATGGATTAGTGGTGGCTGCCATTAGTACTTATTGTTAAATGGCATTCCCTGCATGTTTAACTGTTGGGGAAGATGAAAATGGAAAACCTTATAAATGTGATTGCCTGGCAAAAGATTTTGAGAAAATGGAAACTATAAGTGAGATTGAAATGAAAGCAGTCTTTGAGATACCAAACCTTAGTTACTGAACAACTAGAAAACAATAGTATGGCCAGCTGAAAGTAATTCCCTCTTGATTGAACAATCCCCCTTGCTTGCAGACCAAGTCCAAGGGTCAAAGAAGACCCTACTAGTATGGCAGAAGGGGTCCAAAGAGTAGTTTTTAGGGTTTAAAGTGTAACACAGTATGGTAATGTAATGATTTTTATAGGCTGTATGGAAGTGCTATAGGATTTGTATCTTGTATTAGATTGGTTAGTGAAAATTAGAATATTCACCACAGAAGAAGGTTTATTGTATTGTAACGGGAACTTCACTCTCTTACTTTCATATGCTCTTACCTCTTACTTTATTCTCTTACACTTCGCTCTCTTACCCCTTGCTCTATTGCCTCTCTCTTTATTCTTCTTACTCTTGCCCTCCTGCTCTCAGGCCTGCTCCAAGCTGTGACTGGCAGCTCCAAGCAGGGCGTTCTTACCCACGCTCTTTGCAATAAGCCACAGGTTCCAACACCTGGCTTTAAAGATCTCTCTGTCAGTCCCGACCGTCCAGACCACTGACGCTCCTACATTTAACCATCAGCCTGACACCATAACTTTTCTAGTTAGTTTCAGACTCTCAGCAACAAAAGTGATTTGTAACTTTTCTGTATTCCTGAAGATGTTTATGCACAGATGCAAATCAGTGTGGTGAATTTAAGACTATAAAAAACTTAAGAAATTTTCTTAATGTCTTTATAAGGACTTCATTAAGATACTTAGTAAGGTCTCAGAAGTCCATGAACCACAAGCGGAAAACCACAGCTTCAGATACAATCTGTTAGGAATTAGTGGTGAATTCACAGTGTTTGTTACCTGCATTGCTGCTAGTAAACAAGAGGAAGCATCTGCTATCTATTTAAGCAGCAAAGATTAGCACAGAGTTTTCCAAAGCAGTCAGTTTACTCCATAGATGTTGATCTGGAAAGGCCTTCAGGACCTAGATTAGTCTAAGTGTCTTTTTTCTCATTCCCCCCTTTCACCATATTGCCATATAGTTTTCCTTATGAAGAACGATGTGAGAGCCTGGAATGAAGAGATATCGCTGTAAATCATATAAACCTAGGTTAGTGCAGTTGTAGTTAAATACTCTGTGATTCTTCATCTTTAGTACAGTGTTAGTAAATTATGACCATGGGTCCCTATAATGTAATACCCACTACTTCTATAATTATCATTAGTATAATTGTACATGGAAAATACAATTGAAATATAACTGTCTGTCCCTATGCTACCCTCCACCATGATCACAGTGCTGATAAAATTCTCCCAGCTATAACAGTTCTCATGTATCAAGTTTCATTGCATAAAGACTTCAAAATATTTGATATTTCCATTTATTCAGTTTCAAACTGTGCATTTTGCATGCACTTTATAGTACAGAATTATTACTTTCCAGCAAGCACTTCCATGTCTTTACATGATTTGGGATTTTCTTAGAGGATTTCCCCTTCCCATTTACAAGAGTTTTTCCTATCAGCTGCTTATTTTCTCCTGTTGTTGCTGTAATTTTTTTAGCAGGTTTATTTCTGTTATACTTTATTGTATAAAAAGTTGTTCAGCAAAATAGATAATTTCCTAAAATATCTTTGCTTTCCTAGAGTCATGGAGCATGAGATGTGCAGCATGTACTGGTGCATGATTATTTACAGCACAAGGAGTTCAGACAGTGTGGTCCAGTTGGCAGTGCCCTGGACCACAACTTTGGAAGACTGATTTCCTTTTTGGCTCAGTTACTTATTTGCTGTGTTTCTCATTGCAGATAACTTTAACTTTGTGTATCTTCACCCTCTATTTCTGACTCAGATGTGGAGTGAAAATGCTTTTAATCTATAAGCAATGTTTATTACAATATGAAAGATCTTGTTCTTTAGGTGATGCTTCTGTAATAAACCCTCAATGCATGTTAAATAATTTTAGAAGAGGTCCCAAAACATCTTAGAAAGTGAAACAACATAGGAGACCTATTTGGGCAAACATTTATCACAAAAAATTTCATCATAGTCCCACTACTTTTAATTTCCTACTTCTGTATTTATTCCTGCACTACTTATTTCTAGACTTTTCAGAACCTTATGTGTAGACAAAAGCTCCCATTTAACTTCATATGTTCCTCTGACTTCAGTACCTCTAATTTTAGTAACATTGTCACTCATTATTACTGCAAGAATTATAATATTTGACTTCTGGGTGGCTGGCATCATAGCAGTTCAGGCAGGTTGCTTTGAAAAGAAGGAACTCCCTTTTACAGCTGCCAAGGTAATTTTCAGCTATGATGAAGTCCAACCACTGATGATTTTGTATTGAGTTAGGTTTTTAACAGAAAAGATAGTCATACCAAGGGGGAAAATGTTCTTTTTAGAAGCCTTGGGCATAACTTTGTATCCATGTCAACACCAATTTTCTGTTTTGTGCAAATTTCATTAGTTTTCAGACATTTTAAAGCAAGCATAAACGGCTAATGCTGAGAGGCTGCACGAAGGGAGTGCTGGGATTTGTGTCTGTTCATTGCAACAGGGAGAACCCTGCCTGGATATTGAAGGAGAAAGGAAAATTTTTGCTGCTCCTTTAGACTGCTCTTGTTTCCAGGAAAATGAGTGGGTGAATTTTGATTGGCATTGTACCTTTTGCAATATGCAAACTTAGAATTTACTACAAATGTGTTTAGACCCTTCTGGCAGGAAAATGAGATGCATTAAGTGTAAGTTGTCAACTTAATTCTTCTTTCAAATTTTGTGTTTGAGGGGAAGGAGTGTTTTCCTATCAGTGGAGTCTTTAGCTACAGTTTTTGCACCTTCAAAGTTATAACAAAACTGACTCTGACTTTTGTGGTATGGCAAAAGTCAGTGGAAAGCATTTATCTTTTTTCACCTTCTGATATAAAATACTACTGCAAAAAAACCCCCCAAAATTCCAAACTTTTCCAAAGTACTTTTGCTGCAGAAAGCTCTAGCACAAAGAGGCCTTTGTTTTACAGGAGTATTTAAATCTGTGATAAACTCTTGCTCTTTTGTGTTTGGGTTTTTTTTCTTCCTCAGACAGGTGCCATGGAGCTCTTTGACATTTGTTGAGCAGATGGGATGCCATTTTACTGTTGTAGCTAATTGACAGAACCTTACATACACTCGCCATGCATCCTGCCTTGGACAGTGTGGGCCATGGAGTTTTAGCACTTTTTTCCTCAGCAGCAGCTTGTTTAACTCACTGCCAGATGAAGAGTGAGAGTGATAACTCATTAACTGGCCTGTGAAACCCCTTGGGAATTCATACCTTCTTGGTGCTGAATTTGCCGTTTTGGCTGGTTGGTCACTTGCTATTGTCTTGGCTACCATACATTGTATTAGGTATAGCCACAGATGTTATTGTGTGTGTGTATTTTAATATAAATAGCAGCATTGTCTGTGAAATCCCATAATGACAGACGTAATTGAGTATGTGTAAAAAACACGAAGATGTCTGTGAAATGCTATGTCTGGAGATGTGTGAATGCACACATCCCTCCATGCCTCCTTCCCATTTCAGACTCCCAAAGGAGAGATTTTGCAAATGTCCAGTTTTGGGATTCCAGAAATGGTGGGGGTCTTATTTCCAAAAGGCTGGTGGGTGAGAAGGTCTCAAAGAAGAAAATAAGGCCCAATTATTTTTGCTAATCTTGGCATGCCACCATCATTCTCAGTTCTTGCACATACATATCTCTCATACAAAAAAGACATAATAACTGTTTCAAGTGTAACTTCTCCTGAAAGCTGTACACTCCCTGGCATGTCTGGTCTACACAAGAAAACCACATTTGCGATGTGCTTGCAGCATCTAAATCCTGAAAGATGCATGTGTTTCCCCAGCAATTGCCTCTTTGGAGAAAACACTTTCAGAAAGGTAGCTGTAATTAATAGTAATTGTCACTGGATATGACTAAGAGGGGTAGAAATATCCAAACCAGTGTTTAATGCATTTCAGTTGGAGTATAAATGAACAAACAAACCTCTTGCTCGTGAGCAGCTGTAATTTTTAGAATTATTCTTATGAAGCATATTGAGTTTGAGATTCTTGGCTTCCTTGTGCAGCAGCCTGTCCCTCTGGCAACTGCCATCCTCAGTCATATCAGTTACATGCTGCCACAGCCACTCAAACATCTTGTGCAAATGTTAGCATTAAAAGCAGGCCAGGTGGTTGCAAACTCTGGGATAGATCTTCAGTTCAGTAGCAAAATACAGGATTTACAAATAGCGTGTATAAAAATTCTCCCATTCTCCAGGGGACAATGGTTGTTTCTGTGGCACTAGCATGCAGAACATTTCAATGCCCTTTGTGGTATCCTTGATACCTGTAAACTCTAATTCTAACTTGCAGCATTATATCTTGGCCTTTAGGCATGCGTGCCGTTCAGACATCCTTTGGAGTAAGTGCTGGCTGCTGTGCAAAGGACTTTCACAGTCTGGTTTTAAAGAATTAAAATATTAAAAGTATTTATTTAAAAAAAGAAAAAAGACTGAAGAAATCTTAAGAGATTATGTAGCCAACTCCGAGCCCCAGAACAGAATCCGTTGTACGAAAATAATGGATGTTGGGAGGCTCTCAAGAACAGGTTAGACAGTGATGAAGGCACCACACTGACCCCAGGCAATCAATTCCATTACTTTTATGAACCTTGCAGTTAGAAAGCTTTTTCTAGTGTTTAACTGAACATTAACCCAGCTGCAATTAAACCTGTTCAGTCTTGCCCAATCCCCAAGAGAGAAGTTTGTGTTTCTTAGTGAATTTGAAAATTATTATCCTATTCTCTAGCAATCTTCTTTTGTCTTGGATCCTCATTATTTCAATCTCTGCTTGTAAACATCTCATTTATGTGGTTGTCTTCTATATTTTCTCTCAGTAGTTTGTGTTAGTCTTTACATCTAGGGCACACTGGGTCAAAACACAACCCAGAACTCCAGCTGACAGCTTGGGCTTGGTGAGAAGCACACAGATTGCTGTGTCTTGCATGTGGTTCTGTATCCTATTGGCTGTACTGGGTATGTCCTCCTATGAAACTTGGTCTTCTGCAGCAAGATTATTTTTTTGGATGCATGTTCAGAGCTATTTTCAAGCACTCTGAGCTGTGTGTCATCTGTAAATTTAATGAGTGTATTCTCTTTCTACTGGCCAATCTGTTAATTAAAATATTGAAAAACAGATCCCTGCAAAATCTCACTCAATATATTTTTTCCCTTTAGTTTTCAGTGGATGGCACCAATCTCTGGAAGTGTTTCTTTCAACCACTTGTGTACCACCCTATAATGACATCAGCTGTGTTGAATAAGGTAGAAACCTTATTAAATTCAAGATGTATTCCAGATGCTGCTACTTCTTATCCACTACGAATTATCCTCCAAAGTAGGAAATTAGATTGATTTGACAAAATTAACTCTTGTCAAATCCATTTGACTGTTTAAAACTCTTACAGGATAATAGGGTAGAAAAAGAAACATTATATAACTCATTTGTGTGTCTTTGCAGCCCTGTGCTTGCCCTCCCTTAGCCCTCTTGAACTCTCTTCTTCATGAGCCCTCATTTGTAATTACTGCAGCACAGGAGTGAGAACAAGAGATGGAGACAGCAGTCATTATTACTGCCAAAATCCTGTATATTGAAGCCAAGCCTGGGCATTCTTGGATGAAAATTAGCAGGTTAAGCTTATTTGAAACCACCAGGCTCACTAAGTACTCTAATACTGTTTAGCCCTTTGACACTGCCCTGAATTTTCTGTCATACCTGAAGCCTTTTACAATCCTTTCTCATGCATCCATATAAAACAATCCAGCTATTTAACCTCTGTTACCTGTGTACATACACAGTTCTTTGGGAAATGGGTGCTAAAATATTTAAAACCTGTTTCTCTCTTGCTGAAATCTATTTACAGATCAGGATAATATTGTGCATGTTTGGGTGTCCTTTGACTTATTTTCTCTTTGTAGACAAACATAAATACTAGCTAGGCAAGTACAGCCAATAGAAAGCACACGTTTAAATCATGTTTTGTACACTGAAAACTTATTTAAGTAACTATCCAAGAGGATAATTATATTTATTTTCTATTCATAAGAAGTTCATATCTATTAGCATGTATTTGGAAAATGCTAGGAGTTAAAAAGGTATCACAACACTTGGAGAATGCTTTTAGGAGGTAAGGAATTTGTCTTTTTGACAAGTCAAAAGGCAATATTTTCTTAGATCTGTCTGCACATGCAGTTTACATATACAAATATAATAAATAATATACAATAATATAGTATTTTTTATCTCTGGAGTTTTAGATTTCTATATAAACCCCTGCAATTTGGTGAGTAATGAAAATTGTCTACATGAGACCCGATACCTTCCTGACATCTTACTGTGTGCTTATGTATTCCCTAAATGCCTAATGTGTTACCATGGGAAACCTAAGGGCCACATAGGCTTTTCAGACTTCTAAGCAATTGCTCAGATAGCATACCCCTTAGAATCATCCATTAAAACCACCCAAAATAATTCAAGGAGCTGCAAGTCATGTGAAATTAAGTCATGGATTGTATCTAGCCCAAAGCCTTGTGGGCTCACCGCCCATCCCTGCAGCTGCCTCCTCAGCAGTAGGGACAGCAAATATAGAGTGAATCCATAAGGTCACTTGGCTTGTCCCTAATACACAGGGTTACTACTGCTCTCTCTTATATTCCTCTCACTAATATAGCAACTTTTTTCATTCTTTTTAATTCCCTTTCACACATTCTGTTCTCAGAGACACACAGCAATGACCAAAGGAACAGTTTGTATACACAAATAATGTCATCGTTTTATGAGCCAGTATTTCAGGGCTTAAAAACACATACATTTGTCTTATTGCCCTGAGTTACACCCTCTTGAGCTGTCTGCAATCTGGCTTTCCCCTTGGTGTTTACACACCCTTCTTGCCTTCAGATAATCGCTGCATCCTTTCCAGTCCCTTTAACCTTCATCTAGCCAAGCAACAGTTGTTTGTTTAAATTTATTCTCACAAATCACATCTTCCTACAGAAGTCAAAAGGAACATGTGATGCACTTCGGGGATCAATTGTATTAGTAATTTTCAAAAACTCAGGTCTCAATTACTTTTTCTTAATCATATATTGCTACAGGATATGCATTATGCTGAGGCAGCATATTTTGCCTTGTAAAACAGAATTGCCTAATTATTAAATCCTTGCAAATGAAAATTCTTTTCTTTTTCTGAGAACTAGAACATATACTTAGACACAAAAGCTTCCCTTCATCAACATGGAGCCAGTGCAGTAAGCTAACTGCCCTCAAGGGCTGTTTTATCATCATTGATGCAGTTGGTTGAGTTGTGGAGGGTAAATTCCTCCCACTCACACCACCAGTCACAATAATCCTTCTGTTCATGAACTTCCCAAAATATTTATTGAGAGAATAGCTTGGAGGTATGCTTTCAGCAATGCTTAAGCCTGTTTTCACTTGCCTTTTCTTTTTTCTTTTTTTTTTTTTTTTAATTACATTTTGGGAGGGGGTTGGCCAGTGCTTAAAAGCTGGAGTCTCAGATAGGTGGCTTCTTCTCATTTTAATTACTTTGACAGGCACCTCTCCTTTCCAGCTGAGCTACCCTAACTGGAAGCAGCTGCTCCTTGGAATTACTCCCCCTCCTCACTGTTTTGCAGAAGTAATAAGTGTCTCATGCCCCTTCAATGAATTTATGGACATGAAGTGCAGTGTGGGGCCTGCCTGTACAGAGATGTTTCTCTCTTTTCTCTATAATTTAATGAAGTTTTATGAAAGGAAGCATACTATTAGCAATATAGGAAAAATGAAATGTACAGATTGGATATGATGCTCCACTCCTTTCGTAACTCTTGTTAGTCAGTGCAAAGCAGGTTTTATTATATTTTTCCATGGCAATTTGAAACTGATTTGAGAGAGAGTCCGGAGTGATTGATGGTACGGCTTGCTGGGCAGTGAAGAATAAGGCTTCTCTAGAGGAGCACAGACTCTGTGGATCAAGCTCATGACTGTGTTTACAGTCACAGCTGAAATGAATACTTATCATCTTGACTACATTGTCAGAGTCTTGTGAATACTCCAGATTTCATCACTGGCTTGATGATTTATTTAACATCCTAGCACCTGCAGCCTGTGATGTAAAAATTTCAATTTGCTGCTGTTTTTTAAATAATGGAAATGTAAATTCTGAGTTTTATTTTCCAATAAAAGGATGAGGATATTACCTAATGACTTAGACAACTGGAAGCTCCAAAAGTCTTACTTTTAAAATTTCATTATATTTATATGCAAATGTAATATTCAGGTGCCTGACACCTGTGATTTTTGAACACTAATCATTACAACAGAAGTTGCAACACAACTGCTTTCCTGCTTGCTGGTCAGCTGCCTTTTTTTTTTTTTAATAAACTCTATGTACATATCTGGGCTTGCTGCATGGCACACAGGTCAGCCGGGGTGCAGATCTGACATGGGAAGGACACACATGTTTTAGTCAGATGTGGTGCTTTGGAGAACGGGCAGAAAGCATTTAAAGGAAAGATAGGACAGCTGTTTGGAAAGTGAGGGAAGAGAGCTGATGAGAGCTGTTTTTAGGGATGGAAGCAAGAGGACAAGCTCTGGCAATGGAGCAGGAATTGCCCCAACAGATACGGATCTGAAAGAAGAGGTTGAAGCCAGTACACTGTTCTCCAGTGGCTGCAGTAGGGAGAATTGACCTCAGGCTGACATGATACACAAGCAAACATCAAATTATCACATCTGGTCACCTGTGCCTAGCTTAGAGCATCACGCAGTTTTCTTTGGTCAGCTTCTACATTAACTAGGTCCACCTAGTCATTCACTGCTAATGTATTTATGTGACAACATAGGCTTAAAAAGTGCAAAGCCTAAGCTCAGTTGTGAATCCTTGTGGGACTGAAATTCAGGCTTTAGGAGGGTCTATTTTCTCCTGGTTCAGATGGAGGTGAGGGGAGGGGGAGTGTATTCATGTTCAGATAAACATTTGAGGAAAAATTTTTGTTCTGCTATATTTTGGGGCAGTATTGAATTGGTAAATTGGGGAATGGGTGTCAGGTGAAGTGTGGAGGAGGTGACTTTTGGATGGAAGCAATCCTTTCTGAATGAGAAGCTAAGCAATTCTTCCTCTTGTTTTCTTCCAGCTGTCTACGGTTGACAAGTTTGCATCACATGTAGTTTGTTGTAATAATATTTTGTTAAGGGCAACTCTGCAAAGTTTTATCTCTATAACTTTTTTTTTTTTTTTAAAGATCTATATTTGCATTTCATGCTTGGTTGATTTTGCAAAGGTACAATTAATGAAACTGAAATTAATCAAAGGTCTTGGGTTTTTCCAGGAAGTATTACTTTTTAAAATGTTAATTTTGCTCTCAAAGGGGGATGCAATAATCATCATCATCTCTAAGGTGCCTACATTTTTATCTTAAAGATTTGTGCTGGTCACACTGTGAGATTGGTCATCTCTGTAGATGCTCTTCTCATCTTACCACAGCTGACTTGGAGTGATATTTACATCAGCACTGAGCATCTCTGAAATAAACAGTTACCACACACTACTGAGTTGTACCTTATGCCACTTTTATGATGTGCTTTAGGATGAGATCATCAGACTCCTTTTCATTAAGAGTTTCAACAAAGGAATCAAAGGACACCGCATTTGGAGAAAGGACAAGCTGAAGTTCTGTTCCCAGTTTTGAGGCTAGCTTTTCACCTTTTTTACTTCCACAGTTCTAAAATTATTTAGGAGAAGAGCAGCCAAAGGACACTGAGCTAAATACTTCTGTCTCTATGGCCTTTTTAAGTGTCTTACAGAAAAATATTTGTGTACATCCCTTCTAGCAGCCACTTACGAAAACAATTCAATCTGTTGAGCAACCTCCTGTAAATGACAATGCAGAGACTAACCTTAGGTATCTCAAAGGATACTGAACTCCTTTCTGAAAAATTAATTAAGGTTTAGAAAACATTTTGTACAAAGTGCTGCAGACAGCTAAGAAAAAAGTGAATGCTAACTATTTCAATGTTGACAAGAAAAAACAACACATCAAAACTGGCTTTGCTGTGCAGGTAGAAAAGAAGGGATGCTGAATTTAGGTGGAGAAGGCAGAAGTAACACAAAGAAAAAAGAGTCTTAGCAATTTCTGGAAAATCTCCAGAAAGTACCTGACATTGTAGGAAAGCAGTTGGAGTCCTGATCTGTGGGCACTTCTGAAGTGACTTGATGTGCACCTAAGCAGGATCGTGGCTGTGGTTTCCCTTGGAATATGTGTTCCTCACCAGTCATGCTCCAACTCCCAGAGCCCCTCCACTGGCTGAGCTAGTGCTACTGCCTCCCAGTCAAGAAATGTGATGCTGTGCTCCATGACAGACAGAGGAACTGGGCAGGATATGAGAGGCCTCTGTGGAGCATATCTGTGGGCAGGAAGGGAAGGATGTGAACCTTTCCTTTCTCCTTATGAGTCAAAAAGATATCCTTCCAGGAGGGCTGTGATACTTGCTGAGTTTAGATTTCTTTTCATTATATGATTTGTCATGTAAAGTGACAGCTACTGTATTTTGAATGAAGCCTGAAAAACTTCACAGTACTTCTGTGTCTACTGAGTGTGGTGCTAACCCAAAATATTAAGACTACAGGAATAATTTCCCTGGGCGTATGTCTCTCCCACCTTCTAATTTTCTAATCTAGTCGGGTACTGGTATCTAGGGGAATGAGAGATCGGGTGTAATGTGCATAGTTCAGACTTTTACCAGAATAAAGCAATTTTTTGTTCCTAACTGCTTTCTACTGATAGAATTAAACAGACTTGACTCTATCTGGTTTGTGTTGGGCATAGTGTGCCACCCTCGCTGGGAAGTGCTGCTCTAGTCATGAGGCTGGTAGTAGGACTGGGAGCTGACACCTAAACCTCTAAAAGAATAAATAATGATTTTTGACCATACAGCATACTTGTGATCTAAATGCTGTCCATTTTGAAGCCATTGGATAGGTACTGTCTGTATCGCTTCTAAAATCAGGAACATTTTATTTTCTATAGTTGTCTAACTGGCAGAGGGTGCTGAAGTGTGATCCTTTTGGAATATTTGGAAGTCTGATGTGCAAATGGATGGATCATGGATGCATGATGGATCTTGTACTCTCTCATAGTTTATGCATGTACATTCCAGGAGAGTCTGGGACAGTGATAGCCTGCTTGTCATATCGACTAATGGGTCAGGTATGTGGGTCCCCATTCTATCCCATGGCAGAGAGCAGTTTCTGAAGCAGCCACTGGCATGTCTGCTTTCTGTTGGAGAGCAGCTGCTGGCCCCTTTGGCAGATACAGATAATCCCTACTCCAAAGGACCATGCTTTTACCAGAAATAATGCTATTACCAGAAATAATAATACAACTTAGACAGTTCTTAAGGAAAATAATTCAAAAATTAAGTTCAGGGGAGAGGTAAAAAAATATATATTTTAGAAGGACTTTGGAAAAAATGTAGCAATGACAATGAGATAAAATTGTTTTAAGATGGATCTTGATAAGCTGATGGGATGGAGCCTACAACCACTAAGAACTGCATTTCCAATCAAAGACTGTGATGTGAAACTTTGTGTGTTTCAATTTAATTACCTCCACCAAGCAGGAAGAGGGAGAGAGCTGGAAGAAGATGCAATCACTGGTAATAGTGTGTTCCATTGTAATGTGCTTGTGTTAAGAGTTTTAGAGCTTTGGCAGATCACCTGCAGGAGCTAGCTGGAATTTTTATTTCTCCCTTTCCCTGAAGCCTCTCTGCATACAATGGCTTGCTTATTTATTTCTCTGTGGCTTTGATGTTCCAATTTGGACTTGATCTACTGGGCAGGGTGTTGTTAGTGATGTTGAGAAACCTCATGTGTTTTGTTCCTGCATGCAGAGTTAATTGCCAGGTATCTGAGCAGGAAGCCATTTCCCTCAGGTCATCTATCAGGAACTCATGAAGTTTGGTGTCCATTTACTTTGTGGAGCATGATCCCTTTTCCAAGGCATCCTGATATCACCCTCTTGCATATAGTTTAAAATTGATATCAAAGTGCTCAAGGTTGTAGATTTCCTGGATTAAATGCCTTTGATGTGGGTGACAACAGTTGTGATAGTCTGGTTATGACAGTGCATTTGGCTTTTCCAATTTATTTTGATGTGTATTTCAATTTTTCTCTATTAAATGCTTTGTTGAAACACTTATGTGACATTGTGGTGAGATGGCACACACCACTTTGGAACGGAAAGCTTGACATCTATTGGCTTAGTGACTCAGAGGTTTGTGTTTGAGGTTCATGCTTTTCACAGAGAAAGAATTTGTCCTAGTGAAGGCCCTCTCCCTAAACCCTCAGTAAAGAAAGGAGAAAGATGAGCTTCTCTATGGCCACCTTAACCTGGAGCTAGGATCCTGCTCTGAGTATTCCTCTAGAAAAAAGCTCGTCCCTCTTGAATACAGACCAGTGCTCTCCAAGTTGCTTAATCCTGTCTGGTTTGTATATGTGGAGTACTCATATTAACTTTACACCCACGTGTAGCTGATGGAGTGATAGGAAAACAGGCTCATATGCACAGTGCATCTGCCATAACTCGGCAAGACTAGATTGGCCACATATGTGTCAATTGCTTCCATCTCCTCTACAGAGATTTGCAGAACAACCACGAGGAGCTTCATAGCCACACTGCAGGTGCAACACACTGGGGAGTTATATCAGGATTGCTGCCCTGCTGCCCAGTGCTGGACTGAAGGTGCACATTTTTCAAGATTTCTGAATGTTGCACACCTGGTCAGAGCTCCTGTGAAATGTCATAAAAATCTCAGAAAATTGACCAGATTTATTTCTTCCAGTAGCTGTAGAGAGGTCCAGCACAAGATACTTTTAGAGACCAGTCTTTTGTAGATGCTTGAGTTATTGTCTAGGCAACTACAGACAAAACTGCAAACAAAAACTGTGTTCTGACGTGCCAAATTTCAAACAATTTGTTATTCTGTAGTAGCAGTTGTAACACAAAACACTGCACTCATAGCTGGGCTTCAAAACCCCTGTAAGATCTGAATTCCTGCTTCTTCTAAAACTCCCATAGCCTTTTTGCAGCTGATTTTTTTAAAATGCTCCTGGGATTTAGTTCTGCAGGTCATTGGCTTCATTAAAATAGAGGAACCCTGTCCTATCTAGAAGGAGGGGGTGATTCTACTTGAGGAAAGAGCAGGGAATTATTTTAGCATATCATAGTCATTGAATGTCTTGTGAAAATGACATGTTGTGAATGTCTGAAAATGTAGCTATTGTAAATGGCCACGGATTTGTTTTGATTCCATCATATCCATTTGGTTTTAAAGCAACTGCTCCTGGAATCATGTGATTTTGCAAAATTTTTCTTTATCTCCCTTTCTTGAAATCAAAGGCTCTGTGTCTCAAATTAAAGGCTGAGGGGAAGACTGCCACAGCCATGCATCATGCTCCTCTGATGAAAGCTGCTGCCTCCACAAAAGGGATGGCATAATGGCTCAGGAAGCAACTCTGGGACCACCACAATTTATAATCTAGTTTCTGTTACCTGCACTGCAAGGCTGAGAAGTGTGGCTATTCAGGACCTGCTTCTGTAAGTGATGTAGTCATCACTGCACAGAAGCAATGACCTCGGTCGGCAGGGAGGGGCCAGGCAAGTGGGAGTACTGTCCCTTGCACCTATTTGATCTTAATCGGTTGCCGCCCAAGACACAACAATGAGGGGGTTTAGGCTTTGTGCTGCAGAGTTGTTGTTTTGTTTGGTTTTTTTTCTTAATATGCCTCCATCTATAAAAAAAGACAAACTACAGAAGATAGTGTGTATGATGAGCCCAGAATACTTAAATCCTGAGATCAAGTGTGCCTTGTTAAGATATTTTAAAGTAGATTACTACTGTATGTGATTCAACATGATTTTCAGAGGGTCAGTCAGTAAATTACCCCTGACTAATTAAACCAGTTTTGAGTTATGCAAGCCATCTCAGAGTACCGAGAGACTTCACTGACACGCCTTTAGTCTCGTACTTCATAGGCTTATAATTGTGTACAATTTAAAGGTCAATTACAACAGATTTTATACCTGGTTTGGGCCTTTCATTATTTCTCATTACTAGTCAATAAGATGCATTACACAGAGTGTATCCTACATGTGCATTCTAAAGGAGGGTCAGTAAAATCATAGGTGGTTTCTTTACCACTTTCTCTCAGTGTAATTCTCTTTCAGTTTTCCTGCCTCTGCTCCCCACCTCCTTTTCTCTGTTCAGTTTGTGCTGTTGACCACTCCGGCAAAAGCTGCAGTAACAAAGTGCGTAGAAAAGTCTTGTCACTTTCTTTGTTGGCAGTTGATGAGAAAGGGTTTTGGCCAGCTTTTCTCTCCCGTGCTAGCCTACAAACGAAAATATACAATCTTAGCTTCCAGGACAGAAAAAGAGCATTGCTGAGAACATTGAGAGAAGATGAGTGCAATAACCCCACTTTAACTTTTTTTCATTCTCCAGATAGTATTTTTAGCCCCGGCAGCAAATGGTATCATTTGTTGCTCCAGGCCACCGGTGCTGTGCTCCCAGAGGGGAGCCTTGGCAGCTGTAGGGCTGGGAGTGGGCTGAGGGAGCCAGGAGACCCCAGGGCTGAACAGAGAGCCTGGAGGGGAGCACAGCCTCTAAGGCAGACTCTGAGTTGTGTTTGGGTGGTGCAGGGCATGTAACATACAGCCTTGGCAGTAAGCAGGGCACGAGGGTTGTTGGAGGATCTACTGCTCAGCTTTGTGAGCTCTCAGAATGCTTGGCCAATGTGTGACAGCTGCATATCCATTAAATACATCACTTTCCCTGCCATCCCGTGCAGACAGGTGCTTCCAATAAATGGCAGCTTGAAACAGTAGCTTTGCAAGAAGCATCTAAACATTTCAAAGCTTAGGAATGAGCACTAAGAGTACAGGATTTCCTGGCTGCTGGCCACAGCAGAAGCTGTGAGGTGGTGAGTAGGCCTTCAGGTCATTGTTCTGCTGACCTCTGCCACTCCTTCCATCCACAGGCAGTGGGGTTTGGCCACTGTTATCTAATGTGCCTTCCCCAAGAAGTGCGTGTGTGTGGGCGCTTAGCAGTTTCCCAAGTAGAATGCAGGAGCATTCCTGCTGCTGTCTGTAGTTAGTAATTATTTAATTTGACTATAATGGGGATTGGGGGTGGTACCAGAGGGAACACGAGGCACAGACGTTGGGGAGGCAGCGTTCTCAAAGTATCTCCCCAAGGATGGTAAGTGACAGACCACCGCTCCTCGGTGGTCCCGGTACCCAAACTCTAAACCTGAACTAACAGGGTGCCCCTTGCGCTGCCGCCGAGTAATGTGTGCGGCTGACACCTCTTCCCAGAGTCTTTCCCCCGTGTTAAGAAAGCGTTGTTAACTTGGCCGCTGGAGCTCCCGGCCGTCAGGCGAGGGGTAACGAGAATGGCAGGCAGACCTACGGCAGCGACCACGCGCGTCCCAACAGCGGCTCTGAACTTTTGGGGTGGGCGCAGCCGCCGGGGCGGTGCTGGGGCCTTTGTTGCCGCCCTGGGGCGGCCACATGCGCCGGGCGGTCCCACCGGCGGGCGGGGAAGGAGGGACCCAGCCGCTCGGTCGCTGGGTCGAAAGTTTGAGAGGCGGTGGCGGCGGGGCCGTCCCGGGGCGGGCCGGGCCGGAGCGGGGCGGGGGAGGGAGGGAGGATGGCGGGGCGGGGCGGGCCGGCCGCGGCGGCGGCGGGGAGCCGGCGTTGATCCGACGGCCGGGCCGGGGCATGGAGGGGGAGCGGGCGGACGGCCCCGCCGCCCCGGCGGAGAGCGGCACGTCGGAGGTGTTCGCCCAGCTGTGGGCGGACGTGATGGGCATCCTGGTGAGTGCGGTGGGGACGGGGTCTGGGGCCGGGGCAGCCTGCCGTGGGACGGGTGTTTAGGGTTGGGGTAGGGGGATGGAGATGCTGCGGAGCGCTCGCCGGGTCTTCCCGGCACCTGCTGCGGAGTTTGCCCGAGTTGGAGCGTGCCCAGCTTGTGCGGGAGCGTACGTCCCAGAAAAGCTAACTTCACGGGCAAAGCCACTGGTTGTGTCGGTGGCCGCCTTCATCGCGGTTCTGAAGTAGAGCTCTCTGGGCTGTCCTGGTGGAAGGGGCGGAAGGGCCGAGCCGAGCACCGCCAAGGAGCGGGTCCGGACAGGGGCTGCCCGCTGGCGGGGACGCACTCGGGAGCGCCGGTTCAGCCGCATCAATGGGCGCATTGTCCCCCCACTGCCCCGGCGTGCCGCCGATGCAGGGCAGTTTGGGCTGAAGGCGGTGCCGCCGCAGCCTTTGCATCCCCCGCACGCGTTTGGGGGTGAAGCTCCGCGCCTGGGGGGGCCGCCCGTCCCGCAGCGCTCCCGGGG
Source organism: Sturnus vulgaris (assembly GCF_052056855.1). Lineage (NCBI taxonomy): Eukaryota > Metazoa > Chordata > Aves > Passeriformes > Sturnidae > Sturnus > Sturnus vulgaris. The sequence goes on along the minus strand of NC_142245.1, from coordinate 49,028,841 downwards.
CCCCGCGGCACTCCCAGGCGCTGGCTTTGGAGCTCTTACTCCGGTAGTTTTTCGGAGACGAGTTGCTCGGTTACGGCCCGTGCAGTTTCTGCGCCGGTGATCTGAGGAGGGACTAATCCTCGTAATTCACTGGTTACAGACAAAAGAGATGGCCCCAGTAACGAGGGCTCAAGGAATTACGTTTAATGGGCACGTCGCGTACCGACAGGACGGACTGGATGGCAAACAGTAAAAATACAGGAAGAGTCAATCCTTTATTTCTACTTGCAGCGAGAGAATAATATTTACTTTAGGTGCAAGATGATAATTACCGCAGAGGACTGCCACTCAGCAAAAAAACAAATACTAACGTTATATACGTACTGCAGCTGGCAGCCTTCCAGTGATACAGGAATGTGGTAATCAACAGTGGAGTGCCTGTTTATTCATTTTAAAAGCAAATGAATAGGCTTGATGCATGTTAGTTTTTGTGGTTAACATTTAACCAGCAGACATTCAGGAATATTACGAGAATATATATACTTTTTGGAAAACTGATATGGGACATAATGGGTGATAAACCCATAGGATCTAGTTCAGACGAAATGTTATAGAATTGAACAGAGAATTTAATTAGCATTTTATGCTGCTTTTTTTTTTTTTTACCACATGGACTATATTGTTAATATTCAAAGGTTAAAAAACCTGTCTCATTCCTTTTCTTCGTAGAAATTCTCCATTGACTTGACATTCAGTTTAATAGCACCCAATACAATGCGTATACTTTTTCACTGTTAACGATTTTAATCTAAGAATGTAGGCAGAGTCAGTTCTGCCAGTTTGTAAGGAGCACACAGTTGGTACTTTATGAACAGTCTCTTTCTCTCTTTTTCTGGCAGGTTTCAGTATTGCATTTAGTAAGAGCAAAGTTCTATTGGATGCCTGGGAAGGAGTGTTTGAGGAGGCCAGACCAACAGCCTAGCATGCTGAAGCTCAGTGCAGAAAAATATCTGATTGTCACACAACTAATAATTTGAATAGGTTTCTTTTGGTCATACAAGCTAGTTTCCTTCCTGGGAAAACAGAGCTATTTAATTATTATTTGTCTTCTAATAGAACTATGCTAAAATCGTTTGTCTTAGAGTTGATTAGCTTTACAGAAAGGAATCATCTTGTGATTATGAAGTTGCTGGTTTATATCAGCTGTAAACATCACTCAGCATTATTAGAATTTTTTACTTCAGTGTTTTGTGTTGCAACACGATTACAAATATGAAAAGATATATTGTGTTGGATCTCCTATAACAGGGAAGACAGAAGCTCTACTCACTGCAAGCTGTCAGTTTTTTTCAGATGTAGATTTTGAAAGAGTTTCTAGTCTTTTGGGCTGCAAAATAAGGTCCTAATATGAACTGAGTATAAACTTACATAGTGCTCTGTCCTTGATTGAAGGCAAGGAAGAGGTAGCTCCAGTGCCATTTCCACTGCTCATCTTTGTGATGTATAGAGCTTTGTCTCTTTCAAACCTGTGCTGCACAAGGCAAGCAGTAAACTGGAGTTACGGCTTCTGAATGAGAGTCTGTAGGTAGTTGTTTGTAGTCCATGATGCCATATCAGTGGCCTGTGTAGCTGACTTACTTCTTTTGCATTGTCAATTATGTTAGAGCATGGGTCTTAATTTCCTGGGATCTGCAGCAGTTCATGACTCACACTGTCTGGGGAGCACAGATGTAGACACCAGTGATTCACTGGGGACGCCTCTATAAATGAAACAGTTGGTGCAGTAATATGCTGGCCAGGTTGGCCCTGCAACAGCCTAGAAGCTACCCAAGGAAGGCACTAGCAGAGGGAGAGAGGCAGGAGAGAAGAGCCAAGATCGCTCTTATGAGACTCCCACCTACAGTGCTTCATCCAACTCTGGGGTCCCCAATACAGGAAAGGACGTGGACCTATTAGAGCAAGTCCAGAAGAAGGCTGCCAGGATGGTCAGAGGGATAGAACATCTCTCCTATGACGAAAACAGACTGGAACTGTTCTGCCTGGAGAAGAGGAGGATTCAGGGTGACCTAGTTGAGGACTTTCTGCACCTGCAGGGAGCCTACAACAAACATGAAGACTTTTTACAAGGGCATGTAGTGACAGGTAATGGGGGAGTAGCTTTAAACTAGTGGAGGATAGATTTAGATTAGATATTAGGAAGAAATTCTTCACTGTGAGGGTGCTTAGGCACTGGCACAAATTGCCCGAAGTTGTGGGTGTTCAAGGCCAGCTTGGATGGGGGGCTCTCAGTAAATGGGTTTAGTGAAAGGTGTCCCTGCCCATGGGAGGGGTGTTGGAACTAGATGGTCTTTAAGGTCACTTCCAACAGACACCATTCTATGATTCTGTAATCTTGGAAGGAGAAAACGAGAATGAAATCAAGAAAGAAGGTGATCATCAAAAGTTTGTTGATAGAATGAAAGAGAAAAATGCATTCTTAAGCCATGATTATAGGATGATGCAGGGTGGAAAGAACCTCAGGCAACATCTAGCCTATCTTCAAGCTGAAACAGGGAGAGTTCTGAGGTCAGGTGAGGTTGCCTGGGGCTTTACTCAGTCATGTCCTGAAAACCTCTAGGGACAGAAACTGCATGATCTCTCTGTGCAGCCTGTTCCAGCAATTTGCTCTCCTTACAGTAAAAAAGTTGTTTTTCATAGAAGTGATAAAATGCCTGATTCTTCCCTCCTCATACTGAGAAGTTAGAGCAGTGGGGAAGAGGAGGGGAAGGTGTTGCCTTCCTCCTACTGGCCCTGCTGGAAGCTTTATGGAGTGTGGTGGTGTCTGCTCTAGGTGCTGAATCAGGAGCAGAGGCCATAGTGTCAGCCCACTGACAGGTATTCAGTACTGAAGTTACCTGAAATACAAATTGATATTTGTATCAATATTTATATTAATACGGTATATCCCCACATTTATATAGATAAATACATTTAATTGTTTGTGTATTTTTAGTTACATTCCTTTAAACAGGACCTCAGTAGGAGGAACCTGTGATGGCAGATCCCAGGTCTGGAGGGGAAGCAAATAGTTGTCAAGTGCTGCTTGTAAGGAGCATATTTTATGGACTTTGAAGTCACATAATAGCCCTATCCTTGATAAATATTGAGTCTATGCTTGCAGCTGTTCTAGGTCATGCTGAAGTAAATGTGACTTTTCCCTTTTGCACTTTTTTAATTAAATATTCCATAGGTGCAGCTGTGGTATAAGCACCTCAAGCTATTTGTGCTGTTAACAGAGCTTGCTAGATAACAAAATTATACCCAAAAACTTTCATTTAGTCTGTAGCAAGCACATGCTGGAATGGATTGGATAATTATAATTTTCAGTGTTTCAGTGCAAAGATGGATGTTGGAAGTATATTAAGGTTTTAGAGAGAGGTGGACTGTGAGTAATAATAAAGAAATTCTCTACATTGCCAAAACTCAATGTTATACAAAGGGGTATTTTTGGCATATAATCATGTATTGATGTCGTGGTAGCAAGCTCTGTTGCTAAAGATCTAAAAGTTTGTACGTTACAAGATCTGACAACAAATTTTAACGTGAAATGAAAATCATGAACTTCATTCTTTTAAGATGTGCTTTCAAAACACAGGCTATTGACCTTAGTACAGGGAAGTCATTCCAGTGCCCCTCTTGTTTATGTAAAGCTCTTCCTTTGTATAAATATAGGAGAGATATCTGGGTCAAAATCCTGACATTAATGAAATCGCTGGCAAAACTGATGAATTTTAGTAGGAGTTGCACCGAAGAAGGTGTCTTATTTGTATGAGGAGATTTTGTCTTCAATGGCCAAGATGCAGAAGATACAACAGAACTTGAAAGAGATGCCATGAAATTAGAAATCTTTTCAGCTTTTTATTTCAAAGCAGTATCTAGATTCTTGTTTGAAATTACTGAATCAATTATAACAGCTGAAACAAAAAATTTCTTTTTTTTATAATATTTTGCAGTTACGCTGAGAGAAAACCAGTCCTTTCCCACTGGGAACTAACTGCTGTCAGTTGAAGAGAACAGAGTATTTTGAGGACAATAAAGCTCACTTGGCTACCAACAGCCCTACTATTTACATATATAATCTAGTTTGGTCTCTGTGTTAAAGTGACTATTTGAATTTCTTATCAAAGTGATAAAGAAAAAAACCAAAAGGGAGAAAAATGCCAGCTGATAATGCTGCGTGATAACATGTAATTGGATACTGGCTAACATTGGGAAGGGGAATTTGATATTAAACCAGGGAGTCTGGATATCTAGAAGGATCAGGGAAGTAGATCCCCAACTGATAAAAGCAGTTGTAGAAGTGCCAGGAGGAGTTGTGGCAGCTACACCAGCCAAAGATTTCTTCCAGGACTGCTCTTCCTTAAACCCTCATTAAATCACTGTAACCTCCTATGGAAATCTCTGCTCTGTAGCTCTCTGTTTGTCTTTTGGTGACTTTTTCTGGTGTCATATTGGCAGCGAAAGACCACTCCAGCTGGGATCATGGATGCTGAGCACAGCTCTATGGAAATGTGCATGCAACTGAATAGCTACTTTAGGTGGAATGTGCTTTTGAAAATGCAATATACTTGTTTTTTATGATTTTTATTGATGACATGTCAGCGAAGTGCCTGTGGCACTGTATAATTAACTCAAAACACACTTTGGGATGTTCTGATTCAAAATATTTTTGTTCTGACCTCTATTTGGAGCATGTTTTCTAAAGCATATCCCACTTGCAACAAAAAGGATAAATCCAGAAGGCCTGGCCCTTGCTTTTAAACTAGCAGATATTATTTTTCTATTTTACAAAACCATGGAGGGTGTTTTGATTTCAAATAAAGAAGTCAAAAGGGAGAGCAACTGTCAGTCAGTTTAGGTGTTGGATTCAATTTTATAATTTAAATTTAACCTGTTGCGTCTCCGTTGCCTTTCCATGAAATGTTATACCTAGCAGTGCTAATCCCTTTATGAGGAAAGACAGTGCACAGAGATAACCTTTGGTCTAGGCTTTTTCTTGCACGTCATGGCACATAAAACAGATGCCTCCATCAGAGAGTTTAGTCCCCATAAGACCATGAGGAGTGATAAGAGCTTTTGGTTCTGGTGCCTTCTTCATTCTTTCTTGAAAGCAAATTCTTTCTCTTGCTGATTTGCTGTGAATACCAACTTGGAAATACTCTTTCTCTTCATACTTTTTTCATCTTTTGAAAGTCAGTCAACCAAGCTCTGTTTTTTAAGAGCAGTGGAGTACAAGGTTGCTAGAATTTGCCTGTAAGGATGCCTTCTTCCTTTTGTGGATATGAAAAGAATGACAGTCTCTAAGAAGAAAGCAAATGTGAAAATTGATGTGGAGAAAGAAAAGGTGTTGCAGTTAAGCACTTAAAGAAGGACTTCTGTTACACAGAATACGATATACTATGTTACACATGTTGGCTACCATTTTCTACAGTCAAGTGAAAACCTCTTATTTTTAGTGTATCTTCCAGCAAATGACGTTTTACAGAAATAGGTAGTGATTAATTAAACTTAGTCTGATGCTATGTAGAAATCCGTGGAAATTAGTGCTGGCTGTATAAAGTGCTGTGCAAACAGGAGCAGAGTGGAGGAACCAGGGCGTGGAAACAGAGCACAGGGTCACTGCTGGATGTGGCACAGGGCCAAGGGACAGAGGGAACGGGTAGTGCCCAGGGCAAAGGAGTTTGAGTCAGAATCTCTCCTTCCAGACCCAGGTTGAACTGTTCCGGTTTTGGCCCTGGGCTGTGTTCTTTCGGGATTTTTTTCCCTTCAGAGGTGGCATTGTGGAGGAGAGGGTGCTCAGTGCTGGTGCACCCAGCCCTACTTACTGCACCTTTCCGGGTCACCCTCTTGTCATTTGGAATCTGTGGTTTTAGCTTTTCCTTCATGCAGCAGCCCGAGCTTCTTCTTTTCCACTTACACATTTGTGACAGTATTAATGGCCACAGAGTACACGCTGTGTTCGTACTTTAGGAGGTTCAGAAAATTTGTAATGACCCAGCAAAGTGTTTTGTCACAATGCCTGTTTTAACATTGAATGGTGCTAACAATTTTCCTCTTGGTGATTGCTTGACACAGCTGATGACTAATGAACCTGCCTCTTTGTCTGATGGCATTATTAGTGGTGGGAGGAGGAGGAAGGTGGTTGTGACTCTAGGGATGCTGAGGTGACTTTGCAAGGATCTGGGTTCCATATTTTTCATGAGAAAATGGACAAAAGGAAGAAACTGGGTTTCATATGTGCCAGTCGAAGAAACAGGTTTCTACTATAAAAATATGTTTTCCATTAAAATATATGTAGACATGTTGTGTGATAAGGTAAAGAGATACGAAGGGTTTTATTTCTGCCTGACATGAAGAGACAACTCATTGACAGGGAAAAATTACAACATGTTTTGGGCACAAAGGTTCACAATGCAGATTTCCATTATTGAAAATAATGATATTAAAAATAAAAGGAGCTACCTGTGCCCTCTCCCCGCCACAGTGCAGTTGTTGTGGTGTGGGTCAGGTGTGGGCATGCTGGCTCTGCTTTCATCTTCTTGAGGCAAGGGGAACATTTTTCCTGGCTTATGGTAATAGCAGAAGTTTCTTGTCTACTGCTGTGTTTTGAAACACAGACTTATAATGTACCATGTTTATTTGAACTAAGATTAGTATAATAAAATACTTAATGGTTTAAGTTCTATTGACACCTCCATAAGCATTTTTGAGCTATATACTAGTTTTAGAGGCATGTTTTCTATGAAGAGCTGGAAATTGAGAGTGGGGATTGTATAACCTATCTGGAAAACAGTTTTAATCAGGGTGTAGCTGGAAAATTGGATGGACAAGCTTAAGAGTATAACACAACAATGATTTATAAATCACTCTTTCCTTTTAGTGTAAAGTCATACAATAAATTGAAGAACTGTTTTCTAAAATCTGTGTCACAATCTGAGTGTGATCTGGTTGGAATGCTGTTGTACATCTGCTCCCCTACAAGCCCCTTAGACTTCGGTGATTTGACTTCCTGTGGCCCTGCATGGACATGGGGATATGCTCTTGAGATCAGTTTGCATCAGGCCTTCAGATGGAGAAGATATGTCTATTTTCATGTGCAGGGGTAAATATAAACCGTGAAGGTTACAAGCATGGTAATACAATTACCTAATACATGTTTTTATGTTTCATTATTGTCACTGTATTTATGATGATATACAGTTCTTTTTGCTCTTTGTAGGTAACAGCCTACTAATATTTAATCTCAATGTTCTCCACCTGGAGTATATTTTTTGTGCATGGGAGTGTGTGTAAAGGAGATTAGGTAACTGTTTAATATAATAATAAAAGCAATGCTTTTGAAAGCTTTGCAGCAAGCATGACGAGAGCTGATAGATGATAGTGGAAACTGTACAATGCTTCTTACAATATTAAATTGAGAATACATGAGCAATCTCTTGATTGCAAGATGCTCCTAACTCTCTCACCTGCAACTGAAGATGCTTTGTGCAGTGCTGATAGGTATGATGAAAACAGAAGATAAACAAAAGATAAAGGGTCTGCTTTCTGCACTATTTACATAAAAACTTCAGGAGCCTAAGGCACGAGTTTATTTATAGCAGAGCAGTGTGTGGCCTGTAGGCTTTTAAGAAAAAAGGAAAATGCATCTTTTGTTGTTCTTTCACAAGTTCAGATGAGCTGAGCCTCCTACCCCTTTAAATGCCAGCACCAGGCTGACCCTGCTCTGCAGAGCTCCCTCTTTGCTTCACTGCAACCCCAGCACATCCTGAGGGAGAAAATGGCACTGTTAAAAGTTCTGTCAGCGTGTGCACATCCACAGCTGGAGCTTGGATGAAAACACGTGCTAGAGCTGATTGCATAGTGTTACATTGCACTTCAGAAAAAAAATGCATTTTAGGCTTTTAAGGAATTTTGCTTGCCAGAGTAATATCTTGTGAGTCATAATATATACCTTTAGTAATTATATGTCACTGCTGAAGAATCTGTGGGTTTCACACATTTTACGTTTCCAGGGATGTTTGTGTTCTGCCTGTTGATTATCTCTGTTTATCCATATCTGTTACAGTTCTGAAATATTTTCTTTCTCTTTTGATTCTGTGCATGCTCTTTTCCAGCAGACATATACTGCATATTGCAACTCAGCCAAAAGGTGTTTTTACACCAGAAATTTCTAGTACAATCCTAGGGATGAAAATGCTTATTTTCTATGGCTGAATTAAGAGTAATCTTTCACCATCCATGTCAGACGTGCATCATATTGTTATTAAGATCACTGCATAGACTTAATGCGGCCTTCAGTTACACAGAATAATATTTGTGAGTTTTGGAGCTTTAGTGGTTGGCCACTTACAGTGCAGTAGCTCTGAAACCTGATGATAAATCCTTTGCATTTAAACTACAGTTTATAATCTCTGAGGATGAAAATGAGAAAAATCCTGTTTTATACATAAATGCGTTTGTATTCATACATAATATCCACCAGCACTTGGAGGTTATGATTTCCACTCCATTATTATGTTTCTTTCCCACCTTAGAATTCATAAATAACCATTGTAAAACAGGAAAAGGTGTGGGCTGCATGTTGTATGTTAGTTGTGGTTCCTGTCTTCAAGTTTCCATCTTCAAGATGGCTGTATGATTGTGCTTTAAAAACACAGTGCTTCAGAGTATGTTTGGGGATATATCATGTTTTATACAAAGGTTCTAGAGAAAGACTTCCCTGTGCAAAATTTTATCAGAGGAGTGGTAATGATACTGTACTTCAAAACCAAAAAATCTGGTCAGGCGAGGATATTTCTTGAGGAAATTTTTTGTCTGAGATTTGGGGGAAAGGTCTGGTTTGTTTAATCAGTGGAGGCTGCTCTGTTGTGCCTACAGTACAAAAGGACTGCCCTGTCCTTAAGAATTCTGTTTTCCTGTCAAATCACACCTACCTATATTGAGTGCTTTACAATGAGACAAGAAATGGAGTCTAATCCTGTGCAGTCCTACTCCACTGTGATGCCGTGTTCTGATGAGTACTGAATTGAAGGGACACTGGGGATGTTTCAGTTCAGTGAGGTGTGTTGCTTCCTGCTCAGCCCAAACCCAGAAATGCATTGTTTAGATTTTGTGTCAGGGAGTGAGTATGTATGTGCAGATGGATAAACTTTGTAAAACCTAAGCTTTGCACGATAGCTGTCTAAACTCAGGAAGTAAAAAGGGAACATAAGGTCAAGGACCTCTCCAAAATACTGGCATGATGGTGATGATAAAGAATAGCTTCATACCACATATGGTGTGTGGTCACACATAAATGAGAAGGGAAAGGGATCCTTCTGCATATCCTTGTTATCCTAGTCATGATGAGTCTCACTGGGTTTGGTTAGTGTGGAGTTTGAGTTTCTGATTACCAAAAGTAGGAGGAAAAAAAAGAGGTGGATGTTCTTAATGCTGTTTATTTCTCTCTGATGGAATGGTACTTTCTTCAAGTAATCTTTGCCAAGTTACTTGTGGGTTTTAATTCTTGTCTCAAGTGTAAATCGAATACAAAAGATTGTACAAATCTTCATTTTTCATTTGCCAAACCTAATAACAACTACTGCAGAATGCTTAGAGATAGTTAATTATTTTATGAACTGCCATGAAAAAGAGAGTAAAAGAGGATAAAAAGGTGTATTAACTCCTGCTGACCCTTCTGCCTTTCTTAGGCAGATCAGTTGCTGGAGGGGCTTGAGTAGTTTACAAAACCAAAAAACTAAAAAATAGTGAAGCAGGGGTTTCTCTCCAGACTCACGCCTCTCTTAGGAAAATATCTCTCATATAAAGCGGAAACAGAGGATGACAGGGGATGGAGGTGCAGTGAGTCAGTATCCAGAGTTTTATTCCTGTGGCCAGAAGAGTCCCAGCTGAGAAGGGTGAGTTGCAACTGCTAGGAAGAAGGATTTAGAAGGATCATGTGAAAGGAAGAATTGCCGCCTTCATGGCAGGAAATGGCTGGAGCACGCACTGGGACCTTGGCAGGGGAAGGTCAGTGTGCAGGCTGGCTTCCCGGAGGCCCGGAGGAGGTGGCTGAATGGTGTGGATGCCAGGAAGCACGTGGGAAATAAGGGAGATTGAAGTTTGGTTCAGAAAAGGCTTATTTCAGGCACTGAGTAGGGGTATCAGTAGTGCAAAGTAAGCCTTCATGTCTAGTTGGTCACACCTTGGTTTGTTTTTGCTTAGGGATAAATGCAGGCTATAGGTGGGTAAAGCTCATGTGTATATGAGTCATGTAAAACTGAACCATCAAGGTATTGCCAACAGATGCTTTGAATGGATAATTAGTAGCAGAGGGCTGGTTACCTGAAACAAGCTGGGGATGAGAGCACAGTTTACTATTTTCCTAGAGACACTCTGATGCCCTGTTTTCTTGTTCACATGTAACTCCTTCTGAACCAGCCCTTGCTCTGAAGCTTTGAAGAGATTGCTATATCTGAAAATATATGATTTTCCTTTCCCTTTGAAAGAGGCATACAGCAAAATCTTTGTTTTCTTTCAAATACTAATTCTCTGTGAATGAAGTAGCTTGTTTACTATACATCCTTTGTTTTGAAACTGATAATGGTGCAGACTGTGAAAAGTGATGTAACATCTTGCTCAGAGAGCTCCCTGCTGGTTTTTTGTTGCTTCAGATGCAGCCTGGTACAGAAATTGTCCTACCACCATTGCTGAGTTTATGGGTTGGTGTTCCTTGAGACTGCAGTCACTTTTTCGTCTGAGAAGCACAGTCAGTGAGGAAACTCCTTCCATCTGAAACTTTCTTTTCATGTTTCTGTTACTTTTGCAACTAGGTGAGATGTTTTTCTTTCACATGACAACTGTCCTGACAAATGGTTAGTTAGCAGGATGTTCTCCTTTTGATGTTCATGTCACTATGCATAAAGAAGTTGCTCAAGTGAGGGCTTAGCTTGCCATCCAAGTCCAAGTGTCTCTGTCTACGGTTGTTTTCTTTCAGTCTTGGTTCAGGGCCTTGGGTCAGTGAGAATCAGCTACCCGGTTTTGTAGAGACACAGGTTTTTTGCGAGCTTCATTAACACTGAGGTTCTGTCAGCTTCTGCTTTTTATGATAGCCATATGGGGCTTTTCAAGCTGTTTTGTGCCTCAGTTTGAGGTATATCTCTGTGATGTACAACACTTGAGTAACTAAGTCAGTCTCCAGTAAAAGCATCATAGAATCACACAATATCTAAGTTGGAAGGGACCCATATGGATCATTTAGTCCAACTTCCTGCTCCTCGCAGGGTACCTAAAAGCATTGTCAGATGCTCCTTGAACTCTGACGGGCTTTGTGCTGTGACCAATTCCATGGAGAGCCTGTTTCAATGATGGACCACAATCTCAGTGAAGAACCTTTTCCTAATGTCCCATCTGAGCTTCCTCTGATGCAGCTTCATTGTATGTCCTCATGTCTCTTATCAGTGGGCAGAGCCACTGGACTGACAGCAGCCACAGGATTAAGCACTTCCTTGAAACAAGCACATGACATCCTTCGTGTGCCTCCTTCAGAAAAATATGGGCTTGAAATACCTGGGAGATACGGCAACCACACAGTTATTCAAGTCCAGACTTTGTAGGATGTGCTCTGCTGATAGGCAGAAATATTCCTCTTTTATTTGTGTAAGAGGCCTATTTAGCCTAATTAGGAAGTGCTTTGGCAATGATGAAGCAGTATGAGCACACAGGAATGCAAAAAGCCCTTCTTCACTGTACACAGATAAAGAGAAATGAGTAAATAAAATACAGAATCCCAGAGTGGAAAGGATTATAAGCTGGCAAGCAATAGAGTTCTTTTTGCTAGGTTGATATCCCTAATTGATATGAACATGAAGTTCTGTGCAATATGTGGTACTTAAAAGATGTGCATCTAAGTAATATTTAAATAGATTCTTCATTTTTAAGACCCACTGGAGTGTAATTGTATTCAACTTAATTAAATTAACTGAAACCCTTGATAACTGTGCTTTACTGTTCCTAAATAAAACACTCTCCAAAGAGACTTGAGGAAGCGTAGTTAGGGCAGTGAAAAGCCTGAGCCCAGCACCAAGAAGTTTGGCATGAGCAGTATTATATTTAGTTCATCGGTAGGCTACCTGCAGTGGTTGAGATTGTGGTAACAGTGCCATACATCTGTTAAGAGTCAAAAGCTGAATCTTCACTGAAGTGCTTCAGGGCAGAGTCAGCCTCTCTGTTTTCAGATTTGTATGAATGTGGGGTGTCTATTTAAGCTAGTTTATTAGTGCTACACCTCTGTGGCAGCGCAGAGCACGTGGTTTCTGCAGGTGTGGGAGTTTGCAGGGATAGCACAGGCAGGCAGGATGAGCAGCACTGATGGAGGAGAGCCTGGGCACAGCTCACTTATGGGAGCTACAGGAAACCATTTCTTCTGCTGCTAAGATTACAGGGGGAAACATGGATTGCTGCCATGCTCAATTACAGTTGTTTCCTTTCCTGGTAAAAGACATCCTGTCAGGAAGCGGTAGGAGCAAAGACGAGGTTAGTCCCTGCTTATGTAGAAGTGTTGGGTATATCCTCTAGGCTGCAAGCTGCTGGAGATCTAGCAGGGAAAGCCAGAAAAATATCACAGTCTGAGAAAGCAGTTTAAACATCAGCATTCTGGCTTTCCACCGCTGGCAGCTGGCCTGCCCTCTGCACTTGCAACAGTAAATCAAGGGCTGCATCTCTGGGGCATGCAGTGCCCTGTGCTGCTGGGCACCTCAACCAGGATTGCTGATTTCCATACCTACTCCCAAAAAAGAGGAGCGATCCTGTCATGCCTTGGTGTGCAGAGCAGGGTTTTTTCATGCTTCTTAAAAACAGTTTGAAGTGAAGGCAGACATTTGAGATTTCCTTTGCCCTTTATGAAATCTTAACATGGGTAACACTTCCTCTTAGACGTCAGCATCCAAAATGGTACAAGTGGGACTAAGTAATTGTGCCTGCTGTCACCCAGCTTCCTAAGAGCAGCATTTCTAAGCGCTGGGATGCTCACTGCTGGGCTGGGTGATGCAAGGTGCTGTGTTGCCCTGCAGCTCTTGCCGTCTAAGTGCAGATGAGGTAATAGGTTCATCCAGCCATGAGAAACGTGGGATTCTGCATCCCTGCTGGGCTTTCCCAGTGCTGCTGAGTGGGAGAGGACTGTGCTCTTTCCTTTCCCCTTCAGCAGTTGTAGTTGGGGGGAAGGTCCCAGGCAGGATTTAGCTGCTGGCGTGGTAAGAAATGAGGGAAATCCTGGAGTGTTCTCCCTTACTGGTGCATCTCCAAAGCCAGTACTGCTGGGTTTCCGTGAGCTGGGGGAAACTGCTGTCCATAGGAACCTGCCCAGGATCCTGGGCCTGGCTCTCAAAGTAAAGCAGCAAGGAGTGCATGATAGTACACTGGAGGGGTAGGGGGAACAGAGAAAGAAGGATGAGAAGTTTTTTTGAGTGAACTTTCCTTCTTTTGGACAAGGTATGTCTTCCTTCTGCCAAACTGTCCAGAGGAAAAGCATAGCACAGTTCAATTTAAAGGCAGTCATTCTCTCCTGCCTTGACACTTGGAAAAGTAGTTCTGTTAGTAAAACTAGCACATAACCATTACCGAAGTTTGCTTTCTCTGAGCAACTTTAACAACTTGGGGAAATACTGTAAACAAGACTTACTGAGCTTACACACTTGTCCCGAGATACTGTTGACTACTGAGTTTGTTTTGCCTTTAAATATCCAAATATTTTTTCTTTACATGTTTTCGGTTTAGATTTTTTCAGACTACTCTTTTAATGATTACTCACACTTCAGTTTTGTAGTCCCATACATCACAGAGGATTCGGTTTTGTGAGACTGTGCTACTACTAAATATAAGGAAAAGAGCTTTAATGAGACCTCCTTCACTATTGCAGCTGATATGGCTAACTCGCTAAAATATTTATTTCATCATCTACTTTAGATGTTTGCCTTTTGCATTTCCTTTTCATTAGACCCTAACTTATCTCAGACATGAAGCCACTCCCGTAATATATGCTAAATTTCCCAAATCTGAAACAAGAAATTCACCTCCATCTCCTTAATGGTGCTTTTATCAGATATATGTACATTTCTTAACCCTTGCCATTCATTTGTTTACCATTTGCTTCTGCTCCAAGTCTAAGGCCAGAACCCACTGCAGCTGGTGCACATGAAGTGACAAATTTTCACTCAATTTGAGGAAAAAGTCTCAGTAGAGTGTGCAAAAGGAAGAGGCAGTGAGAGCAAGGGAGACAAAACTAATGAGAGATGATGTCAGATGCAGCTATTACATAGCTTAAGGAGTTGACTTGTTCTGCTTTACAAGCTGACAGTGGCAATTTGTAGCTAACTGCTGACCAGTCTGGTGGATGGTGGTGGCTTTTTAGGTGTCAGAGCAGACAAGGGTTTTGAGTTACATTTTGATGAACTTAGTGCAGAGCACCTCAGGGAAAGAAGGACACAAGATAATACACTGTTATTAAGGAAGCTGGACATTAAGAGTGCTTTGAACAAACTTTCATGAATAAAATTTGCATATATTCTTGTCTGTCAAGACCTAGTTCTACTTGTGATAAATACCAACGTTTTAAGTATGTTGGAATGTACATTTGCATAGATGTAACTTTTTTTGTTAGCATGCATATATTTTTTTTTTTTTCCAGAGATAACTTCTTGGTTGTAAGCCACAGAGAGGGATCCCAGTAGTGTGCTTTTAAATTTATTTTAATTTACAGAGGGAAAAGCAGAAATCACATTCAAAATGTTTTTCCAGAGATGCTTTCTTATACCTTCTTGACAAAGACTTTGGGGCTTTGCAGTAAAAAGAGGGGGGGAAAAAAAGGCTGTGGTGCTACTGTTGAAAGAAACACTTTATTTGCAGAATTTTGAAAAGAAGTAAGAGGTTTTTTTGATGTAAAGATAGGGCAAAGTTTTATATATATATATATATATATATATATATATATATATAAAAACGTAACTTTGGTTTAGTATGAATTATTTGGATCTAGAGTGATTGTGCTCTTTACTCAGTGGGTTGTATCAGTTATTTCAGATAACTGCTGCAAAGTCTTTGATATCAAAGTATACCATTGTGCTTTCTGCTTATTGTACAGAATCTTTAACAGTTTTAACCATGCTACAGAGAGCTTGACACAGTAGTATCACATCTATTTTTGTAACTCTGTCTGCAAAGCCACATAGTTTAATGACTCAACCCTCAGATGCCATAAAAATTAATGGAAAGTCTATTGAATCAGTCTGGTCTGTATGTTCTTTTTGTTCTCACAGCGTCTGGCTATAGAGAGGTCAAGGGAACCATGACAACTTTTCAGCATCCTCAAAAATAGCTGTTCTCAATATAAAAATGTCATGACTTGTACGCTAAGTATTTTATGCCTTCTTCTGAATATCAAGGCAAGCGCTGGTTGCCTGGCCTTGCAGTTCTGTCTCATTCACATTTCTGACCCTGCTGACTGTCAAGACAGGCTTTGAACCTGTCAGTGCATGGATAGTGGAATTGTTAACTCTGCTGAATGTAAGATTGTCCTTGCTGAGCCCTAGGAATAGAAGAGAATATTTCTCTAGCAGCTTGTTGGGTTCATTTTTAATGCAAGCATTTTGAAGCTGTGCCAGAAGGCAAAACATCAGCCCTATTCCTAGCAGAAAAACATTGGTAGCGAGGGACAGGTAAGAGGGTCAGAAATGTGTAACAGATAGATAGAATTATAATGGAGCTCTGCAGGTTTTCCTACAGATGCCTGTCCTCACTGTGTATTACTGTAATAAACTGAGACACGAGCTCTGGCCAAAGAGGTGGATGCAGGTTTAACTCATCTATTTGGAAAAGGTTTGGATCTGATTTCAATCTGCCTTCATAGAAAGAACTGTGAAGGAACCTGGAATACAGTGTCTCAAATTAATCAACTGTAGCCTGAATTCAGGTGTTAGTATATTTTGGAATGCAGGGAGTTCTGCCACAAGTCCAAGGTCACTTGGGGAAGGATGTGAAGTTTCCAAGCTTTTATGAGAAAAGGGGTGACATCTTAGTAAAAGTTTCCCATGAAAATCTGATAATTCCTTGCTTTCTAACTAAGCTAATACTGCTCAATTTTAAACATCTCGTAGGATGTGTGCCATGTATATGACGGCCTGTTAAAAACAGGGTGTTTATTAGGCACAAATATGTTTTCCTGCTGTAGATGTTCTCATTTCACTGCTTTTTTTGTCCCTCTCCTCCCTCTTACCCGTTTCCCCTCCCCAAACAAGCCTGTTTGCTCTGGCCCACGTTCTGGCTTTCATTTATGTACTTCTTAGAGCTATCCAGACCAAAGGTATTACTGAAATGCAAGGTCATGTTCCACAAATTTTTAGTAGGAGTCTCTGTTAAAATCTAACTGCCAGAAATAAGCTGCTAATGTTTACAGTGACTCTCCACACAGTAGTCCTGTGTTTCAGGCATGGAAATGGATTTTTCCCATCTTAGCCTGTAAAGGTCAAAAAATGTGTCTTTGCCAGGGCACGATTGCTACATGTTGTGAAAGAGATCCTTCCCTTTGCCAGTGCTGCTTCCATGTTCATTTATACTTTAATAGGAAAAAAGTCAGATTGTCTTCCTCCCAGTTTCTGACCTATTCCTAAAATCTCAGCTTATGCATGTGCTGTGGCCATAGCTGCAGTGGCTTTTAAGTTTTGAACTTGAATAGTTGCATTATGTACTATAACCTGCATTGCCATGTGCAGATGGAGACCCATCTGTCTCTCTGAACAAACAGGCTTGTAGCATCCACATCTTTTTACATTTCTGAGATGCATGCAGTTATGTGAATTTCACCCAGGAGAAGTGAGCACATATATCCAGTAGTCAAGACCTCTTTCCTGACATTGCTAAAATCTGCCAGAATAGGAGGAGGATATACTGGAATATGCAGTTTTGTAACACATTTTTCAGATTCTGAGACAGAAAAATACAGAGTAAAATAGTTGTATTTTTGGGAGATTTTTCTAAAAATCTTATGCTGCATAGAAATGTATGAAGAAAGTATGCAGGCACTGCTATTACCTAATATTTAGGTACACATGCAGGTTCATCAAATATATTCATTACTTAGCAAAGTCTGTTATTCCTCCTTAGCTATTAGTGGTTTTATTTTATTGTACTATTAAAATATGAATGTATTTTTGCTTAATTTTACAGCCAGCAGAGCTCTCTAGCAAAACATTTTTCTATTTTGCACTTTCAGATGTCAAATACAAAGGATTCTGCCAAGGCGTTAAAATAACTGATGTGCAGTGACCGATAAATTCTAACTTTATAATAAGTGCCGAATCGTTCCAACTTTTCTTTGTAGTCACTCCATTAACAGGAATCCCAATGGATTCCTTTGGTATTCACATGCATATCAGAACTAATTCTCTGGGAATTTCAGGGCAATTCATCATTTTGCTCTGTGTTTTATGATGCCAGAAAATGTTGCATGCATGCATTATAAAATGGAAATTTAGGAACACAACTGAAAATAGAAATCTGAGATAACTTCTGTTTTCATTAGACTTCTAAATCTTCATTTTACATTTAACCCTTTATAAATAATGGGTTGTGTACTTTCCTGGCTATCAAACTATTTTGTGGAAGGCTTTGTGCATTAGTGAAATCTTAAGGGAAACACGTTGTAACTTTTTACCAATAAAGTGTTTGGAGAATGGTTTTCCCGCTTGATACTTGTATTGCTCACAATTTTTTTCCACCAGGGAAAATCTATGGGATTATACAGTGGGAACATTGCAGTTTGCATGGTAATAAACACAATTGGTGTAAAACACTCTTCATGTTAGTGCTTTTTTTAACTGATCAATTTATTACAAAATGAGAGAGTTTATTATGAGGTTTTGATTTTAAAAATGTTACTGACAGTTGAGAGCATTTGAGAGGCTTCTGAATTACAGATAGATCAGTAAGAATCAATTTGAAAGCTATACATTTTTTCATTGCTCACATAAGCTGTCTCAAATATGCAACCCATCTATATCAAAATGGGACATAGTGATACATGATGATTGAAGGCTTATTATAAATTACATTGGCTTATTTTTTGTATCAAATGACTATGTGCTTTTTTCTACCTGTGAAACTAAAATGGCACTCCACATTTGACTAAACCTGTGAAAATCACCACTAGGTCTTACTTACCCCAAAGCTGTCCACATCTAGTGAGGAGGATGCACGTGGCCTTTGCAGAATGGCAACTACATAAAGCTGCAGCTGCCCTCAGTCTGGTAGCCCAGCAAAAGCGTGTGGCAGGGCTGTAAGGAGTATGCGAGTCAGCTGGCTATTCTCCTCTCTAAGATCTTGTGGGATTTCTTCTGTTCCTTCATCTTTTTCTGGACATTAAGCTTGTTTTCATTTGCAGCATAGCCCCCCTCATGCAAGCCCTGAGCACTGCCAGCAATCCCTACTGGCTGGTGCCTGCAGCTCTGCTCCTCTGGCCACGGCAGCACTGGTGGACTGGGTCACTTGTGAATAAGCCTTTCTTTGTAGCCACGTGCTCACTGGCAGTGGGGCCACCCACGTTCTGCGAGCTTTAATTGGGGTGCTGCAATCAAGCTAATTATGTTCTAGGGACAGTCAGCCTTCAGCCTTGTGGAGGCTACCTTTAAAAATAGCACAGTGAACTTCATGCCAGCACAAGTGAAAAATGAGCACTTGTTAAGCTGTGTTTGATCCACTGGCAGTGCCATTGCTATCCTGCAAATGGTATGTGACCATGTGTCTGAGGAGGTGTGGAGAGGAGCACTGGAGCATGCTGAGATCCTCAGCTCTGTCTGGCTCTCAGCTAAGCTAAAGTTCACGTGGTAGGTTTGGATTTGGAGTTTTTCAGGCAATTTTTCAAAGTCATGAATTACCTTCGAAAGTTAGAATGTTATGTGTATTTTGGATCAGGTTAACTTTATGGAATGTATAGTTTCCAGGATTGTGAGAGGAGATGGACTGATAGGCAATTTTCATATTGTTCTAGTAAAATGATGCTTCCGTGTGTTGCTCTTATATCGTTATTGTTTTCACCTTCGATGTTCTTAACTTGCAAAGTTTATCAAGGAATAAACAGACTGGCTGAGGAAGATACTCCAAAGTGGGAATTTTTGATAACCCTTTGAGAGGGATGTTTGTTATGATTGAGTGACTGGGATTCAGATGTCCATGTCATCTCTGTGAAAGTCATATAGGTTCTCCTACTGCCCACAAAAGTGAGCAAATAAAGGTTAAGTTTTGGGGTTGCCTTTTCAGTTTGGTGTTCATTTTTTTCTCCAGCAGTGCAGCCCTGGATATTCCTACTGTGTGTTTAAACACTGAAAGCAGCATGTAGTCCATGTGGGACCAGAAAGCACATACTCAGGCACCAGGGGAGTGTCCAGTTGCACAGGGAGATTTGTTGAACATGTGGTACAGACACACGAGAGTCCAGGTTTCTTCCCCAGCTTGTTGGGAGGTGATGGATGTCAAGGAGATGGTTGGAGGAAGGCATAGGCTTCTGCTGTGAGCTCCTGTAGAAAGGCAGGGTAGCACTGTTGTGTTCTCAAAGGTGGTGGCTTTTTCCCATGTAAACTATACATTTACTTAGCAGCACAGGAAGTTTTTTGTCCAAAGCTCTGGAAAGTCTGAAGTTCGCTGAAGTGTATTTGTATCCCCAATCTTTTAATGCTTGAAACATCTCCTATGAGGTCAGGCTGAGAGATCGGAACTACAGTAAAAAAATATGTTAAGTACAGAGGCAGGGGAGAAAGTTTAGACATGTACTTAGTATAGTTATTTTGTTTCTCCTGCTCCAACAAGTGACATGCAAATTGTTTTCCACCTGTACTGAACATACTAGTGTTGAGAAAATGCAAGCTGTTCCAAATTTTGGGAATGTGAATTCTGCAAAAGTTGCTGAGGAGTCCGCAAAAGTTTCAGGAGATAACTGTTCTGCCTGTGGAATTACATTTTAAAAGAGTAGAAAGTAGTTTTCACAAACTCTGAGATTTAATAGGCTTTCACTTTTATTTAAACTGGAATGTTTTTTCCAGTTATGCAGAAGTGATACTTCATTAGAGCAAACCTACCTCTTCAGCATAGTCCAGAACCCTGAGAGTGGAGCCACATGCTTATTTCCAAGTAACAACAGCTTCAGTAAGGTGTGGTTATAATTAAGAGTTCCTCCTAGCTCGTATGCTATAACTCAACCTTGCAATTTATGTATATTATTAGTACAATTATTTTTACATTATTTCTCTATTGCTTAGCTTTCTCTTAATAATCATGACATAATTTTATGTTTATATGAGTGCATCTATGAACAGCAGCAATGAAATAATAGTCTGCAATGTGTTCTTGTCCTTCTCGCAAGATAGGCACAGAGAGCAGATTGTTACCTTTTAAAGAATGCACGCAGTAACATACATGCTCTTTCATAAGTTAGACAAACAGGGACACAAGATTACTCCATCCCATCTTTTGGACCTATCTTCAGTGTGTGTATATTGTACCTGCCCACCCCCTCACTTCACAGGTACAGTATACATATCTGATTTTTAGAAAGGTTTCTCATGACACTTGAAATTCAGTCTTTCTATTGTTTTGGTCTCGTTTTCTTAATTCATAATTTTAAAGTATGAATTTGGACTGTAATTAACAGATTGTTAATTAGATTTCTGTCTATAGCCATTTTATTAGCAGTGTAGCAATCCTGCCCTGCAAATCAGACATTTGGGACTCAGCAAGCCATGTTGCCGCCTCCAGTACATTTTAAAAGACCAGCTGGCCGAGTGTCTTTGTGGGTGTCATTGTTTGCAGTCTGGCTGATTTGGTGTATTGGCAAGAAATGAAATGGTTTTAGTTGCAGTTAGTCGTTGTCACAAAGCAGGCCTACTCTTGGTAAGGTCAGTGAAATGTGTGTAATGACTCGCTCTTGGAAGAGCAAGCTGCTGCTTGGAAGAACCAGGTGCAATTTGAGTATATGCTGGTGGAAGGGAATTGAGGCAGATAGTGCCTAAGGATGTGTTGTTCCACTGCTGTGCATTGTTCTCCCTGCCTTCTTTCTCTCTGAAGGAATTAACAAAGTCCCACCTGATTGTGAGGAGCAGTTTTGGTACTGAAATTCCCAGCTGTTCTTGTTAGTGTGCTCTGGAATAAGGATGGAGAGGATGACCTGAGCACGATGTGCTGCGAGGGCAATGGGGTTTTCCTTCATAGTTGTGATACTACCTTTAAATTAGAATTTTAAAATTGATTAATCTGTTTCCTTTGTCTTCCCTGTAGGACGGGTCACTGGGAAATATTGATGATCTGGCACAGCAGTATGCAGACTACTACAACACCTGCTTCACAGATGTGTGTGAGAGGATGGAAGAGCTGCGCAAGCGGAGGGTTTCCCAAGACCTTGATTTGGTATGTAGAAAAGCTACAACTTTATTAGCAAATAATTACCATTCATGCTCCAGATGAAGAATCAATATTACAGCTCGAAGAATTCTACCCAGGGAAATAACTACGTGATTGTGTTCACGCATACAAACGTTTCAGCCAACTCAATTAGCTGGATTAGGTTTTTTCAAGGTATTTTTTATGATTCATTAAGCCTTGGAGTCTGCATTTCATATTTCTTCTTTAATTAGAGCACTTCTTGCTTGCATACATTTGGTTGCAATCCTCAACTCTTGAAGGCAAGATACTGTCTGACAAAAGCATCATTTCCTTGCTCCAAGATGCTCACAGTGTGAGCACAATCAAACTGTGCGGGTTTTCAGTCACACTGTACAAACTGTAAAGAGGTGCTTCTTTAAAGTCCAGGGTACAAATACTGGTTCTGGGCCCCCAAATGTCAGAAGTTCTGCAAACCCCTTTCCATCATTTTATGCATTATAGAACCTGTAGCAGGTGATATGGGGTCATAGAGCCTTTCAGGATGGAAGAGACTTCAGGAGGTCCCTAATCCAGCATTCAGCTCAAAGCAGTGTCAGCACTGAATTCAAACCAGGTTTCTCAGGGCTTTATCTAATTGAGTTTGAACACCTCCAGGGACGGTCATTGCACCATCTCTGAGAAGGCTTTAATACTGCTTTGCTATCTTCATAGCAAATTTCTGTTTTAAATTAATATTCTGTGGGACCCTCCCCATGGCAATTTATTGTCTATTGTTCTCATGCCACACACCTTTTCGATAGCCTCCCCACGGATACCAGTAGATCTTATTGAAACTGTCTTTTCTGACAGTTCAGTTCTGAATCTCCCAGCTCTTCTTGCCGGGCACAGGCACAAGTCCTTGAGAGCGCCTCGGTAACAGCTGTACCTGGATTATTTAAGGCTACTTTCTTTTTGGGATACCAACTGAGAGGCTTTCAGAGTCCGTAGAGGCTACAAACTTCAGTTGCACAATTAATGGCTGCAGAATCAAGGCAGGGAGTCATCCTCTGCCCTACTGAAGTTTGTTAGTTTCTTCTCTATTTTTAAATAGAAAAAAAGGCAAATTTTTTTGCAGATCTGTTGCTGCCAAGAAGTTCCAAGGGTTAAACAAAAGGCTGTTGCAGGAAATTCTTTTGTAGACAGACCCTTGAGGCTTCTGTGCAGAGAAGCTGATGGCACAGAACTGTGGTTCTCATGAAAACCCCCATGCCTGGCAGGCCTAGTATTCTTGGTAGCTGTTGGCAGCAATGAAACCCCCTTTGCTGGTGCTCTTGGAAGGCGGCTCCTGTGCTGGGTAATGGAGTGTGCCTTATGGTGGGAGAGAACCCCTTCCATTTAGACAGATGGGCCTAATTTGGCTCCCTTGGCTTCCGAAGCTGCAGAAGCCAGGCTGGAGAAAGCCATGTGAGCTTAATTAACTCACATCAAAGGTGCAGATCTTCACACTGGTTTAAATAGATGTGAGCTAACCAAAGACAGACCACCGAGTGATTGATTCTACTCCAGAGAAGCTATAGTCAGAGAAAGCAGCAGTGTGAAAAACAGCCTGGAGATTTCTCTTCAACATCTCTGATACTGAATTTGCTTACTCTAGTGGTCTAGTGATGACTTCTTGAACTGTCAGGTCAGAGAGAAGACAATACAATTGAAAATTAAATTAGTGCTCCATTTTTGCTACATCTGTCACTCTATAATAGTTTCAAGACATAAGATAGCCATTCTGCTGATAACATATGAGACTGTAGATACTACCTCACTTGCCCAACAACCACATCCAAACAGTGCTGACTGCAGCTGAAACTTGCTCTCATCAATAAACAGGCAAGCTTGACTTAGCTACACAGGGAAGAGGAAATGGCCACGTAGACCAGAATGTGATTTTAGGGCAATGAACAGAAGAGTGAGTCACTTGTTGTGGTGTTTCTCCTGTCTATACACCTCGATGTTCGGGCATAGTGAATGGGAAGTAATTCTGGAGGATTTGAGCCCAATGCACATCGTGGGTGTGCTATGATAGCAGAAAAAAATGTACCAGGTAACAAATATATGCAGCTCCAAAATTATTATGTACCAGTATTGTTGGTCTGTTAGTCTAGCCTGACCATACACTGCTCTTCCAGCAGGGATGAAGAGGGCAGTGCTGTCTCTACACCCTCTCTTCCCAGCAGTGGGGCTGTGCCAGAGCTGGAGGTTGGCAGTGTATCAGTTCTTCCTCCCCTCCCCAATGGTCTTCTCCCTGTCTTTAGTGAAGTGAACAGAACAGAGCTGACATGCATGGAGTATTATTGCAGGTTTTCAGGGGTTTACTGGAGTGACAGTTACTGAATCCATATGAAAATGCAGTATTGAGTGCATAATAATACTTAGGAGAAGCATAAAAGGCCAAGGTTAGGTTGCTGCTTTCACTGAATGCTCTGAACAAAGAGAAAGAGCAGGTCACCCCAGGAATCAAAGCGTCCTCTAAGCCCTGCACAGAGAGGCCCTGTCAAGAGCAGCAGTGTAATAACAAAGACATGCCTGAGCTGGCAGAGCTTTGGCAGTAACGTGTATTTAGCACCGGCTCGCCCAGATTGCCCTTTGTAGCATGTCCACTGGAAGGACAGAAATATGAACTGTTTATTGCTGCTTCTGTACCCTTTGAAATAATTTTAAGCTATTTGGGTGCAAGTGTTGATATCTTGATTGCATATTGTACTTTCTAATCAGCTCTCCAGCCTTTCCTATCAGACCATGGCCATTTCAGTCTAGATATCCTGCTCTGAAGTTGAACTTTTTAAAAAATCACTTGGTAAAATTGTTTGGAAAAGCAACATATCTTGTAACAAAACAGTGGATGCAGATGGAGCTGAACCCAGAATATTTTTCCAAATGGTAATGCTGTCAAGGATTGTTAGTTGTCCCTAAACACAGTAAGTGCTTTCTGTGTTTGGAATTTTGTCTGTGTTTTTGTAATGGAGAATGTGCTTGGGTTTGGACACTAGTGTTTGTGAGCAGCATGGGAGTTGCCCACATTTCCTAGCATTTGGCCTATTCCTGTACACCATGTGGGCTTTTGGCTGAGGAAAAACTGCAGGTGGAATAGATATAGTGGATTTTTAGGCCCATGATAAATGTATCACTGGTAGTATTGAGGTGAACATCAGCTAAAATACAGTTATGGCTGGAGAAGTGACTCTGTGAGGATGGTATTTTCTAACTGTTCACATGACATCCTTGTCTTTAAATTGGAGAGATGTGAATTAGATGGATGAACCACTCAGGTGTATAAGGAGTTGGCTGGATGGCCACACTCCAATGGCTCAATATCCAAATGGAGATCAGTGACAAGTGGTGTTCCTTAGGGATCCCTGTTTGGATTGATGCTGCTTAACATCTTTGCTGGTGACAGGAAGAGTGGGATCGAGTGCACCTTCAGCAAGCTGAGTGGAGTGGTCAACATGCTGGAGGGAAGGGATGCCATCCAGAAGGGCTGGACAGGCTTGAGACATGGGCCTGTCAGGTCTCATGAAATTCAAAAAGGCCAAGTACAAGGTCCAGCACATAGGCTGAGGCAATCCTCAGCACAGGTATAGGATGGGAAGAGAGCAAATGAAGAGCAGCTCTGGGGATAAAGTCTTAGGAGTGTTGGTAGATGAAGAACTTGACATGACTTTCAGTGTGTGCTCACAGCCCAGAAAGCCAACAAGATCCTGGGCTGCATCAAACGGAGTGTGGCCAGCAGGTCAAGGGTCAAGATTCTTCCCTTCTACTCTACTCTACATCCCGTTTTGGGGTCCCCAGCACAGGAAACGTGTGAGAGAACTGTGTTTGTTCAGCCTGGAGAAGAAAAGGTTCCAGGGGGACTTCACTGCAGCCTTCTACTAGCTAAAGGGGGCTACGAGAGAGCTGGAGAGGCACTTTTTACAAGGGCATGTAGTGATAGGGGTGAGACACTGGAAGAGAAGCTGTGGGTGTCCCATCCCTGGAAGTGTTCAAAGCCAGGTCAGATGGGGCTTTGAGCAACCCCATTGCAGTGAGGTTGGACCTAGATGATCTTGAAGATGCATTTCAACACAAACCATTTGATGACCTGCCTCCTTTGTGTCTCTGGGTCATATCTGCCTGGCCATATCTGCCTGGCCCATTGACAAAAGCAGTTTTGCCTTGCCTGTCAGCAGGACAGCATTGACTTAGCTGTGAAAGAGCAAACTGCATTCTGTTGTCTCGTCTATCACCAACAGTGGCCAGCTAACTGCTGCTGCCAAGGTCTGTATTGTAGCTGATGGTCTTGAAGTCAAAGAACGGCTTGAGGTTTTCTGATGGACTCTGACAGCTGCAGTTGGGGCACTGAGAAGTTGCAGCCGTCTTTTGTCTTGCAAATTATATAAAATTAATGCTACTGAAAAGCTAAATGGCATAGTAGTATACTTTTTCCCCACATTTATGCAATTAATTTCATTGTGTAGAAGGGGAAGTGTTCAGAATATCTCTCTGTACACTGTGGTAAAGTACAATGAATGTATTAGGCAAAATTACCTTGCCTAATCCCCTGTGTTTTTACAGTACCTGCACATGTACACAGGCAAATCCAGAAAATAGAAACTAACATAAAACCATCATAAGTTTCTTGTCCTACTTCCAACATCCATGTAGTTTTCCTAAGTCTTGTCTGTGCATGGTTTTAATGCATGGTTGAGCATCAACCAGTAGTTTGATTACAGATGGAGTTGACCATCTAGGTAATGTCATCACATATAAATGGTATGTCCAGCAAGAAAAAGGGGAGGAAAAGCAGCAAAAGTAGAATAATTAGTAATCTGAGTGATAGAGTAATAATGATTTTTCCTCTTTGGAGGTGCATTTGTCTGGTTGGCAGTATCAGCAGGCCATTTGAGAAACCAGCCAGCCTTTGCTGAAGCATACTAAAACACATGGAACAGTTGTAGTCAGGGATTGATGTATATTTAAAAATCTTCAAGGGAGTTAGCCACCAAAACTGCAGCTGGGATGCTGAACGTGTTTGTGGAGTGTGCCTGTGTCTGCTCTATAGCTGACACTAGTCATGTCCACCATTCTTCGCATCTTAATTAATATTTCAGGATCCTAGAATAGACTGCTTATTCCTGCTATGAAATGATCACCTCTTTGCAAATTCAGTACTGGCTGCTGTTACCATTTGTCCTGAGAGGACACTTCTGTATCTCAGTGGAACAGGATCCCACTGTTTTGTTTTGTCTTGCTGGCTGCAAGAGGCCCTCCAAAGTATAAACAACATCTGAGTTTAATTAAAAAGGTATCTACAGCACAAAAAAAAAAAAAAAGGCAAAAAAAAAAAGCTGGAGAGAGCAGAGATAAGATTTCCTAATTTTTTTAAAGTCTCCAGGCCTTATTGGGCACACGCACAGAAAATGTAGCAGTAAAAAGTGTGAGCTTTCAAGCATCATTTTACGTTTTTTTCCCCAGTATAGATTGAACTAGGGGGGATTTAGACTGAATATGAGGTACATAAAGTAGATTCACACAGAAAATACGTAATGAAGATTTACTGTGTGTACAGTCTCAGTCTCTCAGTATTTTAGGCTTATCTTCATAAGTTAAATTCGTAGTGACATTTTCATCATTAATGGAGCTTTTCAAAGGTAGACATAATGGAAATTCTGGAACAGACAGGCTATTTTTAGTGTCTCATATCACACACCAAGGCAGCAAAGGCATTTAAATATAGAGCTAGCATTAAACATGAAAACAAAGCAAGGCTTGTTCCATATGCAGCAAAGTGAATACCATTCTTAAACAGTTCTTAGTTCACTTAATACTAGCAGACTAAGTAAAAATCTCTCCACTTTCTGCAATCTAATGATCTCCTGCAGTCTCACCACTGTTTTTGTTGGAAGGCCATTTATGAATAATCCCTTAGGCAATAATATGTTCAGTTATAGGCTGGAGACTCAGCGGACTTTGCAGCTGTGATGGTTTGGATGACCTTATTTTCCTTTCATACTTCTGGAGGATCCTTGCTTTTTGGAGTAGGATCTTCTGTTTAATACTTCTGGTCTTTTAAAGTATTTTTGATTATGTCAGTGTTACAGGAAAAATAGGTTGTCAAAGAGAATTGTTTTTTGTTTGTTTTTTTTCTGAGCTGTAATACTGTTATAAACAAAACAATATTTATTTAATAAATAGAAAGGATAACTCACTTCTGGCAATCTGGTAATTGTGGAGGAGAAAAATTCTCTTTAGCTTTATAAGTGTTTTTTTAGGTATTCTTAATCTTCTAATGTAATTTATAATCATTTTCTTGCCTCTATACATACAGCAGGAATTTTACTTTGAACCTCAGATCAGTTGAATATATTCTTACTGTGCTCACCAGAAACAGCACAGATCTGGTGGAACTGACAAACTAGATTTGTATTAACTCTGTGATTTAATCTCATTGGAGCCTGAGGACTAGAGGGAAGGGGTAATTGATTGACTAACTAGCTCCCTTTGTGGCTTTTTTTTTCCTTTCTCTCCTTAGAATTTAAAAGTGATAGCAAAACTGGAAATGTACAGCATCACGCTAGTAAATTTCATTGCAATGGATACAATTGTTTAAAAAGAGAGCAAATTAAATTGCCGTTTAAGAAGGTGCATCTCGGAAGGGAAAAAAAGCAACAAAACAACCAGAAAAACAAAAACAAACCAAATTAACTCAAACCAACCAAAACTCTGTGGTGAACAGTTTCTCTGATGTGCAGCCCAACTTGCCATTCACATATTACTAGGTTTCCAAGATACCCAGCTGAGTGGCATTACTCTGGGAAGGACAGCAATGTGTATTGGCTGCGTTAGAAGTGTCAGACTTTCGTAATGTGATAGCAGCCAAACCAACAGAGGAATGAACCTAAAAGATGTATTGTCTTCTGTTAAGATTACTCCTCAGTCTTTGCATAGCGTCAGCTTGACTCCCCAGGGTGCCTCTCTGTGCTCTCCTTCTGTGGTTCCCCAGCCACTGCTCACCAGTCCATCTTTGTGTGTTGAAGACAGCTGGAAGCAACTTCAAATGTCAACTAATTGTAGCACTTACTTGTGCTTCTTCTAAGTCCCCAGGTAGGGAAACACCACAGTGTGTCCTCAAGGAATAATAAGGATATTGCTCAAGATAGATACCTTGAGGTTAGTTGAAAAATATTAATTGTGGGAACCATAACAGCCTTGCAGATCATTAGGGAAAACAAACAGGTTTTAATCACTCATAAATCAAGAGCATGTTGTGAGGAGAATGAAAAACACATCGTGAGTATTGCTGCACATCTGGATGTGTTTTGGAATGTCTGTTTCTCTGCAGCAGAAGGACACTTCCAACAAAGATGCCCAGAGGAAAGCAGGGCTCCATCTGTGAATTCAAAGGGACTGATTCCTTTTTTTTTCTCTTCGGATGGCCTGGCCCCTGCTCTTCATGTAGATTCTGATGCTCCACAGCTACTCTTCTTTGATCTTTCCATGCTTTATCTTCTCTCAGTGTTGTGTAGGTTTCCTGTTTCAGCAGTGCTGCCTGAAGCACATAGAGAAATGCTCCATTTCAAACAAGATGCTCTGTGAATTTTGTGTTTGAAGGAGAACTCAAGCAGTTTGAAGAGACTTGATTTCTTTGGTGAATGATCTATCTGTTTTCCACAAAATAATAAAAAGGAATGGCGATCAGCTGGAAATCCCGCTCCCTGACTCCCATATGTCATATCCCTCTTGATTTATATTTTTAAGTTTTCCCCAGTGGTTTAGATTGCAGTTTTATTTTACATAAGAGAACAAAGTAATCTGGGATTACGACATCCAGATTTTCCCTGATTCTATGGCTTCTTTGGTTGTTCAAGCAAATAGAGTTGGGAAAGGCAAAAATCCTGTAAAAACATACATATGAAAATGAATGGGCAATATATTCAAAAGAATTCCATTTCAACTCCTTATCAGAGGGATTAACTTCTTGCATTGCTTGTGGGCATGATGAATAAAATCAGTCATGGATTAGAAACTAATGAAAGAAGAAAGACTTGAAATTATTAGCAAAATTTGGAATTCATAAGCTCATTATGAAACACATACTGGTAATTTTTTGTTTATGTCAGTATCTTTTGCCTGTTGCTGTTGAAGTTCCAGATAAGACCACAGTTACAATTGTTTGATTTATAATTCATGTGAAACTAGTGGCAGAAGAATTGTGTACCTGGATGCATTTAAGGCTGTAAAGGTGATAGGAATAGCATCATAGTGAATCAATGGTTATAGATGTGGAAAAAGAGACAAGCTTTTCATCATATAAGACTTTATTCATAAGACATCCAGATAAATTAGAAGATAAAAAGATAGCAAAAGTCAGAATTTGACAGCTTCTTTAAGATAAAACAGGCTGATAAACAGTATTTGAAAGAAGTCCATCTCCCCTTTCCAGAGGCACATAATTCAGGTTTCTCGGTACTTTCTGTCTTGGTGTGTCCACAGATCACAGAATCAGAGTCTTCTGAGTTGGAAGAGATCCACAAGGATCATCAAGTGCAACTCTTAAGTGAACAGTCCATAAAGGGATTGATCTCACAACTTTGGTGGTTTGTTTGTTGGTTTTTTTTGGCACCAGGCTTTAACCAACTGAGCTAATCTCAGGGTCATGGTAGCACAGAAAAGATTAAGGTGCAGTTGAAGTCCATTTTGACAAAAGAGAGAGATTTTAAAGTTTTGAAGCATGTGCCAGGTGCTGAAAGTCCCACAAATGAAAGTAAGAAGGAAGTCAATCATCAGAGTAGCTTTATTTTGTTCATGTGATTAACTGTTGAAAGCTACATAATTGGAGCCTTCAGTTGCTAGCCTACACAGAAGCTCACCAAATAGTTTTATTTCTCCTTTGTGCACTTTCTCCCTCAAAACCCTTTAAAACATTAATTAGCCTTTGTTGTGTCCTTTGAAGCTGGTAATTTTAGTATCATTATGCCTATTTGGCCTCACCTCCCTGAGATTCAGCTGCTGCTGAGGATTTAGCTGTGTAATGCCCTAATTCCTCCTCTGAAGCTAAATTCGCAACAGAGTAACCTGAAATTTATAGTAAATTCAGAACAAGGTAATAATACCCAGAGGTGTACCTCAGTGTAGGTGTAAATAAATCATGGCTGGTGAAGCAGTGCACGATAGACACTATGGGTGCCCTGCAGCTCAAACCTCAAATCCAGTCCATTAGACCACACTTTTAAAAACACAAAACTTCAAAATTGTGCCAGACTGTACAGTGTTCCTGGTCTGGCAACTTCCCTTTGCAGTGGAATGTGGAGGTCTGATGAAGAGTCTAGTCCTCTTGGTCAGTAGCTGGCTGCCAGCCATCTCTCCTTCCTACCATCCTGCCTCTACTTGAAATAATTGTCTGACATATGGCAAGGATAATAGAAATGCAGAGGTGCTGTGGAAGAGACTGTTGGTTTCTTCAACGTGTTAATTTCACTGGCATAATGTCAATTGGTGATGACTGATAAAGATGCTCTTGTTAAACCCTAAATGAGATACTTCATTTTGAACACCTGTGGGAAAGTGTGAGATGAAGGGCATGATGTGCAAAGTAGTAGGAGGTGGTGGTTTGATCCACTGCTGTAGAAAAGCAAAGTTTGGTTCTTCACTCTGCCTGAGGAAATTTATTTAACCCTTATCTTGAAGCACAGTGCTTTGCAATTTAATATTCTGTCTTAACCTTATCTGTTCATCAACCGTGTTCACATATCTAAATAGTTCCTGGTGTAGCAATGGGAATAGCAATGTCTCATCTTCCAGGTAGGCATCTCACAAAGTTAGTGAATCTCTTCTTTTTAACTTGCAGGTTAAAAACTTCAAATATTTTAAACATGGTTCAACAGGAATGGAGTAGGAATGTGAATATTAGCCCAATGTTTTTTGACACTTTTTAAATTTTTATATTCTACATTTATATGTAAAATAAATAATAATATAATTATATTCATATGTTTTAAATAATTTTATATATTTTGGTTACTTCACATCAGAATGATACTTAAAAAAGGAACTAAACTACTGACACTCTAGCAAAATTCAAATTTATTTTTCTTGATTGCTTTTTTTTACTCCATAATTAGTTTGGATAATGTTTTGTTTGTAGGAGAGACAATAGTGGAAGAATTATCTCCCTTGATCTCTTTTTCTTTGAGTAGCCTCTCAAGTGAACAGCAAGACTAGCTTAATGCTAGGCTGGATGAGCATTTCTTTGGTTTTCCTCCTTTTGAGCTGAGTTATGTTTAGCCTTAGTGGATTAGTGTTTTTGTGGCTGTTGAATTGCAGGTGGTACCTGTAAACTCACACCTTTGCTCTTGAAATATATACAGATGTTTTGTAGCAGTCATCTTAATTTGCTAAGAAATGTTAATGTTCTTCAAATTTTCTTTAAACAGTGGGAATGGAGTAACACTAAGAATTGCATCAACTCTACACTTGTCTTTAGTAACATGGAAATATGAAATACCTCATAAAGCTTTCCATGACTGAATGACAGGGCATATTTAGATATGGAACACACGTTGTTAAAAACATGTAGATAGGCAAATTAAATACATTCTTTTCAGTATTTTACATGTTGGATAAGATAAACAATTTTTACAGAAACTAAGTAGCCATCAAGTTTTCTAGCTGAAATTTTGGTCTGAAGGTAGAAAAAGACATTAGGAGGAAAGGTAAATGTAACTTTTGTTGGCACGTGGACTTGTCTTTTTCAGGGCTTCCTGCTCAGTTTTTTCCACTCTTCTAGGTTTTGTTTGGATTTTGGGTTCTTTGAGGCACAGGAAATGTTAAGTGCTCAAAGAAGAAGCCTCAACTTTGGGGCAAAAAGTGTGGGGTAAGGAGTCCGAGAGCATCAGGAGCAGGTGCCCCAGGAGCTGGCACTTCTCAGTGCATTTGCTACTTTTGACTACATGTCAGGTGGAAGAAGGGAACAAAGGAGGTTTGGTCATTGCTTCCTTGCGAGGGTAAGGAGTGAAGTGTTAGAAGGCTGGGTGAGTAGGTCACTAGAAAACTAAGCTGGAGTAAAGAAGAACATGTTACGCACTCTTGTGGCTGCAAAGGGTGAAAAGAGCTGGAAGGCAGCAAGATTCTTGTGCTTATGTGAGTCCTGAACTGTCTGCATGGGCCAGAATATTGCAATAGTGCAACATAACTTGTGATAATAAGTAATAACTAAAAAAACCACAGTAACATAGCACAACTGGTCATTTTAAGGCACAAAAAATGTTACTTAGAGCTAGAATGGTTGGCACTTCTTGCTAGAAACGTCTTCACTGACCAGTGCACTCTTTCTCTGTGAATCTGTCATGGTCACTGGCCATAATGCAAGCATGATTTGATGAGGCACAAGGTCAAAGGAGGAGATTTTGAATAGCCGTTTTGACCTTTTCATTATAGGTACTGCAGGAGAAATGGTGAGCCACAGTCAAGGTTCTGACTGCCGCTACAAATAGGTTGCTCTGGACCTTTGCAAGCTCCAAGATGAAACTAATGAGAAAAGAGAAATGAAAGAATTGAAGATCAAAGTCATGGAAAGGTTTAATAGGTTTTTTCTTAGAGTGTTTTATACACCTGAAAACACCTAGGGACAAAAGAATAAAATTGACTTTAGCCCTGTCTTAGTTCAGCTTCACAAAATGACAGAGGGAATTAAAACTGTTAATGTTTAAGAATAAACTGCAGAAGTTCAGTGAAAAACCCAAGAATACAGAAGGTATCTTCTTTATCATAGCTTCACTTGGAGCAGTGGAAGGGCACTCCTTAGGGAGTGTCCCTAAGGTTTGCATCCTAAACGCATTTCTTTTGCTTTTTAAAATTACAAAAATAGAAATACCTTCCAGACCATAGTTCAGTCAGCAAATGGAAAGGAAAGGAAAGGAAAGCAGGAAGACGTTTTGTCTGAGTGAATGATACAGAACATCTGAGGTCTGCAATGAAGTTGAAGGAGATGGCATTTTGCCAAAAGTCACTTTCAGGGGAAGCATAGCAAAGTATGGTGGGAAACAAACTGTGTTTTCCTCTATATCCATGCTACATGCAACAGGAAATATTATTATTTTCCCTAAATAGTGTGAACACAATTGATTTTCTCTTCTTAGTGATCCATTGAGATTATTCTGATTGAAACTATTTACATTTCTAAAACAAGCATTATTCTGTATCGGCCTTTGTTGACAGTAAAAGGGGTATAATTAGGGCAAGACATCACCATTGGGCTTATAGCAGATTACCTGTTGTTTCCTTTCAGCCTTTCACATAAATGGTTTCTTTAATTCTTCTCTGTTGAATCTTGAGTTTTTTTATTGTGGTTGAAGGTGTGTTACCAAACCTATTTTAAGTGCTGTCCTATTTCATGGAATTTACCTTGGTTTTGTATTATAATTTTGAGAAATCACCTGATGCCTCCTTTGCCCCAAGACAGATTCAGCTGTCCTTATCATGCTTAACAGATGCTGATCAGACCTGTCTTTAAATTGTCCTTCCGTGTTAATTCCACTGTCTCCTTAGGCAGGCTGTTTTAGCATTCGTAATATCTGTAATACAGTGGTAATTGTATGAGATTAAAGCTTGTGCTTACCTCGTGATTCACTGTAATCTCTGCATCCTTTTTAGCCAACCTGTTAGCTCCCAAGATGTTCCCTACCCTGAATGTCTTTGTCTGGGTAATTCTGTTTAAATGTACTACCTGTCAGTTTTTCATACTACACAACATCTGATTCCCAATCATTAGCCAGAATAACCTGCTTTTTCAGTTATTTCCCTATAAGTGGTGGTGGATTGACTTGTTCATTTCTTTCGAATGGAGCCTTAAATGAAGCAGGCAACAGTCTCTTCTGTGCACCTTTCTCATTTGATCTTTCACCAGAGATCTAGAAAATACTTATTGATCTAATATGTATGTGTGAACCAATATGTAAGTATTCATATAGATTTCACTAGCTTTGACAAGAATTTGTTTTTAATTGCTCAAGCCCATTACATCTTCACTGATGGAGGTGTTTTTTTCGCTCCTTCTGAAAAGTATATGTCGCTGTGGATATTTGCAGGAAAGGGTCAGTCTGTAAGAGTGACAGTGGAGGATCCAGAAAAAACCCTGTATCTACATGTGGCCTTGCACAAAAATGGAAGATAACTTAAGGTGTCTCAACAGAGAGATCATGTGCAAAATGCTAAATAGTTTGTTCAATGCAAATTATATGACATGGATTGATTTGGCATGTACTTGTTATGTAGAAAATTTTGCCATCCTCTCAAGTGGAGTCACCAGTATTATGAAGTTGTTTTATTCATAATGCCTTCTTTAGTCACCATTTATTGATTTTTGTAGTAGAGCCTTCCATAAATTTAGTAATTAATTACTTGATCTTGAACCCTGAAGGCCTTATTTATTGCTTGAAAATTAAGAAATCAACTCAGGCTGTAAGACAACTGTTATCCAACCTTCCTTTCAAAAGAATTGCCATGTAAAATTATGTGGGTTATTTTTTTCTCAATTTTATGTAATATTAATACCACCTGTTTTGTATATGCTTTGAAATTTTCCTGAGACATTTGTAAACTGAACACAGTTGCATTCTTCTTGTGCCCCATGACTTTGAAATCAAATGACAAACTATATTGCACAGATTTACATTATGTAATAGCTTTGTGATACAAAATTATTTGTTTAACTTGTTTTCCCTTGTCAGTCTGTTGTTCTATGGAACTGCATTTTAGAATCCTGAGTTATTTTTTATTGTTTCAAAAGCAATATCCTGAGCATAGCTTATGATGGGGAAAACTCTTATTGTTTTTAATACCGTTTTTATGTAATTATTTATATACATAAATACATGTAAATTCCTATTATGTGTGGTTTTGTATATTTAATAGAATTTTTAATATATTGTCTGCCAATTTCTTAGTTCACAGACTATTTTATGATCTGGTTTTCATTAATATGAAAAAATACCCTATTCACAAACTCCTGCTGAAATTACTTTCATATTTCCCCACCAACGCCCCCCTTCCTTTCCTCTGGAAAATACTGTTCTTCATCAAAACGTTAAAACCACGCAGGAAGGCAGATTTCTGCTGTGCTCATTTGATTTGTCTGTAAAAATCATTTTAGAAGTGCAAGGACATGTCACGTAACATACCTTCTGTTCTTCGTCATCAAGACATCTCTTTCTGAAAACACATTTTCAGGTAGTGGTTTATGATTGCTCTGAAGAGGACAGACTTTATAGGAGTTTTCTCTTGGTACTGTGGTGTTGCTGTGTAGGCAGACAGATTATTACATATGATTTGCATCTCTGCATTGAATGCTAAAATATCCATTTTACAGAGAGTTTAACAGAGACATTCAGATGTTAAGTTATTTTTTGGAAATGTTTGGCTTTTATGGAGCATCTACTGACAAAGATAATTTTCTTGATTGGGGATGGAACAAGCTTGTGGTGAAACAGTGGAATTGACTGGATTTGAGTAATGACAAATGATGTCTCTTTAGTGACACTGAGAAATAACACAGCAAGTGGATCTTCCTGGTGTTTGGCATACAGGATGTTCTGCTGCTTTTGGTTTCCCCATTCTCTTAACAGTTTGCTGGGTTTTCATTTGCCAAGACAAATTTTCTCAACATTGCAAGAAAGTGAATTAAGCTTTCAGATGTTGAATTGTAGCAATATTCATTCTCTGAACTTCATGAAAATTTCAGGACATTCATTCATATGTGCTTTCTGCACTCTCAAGTGCAGAAAGCAGCATTTAACCAAAGGAAGCTAAATTAGCATTTGAAGGTGTTGCCACAAAAATTAAGGACATGCTGTTTAAGAGGTACTAAGTCAGAAGAAGGAAAATAAAAATATATTCATGATGCTGTCCCTTTAATTAATATACAAAAGGTACCATATTTATGCAGTCAGGAGAGATTTTTCTGGAGAAGCAGAAATCTCTCTGTGAATGGCTCCCATTTCTCATTAATGCATGACAGAGCCGAAGTCTCCTTTGCATTGCTAGATGAGGGCCTTATCTTAAGTAGTCAGCAAGGCAGTGCTGATAATTTGAAAACATTTGTGTATACTAGGAAATTGACATATAGAAGCATTACATTATAGCTTCAGAGGGAATTTAAAGAGACTATAAATATACTGGTTTAATTAGGGGCACAGTGCTAACTGCTGACACATTCTCCTCAAAGTCTGCTTTCAGAGCACAATTACTAAATTATTTTTTTTTCAAAACACAGGAAGCTTGAGGGTGAAAATTAGGTTAGATAATTCATTTGAGGTTTTTGTGTGTTTCTAGTCACAGTCCATGCAGTCTACAGGGCTGCTCGTGAGTGTGTATCCAGAATCACAGATACAGCTGAGAAAGAGCAAATTATGAATTGCTGCATAGATTAAAAATTGTAACAATTAGAGATATTATCTCAATTTGGCAAACACTCTTTTAATTAAGCGGGGAAAATTGAGAAAAACGAGTTTTCAGGGACTTAGAATGTTATTAAAAAACCAGTTGTACTCTTTTGTTTTCCCCATTTACTTTTTCAAAATGTTTGTTTTAAAAATCAAGGACCTGAGAGTAGCCATGCAATTAATAAGGCAGGGTGAACTATTTAACCTACTCCACATGACTTTATCTGTTTGCTGGGTTTTTGCCAACTTTGCTTTCATAAAGACTAGTTGCAAAATAGCTCCTTTCTCTCTGTGTTGTCTCTTTCTGCTTTCTCAGACCACTAGAGATAGCTAGCCCTTTAGTGTGCAGGTCTAATTAAAATCTAGTCTGACTAATGAAAATACGCTGGGAGAAACACTGGGTACGCATCCCTCTAGGATTACAGAGAGAAGTTTGTGTGGTACTGAGTGGGAGAGAGTCACAGAGTGTTTTGTGATTACTTTCTCAGCGATCATCTCACCAGTGGCTTTCAAGACTGGTTTTGGCAAGGAGGTCGTTGCTGTAGCAGAGTTCTCTCCTCTCCTGCAAAAGCAGGGCACCAAGGAAAGGAGATGTACACCGTGATTCCAGTTACTTACACCTCCATATGTCTTTTCTGAGGTGTGTTGGCAGCTTTGACAAACCTGTGAAATACAGTAGGTAAAAATTCTTATTTTCTGGCAAATAGATCGAAATGCAAAGGATTTAAGTAACTTCCTGAAATAATACAGAAAACCAATAGCAGAACTAGAAGAGGAACTGAATATCTTTATTATCTAGATGTTCTTCTTGCTGTTTTGGAAGTGCCATTCACAGAAAGTGAGAGGCAAAACACTGTACAGTTTCTGTGCTGTGTTTATGGTGGGTTTGGGTTTTGCACTTGGATTCATACCTTTTTATCTTTTAACAGATAATTCTTGTTCTTTTCTTTGGGCACGTTGGGAGGCATGTTACGAATGTTTTTGGCAATTCAAGGCAGAACTGGATCAAGTAATAGCTGCATTTTACTTTCTGTGATGTCATGGTCTGGGTCATACAGACTCCTAAATCCTGGAGGGCCTTGTTCAGACTATTTGCAGCCAGAGCACGTGAAAATAGCAGAGAGGACTCTTTCTTTATGGGTTTGCTGGATGAACTCTGAGTCGCTTTGCACTGTGCTGAGCTAGTTTATTGCAAGAAATAGGAAAAGCCTTGCTGTCCATTGGAAGACCACAGCAGTCTGAGTAATGTCAAGTCTCATTTGGATGCATCAGCACTGCACTGCTGATGATTCTGTCTCCAGCTGTTTCCTCTCAAGGAACGCCATCTTCTGAAGCAATCTCCCGTGTGTTTGGGCTTTGTGCCTTGTTCTCTTCTGGCCATCATACCATACTTTTCCCAGTTTTTACTGCTCAGGTGCTGATCTGCTCCTCAGCAGTACCAATGAGAGAGTTCAAAGCAGTATGACAGATGTGAAACCAGTGGATGTCCTGGTGGGAGGTATAGTCTTAAGACTGAGTAGATTTGGGATTAATTTTTCTCTTCCTGGGAATAGCAGTACATTGTGTGTTTCATGGTCACCACATAAATCATGTCTCTTACATATGTAGCTGCGGAAAAAAGCCCTTGGGAGCAGGTCCTACAGAGACAAGGACAGCGTATAGTAAGACAGCTCTAAAAGGCAAGTATTTCACTTGAGGCAATGTAAAGTGCAAAGTATGCAGAAGAAAAAACTCTGGAGGAAATTTTTTTCCTCTCTGAAAACTTTTGCTTTCCCTTTTCATAGTGTGAAGGACATCAAAATTAATTGCTTTGTAGTATCCTTGGAATTGGAGAGATGGGAGAAATATTTGGAAAGAGAAATGGGCTCAAATTAGCCTTGCATGCCTGCCCCTAAAACTGCAGTGGTCTTTCTGTAATTCATCCTGTTTTACATGGAGTGCTTGCCAAAAATTTGATTATTTTTAATTTTGTTTAAAATAATGATTGCAATAATATTTAGAGCTACAAAGAAGCTGATATCAAGATAGTAAAGCAGTTAATTCATTTTTTTGTTCTGATCATCTAATAAATTTATTTTTTGCAGTAAATGTCTTTTTTCCTCTAACACTGAGACTTGAAGTGATAGAAAGGAATGGTATAAAAGACAAGTGTATGCCAGTGCTAGAGAAGCCAAGGACGTGCAAAGAAAACAGATTAATTTAGTGGCAAACAGGCAGAGACCATGAAGAGCACTTTTTACAGCAGATATCTTGCACAGCCAGCAAAGGGACTGGAGCGAGCTACTGAGATAACCTCACATTTTAGTACCTAAACAACAGCAGCAGCATTTTGTATCCTTGCAGGCGTTTCAAGGCCTTGTCAAGGGGGGGAGCAGATGCAGAAGAGTTGTGAGGATCCATTCAGTGGGAAGTGTTGTGCTGTTGTGCTGTAAAGAGTGGGCGCTTAATTAGATCCAAAGGATACCAAAGGAGTGAGGAAACAAAAGTGTTAATATGAAAGGCTAATAATTGAGTTCATGTAATTAACAGTGTCTGATTCAAGCTGAGAGCTGGGAGGCAAATTAGTTACTGTTTAATAAGTTTAAAGATAAAGATCATGCTAAATCAATTCTATCATTTTATTTAAGTGTAAGTTTTGTCATTTCAAAAGTCATAGTAAGCTATATGTAATATAAAAACAGGCTCTGTTATAGTATATCCTTTTACCATGGATTATTTTCAAGAAGTTAGAATTGAGTACTTTTCAAGGACAGGGAAACACAAGAAAAAGCATTGCTTCAAATCAGAAATTAATCAGATTTTGGCATTACAATTTCATTAAGATTTGGAGTTTATTTCCAAAAGTGCAGAGAATCAGTAGATTTTTGACATCTAAGGAATTCTGTTAAATACACTTTTGCAGTCATAGGAGCCCTCGTGGAATTTCAGTGTGTAAGGGGTATACATGGTTGTTAGGATTTCCATGAATTTATCAGGAATGTTGAATTATGAAATAGGCTTCAGGTAATCTCCCTATCATTGCTGCTGCTCCCACTCTTTCTTAGCACCAACCAGTTTCCACTCTCTTGTCTTCTTTCCTTTTGTGATGTGATGCCCTGATAAAGAGCGGCCTCTGGATATGCTGGGGACAGCAAGTGATTTTCTCCTTTTCCAAATTTAAAAAGATATGTCTATCCTCTCAAGGCTTAGGTAGTTGTATAGAAACTGCAGCTTATGCACTGTGAATTTAAAGCTGCAGTTTCTACAGGAACTGCAATCATGTGCAACAAAAATGAAGATATCCTGTATTATCTACTAACTTGTCTCACTGCTAGTACTGTCCTGCGTGATCAGGACTTAATGCAGTAAAGCATGCAAAAACATGCCAAGGTTTAAACACACTAGTACCGTTGCCAGGCATGTGCTTAAATACTTTATTGTCCTAACCCTCCATTTCTCTGAAATATTACATTAAAAATATATATGTAAGAATTATCACAGAGTAAGTGAAATGAAGAGCAGATGACATAGGAAATAAAAATTCATGCCAGTGTGTCTCTTTCTGCTTTGAAAGTCAGTGGAAGTGCATAAACTCAGTTTCTGCATAGAACTGAGTAGCATGCTGAGCACGTTGCAATACACTTAATCTAATTTCTATTACATTAGAGGAACCTGCTGGTGTATGTGAAAGTCCACTGTAACATAAGGGACTGTAGTTTCAACTACATTTACTAATGTACAATTTTTATTTCACTTGTTTTTCAACAAAACCTTGTGTAATTGACAACTCGTTCTGTATCTGTTGGCACGCACTTGTTCACAGACTGCACATAACCTTGAATAAGAGACAGTAATGTTGAGGAGAAGTTTGTGTTAGAACTGGATCTGAAATAATAAAAACTTCAAAAGAAATGGTTTATGTACTAATAGAGCCTCAAGATGGTGTAACTAAACCCTGTTATGCCCATAACCTGGGAAAAAACCCTAAGGTACAAAGAGGCATGTGAGCAGGAAAGGAAAAAAAAGAAGTTTTTGGTCAAGACATTTTGTTGCTATCCTGATTAGAGCAGGTTGTTTCCAAAAAATTTCCTGCTGAAGACAGTTGAGCAGAGGAATTTGTACCATGGACACTCTGATAACAGTGGCAGCACCTGCCCAAACAAGCAAGTCTTGGCTGCAAAACCCCAGCCATTTAGAAACTCTTGCAGGTGTTTGTACGCCTTAAGTTTTACTTCACTCAGGTTTTCCATAACATGGTAAATTAATTTAGTTGGAGTGCCTACCAGCAAACTGAGTCATACTGCTTACACAAAGACATTTGCAAAGACATGATGTTTGGTGATTTGTTCGTGGAGCTTTGCATTCGTAATTTACATTTGCTGGAGGGAAGAGGAGACAAGACTGAGCACGCTCCCTTCCCGAAGAAACCCTGGGGTTGTTGCAGGCAGGCAGCTCGGTGCGCTTTCTCCCCAGGATTGCAGCAGCGACAAAGCAGAACTGAAAGTGCTTAGCAGCAAATAATTAACTGAAGTGGTTTGACTTCAGTAGCTTTTCCCCAGTCTAAAGCTTTGACTGCCATTTCGTTTAGATTGAAATCGAGAATTGTTGTTGCTCACAGCAGCACTGCAATATTGAGAGGCACCAAGGTTTCTGGACTTGTGGGTCTCATTTACTAGTTGTTTATGTTTATTTTTCATTTGTACCTTTGCTGCTGCCTTTCTCTTTGTGGGTTTTGTTATGGTTTTGCTGATTGTATTTTATTCCAGATATTTTATCCATCTCCAGGATGAAGACTTGCTCAACACTTCTTACCTTGAAAATTACAGTGTCCAGTCTGCTTTGGTCTTTCTCTTACTACGAATTTCCCAGCAATCAACATTTCTTTTGTCACTTCTAGTCTTGTGCTTTGTTATGTCATTGCCCATAATATTTAATTTTTCTTTCTGGTTTTTGGTGGGTTGGTTTTTGTCTGTTGTTCCTGTTCAATGTACATACTTATTTAGAATATTATTGGGAAGACTTAGTTACATGAAGTAGGAGTCATGATGAAGCCCCAGGTTTCTGCAGCATGACAGTAACAGATGGCCTTTATATTGACCTTAAATTAACTGGGCTTAATATGGAGCTTGCTTGCTCTAGATGCCCTTCAATGTGTTGTGGTTTAACCCCAGCTGGCAGCTAAGCCCAACACAGCCACTCACTCACTCCTCTGCCCTGGTGAGATGGGGGAGCAAGTCAGAGAAGTAAAAGGGAAAAGATTCATGGTTGAGATAAAGACAGTTTAATAGGTGAAGCATTAGCTGTGCACACAAGCAATGCCAAACAAGGAATTCTTTCACTCCTTCGTATGAGCAAGCAGGTGTTCAGCCAGGAAAGCAGGGCTCCATCACATGTAACAGTAACTTGGGAAGACAAATGCCATCACTCCTATTGTCCTCATCCTCCTCTTCCCCCAACAATGTATGTTGAGCATGATGCTATATGGTATGGTATATCCCTTGGATCAGTTGAGGTTAGTTGTCTCAGCTGTGTCCCCTTCCAATTTCTTGTGCACTCCCAGTCTGTTTGCTGGTGAGAGGCAGAAAAGGCCTTGACTCTGTGTAAGCACAGCTCAGCAATACCAAAAATGTCCCCGAATTATCAACACTGTCTCCAGTACAAATCCAAAACAGAGCCATATACTAGCCACTATGAGGAAAATTAACTCTATCCCAGCCAAAACCAGCACATTCTCCATTCTTCATTCATTACCATTTACATCATTCTCGGGTACCACACTATCCAACACATCCTCATTATTTGCTACCCCCTTTCTCATCCCTTAATATAATACACAGATACTATTTCCCCTAGCCTACTGACTATGCTTGGAAAATGTCCGTAAAATGTCCATAAATGTCCCCTGAGTTTATTCAGGACAGAAGAGGTGTGGTGTGTGGAATTATTGGGCACCAAAGCCAGTTCAGATGCATTTGGTGCTACCCTCGGAACTGCCTTTTTGTAAGACTTGTCCTCCACTGCTTTGTCTTGTTCCTGCTATAGCCATTCCATGCAATCCGAATCATGGGGTACAATGATTTAAACCTATATCCATTACAATCTCTGCCCCTTGTGCCTTTGGGTCAGACTAGAACATTGAACATTCCTCCTCTTGCTCCTAGCCTGGCTAGGATTTATCCACAGACTGCAGTCCCCTATGGCAATGCCTGCTCCAGAGCCTTTATCTCTGAGCCATGGTCACTTTTGGAGTATAGCTGCTGTGGCATAGGCCTATCCACAGTCACAGCTGCTTTGAGGTGCACCAGCTCCAGTGTGGCCTTACCCACAGCCACAGCCCTTTCAGGAATTAACCTGCTCCATCGTAGCCTTACCTATGGCTGCAGTCCTTCCAGGGGAGTACCTGCTGTGATGTGGGATTATCCACAGCCACACACTTTCAGGTGCTCCAGCACGGACTTATCCACAGGCACTGATGTGTCAGTATCTACCTCCTGCAGCACAAGCTTCTCCCTGGGCTACAT
This sequence comes from Sturnus vulgaris, assembly GCF_052056855.1. NCBI lineage: Eukaryota > Metazoa > Chordata > Aves > Passeriformes > Sturnidae > Sturnus > Sturnus vulgaris. The sequence continues at coordinate 48,985,481 of NC_142245.1, read as the reverse complement.
CCCTGCAGAGGTATTCCTGCTGCTGCTGCACTGGCACAGCCACAGCCACTTCCAGATGTACCTGCTCCCACGTGGACTCACCCACGGGTCAGATCCCTGTGACTGGAATTCACAGCACAGTCCCAGCCAGCCCAGGCCAGCAGCACAGACACTCAGCGAGTCTCTGGCCCCGGCACATCACCACTGCTGTTATCACAATGTTCCCAGGCACAGCACCGTGAGGGGATAAAGCAGCCCAGCAGCAGTGAGAGCAAAAACCAGCCACTAATGAGCCCTAGACTCTAATGTACAGGCAGGCAAGCAAAGCTCCTGACAAGCACCTGCCAATTAATAGCTACTCAGCAATTACAGCTATAAATTCAATCTAGCACATTCCAATCAAACCTGTTGTTGTTACCTTGAACCCTGCAAGACCCATGTTGGGCACCAAGATGGACTGTTGTGGCTTAACCCGAGCTGGCAATTAGGCCCCACACAGCCACTTACTCACTCCCCTACACTGGATGGTGAAGAGAATTGGAAACAGTACAGGTGAGGCATTACTTCCTTAATGTCCTAGCTCTGCCTACTTCATCAGGACATTGCTGTAACCTCTGCCCAACTCTTGTGCTGCTAGATTGCCTGCACAAGTTCACTGTTTAGTGCTAATAGCAAAAGGACCGGGTTTTGAGTGGACCTCTGAACAAAAGCAGTTATTTATTGCTGAGGCCTCTGTTTTGCTTCGGGTATGTTTGAAAGATAAGTTACAAAAATTCAAAGTATGCTGGCCTTTTTAATGCCATTATTTGATTACATGTGATTGCAGCACTCCTTTAATAGTAAAACATGGCCATTAGTGGATGGGGGAAAAAGAAGGTACATGAGGGAGTGCAAAGCTGTACAGGCTTTGCTGGAATGAAGTGCATGTGCTACTTGTACACACTGTGTCACTGAGAAACTATGAGTAGCTCTTGGAGTGTAAGACTGCCTTGCACTTGTGCTTCATTTGTTTCTGCAAGGCTAGTTCTGTGTATCCCTCTTAAAGTCAAGTGTGACCCAAAGTGTGGTGGAGAAAAACGTTGAAGTTTCAAGTGGAACTTGGGAAGAAGTCTCTTGTAGTTCGTGCTTCAGGAGCAGCTTCAGGAATAAGCAAGGAGAAAATGTTACATGAGAGAATAATTTGTGAGGCTTCGCTGCAGTACTCTTAATTCTCCAATGAATAGTTGTAGATCATGATTGCGGATTATTTGCTTGGAACAGTGGTGGCAGCTTTCTTTGCAGATTCCTCTGGCCCGAGTTATCTGTAGTGACTGAAGGACGGATGTTTGCTGAGGTTCAAATGCTTTGTCTGCAAGCAGCACGTGTCATTTTTTTCTCTGCAGACACTCTTGATACTAAGTTTGTTCATCATTCACCAATTGGCCTTTTGTTTTGAAAGGACCCTCAGTCTGTGATGGGATAACCACATGTTGCATAACAACCAGACAAGGCAAAGCAAAACTGTGCTTTGCCACCCTGTGCTAGCCTGAAAGTGAGGTGATGTTCCTGGGCTGGAAGGAGCAGCAATCAGGGACTGCACAAACCCATCTTACCAGGAGGCTGCTGTGGCCCCGGCTGGAGGGTTCTCACCTCTGCTGTCCTCTTCTGGGCAAAATCTCTGCCCCTCCTGCTTTGAACAAAGAAAGGAGCATTTTACAGCTGCTTGATGGATCCTCAGAATTCTGCTTTGTTACCCTTTAGATTTAAGAATCACTGAAACTTGCATTAAGTACTTTTCTTGTGTTTGGCCTGTGTGTCCGGGCAAACCTCACCTTCTACCCCAATTGTTGGTCATGTGGCAGGAGCCCACTTGTGCATTTTCATCAGAACAGCTGAGCTTTGCAAAAACTGGCTGGAGCTCCACAGCTGGGCTGGAGCCTAGCCCAGCAGCAGTAGCTGTTAATGGCGTGATTGAAGCCTTTAATTTAACCCCTTTCCAGCAGTTGTACTGACTGGTGTTGGAGCTGTCAGATATCACTGTCACACCATTACCCTTCAAAGCAAAGCATGCAGCAGTAATCCCGTAGAGCAAGGCTCCTATTTGCTGCACCTCCAGTTACGGCTGTTCCTGTTAACTACTTCATCTATGGCATATAAATTTCAGTCCCAGTCTTAATTTAAATGTAAAGAGAAAATGGAGAGTATTTTTATCAGTGGTTGTGTAGATAAATATTTTATCATGGATGTGTAGAAGGCAATAATTGCTTATTAGAATTCTCAAATAGGCATGTGGCAAATCTTCTGTGTAAATAACCAAATTGTGCCAGATAGTCTAATGACGTTCAATAATAATTTTCCATGTGATGGGAGCAATCTTCCATGATGACTTAGGGCATCAGAATTGAGTTGAAATTTAGTTTGTAATAATGATCATATGATCAATAATGAAGATTTAAGTAAGGTTCTGGCCCAAAGCATCCGTCAAATACAGGCTTCAATTTCAAAGGTAAAGAGAGAACAGCTAATTTAAAAGTTCTTTTATCAAAGGTAGTTTTTATAGCAGGAATAATGAGTAAGTACAGACTAGCAATTTGTGGTCTAGTCCTTTTTTTGCATTAATATGATTAATTTGTTTTCAGTTCTTTTGTTCAAGAAATTAATTTCTTCTCTCACTTTGCAGGAGACTTTGAAGTTAGCATCTAACTATCAACCTTTGTCTCTCTCCTCTCACCCACTCACATTCCTGGAGTGCATTTATGCAGGTTGAGAGCAAGAAATGCAGTGCCCAGCTCTAGGGAATGGATTAATATTATCAGTCTTAAATTTCGGTTGTTCAGTTTCACATTTAAATGCACTAAACAGAACCAGTTTGATTTCAAGTTAAACATTTATTCTGCTTTTTTAAATGGTTGTAAAACTCATATTTTAAAAACGTATATCTATGATAAAACTTTTCCCAGTAGGACCAGTTTCTTTTCTGCTTCAAGTGCTTTCTTAAAAAAGATCCTGAAATAAACTGTTTCTTCAAAGTTTCAGAGTTCTTTGTAATAAAGAAATGTCATCAGAGTTAGTTCCCAATATTCTGACACAAGCTTTTCTGATATACATTTCTTTTCCAAAACTTTTTCTCAGTTGTATTTCTGCTGTTTCTATTGTCAAAGTGACTGAAATGATCAGACCCCGCCAGCCCTCCATGTTTATTATAAATCCTGAAATATGCAGTGTATGTCATGTTGTTACAGCTTTTCAACTATGGTCCTCTCATGAAATAATGAATATAGAAATCACTAAGGGGGAACTGAATTGTAAAAATTAAAGTGATGGTGCAAATCAGCAGAAAGGGCCTACCCAGTCTCAAACACAAGGAATGGATGGCTTGAGAGCTTGGGCTGCAAGGCTTACTGCCAACAAAGACCTGAGTTCAGGATGTCTGCTCTTTTGAGCTAGCAGCTGGTGATGTTTTTAACCTCTGAAAGAGGAAAACAGAGATACAGTGTTTCTGTCAGCTGGAAAGCAACAATCTCTTTTGCCCAAATGTTTATAGTTCTGATGTAATTATTTTTGCACAAAAAGATGCAACAGTAGGCTTTTTGAATTTCTTCATGGAAAGATGAGAAAACCAGTAAATGTGCATGTGGGAACAGCTTCATGATAAGACTACTTGCTGGGGTTAATGTGACTCAGGTCCTGACTCAGCACAACTCTCTGTTATGTGGTTCTGTTGCCTCTTTTCACTGGTAGGGTTGTTTGGGATTTTTTTTTCTGTGGTTTTAGGGGGTTTTTGTGTTGTTTGTGGTGTGGGGCTTTTTTGTTTTGTTTTTTACTGGATTCTTTCATTTCTCTAAAAAGTTCAAAGTTAAATCCATTTCCTGAACAATACCATTAAAACTTTCAGAAATTCTGTGCTGGGTGTGAGAAAGTCTTTAATCAGTTTTCTTGAATTAAATAAGAGCTTTGGTTGTGCTCTGAAAGGTCCAGTTTCATGTTTAAAAAAAAAAAAAACACAGAACGGGTATATGCACATCTATACATACAGACTTTTTAAAACTGGAAACGTGGATATAGGTGCAGGTTTTTCAAGAGGCTTATGGAGGAAGTCAGCAGCTCTGAAGAGCTCGACCTGATAGCAGCCACAGGCAGCTCAAAGAGCAGCAGTTGTAGAAAAAAAGGGGTGTGCCAGATTTCTTCCACTGCCCACAGTGCTGCTGAGTTCTGAATTTTGTGTTTGCCTTCTGCAGCTAGAGAACCTAACAGAAAGAGTTGGATCTTTTTCATGTGTACTTGGGTTTGGGCTCGATTCTCTGCAATGTGAGGTGTCTCAAGTAAAAAAAAATTGAGAGAACTGTCTAATTCTACTGTGCATTGCAATGACTCTCTGATGGAGATTCCTGACACAAAATGCCTTTCAGTTTATCAGTTTGTCATAAATTAGAAAAGAAAAAACAAACAAACAAGAAACCCAGACAAACAAAAAACCCACAAAAAGTGTGGGGAAGTTTAAAACCAAAATCTCCTTTGTTTTCCACTACACAAACTTTATAATTTTTTTTTTTTAATCTGTCTCCTTTTTAACAAAGTAAAGCAAATCACTGCTTTCCCAGAATGAAAGTAATGCAAAATTTGGCTTTTTTTCCCCCTGAAATGAGGGGTTTCATTGCTGATACTTCATACATCTGTGGTGAAAAACCATTTGTAGGTCTCTAAATGAGCAGTGCTTTCTCTTGATTTACCTCCTCAATTTTGCCAGGGTTTTTAAGTAACTCAAAGTCGGCATATTTTCTGATCTTCTTGGTAAATTATTGTTTGGTACAACATAAAGTGAAAGTAACATAGAGTTTTTAAATGTTAGCTATTACAGTGATGATGTGAATGGGGGTATACTTGCAGAAAGTCGTCAGTATTACAGTAGCAACACATTTTACAAGAATGTCTAAGCCTTGAGCATATTGATTCATCCAGCACAAAAGCTTCCATTCATTTGCAGTATAGATCATCTGAAATTCCATGTGCTTGAGACAGGGATATTGGCATGTAGGTACACAAGTATAGTATCAATACAAATACGATAGTGGGCCTGTGTTAGCCTCTGCTTCTGCAATGTGTCTTAAAGGATTTATAGCATGGCTGTAGAAGTTTTCCTGGAGGCATTGGTCTGAGCTTCTCCTTTTCTTTCCTTGCCACTTTTCAAAAAGAAAATACATTTTTTGTTGTTCTTGGAAACACTGAAGAGAAATTGAGAAAATGGAAAATAATCTTAATAGAAATATTGTACAGCTTTGTATACATGAAAATGAAGAATTGATAAAATCTGAAAAATGTTATTTTGAGGGAAATGGAGAACACCGTTGACCCTTAGGGATAGGTGGCTTGAACTGAAGAGCAAATAAAAACAAATCAAGACCATTGGAATTCAGAAAGAGGTTTGCCATGTTCAGCTACGGCTTTCATGGCAAGGAGCTCCTCGTGGTTGTTTTCTCATCAGTGAGTGCTTCACTTCAAAACCACTCGAAATTCCTAGCCCCACAGTTACAGAAAGCAGGCTGGAGGGTGGTGGTGATAGGGACATGTGGCTCACAGAGGTGCTGCTTTCCTCTTTAATTGTGGGTGTTTGTTCAGGAGGCGACTGAGGCCAAGGTACAGCACACTGCATTAGCCATCCTCGCCAGAGGGCCAGCACCCGGGCAAGGAATCTGGACTTGGCTGACCAGACTGTTCCTACCCCGAAGTACCCTGTAGCAAACTGGTATTTGCTTTGTTTGTGATTCATTTATTTTCTCTCTTCCTTTTGTTGTGCTTTTCCCACAGGACAAAATGCTCTCACTAGGGGAAGTGGTGGCTCTTCCCCAGGCCCATTGTCAGCTCTTGAGCAAGAAGGGCCCCATTTGGGCAGTATCCAGTTGGGCTTTACCTCATGCCTCCCTTGTCTGCGTCACATCCTGAGTCCTCTGGCTTCACATTTAACCATTCTTGATGTTGTTTGTTTAGGGTTTTTTTTCATTCCACTGAAACATTACTGCTCTTCCTGATGCCAAAACCACTCTCTCTATCTTCAAGTCCTCCCTAGAAACCCGTGTCTTTTACTGGTTTCCAACATTATTTCACAAAAGTTCTTTTTGGCCATACCTGTACAATAAAAGTTAGTGCGGACAAGTGTAAGGATTTTTAGGCAGAGCTGGCAGGTCTTACTCATCCTTTTTGTACCAACAAGAGCTCTAGTACAGAGGCAGTTCCTGCCAGCAACAAGAACACTTCTGTATTGTACCATTTGAGTAACGAGTGTAAAATGCATCAATCAAAGACCTGCTGTGTCTCAATCACATATTGGCCTTTATATTAATACAGTTTTAACACAAAGATAGCTGCCGTAGTTCTGGACTTGCTTCATCTTGTTTAGAAAATTGATCAGAAGGTATTTGATTTCCCTGCTGCAGAATGCTGTGTCCTCATATCGACTTTTCTTTCTCTGAAGCCCATTTCTGTTGAGGGGGTTTTTTGTGTCATCATTTTTCTGGACTCTGCTTCTGTTTGTTACAAGTGAATTTATGTCTTAGCACTGCCTCACTTCTTATTGTTACAGGGCTTTACAAAAGCTGCACTTTCTCTATAATTGCTAATGAATTACGTTCTTCAAAATCATTGTAAAATGTTTTTCAGCCCTGTGGCTCCCAGCCTTAGTGTTGAAAGCAGTGTATTTGAGATGGGTGAAAAAAACCCTTCTGCTTTCATTGTTGGCAAAGGGTAGAGAGAGGGTCCAGTGTTTGCCCTGAGATGTGTTAGGTTCCGTAGATTCTGGTGTTTGCATCAAGCTGAGAGGCAGGATATTTCTTCCCTCTCCAATACTATAAGCAGACATGTGAGTACTCTAGCAGTGCTCTGAAGCTCTGAAGCTGCATTTCATCAGTAGTTAAGCTAAGTATTTGCCTATGTCTGCACTTTTGTATGAGGCATTGAGACACTTGGACTTTGTTTCATGCTTAGAAGTATTTATTGTTTGAAATTTCTTTTTTTTTTTTTTTTTTTTTTTTTTTTGTTGTTGTTGTTGTTGTTGTTGTTGTTGTTTTTTTATTTCTTTATTCTGACTGTGGCTCATATCTAGTGACTTGTAAGCAATTTCCATTGCATATACCTGTGCTGTCTCTTTACAAGAGCTTCCCTGCTTCTTCCCCAGCACCTCTGCAGAGGCTCAGTATGGTGGAGGACTCCAGGCAGAATTATTGCTTTCAAAGTAAATCTAGCTCTTACAAGCCTTCAGTGCTCTGCTGTCTTTCAAATACATCTTCATTTAATAACTTTAGAAGCTGGACTAGAACATGCAATATGTGTTCAGAGCAAAGAGAGAAAACATTTGGTGAAAGACTGGCAGAATTCCCTCACAGAAGTTTTCTGCTGTATGTATCTTATTTACACCTGCTGAAATAGTTTCATAAAACTATTTATATATCTATGAGCTTTTCAGTCGTCTCCCTTTTGCTGGTTATATCACTGTATTTTCTCAGCACTCATCTGGGTCTCACTTTGCACACCCGCTGTCTGCACAGTGAGATTAATCCTGTCTTGGGATATGCAGAGGAGTGCTTAAATTTATGATTCAAATGGATACAGCTCCTGTGGCAGAAATTGTGAAGAGGTTCATGAATTTTTAATTAGAATATATTAATTCAATGAATATAATTTCCTAAACTAAGTTGTGGTTTGGAGCACAGATGTGGCTTACTGTTTAAGTAATTAAAATATGCACGTTCCCCCTAGAATGTGTGAGCCATATCCTGGATAACCAAGTTTCCTTTCAGATGCTTTTGTCTGCTATGCTTGTGTATTTCGGGAGCAGAACAGCAGTGCCTTCAGATAGGCTGTGATAGGCCTCTTATCTGTTACATTACATACAGAACAAGTGGACTGAAGTTGTCATGGAAGGAAAAGTCCCTCATGAATTCAAAACCTGACATTCAGGAAATGGTTTTTCAGCTTCCCATGTATTTTGTGCTTTGTACTTTCTTCCCAGTTGCATTTTGCAGACGTAGCTCATAAATGGTTGCAAAACTGTTTTGAAGATTTTTATGAGGGAAGTCGTATATAAAACCAAAATCACAATATTTAGAAACCTGCAGTAATTTGAAAAGAAAATGTGTGCAAATGATCACATAAATTCAATGTACAAAGTAGACAGGAAAAGCTACCTGTGAAGGAAGCTTCTTTCTTGATCCCTGAGGCAAACAACTAAAGATTTGAAGCATGAGCTACAAATCCTGCTTGTTAAGCTTGCAACTACATTTTCTTCCAAAACGTAGTAGTAGTAGTAGTAGTAGATCTGTAAAAAGCACTTCCCCAGCTTGCACTTCTGCACCAGGGCTCCCAAGGTTACCAGTGTGGTTCTGCAGTCACTCTCTGTGGCACCCACAGTGTTGAAGGGTTGGTGATCCCAGGGGTTCCTGGGCAGTGCTACACCTGACATCCATCCCTTCCTCCAGCTCCTGGATCAGAGCTTCTGCCAGGACCACAGAGCCTTGTCCTGCACTCATCCTCTTGATAGTATTGGCTTTGGATGAAGGAGGAAGAAGGAAGGAAACAGGACTGCTAAGAAATGGCATTAAAGGTGGGAGAACAAAATTCCTCTGCAAGCTGAGATTGTTTTAGGTCAGGTGTAGGCAACTTGATGGAGGATGCAAAACCAGCACAAATACCTACTTTAAATTCAGTGGGCTTACTCTACAGGATATTAGCATTACTAATTTTTAAAACTTCCCCTTGGGTTTATTATCAGTATTTGAGATTCTGTGCTGTGCTGACCTTGGACCTCAAGGGGAGCTAGACAAGCTGGTGCTAAGCCACTCTTCGCCTTTTATCTAATGTGTTCCCTGGGGATTAGATACAATTTATGGACATCTCAGTTTCTCCGGAATATTCAGCTCTTAGTTGCTGGTTTTAGTAGTGTATTGGCCAAGTTCAATATGCACCAACAGTTTCTGGGTACAGGGATAGATGCCCTGCCCAGAAACGACGCAAGTAAATCAATCACCTTTGGGAAACACTGGATTTAATAGTGTAGCTTAAGGAGTCTGCACTTGATCAGATTGTTGGGTTTCTTCAGAGCACTGTGTAGCATGTAGGTGATATTAATGTTCTGGTACATCTCAGACAAGCTCTATGGGCACATGTGGAGGGCGGTTACCTGGGGCAGCAAGGCTGCTCACGTGCCTTGATGCCTGATGCCTGCTTTGTCCAGACAAGAGCTCTGGAAGTGCAGGCTAGGGATGTCTCTTGCAGCAGCCACTGTTTCTATAAGCCCAGGCTGTCCTTGGTTTCATTTTTATGTTTTGGCTCAGAAGGATGAAAGATGTAATTTAATGAAACTAACCTTTAAAAATATTTTCTGAAAATATTGTATAGCGTGCTAGAGAACATGCCAACAGTACAAGATTTGCTCAACCTTCTACAATTAGCCTTTGGTTAAAAAGGGCCCTGATCCTGATGGATTAAAGTCAACACAACCTGTGGATTTTAAAGTGAGGTTTAATGGATTTTAACCAAAATAAATAGAATTGCTTGGGGCTGATGAAAGTTCTATGATCTTAGAATACAGATACAGATCTGATACAGATCTAAGACAGAAGTTTAGTTGAGAGTACTATTTCCCCAAGTATTTCCCTTTGTCTTGTGTAAATAGCAATAGCACTATCAGGTGTTTTGCGTTCCAGCATTGCGAGGTAGGGCTCTAGAGGAGGGAGAGGAAAGTTGTCCTTGCTTCTGCCCTCCACAGTCTTCTTGGTCCTATAAAACATCTCCTGTTCTAATAGGGGGAGCTTGACAGCAAATGAGAAAAAAGAAAGTAAATTCAGTCAGATTTTTTAGGATTTATTTACATGGGATGCAGCTGACTGTTCAGATTAGTAGTTTTATGCTGCAAATTGGAACTTTTAATCTAATTTTAGTCTCAGGCTTCAACTTCACGAGAAACTGCTCAAGCCTAAGACTTGTTGGGGAGGTGAGGCAGCATCTTATAAATGGTAATTTACAAAAAAACTACTGTATTTAAAAAATAAAAATAAAAAGCACTTGGAGCAGAGCAGCTTTTAAAGACAACAAATAAATCATCAGGAACTTGGGATCTAAAGGCCTCTTGGGGACATGGTGGGTTCTCATGACTAGCATACTGAAACTGTAACATAAAACTGATAAAATACTCCTTTTCTCCTCAGTGCAGCAGAGTATGGACAAATGAGGTGCTCACGAATGGCAAGTGTCTGGATCATGGAGCTTGTCTTTCTCTACCTCCTTGCAAAGAGCTAGGCAGGGATTGGAAAGTGTCTGAGGAAGATTTGCAGCAATATGCCTGCAGCCTTTTCCAGGTGCAAAACTTAGTCAGATTCCATTTTGTCAGAACTAATGGAGAGAGAGGGGGATGCCTGGTGCCAGACAGCTAGTTTCATTTATCTGATCTGTGAACTACTCTGGAATTTCCCTGGCCTTGGTCCAGCTTCGGCTTGATTAGAGGAGTCCTTGTTGGATCTGTAAATGGACATGTTCGCCTTTTCATGTCTACTTTCACTCAAGGACTTCATTTCCGTTTTTGTGCTACGGAATCAGCAAAAACAGAGGTGCAGACAATGCACGGTCAGGCGAAATCCCCCAGCAGGGCAGTGACCCGGTGGCAGCCTTGCACATGAGCAAGGACATGGCCTTGAGCCATCCTGTGCCCTCCCTGGCTGCCTTGGCCAGCAGTGCAAGCTGACTCGATTGTGTGATGGCAGAGCAGGCTCCTTTCTACTCCAGATCTCGCAGACTTCCTGAGTGAGTTAATCCGACACCACCTCATGGCAGTCAGTAGTAATTTCCTTTTTAGTATTAAAAGGCTGCATTTCCAGAAAATTGTCAGGTTTTCTTTTTTTTTTTCTTTTTTTTTTTTTTTTTAATGAAGTCCCAACAATGTTTCGTCACCCTTTGTGTAAACAAAGGGCATAGGAAGTACAATTTCACAGAGATAAGAGTTTTACATGTAGGCTGAGGAATGTGTGAACAAGTAGTCTTTCAGTACTGAGAAACAAGTCCATGTCCTTTTTTAAAATTTTTTTGAAGCGTGTACACCACTGCTTACCCAGCTGTGATGAGTAGGTTATGGAATTCACTTTGCAATAACTTCACAAGGGCTAGGGCTGGCTGAGAATAAAGTAGGAATAAGTGGCTTACCCCATGATTTCACGTGAAGATCAACCAACAAAGTGTAGTTCTCAGTACTGACAGCTGTATTATCCTCCTCCATTGTAACTGGAGTTTTCCCACTGATTTCAGCTAAACATGTTAATAGTATGTGCCTTTTAAGCAGTTGCCTTGCAGTCTTCAATTAGGTACCACCAGTGAGACTCCGTCATCTAACGTGAGGTAGCTGAAACCCAGCCGGCAAGTTGCTCTGTAAGAATTTCTCTGTCTCTCTGTCAACTGCAAAGGGAGCCTGGATGACTGAGTTCCGGAGTAGATGGTTATATCCTAGATATATCCTAGATATAACCATCTAGGTTTTAGAAAAGTGGTTTGAACTCCATACTGTTGGCAAGTTTCTGTGTGAGAAACTAGTCTTGATGAAAGGTATCTGCATCCTCTCCGTATTTTTTCCTCAGAGAATGTTCTTTTAATGCCAGATTCTTCCTGAAGGTAATTTCTTGGAAATTGCACTTATCTAACAAATTGTGTGGCAATCTAGTGAAAAATAAAACACCAGTCTTTCTATTTTGTTTTGAATGACTTCTGTCTGGCAGTTTTTCTTTATGTATTCTCCAGTGATAAGTATGAAATGAGCTGTTTTACTGGATTATTTCAGAATTTATCCTGAAATCAGTTCTTTCTAGAGTAGCTAATGTTTCCTGTATGAACTGTTTTGAAATAGGTCTTGGTTCTGCTACTCTCTTTCTTTTCCCTTTTTCTCCCCTTCATATTTCTTCTTTCTGGTGTTTGGATATTGCATTAACTTGGTATTTGTTGTATTTTAGGAGAAATCTGATGCCAGCCCCACATCTCTACAACTGCGATCTCAGATTGAGGTAAGCACTTAGATTTTGATCATCCACTTCTGTTTGTTTGTTCTTTAATTTGATATTCTGCATAAATTGGGTAAAGGCTTTCCTAGTGTCTACTCTCAGTGCTACATGTCTTCTTTTGCAGGAGTCACTTGGTCTCAGCAGCACCGCATCAACACCTGACACCGAAAGAAAGTAAGTGAAGGCACAGGAAGTGAGAAAGGAGGGAGGGGTTTTCTTTTTCCTTGGAGTAAATTAATTTTAGATTGTACTGATGTCTCTAGATTTCAGATCCAGACACTATGAATGAAACCTGTTTTGGAACCTACTCCTTTTCTTCCTCCCTTTTGGCCTTTTATTATTTTGGGGTTTTATGTCAAGGGTGGGTTATGGTTTTCTCTTCTGTGTGCATACACCAAGACAACTGGGAGTCATTTCTGAGGAACATCAATGATTTCACATTCTCTACAAACTACGCCTGCTTTAAAAATTTCTTTCTTTGACTAGACCTAAATGCAGCCAAAAAAAGATAGGTGAGGGGAAGGGAGAGTTACAGAGTTCCATCGTGTTCCTTTTCCTGTGCACTCCTGAGTTTGTAATTGTGCTTTTGAAGAAGGTGCCAAGGGCATGAAGTATTTAAAACCAAGTTAAAAGGAGCTTTAATTTTAGCGTCCTTAATGAAAACCCCTGTGTGAGGACTGAGAGGGTTTCTGTTTACTGTCACCTCCTGCTGCAATGTGTGTGCTTGTTTTCTGTGCCTCCTTCCTTTGATCCCAAGATCTTGGATCCCTGCTGCTCAGGGTAACGTGCAGTGGTGCATGAAGACAACTGACACTCTGTGTCCAATTGCCTACACTTCCATGGGGTAGTGCCAGCTGGATGAGTTCAGAGGGAGTACATGGAATCCGTTTGTGATGGGACATGCTTTTGTAAGGTTTTACAGTCTCACATTTGAATATCCTCAACTGATTCATCACTAGGCAGTTACAGGAAGGTTTCTGGCTTTTGCTAGCTCAGTAGAAGGACTGTCAGTGCCAGAGCAGTGTTTGGTGGATGCAATGTATGGGACTTGCCTGAGCACTGACCATATAGAAGTCAGTTGTATGGTAGTGAACAACTGCTTTGGGCTTGTCTGGAAGCTGCTTCATGCTGAAGGTCTCAGATAAATTGTCTTTCAGAGGTGCCTTGTCTTGCTTCATCACTCAGAGAGAAAAGCAGAGATGGTTTGCTTGGGATAGATGCTCATTTTCAAAACAGCCTAAGACAGATAAGGTGAATTTTACCTTGGGTACCATCACTGCCCCTATATTACATGCTGGTAAAAGAGAAGGTCTAGAAGTCTAGGGTTTAATACTTTGTGCTTCCAATACTCATATATGGAAAAGAATCTTTGAAGGATATAATGTCCAACATTATAATGAAAAGAGAAATGCCAAGTAGATGGGAACTGTAATCTGGGAAGCAATCCTGCAAGGTTATCCTATAATCATACAACTTTTCTCTCAGCCTCAAAGCCCTTTACCCATGGGTAAATGTCGTAATCCCACCTCAGGTAATAATGAGATGAAGATCTTGTAGGAGGACAGCACACAACTTGGAAAAACCTCCACTTCCAATTCTAGCCAGCTTCCTAAATTATGCCTCTGTGTAGGTGTTCTACCACAAATAACTGTGTGAGAAGACAGTATCAGCAAAACAGTCTCCTGAGTGACTCCTCTGAGACAGCCCATTTACCTCACTGAAAGGCAATTATATTATCTTAGTTCAGATGAAAGGGATATGATTGTTATGGACCTTTCAAGAATGGAAGTGTGCCATTTGAGGTTTTGTAGAAGGGTGTATGTGATTAACCTGATCATATATATGAAACTGGTGCAGGGCAGATTGTGCCAGATACTTGCACAATAAGAAGCAAGGCCACATGATAATTATACAAGGCGTTGGAAATAATAAATTATATCTACTCAATACTGCACAAATTATTCAAATCTGAAATTATACAGGTCTGTGCCTATTTTTGACAGCCTGCCACATCAGTGTTGACTTCGCCCCTCTAGCCTGAAGGGCTGAATTGTCACAGAAATTGCCTCTTCCATGGAGGCAGAGTTTATAAAATTGATCTGCAGGAAAACGACCAGTTCAAGCCCATCCAATACACCTATACTTTTTACTAACATGCTGAATTTGATAATTTTCAGGGAAGGATGTTGTGTTGGCCCTAGAGATTTTTTTGGGGTTTAGTATATGGCTTTCATCTGAATTCTCTGTGTGGGCATGCTACTAGAAATGGAAGCTTGTCCCTTTGGGGACACTGTTTTTAAGTCACTCTCATGCTGCATAAAAAAATATGTGATAAACCTTTTACAAAACTTCTTTTGTTGTGAGAAGACTAGTTTGCCAAATATGAAACTTGACACAGATATACATTGGTTTCTCATATTCACAAAGGATTTGGGGGACAAAAGGAAAGATTTGTTCAAAACTCATCACACAGACTATCAGGAGCTGGGGTTTTTTGAGTACTCTTCCACAAGTAAGAGCTTATCCAAGAATAGTTATAATTCTACATATTGAAAATCCAAATATTTTCCTAGGATGAAACGAGTCGTTTCTGGTCCAGTATTCTGAGCAGGTTGCTTTAGAAAATAAAGGCAGTCTCAAGGAAAAATCTTTACTGAGATAAGGAGAGAGCAAGTGTCTGGCTGGGATATGGTCACTCTCAGCAGCTCCCTCACCCAGCACTGCTGCCTGCACACCCTACAGCTTAATGTTACCAAAGTCTGAAGTTTTAAAATAACACATCTGGATGGTTGTTTAATTTGCCAGAGTTTAGACATTCCAGACAGAAAGAAGCTTTGAGGGAACCTGGGAAGAGCAATGTTTGCTTTAACCTGATTTGGTTTTCCTTTTCTGTGCTGCTCAGCTGGAAGAGAGAGCCCAACAGTCTCCACTGCATGCCACACTGAAAACAGATTAATCTTGGTGGTCTGTGGTAGGGAAAAATCCACACTGTTTGTGTGGACAAGCAGTGTATGTTGAGTCTTGCCTTGAACCTTACTAACCGTGCTGCCCAGTCTGGTGTAAAGTCAGTGCAGAATTAGTCAGTGCCCTCAGTCCAGCAAGTTGCTCAACAACTATCTGTCTAGTGACAGAGTGATGTGTTCTAACATATATGAGCAGCAGCAGGGCTTGTAGGCAGGCAAAAGGCATTAAATGAGCCTGGAGGCAGAACTGCTTGTCACTGTGAGTCATTGTCATCACCCCCCACCCACGAAGGCATCTGGGGCAATACTACCTTACTCTGTTGCTAGCAACACCATTCCTGTTAATTAGATGAAGCTGCAAAAAAAGACTGCATATGTGAACCTGCTCGATGCATTATATGAGTCCTAGCAAATACGCCTTTTGTTCGATTGCTTCTGACAAAGAAAGAAAAATCTTTGCTCAGAGGCAAAAGCCTCTGAGATTTATGTGAATAACAGCAAGGGTACTGATGTGGCCTGAAAAGCTATCCATAAACAATAGAAAACAAAGTCATGTTTGTTCAAGCTTTACTTCACAACTGCTCTGGGTTTTTTTGGCTTACTGTAGGAGTTCCTTCTGTAAACAGTTTGCCAGGTTTCTAAGTTATGTCATATTCAGCAGCTAATGCAGAGCATGGAATGAGGTGTTTGTAGCTTTCTTCTTTGAATAATAAATCTCACTTCCCTCTGCCCTTTCCAATATTTCCATCTTTTAAACTGCAGTCTTGCTGACAGTTGTGGTGCTGGTGTAACATTGGTATTTCTCAGTGTGCCTTCAATAAAGTGGCAACAGCATCTTTAACAGTGATATTATTCCTTTTAAACAAAAATCTGCCCAGAACCACAGGTGCTTCTATACAGACACATTGACTTCTGCTTTTGCTATAGGAATCATTAGTGTAGAAAACATGCAGTAAATGTGTTCTTTAGCAATTACCGTTACTTCTCTGACCCCATACCATGTTCATCTGGTGATGTATTTTATATACAGTTCCTATTATTTCGAAGAGATGGCAACACCCCAAGGATGTTTACTCAGACAGGGGACCAAGCAGGGCTTTCTCATAATTGTAAACAGAGCATTTAAACAATGTAACCCAACTTTTAGCCTGTTCCCATTTTTGAGCATTCAAGTCTACATGACAGACTGATGAGCTCTGCATGTTTGCCAGGAAATCCAGGTTAAACCCAGTCCCCTGAACTCAGGCTTCTGCATCCTGACTCTCATCCTGTTTTTAGAAGAACTGGGGGGATGTTGCAGAAAGGAAGTTGTGTGTTTTCCCTCTTTGGAAATGGATCTGTTTGCTGTCACTGTTTGCTCCATCAGCCTTTGGGCTGTGTTTCAGATGTGGTGTGTCTGAGATCTGCTGGGAAAGAAAAGGAAGTGGGTGAGAGACTCAGGAGCACTGCATACAAATAGCATGAGCTACAGACATTCCTATATACTAACATTTTTCTTAACAGTTGCTAGAGAAAGGATGGAAACAATGCACAAGGTAACAGTTGTGTCCTGTATCTGATGTTTCAGTCATTCCCATCACCTCTGTGTGGCAGTGCATGTTATGAATTGTCACCTCCTATGTGAATCACCTGCACTTTCTTGAACTGTACCACTCAAGTGCACTCCTGACCAGTGAATGGTCACACTTCATATCAAGTGCCACAAGTCATCCTGCTGTACTACTCAGTACAGTTTAAACGATGTTGACCCTGTGATACTCAAGACCTAAATCTGAGACTGCCAGAGCAGGGAACTGTCAGAAACACGTGTGTCAGGCAGAAGGAGAGAAGCAGGCATGTGTGGGGTGCAGGTGACGCAGGGCGACATTGCTCAAGGGCTTTGCATTCCCCTGCCGTGGGGGAGCTGCTGTGCCTCTGGCAGCTGGATCCTCAACTCCTACTTCAGCTGCTCCCGAGGGCGAATGTCTGTCATCCTGTGTGTGTGCAGGATGTACCGAGCCACTCACATGTTCCATTCATACAGCTTGGCCAGACCTCTGATGGCGAGTTGGGAATGTCACAGCAGGAGCTGTAGGTTCCTCAGGCCTTATGGCTTTCTCCGAGGTTGTTAGCAGGCAAGCAGTGAGGCCACAGCACAAGTGGCTGCTATCTGCATTGTGTCTGTTGTCACTGCTGGAGAGACGATTGACTGAATCTGTTTTTAAGATTTTTTTTCAATGAATGTGCCATAATACAGCCATTCCAGTATCCCATGGTATAAACTGGAACTCTGTATCAATCTAAGGCTAGGAGAGAGCCTGCTTTTCAGTGTTCCCATTTTCCACAATGATTTTCGGTGAAAGCTGCAGAAAGGTTCATCCAAGCCTCAGTTCTGCCCCCTTTAGTACACTAATCTACTGGTCTTTACCAGTAGTTTTTGATTCCCTAGTCTTCTTTCCTTGCAGCATCCAAACTGCAGGTCAAAATTTGAATGCAGGAGGTTATTAAATCATCCTTCCAGGTCATGGATGGAGAGGTTTAAATTCTATCAGCTTAGATTCTGGCAACTTCTCGGAGTGCCCGAATTAATTCTGGCAGGTATTTGTAAGCTCATCTATGAAGAAAGAGGAGTGCAGATCTGAAAGAGGATGTAAGGCAGAGAGAGGGCAAAAACTGACAAGAACAAAGCATAAAATAAACAAATCACCCAAACTGACGTAGCTAAAGGCTGCAGTTTATTGCTAAGGGAATAAATTCTTCCTTTTGCATAGTTTAAAAATGGAAAAGAATATTGGAAGAAAAATAAGAGCTTTTATTACTTGAGATGTTTGGACTTAAGATACTTTTTTTTAATGCCCTGTCTTTGCAGGAATTGAAAAAAATCAGTGAATGTGTATGGCCCTGTTTTCACTTGTTTGAGGCCTGATTTAGTCAAAGGCAAATTATTCATGCTGCCTTTAAACAGCCTCCTCCTGAGAAGTAGGGCAGGAAACTCCCACAATAACCCACACAATGGGAGTGAGAGGCCAGCCAAACGATGCCTGAGACACGTGAGGAGGGAAACCAGTGCGCCTTTGAGCAGCTGGAAGAAGATTTCAAGCCTGGTTATTTTGTACAAGGAAGTATGAAGGGCACGTTTCACGAGAAAGTCTGACTTGTCACAGCGAGTTGAGATGGCACGTAGTGAGCAATACACAGAGAGCAGGGAAGCATTGCCTGCAGCATTGGGCCGTGCTCTTTGCTCTCAAAGAGTTTTTAGCTGGCAATTATCTGCTCCCTGGCTGGGACCAAGCATTCTGGTATTAAATACAAGACGTGCCCCCATCTGCCTGCTGCCAGTCCACAGACTGAGCCCGTGGAACCAGTGTGGTGGCTTCCATGCTGGTGATGCCACAGAGTACACATACACACGCACAGGCCACAAGCAGCTCAGTGTTTGTTTCCACTGAGAAAGTTTTGACCTGCTTAAAGAGCCATTGCTATGGAAACCTAATGAGAAGATAATTGAATGAAACCTCTTTGCTTTCCATCCCTTTCTCACACTGGTGCCAGCAAGGTCAGAACCTTGCAGGCCTCCTTTCTCTTCAGGTTCATGCAAATTTGATAAAAATACCAAAGGCCCATTTTCTTCCTTGTGCCAGCTCTAGTTAGATAAATTACCTTGTATTCAGTCAGGAGCAGTTACAAGTCTGTCAGTTTTTCATACTAATTATGTAAGTGGGCCATTTCTAATGCACAGAGATAACCAAATGGCTTTGCAGCAGAGCCAGCATGGGCTTTTGCATTGGTTTATTCACCGCTCTGAATATGAATAATATTCATATACTAAAAATCCCATCTAAACCATTTTCTGCAGTGTACTATAAATAATCATTGGTGGGGAACAAGAGGGGCACTATCAGTTTAGTGGAGATGATAACAGTAGTGGTTTCATCACCATATGGTGCTATGCACCTGTGGATTTTATGGTCCATAAATGAGATGCGGCCATTTGTTAAAGCACATCTGCATTTGAAATATAAATGCCCATCATTCTCAGTTCCCTTATCTGTTCTGTTTTGAGAATGATGAGATTTCAAAAATCAACAGGCACATTCATGAAAGCAGTGCATGGTGTCATTTGTTTCTTTTCCCAGTTCTGGAGTACCAGCATGTTCTTGGGGCACGTATGATTGTGTCTCTTGTAATATCAACCACTCTCTATGCAAGATTAGCCCCAGTGTTTTTCTCTCTGAGATCAGAATCAGTCTAGAGTTAACGGGAAAGCTGTAACCTAGTTAAAGCCAGTCTTAATAATCAGACAGGCTTAGCTGGCTTGTGACCCAGATGTGTGCATTGGGTCTTCCTTGCACACCAAGTTTTGGACACCACCTCCAGGTTTCAAAGGTGTTTCTTAGATGTAACAATGTTATCCCCTCTGCAGCACTTCTATGGAAAGATAGATTCAGAGACCATTTTAGATGTCAGGCTTTGACATTGCTCTTACAAAGCCCCCAGGCTGCAAAACAAGAACCAAAAGTGCCCTCCAGAGGCAATCCTTATGACCATGTCTGGTTTGTTCAAGATGTCTTTTCTGGTCTCTTATCTTTCAAGCAGCCTCCTGTAAAAGCAGTTAGTCAAGTTTTTTAAGTTGTTCTCCCTTTCTCTACCTACTGTTGGAAGTTTGTCCAAATAGTTAGGAAAAGTTAGCTTCTCTTTTCTAATTTTTTTCCAGCATGTGTCTGTTTGTTCCTGTGCCTGATTTATTAATAGGCAGTAAGTTAATCTTCTTGCAGCTTTCCAATTTGACAGGCAAAACTTTTCTGGCTTTGTTTTGTAAGCTCAGCTGTCCAGTTTCCTGGCTATTCTAATAGCTTTCTCCGTACCACATCTAGATTGAATTCATCTTTCTTTAGCATGAATAATGATGGTTATACAGCCATTCCCATATATATTTGTTCTTCATATTCTTCTTACTGGCACTGGAATTTTCCATTCTTATGCCTTTTAGAATAAATATGTGGGTTTTTTCTCAGTCATCCTTTTCCACCGGGTATCCCCAGGTACTCTGTCATTTGCAGACCTCCAGTGTTTGAAAGACTGACTTTTCTGTCCATCTTGTTTGTGTACTTGAACAGTTTAATGTTGAATGTAAACTCATTTGTATTAAGCCAGTCTTTCTAATCAACGAGTTCCTGGTCCATGTTCTCTGCTCCAGCTGTTGCTACTGGATTTTGTATCACTGATCACTGAGTGGCCTGATGTAGTTTACTAAATTCTGCTCAAATCCATCAGCTCTCTAAGGCAGTAATATTTGGGTACTCTCAAAAGTAGCTCCATTTTTAGATTATATGTTGTGTTTTCTGTTTTTGATTTTTTGGGTTTTTTTTCTCATTTGTTTATTTCATCACTTTGGCTCAATGAGGCACAAAGTACTGGCCTAGAGATGGTTTTGGATTTGTGAGATTAATGAATTAAAATTTTGGCCCCATTTCTTGCCTGCTTCCAGAGATTATGGGTTGATAAGAAAATACTTCTTCCCTCTGGCTGTAAATCTTGTTTTGTTCCTCATTGTGTGAACATACACCCATACATTTCTTCTGCTTTATGTGGTGACAGAGCACATTTCATGTGAAAGCTTGCTAATGAAGTTGTACATCAGAACACAACAAAAATGAAGGCCTCCATGGTGGAGTAATGGCATTTGGCTCCCTTTCAGACACACAGTGCTGAAACTTCTGCCAAGTGTCACTGCATCATTAACTTTCAGTACAAGTTATCAGTCTATGAATGGAAGAACACAAATCACTTTCAGTGCACGTTCACAGAAGTGCTGCAGATTTAACAGAGTAAGAGAGTGTAATTTGCAAATCAAACATACAGGGACACCAAGGTAGTCTGGAATTTTTCACCAGACATCTAGGAAGTAAAATGCTTGATTGATTTCACTGAGGATTTTTAAGTATCAGAATTGTCGGGTGGAATTAAAAAGCAAGTGCCTTATCAAGCACTGTGTGGTAAGCTGTGTTGGCATTTCCATCTCTTCAGAGCAGCTGTTAGCATTTTCAAGGTCAGCCCAGGCATGGAAGATTCCTCTTTAAAGAATGCATGAAATGATAATTGGAATTTGCATCCTCTGATGAAACTCAGCATAGTTCTTAAACCAGTTATAAGTGAGAAGTAGTCTGCTTGCTGTGCATCCTGCTTTTCTCTCACCCGCTCTGGTTCAGGTGTGTCGGATGTTTTCTCCTACTGCCCTTCCCCTTCTTTGGAGGCCGGTTTATGACGAGCTGGTGGCCTCAGGCTAACTCATACTAAGCAGATGTCCACATCACAGACGTTGCTGCTGCACTTTTTGCTTATTTGCATCGTTTTTGGCAACTGTGCAAGAGAAGAAAAGGATTAAAATGGATTTGGAGGCCAAGAGACTGCCTCTCCACTTTAAGGGTGATTTCACTAGTGAGGCAGAGTTCTGATCATTAACATATTTCATTTTCTAAGGATGGTGATTTGGTACATTTCATGGATCCTAATTCATTTAAAATAAATAGAATGACTGTTTGATGGGTGGAGTTCATGCTCATCTGCAAAACATGTAGTGGATTAATTCTGTCGGTTCCGACAGGGCTTGGCTTTCATAAAAATAAAAATCTCCTTGTACAACTCCACATACTTTTTAATCTGATTTACCTTTATTTAGAAAAATACTTGATTTGAAGTAAAAAAACTTTACTTTGAAGTGTCTGGATTACTTCTGGGCCCTGTTGAAGGGCTTTTTCTGGAAATTTTTACCCAGAAAGTATGGGGTTTGTATTTTTCACCTTTCATCAGGCTTCTTACAAATTAAGCATCTGGTGGCATATTTTTGACTTTCCCCCTTTTACCAGCAAGGAAAACATTAAATGTCTCCCTCCTCCTGGTGCACTAAAAATTTGAAGTTTGTTTGCCTAAATTAGTTTGCAGTTTGTGCTGCATTAAATTTCTGATCCGTCTGAGTTTTAAAGAAGTGGTATTTCAGAGCTTCACTCTGCCAGACCCTCCTTGTCTGGATGAATTACTGGATCACACTGAAACTTAATACTGTCTCGTTTCCCATTTAATGATATCTTTGCAAATTGATGAGCATGTGTTTCCTGCTTATAAGATGCCGGCCAGTAATTGCTTGTGTCTTCTAAACATTGACCTGGCGTGAACTGTAATTTCCCTTCAAGTGGTCTAGTGAGTTGATCAGCAGCTCTTTATTGCCCTCTGCTGGGAGTCTGGGAATGTGCAACAAGAGTGTGTCGTGTGTATGTTATTACATGGCCTTACTCAGAGAAGTGTTTGGCTCGAGGTCTGCTTGGTACGCTGGGGTGTGTGTGTGTTTCCATCCTGCATGGCTGCAGGACGGCCACCACACAATGGGACAGTGGCATGTCGCGGGGCCGACCCGCAGCAAAGGCACTGCAGTGATGCTTTGCACATGGAGCCTCCAGCAGAGCCCTGGATGCCGGCAGAAGTCATTTCACTGCCTTGCTGCAGTGTGGTTAAATGGCAGTTCCCACAGGAAGGCTTCAGAGAATAGCACAAGGTTTGGTAATCTCTGTTAGCTGCATTTATGCAGACAGAAAAAAGGCAGTGAAGCAGGGTGATGTTGTCTCATCAGAGATCCCACAATGAACTGTTGGCACTGAGTTGGAATCCATGCTGGAAAACTGGTTCAGTGAACACAAAGACCAAGAACAAAATATTTATTTGCTATTTTAGTGGGTTGTTTGTAAAGCCTATGTTCTAGATTTGACTAAGTCTCTCCAGCTAGCTTTTGAGGAAGGGAACATACACTGGTGAGAAAGCACACAGAAGGGATTTGGGAGAAAGAAGCTGTAGTCTCCAGTCACTTATGGTTGCACTTCATAGGGTCCGGACAAACTTTCTCCACCTTGTCTTTAAATCTCTACTACTGTCTTCCACATGGTGGTTTCTGAAGATGTAACGAGCACATATTTATGAAGACTGTCAGATAAAAACCATATAGGTTGAAAATTGATGTACAGCTAAACAAGTGCAGCATCCCAGTTCTGCAGTTTCTAAGGCAGCAAAATTACTGTTTTGCAAATGCAAGTGGGGAAACTATGTGAATAACTTTTTTTCTGAGGAATCCTTGGACTCCTTTGCCTTAACCATTGGTTTCTGGCAGTATATGTTTTTCTATGCTGGTCACAAAAGGAACATTTCAGAAGGAAGCTCAGTAACTGTGGTCAGATCAGTGGGTTCAGTTTTCATTTCCAACTTGCTGTGTTGGGGAGAAAAGGGAAGAGAAAACAGCTCATGATATATTGTTTGGAAACTGTAATTTACTGTAACCAGACAGCTCCCCTGAAATGTGAGAAGTCTGCATCAATAAGCCCATTTCTCTTTTTTGTCCTAGGCTCTCCATTCATAAATCAAGTTCAGAAGAAGGCTCTGTAGGTCAGTATATTTCATTTTATTTGATACTCCTATGGAATTCTTAAACAGCTTTTGAGTTTTGCCTGTTCTAGGATGTGAAGAGCTGGCAGAAGTCAGCAGCATTTGTGTGTGTGGAGGGCGAGTCTCAGCAGCTTTCAGTTTGATGCCGAGTGTCTCAGTGATCACTAAAACTGCCCAGTCAGCAATGTCATGTGATAAATATGCATCTTTTGACTTGCTATATTGAATTGAAAGTGTTTGTATGTTAGATCACTGTTAGCCTGTCCTTTTGTATTCCATGAGTTACCACCACCAGTAAATAATGGGGATTCGTGGTTATTTTTGCTCATGTCATGCCAGAGGTTTTTTGTTTATGAAATTTTTGTTGCTTATTGGAAAAGAAAAATAAAACTAGGAGGTTTTTCTTGTTTGTTTCCTTTTAATGGTATTCCAGGGACTGTCCACACAGTCTAAACTTAAGCAGTATTTCAGAGAGTTAGGAAGTTCAGCTCTAGGTCATCCAGGGCAAGTTCTTAAATACGATAATAACTAATAGCTCTTTGTCAGTAGCATTTCTGCCAGATCAGGCACAGTATGTTAATTTGTAGGTGGCATAAACTTTATAGCATGTGCCCTGGTTAATTCAACAGAACACAGATATATATGCCCTACCTTGAGCTAGGTCCCATTTTTCTTTCCAGAGCAAATGATTTACTCTGAGATCATCAATCCACAAAGAGATCTGGTTCTTGTGGATGTGGAGACTCAGCCTTGTGCAGTCCAGGCATATAAGAGAGTCAGAGTCAGGTGTAGCTGATGATCTCATGCCAAGTAACAGAACATGTGTGTGTGCATGTGTGTATTATTTCATTTCTTGATCAATTTACACAGATATACTAGAAAATCATTTATCTGAGTTGCAAAATTGTGATTCAGTTAAAGAGAATAAACCAACAAAACACTTCAAAAACACTTCCAGACTTGACATTAACAACTCGACAGACATCAAAATTAATGTAAAATGGTTTTTTTTAATAATTCAAAATATGTAAGTTACTGGCATATCTGAATCCTCTATAGCACAGGCAATTATAAAAGAATGTGCATCACCCTGAAATAGCTGCATCAACATAGTTCTAGTACAGAATAAATCAAGAAAACCAGAAAATCTGAGGTTTTTTTATTCTTATTTCTGATTTAAAAATATAATGTAATACTTAAAAGCTTCTCTACAATTTACTAATTAATGTTTCTTTCTAAAATTCTTTTTCCCTTTCCCCTCATCCTCCTGCTCCACTTTCCTTTTAGGGAAAACAGACTGGAAAAAGAAAAATAAGTTTTTTTGGCAGAATTTCCGAAAGAACCAGAAGGGACTAATGAGGCAGACTTCAAAAGGTAAAGCTTTTTCAATAATGCACATCCTATCCATATAAAATGTAAGGAGTCAGCATCACAAAGGAATAAAATGCATTTGTAATAGAATGGCAGCTGGGGTCTGTAGCTCTGGAAGTGTCATGCGTTTGATTCATAATGACAGTGCTTAGAATGACAAGTCAGATTCTTGAGACTGCAGACATGAAGCTGGGATGCCTTCCTCGGCAGTTAATATAAGTAATATATGTAACTAAACATGATGCATTTTTTTTCCCTAGTCCTGACTTGGTAAGAGAAATAACTGTATTGTTTAAATTAGAAGGATATTTCTCCTTTCTTTGGCATTTTGTTAATTTGACCTGTTTACTTTAGGCTTGAATCCAGCCTCTCATTGTAGAAGACACTACAAGAAGGAGTAGTAAAAGTATCTCTGATGACCAGTGCAAATGTAGAATTGATTCCACTTAAACTGTCAGGTGTCTTTCTCTACTTATTCTGCAAAAGATGCAGCTGTGGATTGCATTAAGTATTTCTCTTCACACAGAAAATTTCTGTTTCCCCATGTGTATCTGTTAGCTTCTTATGTTGCAAACAGATGTTTCTCTATGTCTATCTGTGTTCAGATGGACTCTGAAAGACAACAAAAGCCCATTTAATAGGTCCAAAAGGGACACACTTCCAGTTAAGTGTGGGTCCTTGCTGGTTCTCCAGGCAAATTCTAATTGCCTGTGCTGACATGCCAAACACCTACCAGAAGGAGAGGTAGTTGAGAGTGCAATACATCTGGCACCGTGTGCCAGCTTAGTGGGTGATTAGTTTGTCTGGATAGATCACAAGCAAGTGACTAGTCCACAGCAGAGAGCTGCAAGGGCCCATCACACCATTCCTTAACAAGCAGGTTCTGGCAGCTGATACCAGTATTCCTCTGGGCTGAGTGCTGGACTTCTCTAGCATTAGCACTTCCTCTTTTAATTCTTTTTTCTCAGGGTCAATAACCATGTGATGATAGTCAGTTTTTATTTCTCCTTTTTGTGCGTGCTTGCTTGCTTGCTTTCAGTGTCAAAGTAGACTTAGTTTTTTAGTTCTAAATTGCTTCCTTTTACTGCTCAGTCACTTTGAAATCATTCCGTTTTTTGAAATCATACCATGAACCTGCTATGGACTCTGGCCAGCCAGATCCACGTGGCAGCCAGATTTCAGAGCACTGGGTAAAATCCAGTTTCAATGTACCCTGCCCTGTGCATGAATTCTTTTATGTGCTTAAAATATTTGTCCATTTTTTGTGCAGGAGAGGATGTCGGTTATGTGGCCAGTGAGATCACAATGAGTGATGAAGAACGGATCCAGCTGATGATGATGGTGAAAGAGAAGATGATCACCATTGAGGAAGCACTTGCTAGGGTATGATATGTGCATGCTTCAATCTCCTTGACAAAGATGTTTTAGAATGTAGGATGTATCAAGTGGAGTTTGACTTCATTCACAAAATATGGGAGAAGGTGGAGAAAGCCTGCCTGTTTCCAGCATTGCTATAGGTAGCATAAATTAGATTGCAATTCCTTTATTTATTGAGAAAAGTGAAATTTAGCTCAACCAGAAATAGATTTGCAGTATGTGATAAATTAATAGAGTCCTAAAAGCTTTGCTTTTCTCCATTAACAATAAAAGGTACTAATCAGAGAAGAGATTAAGTGTAGAATTTTTCATTGCAGTTGTCTAAAGTGAGGGAGAAGAATCTCTCTGACTTGTACTAGCTCTTATTTATTATGTTCATAGGTTTGTTTAAGTACTAGTAGAAATGCTTCAGGTTTTGCTGAGCTTGCCGTACTCAATTCAAAACACATATATTTCTTGCTATTTTCCTTTAAGCTAAATTTTTTTCTGCTTTTTTCTTAGCCAAAAAGGTGATATTTTACTTAAATAACAATCAAAGAAAACATGTTCAGCTATTTTTGGCATATGACATTATGTCAGATGTACAACACAGATTTTTTTTTAAATAAATGAGGTGGCTGTCATAAGGGTTTCTTTGCAAACTCTAAATGTAAATAAACCACAAGAAAAATAACTGTAAGGTATTGCATTTGTGCAGCAAAAGGGCCGAGGTTTTAATTTGCTCAGGAGCCAAAAGAGGGTTTCAACTCAATCTTTGTGTAAAATACTAAGTGTTGGAACACAGGATGTTCTGTATGGGCTCCATTAGAAAAAAACATCATTTAAATCAGTTAGCAGTCAGATCTTTACTGGCATATTACATCGTGAAATAGATTATTGTAGAATATAAAATTATTTTATTGTCTGAAGAAAATATTTCTTTGCTGGAAATCATATCATGAAAAAAATGCAAGATTTAAAAATTACTGTGTTGGAATATTGAGAATTCTTTTTCTTCTCTTCTGTTAAAGTTTTGTGGTGTGAAAGGGTTTTACCTAATCTAATAGTTCATATGTGGACTGGTAGAGCTTCCCTCTAGTGGTCTGAGCTACTAGCCTTGTATTTTCAAAATATCAGTTTTTGATCTTTACAACGCTTTGACTCCTGTAGTATTGGTTTTCTTGGAAAATGGGCAAAATTTTTTAATTATTATTATGAAGGATGGTTCTTAGTCTTTACTGCAGATAATTTTCTCTATGAAGGAAATTGGCAGGTCATTGTGATTTAGTCTGCCCACTGTAAACTCTGCCTCTGAGATGGGGATGTGTAATTTATGTTTTACCAACAGCAGGTCATCAAATTTCAGTATTTACAGATCATTTCCTTCTTAAAAAAAAAAAAAAACCAAAACAAAAAAACCAAACCAAGTCATTTTTAAAACTTCTGATTGTTGGACAACTTATTTTGAATAAGTGAGGCGTGCATTGGAAAAGTTCCCATTTTTCCAGGTCCACAATGATACAGGGGGGGAAAAATGAAATTATATTAACTCTTGCTATTTTAATGAAGATTCATCTCTTCTTGTCACTGGAAAATGTTCTTTCTGTCTTTTCAAATTTCAGCTGAAAGAGTATGAAGCCCAGCACAGGCAATCAAGCACTGTAGATTCTACAGAATGGCCTGATGGTTCTTACTCGACACTTGATGGGTCTTCCAATTGTAATGTAAGTGCCTGTCATTGTGATATAGCTCCCCAGTGTTATTTAATATTTACATTCTTTCATTGAACTACTGAAATATCCTGATTTACCTGTCAATTTCCTTAATAGCAAGTGTATCACTGACCTTGTGATGGTCTGTTCTGTCTGCAGAGAATCTTTAACTTGCATTCTAAATCTTCAAAATCTGTTGTCATCGACTTTAACAGTCTTATTGTATAATCTCTCTTTTTTCTTTTTTCTTTTTTTTTTTAAATCTTACCCCTTTGTCACTGAGCTTTTGAAACACAAGTTGTCCCAGGCAAAAATCCCCTTGTTTCAAAATGCACAGAAAAGGGCTTCTAGGTCATTTAGAGGGAAGTTGTTGATTCACCAGTAGAGTTTCTCAGGCTTTTCTATCCCTTGTTGATACATTCTAGATGAGGATCTGGCTAAGTCCTAGCTTCGTGCTGTCTTCAAACACTTCTGTCTCTGCATTTGCAAACTCACAGCCCAGAGTTTGTGGCTTGTCAGATCCATAAGGAGTAATGCAGCTTTCCTCCCTTTTTTTTTTTTGCTTCTGAGCTGTTTAACTTGTGTTGTTTTTATGCGCACCAGACAGGCTTTGTGTTATGCCATACTGAATTAATTAATTTTTCCTTCCAGATATCTTCATTTTCACTGAGTAGTTTATTCCACGTCAGTTCTCTAATTGCAAGTTCACAGATAAATCTTAGAGAAGAACACATTTGACTGTCAAATTCCAGCTCTTTGTAACCCATATAATTGAATCGTAGTCTTTTGAGACCATTGGTTGATTTATTTATTTTATTGTCAATGGAATTTCCTGCTAACTGCAGCAGCCAGTTAGCTCCTCCTTCCTAAAGGAAAAAAGGAATGCAATGTCATTGTATGAGATGTTTAACATATTTGGTAGCAGAGAAGGATTTTGTTGTTTGTGTTCAAAAAAGTATGCCCATCTTTAGTTATATTGGAGCAGAGGGGAGCTGATGTTGCCTTATACTCTGTTCTGATATGTCAAAAATGTGCAAAGAATAAAGAAGAAAGGATCCTGACTCTCCGGAACTGATTTTTTTTAGCTAGCTGAAAGATGTCTGATCTTTTCCTCATTAGTATTTATAGCTTGAACTTTTCCTTCTTTAAAGGCCTTTGTCCAGGGTACCTATAGCAAAAGCCCCTCAAAACTCTCATTCACCATGATCAAATCTCAGAAGGATACTGAATTTCTCTCTTAAATCTTATGATAGTGCTTTACACTTGTGTTGAATTACTGAAAGCTGTGTGTATCTCTTGAGCACTGAACATGATTCAGTATTTCTGCCCCAGTGGAATGACTTGGCACCTTTTCTCTAAAATTGTTTTCCTAAACTATCTTTGCACTTTGAGCCAAGAGCTTGGTTGCCTCTCTCTGTTGTTCTGGTAGGATTTGAACCAACTTTCTGCAAACATCAGTGGGGGATCTCTATTCAATCACTGTAGATAATTCTCAAGATTTTTGCCCTCGCTCCTGATTTTTGTCCCAGTTGCCTTTAGCAGAAGCTGTTAAACTGCTTGCCTTCAAGGAAAGAGGATCATCTGCAGAAATGAAAGTTCATGTTAGAACAAAACTCAGCTTGACTTTTTTTCGTGGACAAGAATGAAACTGAGGTTGACTAGGGTGAAAGATTTTAGGCTGTAATTGACAAAAGGGAAAAACAAACAATGAAAAGTATCAGATATGTTAGAATAAGGTATGTGTTCACTCAGACTTTTTTGCCAAAGGACCTCTCTACTAATCTGAAATGACAAGCTTTTGAGACATGCAAAGATGATTCTGTTTTCAAGTCCTTTCTTTCCCAAATGGTTTGAGTTTCAGTGTCATTTGTGTGATTTGTGCTCTGCATATTTGGAACCTCAACTTTAAATTACCCCACTCATTTTATACAGGCCATGAACTAAACATATCTGGTTTGAATTTGAAGTCCTTGGGCAATGGTTCTTCTGGTTCTGTTTGCTTTTTAAATTTATTTATTTATTTATTTATTTTTCAGCCTCACAGCCAAGTTGTTACTAGGCAGTTTTTAAAGAAACAATGTGATCATTTTGTAAACAAAACAAAACAAGTTAGAGTCTAAGCAATGAGAGAATCTAAAAATGGAGGCAGAATGTCTGGAGTGGTCTAAGGTTTTAAGTAATCCTTTCCTTTCAAGTCAGCTGTGTCCACAGAATACAAATAATATCTAAAGTGCATATTGTTTTGGGTTTTTATTGTTTTCCTTTTTAGGAAAAGACCACTTTTTAAAAAAAGCTTTTATAGCTTTCATGTCTTTATACATGATAAAATAACTGGTGTTGTTTTAAAGATTCTCATTTTAAAGATTGATTTGAGGATTCTGTTTTCCAGGTTATTCTCTTTTAAATTACTGTACCAGGAAATGGAAACTTGCATTTCATACCCTTAACAAAACTAAACCCTAAAGATGAATCACAAAGGAGTGCGGAGCAGAAAGGTCAGCATCCCAAGGGAGGCAGCCCCATGTCATTGTTGTGCTCTAAATTGCATGTCCTGTTTATTTGTTCTTAAGAAACAAATAAACAAACAAAAGCCTTGCCAAGCCGGTAGGTGACTTGGTTCTTTGCCACTTTAGAGCAATTTGTAGCTTTCAGTCTCACTACTGTGGTTCCCCTGTTTCACAACAAAATATGTGTGTTATTTGCTAATATGGGTATGCAGTTGAAACTGTTTTTCTTTTCAGTCACATGTATCAAAGCTCTAAAACGCCTCATGATTTTCTTACAAATTTGTTTCTGAACTTTTATGTTTTATCTCTGTAGCAATGAAAGCAGTTCACAGTAACACTAGATAGCTTTCATTGCTTTGTGCCAAGCATTGGGATGTAAAGCAGGTGCAGATTACAAATGGATCCTTTTCTGGATTATAGATAAGGCCCTATTTGTCCTCAGGAGTCAGAAAGTCCAGGGAAAGAGAGGACTTCAAAATTGTATCACATTCTTTCTTTACACTGAGGTGCCTTTTATGCTTCCTAAAGATAGAAGAGCATTTGATAACTTTTGGGGGCTGACATTCTCAGTTCATCTAAAATAGGGCTGCTTCATCCTCAGAGCCCTTGCTGCTATGGCTCCAGCCCAGCTTGGAGAACCAGCACAAGGAGAAGTCAGTACGTTCAGTGTGTCAGTCAGTTTCTTTCCTGTGCCCTCTGCTAAAGACCACTAATTGTACCACTTGCCAGTGGGGAAATGGAGAGCAAGCACCAGGGAGCTTGACAGAAGTGTGTATCGTATGTGTGCTGACACTGACACAAACCACTAATTAACTTCACTGACAGTTTCTGTAGATGCAAGTTGAATGAGGTTATAATTATCTCTGGACTAAAGTGGTTTCTTGGACTTATCTTCTGTATTTTGGTTTCAATCAGCAGGTGATGCTCACCCATCCAGCAAACTTTCATGTAGTGTAGCTGGCAAAGCTAGCTTCATTTGAAAGGTGCCACAGTGAGCTGTGCCATGCTTGTCTGACATCACCCCCCCTACCAGACGTGCCTTAGAACCCTCAAGAGAGAGGCCATAATATTTATGAATGGAGAGAACAAAAGCAGCATCTCCCTCCAGCAATGTGGCCCACACATGGGCAGTGGGGGGGGCCCGCAGTGCTCTTTTACATCCCTGCCCTCCCAACACTTGTTTTCCCAGGATCATCACATTACCACTAGGAAACTGGCACCCCTTTTGTTTTTTTATGAGGAGAGTGGCAGCAGTGGTGCAGACCTGTAAATGTGCTAGGCACATCTGCATCTACCGTGAGGCTGATGCTGGGCACAATTCCCGCTTGTGTTGCCTTTCTTTTCTGTCTTCTATAGATCCATTTTTTTTATCAGATGGCAGTCCATTCAGTCCACACAGCAATAGCTCTAGCTGGACTGAAATAATAATTTGTTACTCCTGTACTTACTATTTTTTTTTTTTAACAAGTGGTTAAATAGGGCTGAAAGTTGAAAGGCTGTGCAGAACTGGGTTTGTGTCTGCTACAGGCATCAAAGGCAGAGTAACAGATGAGAATGGATTTTGAGTTGTATCCATTTCATCCCAGAGATGCTGAATCTGACTGTGACAAAACACGAAGTCTGATATACTTATCTCTGACTCATGACAGTCATTACTGTTGTTTGGTAAGTGTGAAGAATAGGAAGAAAAGTAATGAAAGTGTAACTTCTGTAGCACCAATTGCCTCAAAAGTAAATCTAAGCATAATTACAGCAAATCCACATTATTCAGGGTTACACTGTATTTCAGTATTTGGATGCTTTCTAAATGCAGCTATTTTTTAATTTATTTTTATTCATAGTACTGATGGATTCTTAAAATTTGTAACCATTGGTTGACATTACTATTGCTCATAATATAGGACTGTTAGCATAAACAGGAAGAAGTCCTTCTTTTGGTATATAGTCAGTTTAATTTGTTAGATTTGCTAAATATAAATATAAATATGAATATAAATATAAGTATAAATATAAATTCATTAAATAAGCTCAGAGTCAACATATATTGGGAATCAGCATTGAATATCTATGGAGAGTAGGGTATGATGAGGTTTATTTTACTTTAAACAGTAGTATTCAATTTGAAGCAATGTGAATATTTTGAAGTTAGCCCTGGTTTGCTGTTATCCCAGGACTCACCATTTTTGGTAAGGTTTCTTTTCCATGAAAGGCTGAAGGGTAGAAGAGGATGTTTCTGTGTTTTATTTCTTCTTGGAGAACTTGTTTCCACCTTCAGGCCCTGCATGCTGTTTCAAGTAACAGAGGGGAGCTGCTGCTGAGCGTGGCTATGAATGAATGCAGCACTTTCATCTTTGCTCCAAAGAATCTAGTGACCCAATTTCTGTTAAGATTTCTGAAAGGCACCAATGTGCCTCGTTGTATTGGATGATGTATTTATTATTACTACCCAAATTCCTCTAATACTGTCAGTGCTAAGTAACAGTTGTGATGAAAAAGAACCTTTAATAAGACATGCTTCAAAATGGTAGTGGTGTATTGTGGTGTATTCCCACGCTATGTGCCTGTCACAGGGACCTGTCCTGGGAGGCATTGGCTGCCCTCCTTTTCCACTGATCACAGGTACAGTGTCCAGCACCTCTTGGTGAAAGCTGGTAGCAGAAGAATTACAGCATCAGCATATTTTGTTACGATCTTTTCCCTATCTCTATCTATGCATAAGAGCAGGAATTCCCATGGGTACAGTAACACAAAAACCTTCATGAGAGAAGTGCAAATCATCATTACAGTTCCCATGACACAACCCAAAGTAAGGTCAGTGCCTGGGGAGTGATGATAGCAAAGCAAGAGACCATGGATATGTTTGTATTTGGTTTTGTAGAACATTCTAAGGAATTTTTTACCTATTTTTTCTGAAATTTTCCAGAACACATCATAATTTTCAGGAGAAACTGCTGCAAATTATTCAGATTAAAACATTTTCTCTACAGGATTGTACTGTGCAGCTGGCAGTAATGTAGCCCAAGTAAGCCTGTTTGCCGCCAGCAGAAGTTTCTCCTGTAGTTAATATGTTATAAAGTCTCTGAGAAAAATCTTCCTTCTGTCATGACTCAGAGCTTACGGTAACACCCAAGCAGTGGCTGCAGTTAGGCGTGTTCATAACCACTTCTGTTTGCCTGCATTCAGACAAGCCCTATTGACTTACCCTATTGCAAAATGTTTGGCCATGTGTTTGCGGAGGATGGGAGGCGGGAAGGCAATTTAATATTAATTCTAACATACTAGTTCACTTTTTTATACCATTTTTGCCTTTTGGCAACTGCCTAATTTTTCTGCTTATTACCTAGAGAGTGAGGGGGTGGTACCAGCTTTTACCTGTTCTCCATGCGTCAGCCAGCAGGAGATGCTATAATCCATAATGTGGTTTCCCTGCCCCCATGTTTTCTGAGACCAAGCCTATTAAATTAGAACAAAGCTTTGCTCAGTTCAAGAATTAGGAATCTCAAAAGCGATGTGTTTCACTGCCCTATTTGGCAGACACAGGCTGAATAATCTTTACTTGTGGTACAACAGAAAATTTTAATTGCCCTCTCAGTGGTTACCACTTGTGCCCTTCCCCGATGCTGGTGTTTCCTTCCTCATGCTTTGGATGGCAACATTAACAGCCTGATTATTTGAAGGTACTATAAGAATGTAATTTAAATTACTACAGCCTTCACGAAAGGGCTCTCATTCTTTGCCTTTGTTTCTCTAATATGAATTTTGCTGTATTATTATGTATTATTATGTATATGAATTTTCATGTATTGCTGTTTCACCGCTGGTTTTCCAAGAAGTTGAGAGGTGGATTTCCAGCACCATTGGAGTAATACTCCATTCATTCATAGTACAGCTTATGACAAACAATAGGAATTTCCCCTGGATCTTCTTAGCCTTGCCAAAACACAAGATTCAGTAGAGAGAATCTTGTTGAGGACTTTTGTTCCCATGTATAGAGGAGTCTGCGGGAGTATTGGAAAAGAATGTTGCATTGTAACGGTACAGAATAATGTAATACAGAGCTCCATTCTGCTACATATACCTATGACAAGTGGTACATGAGTACAGTTGTAATGTTATTAAAATTAATTAAGCTAATCAGTGAGAGAAGCGCTTCACCACGAGGAAATGTGTCTGGCTTGCAGATACAAATGTCAGCAATGTGCTTCTCAAAATTCAACTAAAACCTGGAAACAGTTAACAGCTAGGAATTTGCCTAAGCAGCTATTCTTGTATCAAGACAGACCTCCTGGGAGAATTAAACTTTTATGCTCTTGTTACTTATGACAAATATTTCCCACTAATTTCAGCAAGCAGTGTCGTCACCAGCTAATGTGTAATATATCTTCCACCAAAGCAGCCGTTGGATGCTCCTTTGATTTTCTTATAAGTAATCACAGACCAAACCCAGACATGGTTACCTACGGGGGCTGACACTGCACATTTTAGAGTTGCACTTGCAATTCATGCTCTTGGCAAAAAAAAAAAATTTATAACCTCCGCTAATTTTCTTTAGAATTTTGGAGGCCGTTATTTGTAACTTCAGGATATGATACAGATTATCAGGTCTTAGTTTCATGCAGTTCTCTATAAACAGCCTCTGCAAGGATTAGAGGTCTGTGAAGTTTTCTTAATGAAACCCAAAACCTTCAAAACTCAAGTTGCAAAGCCCCAGACTTAGATCAGTTTCACTCATGGCCATGAACTTTTAAGGGAATCTAGGATACATTTCAAGGAAGTTACTGTCATGTTTCACTTGATGTGGGCTTATATGTTAGTGAAACTGGAGAACACTAGCTGGTTTCATCTGAAGCTTAGAATTTTCCATAGGGCTTTACATCAGAGTTTTGGGGCTGAAGTAACTCGAGGGTAAGAACCCAGCTACAGCACACTGGTAAATCTAGTTTACATGACCACTAGGGAGTGGAAAAGCTGTGTACAGTCACTAGTACAAAGGCGGAGAAATTGAAGACTGACTGGGGGGCTCATTAAAATCAGCCAGTCATCAAAGGAAATAGATGTTTAGTCCAGCTATGATTTCACAATGTGATTGATCTGCACTGAATCCAGATAAACAGGCCACTGATAGTGTGGTCCTGATAAAGGAGAATCTTCCCTGGCTTAAAGAGGGTGCTACTGTGGTGCATCTATACTGCTGCTTTCCACCCCTGGACAGCAGTGCTCCCACTAAGCATCAATTTCGGTCCTTATTTTCTTGTGCTCTGAGAAGAAATGTCCAAATTCTGGATTTCTTGCAAGGTTTGGGATAAGGTATGGCTGCCTGTAAAAAGAATGCTAATTTACTTGAGCATCTCAGTCTGTTTCTTAGGAAGGGAGATCAGAGCCCAGCCTAGGCAGAGAAGTTAAAAGTCACACTACAACACTTCATAAAGCCACCATTTCTGGACCATCGTTTTTCTTTCCAATTCTTATTTATGTTCTTTACTAGCATTGAAACTGCGTTGAAGGATCAAAAAAGTATCTAAGTTCAACAGGTTAAAAAACATTTAAGCAAGGTTTATTTTTCTTTCTAATTAGCCCTTTATAAAGGGAAATTCTCCAGGGATTTTTGTCAAAAGAATTTAAAAAGAGAAAATTTTAAAAAGCCTGGTAAAGGATTTAAGTTATATTTCCTATAGACACAGCCTCTGCTCTAGTAGTGGTGTTTGAGGGTCACTCTTCATCCTGGCTTTGCAGAGATTCTCTGTATTTTTTTCTTTCACTGAAATTCCATAGACAGTAATTAAGGAACTGGAGGCCAGCAAGAGGTCAGCAAGCCTTCGTCAGTGAAAACAGGGATTGTTTGCCATGTACAACACTCCCTTTTTTCCTTGTGGTGAATAGAAGATTTGCTTAGAGCTGATGACTTATGCCTTTCTTGTAAGTTATGCAGCTAGCGAGTAACTGGGGGAATCAATCAGTGAGCAGAAAACAGCTAATTGAGTCCAGCATCACGCTTTTTTCTTCTTTACACATTCAGCACTGGAATCGGAGCCAGTTTGGTGTCTGATAATGTAACTCGAGAGAAGAGGCATTTTGTGTGCAGGATTCAGAGCAAATTCAATACTTAAGAAGACGTGTCTGCTCCTAAATTTTAGGGTTACAAAGCTGACAGCGGTTGAGGACTTGGGGAAAATACTCGAAACTGAGCTTTAGGCCTATAAATGCCGAAGCTGGTAAGTCACTGAGCATGTAGCATGATGTGGAGAGGATGTGCCTCCTGTTTCAGAGAGGGAGAAAGAGAAAAGGCTTTTGTGGTTATTCTTAGGCACAGCACAGCATGCATAGCTTTTCTCAGTTTTCCTTTTCCTTTCCTTGGGCTTTTAAGTTCTTTTCTGTTCTATTTTCCTGTCTCTGACTTTGTCCAGGCATCTTTAATAAAAAACTTTAAAGTTAGAATGGTTGGGATTTTTGGCAGATGGAAAGCCTGCTAGAAAGAAGAAAGGACACATGTAGCCACATCTCCTAAAGGGAACAGTGAAGTCTCTTTGCTTTTACTATAGAGCCTGTAGTTCTGAGGTGAGCTAGCCAGGGCTGGGGGATGTGATGTATCTGTGAATCTAAATGTGGTTTTTTTGCCCCACTTTGCTGAACAAGAATTGTCTGATAGCAAAAAAGAATTGCAGCTTAAGCTTAGGAGATTTTGCTTTTTCTTAGGCAGAAGGTTTCCTAGAGATTTCAGTTTGGGGCTGAACTATTACTGGGCATAAAGCAAACTGTAAAATTTTAACATCTCTCTAAATGGCTTCACACGGCTCATGTAAAAGTCATATATTTTTGGGGTTTTTCTGAAGCTGAAGCAAATTAATCAGTTATGATAGCTTTAACTCGATGTTGTCCTAGTGTTTCTTACACATTTTTATTGGGATATGACTTCTAAGCTTTGCCTGTTTTTTTAAGGGCTGCTGCTATAACCCTGAAGTGTTTCCAAACATAGTCCCGTCGAAAGCCAGCTACTTACTTCTGTTTTACATTTTGCCTATTTAATACCAAGTACACTAATAAATGCTAGTTCTCTCACTCCCTCTCTTTCTGTGAAGCACTAACTCAAAGAGGGAGGTTAAGATTGTTGCTTCTGTGGCGTGTGAAATGGGCTGGATGTTAGAGAGCAGCAGAGCAAGGCGTGTGCCCTGCCTCCTAAGCAAGCAGCAGCAAAGAGCCTGCGTGAGAAAAGCAGAAGGGAAAGCAAGAAGGGTGCCAGGAGCAGAACTGTAGAGAGCTCCTAGAATGTCAGAGTACGTGTGCTGATTTCCTATTTGTTCTTGAACGTAAAGCTCCTTACTTTGATCTTACATACAAGGTGATGAAAAGTGTTGCTTTTGGAGGTGCACAAGTAGGAAGTTTTCCAAGGTAAAGGGAGGAGAGAGGCGGCAGAAGGGATTTATTTCTTCTGGATTTGAGAGCATCTTCATTGTTCGTGACCACATTTGTTTTCAGCAAAAAGCTGGGCAGTGGGTATTGGCCTTGGCCTCTCTAGTTTTCCATCCGTGTGGTACGTGGTGGCTGCAGTCCTCTGCATGCAGTTCTTGGTATTTCCAGATGCTGTTAATATATTCCCTGTTTCCCTGCAGCCCTTTGCGCGTTTGTGCAGCCAAGCTCTCGGAGCTGGCGGGTTTCCGCACCGTGAGAGCATTGCAGATGCGGGATGCACTTGCTCCAAGGCGTGTGGGGAAGGGCGGCTCCGCCCGGCCAGCCCCGCCAAGGGGCCCCGCAGGCTGCGCCGGGTCCCCGGCAGCCCGGCCGAGCCCCGCGCTCGCTTTCAACCAGCGCGAGTTTTATGCATCGGCTTTGGCCAATTTGCTATGGTTTAGAGCTGTGGAGCCAGCTGTCTGCAATCTGATGTAATGTTGCCCTGGAAACCAGAAATGAAACACTTAAGCATTCACCACAGAATTACTACATACAGCATTAGCCAAAGTAATTAAAAGTTGAGCCATATGGGCTTTCGGATGGAAAAATTTGGAGCGGAGGAGATGGAAGTTAAGTTGTTCCTATTTGCAGTACTGCAAATCTGTTTGTTGTCCCCTTGAGGGCACAGGGAGAGGCCTGCCTTGGCTGTGCACAGGGGTACAGGGAGCTGGAGGGGCTCTGGCTGTTTTATCTGCATGTTAAGGACACCGAGGCTTGGCCTGGTGGAAGAGCTGTGTGCCAGGGGCCAGGAGGCATTGGTGGTCAGGGTGCAGCATGGATTCCTCCTTCCTGCTAGAGAGCCTCTGGCTGAGCATCTTGCAGACTCGTCCGCTCTATAAAAGACCACATCCACCCTTCTGCAGTGCTGCAGCACGCTGGAGTGCCTGTGAAGAGGGAAGAGAGCAAGAGGGGGCTGACAGCTGACTACATCAAGCCCGGTGCCAAGGCCTCACTGCTAGAGCTGTCCACGAAGCTGTTTGCCCAGCCCGCCATGCTTTGGGGACACTGGGGTAATTTTCCCATCTGAAGTCAGAGACAGCTACCAAAAAAAGCAATTCGGTCACCATGAAAGAGGGGAGGGTAGAGTGGGCTGAGGAAGTCAAAGCATGGAAGTTCAATGATTTCCAAATATGTCTGTTATGGCCTGAATGCTTTACATTTCTGTTTTCTGTTTAGTATTAGCTGTAAAAGAAAGCATTGCTTGAGCTGGAAAATTAAGCTCTGTTTCCCATGTGCCAAAGTGGAAACTTTTGATAATTCCAAGGCCTTTCTTAAAAAGTTGATTCAAAAACAGGAAGCAAATGAAGAGTAACCCTTTCTGAAAATGCATTTATTTTCAAGGAACCAGCATTATTTGACAATAATGTTTCCTGAGCAGCGCTACTAGTGTAGTCACATTTTTTAGACCTTTTTGCATAAACTGATTGTCCATCCTTTTTCGCTATGGAGGATTTCTCTGTCACATGCTACCTGGTATGATAGACTTATTGGAGGGAGGCTGTTTTTGTCTTTCATCTATCCATAAAGCATGACCTGTTCTCGCCTACCTGCAAAGCCCTGGCGATAGAAAGGATCTGTCGCTGCTTGTGGAGGACCCCAGCTCAAAAGGGTACTAGGAGTCCTAAAGCATTGGGGAAAAGCAGCTGGCACTTAATTGTGATTGGACTTTATTTATTTTGAAGTCTGCTAAGCACCCTCTGTACCACCCTCTTGGGTTTGATTTCAGTACCTTGCGCTGAGGCTATTTTGACACTTGTTTTTAATGTGGTACTTGTGAATGCAAATGTCAGACATTGTAAAAGCTCTTTCTTCGTTGTTGTTGTTGCTGATGTTGTTTAGTCTTCATAACCCTGAGGTGGCACATTTCCTTGTCAGATATCAGTGGTGCAACGTAGGACTAGCTGTTTATTCTTCAATAAAATCCTGAGTGGAGGGACCAGGTATGAGCTGTTCTCTTAGTCTTACAGAGCTCATGGTTTCAAAAACAGTAGTCTTGCAAACTGAGGGTGTACAAAAAGTATGATGGAAAGCAATCCCCTAGAGAAATTGCATTTAAAAGAAATGAATCTGAGTGCAAAATATGCATGATGGTTTCTTGCCAGCAGGCACTTAATGGCCCAAGAAATCTTGACTGAACTTCTTGATTACAGTCAATAATCCATTCATCATCTTATCTACATGTGTCTGTCTTGTTTGACATATCACTAAGTTGTCCTAGGCATAATCTCTGAATTAATTCTCATGTTGTTGCTTAATTTACTTGATGTAAACAACCCTGGCACTCTTTACAGTCCTATTTTTCCCAAAGGAAGTTTATTAATTACCTAGCCTGTCTGTAACCACAGTAAACGCATTTGTGCAATTCTTGGATGATAGAAGGACAATTCCTACTGCCATATGTGGTTAGTTTGGTATTCCTCCTTATTTTGGAGTAATGCAAAATTTGTGGGAAACTGGTAATGGACAGTACCCTTGCAGAAATTTGTTGAAGTTTGCCCTGGTGTGGTTCTGGAGTCCTTGTGAGCTGCATGCCTGGGAGGTAGGCTTTCAGAGCTGCCCTGGCTCTGTCAGGCACTGTGTGTGCCTTTGGAAGCTTTGCAATGAAGCTGCTAATTGGTGTCCTGCCCCATGGCATCTGCCTTTAGTACCTCACTCATCTTAGTATTTAAGCGCGCTAGAAAATAGAAGGCATTTTTATGTTCAGCCTTTCTTATTCATCCTCTAGATAAGCAGACAGAATTTTTTCTGGGAAGAGAAGGGGATGGGTTTTTTTTGTTTGTTTGTTTTTACTTGGCTTGCATCTCTTGGGGATCTTTATTTTTAAAAGTTTAATTAAGGAGAAGGATAAAAAAGGATGAGCACACTGTGGAAACCCAGATAGCTGCACTGACAGGAAGTTGCATGAGGGTTTTTAGAGCTGACCAGTAGGAATGCTGTGAATTGGCTGGGACTATGAGTGCAAACAAAGTAAGGTATACGATCCATACCGCACTCCAGCTGGAGCCTGTGCTGCGCGCAGGAATGTGCAGCAGCGCAGGATGCCAGGGCTGTCCTGGCCAAGCCCGAGAGCCCTGCTGGCCTCCTCTCCTCTCCCCTTCCCTGCCCTTCCCCCCACCGCCTTCCACATTCTGAACTGATTAAAACAGAGGAAGTAGCACGTTGAACATTGGATCTGGCTCGAAAATCGAAGTTGTCTTCTCGTTCACAAGGAATGGATTGTTTCAGCTTGTTGTGTCACTGCTGCTGGAGAGAAGGGAATTTTTTTTTGTCTCTGTAATGTTTGATACTTGAGGGAAAACAGCTGGAACTGAGCATACTGGATCAGATGCAAAACGAAACGGGATGCTGGGGAATATGGACTGCACTGTATATCTGAAAAGGTCAGAGTTTTCCCTTGGTCAGTGCTGGAGGAATGCTCTGTCCATCTTAATTCCAGCCTCGAGAGCCTTCAGGAGGAGTGTAAGGAGCAGGGAGGAGGAAGGGAATATTTTGTAGCTGTGGCAGTCCGTGAGTGAGGCAGATGAGGTCTCCTCCTTCCTTTTCTTCCCATCCCTTTCTTGTGCTGCTGTTTTTGATTTTCTGGGAAGACTGGGGGGAAAAAAAGAGAAGTCGTCAGTGACAGAGCTTCAGTTTGGAAACGCTGTTTATAACCAGGTTTAAACAGCAAGTTCTGAGATGCCAGACAGACCAGGGACTGACTAAACCACGGGAGCATAACTGGTATGGTAAGAAGAACCCTGGAAAAGAGCCCTGCCTGAAACATACTGGAAGAGGACGTGGAAGTAGTTATTACACAATGCATGTGAAGAAAGACAAGGGCAGGAATGCATTTCAGTGCCTAGGATCTTAC
Source organism: Sturnus vulgaris (assembly GCF_052056855.1). NCBI lineage: Eukaryota > Metazoa > Chordata > Aves > Passeriformes > Sturnidae > Sturnus > Sturnus vulgaris. The sequence goes on along the minus strand of NC_142245.1, from coordinate 48,943,883 downwards.
GTTGCACAGATTTAGAAATCAAAATGGTATGTCATGCTTTCAGAAAAAGGAAAAAAAAAAAGAAAACAAGAAAACCCTCAGTTTCTGTCTGACCCGAGCTGAAAATATAACACCCGTTACAAAGCTGCATTGACACAATGCAGCAGATGAGCTGGGTTAACTTAACTTGAAGGAGCAAGCTGTGGAACTACTGCTTTATTAATATTCCCTTTGTTTCTTTGCCAGTCAAGAGAACAATCCGATGATGAAACAGAGGAGTCGGTGAAGTTTAAGAGGTTGCACAAGCTGGTGAATTCTACTCGCAGAGTGAGGAAGAAACTCATAAGAGTTGAAGAGATGAAAAAACCCAGCACAGAAGGTAAAAAGCAATGTGGTTAAAACTGTGTGAATACATGTTTTTGTTGAGAGGGGACAGAAACTGGAGGCTTGGGGGAGGGAGGGGTGGAGTACTCCTAAAGGATGGTAGTAGGAACAGCTGCCTTGTCTATTGTGCATGCCTTAAGTTATTGAATGTTTAGGCTTTAGAAGGAGGAAACTGACAGCCGAGAATGTGGTTGCTGCTGATCTGGTATTCTCAGAGCAGCGCTGGAGAGCCCCTCATTAAGAGATTAGAAATTGGCTTATGTTTTATGCCTCATGCTGGGGAGGGAACGAGTCTGGGAGCAATCCCAGCCAGCTGCCCCACAAGCTCAGCAAGGAGGTAAGTGGAGCCATTACCACATTGCTTCCTCCTCCCAGGCCCTGGGTGGCACACAGGTGAAGCTCCCCTGCTCGTTTTGGGAGGGTAGCAGCTGGCTGGTGGTGCAGTTGAACCACGTGGCATCACCCTGTGGCAAAAATACAGAACCTCTATCAGACATTCTTGTGGGATAGAGGCTGCCTCATGACTTCTCTTTTGGGGAATCCTGTCTGCAATTTGGCTTCTGAATGAGCCCTGCTCCCTACAGAGAGGGGGAGAGAAGGGAGGAGGAGGGTGGGGAAAGAGAAGTAAAGTTCAGGCCCTGGGAACACCATGCTGCAGAATTAACTCCGGATGACCTGTATGCATGTGTGAGCACTCAGATTAATGGAGCCTGATACTCAGGAGCCTCTCTGCAGCTATGCTTGAGTCCTCACTGGAATTGTGGGCACCTCTCTATGTTGGTGGCCTTCCCGGCAGCGTATGCCAATTCCCCTCAGCTCTGCAGTGAGCTGAGCAGAACTGTGATTCTTCCTAGTGCATTTAAGGAGAACACGTGCATCTTGCGTATGTGGCAGGAAACTGCTGGCAGATCTGTGATCTAGGCTGCCTCTCCTACATTATGGATGGTGTTACTGGCTGGCGTGAAAGGCACAACCAGTCTAGAGCTCTGGAATGGGCAGATGTCTCTTTCTGGAAAGGTTTTATCACCTCATATAGTGAGCATAAAGCTGGGATACCTTGGAAACAAAAATGTGGATTTTGAGACGGGACAAACAAAATAGGACTATTTTTCCACTGCTCTGGGGAAAGATGGCCCTCAGAGAAGCCTGTCCTACCTCCTCCTCTCTCTCCAGGAGTCTAGGAAAAGCTGCAGGGAACAATCAGGAGAGGCTCCAGGGATGGGAGCAGACGCAGGAGCAGGCAGCTCAGGGGCTACTGGGCATGCAGATGCCTTCCTGCAGTTGAACCAGACTTTCTCTTCAGCGTATTGAGTATTTGTCTTCATTCCCTATCCTCTCTTACAGTGCTTTACCTCCTTATTTCCTTTTTCCCTCAGTCTTTCACTTAAGTGTGCCACTGCTTCCAGGGTTTTTATTTCTACTGAGGTTTTCCACCACTAACCCCTGCAGAAAAAGCACTGAACTAGGAACTGTATTAATAAAAAAAAGCTTTTTCTCCTTCCATCTTTTTCCATCTGTTATCTGTCTTCTCTAGCACTAGGCTCCTCTGATTAAATTATCTATAATCTGAGTTTGTACTTTATCTATCACTCTGGAGTTTCTTAGTAGATTCATTCTTGGAAAACTCGATAGCAGTAGCAATTATTGCTAAATAACAACATGGATTAATTCTGCATAATTTCTGTATAATTGGAAGTCCCCCTAAGTTGCCAAGTCTACCTTAGCAGTAGATATCTATGACTTTTCTTTCAGGAAATTTGATACTCAAATTTTCATATGGCACATTAAAAGTACTTCATAAATGTTGTCCATCCCAATCTCTCATAAAACAGATCTGTATTCCCAATTGAATATGTCAGAGGGCTGTGCAAGATCACAAAAATTAGTGCAGTCAGATTTGGGATTGCCTTCCAAGTTACCCGCAGTTAAGCGGATTGGTTTTAGAGCTGTTTGCTGTGGTTCTTTGAATCTGTGTTATGAATGTGAAGTAATGTGAAATTATAGGTGACTAGGTTTTGGGGTGTTGGCTATAATATTTGATTGAGTAACATCAATAAAATTTAAATAAATTCATTAATGTTCAACAGCCTTTAGTATAGTTTGAAAACTGACCTGCAGTTTCCTGGAAGAAAGATTCTGCATAATCCTACTCAAAAATTTCTTCACAAAGAACAGCTTTTCCAAATTTCCCTTATTTATTCCTGTAGGTTTTAAAGAAAATCACACTAGTCTCAGATTCTTCTCCCATATTTCTATTACTGACTCAATTATCAGAATGAATGTACATTTGGCTAAGCTGATACTCACTAGAATTTGCCAATATCTGAATCCATATGTATTTTGTCTTAATCTGTTTCTAAGTGAGCCAAATAACTGGAACTTCCTAATTCCTGGGCACCGTTCTTATATAGCAATTAAAAATGCATCACATCTACATCTGTGTCATTATGGCTTTGTGTCATGAACTCACTCCAAATAACATCTGTTGCAGTGTTGACACACAATGCATATTTTACAAGCTGTTTAAAAACATATTTACTTAGTGGAATAAAATTGTTTATCAGTACATACTCAGTCCCAGGAGGATATCTATTTTCTGTTCATATTAAGATGTAGAGGGAGAGAAGAGCAAACTGGACAGTCCAGGGAAAGTGGTGTCAAAACAAGACTCCAATCTACAGACCTACCCCAATAATTTTCTCAAGAGTGAAAATTGCATGTCAGATGTGATCCCCTTCAATGTTATGATGAGCTTTATCACAGTAAAATAGCATCTTAGGTTTCAACAAATGTATGTCAAATGTGTTTTGCCAACACAGTGAACTGAAGATGAGGCAGGAATCTTATACAGGGCTGCTAATCTGTCATTGTGAAAGGTGTCCTTTGTTATTGAATGAGCCAATTTAGTAAATTGTAGGTATTTTGGTAACAGTTCAAATTTAGCTCTGCTGTAAGACTGTGGAAGCAATCAAAGATGAAGGCAAAGTTAGGTCATTAAGAAATTTATTTTGGCAAGAAATAAATACAGTCATATTTATGTGTGTGTGTCTGATACATAGGTATGAATGCTGTGAAATTTGTCATGGATACAGAGGAGGATGTGCACTTTTTTTTTTCACTCCTACCTCGTTATTGCATCTAAAATCTTTCAAAGGAAAACACCAGAGAAAAGTTTCTTATATGATAAATGTTAAAAGGAATTGCAGTTTCAAGTTCTTTATTCCCTTCTCTCCATTCCAAAAACGAAACCTGGCTATCTGCCCATGTCCAGTACTTATGTTGCAAAATATTCCTGTGAAATATTTTCTGGAAAAAATTGGTGAAAACTAAGTGTTTCTTTCATTACCAGGACACTGTTGAAATTGGCACATCTGCAGTTTGACCTACTTCTTTGTTTTTGCATCTGCTTAATAAATTCTGTGTGATTAAAACTGGTGCCTCTTCCCCCATCAAAACCCCAAAACTTTTCATCCTGGAGTTAAACTCCATAACTTTCTGCAAAAAATACTCCTTTCTGCATCCAAAGGAGCACTAGGTATTGGCAAACTGGACCTGAGAGATACTTGTTTGGGTTTTAATACTGGGGCGTACTTCTGACCTATTGTAAGCTCACTAGAGCTGAGTATCATATGCAAGTATCAGAAGAAAAACATGAGAAACAGATCCCAGCTCCAGCTTTTAGGGGTTGTTAGTGGGAACATCTGTGGTCTTAGCTGCAGCTGAGAGAAACTTAAAATAATGATGAGTTTACTTACTCATGGATGTTGTCTTCTGTCTATTGAGAGCTAATCTCATTCGTACTTCTCAAAGTGAGAAGAATGGAAGGAACTGCTTCAGGTTTATCCACTCAAAAATAACTTCTGAGCAATTTACATCAAAAATAGTTATCTTCCAATTTAAGTGGCTAATACATTGAATAAATACAGTAAGGCTCTACAGGAACACATCTTAGAGAATTATGAACAATGACAAGCGTTGTGCTGCCTTTTTCCCCTGTAGGTGTGGAAGAGCACTCACTTGACAACTCTCCTATACTGGATGACAGATCAGCACTTTACTCTGGAGTTCACAAGAAGCAATTCTACTTTGACAGCTCCTGTGAAAAGCAGCCAGAGGACGACTCGGACTCACTTACTACTTCTCCCTCATCCAGCAGCCTTGATACGTGGGGAGCTAACCGGAAGCTGGTGAAGACCTTCAGCAAAACAGATAGCCGTGGCCTTATCAAGCCTCCCAAGAAACTTGGGACATTTTTCTCTTACCCAGAAGAGGAGAAGTCCCAGAAAGTTTGCCGCTCCTTGACAGATGGGGAAATGAAGAAGAGCCTCGGCTCGTTGAGCCATGGGGTAAGTACAGAAAGCATTTGCTTTTATGACAGCAACAGGCACAAGCACCATCTTCTGGTGTCCCTGGAGGAGATTCAGAGTATAAGGAAGCAGATCCGATTGAAGAAAATGGATACTAACTATTCCTGTTCCAGAGCTTTTCTTTGTCAGCGCCCTGCTAGGAAAGGAGCATCCCCCACAACTTGCGACCTACAGTTACTGCGGCACAAATCGAAAGGGGGTGGAGGTTGTGGCTTCCCAAACAGAAGGCTACGAGGGCGCACCTCTGTCAGCGAGTTCAATATTACCTATGTGGTGGAGAGAAGCCTGTACAGTCACCTCAACCTCTCACAGCTGGTGCGTCCCGTTACTGACAGGACCCTGAGCAAGGCCGACAAGCAGGACCTGAGGAGATGCCTGCTGGAGGAGGATGAGGAGGCCAAGAGGAAGTGGGCTGCCACAGTGGACCGCTGTACTAAAAGGGTTCTCTTGAGAATCCACCAAAAGTCTGTGAGTCAAAGAGTTGCCATGAAGGTGGTCTTCCAATTTCTGTGAGGTTGCAGTGAACACTTTCTGCTTTGTGCTTTTAACTAAAATTCAGTGCTTCTGCTTTCTTTGCCGTTAGAAACTCTTAAGCACTGTAATGCAGGTATAAGGGAAGAGCTTGATATAATCTTGTCAGAGAAGACTTTTGCTGGGTCTGCCATTGCTGTGTGTACAGAATAACTCAGTAAGAGAGAGCAAATGAGCAAATACGACAAAATTCTGCTTTTTTAAATTTATCTAGTGCAGAAATAGAGATCAGCAATGAACACAGAAGGTTTGAGATGCTATAAAAACATTCTTTGCGATGCTTTGGGAGTCAGTATTCTCTTCAAGGGGTACCAAGTGATGAATGGGATTTTCAGAGTAATAGAGTATTGTTACTCAACTGTGCTCTATTTCTCTTTCACTGTCATTGCCTTAAATTGGCCCTTCCCTTCTCAGATTGCATCTCATCATTTCACTCACTCGATCAGTATTCTCCCACACAGAAAGAAAGAGAGTTTTGCATTAGGTGGTCACTGCTCTCCTGCTTGCTCCTCACCTCCACCAGAATTGTCACTACTGCTTCTTCTTTCTAGCATGGAATGAAGGTGGCACCTTCACTCAGAGTGTTACAGAAAGGGAACAAGGGGTGGCCAAAAGAGGAAATTGTGTTTACAGTGAGAAATTAAGTTATTTGAACACTCCAGAGGGATCCAAAGCTGCTTCCTGATTATATGACCCAGTTTTGATAGTTCCGTTAACCATGATTCTGAGTTTCCTAGGAACTTGCCTTTGGTGCCAGATCTCCAAAGCTGAGCCAGCTAGTCTGTTGTCTAGTTGACAATGTTCCCTACTTTGGTGGATGGAAACAGCAGTGCACCCGTAACATTAACCAAGATATTCCACTGAACAATACAGTAGAAACAGCTTTTCCTCTTAAAGAACAGATTTTTTTTTTTGAGAGAGATCTCTGCTTAATTTCTTCTGATAAAAGGTATAAGAGTGACAGCTGTGGTCCCCTTGAATAGCCTAGGAGGTGACCAGGCCTTCATGGTTCTCTTTTTGCTCTTTGGCTGTGAAATACAGATTTTTTTTTCTACTCAATACCCTGAACATTCAGTCTTGGCAGCTTTACTGTTTCTTCTGCATTGACTGCTTACCCTGCCCCTCACAGGGTACTGTTTATTGCTACAGACATTGTACTCAGAAGATGTTGTTTTCCTGTAAGGATATTATAGTGATAGGACCTTGCTCATCCATCTGTGGGTTGATTAATAAGGTTATCTTAGACCAAAAACATACTCATATTAATTAAAAATACCCTCTTGGTAATGTCTTTGTAAATACAGATGACAGAAACAAACTCTTCAGTTCTTCTAATAAGTTAGTCTTGTCTCACCATAGTAATTTCATTATTAAAACTACCTGCACTGACCTTTGCTTAATCACAGAGATACAGTTAAATAAATGGGCAGTGTTTTGTTGTTGTTGAGGAACTTCAGTCAGCTGCTTCTCCATCCTTGTTTGAATGGCATAAATGTTGGAGACCTGCTGCCCACTAACTTTTTCAATGCACTTCTTCCTGAAACTGAAAATAGCTGACAAGCTTCAACTAATGCCGCTCCTTCCTAGAAATGCTTAATGTTTGTTTGCTGCAACCTCAGAGAAATTGCAATGCCTCTGTATTCAGTGGAATTGGTCACTCTGTCTTGCCTTGCCATTCATTTTTGTCATTTATATTTGTTTCAGTGGCCTGGACATGCATGAAATTTTGAAATGGCATCAGTTTTTCTTTTCTCCCAGAAGAATAATACTTTTGATTGCATGGCCATTCCATTGAATATCCCTCTCCTCATCCACAGACTTTTTGTTTGCTACAGGATTTCCAGGAGCCCTGCTGGAATCTGAAGGTGGAAGTTAAATTTTAAATGTATGGGGAGGTCCATAGTGAAACCACAAGCATCCTTAATAAAGTGCATTTACTCAGAAGCTTTTAACCAACAGTTGTTTTGTTTTTCAAGAAGACTTCTTTAGGAGGAGCTCTGGCTAGTTTGACAGACAGGTTTGCTTAGAGCAGTTCCAGATGTCCTCTCTTCATTGCTGGAATTACCATACACTGTAGGATTGGTTATAATGGTTCTTCACAGAAGGACCAAATTACTCCTAGCTAAACATGCTGTGCTTTATAAACCGATCTTATTACTTGTGGTTGGTCTCAAATGCTTTCTAAAAACAATTCTTAAAACCTGTGCCATAGTCACATTGCCTTCTGTAAAAAAAAAAAAAAAAAAAAAACACTTAGAAAAATTCTACATCACAGCATTTTCTTTAATGTGTGTGGGGCCTAGACAAAGCTGGCTTTGACTTCCACTAGAGTTGTAGTGTGTACAAAAACTGTCATCCAAGTTTGTTGGGTGTAAGCAGCAAGAAGCTAGAAATAAAACCTTTTAGAAGCTATTAATATGTATGCTTTAAGTGGTGAACAGGAAGAGTGTTTACTTTAAAAGAATGAACTCGTATAATTGTTTATTTAGTGTCACAGTTTATACAGCTTGCTTCTTCCTAAGAGACAAAGCGGGCTGGTAGTTCTCAGGTAGTGGATTTTCACTGACTCACAGTCCTTTTTAGGTCTGAGCCAATACCTAATCAATATCTAATTGATTCTTAATATGTCTTTGAAGTTATTCTGTTGGGTAGTTCAGGCCCTAAGAACTTGTAGTTCACAAGTGTTGATCTTCTGCCTCCTGTTTATCTCAGCTCTGCTCTGAAAAGAATACTTAGAGTGGGCATCTGCCTGTCTTCAAAACCACACTCAGAGCCCAGAGCTGAAGTTGTACAAGTTAATTATAATGGCCATACTTTCCTTTCCCTGCATTGCCCCATAAGACTTCTGCCAAGGCCAGGTACTTGAGTACTGTGCAGCTGGTTGTTCATTGGTCAGGTTTTGTTACCTCTTGGATTGCAAAGAAAAAGCTGGAAGTGACTAATCTGGAGTCAGGGCTTGCTGAGTCTCTGGGGACACAATGCTTATGGATAGCTGGGCTGGGTTTTCCCTCCTCTTACCAAGGGCTTACCCTACTAGGCTTCCAGTGATTCCCTGTGTTTCAGTGGAAATGCAACTATTCAGAAGGTAGGTTATTTAAAGCTTTAAAAGATTTAGAAGTTTGGTGGTTCTCTGTTTCAGTGCTGCTGTGGACTTATTTATGAAGGCAGATGGGAGGGAAGAGATGGAGTTGCCAGCACCTTGGAAAACTTGATGCATAAGATCAACAGTTTCCTCAGACCAAAAAGTCTTTTTTCTTTTTAAAAAGAGGAGTAGGCAGTAGATGACTCAACAGCAGCAGACCTTAGGCCAAGGAGTTGTCTCTGGAAAAGAGAGACTCATTGCTTTACAACAGATTTCCTGATTTATAATCTCTCATCCCTTTATTTGTTTCTTTCTTTCCATTTTTGCAGACATTTGTATTTTAATTGGTGTTCTCCAAATTACAGATGTTCTAAGTGAGCTAATCATGGTAATAAAATTATCTCTCTTGTTTTTTTTGCAGAGAACCTGTAGCTTTGGAGGATTTGATTTGACAAATCGTTCCCTTCATGTTGGAAACAGTTCTGACCAAATGGTGAGTTTGAGAAGGTGCAGACTTGAAATAGCATAAAATGAAATGCACAGTAGAGTTATAATAAACTGAAGTGTAATTTAGGTCTGTAATAATAGTTTGGGGATCCAAGAAAACAGAGCATCTTTTTTAACCTCAAACTTCTTTAGCTTTGAGAATAACATACACACCCATATCCATGTGTGTAAGTATTTATATACAGTATATGTAAAGAGGTAGGAACAAGTGATCAAAGCACAGATCTGGGGCCACATCTGTGGGCTACTCTTATATCTGATTTCCTCAGAGCATCACCCAAGGCAAAACATGTGCTTGCTATACTTCTTCAGTAAAAATATTTACTATTTGGAATGATGAGGCTAACTTCGCTGAAGATCTGCAAATTATTTGCGTGGAATTCATTATATAAGAAGTTCATTATTAGCTTTCTCATTGTATCTCAGAGCTCTGGAGTAGACCAGGATCCCATTGTGCTGGGTGCTGTGCAATTGATCTCAGAGCATTCTTGTGTTAAAAAAAAAACACATCTTCCCCTGAGATTTAATTCCTTTTTATGTTAGTCATGTTGATCCCACTGTTACTGTTGGTTGGCCTGTGGTCAAAAATAACAGAACAGAAATGAGCCAGAACATTATATCAAATGAAATTGCAAACATATTTTTTCCTTTTGCCCATATATGTTTTTCTTTTCTGTTGCAGCACTGGATCTGATAACTTTTCTGTCCACTTAAATCAAGTCTAAATTGTCAACCATTTTGTATGCCAGCATTATATTATTTTTTTGTCAGCTGGGGGTTTGGGGCATGTTTTTTGTTGCCATATTTTTTTAACATCATAAATTACCCCTAAATTTGCTACATCTGGGTGGTTATTTTACTCATCAATTTTCAATTCAGTAAACAAATTAACTTCTGAATTTATAGTGTTTATCTTTAAACATAGACACTTGTTTTGATCAGATTGGTTTTAATATAAGAAAATGTGAAGTCTAGATGCTATATATATTCCTGGGAGCATCGGTAGTGGGAGAGATGCAGTGCATTAGAACAATATATGTGGACCAAAGCGGGTTTATTTCTTGAAAACATATAAGTCCATTAAGTAAAAGGTTTTCTTCAAAAAAGATTAGGCCAAAAGCTGTCCTTAATTTCTGGTAAAAGACCAAAATTACCAAGGAAGTTGTAATTATGAACGACTTTTAAGGGGAAAAACAACATATTGTCAGAAATGAAGTATCAGTTGAATTTCAAAGAAACTTTCTGTCAGAACACTGATGCAGTAGAAAATATACATAATGAAGAAAAAAGATAAATGTCGACTGTACAATATAGTGTACATTTATTTTAGGGTTTGCCATCTTGTAGCTAAATATAACCAAGTCAGAGACAAAACTAGTAGTCAATCTCTTTGGCCAGATGGATTTTGGTCCTTTATAAGAGCTGAATCATACAAGTTTGCTGATCCATGTTGAGTGTGTACTTGTGACATGAGTAAGTGCTCGGTACCTTAAGCTGGTTTAGAAAAGGCTAAATGAATTCAAAGCAGCTGGTCTTTGTCATCCACTATACAAGGACCAGCTAATTTAGTTGGTCAGTACCCTGCTGTATGCCTTAAAAAAAGCAGTGCAAGTTTAACCTACCATGGTTGATGGATTTAGTACATTTTTTGTGGTGTTTGGTTTTTGATTTTTTTTTTCTTTTTTTTATGTTCTGTGGTAAAACCACAGAGGTTAGTAGAATGCCTGTCTGAAAATAAAAAGTAAATTTGAGTAGCCAAATGTAGATACATATATATACATATATATACACACACAGAGATATATATTTGGCTAGCATCTCAGAGGTACCTTTACTCCTTTTAAACTCTTTGTAGTACTGACCAACATGAGCACAACTACTGTTGTGTGTCGTGTTAGAAAGCCTTAGACTGAAATGTGGGGTTTTCTATCAGATTAAATACTTACTGAAATTCAAAGGGATAAAGGCATCCTAACAGTCCCCAACATGTCTACACATAATACTTTCACAAAAAGTTTATAAATCAGGCCTTAAGAGTAAGCTATAGTGGACTGCTACAGGGGTTTGCACAAGGTCTCAACCATGAATTTGGAACAGGCAACAGGACACTGTGCTGCTGTCCTGTATCTGCCTGGACACCTCTGCAATAATGGCTGGCTGAGGGAAAAGATGGCTCTTCTATTTTAAAGGCTTAAGCCCTGTTTTATTTTGCAGGGCAAAGAAGGAGACTTTGTTTATAAAGAAGTGATCAAATCACCCTCTGCCTCCCGTATATCTCTGGGCAAAAAGGTGAAGTCTGTAAAAGAAACCATGAAGAAAAGAATGTCGAAAAAATACAGCAGCTCTTTGTCTGAGCAGGTATGTAAGGTCTGCAATGGAATCCACTTAATAATGTAGAAGTGATAATCAATACTGATTCCCATGCTTCAAGGCATCTCTGAAGAAATTTCTAATAAGATTATATGGTGTGACTTATTCCTATGTTCTTATAAAATCCCTCACTGTGAAATGGCTTCCTATAGATGCCAGCACCATGGAAAATGCATTTTCGGATTTTTATTTAAGTAGCTCATCAGAAGTCTGTCGTTGATGGCGCTACACACCTCACTCTCTATTTCCTTTTCTTTTCTATCATAATTTATTAAGGGAACCAGTCTGTGACACAGGGTCACAGTAATACATTTAATCTGCAATTTACACCCTAGTTTAAATTCCTGGCATAACTTCACATATACAGCTCTTCTCTGCTATTACAGGTCTTTTCTCCATCATAGCTTGCCCTGTGCAGCAGCCCATTAAAACAGGCACAGTCTAGTCAGAAAGGGGCATCTGTCAGAAGATTTTCCTATTATTCTTTCATTACAGATTTTTATAGTCTATTCTTAAAGGCAAACCTGAAGTACATTAGTTCTAAATTAGGCATTGAATTTCAGTGGCCTAGAAACAATTGCTGTCTTTTTCCCTTTTCCTTTAGTGGAGTGTCAAAAATCTTCGGCATGTGTTTAAAACCGGGTTTGCCACTTGGATTGTGTAAGGAGTAGATTGGAAAGCCGCTGGGAAAGCAGAGCTCTTCCTGGTTAACACCGCCCCCAAGTGGGCTCGGACCGGTCGTGGGGGATGCTCTCAGTCATGGGAAATTGGGAATGGAAGTTTTGCTCTTAATGCAAAGCCTTAGTGCCTGAGAAAGAAGCAATTTGTAACACTCATAGTAACAGCTCCAAACTGAAGCATCCAGAGGCACCAAGAGAGGCAGAAATGTGGCCAGTGTTATGCCATGCTTTGTGACTATTAGAATCCCTTTGCTGCAGAACTGTTCATTAGCCATCATTATTCATAACCGGGGCAGTGCTACACTTACGGTTATTTAATTTAAACTTACAATTAAACATGATTTAATATTTATAAGAAGATGGTTTGGTGTCTGACTGGCTTTACAGTGCACATCTGCAAAGTGCCGAAAAAAGGAGTCCTTTGAAAAATTGCTTTAAAGTGATTTATCAATACTTCTGCTCTCTGTCTCTCTCTCTGAGATTGACTTTACCTCTGAAGTCATAGGCTGGGATGAGATTTTCCTAATGATTGTATAGCATGCAAATAATAGTGTTCATCTAAAACTTCTACGGCCATACATCTCCACAAAACACTCTTGTATACAAGCTACAGTTCTTTTGTTTTCAAACTTTATGGCACAGTTGTTGTAGAATAGTTATAACTTTCAGGCATCATGATTTCAAGTATGTTCCAATATCTCTTTCTGCATGCATTAAAACAAGCAAAACTTACGCTGGCCACAAGTATCTGCTGCTTTGTTTTAACTGTGTTTCACAAAGGCTGACAGAATTTCAGATCAGGAAAGACCCTTTTGGTTTTCTGTAATGTTTGACGGAATGAAAAGAGAAATTGTCTCAACTATTGCACACTGTAGCAATCAAGACACACACGTAGCAAAATCTTTTTATATTTATGCTTTTATGTTTATGAGTATTTGCATTACTATGCACAGGTTGCATTTTCTGGCTAATTCTGTTTTTTGTTCTTATAGGTAAATGAGCAATGATATAAAAAATTCACTGAAAAAAAACCCCAAAAACATTGCTTCACGTCTCACTTGCATTGATTTGTTTGTGTTCATTTTTGTACAAAATCCCGATTCAGAAACATGAATTTAGTACTAGTTGTTTTGCAAGTACTGCTGGCGAAAATATAACGTGTCATGAAAACCCCTGAATTGGGAATTTTGTGTAAGGTTTTTTTTCCCTACTTACAAAGCTAGCTTTTTCCGACTGGTCTGTTTGCTCCCATCACCACTATCATGCCTAATAAAATAGAGTTTCTTACCACAGCTGGGTACTGCTAAATAAGTAGATAGAAGTTTTCAGCCTGTTTGGTAAAGAGCGGAAAAACAGAATCTTTTCCTTGGAGGTGGACAAGCAGCTCCTGTCAATGCCTATGTTCATTTATCAAACTTTAATGGTCCAATCCCTTTCAGGAGTCCAGCCCTGGGGTCGTGCCGGGCTCCCCGCAGTCGCCACCCCCAGACACTGACTCCCTGGACAAACCCAAGCTGAAAGCTGGTGGCTCAGTGGAGAGCCTGAGGAGTTCCTTAAGCGGTCAGAGCTCAATGAGTAAGTTCAGTTGTAATTGTGTTGTTCTGTTTCTGTGGCTTCAGGGAGCAGAGATCTCCACTGTAAGCAGAATCTGAGACAGTCAAAGCAGAAATAGTGGTTAAAACGTGGAAAGGCTGATGGGTTAGTCATGGGTTAGGGGGTCTGCAAAGAACTGTGAGCTCTTTGGTGCAAAGACAGGGGGTTTTTTGCTTTATAAATACAGAATCCTGAAAAAGTGAAATCCTGCTTCCTGTCTGCTGGTCCTGCTCTTACAATATACATATTCTAACATAAATGTAATAATGAACCTGTTTACACTGGTCAAGTAGTAAACTGGCTCATCTTTACACTGGATTTCTCCTGAGGACTCCAGATGGGCCTTCCACTCTCCCTCAAGAGAAACCTTGTGTTTCTCTCATTAACCAATTAAGGGAAGAGTCGTATTCAAAACCTCTCTGCTTTAGACTGCCTCTACAAGAAACAGCTTAAATGGAACACACATGGTGTGAACTTGCTACACTATTCACCAAATGTCTGGACTATAGAGGGATTCTAGAACCCCCTTGCAGGTTTCAGAGCTTGTTTTCCTCACAAACGTTTTATGAGCAAAACTTCCCAGGAAGACGTCATCAATCTCTTGTGTTGTACCACAGATGAGATATTTGTTAAATAGCTTCTAGGTTAAGTATTGAGGGGGTGAATTCAGGAAAGCAGGAGTGCAGACTAGATTTGCCAACTCTCCCATCCCCATATGTGTATAAGAAATAGCAGCATTTAAGGACATTTAACTTTGATTACCATGTTTTGTGGAAAGACGACTCCTTTTCTGTTTTGCCTCTGTTTATGAAGCTTCTTCACAAAGAAACTTTTGTGAACTAATACTGTGTCTCTCACACAGGTGGTCAGACAGTGAGCACAACAGATTCCTCAACCAGCAATAGGGAGAGTGTGAAATCAGAAGATGGTGATGATGAAGAGCCTCCTTACAGAGGGCCGTTTTGTGGAAGAGCCAGGGTTCACACTGATTTTACTCCGAGTCCTTATGATACAGATTCTCTGAAGCTCAAGGTACTGGCTATATTTGTTTTTAAGGAGTTAAACATTTATTTTGCTAAAATTCTAAATTAAGACTTTTTTACAATAACTATAGAATTCTTAATCTTTTAATGAATTTATGTGTTTTGGAAGCCCTTTAAGTGTCTTCTAAATTAAAGATTTCCATATATATAAATTATAGATTTATAGCAAAATGTTACAGAATGTAAGTAAGTACTAGTGTTTCTCTGCATCCATGGAAAGACACTTGTGTCTTTAGTTTCTTTAAAATTAAAGATGTGCCATGAATTCATTTCCATTTTGCAACAGTTTTGCTTGAAAGATTGGAAAAATACTTTGTCTGCCACAATGAAATAATCCTCAATGGAAAAATTTTCAGAACTCTTGGAAGAAATGTGCATGCACCTGCACACAATGTCTCTTAAAGGCATTTCAGTTACTATAACTTGATTTGAGTTGATATTGAAATATTTTGCTAACTGAGTGGTCACCCCCCCTTTAATTTTTCTGGATATCAGCTTTGATTATTTTTAGTTGTGCTGTATTCAGTTCAAACTATCTGACTCCTGACATTCATTACTTAAAATTCCAAGAGCAGCTAATTCCTATTAAAGCTGATGTGTGTTAGGCAATCTCTTGAGGCATGCAAAAGCAGTTGTGTGTCCATTTCTTTGTTATGATCAGGAGCACATTAGGAAAAGCAACTTTATTGGTTCCTTCTCCATTGGCTTCCTTTGCTCAGGAGATCTGATTTGAAATTCTGCTCATATACACTGAGCGTATTCTTATTTGCACCAGTTTCAGGTAGTTGCAAGCATAGAGACTTTTGTACCAAACAGCACTGATGCTCTACAGAGATGTCAGCAGGTTTGTGAATCTGGGAAGTTGGGGTCCGTTCCAGGATCTTTTTTTGACTTGCTCTGTGATCTGAAGCACGTCACCTAATTCCTTTTTCTTCCATTTGTAAAACAAGTATAATCAGACATTTTTGCAAAAGCTGTGGTTGACCTTTTGAAAACTGAAGCGTGTTGTCCATCCCATGTACGTGGAAATCCAAGTGACTGTGTTTGCTTAAATATCTATCAGAAAGCTAAATGGCTTTCTTGCTTCTTTGGTCTGCAGAAAGGTGACATCATTGATATAATCAGCAAACCCCCCATGGGCACTTGGATGGGTCTGTTGAACAACAAAGTTGGCACCTTCAAATTTATCTATGTGGATGTGTTAAATGAAGAGGAAGAGAAGCCGAAGCGGCCCACCAGGAGACGTCGAAAAAGCAGACCACCCCAGCCCAAGTCAGTCGAGGATCTCTTGGATCGCATCAATTTGAAGGTCCAAATTCTCTCTCTCTCCTTACCCTTTCACTTTTTCTTGCAGGAAGGGGTCCACACCTTTGAAGTTGTTAGTTTTGGAAGCTGCAGACCAGATTCATAGTCCTAAGGACTGTAACACTGCTTAGCAGAATCAGGTCTTAGTTGCAGAGTGAAAATAGCTGCAGCCAGGCAGAAGTGCCTGTCAGGCCTGATGAAGTGCCACAGGCTGTGAGTTGTGTGCGCTCAGACGCCATAAATCCTTGCACAGTATGACCATAGGCTAGCACGCTCCAGAGGCAAGCAAAAAGTGTAAAATCACAACAGTTATGCTGCCTTTAAGGTGGACACTTTTATCCGTGTTTCTTTTCAGAAGTGCTCGGGATAAATTGGTGTGGCTGTCATTCAGTCTTCATACTTCTCCCCTCACACAGAGCCATGCCATGTTGTGCCTTCAGGTAGCATGATATCCAGGCCATCTAACACACTGCATTTCAAGCACAACAGTACATTGAGCATTCTAGTTCTGGCACAGCTACCTCCCTGAGCTCAGAGCAGTGTTTATGCAAACTATAATGTTATAATTTTGCTGCTGTGCACTGGTTTGCACTTACTTAACTTACTGCTTTTCTTGATGGTTGCAAAAATCTCTTAGTATCTTTATTGACAAAATAAGTTGAATAAATATGTTGTCTTACCACTCTTCTTGTTTTTTCTCTCTTTGTGCAGGAGCACATGCCCACTTTTCTGTTCAATGGTTATGAAGATCTGGATACCTTTAAGCTTTTAGAAGAAGAAGATTTGGATGAACTGAACATCCGAGATCCTGAGCACAGAGCTGTTCTTCTCACTGCAGTGGAACTTCTTCAGGAATATGATAGTACGTGGGATGTTTGAGGTTTTCTGTTTTACTAGAGGTCTGCCAAGAACCTTGTGAACCCCTTAAAGTAGAAAACTTGTTCCAGGATTTTAGATATATTTTTTTTCCTAATACAGTTATTTCCAGGGTAATCCTGTGTAACGTTAGATTTTTGAGGGGTGACTTAAGGCTTTTTTTGTTCTGCTGCAATTACTCCGTTCATATAAGCCTTGCCAACCAACTTATTTAATTAATACCAAGTGTATAACATGTAACACTTTAGAATACTGATGTTCAAGAATAAATCCTGAGATAACCTACTCGAAATAGGAGGCTGAGACATAGAGAATAGGAAAGAAGAAATTTCCAT
Organism: Sturnus vulgaris; assembly: GCF_052056855.1. Lineage (NCBI taxonomy): Eukaryota > Metazoa > Chordata > Aves > Passeriformes > Sturnidae > Sturnus > Sturnus vulgaris. The sequence goes on along the minus strand of NC_142245.1, from coordinate 48,926,831 downwards.
ATTAGAGGGACGAGATTAAGATTGTCAGGAGTAAAAAAAATCAAACCCCAGAGGGCTGTGGAGAAATGTAATGTGAATTAATTTCATCTGCACATGCTTTTGGTTCTTGGACGGTTAATTGCAGGACTGTAAAGTTAGATTCAGGTTGTGTATATGACAATGCAGCAATTTTCAAAGGGAGCAAATAAATATATCGGTCAAGTGCCAAGAGTGAAAAGCAGTGACCCACCTATCTATGTACAACAGTGCAGTTTTGCTCACTGAACACGTGGTCTTGGGCAAGTGGTTGCAAAGACAAGGAAAAGTGGAATAAGCCATGGCAGTCAAATGCAAGGGTGTCTTTGCTGCACAGGAGTAAGCAGAGCCTAGCTGTTGCAACGTAAGACAGTACTGAATTTGCCCTTCATCCCCAAGTGTCAGTAGAGGGTTGGTACCCACCAAGCAGAGTCAGTAGAATGGATTGTGTGATGGCTTCCTCAGCTGCTTCTGTGCAAATTCCTATGTTTTAGCTTAAACTGCCATAGCAGCAATTCAAACAACTGTTATTAAGTGGGAAATGCTTAATTCAGTTACAGTAATATGTGTGGTGAATATCTTTAGGCAGTGCTGTGTGGCCTGTGTAGTTTTCTTGTTCATTTCCCAAAGAAGCATCCAGTCTTTCCTTGCCCTTCTCTAACTCCTAATAAAGTTGCAGAATTAGTTGCTTTTCATTTATATCAGAATAGCTTTTTTGTTACCTAAGATGAGCTTCTCTTCATTATTTGCAGACCTATTTAGAATGCTAAACTTCCCTGAAGAAATAATTTTTTTCAGGACCCTTCAATTTTGGTTTGCAGACTTGAAGATTGGTGGTTGAAAAGTACAAATTCCAGCTCCAAGTCAGGATGATGAGGAGAAAGAAAAGTGGGGACCAGACAGATGGAATCTGGGAGAGGCAACAGCACATAGTTCCACTTCATAATTATCTGTCATGTGCTGAGAGTAGGAATTGGAGTAGCCATTTCTGACATTTTATTGCAGGGGGAAAAAAATACCACTGCATAAACTGTATTCTTGTATCATGACACTGGTTTTCTGTATTTTCAGCTCCAGATTTAGCTTCTTAACAAAATATGATTTCTGACAAAAATTCTGGGTAAATTCCTGGAATCCAGTGTATGGACCACACTTGAGTGTTGGCTTTTTACATAGACCAAGGAAGGAGGGAATTGGCACCATTAGTCTCCTTCATGTCCCTTCATCCTTTGTTAGGGCACAGTATCTAATGTGCTCAGTCCCAATCCTTCCTCTGGGTCTTCTGGAAGGTAATTCAGAGTTAGGAATTTATTCTTTTTTGCTTGACTTGGTTCTTTTCAGCTCTTTTCTTCTGGTTTGGGTGTTGAAGGTTTTTTTAAGTCTTAGAACTTTGACACAATCATTTGAAATAAATTTCTGTGGTGGTAGGTTGCAGAACCTGGCCTCAAGGCAGCTAAGGAGCACAGGAATTCCATTCTGCTTTCATTGTGTAACCATGCTGCTCCCTCACACTCTTGCTGAGGCTGTTGTTAATCATTCACCAAACAGGATTATTGTTTCCAACATTTTTGATGGTTTTTCCTAATGCTTGCTCTTTTCTGATGTAAGTAGTACAGTAGGAAAGATCATAGAATCATTTAGGTTGGTAAAGACCTTTAGATACAGCAAGTTCAGCCGAGTTCACCACTAAACCTGTCCATAAGGGCAACATCTACACATCTTTGAAATACCTCCAGTGATGGTGACTGAACCACTGCCCTGGGCAACCTGTTCCAGTGCCTGACCACTTTTTCAGTGAAGAAATTTTTCTTAATTCACAAACTAAACCTCCCCTGGCACAACTTGAGGCCATTTCCTTTAGTCCCATTGTTTGTTGCTTGGCAGAAGAGGCTGACCCCCTCACCTGGCTACAACAGTGCAATTCCAGAGAGTGTTTAGGTGTCCCCTGAGCCTCCTTTTCTCCAGGCTCAACACCCCAGCTCCCTCGACCACTCCTCATAAGGTTGTGCTCCAGACCCTTCACCAGCTCTATTGCCCTTCTCTGGACACGCAAGATAATGGTGTTTGAAATGGAAGTTTGAGAAGTTCAGCTGCATTTTCTGTTTGCCTGTTTTTCACTGTATTCTCACATCCTCTAGGTAACAGCGACCAGTCAGGATCTCAGGAGAAACTTCTCATTGAAGGCCAAGGCCTAACCGGATGCTCTCCTCGGGATTCTGGCTGCTACGAAAGCAGTGAAAACCTGGAGAATGGTAATGGTGACAGCAATGAGCTTTATAGTTCCTGCAGTCTTCTTTTTCTAATAGATAACTTAATATACTTTTGCTCCTGTTCCTAGCTAATACAAGCTACTTCCTACTTGTCTTTGTCCTTTGCTCTGACTACCTCTTTCCCTCTTGTCTGGAGCCATTGGTTTTCACTGCTACTGTTGCTAATTTATTTCTTTGCATTAGTAGGAAGCTGATCCCATTTCACAAAGAGTCTTTGTTTCATGACCCTAAAGCAAGTCTTTCTCACTGCCATTCCCCCGCCTTCTCCACTCCCAGTCATATTCTCATGCCACCGTGCCTCGTGGGGCTTGCACTGGTTGCACATTGATGTCCCAAGCCTAAGAGACCACCAATGGAGAAGTCTCTGAACTTTACTAAGATTAGGAGGATTTCTTTTGAACCCATACAAAAGCTGTTAAGAAAAAAATATTCTTTATTTTAGGCCATATTTTTCTGTTTGCTTTGGGTTGCATGTTGCATTGTCCTCTGATCAGAACCCAGCTGCAGAGATTTAAGACTTTTTAGTGTAGGAACACTACACTATTGAGAAGTTGGCAAGGAAAGAAACTATGAAAAAAATGCTAATTATATCAGTTCCTATTGCCTTATCCTGCATCAGTGAAAGGTGATGCACTGAAAAATTACCAAGACAGATGATATTAATAGAGATTGCTGTCTCTGAGCTGAAGAAACAGATTAATGTGCTGATTGAGCATGTTTTACTTCAGGGATCGTCTAAACTTGTCATTAGAGGTGAAATATTAAGAGTTGAAACGGATTTGAGCTGGGCATTTTCACTCCAAGCATGTCTTGGCCTCAGACTGCCTGGATTCATTGCTAACATTCACCATAAATAGGAAACCAAGGACAGTATAAACAGATTCTGTATACCCCTATAGTGGCCAGTTTTCCAATTTAAAGTAAGAGCTAAAAATCCTTCTCTTAGTATGTACATTTGCTGTTAGTCTGCCACTAAAAAAGAACCATTTATTGAAGAAAATTGCAATTTGCTTTGAAGCTGAATGCCTGAAATTGACAGTAGACTAAATTCCTGAAAGTGGGGAGGCTCTTTTCTTGAATAGGAATCCACATCCACTAGGCATGCTGGAATAGAATCATAGCTAAATATATGGTATATGTGACAATTTTATTTTCTTTTTGTCTCTTAAGTACAATCATAATGATAGCTGTAACACTGAAGTTAAAGTGCCTGTACATTTTCCTTATTTTAACAACATAATAAAAACCTTTAGAAAGCAATTGGCATTGCCTGTCTGGTTGGATATTTACATTTAAACTAATATTTCTGTCAGAGGTTTCCAGAATGTGAAATGCTGATGATTTTTATATTGTTTTTTATGTACTGTTTGCTGCATTTCTACATCATTTTTGCTCACAAATGCATTTAGTGCTTGTTTTGAAAACCATAATGAAAAGAACATTTGACTCATTCAGAGATTTTGTCAAGGCTATTTAATCTGAAAAGTACTCCATCTTCTTTGCAAAGTTCATGGTCCATAGTTGTTTATATGCATTTTTTTTTTCAAAATACATTCTGTTCTTATTTAGGATAGTCACTTGTCTGGTATAAATATCATAATGTGAAGATCTGCACTTCACAAAGGGCAAGTGCATTCAGATTTTATGGGGAATGGTTATACATAATATTTTTATAACTAGTACAGTGTCCAGTTTGGGGCTGATACTGGATCTTTTGGCATCAGTTCAATATGTCAGAGCTGCTCTTACATTTTGGCTAGAAAATGGTTTGCTATGTACTGTAGTGAGTATCTTTTGTAAGTACTTTTCTGGGTCCTGCTGCAGAAATACTTGGATATTCTCTTAGGTATCTACAGTGTACTTACAGCACCATTGTGGTTTTATTTCCATTCACAGAGATCAAGGAACACATAGTCTGTGACCTATTCAGTGTTAGACAGAAAAAACCTCATAGCAGGAAGTAACCATCCATGGTCAGATAATTAGTCCATACAGAAACAGGGCACAGAGAGCAAGCTGTCTCTTAGACTTGTGACAATGGTGCAGTTATTGGGCTTGTTTTGTGTGCAGGTGTCAACAGATTGAGGTGCATTTGGAAACCCTATCAGAAATCTGGTTCTCACAAGACTGGTCAAAAGCAGATAGCTACAGAACAGAGCATGCATATCTAATGCTTCCCAGGACAGTCTTGGGGAATGACTCATTTAAGGACTTGAAAATTTGCTCTTCCCTGGCATTCACTGATTTTCTTGAAACTTTTTATGAATGTCCCTGGTCTTCCATAGAACCGCCATACCTAGCAGTATCTATATAAAGACCTCTGTCATACTCCTTCACAAGTCATCTCTTTGCTAGTCTGAGAAGGCCTATTAATCATTCTGTATAGGTCATTCCCATCCCTGTTCATGTCAAGCTTCTTTGAAGCTTGTTACATTGTGTAGCTTTTTCAAGGGCATGTAAAGAGATAAGAATTGCAGGTGCAGTGTGCAGACTTGAATGAGCAGACAAACTAGGCCTTTATCAGGTTGAGATAAGGGTGTTCTCTGATTTGTTCAGCAACTGATGCCCGGATTCCCATAGTACCAGGCAGGCAACCTAAGCACTTCATCATTCAGTGCTGGTTAGCCAAAAAAGGAAGCAAAAGAACAAGTGGCCACATTGCCTAATGTAATGTGTATTTCTAGTAGTTTGTAATCAATAGAAAAAGCAATGAGGCTAGTATTGTCTAAGGTGCCATCATCTTTGTTGTGTCAGCAGAGCAGTTTGAAATGAACCCAAAAGACAGCCACAGAAAGCAATACCAAAATGCAGTTAATAAAATCTGGGATTTGGACACTGCATTCTGTGTCTGGTTTTGCATACTCAAATTTCTAAGGACCATCTTTCATAAGAAAAAAAAAATACTATGAGAAGCTGAAAATTTTTTGCTGTAGCTATGGTACCTCCAGAAAGATTCCCCAAGATAGTCCCTCTCTTCTGAGGCAGATGAAGGCATGGAATGGAAAGGTTCCTTCTGTATATGGTAATAGCAAGAAGTATCACGAGAGGTGGGCAGTGCTTTGTTTAGCAAGAATTGCACCACACCATCCAACAGAAGAGTTGAATTATTGCCTGTAGCTTGAACTGAACCTGTAAATAATGTAAGTTTTGAATTTTGTGCAAGGACCAGTTTTGTAGTCTAATTTTTTACCCAGACATCTGTGTCCTGCACAAATTTGAATCAGAGATGCCTCTTTGGTTTACAGCCATATGAAAGGCATTAGACTGCATAACTGTACCAAGGGTTCACAAGACTGAGTTATTATCAAAAATCACAACATTAAAAATCTGGTTTAAACTTTACTAGCTATACACTTTAAGCCTTTCAAGTTGTTTCCTTTCTTCCCTTAAGGTAGGGAATGTTACGTTTGTGGAGATTATTTATATAACTCTCCACTTCGTGAAAACAACTTTAAAATATATTTAAAAATCTGTTTTCAGGAAATATTACCTTCCTGTTTTAGTGTCTCAGAAGCATAATGAAATTTTACTGACAGTCACGAGAAGGGAAGGAATAGACGAAAAAGAGAAATAAATCATAGCTCCCCTCCCGATATTGCTTTTCACTTATATCACATTAAAAGAAATTACGTTCTCTGCTACTGTCCTTTGTACAAAGCAATAGCATTGAACCCATCCGTATCTTTTTAAACCATTTTGAAGCAGAGATCTTAAAGATTGCATGTTTGGTTACATATGATATAGACAAAATATTTTTAACTTCTTCCCGTTCTCACCTCATTTGTATATGTATGCCTAACATATAATTTCTCTTTTCTTGTTTGTTTTTTTTTTCCTTCATTTTGCTGTTCCTCATTTCTTCTTTTTTTCATTCCCAGGCTACTGGCTTTACACAGACATATCCCATTTCTAAAGAAATTAAACGCTTACTAGATAACCCTTATGGGTTCAGCAAGAGCTTATATTGCACAACAGTAGGGTTTTCCACAACTTTTCTTTTAGTGCTGAGGTTCCTGAGTGGACTTTCCTAAAATCAGTGTAACTCCTGATCAATATATCAGATTGAAAAGAAAGCACATGGATTTTGTCGCATGAGCTGTGACAGCAAGTCCCAGACAATAGGGTAAATTACTGCACAAGTCAGGCATGTGCTAGCATGGAAAGAGAACACTCCATGCTCATTAAATATTGCCATTAGCACCTGGAGGCACTACAAAATGAATATAACATTTCTTGTCCATCTTTCTAATGTGATTGCAAGTTATTTTCAGAAGGCAGTGGCCTAGCTCCACAGAAGGAGGTTCTTTCTGCTACTTCTCTGAGTTACCTGAACTCAAGGTAGCATGAACAGAGAAAATTTCAGTGTGAGATTGTGTCTCTATTAGCATTTTGGGGAAATTGTGATATTTCGCTTGAACTGTGAATAGTGCAGCTTCTGAGAAAGGAGTTGCTATGTGCTCACATTCGTCTTTATGGGCTCACCTTGATTTTAACTTTTTTTGACGGGAGTGTTTTCTTTATATCTCCTTATATCTTCTTTGCTAGTTTTCTGGACACTTTGGTATTCAAACTTCTTAAGCAGAGTAAGAGGCAGGAGAATGCAAGGTATTTATTGGTTTAGGTTAAACATGTTCTTTCATTCATATGCAAGGTGAACAGTGTATATTATTCAAAAGCCAAGCACTGAACTCCTAGCAGGATAAAGCTCTGAAGGCAAACAGTACAAGAAGAAAGTATCTATTGCTTAAAAGTACACACTATGACTTGAAATTAACACTAACATTAATCACACTTAAAACTCCTTTTTGAAACACTTCTCCATCTCATAAGGTCTTCTTCTGTAAAACTCGGCCATCCCTGCAAGTAGCTTTCCAAAGGAGCTGACTGGGCAAAACCAGTTTTCATGCTCTCTGTTTTGCCATTGCAAATAGTTTGCTGCTTATTTAAAAGAAGAAATAACACTATTGGCATATAATTTAAAAATTCATAAACAGAGTCTTTTTAAAAAATCCTATGTGGACTAGTAAACTTTATTAAAAGATGAACGTTATTATTTATTTACTAAAATTAGAGACGAAGAAAAAAATGTACATCTTTTGAGTTATTTCGCGGGGGACTGTCAAACCACTTCGTACAATAAGTATAGGGTATCAGTTCTAACTTGTAGGATACAGTGTTTCTACACTGAACAAGGTTTATATGAGCAAAACCTCAAATCTCTGCAAACTGGAGAGTAGGAAGGATATTAAATGGTTTGGATGTATTTTACGTAACAGGTAACATTTACTAATAAAGCTGAAGTTCGAATCAAATCTTTATGCTTGAAATGCCAGTGAGTTCTTCTACATTTAGAAGTAACAAAAAAAAGAATAAATCATTTTGTTTCAAAAGCATTTGGAAGGGATGTTATTTATGCTGCAGATTTTATTTTTAATGGTGTATTTATTTGTTTCTAGGTAAAACTCGAAGGACCTGTCTTCCGCCCTCAAAATCAGCAAGTGAGCATAGCTTTAGAGATTTCAGCAGAAACCAGCTATCAAATTATCCCACGCTTCCACTGACCAAGTCAATAGAAACTCTGCAGCCAGGGGAAAAAGAAAGCCGGCTGGGCTGTGCACATCGTGCTCTGAAGAGCTCTGTCAAGCCTCCGGCCGTCACGGGTCTCAAGAAGAACCGCAGAAGTTTACCAGTTGCTGTGTGTCGAAGCTATGAAACTCTGGATGGCCCCCAGGGTGTAGATACATGGCCAAGATCTCAGTCACTGGATGATCTCCAGGGAGAAGCCAATACTAACTTACAGGACACTAACAAGAAAGTAGGTTCTTTTCCTCAGGATTCACTGGATATTGCTAAAAAGGCAACTGGCTCTGCTTTGCCGCCTCAGTCTCATGGAGGCAGCTGCAAGGTAGATGATGTCATCGCTAAGCAGGGCAAAGGAGCTGCTAATTCTCAGAAGGGAAGAGCTAAGGAATTGAACTGCTCTGTAATGGAGACTGCAGGTGGAAAGCCTGCTCCATTCCCCCTGAAAAACTGTGAAGCTCAGCCTGCCTTAGTGATGCATCATGCAACAAGGACGCCTCTGGAAATACAGAGTAAAGGTTTTCATGACCTTGCACGGGCTGATTATGCTCCAGTCCTCAAGGGAGGTCTAGAAGCTGAGCAAAAAAGCACAAATGAGGCAAGAATGCAACCAAAAAATCCTTCTCAGCCACCACCTGTCCCTGCCAAAAAATGCCGAGAACGCCTTTCTAATGGATTATATCATCCTCCCACGACCATAAGCGGAAACAACTCAAGCTTAGAAGCACCATGTTTGCCAGTAAAAAAGACCAGCTCATCCATTCCCATTGATTGTCATGGAGTACCTATCCATAGGACATCTTCTGAACAAGAGCCCAGTAGCCCTCCAAGCCCACTGCCACCCTGGCTGTCGGAGCTCCCAGAGACTGCTAGTGTTCAACAGCACGTGGTAAAGCTCGGTCCTGCATCATCAAGGAAAGTCTCTTGCAGCAGAGGAATGGATCTGGAAATGGTGATAGAAAACAAGCTGCAGTCTGAAGACATTGATCTTACTGAAGAACCGTACTCAGACAAGGTAAGTAGTAATCACTTCAGTGGTTTTATTCTGCTAGCATTCCAAGGGATAGTCTGTCATTCATTGTATCTGTCTTTTTTTTTTGTGGGTAACATAAACCAACAGTCATTGAGACATTAGACATTCTATAACTCTTGTTTGTCTTTGCTATCAGACGTTATGCCTAAAGTATTTCTTGTGGGGGACTCAGAAATCCCAGACTTAGTCTGAACCTTCATCTTTTCAGACTACTGGTGCCTTGGTGGCACTGGGCATGGGAATGTGCCTTTCTCTGCTAATGTGGGGCAATAGAGCTGAAAAAGAAAATAATAATTAGAGTTTATATTTCCAAGAAACTCTGAATTGATAGTATCAACTAGTACATCTTTTTGTGGGATGAAGAAAGGGGTCTTTCAGGGATTGCTTTTTCAGTTTTTATGGGACCTCGAGAAAAGCTCCTTCTTGCTCCCATCCTGCACTTCTCATTTTTCATTGGTTGGTTTGGTCTGTATAGATACACTTCCTTAATCTGTCCTCTCTCCTTTGTGTCTGGCTGGGAACATTCAGCATGGTCGCTGTGGCATTCCTGAGGCTTTGGTGCAGAGGTACTCTGAAGACTTAGAGCAGCCTGAAAAGGATGTGGCCACAAACATGGACCAAATCCGGGTAAAGCAGCTGAGGAAGCAGCATCGCATGGCAGTGAGTATTTCCATAAAGCAGGTTTTCTTATTTGTGAGCAGACTTTTGGAAGGACTGACTAGTAGTAAAGAGAGATACTTGAGAAGTCCTGGTACAGAAGTGCTCCTTATGTTCATCCAGAAGGTACAATATAGGTAGAGGTACTGCAGGGGCACGAGGTACCTCCCCCAGTCCCAAAAGAGTACAGTCAGAAGTTGAAAGAAGAGTGGATAGCCCTCTCTTGACCAAATAATGATCTTAAAAGTCTAAGCAGACTCCAAGCAGTGGTAACAGAGACTTGCTCGCTAAGGGTGGCATGTTTAAATACTTCTGTATTAAAATTTGAAAGGCTTTACACTCCTTTTTCATTTCTTAAACTATGCTAGTGTCCACTTCTACTTAGCAAAAGCAGAAGGGAGAAACCATCAAAAATTTTAATGGCTTTTTCTGAGAGAACTTGGTCTGTCTGAGGAGGTAATAGGCAAAACTGGTATTCTCTTGCCTTACTGAAAAATTAAATGGATCACTCTGAAAAGTCTTGTTACTGGGTATTCTTCACTGATCTCTAAATAATTCAGAACAGTACATAAAAGTCAGCCAAGCAGCTGGATACTGCCCACTCTGTCTATATTGCCAAAATTGTTATCACTGCTTCTGGCCAAGGGATCTGAGCCTTTCAGCCCACACCAGTCTCATACTGACAAATGTGACATGAGAGAACTTAGAACATCTGCTATGAAATTCTACCAGTTTGGAAGAGAAAACAAACAAAAAAGACTTGTTGTGAAACAAGCGGATGCGTTTAACATTAAGAGTTCTCTGTTCTTTCTTTTTTTACTCCCCAGATTCCAAGTGGAGGACTCACAGAAATTTGCCGTAAACCTGTATCCCCAGGATTCATCACCTCTGTATCTGACTGGCTGATTTCCATTGGTCTGCCTATGTATTCCAGCCTGCTCACTGAAGCAGGATTCAACACACTGAGCAAAGTGCCTTCTCTGTCACAAACTTGCCTTCAAAAAGCTGGCATCACAGAGGAAAGGCACATAAGCAAGCTACTGGCAGCAGCAAGACTCTTCAAACCTCTTGATCCAGGGGCAATTTAACAGGCTCCATAGTGTGACATTGCCTGGTCGAGAATCCACTGCTTCTTCCTGCACCAGTATCGCTCTAATTACTTCACGTAGCTAAAGGGATCAAGGAAGTGGCTCCCCAGGACAGGCAGATACCTTCTGCAAAGGTTATGAAAGGCGACTGAAGGAGAAGAGAGGCAACTACCAGGTAACATAGATGTGGTACTTCCCTCCCCCCTCACTCCCATCTAAAGTATTCCTGTTTCATAAACTGCACAGGGTTGGCCTGAGAATCAGACAGCTTCAAAGAATTAAGGGACGCTTGCACATTTTCCTCGAGTTTGTGGTAGTGATACTAGTAACAGGTCTTTTGTACATCTAGGTTCCAGGTACCTGAAATCAGTCCTAAAGTACCAGGTACAAATCAAGGTGCAAATTCCAGTAGAAGCTGTTTGGCAAATGCCTTTTGTTTATTTTAGCAGTCTAGAGCTAAACACAAAACCCTCCCCAGTCATCTTTGCTGTTGCTTGGTGTAGGTCCCAGTTGCCACAAAGCCTTTAGCTAGGCTGAAGTTGATGGACTGAAATTACTTTTCAGTGTGGTCCATCTCTGTCACTTCAATGCAACTAATCCACAAAGAGTCAGAAAGCTTCTTTTTATTTGTACAGAGCTGAGGTCATTTTTATAACTGCTTTTTAGCAATCAGCTTTTTATTTGCCTTAAAATAAGCTTTTAAGCAGTTACCTAGTGTTCACTTTACCTGTATTCACATTTCCCGAGCCTTGTTTCAACCTGTCACATTTAAGTTGCATTTAGGGTGATTTCCAGCTGAAGTAGCTTCTATAAAATGCCTCATCATAACATCTCCTGTGTTGTAGAGGTGCTTTTACAAATGCAGGGTTATGCTAAGTTTCGGTTGTCAGGTTAACTCCTTGTTCACTACAGTCTGCATTTACTGTTGTTACTAAACTGTTCCAAGATATACTGCCTTGTATATATGTAACTGCTTTTCATTTTAATCATATTCTGTGTACTGTGTTATATTGTCAATCATTATGCTGCAGCTTTGACTTGGTATCCTGACCATATTGATTCCAAACAGTGGGTTTCTGCAAATGAAAATTCACTTGCATTGAAAAAGCAAAATGTGTCCCATAGAAATCATTAGACCCAGTAATTCCATTGCATGGACAATAAAATTCCCAGATAGTCTTATGAAAAACACTGTGATTTTTAGAACTGTTGATATCCCTTACCACTGCATTAATATTACCTCTCACTGGAAAACAGCATTGTTCTGGCAAATGTGATAAACCATTTTTCATGATGCAATGATATTTTTCTGCCTAACTCCATGTGAAACGTTCCAGTCGCATACGTGACTAATGACAGATTTTATTTTTCTATGTTGGGTACACATTTTATATACCAAATACAAATTATCATGAATAGCATATAACCAGCTCTTTCGTTGGGGTCTATATATGGTGTGTCCTTCAGCTCCTTGTAGTGCAAATGCTCCATGGAAAACAGAGCAAGGTTAGTCTGGCAGGTAAAGGGAGATAGAATAGAAACCTGGGCACAGGCCCAGGGATGTGTGGCTGTTTCCAATGTCAGTTCTGGCATCAATTTACTGCATAAAACCAGACAAGGCACTTCACTGTTTGGTGCCCCAATTATCCCGGTCTCATACTGAGCTAATGACTTCTGATAAAATGCTGTCAGATTGATGAATGAAAAATTGTGGTTACTCTGTGATTCCTTACTATATCCGGTCCTTTCATGGTCATGTTTAAAGTGAATGAATATGCATTTTACTACACATGATAACTAATTTGTCTCCTGGTAGAATTGATAGCTGTTAGGTTTACTTCCCACATTTTGTATTTCACCAGTGTCTACTGCACACATCATATGAAGGCAACAAAGTCACTGATGACATTTGAAATTGTTCTCAAGCGAAGCTCTGTAATATTCTCCTTGGTGTCTGATAAGCAGCATGTTCTGATATGACAAAATCAGGAGACATACAGCAGACATGTTTTATACAGCTGGTGAAAATCTGTGCAGCCTCGCCTTGAGTCCTGTGTGCAGTGTTGGGTATCAGAATATAAAAATGACATTAAGCCATTGGGGAGCATCCAAAGGAGGGTGAAAGGTCTGGAGGGGAAGCCTTTTGAGGAACAGCTGAGTCTGTTCAACCTGGAGGAGACTGAGGGGAGACCTCATTGCAGTCTCAACATCCTCACAAGAAGAATCAGAGGGGCAGGTACTGATCTTCACTCTGGTGACCAGGGACAGGACCCAAAGGAATGGCCTGAAGCTGAGTCAGGGGAGGTTTAGGTTGGAGATATCAGGAAAAGTTTCTTCACCCAGAAAGTAGTTGGGCACTAGAACAGGCTCCCCAGGGAAGTTGTCACTGCTCCAAGCCTGTCTGAGTTCAAGAGACATTTGGACAATGCTCTCAGGTACATAGTGTGACTCTTGAGGATAGTGCTGTGCAGGGCCAGGAGTTGGACTCAATGGATCCTCTTTTGTAGCTCAGTATATTCTATGATTCTTTTAAAAAAAAAAAAATCATTTTTATTTTTCTCTTGTTCCTCTCTGAGGCTTACATGGTCACTATCAGTAAGCAGGAGATGGAAAGAGTATTGAGACTTCCTGGGATTGCTGGCAGGAACCAGAACAGAGTAGAAGTAAGCAGACAGCAGTTATACTGGGGCAAGGGAAAAGTCCAAGCTGGCTATAGCAATAAAATAGGAAACAAATTTCTTTGTGTTGCAGGGAAGAAAATCATATAATAAAGCTCTCCCATATTAATCACTTTCCCCTCCCTTAATAAAAGGAGAATTATGGGAATGAGCTGAACCTGTTTGCCAAACTCTCTTTGTAAATCCATTCTTTTTAAATGATTATGTGATCCAGGGAAACCAAATCACACCCATCAGAACTGAAGTGAGCAGTTTGAAATTTATGAGTTTTAATATTTGTTTTGTTTTCTTTTAAAGAGTGTACTTTGTAGTGTTACTTGAATTTCAATTTTAGTTTATACTCTAATCTAAAAAAAGCCTTAAGCTTCTCAGTGTTTGAGCTTCCCTGCTGTGGTTTCAGTGACCTGTGGCATTCCCCAGGCAGGTGAGGTGGTACATTACGAGAGCCATAACCTCTTGCACCTTCTTGCAAACTTCAGTGCTCTAAGCAAAAGTTCACTCATTAACTCTTGGAAAGCACAGAAGAAACCTGCTGCTGGAATCCTCATCAGCTCTGCTCAGGCTCACCAGGTTAAGTATCTATCCACTGTATCTTAGTAACTCAAACAGTTATTTAACAATAGAAGCAGTAAGCCCAAAATACTACCAAATGCCATCCTAATCATATGCTTTGATCAATAACCTGCTGTTGCTACCCAGGTGGCCATTCCCTGTGCTCTTTTATGAGCCTGGCTGTGAATGCAGACTGGGAGCATAATCAGAAGCATTAAACATTGTATTATTCAAACAGGCCATCATATCTAAGAGCAGCAATAGTGGTCGATTCACCAAGTCACAGCTGTGCAGTTGTACTGTATTATTTTAGAATAAATAATACTTTCAGTCCAAGATACTTTTAGCATTAATTGACACCCTTTGGGGAATCAAAACTGTCAAGCAAGTTATGTAACAACTAACAAAGTTGCACTTTCTGTATATGAAATCAATATTTAAATAACTTATTTTTCTCCATTTGCTGTTCTTAAATGATGTAAGTAGCTGTAATATACCAGTACTCAATATGTCCTGCAGTTAGCTTCAACCCAAGAAAGCTGTGTATTGTAAAGAAAAAAAAACAAAAACAAAATATGAATGTGTAAAGATTATTGTGCTGTTTCATTTAGCAAAAAAATGGTTGACAAAAGGGTTTTCCTGTGTATCAAAACTTGTCTATAATTATATGTCATACTGTTCATAGATAAAAAGTAAATAAATTTCCATGGTCTCTCTTTTTTTGTTGTTGTTTTTTATTTTGCTAACAGATCCTTTATTTAGTGCTTGGGTAGCAGTGTCCAGTGATGTAATTTTTTTTGTTCATATCTTTGGCCCTCACCCTCTAATTTACCAAGCCTCTAGTTCTTCTCCTTGTAAGCACTCTCAACACATCTACAGCAGGAAGAAAAGGTTTTAAAAATTTAAAATATTAAAAGCCCTGATAATTCAGGACTAGAAGCAGCTGTTAAATTATATGATGTGAATCAGCCCTGTCCCGACTTTGTTATATCCTGTGAATGTCCAGCTGCTGGGCTCAGTGAGGTCTGTGTGAGAGGTCTCCCCTTGGGAGCTTTACCCCTTTGCAGTGGAATAATTAATAACAGGTGAATCCAGAGGGAGGGCCCATGATTACAATGCTGTGGAGTTGTAGTTACAGCTCTTGCCTGCAAGAAGGGATTTCAACCTGGTTTGCAAATGCAGCTCTGCTTCGTTTGGCTGGTGAGGTGCTGTAACTCCTGAAGCTGTAACTCCCGAGCAATCAGGTAATGTCTCCAGTGTGGAATATATGCCAATGCCCAGGGTTTGGAGCAAAGGAGCCTTGGGACGTGACTCTTGACACTTCCTTCCTGCTCACTCGAGAAACTTCTTGCTGACTGTTTTGCATTTGTTGGTCTGGTTAAATTTGCTGTGTAATTAATGGGTATGCTTAGCTGCCTAACAGCGTGCTGCCAGCTCCTCATGGCAACAGCGTGAAGTTAATCCTTTGTGGATTTAGCCCCAAGGAACGAGCCGGGGCTGTGTCTGCACGAGTCGTCGTTAACCGGAAGCTGAAGTCAGGAAACGACATAAAGTGGAAAACAAAAGAATCTTTTGGGCTGGATCCAGACAGCTGAATCTCCTCCTCCCCCGGGCAGCAGGGGGAACTCTCGCTGCCCTCGGAACTGCGGGCCGTGGCGAGCCTTTGTTGGGAATGGGATGAGGGAGGCGAGGGCTCCGCGGGCCCTGAGGGCGCCCGGCGGCAGAGGGCGCTGGCGCCGGGACTCGCTGTTTCCAAGGCGCTCTCAAGTAACAAAACAGAAATAAAAACAAAACAAACACTGTACAACAAGAAAAGGCAGGGCGCTTGCCATTTCTGCAGCTGGAAGGAGTATTGCCTCCCTTCCAAGATTGCTGTGGGCCAGGATTGCGTTGGGAGCAGAAACACAAAAGCCCCCATGTATCGCTCTCAGCGTTTTGCTGCTGTGTTTGATCCAAATGTGTGCTAACCACAGTAACTGCTGCCAAAACCAAACACCAGCACCCCCAACACATACATACCTATCCTTATTCTAGAAATTTTCTTTCCACAGGTGTTTGTACCAGAAAACGAGATGTGGGAGAAACGTGCTAAAAATTCTAGCTAATACTTAGAAACTTTATGTCTGAGCAGAGGGTTCATGTGTAAGCCCACAGAGACTTAAAAGCTATGAATGTAACGTTATATGTGCCACCAGAGCTACCTCAGGAGTGCACTAAAGGATGATCCTTTAATATTCAGGAAGCTGTACAAAGCAAATGATGTGACTCTTGGGGATGGGTCTGTGCAGGGATGGGAGTTTGACTCAATGATCCTTGTGGGTCCCTTCCAACTCAGCACATCCTGTGATTCTCTGATTCGTATTAGTTCTTAGCCTTGCCCCTTTGCAGCATTGCAGTCTTTCACTGTATGAGTGGGAATCATTATTTGTTTATTTCAATGCTGCAACACAAGTAGTCTGTGCTGAGCTTGTGCCTGCATGAGAGTGTTTGCAGGTACACTGATACTGTTCAAGTCCTGACCCAAAGTTCTGATATTACTGAGACTGTCACTTCCAGTGGGTTTGGGCCTGTCTCCAAGCAGAAGAATTTTTGCATGTGTAAATGGACTTACTAATATTCTACACCAGAAAGACCCCAAGCCCTCTTTAAAAACTTTTCAGTACATTTTTAGATGTAGTATTCTCCCAAAAAGAGTCAGCCTAGAACAAAACCATAGGTCTTACTTCAAAGGAATATTGTTTCTTGGCCTACTGCAGTTGAAGTTCATGGAAAATATAGGTGCCTATGATCAAACAGAAAGATGCGTGGTGGGATTAGCTGCTTCCAAGACTAAACAGGTTTGAGTAGGAGAGAAAGGTAAGTTTGGATGACAGTTGCATACTCCAAACAGCCTTGTTGTTTATTGAATCTGTTTAAATTCACCATCTCTGAGATGTGTAGCCTTGGAGTTTCTGGACTTGGCTCTTCCAAGGTGATCCCATCCCAGGTAGGCAGAGCCCTTTGAATTCCTGACAAGTTCTACATTCCTTATGTTACTATGCATATGCTATTCTGAAATTCCCACAAGTTGCATTTTTTCATTAAGCCACAAATTGCATACACAGATGTGCAAATTTGTGAAAACAAGACTGGTGTTTATGTCCACAAATCCTGTCTTAAGGAGACACCCTTGTCAATTTAGACTATCAATCTACTGCTTTTTTTTCCCTCTTTGGCTCCACTGACTCCTATGGTAATGAATATATACTCACCAGGTACTAAAAATGGAAGTTATAATTTTAATTTTTTTAAATGTTTACTGAAGCAGAACTAAGCTGTTATGCGATGCTAGCACTCATATTAAAAGTTCTGATTTAAGTGGCTCTATTTGCACTTAGCCAAATAAAAAAACCACCCCCGTTTCTCTGCCTCAAAGAGTGGAACTGGATTGTCTCTCTAGCAAGTTCAATGTTGATTAAAAAACCCATGGAATGCTGCCTCAGCCCTGTGGTGAGCTGTTCCTGTACAGCACTAGCGGTGTGACAGTAGCCTGTCTTCCATTCTGATGTCCAGAGTCCCCACTGGAACGAGGTTGGTAGTGAGAGCTAAGGTTAGTTCAACTTGCAGGAGTGTTCAGGTCTTAGCAATCCTAAAAAGCGAAAAAGTAAATGAATTTGCAATCCTGCCAGGCACCTACGATACCCTGAGGTGTGAGCCATTTCATAGCTGGAACTGGCAATCTGAAAGCAAGGTCAGTGACACTCCTGAGCACACTGAGACTACAGGCAAGCACTACATACCTTTTTGTTTTCCTTTAGCAGCACTGAATTGCCTGCCATACAGAGGAGCTGCTACATGAGTAAGGCCACATTTGCTGATAGTGAGAAGCAGGATTTCCCTGCTCCTGCCTCCCACTGTGATCAGATCTGCTGCTGTTACAAAGCAGCACAGGCTGCACTTCCTTATAAACATAAAAGTATCATAGAAGTATAGAAGGTGTTTTGTATTTTGAGCAGTGCAATTTCTGGAGAGCAGAAGAATGGCTTAGATCAATGCAATTACACAAAAAAGCACTTATGTACTTAAAATAAAGTCATCTAATTAAATGAGCGATGAGAGGCTCTCCCAATTCATTAAACCACTTCGTTTTGAAAGAGACTTTTTTTGGATTTAGAACATGTCTTGGGACCAACTGCTGCCTTCTCAGTTTTCTTCTCCCCAGCCTGATGACAAAGTAAGGAAAGGTTTCAGGCTGATTTCTAACACACAAGAGAGCATGAGTCAAAAATTTGCTTTATGGCCCGTAGAAAACCTCTGGAAGGCATTCAAAAACTTGTTTGTTTTATTTTTTCTTTTGTGTCTATTTTAGCAATTTTGTCAGTTGTGTTTCGCTTCAGGAATATGAGAGGCTTCTACGTGAGTTTGTGAGGATTCATGCAAATTCACATCACAAGCAATGGCCCAAGCTTCCATTCCATGCCTGTCTATGTGTAGATATGTTTCCCCTGGAGCTCACAGGTGTCTGCAACACAGTGTCTAACCTTGCAGGCAAAGCTTCAGAGTTGTTTCATGCCCAGGAACACATAAACAAATTTGACTATGCTTATCTGTGTACACAGTAAACCAAGATTCAGCCTCACTCCTTGCATCCTTGTGAGGTGCATCCTACTGCCTTCTCCTGTCATCTTACATGTTTGGCCTGTGAAAAGACCAAAGCCAAGGTTTTGTCAAGTTCTAGTCATTGTTTGGTGCTCATTTAGGAGTGTGCACTAACAAAAGTGGCTTGTGATACCTTGGGCATGCAGCCCAAGTGGTGTAAGTGGCCTGGGGAAAATACAGTTAACACAACACTGATCTAGTGAATACCTCCTCAGGGCCTCACAAAGATCCCAGGTTCAACACGGAAAGAGGCAGGGAAAAAAAACAAACAGTGAGTTGGAGACCCTCCATGTTGGTGACTATTTCTGCTCCTTTTTCCAGGTGTATCTACTTGGCTGAGAGCTTTCATAAAGTTCTGTGAATTCAAGATGCTGTTTGGAGAAGAGAAACTCAATCAGGTAATTGAGAGAGCATCCATACCAGATGCACTGATGCACTCTTTAATTCTGAGAAACACTGCTTTTCCTGGGAGCATTGAGTCCTGAAGCAAAAGCAGTGAAAGGTACAGGAAAGCAGGAAGCTTTGGTGGCTAACAGTGAAATCCTACAGATGTTGTCTTCTTTATGTAAGTGAAGTAAATCTAGATAAATCCTACTTAGAGAAAACTGCAGAGATCTGTCAGGTTGCACCCTGAAGCTTGTGTAAGGTTTCCACAGTGCCAGAGTAGGAAACATTTGATTTCTCTTATTTGTTTCCAGTTATTTCCAATATCAGCCCAAAAGGGTTCCTTACCTCTGTTTAATCCTGTGTGTGCTGTGGGAATGACATTTACAGGCTGTGCCTCTTCCTTCATGCCCTCCCCAGGTGTGCTGAACCACCCAAGCATGGCAGTTCCTCCAAGCAGCCAAAATGAAAATCTGTCTCTGTAGTATTCCTGGCAGGTATTTGCTCTGGCTGCATTAAGGGCACAGGAGGAAGGAAAAGGGATCAGCCAGCTCATGGAACAGCTGAGGTGGTAGTGAGGCTTGCTGGGAGAGACAAGAGGGAAAGAAGGAAGGGCTGGATGAGGAAATTAGGGGAAAGCTGATGAATGTCTTAACAACAAGAGCAGCATTTCTTACCGTCTGGGAACACAGAGGTCTGAGGCATATGTTCTCACATACACATTCTCAGGCGTATTGGTGTGGATTAGGCAAGGTTGTGCCTTGCCTTATTATATTTAATAAGTTAGTTTAAGCATATATTTTAAAGGAGAAACTCCTTTAAAATATATGAAGAATTTAAGGATAAGAAGAAAGATCTCCTTTATTTCCACTTGTGAGAACTACATGCTGTTCTCCCCCAGAAGAGGCATCTCTTGGCTCAGGACAATTACCACTGGACGAGGTGAGAATCTGGCTCTCGCCATGGATTGCTGTTCTGAGCAGGCTAAGACTAACTTTGAATTGCAACATCCAATCCATCCTCCCTCACACATGGCAGTAGGAACATAAATCACACTGTTAGTTTTCCCAGACATATCGTTTCTGCTCACTGGCTTAACCTGTAAAGGAAGCAGCTGCTACCTGCAAAGGTTTGTTACCACCTTTGCATCAATTAAACTCAAGGCCTTTTTAATAACCAAACAAACAAACCCAAATGATGACAGCAGACTAAATAAGCAGCCCCACACTTGTTGCTAGTGAGCCAATTAGCAAAAAAATAGTGTAAGCCTCTCTGAGCCCTATTTGTACAGAAACTCTGCCATTTGCTGCTGTTACCTCCATCCCATGGAAACCTGCGATTTCCTTCAAGCTCCAGCTTGATTCACGGTGGAGTGCAAATAGTAATTGATGGCTGGTACAAGGTTCTGAAAATGTAAACTGTTCTGCAGGACTTCTGCTTTCATCCCTGTTACACAAGGGTCAAACATTTGACAAAGGGCCACTTTTGCCCCTATCAATCCATACTTTTAGAAATCACAAAGCTTCAAAACAAATGCATAAACGAAGTGATGAAGAAAGCCTATGAAGACTCTGAGGTATTAGCAAAATACACTTGAATCTCTATCGATTCCCTGCCTTCCCTTCACTTTGTTGCTTACTGACATGTCACTCTTTTCCACAGAAGGGTGTGTCCTACCTCTCTCCAGTTAAACTCACTGGAATATGGGTCTCCCTGCCTGTGCAGCCCTGAGCTGAGATGCAGCCCTGAGCTGGATCACAGCCATTGGATGACAAGGAGCACTTCAGCCATCCCTGTGTCATGCAATGCACAGCTGGTGCCAGCCCCCCTGATTTCTCTTCTGGTGCCCCTAAATCCATACCTCCCCTAGCTCCCAGCTCGGAAGGGAAATACCACCACTTGCACCCACCTCAACCCCTACAGAAGGCTCTGGTGACCTGGCCATGTGGGACAGGTGAGTAGCCGGGCTGGCAGCTGAGGCAGGGTTTGTGCCAAATCTTACATATTCTGTGGGTTTGATCTTCCAGTGACAAGTCCAGAGATGTCCCTGGAGCAATATGAATGAGCAGGCAAGGCACACAGTGTGACACACAGCTACTCTCTGGAGAGAGGGTCAGTCAGAAAGGAGAGAATTCAGGGAGTTCTGTGCAATCTTTTCTTAAGTGCAGGAAATATGACAATCCAAGAGCAAGTAAACTTCCAAATGAGAAGATAATAAAATTTACAATTTTATCTCCCAAGTCTTCTAAAAATCCATGTAAGAGGCATAACTAAAACAACAAGCAGCCATTAAAGACATTAAAATCTTGCCCTGCCCTGAAAGGCCATTTCCACATTCACTTCTCGTCTTATTTGTTCTGGTGTTGTCTCATGCTGACCAGCAATATAATAAAACACTAATGATTCACTTGAATAAAGTTCTCAGTCCAAAGCTGGACTCAGAATATATAACTAAAGCCCCCACAGACTTGTATACAGAGAAGGGTCTCCGCAGGACTGTTTTATTGGCCAAGTGCTGGATTGCCATCTACTGGAGAGTAAAGAAATAAAAGCCAATAAACAGCTATTTCATAGTGAGGGAACTATGTTATCTGCATTTTTGGCTTTAATTTTCCCTGCTTCTGTTCAATTAATACAAGTGTGCTGGCCTATAAAGTTGTTTCTCTGTTATGGTAAGCAGCTTCTGGTCTTCACTATCTTCAAAGTTAGACTGCATAAATATTACTTTTAGAATGAGGCACTTTAAAAGTTTTTTTAACGGTTTCTTCAAAATGAGCATATATGATCCATTTAAAGCTGGAATTACTGGATAAGCAGCAAGTAAAAATGTTGCTAAAGATTAAAGTTTTCTTAGTTCTCATCTAATGTATTTATGTGACCTTTTGTGTTCTTAGAGTTGTAAGAATGCTTATTGGATAGCTAAATCATATTACTACTGGGAGATAAAACTACTGCTGGCAGAAATTATGCAAAAGGCAAATTAAAGTGAAACATTTAAAGCTTTCTCCCTCTATCTCCTTTTGTTTGTGAAATGAATCTGTGTATTTAAGCCAATTAATATACAGTAATATCTTGCTGCCTTCCATTTACTTTTTTTAAAGACCATAAAGCCCAATGTTCTTAGAAGGTAGAGAAATGAACAATTACAGTTTTTGGTACAGCCTCAACTCACCCTACCTAGTGCACTACAACTGCCTTGATGAGCTGAATGTTCTTCCTATAGGATGCTCCTCTCATTCATTGCAGAACTTGATCCTGTCGAAGTGGCAGATTTAAAAGAAGGGGGACAAAATACATCTATAGGACTGTGGACTACATTACTGAGGAAGCCTGGGGCAGATATCAAATGAGGCAGGTAAACACAGTAAGAGAAAGAATGGTTTCATGGCTGTGTGAGTTGAGGCTGGTTTGAGTCATGTTTGTAACAGAAAATAGGAAAAAAACCCAGATACTTTGTTTAAAAAGACTGATGAACATTTTTGAAAAATTGGCTGTATTTCAAGAGGAAAGAGCTCCAGCCACCACAGCTCTTCTGAGTCCTTCTACGTGCCCACATGCCTGCCTCCTGCCCATCTTTCCTTATGCCTGTCCTTTGATGATCCTGTGTTTTCACTCCCCATCCCCAATGAGGACTCACTGCCTCTCCTTGCTTACGTTGTCATTAGGTATCTGTTGAGGTGTTTGTTCCAGTCTGTTCCTTTCTGTTGAACACCACAGCTGTGAGTGTTTCACTCAAGACAACTCACTCATTGCTGCTGAGGCTCAGCTGGTGCTGAGAGAGAAGAGCATTTTGGGGAACATCCCATCCAGATCCTGCTGCGTTATGGCAAATCTGTTGAACAGATTCATATGGTGCACGGTGGCTGCAGCCAGCATTAAGACTTGCTTTGAGCCGGACCATTTTCAGTGCAAAATAAATTAAATCTTCTCATAGTTTGACTGTTACATTTTCGCAAGTAAGCAGATAGGACTAGACCCAAGCTTTGCCAATAGCTGTGATCCTAAAGCAATGAGGTAGCAAGTGCTCAGTGGCAGAAGAGGAATAAGTACAATTGAGGGATTATTGTTATTGCTGCTATTATATAATTTTCCCTATTTTTTTCTTGAAATGGTTGAATGAATTTTCTTTCAGGAGGAAACAGATCAATCTGCAGCTTAACCAGGGAAGTCCAGCCTGCCAGGACTGGACACTAATATGTATTAGAATGGTTGTTTATCCCATTAATTTGGAGATTTCTCTTTCAGAAGTAAGTACATCGCTCCTAATCTCCTTTTCTTGAAAACAAAGCACATTTTATTCTCGGCATCTTATACTGGTGTGCTGCGCCTCTCTGAAGAAAATCTGCAACACCATCTGACTTTTGCAGCAACCCTTAAGACGGGTAAATTTCAGTGTTGAGCAATGTATGACTGAAAGGAAAAAAACCCAAGTCAGTTTGCTATTTGTGCAGTTATCCTCCAAGTTCCAAGTCAGGTGACCAGTCTATTGGCTCCATTTTCTGTGCAGCAGTTTGGATATCTTTCCATTTTGATGAGACTGTATTTCTTGAAAACAGAGACAAAAAGCCAAACAGGGTGGGGAGCTGGGGAGGTTTCCAAGCAGCTCTAAGAGACAGCATGGAAGAGACAGAAATGTCATAAATAATAATGTATTTCTTTTTTTCCAATAAAATTTCTGAGTGGTCCCAAAAAAACAAAACAAAGAAATACCTGCAATTCACCGTCCTGTCATTCAATAACATTTAATGTAGCTCTGCACCAAACTCTTTTATTTGTTTCTTGTGGCTCCTACAAGAACAAGGAACATGTTAGCCAGCCATGTATGCCCACTGTGCCACCCCACCAGTGCCACCTGAGTGTCTCTTTCCAGCCCAGGTGTGCAGGCCAGGGCTGGCACAGCTGGCAGCTTGGTCAGAGCCCCATGAGCCACGAGGTTTGATGGGAAGGTGCAAAACTGAGGAAAATCCCATGTCCGCTAGAGCATTTCCCTGTAGTCAGATCTAGAATCCGGGATTAGCAGTAAATTATCACTGTCTTGATTTTGTGTCTTGCTGCAGGGACTACTTTATATTTTTCTGAAAATGAGTGTTTATGTTGTCTTTGCCTCATCCTGAGCCAGCTCATGCCTCCCTCTGTTTTAGAGATGGGAAAGCAATTCACCTGGATAGCCAGCTGTGTCTTGTAGAAGCTGAAGTATCTTACAGAAGGGGCAAGAGAATAAGGCTCTGAACTACTTTTTGCAAAACCTTGTAATAGCCTTATTCAGAGACTGCAGACAAGCCTACGTGTCATTCCTTTAAGTTTTGTTACTTTCTCTTTACAGCAACAAAATGTACTGATATTCTTCTATATGCTTCCATGGGCTCCTCTGAATTAAAGCACTTATTCTCCCATCCTGATCCACAAAAATGATAAACCAAGCTATTGCTGGCACTGGTGTCATAATGAAGCCTAGCATGTATCTTGATATAATTACCCAAGCATAGGTTTGTGGATTTGTTTGTTTATTCTATGCATCCTTTGCCTTCTCGAGGACACGGAGACAGACTTTTCCCACCTAAAATATGCATATTCAGCCTTCTTCATGCACAAATAGTGCTTCCCTGTAGCTATCCTCCTCTAAATCTTCCTGGGGCTCCAATGACCCTCTCCACTTTCTTTTTGGCTCCTATTGCTCTGATCATTAACCCTGGACTCAGTACTTTCCCTACAAAGTATTAACCCTATTTTAGCCTCAACTGGCTTAAAAATTAACCCCATGAAGTTCCTACCCCTGATCTCTGCCCCTTTTCTTCACCACTCATAGCACTACCATGCTGCCCCTGCCTTCCTCATGCCTTTGGAGGGCTGCCTTTCTCAGGGGGAAATGTGCTTTGGGCAAGCCTTGCTCTGTGCTAGGGCAAATCTAGGACTTGGTACAATTGGAAGAGCCCAAGAGGACATTTCTGGGCTTGCTGTAAGGCAAACGTGGGCCCCAGCAAAGCAGTGAGAACATTGTTCTTTCAGCTGTCTGAGTTAATAATATTTAATTGAATAACTTCCTTCCTAACTTAAAAGCTATGGAGTTTGCATGTTTATCTATATCTTACCTACTGAATATCATTAAGGTCACTGCTATCCCAGAAAACGTTGTGTCAGAATTGGAGGCAGCACAGGATGAGGGCAGGGACAGTCAGCGCAGCACAGCTTTCCTATGAAGAGAGACTAAATAGCCCTGAGGTCTGAATGGAGAGACTGAATGGGATGAAGAGCAGTGAAGTGATGATGGCCAGGGAAAATGTGAATGGAGAACAGTTTGCTCAGGGTCTTCACAATGCAGTGAAAAACTGGTATCAAATCAACAAAAGGAAATAATGGTTCATGACTGTGTAGTTATATTGTGGTGGTGTTTTATAGCAGGCTGCTTCAGAGGCCATGAGAATTAATAAATTGAGGAGATTGTGGAATTAAGTTTTGCTTCTGGCTGCTAAAAAGATTATGGTGTGAGTGCAGGCTTTACATTAGGACATACTTAAACCACAGAGAGCTGGAAGAGTATACAGGGGAAAGGTTTCATACTCTTTCCACAAACATAGTTAAGATGCATCTAAAGGAAAGATACTGGCATGAATAAACCCTTAGTCTGACCTAACACAACTGTTCTGATGTTCATGAATTTGGGAGACTTACTGGAAGACTGGAAGGTGCAGCTTGTGCTTCCTTCCTTGTATCTCATTTTTTCCATAGTCCAGACCAGTGGTAACAACATGGATTTAGCCACAGTGGTCGAATATGAGATCACTTTTCTTTTGCCTGAGAGCAATCTGTAGTACCTCAAACCCTAGTTTAATTGTCCAGAACCCTGTAAGAATTGAAATTGAATAGGAAAGGGCCTTTCCATTAAAAACTGAGGAGCTCACTACTGTGTTACCCTACAGGATGTCTCAAACTTCAACAGTTGCCAACAGCAGCAGCTGAAGGATGATCTCTCCTGGCTGACACTCCATTTTCATACACAATTTATGGCACTTAGTGTTAATATATGGCCATAAACAGATGCTGCTTTTCTCCTTGCATGTGATAATGAAGCTTGTGACAAAGCCAGGAGTACCTGATGAGAAGGAAAGGAAGCAGAATTGTTTTCCTTGTAAGGGTCACCTCACCACAGGGAGACTGGTGAATTAAGCACCTGTATAGTGGGTGATATAAATGGGTCTCAGATGCTGTCTTTGACCTCCCACCCTTTCTTTCCAGCTTTCCACTAATGCCTCACAAAGTGGAGGACAGAGAAACTATCCATGCCATTTAGTCCAGACAAATTCCAGATAGCTACTTTCTCACTGTTATTCCAATTACTAATTTTTAGGGTAGAAACAACTGAGAAACAACTACAGCAGACACGGCCAGACATCTAACACCTCTCTGGGAGAGGCTGGAGGCTGCCACAGCTTGGAGGGGGAAGCTTGAGGGAGCATCCTCAGCACTGGCAGTCAGCCCACAGTGCTCGCTGGCCCCTTCTCCAGCAAGTTCTCCTGGTACACGTTCCTCCAGGCTCTGTTTTGCCACCATTCCCAACAAATAAACAGCTCTTTGCAGCCCAAAAAGCCCACGCTCACCACCCACAAACTCCTGCACACTAGAGTCTGCTCCCTGCTGTTGTTTCCTACAGGGAAATGGCTAAAATCCCTCTGCCAGTGCCACGTTTTTCCACGAAAAGCGCCTGTTGTGATTAAGTATGTGCGCACGAGGGAGGTTTCCAAGCTTGAGCAATCCATCTGGCAGCAGCACGCACTGCTATAAGATTGTTCCCGCAGTACAGGACCCAGAGCTGATTTAATTGCATTAGTCACCACCAGCAGCACCGCTGATCTTGGACCCAGCGTGCTGGCTGGTCAGCAAACCTCATGGTTATTTTAACTTTGTTTGCTTGACCTTTCCAGTGGTCCAGACCCCTCGAGGAGCTGAAGAATGCTTCATCCCCCGCTGTTGCCTCTGAAACGGAGAGCAGCCAGAGCCAAGTGTTGGGCCAAGTATCAGGATGCACAGGCTGAGTAATGGTTCATCTTCACAAGGGGAAAATTTGTCTCTTACTGACTGACTTTACAGAAACCAGTTTTAGAATAGTGATTGAATTTGATGGGAAAGAAGGAAATGGAGCTGGCTAATGTTTATTGTTTTGAGGATCATTAAACATTTCTTTATTTTGTTTATTAGCTGTGAGATTTCTTAATAGGCAAATAAATTCACAGACCTGCAAAGCAGAACCAAAACCTGACATTTAGAGCCGGATTCAAGTTTTCCCAAAGTTTGTGAGTGTTCAACTCATGTTATCCACTATTCAAGCAGGATATAAGGAAAGAAGCTGAAAAGGATGTGTCCTGGGAGAAAGTTTTAAAGTCCAGCAGGTAACAGTCTCTTTCAAGTAGATCATTCAAAGATACATATTTTATATTTAATATGTTACTTGCTATGATTCCTAACACTGTAAACAAAGCATTGCACAAGTTTAAGTAAGTCTCCAAATCATACTTCTAAAAAGCTGTTTACTGCCAGACCATTATTTTTTTAACCTCAAACTCTCTCATTCTGCACAGCATCTGGGGAGGAAATTATTGCTCAAACTGCCAATGTCAAGACAGATGCCAGACAAACTTAGCTGCTTAGCAGTGATATCTCGTTCATTGCTGTCTGAACAGCACACTCATCCAGGAGTCCTGTGCTCCTCAGCTTCCAGGAGAGCACTTGTCAGAGCTGAGCTGACACAAGAATTTGTACATAAGGAGCCATTACACAACTTGCTTTAATTTGGGAAGATTTACCATTACTCTTTTCATCAAATGGATTACTGCCACTTCGCAGGTTCAAATTAAGACAAAACTAGAAGAAATTTACACCAAATGATCTATAAAACTGTGATACTAACACACAAGTCATATAGAAATAAGGATAAAATAGATAAAATTTATTAAATTATACCTGATATTATGCAACTCCATATCCCATGGAGCTTGAAAAACCACCAGAAAACCCATAAATCTGATAGCCCAAAACAGGCTACTACAAGAATCAGATCTCTGTTTAAATTATCTTTTTCTCACAGTATCTTGGTAAATTCTGACAATGTATTATTTTGGTGTGATCCCACACCACTGAGTGTTGAGGATGACAATGATGATCTAAATGTCCTAGTGGGATATTTGTTTTTACTTCAACAACGAGGTCATAGGCTGATGCTTCCGAAGTAGGAATAGTTACCCCTTGGGTTAAAGCTGCTCTTTGCTGGAAATACTTTACTGTTTGAAACTTAATGATTAACACTTCTTGGGATTCTGTAAATAGCTGGGGAGGAAAACATCTGTGTTCAGATAAAAGACATTTGTGGATTTGCTGTCAGAGATGTGCAGTTCCCAGAGCAGCATCATTAAGCGATCCCCACGAACCAAAGGAGATGACTGAAAATTATGCCTGCAGTCACACAGGGAGTGAGAGGGACAAACAGACTCTCACATGCACACCCTGGTTCTGAAGGTCAGTTAGTACTCTGGCAGACTATCCAGTGAAATTTTTAATAGGGAGAAAGATAACATTTAAATTCCTCCAGATTTGTTTTTGCACAGTTTTATTCTAACCAGGGAGTCAGGGCAAGCAGCTGTGTTTTCAAAATTCACATTTTTAATAGTGTGAAATTGCTTCACAGTCTTAGGGGAGGAGAAGGAGCTGAGGTTAGATTTTAGCAGAAAGGTAACTTTTCAGACTTAACTTCTTTCAGCTAACTAAAACATGATAACCTTTCTTCCTGTATTGCCACATAAAAATATATGGTATGGCTCTGTCCCAGCTTCTGAGGTTAAGAGCTCCAACTCCAGCTCCACTCTGAAATGCTACTATGTAAAAAAAAATACATCCATATTTATTGGTTCTAAGTCACTCAAACCTCAGATCTGCTCACTTAAAAATAAAAAAATTTGTTTTTTCTAGCTGTTGGTACTTAAACTGCACCTGGCTCACAAATCATCTCTCACAGGCTTCAACTGTACCTTCACTGCGCCTGTGAGGCATCTGAGGTGGGACGGGATTATGGATGAGGCAGTCAGTGCCAGGAGGAACACAGCCTGTCTTTCACAGCCCTGAGAGGGTCTGGGCTGGCAGTCCTATAAAACAGGGTTTTTTTAGTCATGAGCTGAATGCATTTAATCTGCTGGTCAGCTGGAATTCACGTGAGGTTGTGCCAAATACCCCAAGAGCAGAGGTGAGTGGTGGTACATGTTCATCAGGTAGTTAATGGAAAAGGTCGCTATTCTCCCTTTAATGAGCTGGGCCACCTCCCTCACACCACCTCTGGCTTTCTCTCCAACACGCCTCTCAGCCAAGACCATGCAGTTATGTTACATAAACCACAAAGTCCTGCTGGAGGGCAGAAACGTCTCCATGGGCAGGTAATTTAAGTGACAGTACTTTTTAAAAATGTGGTTTCATGAACTTATAATGGGAAGTCATCTCGGAAGACAGATCTCACACAGCTTTCTAGTGCACCAGGAAAGGCGAGGATCCCACAGGACACCGTGGCTCCCATAGAAGGAGCTGAGCCTGCAGACACAGCTGTAAGGAGGATGTGCTATCGAGGGAGCCACCAGCCTGACCCCAACACCACCAACCACCAGGCCTATCTGCAGGAAATACTCAGGCCCTGCTGCTGGGGAGACACTAAATATATGAGGAATGCCAAGCCCATGCCGGGTGCAGAAGCGAACATGGAGCAGCAAGGACAAAGGCTGAGGCAGGTTTCAGGAGCCAAGCGGAGCCCACAAGCACAGCAGCCCTTGTAGCTGGGCTGGGCTAAATTAAAAAAAAAAAAAAAAAAAAAAAAAGGCGGGGATGGCTCATGTGATAATTGCTAATTAGCTCTTGTTTGCAGGGAGTTTGAGGGCTTGGTCAGAAGCAGGCAGGGAGCTGTGAGCTGGTTTTGCTGAGGTAAGCTCTGTGCTGGTGTTTAAGCTCATGTCTTAGCCCAGGGCAATTACTGTGCAGTGGGGTCTCTGCTCTGGGGAGGGTGAGCAGGTTTAAGGTCTTTTAGCTTTAATTATAAGCTTTTACTGCAGTTTTACTCCTTCTGGTTGTCCAACCATTAGCGGAGTTCTCTTAGCCTGTTTTCCTTTTCAATGTGTTATATTTCTCTTTTATTATTCTTTGAAGGATTTTTTTTTTCTTGTCTATGCTTTCTCCTACAAGGTTTTACCTTGCAGATGTGCCTGCTTTGCTCCTTCAGGAATGTGGCAGGTTTTCTCTCCCATCCATATATGTGTGACTCTGCCTGTAATTATAATAAGGTTCAGTGCTTTGCCACACAAGGTCATTTTCTTTGCATTGCAATTGTTCATAAATATCCTATTCTGATATTTGATCCGTGCTCTCGCTTAGCAGGCTGATAAGAAAGTATTTTGCTGAATAACTGCCCATATATTTTCAAGCAGTCCACTTCAGAGAGGAAAAACTTTGGCATCTGTTCAATTTATTAAATCAATGTCAGTGCAATTATGCTTTTAAATGGGTGAAGGCTTTCATTGAAGGTTGCTATATCTGCCTAGTATAGGCCATTAAAGTCATCACAGATTAGTTTTAAGTGTCAAAACCACAGTTAAGAATCACTGTGTGACTACTAAATACATTTTCTTCTTTAAGCTATAAGAACTAAACCATCCCCTGCCCCTTTAGGAAGGAAGCTATCATTTATCAACCATTACATCTTCAGCATGTAAGAGTTTAAGATGGTCTCTGGTGCTGTAAGCACGTTTTGCACAGTGCTGAACCAGCAAGGACTTATTTTAATTTTATTTTGAGGTTAAGGGGCACCTGATCCTTTATCATGGGTTCTAGGAATACATAGAAATGTATATTTTTTCTAATTCACGTAAATCTCAGTAAACAAAGTTATGCTTACAGCAACAAAAATAATTTTGTGCTCTGTAGTAGAAGGTAAGAGAGACTAAGTAGGATAGTTCACAGCACTAAGGAAAAGATAATGTCTTCTAATCAGGATAAAGTATGTTTCTGTGAGGTGCATGGGACCAGCCTCCATTTAACCTTTAATGGCACAAAGGAGAAGAGGTTGAGTTCTCACCAGCTGGTGCTGGCACTATGTGCTGTGGAAATTAGAGGGAGGGTTTTTCAAAAGAGGGAGGAAATGAATGTTACAAAATGGATGAAGACTACACTCCTTGTTGGTTTTGTCTTATTATTGTCATAGCTCCAGAGGGCACAAGACTGTTGACTTCAGCCTGACCTGAGCTACTGGTGGCTGTAATTTCCACCACCCTTTATTTTAGGAAGATTTACTAGAACATCATTTCTCTAAGTTACTGCACAGAAATGACAGCACTTGTAAACAGATGGTGATGGATTACCTGTGGGAATTAGTTCTGCTATATGTAGTGCTGTTGGAGGGTAATATGTGCCAGGTAGCTGGCAGCTGCAGAAATCCAGTGAGAGCAGAGGGACTAAAGAAACTAACCTGCATTCTACTCTTCATGCCCTGCAACAGCTTGACTTTTGACTTATACATGTGGGACTAGGATGGAAAACATGCTGTTTGCATTACCCATACAATGATATGCTTAAACACCACATTTGCTGAAACAAGAGGCTGGGATGTAAGAAGGAGAAGAGAAGGAGGACAGCGGTAGCTTTCTCCCACACAGAGGTATCAGCACTGCACACTCACTCTGTTCCCTTCTGCAGCACTGATTGTATCTCCAAAGCTCTCCAGAAAATCTATTTCTCCAATGCCATCTCCAGTTACCATTTCACAAAACACATCTGTCAAGGTCTGATCAAAACCAGAACATGCTGCTTGTCGAGACCCAGTCTAGGATATCAAAGGTAGAGCCAGAAATCTCTCTGGAGATGGGTACAGGTTTTCAGAGATGGAGCTGGATCCAGTTTCAACTTCTGCCAGCACTCACAGATGCTCTCCCCACCAACAGGCAATCCTTGCTTGTGCTGCCAACCACCTGGCTAGACACACCTCAGCTGCTTCACTGACACCCCCTTATGTAGCACTCCACACCCCCATTCTGCCTGCCAGCCTTCTTTGGGATATGCTCAACAGCTTGAGTGTTGAGAACACACTTACCATGTTTCAAGAAGAGAGTTCTTTAAAAATAGAAATAAAACAGGTGTCTTTATTTTTTTTTTCCAAGTCTCTTTCCTAAATAAGCATGTTGAGTAAAGAACTGTAAAAATGATGCTCTCTTCTCCCCTTGCTTTCAACTCTAAGAGACATCTTTAGAATTCAGTCCAGTCAAAAAAAGCTAGAAGTAGCAAAGGTTTCTTTTCCACCTCACAAAAGTGCAGTCTTCTGCTGGCAACCAACAAAATCATGCATCTGTTGCTTATCATCATGTTTCATGGACTTAAGGACATTTCAAGCACCTCTTTTTATGAAATGCAGAACAGACGTAGTGAGTTTTCTGTATCACTCACTGAAGTTCTGAGACACCTACAGTAAGCCAACAAACAACAGCTTTTGTTTAGTTATTTCTATGGAAGAGTATTTTATTAATCTTCTGTATTGTGGAAAAAACCTGCTTTCATTGGAATACAGAAGGCATGCAACATTCTTCTAGTATTAAGACGTGAGACATGCATATCTTGGCTTAGAGTTTGTTGAATCTTACCACAGGACTCATGCTTAGCAGTGTTTTGAGGTTGGGGTTTTTCTGTTCTCCTTTTTTTTTTTTTTTTTAAGTGGACACATTAGTAAAAAAAGGCCTAACATCAGGGAGGACAGACTATGGTGATGTCTAGGAACTGGTGAGTATCCGTGTGAATAACTGGGTCTTTTCTAGTGCAATTCCTGGCCCTCCCCTTCTACCAGGGCCTGACAGAAGAATTAAGAGGCTGTGTTTATTCACCATCATGCTACGTGTGCTGTGTCTGTGATTTCTGAACAAGCTACCTCTACCCTACCCCAAGAAAGACTGGTGTATGAAAACATGGACAATAGTGGGAACATTTTGCACAGGCAGGAATGCAGGAGTCTCATTTGGGATGGCTGGCACTGAAGTGTGAATGAGGACCATACGAGTGCGCACAGTGGTGCTTAGCCTGGCTCCATGGTTGAGGTGCAGAGCTGCTCAGGTTGCACTGTGCTTCACAGCTGTGGCATCCCCAGAGCTCTTCTGCTGCAGAACTCAGCATCCTACCCTGAGACAGGCTCCAGAGAGTCACAGCATGCTCTGCACCACAGCAGGAGTCTCTGCAGAGCTGGGCAGTTGAGCAAAGTGCAGCAAAGGTGTCCAGAGACAGAGCGCTGGGTGTAAGAGCTCCTGGCTGGCTTCTGACCTGAGCTGCTGGGTTGTCTCTGTATCATGCTCCCCAGTATCTCCTGTGCTGGTAACTTTTCAGCCCAGGACTCCTTCCCAGAGCCTCCCCAAAGCTGAGCAGTGCTGTGTTAGTGGGGCAGTTGAAGGGAATGACCCCACTCATAATTTAAATATGCAAAACCACAGAAATTCGGTCGTAAGGGTGTTGACTGCTACACATCTAGAAGTACTGAACCGTCTGTTATGAGCATTCTGACTTTTCTTCTTGATGCCAGACTGAAGCCCTCTGGGAATTTATGAATTTTTGAATATATAGATCAACATACATATAGACTAAATGGTGTTGTTATGACCCAGCTTCTAGCTGTGTGCTGGATATAAGAGTTTGAGGAACCTTATTCACAAATTAATGACAAATGCAAGATACCACACAGTACAGCAAACTGAACAAGAAATTTCATCCATGACCTGTATCACACAGTGTCCCCGAGCTCCTGAGCCTACATGTAGAGACTGAAATGCCAACCATGATATTTTCAGATAGATGTTTGCAAATGTCCATCTTTACCTTTCTTGACTACCTGTTCTGCATTGTAAATGCTGCAAGAATTCCTTAAGGGTTCCCGCACAATAGAGCATTAGCTGGTGGCCACTCCTCTCTTCCCCTTATGTAAGTAGGTATGAAAGAAGAGGTGTAGAGACAGACTCCAAAAATACACTAGGAGCCCCTGAGAGAAGGTCCTGCATGAACCTACTCAGATATATTGTTTATTAAATGTGCTCTGGAAAAATCTGCAAAATATGTTTCATTGGTATCAAATCATCTTGAATACCACGGAGGTTGCAGAGTTTTGTACATGGGACAGGAGTAAAGCCAGATTCAAAGCCACGTTCAGGGACCATTCAGCAAAACCAATACAAAGCTTGATTGTTGGATTTATTTTGTTTCCAGTGGAAAAGCAGATAAGGGTTCAGAATATCTAGCATGCTAACTTTAGGAAAATAATGCAGGAAAATCTATGAGGGGTGATGACAAATAGAGTTTCTGTGAGCACTACCTCTTGGCTTTGTTTATGTTTAGATCTCTGTCTCAAAATAATCTGGTTTATTGTATCTGAGTGTTTCTCCTATCCCCATTTAAAACCCGAGATAGAACCTAAAAAAAAAGGATTAAAAAAAGCAGTCGATAGCCAATAATTTGCAAATAAAAAGGTGATACAGGAGTCTATCACATTTTTGTAACTAGCAATTTTTTTCATTAGAAAGGAGGTATCATACTCCTTAACTGGAATAGTTATAGTCCATAGTCCATAACTAGAATATATATATGCTATATGCATACTGTACACATACATTCCTATGTGTAGTTTGGCATTTAAGTCTGGGTAATTTTCAATGAATGACCTAATCGTCTTGTCTAAGCTCTACCTCCCATGTATGCCTCACTGCCTCTTGGTATGTCTTACATTTTCTTCATCACTGAAGCTCACAGTGCACACTAAAACATCCATTGCCAAGAGAAATCATGTTCCTCGTGGTGTTTTTAGTGATAAAATGGGGGGTTTAAGGCTCAAGTGCTAGTGCTAAGCTCATTTACAGTTACTTTTGGCATTGTAAAATGTAGGGCTGTGCGTTCTTTTCAGAAAGTACATGACAACTTAGGTAACAAAAAAACACACTTCCACTCATTTTTGGAAACTTATTTCAAAGACAGGTTATAGATGACTGAGGAGAGACACAGTAAAATCTGGGATGAATGATCTGTCCCAAAGCCAAAAGATTTTGAAGGAAAATGCTTAACCAGTCGGAAGAAAACAACGGATGATTTTGTCAGCTTGAATCAAGCAGCAGTGTAAAACCGAGTTTCTTGGGAATTAATGAAAAGAGATATTTAAAATAAAAATAAAAAAAAAAAAGAAAGTAAATAAGGATGCTGTATCCAGATGGCCAAAATCACACAGTGAAAAACTGTCTTCAGCAGGTGGAGATTGCCAGCCTTTTTAAAAGTGGTAATGTCAACCTTCATCAGCTAAGGAACTGCAGAACTGGGTAGGAGGCATCAGAAAAACATGGAAGACCACATTTTCCCCAGTCACTCAGTAGATGTAATTTCCCACTGTCCCAGTGCTGAAAGGTGCTATTTTTAGAGTGAAACAGTAAAACTGAGTTGCTGACCTCCACATCCATTCAGAAGAGATTACTGCCAGTTTTGCATAACTAAAAGTAATGATTTCCACTCAGCCTTTTTTTTTAAACTCTTACATTTCCAGGAGGACAGAATGTCTTAGAAATTTCAAAAACAATAATACAGATGTAAATGTTGGTACTGAAGCCTCTGAGTTGAAGAGGAAAATGGAGTGAATTCAGAAGTCCTGGCTCCAACTCCTTCAGGCTCTGGATGCCCTCTGGAGAAAACCATATGTGATTCTGTCACTGCTATGGGATGAAGTGTTAGGAGCCCCTGGCATTAAAGGAAGGGGGATTGTTGGCCTTAAAAGTGCCAGATATTTAAAGCTTTCCTACCTTGTAGGGTAAAGGTCTAAGTAGAGCTCCTATGATTGCCTTACCAGGTCTTTAGGTACTGGTTTTGTCAGCTCCAGCTCTGGATGCTGGTTTAAAATTCCAAGTGGAAACTTTTCCCTTCTGCACTGTCTCCTAAATCTCCCATCTGATCCTCTCGTCTAAATTTTTTTTTTTTTTAATATATAAACCCTAAACATCTATCTAGCATTCCACATTTGTAATTCTGAGTCAGTGACAATAAGATGTTACACTTGCACTCATCTGCCTAGACTACTGATATGAAGACTGAGGTACTCTGGGATTGGGGCTTGGCTTGATGGGGTCCTGCTGCTGTTTTCATGAGCCAAGTTCACTTCCCATCTTCTGTTCATGCCACAATAATTTAGGAAGCACATGCCTAGCCCAGCTGAAGGAGACCAGTGGGTTAGGAGCTATTTTGACAGACTTGAAATCCATGGACCAGGTGATTCACATGAGAGCACTGACTAAATAATAATAAACCTTCAAAAAGAAATCACCTTTCATTTTGGGATAAGTGAACCAATTTCCATCTCCCATATTTTTCTAGATATTTTCTAGAATATTTTTCTAGATGGCCTTGAAAAATTGCAGAACTCATAACAAATATACAGAAAAGAATAATTTATGGACATATATTTTTCTATTCAGAAATATCGAGTAAAATCAGTGTGATTGTACAATCAGGCTGATGCAGTGCTCTAAGAAGAACATATACATATTCTTGTATTTATGTATATATTCTTTATTAGCTAACTTGACTAAAATGATCAGCAGTTGAACAGTTCAACAATGTTCACACTCTGTCATCTTCAGATTTCAGAATCAGTACTGTAAAGGGATGAACAGTTCATATGGATTGAAAATTATTCTTTTTATTGTCTTTGGTCTCTTGAACAGAAGACTACATCAGTCCTGTTTGATTCATGTGTTCAATGATTTCTTCACAGCCATGACCCTGAGGAACATTATTTTATTTTAAATGGGATGTGAGATTCAGAGCACTACCTTGACACCAAATTTAGTAAAGACATAAAATACTGTGTGAATGCAGCACAAAAAATTTAAGATTCATCTGAACATATCCTTCTTCCTTCCACCTTGTTTTCTCCCTGTCATACTTAAGTTCAGGTTGGCATTTGTTTATGCAGTAAGCTAGCACCAGCCATCATCTCTCAACCTCTCCTGCCTGTTTATTTCCATCTCTGTGAAATATTTATTGCTGTTTCTTATACTCTTTTATCCTGAGGCATATGGCTTTTGTTTACATTGTAACAGAACTAAGCAGTAGGATGTGTTTGCACAAGCATTACAGGCATGGTCCTGCTTGGGTTTCTCAGGTGTTAATTACAGCTGCTGGTGTTTTGTAAGCAAAGGCCCGTGTTTCTGGTAGAAGAGAGTTTGCAATACATATCAAGAGAGAATGTGTCATTTTGGGACTATTAACTCAGATGAGCAGTTTATTTCCCTGCAGTAAAAAATGTATTTTGCATCTTTCTACTCTTGATGTGATTGACAATTCTGTATCTTTGCCTGTAACAGTCGTAGATACAAATTAGTCACTTAGCAGAAGCTTTGCCAGATTAAAATCTGTTTGCCTGGTCTTAAAGCTGCTGTCAAACAATTTGTCACTTGTTAAAATTATAGAAGTATATAGTGTACTTAACACTGCAGTATTTGATTTACAGGTGAGCAAGGTGCAAGGTGTAGGAGATGAGTGTTGAGCCTTCCCCTTGCCTCAAACAATTTAAACTTGGATTTTCCACTTTTCTGCAAAGCTCCCTCATTCAGAGCCTCCTGGGCCCTGCCCCCGGGCCCAGGGATTTTCGAGTCTTTATGCGAACTAGAGTGCCTATAAAGAAGGTCAGGGTGGGAATGTCACTGTGGGTGAGAGGGAGCTGAGCCCTCATGTTCAGTTCTCTCTGTGCACTGAACAGCCTGATAGGAATCACCAGCGGAAACAAAACCTCTTTGCATGTCTGTCTGCCACTTGAGAGCTCTGAGGAAGATACTGTCAGTGTACTCTTGTGGCAATAAATTGGGGATTTATTACAAACAAAACTACACCCACAAACAGTGCATACTGTGACTTACTTCTCCCAAGAAGTACTGAGAGGATTATGTGTGTGGAATTGTATTTACAATTAAATAACTCTTCTGAGCTGCTTGTGGGCAAGTCTCACTGGTTATGTCTGGACTGCTTTAATAACTGGTCCTCCTGGTGCCCAGATTCCATCTGAGCAGAATGTTCTGCACAGGGTTCTGCCCTGCACCTCCTTGGGATCTGCTGCACTTGGGTCTCAGGAGGCAACAGATAGTTTTTGGGGAGAAATCTCAGTATTTCTATTGCTGCAGAGGAAGACTGCAATGAGGGAAAACAGACTGTGGAATGATTTTTTTTCCCCTCAGTTTATATTAATGGCTGCTTATTTGAGCAATAAGGTGCTAATGGCTTGGGAAAATAAAAACAGACATGACTTGCAGTTTTTTAGAAATACGTATCTTTACTATGGCTTTACTGGTCAAGAGGAGTAAAATATATGTGTTGAATAGCTGTCTCTAAAAAAAAGTCAATGAACAGAAATGAAAATTAAGACTGGAGCAGGACATACAAAGAATGATTAAGAGGTAAACATCCATAAATATGTAAACATGTATTTAAAGTAATGTAAACATTCAATAAAAATAATGTAAATACATATTAAAAAGAAATATTTTATTTCAGTTTTCACATTGTCATTTAGGCTGGTTCAAAAGCAGATTTCAAAAAACTAATCTAATAACCTTTCATAGAAAATTAGGCTCCTAAATCACTCAAATCTTGCAGAAAGTAACATCCCTTCCCATTTTCTAATTAACTATCTAACCGTCTTAGAAAAGAACAGCATAGGTAAATAACAGCTTAAGTTAAAATTTGGCTTAGTTTATGATTTGTGGTAGGGAATAAGAAGGTTCCCTAAGAAGTGAGAACTATGATTAATATGCGTGTATCTGCAAGAGGAAATAATTTAGACTTCTTTTGTTACATTTCAAGGAAAATGCTAGTTGGAAGATTGTTGGTTGGTAATCAACTTTTAAAGATGATTCTCTAAGTTAGGACTCTCATTTGATCATTTTCCAAGCCCATTGTCCATGAAAATTAGAAGTTTGAGTCCCAGAGAGCAGACTTGAATGGTGAAAGGTAAAGCTGCCTCTTGGTGAGAGATCATTGAACTATATAAACAGGGCTCAAATGAAAAAGATCTTAAACAAATGAAGAGCTGAAGAGTCACGGGCAGCAACAGCTGTGAGCAGAGCTGGAGGAAATACGTGACCAGTGACAAAAGTGGAATTTGGTTTGTTTAGCCTAGAGAAAAGGTGACTTAGAAATACAGTAATAACAGTCCCCAGAAATCCCACCAGAAAAACAAAACCAAACAACAATAACAACAAAAAAAGAAGATTAAACCCCTTTTCTGTCACCTCTGTGGATATGACAAAAAGTCATGATCTCACACTGCATCAAGTGAGATATAGATGAAACAACTCCAGTCAGAATAGCAAAGGACTGGAATTGTGTGTCTGGCGAATAATGTAGGGATTCTCAGGCTTCTGATCGTTGTTGTCTGGATGCATAATTCCTATGCCTTTCCATCCTCTATAAAGTAATAGAAAATTGCTTTACATTTGAGGAGAGAGAAAAAAATTACTTGAATGCTCCACCCTCACCACAATAACTTGGAAGGAGAGGTGTTTTACATGGTCAAAACCATGTCCTTTTTGGAAAGTGTTTTTTATGTAGATGGTCTTGGCTGCAGAAGACAAGAGTCAGTGATAGCTGTTAGTTAGCTGTACCCATTGAATATAGGGATTTTTTGACTGAAGGTAGTGGCAGAAACCGCAACTATAGCAGACCTTTTTTATGTTATGCCCTCCAGATTCCATAATTGGCTGGGCTTGTTCCTGGAGTCAGTCCATACACATTCGAGTTTATTCAAAGCAGTGAAAACATGTCCTGACTCTGTAATTAAAACCTCTGAGCCTTTCATGTTAAAGTCTGTAGGAGACAGTTTTTTTAGGTATGGAGATGGTTATCTGTTCAGCAAAATGTGTACACATGTCTTTTGGAATTCATTTAGTTCTTGATACCTGGATGTGCTGAGGTGGGATCACAACTGCAATGCTGTTGGGCTTTGCTGGTTCATAGTTTTGGTGCTGGGAAGCATAGTGCTCCCTGGCAAAACCTGAATCCCTCCTAAGTGTAGAAAATACTAGGAAAATACTAGGTACAGAGAGCAATTTTATTTTCTTCCAATCTACTTGCATGCCTCCAGTCATCACTCTTTTTTCTGGTCCTGCTATGACCCTAGCCTACTGCAGGCTGTCTGGTCCAGCTGACTCAGTCATTCACATAAGGAAGATCTTTTCTTGACCACTGTTGACTTTCAGTTCACCATTCAGCACATAATTTCCTCTGCTGTTCTGTCCCCTTCCTAATTTCAGCGTCCTTGACTGTTCTCTTTGATTCCATGATTCCTTCTCATTTCAGATCACCTTAGGTTAAGATCAAAGCTTCTCTATGTCCTCTCTATCTAAATCTATATCACATCATTTCCAGGCATCATCAACACCTTGCTTCTGTCCCTTGAAATGTCTATTCCCTACTATGTGCACAGATAGACACCCTTTCTACTTTTCTTATCGTTGCTGGTTTTCACTTATACCTTTTGCTGTTCAAGTTATTGACATAGATTCAATCACTTCCTCATACTGTCATACTCTCTGGGGTTTTAAATTTGAGGATTCATTAGGACCAGAAACTCCACAATGTGGGCAGGAGGACACTTAGCAACTCAGATCTTGGCCACCGCATGATGTATCTCTCCCAAATGTTTTGCCTGTAAGGGGTGACTGACAAAGATCAACAGCATTATATACAAGAGCTCTGACCAGGTTGAAAAACAGGAATCAGGCCATGAGGTGAGGAAACTCTACTCCGGCTGAGTGCTGATGAGACCCTGAGTCTTCACATGGAGCCCTAGCCCTCACAAAGCCACTTGGGGCAGAGTCCTTCTTGCTCTATGACTACATCACTAAATGTACAAGTTCAAAAGTCAGTATTTTGTTTCAACAGCATGAGTTTATGATCTTCTTTCCAAATGTTCTTTTCTTTTTCTTCCATTAGCTTATATTTTCAAAGGGACAAAAATGGATTTAACTCCGCAGATAATGCCTCCTCCCAAGTTCTGCTTAAGATGTGATCAGAGAAGAGAAATAAAAATTACCAAAACTGAGATAGAAAATAAGTGCCAGGAGTTGTTTAAGCTGAATGAATGGCTAAGCAGAGTAGCTTACAAAATTGGGAATGTTTAGGAACAGCCTACACTGTGGAATGTGAAAGAGGTGCAACTCAGAGATAACACCAGATACTAGATCTGAGAGACTGGTAGGGTGGCTAAATGCATGAAGAAGAAAATAGGAAAAGAACACATAGAGGATGACTGAGTAATTTTTCTACTGTTAATTTTTCTAGCTGTTAATTTCAGTATTAACAGCTGAAGATGTATGAAGTGCAAGGGAGATGGGCTGCAACATTAGCTTGGACAGGAGACTGATGTGAAGTGAATCTGCAAGACCACAAACCCCCAGCAACTGCATTTGTGTTCACTGCTCACACTGCCCAGAAATGAGGAGCGGAGGCTGGAAACAGTGTCCACAGAAATCTGGGGAGACAGAGGAGGGAAAGGAAGGAACCATAGCCTGTTGTGAAAGCTGGAGAGTGCCTGGCTTCAGGCAGAGTCAGCAGTGTCCACATCACCTGACTGGTCACTGAGAAGTTCTGCACCCAGCACTGGATTAAGGACATGGGCATTTGAAAACTTGACAACAGCAGCCTGCCTGTTCTGTAAGCAGCAACCTAGGCTTTCTAAAATTTTAAAAGAGCATTGAGTGTTTCTAAATTGCTTCTAACCCCCACAGGAAAGGCTCTGTGTCAAAGCTGAATATTACAGTTTGATCTGCATCACTAATGTACAGGATGGGTTTTGCTTATCACCTATTGATTTATTCATTCTTTCTATGTTTGGAAACCCCTTCCATGATAAGTGTATCTGTAATATCAAAACACCAAAGGAATTGTAGTCCTGTAAACTGTTACTTCTTTAATCAACTAGATTATATTCAACTAAATAAATTATCTTAAAGAGAGAATTGATATATTAAAAGGTAATTAAAAAACTACCTTTCTGTAGTGGAAAGGGAATTAAAATGCAATGCATAATATTTATATTTCCATAATGTGTAATACTGTTTTGCTTCCAAAGCACTGCAACTTGAGTTAGAAAAATTCATCCAGTCACTCAGCTACTTTAATGTGATATATAGATGACATAAAACACTATTTTCTTTTCTCTTTTGCTTCTATTAATAATAATAGTAAGAAGTAAGAAAAACCTGTAAGACAAAAACTAAAAAAACAAGCTATGTCAAACTACGACAGCAAGGTAAGTTATTCAGTAAGCTAGTCATAATTCATATAGAAAGACAATATTGATTTTTATGAAAAGGCTGAAATGAGAAGATATAAAGCATCCTTTTGTCAGATAGGCTTTGGGGGCTAACTACTTCAACCACATTCAGAAACAAAAGGTGCACTTGTAAAAAAAATGTTATGAATAACTAAACAGAATGACCATGACACATTTATCTCAGTAATAAAACTTCTTTCATGGATATGGCAAAAAGAAGGAACATTTATGGTAGGCAGAATGATCCATTGGAATAAGATAATAGATGCAAATTTCGGTCTCACTTCTTTTTTTTTTTTTCCATGGCAAAATCAATGAACTATGGTGTATAGTAGATTAGTTAATTATGCAAGATATCAAACCCCAAAAAGGATGTAAGATTTGATTTTACAAATCAGTTCTGCCTGTGAGAAGTTTTGCAACAGTAAGTACTAATGATTAAAATACCAGCATGAGGGACTGCTGCAGATTCTATCACTAATAACAGAATGTAGTAATTACATGCTTGGAAAGTCTACATAATAACAAATACAAATTTAAAATTATTTTAAAGAGTGATTTAAACTGAAAATTTAAAAAAGAAGCACTAACTTACAGGAAGGTGGTCTCCACATGGGGCCCTTTTTCAATTAGTACATACTCTGCAGCTGCCTTTGCAGCACATTTACCACCCTGCCAGCCAGAGAACCTATATTTGGGGAGTGTGTCAGATTTTCTGTGTCTGGCTTTTGCAAAAATTGCGCATGTTCTGAACATGATGCATTTGCAATTTCTTAAAGTACTCTTCAATACTCAGTTTTTTGCATTCTTCAATTACCAGCCAGCCAAATCCCAACAGGACTTGACAGTTTCAATGACAGCAGTTTCTTCTCACTTTCTGTGGCATAGCATAAACCACTTCAGAATTCTTGTAGGCTTTACTTTACCTCTTAATGTACCACTTGCTTTCATTACAAGATCCAGTCCTTTCATCCTGATAGGTTTTGTATTACAATTTTCAAGTGTGCAAGGAATGTGTTGCATCACCCAGTGGTGACAGCTCAGAAGTGAAATTTGTAGTGGCAGTTTAGGTTTGGTAGTCAGTGTCTTTAAAAGATAATGTGACATTGTGTGCATTTCATATTTACCAAAATGAAGACTGTTGGAAAATAGTGGCAATGGAAAGTTTTGGGGGCTCTGAATCTGGAAACTTTCCTACTGTAACTTTTTTTTTTTGCGTTCTTCTCCCATTTAGCATCTCCTTCATTTTGCTTTCATTCAACTAGCACTATATCTGCTTGCAAGAATACAGCTCATCCCCTTTTGTTGATATTATGGCTGTGTTCTGCACACTTCAAGACTTCTGATATTTTCTCCAAAACTTTTCTCTGAAGCACTGCAGCCCCTGAAGCAATTTCTTTAAAAATTCCTTCTAGCTGGATACACTGCCAAAGCAGGTACGTGATTACTCCTTTCAAGATGGAGACTGCTACAAAGCATGCTCAGAGTGCAAACATCTGTCTGCCTCTCTGAAGCAAAGAACTGAGTTGTAGACAGTAACTTCAGCATCTCATCTCAGCTTCTCACCACAGATATCCCCAAAGTATTAACACGTTTGCATATTCACTCAGTAAAGGACAGTTGGAGTTCAGCTTTGGAGACACTGGACAAACTTTGAGAATTCTCACCTTGCTATCATCAGCTAATCTTTCCTCCTTCTAAGTTAGCGTGCAGTGCTGTAGGAGGGAGTAGATTTCTGTAGAAATCACACTATGAGTAATTTCCCTTGAAAAACATAAGACAATGATGTAAATGTAATAAAATGTTTCACAGTCACCCTGCCAAACTTCTTTGGGATCTTGCAGCCCTGCTTTAATATACAAAGGTCTTGAGCTGTGCAGAAAAACAGCATGTGGGGTACTCGTGCCTTCACCATTCCCCATTTAGTAACTCCTACCATTAAGCGGTGTTATCCCAAGTCTTCTGAAACAATATTGATTTTTTCACTTCTCAGAATTTTCCCATCTGTGAAACTCCTGTAAAATTACTATCATCACCCCCTTCTAGCTTTCGTTTCTTATTTGCATTCCATCTATTCAATGGAAGAGACCTTTAAAACAGAGCCAGGGTGTGAGAAGTAGAGGCATCCTAGTGGAAGGAACATCTGTCCAGTTGAGATACAGTAAATATGTGGGACTGTCTTCAGGTGAGTTAGGGCTCTGCCCCAACAGCAAATCATATGTAAATGGATTTAGATTTCCATGTCCACAAGCTTAGAGAAGTTGAAATGTCTCAGCTGTAGTATAGGATGAGATGCAGTTACATGAACTTCAGCTGCTTATTAGTATTAGAACATTTGATTAGTAATGAATAGGTAATAAGAGTCTTCATCATATACTCCCTTAAGAATTCAGAGAACACATCTGAAAAGCCTTGGCAAAAAGTAGAAAATACAATTAGTTGCAAAAGGGAAATGGAAGAGAATGTATCCTCTGTAATAAGAGATGAATGTTTGTCATTAGTTTAATGAAGGGGCCACAGAAACCTCCTGCAGCCCCCCATTAGTCTTTAACAGTTAGTCCATTGTATACGTATACAATACACAGTCACTTGTCCTTGTGAGGGATCATGTC
Source organism: Sturnus vulgaris (assembly GCF_052056855.1). NCBI lineage: Eukaryota > Metazoa > Chordata > Aves > Passeriformes > Sturnidae > Sturnus > Sturnus vulgaris. The sequence continues at coordinate 48,881,977 of NC_142245.1, read as the reverse complement.
TGGGGGAAGTCAAAGGCTAAAAATGAAACCATTTCTACAGTTCGGAAGCTTAGACTTAAAGCATCAGGAATTTAAAAAACAAACCAAACCCAACCCAAGTTTTGACTGCCCAATTTTTCTAAAATTGCCTCTCATTCCTACAACAAACATTCTTCTTTGGTTTTGTCTGAGAGCTTGGTCCAATCATGATTTATTTCCACCTAATATTTTTCTGGTTAAAAAGAGAAGAATTTTCAAGACATCACTGTTCAGCTTTGCACCTACTTCTCCTGGCTTGAACAAACATACCACATTTATATGTTAGAGAAGACAGACATTTTGGTCACTTGTGTGAGCAGTACATATGTAGCTGTGGAAAGGGGTTTTAACCCTTTAAGAGCGGCGGAAATAAGATGCACAGCTACATGGTCATCTTTCATGACAGGGAGAAAGAGACAAATTTATTGAGAAACACACCGGGTTTTATAGCATGACTCTCAATTCCAAGAGTAGAGAAAAGGTGATTGGTTCAGAGAGAAGACACCCCATTCCCAGGGCCTGGTCACACACCACAACAGGTGTTCTATCTTGTTATTAATTCCTTTTTATTTTGACCAAATTATCACCCTGGAAGAAATTCTCCCTAGCCTTGAGCTGGACCAGGTGATTGGCTGGGAACAGAGCTGAAAAGCTCCAGCCTGGAATATTTTCCAGGCTGTAATTTTCTTACTTTCTCAATATGTGTCCCACATACATGCAGTTATGCAGAGTGGGGAAATTTTAGCTTTCCATCTTGAGAACAATTAGAGGTACAAGGCTATCATTTGGAAGGGGAACTTGCATGAAGATAAAAGGTGCAGTTTATCCTCTAACTGCTATAGGATCCATAAATGTATGGATGCTTATGATAGAACACTCAAGCCAATAACAATTAAAGTAACTATTAAAATGTAATTTTGAGGAAAAATTTTACTCTTAGAGACAAACAAGCCAATCAAATCTTTGAATTTAATGGGAGAATCACACTTCTGATCCTGTATCGTAATTTCTTCCACAGCACTTGCATTTCATACACGTGCAGCTCAGTGTTACAGTTTTTTCCTGACCTGGGATCAGACACAGATGATTGCAGCAAGAATAATTCTTCATCACGTTGTGCTTGGCACAAGGAACACAGACTGAAATCCAGAAAAGTGGAGATGCAGCTGGTGCAATGTGCAGATTTTGGAGCAATAGCCTTGTCCTGCCACCCTTTTCTGGTTATCTGTCCTGAAGGAAAAGGGGTTTACATACCACATAATCTCCATATGGATTTGGCAGTTTCCATTACGCAATTCAGGGTGAGATTTCCTACCCAGATGTACATCTGTCATCTCCCATCCTTGGGCCAAAGTAAGACTACAAATGTAAGAGGTCTGTAACTCATCTGAGGGTGTAAGCAGGGACAGTCCCTGAAACAGCCTGCTTTCCATGGATAAATATAATGAAATAAAAAATCAAGGCTGAGGAGAAGGCAAAATTATCTTTCTTTTACAGTAAATTAACATATTCCATAAAGTTACAAAAATATATAGTCTTTTTGATTTATCCTGTGAATATGAAAAAGCAACATTTAAGCAGATTTTCAAAAGACACAGTGTACTGTTCTTATAAATGCAAACGACATATGGTTGAGCCTGCTTGTGTTAATTGGAGATAAAAAGAAAGAAAAAAAAAGGTGACATCTTTTGAAAGAGCCTCCCATTAGGGCAATAGGAGCTGCCTTTACAAGGTGTGATGTTGAAGTCTGGCTTAGCTCAATCAGCAGCACACGTGCAGTCCCACTAAAACTGCTAAGGTTGCTGCAGCAAGAGACAGGGAAGTAAAACATAGTGCCAACAAAATACCAGCAGCAACAACAGAGTAATTATTTTTATTTCATCAAGCAACAGAAATCAGACCAGTTGATGATAATGGTTACTCTGTTTTTTTTAAACTGAAGTCTCTAAATCAGGAGATTTCTCAGCTGAAGGCCCAGTATAATGAGAATATGTGCTTCCTTTTTCCACAAGAATTGGAAGCGGTATGATATAAGCCTGACAACTCCAGCATCTGGGAGTGCTTAAAGCAATTCGTAGTTTTGCTCCAGTCATGTGGCTCTGGACAAAGACTGAACAAAAATCAAATTGGTTCAGAGGAAGTTCTGATGTTGAATAGAACTCAATATATTGAGCAAGGAGACTTTGATTTATTTGCCTTTATTCATTATAAATGAATTACATTCTTTCTCTTCTTGCAAATGCTTGGCTGCTATATTTGTGTAAACATTCATGACTATGCTAGTTGCATGTATCTTTTTATATTCATTTTATAGATTTTAGTGCTCTACTTTAGAGAGTAGATAAATAATAAATATTTGATTTATATAGTCTACTTTTTAAACAGGCATTTTCATAAGCATTATCTTCCAGATGTACTTTGTATAGTTTCAAAAGAAATGCATACCACATTCCAGAAGTACTGTTGCCAAAGAATCTAATTTAAATGTGGAAATACTTTATGATATACAGACCTACTTTCTGCTTTGCATATTTCACATTTTAACAACAACATGAAACTGTTAGTAGCAAGAATTAATTATTTAAGTGAAAGCTATTCTTACTGAATTTAAAAAAAATAATAAATTCCATATTTCCCACAGTTATTCTGCAAGCTGATATGAAATAAACTGACTGTATAGAATCAAAATGAAACTTTGCATACAACTTCAAAATTTTCAGGTTTATATGTGAGTGTCAAGGAAGGGATGAGAACCCAAGATTCTATATGTAACCATCTGGGAATTGAGTCAAAAAACTAAGTTAGAAGAAGAAATCTCTGAGCTGTTGCAATAAGCTGCCTGAACCAGTCTAAATCATCATTTTGCACCTATAGGTACCTCATATATGTGTATGCATGCTTGTATACGGGACAATGTTTTCACCTTCAGTGCTCCACTGTTTACCCTCGTGTCCCTCGTGTGAGGGGGGCAATTATCAGATACTGGCATGCAATTGGTATGTTAATCTGTGGGCTTGCCATTTTTAAATTTTGACCTTCCATTTCAATTCTCAGCCATGCATCACCACTCTGCAGTCCAAAGCCTGCTGATAGAACTGAGTGCCTGGAAAACCATGCAGCAAATGCAGACAGTTCTGAGGGACATGCCCTCTGCCGTGGCTCAGGAGGGAAGCTTGTATCTACTGAAGTGTGGTGGGCTTCTGGTTTGGGCTTGGGAGCAGCAGGACTTGGGCAGCCAAAGGAGGAGCAACACATGCAGTGAATGGCCACCACTCTTGTAGGAGGTTAGAAGATGAATTAGCCTGATTCACAGGCTTTACAATAAACTCCATCTTCTGCATAAGTCCTTCTTTGTACACTTTTTTTTCTAAAATTTGACATGACATATGTAATGACTTCCCTGGGGCACATTATACAAAAGCAGCCAACGCATAACTATTTTTGGTTAATACCACTTTCCCAAGCAAGGGATCCATGCTACAGAGCTTGACATTAGATGGCTTCTTGATACGCAAACAGTTTTTCTGAAATAATTTGATTACATCCAATCTGTCTATGAATAATTCAGTAAAATAACTTTCAGCTTGTGCCTTTTTTCATAAATAAGGTCTGAGATGAGCTGAAAAAAACCAGGGCCAAATTTACTGAGGGTTTTATGCCCTGTTGTTCAGACAGCTACCTTTAAAAATCCTATCTGGAGTCTGAGACTGCTAATCACTAAAGGCATATGAGCTGCTGTTTTCCCACCCCACTAGGAAAGAATTTCCATGTTCTCCTCTCTAAGTACAAATCACCCCTTGCACACCACACGAGGTGTGGGATCTTTGTCTTCACCTTTGGTAGACCACTCTATTCTAGTACCTCATATGAACTTGCTTCCCACTTCTCTTTTTAACTTTTTTTGACTTTTCACTTTCCTTCTTACACTCCCTGCTCCTAACCCCAAAACCCTAAAGCCAGACAAGTTGGAGTCATCTCACACAGTGACAAAGAGAGACCTTGCTTTCAGGTCTGCCTTATTTTATAAGACGGCAGTGGTGACACTACTCTTAGTATAATATTAGGAGTTAGAATATTAATTTTAGGGGTAGTTTTAGACATCTGGATTAGGGTTCCATACGGACTAGACTAGGCAGTTGCTTCATCTTCCCACAGTGTTCCCAGCTCCAACACCAACACACCTCTCAGTGTGTTAGCTTACTGAAGCTTTTTGCTATGCTACAGAATGTGTTGCTCTGCGGGAAGCTGTAAAATGTCTCACAAATTGGCTGAGGTGAATCAGTGTCAGGATGGCTCCCTGCCCACTCTGGGTAGTTGTGCTGAGAGTCCCTGCTAACCTGTCGCTGCTGCTCTCTGGTGTTGCAGTGCTGCAACTCTGCATGGACTTGCAAGCATTCACCAGCTGTTCTGGAGGTAGCTGTGTGTTTCTAACATATTTTTTCATTTCCTGGATTTAGACATTCCTGCCTAACTATCTTACTTGATTTAATTAGCATCAGTACTGTGTTTTCCCCATGTGACCGTCTCCATTTTTACATGTCTAAATGTGTCCAGTCCATCATATGGTGTTACTCTGTTAACTGTCTAAACAAATGTAGCATTTAATGGGTCTGTTGTGTGAAAAGTCATGTTTACATATTGAAACTTCTGCCTTTCTGTTAGTTTCTGCAGACAAATGCAGGAATTAGATTGCTATTTGAAAATCAATATAAAGAGGACACAAAGACAAAGGGATGTTGGGGTGTTCTGAGTGGATATTTATGAGAGGATTGATCATCAAGACTATATGTTATAGAGCATCCTCTTTTAAATTTAGCTTTGATTGTCCCTTCTGAATGATATGCATGCAGACTAAAAAGGAAAGCAATCTGTCTGAATTCTCTTGTTATCCATTTTCTGCAAAAATTAACCAAACAAATAAAAACAATGGTATCAGGATTTAAGATGGTCCTGTGAGCAGCACTTTGCTGCAGATAGCCAGCTATGCCAAAGATTTAATATAAATTCCTTTTGACAAATCCATAACACTCCAAATGATATTGACAGAACATGCTAAGATAATTCCAAGTACCATTTCAATTATGAATTATAAATTTCTCTTCTGCAGGGAACCTGCTCCATCAGAGTGTCACTAAGTTATATCAATCTGGCACACAAGCTCATTTCCCTGTCTTCAGATATTTACGATCATATTTTTCACAGGTATATATATTCCTGAGCCTTCCACAAAGGACAGAAATAAATGCTACCAGCAGAGAGCTGCAATTCCAGTTCACCCAAGGCAGATGAAACTTGAAAGAATTCTTTCTATATGTATGAAATTAAAGAGTGTGGTGCATTCTTGTTTCATCTTCATCAAATTATCAACTGTTGCTGAATGAAGCAAAATAAACCTTACATAGTTACACTCTGTTACACTCTGAACCCTTTCTGAATTGCAGAGTGCTGGAGGAATTGAAATCTGATATCTGTCATGGGTGCTTCCCAGATGACATTACATTATGTCATTCTGTTATACTGGTAAATCTTTACTCAATGAAGCCTTATATCTAGATTTCTTCTATCCTTACTGTCTTGTGAAAACTAGGGCCTAGTCTGTATCTTATTCTTTTCTAGTTATTTATATCTTTGCAAACTGTCAACTCTGAAATATAACAGATGAGAAATTTTGCTTAATGAGAATTTATTTCAAGAATTTACTTAGAAAATAATAATTTTAAAAAGGTGTTCAGATATTAGAGGAATAACAAAAACAAACATGTTTTGCCTAGCAGATCTGCCCAGCTGGTAGGTAACCCATCCTGATCTGGCCAAATGAGCCTCTCTGCAAATAATTGCCAGGCACACAACCTCCTTGCAGTCTTTATCTCACTTGTTGAGCTTGTTTCTGAATCCATGCATTTAGAATTATGATTCAGTGCAGGAGTATCTAGCACTGTATGAATGTGGACTCACTTGGAAATTTTAGGCAGCTATGCTCTCTGTTCCTTTGTACAGAGGAGCATCCTCTTCCAGCCCTGGGGAAAGTGCCTGTGTGCTCACAGTGTCCTCCTTGCTGGCACTATTGCAACCAGGAGGGGTAATCAGCTGGACCTAGTCTGGATGAGGTCATGGAAGAAAACAGATTTGGACAAAGATCTTGGAGCTGAGACTAGATCTAGAAAAAATAGTGACACAAGGTCAGGGCAAGCAGAGGATGAGGACTGCTGCAGTTAATACCACTCTGAAAATGATTGATTCTGTGTCTGCTAGCACCAGAGCACTACTACATGATGTCAGGTGCATTACTTGAACTACAGGTGGCCACCGAGTGCTCTTTTTACATTTGGTGTTAGGTTTGAGAGCCTGGGGTCTGATCTGTAGAAGTAGTTAGCATTCACAGCTGCGTCTGAAGTCAAAGGGAGCTGTGCTTCAAACATACAAAACACTGTGTCATGCTAACTATTTCACCAAGGCAAATCTCAAGCTATCTCAAGGCTGGCAACCAAAATTAATAGGCATATTTAACCTTAATCTCTCTGTGTCATTTCCCAATAAGTAAAATGTTGATGCTCCCTACATCTCATGAACATAATTCATAAGCATTCATATTCGTAGTTCATAAGCATAATTCATACGCTCAAGGTATTGTAACAGTGCTGTAGAAAAGCCTGCTACAATGTCAATAATGCCACATTACAAGCAGGATTAAACAGCTTTAAACAAAGCCCGAGGACATATGCTGAACAAAGAGATTAAATGTAACCCAAAAGGCTGCACAGTGTCTGTCCCATGCACTCTACAAGGCAGTGGTCCTCTGAGCAAAACAGTATAATCACACAATTAAAGGCTAAATTGTAAGTCATACCCTCTACAAGTCAAAACAAGCTTGTCTGAAAACTTACCTTTGGCCTATCCTTAAATGTCAATACTTGGCTTTTAAACCATAATATTCCTTTCATGTGGGGCTTGTGTTTTGAATTCTTTGGGGTTTTTTTTGTGTGAACAGAATGTAATAATTAAAGGAGATATATATATATATATTAACTGCTTTACACTGTGCATGCAAAATCATACTGGCTTTGTTAAAGTGGATGAGTAATAGGGGAAAAATAAAAATAGGAAAACAGTTGCACTGTATCAAGCTATAGCATAAAGTAAATTATATTTATTTCCCTGCACATTATCCTAGCTAGGAATTGTAATAATAGGTGTGGTAGTTAACATATATGAAAGTAAATAATTTTACAGCGAATTTACATGTTTAAGCATATGTTCCAACAACAAAGATTTCTATTCCTTCTTCCTCCCAAGAGATTTTTTTAATCTGTTGATGCTTAGAAATACAGAAAGAACTCTCCACGATACAGCCTTCCCACTTAGATTTTTGCTCCATTGATTGGTCTCTTTTTCCATCCCCCCCTTTTTTTTAATCTCTGCCTAGAGATCAAAGACATTCTTTGCAAACAGAAAAATAAAGATTTATTGATTCACCTTACAGGTGTTGCCTGTCTTCTCATCAAAGCATCCATTTTTCTCAAACATTCAGTGTAAAAGCTAATCTGCTTTTTATCTGCAACAGCAACAGCACTATTAACCAAATCTGCAATGTCGTCATCCAAGCAAGACAGTAGATACTGAAGTATTCAAAAGAATATAAAACATTAAGACATTCATGGAAGCAGAACATGGTAAGTAAGCCCTCAGTACTTCCTAAGTATTTCAAAGAAATATTAATGAGAATTAAGAAGTGGTAGTTTAACCCTGCAATTAGAGTTATGACTTTATCTGCTGAAAGGCGTTGGCTATTTGTGTTTTAAGTGAACTGGAGCCCTAAAGGTTTAGCCCAAAGTGGGCTTATTTTTTGTATCCTGTTACTTTCTCTTTCTCAGAAATGTCATACCTTACTTTGTTACAGGTTCTGTGTAAGATTGTGGAGCATCTGTGCATTGATGTCATAGAACTGTGTGACTAAAACCAGGAGATACCTCTCCAAACTAAGGAAGTCTGTTTTTTTAAGGCAACATATGAGTATTTTTTATTAAGGAATGCAATGGGAATGGTTCTTTATTGTTAAACTCTGTCGTTGTCCTCTTATCCACACCAGCAAGATTATTTTCCATATTTTACCCTTTGCTGCTTGTTGCCAACAAAAAAATCAAAGTCAGTAGCATAGGTAGGATTTACCCAAGCCTTTCAGGGCAAGTGGCAAAAACATCTGAATGCAGTCTCCTGAGCAAAATTTCCAGCTGCAAGTGTGAAAAGATGACGAGTCAGATCCCCTAACGCAGAATACTTTTTTTTTAAGCCTTAAAATGAAAGTGTGATTGCCTTTTAATTTCTTACATGGTAAGTTACACTTGGCTTCTGATTTCCAACTTTTCTTAAAAACCACAGCAAATAGAATTTTCCTGTTTCTTAGAAATTAAGAGTCTCATATGATGCCATGAGCAGGATCTTGGGAAATCCCCGATTCCAGCCAGGTCCATAAAACAAAATGGTCAACCAGCATTACTACCCCAAATTCTCCTCTCTCTGCTGCTGTGCTTGGAACGCAGCCGCATGGGGGAATTAAATATATTTCTACATCAGACAATGCTCAAGAATAAGAATAGCTCTAAATAAGCCATCAGGACACATTGGGGACATATGTTGTATAAAGAGGATGAAGCTATTACACAGCTCAGCGCTGAGTGAATGCCACTGACTCGCCAGTCACATGGTTGGAAGTGGCTGTCTAGGAAAAATAGCAGGATCGAGTAATTAGAGGCTCTATCATAAGCCATATGTACAAGGGGGTCAAATTAAGGTTGTGTGGGCAATCTTAATTTTGTAATTTGTGTACTTTTCTAAAGCCTTGTCTCCAGTAGACAGCACCTCCACCTTAATCATCCCGGCAAAGCTGCAAGACGAGCGGTCCCTTTCGTTCCCCACCAGGGATGTGACACGGCTGTAAAGGCAGCGGACCTTCACGCCGCGTTGGAGTTCTCTCGGCCCCCGCGGTGTCCGAGCCCGGCGGGCCGGGGCAGGTGCGCTGTGCGGCGGGGCCGGCGCCCGCAGGGGTCGCTGGCGCGGAGGCGGCGGGCGCATGGCGGGCCCGGAGGCCGGGGCGGGCCGGGGTGGGCGGGCACGGGGCCGGGCCGGGCGGGGGGCGGCGGGGCCGGGCGGCGCGCATAAGTCGGCCGCGAGTTGTAGGCGGCCGGCGGCGGAGCGCTGGCTGTAACTTGACACCGGGGCGAGAGGCCGAGCGGAGAGAGGGAGCGAGAGCGGCGGCGGCGGAGGAGGAGAGGAGCCCCAGGGAGCGGGATGGTGACCACCTCCTTCCCCTCCCCTTAGCGGCGCTCCGTAGCAGCAGCAGCCGCAGGAGCGCCGGGGACTCTCGCCTGCCGCGGAGCCGGGAGCAGCCGGCGATGGGGACGGGACGGATCCCCTGAGCTCCCGGGAACTTTCCCGGCCGCGGGCAGCCGGAGCCGGGCAGGCGGATGGAGGATGCGCTTCCCCTGGCGGGCTGCGTGAGCCGGCGGCGGCGAAGGGGAGGATGAAGAAGAAGCAGCAGCACGGCGGCGAGGAATGCCCGGCGCCCCGGCCCCCCGCGGCAGCGGCGGCGGCGGCGGGAGGGGGCCCGGGCCAGGGCGGGGGCTTGATGAGGCGGCGGCCCCTCTCGCTGCTGCCCTTCCTCTCGCTGCGAGACTACGTCTTCTGCATGGCCACCCTGCTGCTCTTCTGCTTGGGCTCCCTCTTCTACCAGCTCAACGGGGGCCCCCCGCACTTTCTGCTGGCCCTGCGGCACTGTCTGGGTAAGGGCGGCCGGCGGCGGCGGGGACTTGTTGCGGCTGGGCTGGGGCCTCCCTCCGCACCGGGGACGCGGCCGCGGGGCTGGGGCGGCCCGAGGCCGGGGCTGCCGGGCGGGGTGGGCAGGCGGGACGCGGTGCCGTGAGCGCTCACACCGGAGCGGGACCGGCCGGCGCGCCCCGAGAGCCGAGCGTGGGGCGCCACGAGTTCGTGCTGCCGAAAGCAGAGTCCCCTCGAGAGCTTCTCAGCTCCGAGACCGCTCTGTGCCCGGGAGCGGCTCTTTGTGTGCCCGGTGGCCGTGTCAGAGCGCGGTGTGCCGGCTGCCGTGGCCGCCAGGTCGGTCCGAGGCGGAGCGGAGCGGAGGGCAGCGCTCGCTGTCCGCGGGTCGCGCACCGGGGCAGCTCGGGCGCAGCGCGCTGAGCTGTCAGCGCCTCCCCGCACAGTGCTGTGCCCCGGAGAGGAGGAGCGGGGTACGGATGGCCCGCAGCAGAAGATGCTGTTGTTAAAAAAAAAGGACAAAACAAAAACCAACCAAAAACCCCAGATGCACTTTGTGAACCAAGCATCCATCCTTGTGCAGGAGGCTGGAGAGAAGGGTGTGCTTAGCAGGGTCAGTGCAGCAGCGCTCAAGCACTCGAGCTCACTGGTGCTTTGCCAGCCTGGTTGCCTGCGTAACCCCGAAGGAGGTGCCCCGGTGGAGCGTGAGTCTGCCACAGAATCACACTGTGACCTGTAGTTCTCATCCTCATGCTGACCACAAGTTTTCACGTGGTTTTTCTTTGTAGCCAGGGTCCCCATCGCTAAATGTTTCTTCCCTGCTCAGCAGAGAAGTTGTGTAAAAGAAAGTTTATTGTGAAGTCGAGTAAGTATCTTAGACTGGCGGGACTACTTCTGGTGGTGGTACGACATGGAGGAATGACTTTAAACTGAAAGAGGGCAGATTTCGATTAGCTGTTAGAAGAAATTCTTCACTATGGAAGTGGTGAGGCACCATAACCGGTTGCCCAGAGAAGCTGTGGATGCCCCATCCTTGGTGTTTGTTCAAGGCCAGGCTGGATGGGGCTTTGATCAACCTGGTCTAGTGGAAGGTGATCCCTGCCCATAGCAGGGAGATTGGTTTAGATTGGAAGGGACCTTAAGACCATTTAGTTCCATTCTGTGATTATATGATGAAATATGAATCAAAAATCGAGTGTTTCTCAATAGAGTAGGATTACTACAGAATAATTTGTGGTGTGAGTTTTTACCACTTTAGCTGCTCTGCTTTACTTGTCTGTGAAGGTGAGGTTTTGGTGGTACACGCCGCAGAAGTGCGAGCCGTAAGAGACAATGTTAGGTTACAAACAAAATACTGTTCATATATTTCAGAAAAATAAGCTGCAGATCCTTTTCTATGTGTCCATATTTTATGAACATTTTGAGAATACAGCCCGGTATGTGTCCGTGCTGCTTTTCCTTATGGGAAAACTACCCCACATCTTTAGTTAACTAGTGGGAGAGTATGGAGAGGCAGTAGGACAAGAGGCAACAAACACAAGTTGCAACAAGGGAAATTCCAATGAGATATCAGGAAAAAAAATTTAAATGTGAGAAGAGTCAGATGTTGGAAAAGGCTACCCAGAGAGAATGGGATATTCAGAACTCAGCTGGACAAGCCTCTGAGCAGCCCAAGTCAATTTGTCCCTGTTTTATTGGGGCAATGGGACCAGGAGAACAGAAGTCACTTCCATAATGTTATTCTGTGATTCTGCTGTAAAAAGTCAATGAAAATTCAAGTGAAAACAGGAAAAGAAGAAATACTTTGGATATTACTTCATGAACACAACAGCAGTTTTGGCTTGAGTTTTAATGACTTTTTTTTCCCCTTTCATATTACAATTAGGAAGAAATTCCTCCACTGAAGAGGAAACTGACAAGTTTTCTGCCATAGAATCACAGAATTGCTAGGGTTGGAAGGCATCTCTGGAGATCATCTAGTCTACCTCCCATCCCAAGGCAGGGTCGCCTAGAGCAGGTCAACACAGGAACATATCCAGGTGGGTTTTGAATGTCTCCAGACAAGGAAACTCCACAGTCTCTATGGGCAACTGGTTCTAGTGCTCTGCTCATGTTGAGGTGGAACTTCTTGTGTTTTAGTTTATGGCCATTGCTTCTCGTCCTGTCGCTGGGCACCATGGAAAAGAGTCTGGCACCATCCTCTTGGCACCCACCTTTGAGATATTTATCTGCATTAGTGAGATTTTCTCTCAGTCTTCTCTTTTCTGGACTAAAGAGGCAAGCTCATGCTGGTAGAAAATTTTGTTTGCAATTGAATGGTATTTTAGTGGGATTAAACACAATCTCTGGTTTTCAGAGGGAAATTTTTGTCAATTTTTAAAATTTTCATCTTTTTCAGGGATAAATGTTGCTTAGCTTGGGTGAAAATAGACTGCAAGAAATGCAGGGTTACTCAGCTTCTCACTTTGTGGCCTTTTGACTGCTTTTGAGGGATGGGGGAAATAAAACTTGGATCTACTACACTAACCACTCTAGCCCGTAGTTGCATGTCTGCTGGAAAATCTTCTGAGGATTGCAGATGAAAGGCTTGGAAACCACTGCGTCTTGGAGAATGGGTCATGATAATTTTTGTGAGGTGCTCAGTAAGTGCAAAAAAAGCCTTTGTTGTGTGTGCCTGAACGTGATGAGCCTCTGGGGATGGAGTGCAGTCTTACTGAAAATGTTTTGGGGTTCTTTTGAAGTGTTGGGTTCTCACAGGAGAATGTAGACAGACCTATTAATCTCTGCTAATGAACTTCTGCACTTGTTATTTGAATTAGTGTAGGAATTCCCTTTCTGTGCCCGGGTGACCTGGGATGTTAAGGAGATAGAGACTTGGCTAACATCCTGCACCAGGCTAGTGGCTGAGAGGGAAGTCCTCATGGCTGGCTGGAGTCCTAGTACCCACTAAGCAAGTGGTGCTGCTGCCTCTGCAGGCAAGTGGGATACACTTTGGGTACTAAGGTGTCTGTTTGCATGCAACTCTGTGAAGTTACTTTGTACTGCCTTGGTCTGCAGTTTCATTTGGGTTGTCAAAAGTTGATCCACGTCAGTGACATTGCTGAACATTTTATTTTTTTTTTTTTTTAGAATGGTGCATACTCCTTGAGGTGTCCAGCTGGGACAGCTTTCAAATTAGAAACAATTTTTTTTTTTTTTTTTTAACTAGAAGGCTTATTTTCTTCCAGGGAGCTAATAGAACTGCTTGGAGGAATAGGTATTGGGCATCCCATCCTGCTAACTACCAAAGCCATGGTAAATGTAAATGTGTGTTTTATACAGCAGCTGGAAGGTTCATGATGTTAAAAAAACAAAGCAAAAACCTTTTCCCCCCCTGAAGCCACAGATTTGGTGTACAAGCAGCTCTTTCCTTGCAGTCCTTCCAACCCACAATTTATGGTGTTAAAATTTACATCTCCAAACAAAAATGAGCAGTTAGTTTGTAAACCATGTTTGCAATGTGTGAATTTTGCCATTACCCTCATTGTATTTAAATCTACAGAAACCAAGGAGTAGCCTAAAGGGAATATTGATTTCTCTATTTTGTGTAATCCATAGGGTGGGAGGGTCATCTTGTCTAACTTGAGAGTTTTTTGTTTGTGTTTGTGAGTTTCAGTACGTTGCTCATGTTAGGTTTAGTTATGTGATTGTGAGGGGAATGCTTGGATGTTTTTTACTTCAGAACTTGAAAGGAAGTTCCTGAGCAAAAGCATAAAACTTCAATAGTCTGGACAGAAATCACACCTGCATCAGGCAGGTGTGTGCATAAAAGAAAATCAAAACCGTGTGAAAACACTTGGTTTGAAAAGCTTTCATTTTTTTATTAGGCCTGCATCATATGCTGTGGAGGAGGTATACATTTATTTTCAAAGGATTGAAGTGTGAACATTTGCTAGTTCTATTAACTTTCCTTTGGAGGTGGGGAAGATGAATGTGTTTTCAGAATATTCAGACTACTAGTAATTTTTTTTTTTCTCTCCCAGACCAGCTTCTCTGGTGTCTTGTCTATATATGCCTCTTTTTGTTTGGTTGCCATACTGATTGGAGAGACTCTTGGAAAAACATTATGGCAGTTTGTTGGGTAGACAGTAGCAGTATTCAGTATTTCCACTTTACATTGCCATCTCTTCTCTTTTATACCAGAGTCATCCCAAGCAAATGAGAGTAGAGTAGTAGATATGAGGCTGTGTTTTGTTATTTATCCTGTTCTGACTTCAAGCTCACAGCAGTTCAGAGTACAGAAGGTCTTTTGGAAAGCTGATGGTTTCTGCTGTCTGTTCTGGATGTGGCTTGCAGTGACACGGCTCAAATTTCACACTGTAGTCATCCCATCAGGAGGGATCTAGAGCACTGTTTTTAGCATGAAATTATTGAGCAGGGCATAGACATATATTGGTTATTTCTGAAGAATCTGTGGAAGATACTTAAAAGTGTGTCTTTCTAAAAGTTGCCAGTAAGCTTAAATTGGCTATATGAAGTTGCATACCTGTCCTGGACCATCTAGGAGCTCCAAAAAACAGGAAGGTTTAAAAACTGCCAGGCTTTCCAGTAAGGAACTGCAGTACTGGGATTTGCACAAATGAGGTCTATGCTTGTTGATTTTGCCAAGGTAATCCTGGCTCACTAATTGAAAACCAGTTCCAGCAGTGGAAGGAAGTGAAAAGAGTCTTCCCTTAGGATGAGTAAGACACAAATCATAAATCTTGGACAGCCCAGTGGCTTTTGGGGAATGCACTTGAGACTCTACTCCCCTGCAACTGCAGTGGTTTTGCATTGCTTTATTCTTCCCTGCTTTGACTTGTGATATATAAATGCTGCAAATTATAGAAATGAGAATTTCCAAGGGCTAGTAGCAACCCTCTAATGGCCAATAAAAACATAAAACCTTTGGATCTTCAGTATTTGCTGTGTCAACTTGTTCATGTCAATTAAAACATTTGCCCTGTTGAATTTGCCAGGAGCCTCTACAACAAGTACACTGGTTTGAGTGCATGTGAAAGTTGCCTGTCCTGTGGTTTCCTATGCAAGACAAAAGTCTTAAGGGTCCACTTGTGCTCCTCAAACTATTGCTGTGTTGCTCTCCCTCTTCATGACACTGGAAGTTCTCAGGTATTATGGCCAAGATGGGCTTGGTAGCTTTAAAGTTGTCAGAGTAACAGTTGTGTTTATTTTGGGCACATCAGGGAATATAACCATAAAAGAAGTAGAAGGAAATCTGAGTATTTGGGGAGGCTGTTACAAAAATATTTAAAACTAAACAGCAAGTGAAACTTTTTATTTAAATCGAGGTAGTATGAATTGGCTTTATTTTGATAGGGTGTTGCAGTTGGATTTTTTTGTTTGATTGGGTTTTTTTTCTTTTTTTCCTGATCTGACTTTTTCCTGTTAACCTATTAAGAGAGGGCAAAAAAGAAAACCCAGCTATCCAAAGAAAACAGTAAATGTCAGTGTTTTGTATGCAAATTTTTTATAAGCTATAGAAGGGAGGGACAACAGTAGGGTTTATAGGTTTTTTTGAGAGGGATTGGTTGGGGGTTTTATTCTGGTGATACTGCATTTATATATAGAATGATGTAAAGCACCAAATTCTTCAGGGCAAACTTTTCTAAAAAATAGAAGCACCTATCATGCTTTATTTTTGCTGGTAGATATCATGCTGCCTCTGCATGATCAAAATGGTTGTCTCATCCAGGTTTGTTTTGCACATTCATGGATCAGGAATCCTTTACAGATTTTTCAAGGCCCTTCAGGTGTGTGAGTAGGAGAAACACACTCAAGGAAAGACAGGTCTGTAGGCGAGATTGACTGTGGTGATGCAATACCTATTTCTGAGATGCCTAAGCTTTTAAAAAGGCCTGGGTTGTGTTCCTATTGACAATTTTTTTCCTTATTGTTCTCAAAAGAGAGAGCTCTTCTGTACTCTAAAGCATTTTGATTTTGGTCTGACTTCGCAGAGGATTATTTAGTTGCAATACATGTGGAATTAATTACGTTTCAAAATTCATTAACATTGTGGGGAGCTGAAAGGTCAGTTTAGAAGCTGCTTCCTAAAAGCCTTGAAAAGAGATAGTCTGAACCTAAATCACAAGTCTGTAGCTGTATCTTTCTTAATTAGCTTTTCTGTCCTCTTTGAACTTCATTTTACTGTTGTGAAAGCCATACATATTATCTTTTAGATAAAATACGTTTGGACTTCCATTTAGGTTACTAAACTCTCAAGTTATAAGTGAGTTTCTTTGGAAGACAAAAGAGGAGCCTCATCTCCCAGTAGCTTTTGTTAAAAGACTGCTTATCACTCACAGCTTGTCTGATGGTAAGATTAACAAAGCTTTGCCTAACACAAGGTGATGTCAGTAAATACTCTGTGGAGAGCCAGAATGCACCTAAGTTTATGACCAAGGTGATAAAACTCAAGCCTTTTCCTTTCAGAAAGGTTAAGTGGTCTCTGTGGCTGGATAAAATGCTCTGTACAGTGAAGTCATAGCAAAAATGCTTGTGTGAATGTGTTGTGCTGATATTCAAAATATATCTGGAAAACTGCATAACATTTATTCAGGAATGTATTTTCTGCTTGCAAGGAAGATTTTGGTCTGGGAATCAGGAATTGCATATAGGCGTCTGTGTGCATGTTTCTTCTTAATATTGTCCACTTTGTTGTTTGACAAGGGATTTAAAGTATTAATTCAGTCTCTGATGAGAGGGAATATTACTGTAGCTTTTTAAAAAATTTACTGATTTGGTTTACTTTCAGGTTATATGGCAGTGTGGTATGTACACCTGTGAGAGATCAAGTCTGCTGGTTAAATGGGATGTTTCACTTGGGCCTGAGGAGATGAGAGAGGCTTCGGTCCCCTACCCTGACAGACTTCATGTGACATTGAACAAATCCTGTATTAATTCTCTCTAACCTCCTTTTGTCCAAATGGCATTTTGAAGATTAATGTGCGACAGAATAGGATAGCTGAGATACTGTGGTGGTCATAGCCACAGAAATTCTGAGAGGAAAAAGATGCTTTTGATAAATCCTTTTGTTGTGGACAGGTTTTGGCTGTGTCAAAGAGATAAGGCAGATAGTGTTAGAAGGGGGCTCCTGTGTAGACAGAGGCAAAGTGGTCCAGCTGCTCTTTTTTCAAGGGTGTCAGTACTGCTGGCTATCACAGTCTGTTCAGTTTTACTTCAGGAATTACTGTATTTGGTTTCCAGAGTTCATCAAAGGACTTCAGTTTTTAGATGTGTCCTCCATCTAGAAGGCTTCATGTCCATAGAAGTTACCAAATCATTTATTTCTCGTTTCCCATGGTGCTGCTTAGACTTATTTGTGAAAATGCAGTTTCTTGAAGCCTTGTTCATCCTAAGTGAATGGCAAGCACTTCATTCTCTATTGGAGAGTAGTCGGCCAAAAGAAACTAGCTGTTATGAGGAAAAAAGTGGCTGTTGCAAGGATTCTCTTATTTTCATACAAAATTAGGGACAAGGAAGGTTGGTTTTGCTTGGGGTTTTACAAAGACCGATAAACATTCAAGGATGCTAGAGTGAGAGGCTCTGTAGCAAAAGTAACTCCTATAGAAGCTACAACACTTCATGCTCTGTGGGGAAAATAAAGGCTGTCTAATTCTTCCCCCCTTACTTCTAATAAAAGGTTTGAGATTAATTAACATCTGTTCTAACTACTGCACTGATTTCTGATAAAAACTGTTTTGAAATCAGTAGCACATGTCAAAATCACCAGTGACAGTAAGTAGAAGTTCTTCGTTTGTTATTTAAGCACGGGACTCTTAGCAAAATTTGTAGAATATAGGATGAAGGTATAACAGAGGGATTTTAAATTATGTTTGGTGGGAACATTCTGTAAAATGGTTGAGCAGGTATCCTTTTTTTTACCTCATTTCCAGATGGTAATTGGTTCTTTCTCTCTCATCATTTAAATTCATATCTTAATAGAAAGTGTGTCTGCTGTCTCTTGTGTCTAGCAAAAATCTGGGATTACCGACATTGCTTGAGTGTATTTTGTATGATAATCACCACATTTTTGGACATAAATCTTGAGCACTTAAGCCCTTCTTTATGGGTTGTTTTCTTAGTTTCTATGTGCAAGTACTTGCACATTGTTAGCTTCTGGCTCCTGTAGCCTACTCAAGAAGAGTTGGATGTTTTGTTTTCGTAGTTGTCTCTCTCTGAAAAGACAGGTTCTCAGGTAAGATGTAAGAGTTTGTTTTCAACTTGGACTGGACAAACAAGTCTGTGGGTTTTGTTTGAAGTTGTGACTTTATACCTGCTGCTGACCCCATGTGAGCTCTGTTTTAAATTGCAGTGGTGTGAAAGACAGCCCTATGTTTCCTCTGTTACAGATTCAGCCAAGGTGGTCAATAGCCACTCTGTGTGCTCAGGTGAGTGTGTATGAAACGTACTTACAAAAACCAGCTACTGCATTGTTATATGGGGCAGATAACTTTTGAGAATGTTTCTATTTTGATTGTCTCGCTTGAAGAACTGGGTGGTAGGGGGAGGGAGGTCCTCCTATCCCTCTTCTGTGCTGTTTGTTTTTTTTTATTATTATTATTTGGGTCAGTAAGTTTTAGAGCTAGGGCTTGTAAGGATCTAGGTGCTGCTCATTTGAACATAGGGGCAGGGAAGACAAGGATCCTTTTGAAATTGGTAAGAATTAAGTTCCTCTTCGAATCTTGCTATAAGGTTTATAGCCCTCTCAGCTATTTGTCAGCTTTTCCTGTCTTATCAGTGAGGGGAGAGAGTAATTTCCAGGCCATTACAGTTTATTATAGACATGATACAAGTAAGATCAGCCCTTTTTGGAGATGTCAGTTGTCTGTAGCCTGTTGACATTAACTTAGAAGGGACTTAAAACTTAACCAAACTGGGATAGGCTGCCAATGCCTTTGCCTGGGCAACAGAGGTGCTTGCCTGCAAGACTTAGTCTGACTGGTACAGCAGTGGCTCGTCAAGTTTTTAGCTTATGGGTTTTGTTTTTTTAATTTTTAAGTGAAAGCTGTGGAAAGTGATGACATGATTTTTTTTTTTCCACCAAGAAATGTTTCCTCATCGTTATTGGTGAGCAGGCAAGTAGATTTTCAAACATAACTTGTGTTTATATAATGAGGCATTTGTTTTTCTTTGTTTTAGAATCTGGGTTAGAGGATGTTTGGAGACTGGAGGGGTGGATAGGAAGTGGAGAGCAATTATTTGACTGAAATTTATTTTACTCTCTTGCTCTTTAGAGCTGCACTGAGGGAAGCAGACCCTGTTGTGTTGAAAATGGATGTTTAGCTTTGTTTGTAAGCATGGAAGCACAGTGATTAGGTTTGTGTTACGGTTTCTGAGTACTAATGCTTTAGAAATAGACATTTGGATGCTTGCCAAGGCTTGCTGCTTATCATACTTAATGATTCAGAGTAGAAGTCATCAGAAGACTGGGATGGAGATCATAGTGCCTGTGCCTATTTAAGTGAAGAAGCGGTTCATCTCTGCCATAAGTAAAGAGTATGTTTCAGCACCCCTGAGTGTGTTTATTTTAAAAGCCTCTGCTAATCAAGTGGATGGTTGGTTATGCCAGCATAACATTGTATTCTTACAAGGTCAGTAATTTCTAGCAAGTGACAATTCTGGGAGGTGAGCTCCTAGTGCCTAGGTTAACAGTTGCTATTCAAGGAGATTTGGTTTATTATTTCCACTTTTTTCTTACCCTTTTTGTTTTCACCCCAGATGTGGAATGTCCTGGATATTTCTGGGAGAGAACTTGCTCCTTATAATTCTTCTAGTTTAGTAATAGATGTTTCTGAAATACATACAACAAAGTTGTTAGAATAAGTGAATGTTTCTTAGCTTTTGCTTAATTACTGCTGGAGACTATTATGAGGCTTCTGTTGTTGCTTGGCCTTTAAATGTAATGGCAGATTTCTTTGGAGGAAACTTTTCTTTTCTCAAAGATCTTTACGTGGTGTTTTAGCCCAGATTTCAAAGCTTGCTTTTGAAAACCAAATTCCAGTTGTATGTCTTTTTACCTTGTAAAATGCTCTGAGATTTGGAAATTCTTGTGCAGATTAGAGCTTGCGTTGTTTCTCTGAATGTTCTGGGGTTTCTTTTCATTCTATCCAGATTATGAAGATTTATGCTTTTCCTCCATGGCAGTGTCTTGTGTTGAAATGGGCATGAATCCTGAAGGGGTTGGGGCATGGGAAGTCTTATGACATTGTTTCAGAAAGAGTTTGAGAATTGTCTCACAATATACAAGTTTTGGGTTGAATTTCAGAAGACACAGTAATTTTGTGAGTGTTTACAGTAATTGATTAATGTTTATGCCTCTATTTATCTCATGACAGTTAGGAGGAGCTTACATCAATATTGGCCATACTTAATGCCTTCTTTTTATTCAGTGTTATTTTTTTTTGTTCTGTAATTACTTTCTAAGAACCTTTATTTCTTCTGCTCTCCTTGTATTCACAGTTGGTTTCCCAGGTAGTTTTGTTACTTTGTTCCTCTGTAACACCAAACCATGTTGACAGATGGTGATTTTACAATCATGAATTGCTGGTGGTCGTATTTCCTTCAACCAGGTTTTCATTCTTCAGTGGCTTGCATCATAGAGCAAATACTCTTGCCTCTTTTGCTGGTCTATGTCTAGAGAAGAGCCATCTGAATCTCTGCATTGAAAATCAGAAAAAAAATTAGATCTGAGAAGTGTCCTATAAGCGTCCCATGCTTTTGCATTCCTGAAAGGTAAGGAAAAAGGCTATTGAGGTGCTGTGAAATACACAGAAAGATCTTGGGGGGGTGATGTTGGTAGACCTCCTCTGTACAAGATGGATGAGATTATAGGTAGAAATTACATTCAAATCGGGCAACACAGTGCTAAGAGGAGGTTGTTAAATAGGAGATAACTATATGGTTTGTCTGTAAGACCTTTACTCCTTGTTTCAGATGTTCCCTCTGAAGTCAGCAGGGAGAGATGGTGGTATCTCCAAAGACTGACTCCAACATCTTATGTGTCTGTGATCGTAGAACCCTTGACTTAAGCACAGAGAAATACTTGAAGTTTGGTGGGAAAGATCTGAGTTGTCATGTCACTTGTTCTCAGAAACGCTCATTGATGACCAGTGGTAGGCTTCCAAAGAGAAAGATGGGGAGGGGAGGGAGGAGCTGAGAAGTTACACTAGCAAGATTTTTAAATAGAAAGGTCATCACTTCATGTCAAGCGGTCATTGAAAGCTGAGTGCTTAGGATGCAAAAAATAGTGACTACATAAGGCACTGGAAAAATAGCACCATGGGGGTATCTGTCCCTGTTTTATGGGTGGATTTGGTGCCATGTTTGTTTCTCCCTAACTCTTGCAGTTCCATGGAAATGGTGCGTGACAGCAGCTTTGATATGATCTGAAATGTTGCAGCAGATAGTGTAAGGCAAAGGCTGTGAAATTGCTGACTTTTCAGTTCCTTTCATGTCTGCAGCTGATTGTTCTTTTCCTAGCAGAACTCCCCATACAAATGTGCAGATTTCTTTTGTGTTGCCTGTTGGGAGATAGCACAATAAGTAAATTAGGGTGAATAACAAAGTGGCAGAGCCTAAGCCCTACCACCTGTTTATCTGAGATTCTGTGGGGATTTTTTGTGAGGGGGTTGGTTTGGTTTGGGGCTTTTTTTGCTGGGGAGGGTTGTTTTTGGGAAGTAGAGATTTTCAGAAGTGTGATTAAATGAAAACTGAAATAGAGAATGAAGCATTTTCTATCTGTGAGCTTTCTACTTTGCCTTGCTATTAATGAGCAAAGCCTATCACTTAATATCACCCATTCAATAATATTTTTCTGGGGAGTCAGTCAAATTCAGCTTGAGTTATTTAATCTTCTGATGAACAGCCTTACTTCATTAGGCCTGTTGCATTTTCCCCTGTCTAGTTTTGAATCTGATAATTGTCTCATCTAATCAATGAAGCAAATTTTGGCAAAGCTCTGTGATTCTTTATAGCTCAGCAGTTGCCTGCTGTTTGCACTATGCTACATGGAAACAGCTGACAGCTTCAGTTCTTTTTCCTCTGCAACTCTTCGGTTATGAATTTTAGAAGCTGAAAGGCTTTTAAATAGCATATAGTATCTTTCACCTTCTGACCCCAGCTCAAATACAGCTGAGGCTGGCAGTAACTGGATCTTATTATTACTGTGCTGAGGTGTTCAGTTAGCTGTGTGCAATAAGTTCATTTAGGTGGTTGTGATACTGCTCCTCCCCTCTTTGCTCCGTTGGTTCAAGGACACGGCATGTCATGCCTGTGTGAGAGTGTAGCACCAGTGTAGGATCCAGTGGCTGTTACATCGTTGGGGTCCCAATGGGCTGATGCACTTTTCTCCCTCTTTCTAGATGTGCTGTGGCTCTAGCAATGGTGTATCTGCTGCTCACACTTAGTGCAAGTGGGACTTGAGGCTCAGAAAGATGTTAATGAGCATTAGAAAGCTTGGAGGTGGGAGGGGAGGCATGGACCTAGCTGTCCCCAAGATAAGAGCTGTGCTGGTATGCTGAATTTCTTTGTATTACCCTGCTGCATAGTTAGGCTTGTTTGTTTGGAGCTATTGTATCAACGATAAATTTATTATTTACAAAAAAAAAAAAAAAAAGGGCAAGCCTGAAATTTTCTGCTCAAGTGTCCTAAACAAAGAAATGTTTCCATCATCTGTAAAAGAAGCTGATAAGTGTCCTTGCTCTCTCCTTACTCAATCACTACTGACTGGAGAGTGCAATTTTCTGTTTTTTTTTATTCTCATGTCTCAGTTTTCATCTAGCATGTAAAAGAGGAAGATAATTATTACTACTTCTTATTTCATTTAGAGGCCACAGAGAGGTGATGTGCCTTTGGTGTCATTTGCCTGATTAATAACAGTATCAGGAACAGGGTTATGATTCTCTGCACTCTTAGAAGGGCAGGGATTTTCCCAGAAACATGTGCACCATGTCCAACAAAATAGTGATGCTCAGCAACATGGAAACTCTTCTACTTGCCCTTCCATCAGCACTTGCCTGCCTCTCCTGGCTGGGGTGGTTTGAGTTTGTTCAGTATGTGAGTTTTATACCTGTACAGTGTTCCTGAAAATAATGAACTGTTTTTCTGAGAGGACTTCTGAGGCAAAAGGTAGTTCAGGGAAGTGTGAAAACAGGTCTACCAAACTGCGTGCAGCTTTTGCCCAGCAGAGCCTCCATCCAGCCCAGGCAAAGAAACTTGTATTTCCCTGTCTCTGAGGAGCAGCTTTTTAGAGTCTTTCCTCACCCTTTCCCTCGGTAGAGAAGCCCGCTACTGCAGAAGCGTATATTGGGCTTGAGACTCTCAAAATGACAGGGAAGCATGTGGGAGGGAGTGATAGCTGGGAAAAGAAAAAGTGGGGTGAGAGAAGCAGAGGTTGCTGGGTGAAATTTTCCTGATTTAAGCTAAAAAAGCATACCTTTTAATGTATTCTGCTTAAGATGAGCTTGTGAGAGACAGGAATAGTACTAGAGGAGCAGACAAGTGATAAGCAGCATGTTAAGGAAACTATTCCTATTGAAAAGTATTTCTTGTTACTTTCTGCAGCTGTCTTCAACACCTTTGTGGAATTTTCTCACCAAAGCCTCTACTGTAAGTGGAAAAAGTTGTATTTGTGGCATGAGTAGATGTTAAAACAGCTGCTTTATATAGCCAACACAGCTTAAAAGCTGTATAGTCAGCTTCAGAATGTTTCCTTAATGTACTTAGTCTCAAGACAAAAATATTTTTAATACAAAGGAGCTCATAATGCAAGGAAGTCGATTTGCTCAGGCAAATTTTATC